>NC_139536.1:47702835-48902835 GCF_965153285.1 Podarcis tiliguerta
ATGAAAACCACCTAGGGCACAGAACCTTACTGGTTCTTCTGCTTCATTTTACCTCGTTTAACCGATATTATTGTACTCTTTCTCTCTCTCTCTCTTGTCTTGCATTTGTTCTTTAGTTCGTGCGTTTGAAAAAGCAAAGCAAACTCTGAAGATAAAATATATGAATCAGCTCCCAGGCCCCCACTTCTCAATGTCACAGCCAAAAAAAAAAGGCAGGACTACACATACCTGTTGTCTTACTGTCTTGCTCTTCTTCTTTCTGAGCCTGTGGAAGTGAC
This sequence comes from Podarcis tiliguerta, assembly GCF_965153285.1. NCBI lineage: Eukaryota > Metazoa > Chordata > Lepidosauria > Squamata > Lacertidae > Podarcis > Podarcis tiliguerta. Next base: position 47,703,114 of record NC_139536.1, read on the forward strand.
CATGGAGACCAAACGAGAGGATGGGATGACATGCAATAACTCCAGCGGGAGGAGATTCTTCTTTCCTTCTTTTTTTGCACTCTTCAGGGGTGGCTTCAAAATCACAGATTTAGACTCCACAACAGCAATCTCCAAGGTTGCTTCAGGATATCTTGGGAACAAGGGTATGTTCACATTAGTGGCTTAAAACAGTGAGGTCCTTTCTTCCTGTGAAGGCCTTTTTGTTTCTGTTTCTGTGCTCCTGTAACCTCCCAAAAAACATTTACAGCCCCTTGTAGAGTTATAGACCACTTTTTAAGGGGAGGGGGAAGAGCCTCCCAAGGCAGTTTGCAAACCGTCACCAGTTAATATTATTTTAGAGTGAATATTAAAACCATTTTAAACATTTGACACACCCATTTCCATCAAAGTATTATTAAAAGTCAGCATCAACCGTACAGTAATAAGAACCCAGCATAAGTTATAGTCAGTACTAAAGACCAGAGTAGAAAGTACTGACAGATAGGGCTTGTCTGATCTCACTTGGGATTGAATTCCACAGCTGTGGGGCACAGAAAAGACCTTGATCTATTCCCCACCAACTGTATTGTTCTAACAGATGGGTATCTTAACAGGGCTTCCAAGGAGATCTTGAGTTATGGGCAAATCAGTGGCAGAAGTGCATTTTGGGGTCCCTTAAGCTGTCATAGGGCCCCCTTTGCAACCAGCAACGAGGTCTAGGTAGCCACTGTTATCTTCTTCAAGAGGTTTGTTCCACGACCAATCACTACAGCTTTACAACTTCTGTACAACTAAGTCTCAAACTTTGGGATTGTTGAAATATATACAAAAAACAAAGGGGGTCTCCTAGACTCAATTTTTTAAAGCAAAGTATCTTCTGAGATTAGAGGTCCTGAAGCTGAAGCTTCATTATTTTCATAGAACAGTGGTACCTCGGGTTAAGAACTTAATTTGTTCAGAGGTCTGTTCTTAACCTGAAACTGTTCTTCACCTGAAGCACCACTTTAGCTAATGGGGCCTCCTGCTGCTGCCACGCCGCTGGAACACAATTTCTGTTCTTATTCTGAAGCAAAGTGTGGTGATCACACAGGGCCCCCGGACGTTTGATGGTCTATTGACCCTGTGCCACCTCTGTGATTGCTTTCTTCGCTGCCACCAACCCATTTATCCTCACGGTTACACACGGAGTCCAGACAGTTGTTAACATTAACAAATAATCAAGTTTATTTTTAGAGGCATGAACAAGCTTATGGTTTCAGTTAATTTTTCTTGGCAGTTTCTTAATCTTAGTTCCTTAACTGTCCTATGTGTTCCTAACAACTTCAAACTGATTATTCCAACTATCTATCTGACTCCACCTAACAATTCCTCTCACTCTCTCACCACACAACTCGACCAACCCACAGACTATTCCTCCCTCTTCCTTCTCCAACTCCCAACTCTCAACTAACTTCCACACAGCTTCACTCACACTCTAACTCCTCCTATCAGTTTCCACTGGCCAATCACATCACACTCATTTTTAACCCTTTCCTTATGACCCACCTAGGAGGCAAACACCACACAAAGTTCTTAACCCGAGGTAATATTTCTGGGTTAGTGGAGTCTGTAACCTGAAGCGTATGTAACCTGAAGCGTATGTAACCCGAGGTACCACTGTAGCTCCATCACTGGGGATGATAGCTATGAGTGCAGATGGTCCTTAAGGTAAAGCTATCCCTGAACCATTCAGGGTTTAAAATGTCATCAGGAGTGCTTGGAATTGGGCCCAGAAATGCAATGGCAACCCCTGCAATTGGTACAATGTTCTGACTGCCTAGCTTCCAACCAGTAACTGAGTGGCAGCATTTTGTCATAACTGAAGTTTCTGAACAGTCTTCAAAGGCAGCTCCACATGGTGTGTGTTATGGTAGTCTAGCCTAGATGGGACTAGTCACATTGCATGGGTAAGTGACACAAGGCCCACTCTCTCCAGATAGGGTCACAACTGGTGTACCAGCCTAAGCTTATAAATAGTATCCATGGCCTCCACTATCACCTGATCATCCCCAGTTGGTGCCCTGAGCTGTGAACTTTGTCCTTTGTGGTAAATACAACCCCATCTAAGATTGGCTGCAAAACTTCATCCAGAGTTGTCAGTTTCCCACTCATACCACCACTCCCTTACTTATGTATTTAATGTGTACCTAATGCACTGACAATTTAATGTGTTCTCAGCTGTCTGCTCCTATATAAAAGTTCACAACCTTCTCTTTTCTTTTTAAGATGGGATGACGAGAACCACATATAATATTCTAAATAGATTTTGGCATTGCATGTGCAACCAGTTTTTTTTCCATTCCGTCTTTTAATCGTGCCTCACACTGAACTGGATTTTGCTTCAGTGTGCTGACATAGCTGGTGTACTTCTAGTGAACTTGTACCATGATATCTTTCGTGGATAGCTATAGGCAAGGTAAGGGAAGATGTTTCCTGGATCACTGTCCAATGTCCAGTGGGCTGCGACATTAGCAATATACGATTCTTCTGCAGATTGCATGAACTCATAGGCAGGACTCTGCTTAGGGTCAACTCTATAGCTGGAAGCAGGCATTGCAACAAACTCATGGTCAGATTCCCTTGCCCAGAACATGAGTTTATGCAGTAGTGTACCTCTTGTCAATGGAAGCTTCTTTGGTCCAGCAGAGGCTTCCATCAGTGAACTGGGAGGAAGGTGGTTTGCTGATGCCCCTTCCTCATGAAGCCCTGTTGCCAAAGGACACTCCCAAAGGGTCCCCTAACCATCTGGAGCAATTTTGGGGGCTTCACAGAGGACTGGGGGGGGGAAGGATCAGTAAAAATACCTTCCAATTTCATTTATTTGGTGCATTAATCACCCACCCATCACCAGCAGGTCCCAGAGCAGGTTACCCAATAATAAAATAATAAAATATAATACCTAAATAACTGAAATAGCCCAAATCACTCCATTGTATGAAGGGCTTTCATTGACTGAAGCCTCTGCTGGACTGCAGAGCCTTCGATCTGTGCAAGGGACACCTCTTCTCAACAGCAATTTCCATGCCGCTTCTCTACATTATTGGCTGTCACTGGTGAGAGCGGGAAAGTGAAGTGTCATGACTCCAGAACACTAAGAAAGTTCACGATGCATTTGGGGTTGGTGGAGCAAATTTGACACAGGGTTGCAATCTTGCTGAAAGCCCCATGCTGATTGCAGTATTGCATTCTGCTCTTTTTGGGATGACAAACTATTTTCTTTAGCTTCCAGCTCTCGAAATGCCCATTGCCAGAAAGCTGTTTTCAATAAAATGGTTGACTCCCAGTGACTAGCATATTAGCATTAATAAGCTGGTATTTATTTCTTTGGCATGCAAATATTTGCTTATTAAAACAAGACTAAGCTCTGTTGGAATATTAGTTCTTCATTGCAAACATGTTTCTTTCAGGTTAGCTTTCCATGAACTAATTGTGACTTGACAGAAGCCAGTGAGATGAAGACTCTATGTGAGAAGAAAAGTCAAAGAATCTGGCCTCAGTGGAGCTGGGATGGCAAAGCTTTGAATTTATGACTTTGTTGCTAACACTCATTGCATGTGTTCTCAATAACCAAGTGGTATTAATTTAACACACAATGGCTTCTTAACACACAATGGCTTCTCAATCAAGTCTTCAAACATTAGAGGTATATTCAGGAATCTTGATTTAAAGCATTTGCAGCTCAGTGTAGATTTAATGTACTATACACATCAAGGCAATAGGAATTTTGTGCAAAAGTTGATGAAATCGGTTCTTGTTGGCATTTTCAAAAAGCATGTTCCTGTCCCTCATGGAAAATCTGAAGACATGATGGCACTGTATGCTGAAGAAAATCAAAGGGACCTGGCTTCAGGTCTGAGGGGGCCCTTGCCAAAAATACCTTAATATTGACCCCCTTTTATATTATTATTTATATTTTTTTATTATTATTTGAATTTATATACTGCCCTATACCCAGAGGTCTCAGGGAGGTTCACAGAACAAAATCAAAATTATAAAACCACAATATCTGTGGGTGGTGTGGGTAAGCCCTGGTAGGTTCACCTGGTGGTCTCCATGACAACAACAGCAGACCACACCAGTGCCTGGGATCCACCATTCCAAAGATCCTATTAGCTTCCTTAGGGATGTCGAGACAATTACCCACAATGCCTTGGAGTGCTGCTATTTTATTTAAATAGCTCATACTTTACAGACATCAGGCTGGAGAGGTCCCTCCCCTAGGGATCTACAATACAAAGCAGACACAGGGAAACGAGAGAAAAACGAGAGGTATGGAGGCAGAGGTAAACAGGGATAGAATGTGCGATAATTTCAATTACAGGTGAGAAAAAGCAGCAAGCTAGAAAGAAGTCAGAGCATGATGTTTGATTTCTGTTTTTAAATCTAAGGCTATGGCCAGAGGCGCCAACTATAGGGGGCTATGGGTGCCTGAGCACCCACAAAAAATTGTTGTGGGTGCTAGCACCCACACTGCAGGGCCCCCAATGCAACTTCCAGTGCCTCGGGAAGCACTGGAAGTCACGTCCGAGGCCTCGCGAGACCATGGAGAGGCTTTCCGAAGTCTTGCAATGTCTCAGAACCTGACTAGAAGTCAGTTTGCAGATAGATAGATAGATAGATATAGATGGATAGATAGATATAAAATGTTTATTAAATTTTCTGATTTAAAATACTCATTTTACATCCTTAAGATATCATGGACTTCCCTTCCCATCTGTCCATGGTTCATTTTAAATATCATAAATCCCTGCACATTTTACAAAAAACTGTACCAATCAGTACTCCATTATTGCATCTATCAAAACTTATTTACACTGTTGAATTTATCCTAATGCTGACAGCATTTTCAGCTGTACACAATTATTTCCCATGGATTCAATAAACGTTTCCCAATCCTCTTTAAACCTATGCTCTTCTTGTTCTCTTATTCTATATGTTAAGTCTGCAGGTTGCCGGAAGTCAGTTTCTGGGACCGGGGGTGCGCGTGTAACGTCATGATGTCACGTCGCAACATGATGTCATTATGTCACATGCATGGGCACCCATAAACTGGGACCCAAGTCGGCTCCCCTGGCTATGGCTATGGGAGAAGCAAGACCCTCTTGGGGTGTTAATGCTGTGAACCCCTCCATTGTAGTCTCAGGTTGTAGATATGTGTAAAAAAAAATCCATATTATCATAAAGACACCACAGTCTCTGCTGTCCCTCATTCCAAAAGAAACACAAGCCCTGGGTTAGTGGCTGTCACCTCTGGAATATCACATCGCTCAGAGATTGGCATGATGTGCAAGAGTATTTATTCCATTGTGTGACAAAAGGAATGGAAAAACCCATACAATAAAGTGGTAAAAAAAATACTTCACAAGAATTTCGGTTTAAAGTAGGAGTCTCTTCTTAACGAGACAGTTGTTTGCTGTTGTGAATTAGGAGATGATCGACACAAGGCAGCTTTTCTTTATAAATGCCTCTCTCGCCATGCCAGGATCTCCTGGGAATAACATGGGCGACAAGAATGTCAGGCAAGAACTATGTAAAAGCAGAATAAAAGGCTGGGCTTTCTTATAAAGTAGAGGCTTTTGTGCAATAGGATTGTAAATAAGCCAGATGCAGAGTAGGTAAAGGTGGTATCAAAAGAAATCTGTTTCTGCCTCATTGTCTCGATTCACAGGCATTTGTAGCTTCAGCCCACCCATCTGAACATGTCAAGGCTGCTGTCCATGGTGACTACTTTATATTCACAACAGCCCATCCGGAAGAACAATGCGAATTTGCAACTAAGGGAATATTTCAATGGCACAATGACCCAGACTAATTGTTCTCTCTCACTCTTTCTTTTTAAATAGGTCATCTTTTAATCAAATCTGTTAGTGGCAAAGAGAAAGCAGGTGTGCAGCTGTTATCATCCTGGATTTCTTTTTTATACCAGCCCCAGAAGACTCAAAAGATTTACATACTTTTACTATCAAAGTACAGGCCTGACCTCGCAAAATACAGAGGGAAAAGAGAAGTGCCAAATGAAATTTCTCTCTTGGGATGACTCACAAAGATGAGGGCATACAGTACTGTGAATGCAGGATACGGCCAACTTTTAAAGAGAAATGGGTCTTTGCTCCTAAAGTGACCCAGGCAACTGTGTGAAACTAAATCCCTATTTGTGTGTGAAGGGGGCTTGCCTCCAATTTTGCTCTATCCCGCCAACCTGAAAAGAGGTACCTGAAAGCATTTTTGCATGCATGCCATGGTGCCCCATACAATTTTTTTTTTTTTAAATAAATTACGATTTTCAGGTTTATACATTTCAATGATTTTATGGTCATTTTAACATTTCAAAACTTGACTTCCTTCCCCCTCCTTCTGGGGTTCCTTAAATTTATTTTTAATATTTTCTGCATATCCAATTTAACTTCATTTGTTCATTTATTCATCTACTTTTAATGTATACTCTTATGAAACTGCAGATTATTACAGTAATCCTGCCAATGTTCTTATCTGTTTACAATTTGTCTGTAAATATTCAATGAACAATTTCCATTCTTTTATAAAAAGTTTGCTATCTTGATTTCTTTCTTTCTTTCTTTCTTTCTTTTTTTTGGTACAATAAGTTTCGCCATTTCTGCATATTCCATAAGTTTTTGTATCCATTCTTCTTTTACTGGGACTTCTACTTCTTTCCATTTGGGGGCAAGTAACATTCTTGCCGCTGTAGTAGCGTACATGAATAAGCTTCTGTACAGTTTGGGTAGTTCTGTTCCTGTAATTTCCAAAAGGAAAGCTTCTGGGTTGTTGTTTTCTACAAATGTTATTTTAAACATATTTTTCAATTCATTGTATATCATTTTCCAATAAGCTTTAACCTTACTACAAAACCTACAAAACCCATACAATTGTGATACCCAATTGCACAGTGGCCACAGCCATATGCCCAGGACCATAGCATAGGGAAAAGAGGGGTTAGTCATCTCAGACCCTATGATCAAGTGAGGCCTTGTTGGTGGTACTACCATTGGGGACTGCCTGGTTGATGCTGAACTGTGACAGGGCCTTTTCAGTGGTGGTTCTAAGGTTGTGGGATGACCTCCCTAGTGAGGAAGAATCTGAAAACATTCCTTTTTGCACAGGCATCTGGTGGCTGAAGAATACAGTTCCTGGTGACCCCATGATCGTTGAATGGAATAACGTTTTTAACGGTAATTGCTCTTATGATGTTTGTAACTGAAACTGCTTTTAGATGTTTTTGATTGCAATTGATTTTAGAAAGTTTTAACTGTTTTGGAATGTTTTCTGCTTTTGTTTTTAAACTGGTTACCTGTTTGCCAGCTGGGTTCCTTGGGGAGAAGAAGGGCAGGGTATAAATTCAAAAAATGGTAATATAGTGGTACCTCGGGTTAAGTCCTTAATTCGTTCCGGAGGTCCGTTCTTAACCTGAAACTGTTCTTAACCTGAAGTGCCACTTTAGCTAATGGGGCCTCCCGCTGTGCCACCAGAGCACAATTTCTGTTCTCATTCTGAAGCAAAGTTCTTAACCCGAGGTACTATTTCTGGGTTAGCAGAGTCTGTAACCTGAAGCATCTGTAACCCGAAGTGTATGTAACCCGAGGTACCACTGTAATAAACTCTTCACTCCAGTTGCAGCCCCCAGTTGGAATCACTCCCTGCCTGCTGTTCACAATGGGAGGTCACATCCAAAGTACGTGACACCAAATTATGTGCCAAAAGTTCGGTCCTGAGTCTACGAGGACATTTTGTGGAACTGGACACATACACACCCCAAAATCCTAATACATCGTATTGTGCCCTTGTTTTCTCCTTGATCCTCACAAATGGATTTAAATGCAATTGATTTGTTACATTGTTGGTTAAAACACAGGTGTGTAATCAATTAAAACGTCTCACTTGGTTGGCAGCCCGTGGCAAACCACCTGAGAATCTTCTGTAGGTGTTCTCCTGCCTTACAGAAATGGGACAAACACGTAGGCTGTTTCAGGGTCAGGACTTACTTTCACAACTCCCTTCTAATGAGTGTACAAAACAACCCTTTACTTATTCTTTCTACAAGGTTCAGGAACTAGAGGGGGTGTGGTTAGTAATCAGGGTCAAACATGGATTTCCTCAGCGATAACATTATGGCATCCTCCTGCGTAAGAACCGCTGTGCCCAGACTCTTGCCAACTCCACCCTTGGCCCACACCCTTGATTAATGAGTCACTCTTCAAAAAGGTATTTGCATTAGCTAACCTGTGCTTCTGATAAACCATAAAGTCACCCCTCTCAGTACTTGCTGCAAAAAGGGCAAATGCAAGGAAATTCTTAGCAGCGTTATTAATATTCTAATGGGCAATGACAAAAAAGTTGGAACTCAGACAAACCCCGGTTGGTGCCAGCTGTACTGTGTAATGGCGAAGAGACACACTGACCTGACCTGCTATTCCTGCAAATTGAATAAGGATGTGTGTTTGGGGAGGGGGCTCTGTGTTGCCAGAATCATTACTATCAGGTTCACTCCTGTTCTGGCAGCTTATAAAAGGGCCACAGGAAGCCTGCAATGCACACCAGCGCTATGCTAAACACTGAAGCAGAGAAGACTGAAAGATTGGGGGGGGGGATCTCCACCTTTTAGAGCCTGATGTAATATTTCCGAATCGGTGGAAAAAATGATGCAAGCAGAGATCGCCAATTGGCAGCACATAGGCTGGACGCAGTCCCATGTCCACCCTCCACTACCGCAGCAACTTTATCTGGTCCTGGTAGTCCTGCCAAATTTTAATCAAGGTGTGGTTTAAAAATACAGCTTCGCTTATAAGGAAAAGGAGCAACGAGTCCTCCTGGGTATTTCATTTGCATTTTATTGTATGGCTATTTCGTCGACATTCTGGAAAGGCAACAGACCGCTGCTGGCCATCTGCCTCCGGAAAGCATCATTCAGGAAGCAGGGTTGCATCTTGCAAATGCACACGCCCCAGATCAATCATCATTACATCTGGGGGCCATTTTTAGGGAGGGCAGACTTTAGCTGGTGGGGGCTGTGGGTAAGTTGTGTTACTAGGGAGCAGCACAGTTACTTTTGGATCTTAATTTCCACATCATGTGGTAGGAGTCCTATGCATTTTTATTCACAAGTGGGTGAATCACAAGGGGGGTGATATGATAGCCATGTTCAAATATATAAAAGGATGTCACATAGAGGAGGGAGAAAGGTTGTTTTCTGCTGCTCCAGAGAAGCGGACATGGAGCAATGGATCCAAACTACAAGAAAGAAGATTCCACCTAAACATTAGGAAGAACTTCCTGACAGTAAGAGCTGTTCGACAGTGGAATTTGCTGCCAAGGAGTATGGTGGAGTCTCCTCCTTTGGAGGTCTTTAAGCAGAGGCTTGACAACCATATGTCAGGAGTGGTCTGATGGTGTTTCCTGCTTGGCAGGGGGTTGGACTCGATGGCCCTTGTGGTCTCTTCCAACTCTATGATTCTATGATTCACAAGGAAATCCGACTGTGCTCAGTGCAGGCGGCGATGATTTGCTCACCACTTTATACACAGCCTCTCAAAGCAACTTACAAAATGATTAGAATATGGGGAAACTTAGCAAACATTTGAAACCCGAGGCACAGAACAAAACATGAGAGTAATAAAAGTGTTCATCCATCAACAAAAATTAAAAGGTTGAATCCTATCCCACTGAAAGGGGAACACCAAAACAGACCAGAATCATACAATTTATCCATAGTACCCGAATGTGTGTGTGAGAGAAAGAGAGGGAGACTTGGGTTGTTTTCTGCCCCTAGACTGCTACCTGCTGAATACAGTGGTCCCAAGCAGTGGAGGTTCAATCATCATCATCATCATCTTGGGACGCGGGTGGCGCTGTGGGTTAAACCACAGAGCCTAGGACTTGCCGATCAGAAGGTCGGTGGTTCGAATCCCCACGACGGGGTGAGCTCCCGTTCCTCGGTCCCTGCTCCTGCCAACTTAGCAGTTCAAAAGCACATCAAAGTGCAAGTAGATAAATAGGTACCGCTCCAGTGGGAAGGTAAACGGCGTTTCCATGTGCTGCTCTGGTTCGCCAGAAGCGGCTTTAGTCATGCTGGCCACATGACCCAGAAGCTGTACGCCGACTCCCTCAGCCAATAAAGCGAGATGAGCGCCGCAACCCCAGAGTCGGTCCTGACTGGACCTAATGGTCAGGGGGCCCTTTACCTTTATAATAATAATAATAATAATAATAATAATAATAATAATAATAATAATTGTACCCTGCCCACCTGACAGGGTTGCCCCAGCCACTGTTCCAGCACATACAAAAACATAATAAAACATTAAACATTAAAAACTTATGGCAACTGACCCACTGCCCCACCAACCTGCCCATAGCCAGGTCCCCATTTGTATGCCTTCTTACTTCAATCATCCAATGGGGCAGCTATGCTTGTATTTGGTTCTGGGTCCACCTATTGTTTGTCTCTCTGCGTTCTGCTCTGCTAGTCCTAAAGGGCACACACCACCACTGCCTCCAAAAATGCATACCCCTGAGGTAAAGTATTGAAACTGCATCCCTTTTCAGCAGCAGTTCCAAGTCTGAGCCCCTCTTAAGTGGAAGCCACCTCCTACACTGATGCTTCCCTAGTAGGCTTACCAAGTTGTTGTGAGCCATCTGCCTTTTCAGTTGCCCACAAGGCTCCCAATGGAGTGTTGCTCTGGGATAATTGTGGGTAATTAAAACAGTGAGCAGCTCACAGACCCAACCAGCCAATGGCGTGCGTGTGCAAGGCCAGCATCAGCAGTGGGCCCTGCCAGGGTGGTGTGACCCCAGCTTCCTGCAGATGCCTGAGGATGCCAGGTGCTGATGTTGGTTTCATCTTCCATCACCAGGAAACCTCAGCGTTCCATGTGCTATTTCTCCCTCGTTTTGTAGGAGCAAATGGCTCCCTGGCAATGGCTAAAGGAGACCACCCGAGCAGAACTGTTTTAATATGGAAGACGGTTTGGAAACTTCAGCTAGTGCAGAATTCAGCGGCCAGGTTGCTCACCGGAGCAAGATGGTTTGAGCATATTACACTGATCCTGGTCCGACTGCACTGGCTTCCAATTAGTTTCCGGGCCCAATTCAAAGTGCTGGGTTTGACCTACAAAGCCTTAAATAGCCCAGGACCACAATACCTCAAGGACCACCTCTTCCCATATGAACCTACCCAGACCCTGAGATCATCTTCTGAGGCCCTCCTTTGTGTGCCTCCTCCTCAAGAGGTCTGGAGGGTGGCAACATGAGAATGGGCCTTCTCTGCAGTGGCTCCCCTTCTGTGGAATGCTCTTCCCAGGGAAGTTTGCCTGGTACCTTCATTATACACCATGGGTAGGCAAACTAAGGCCCGGGGGCTGGATCCGGCCCAATCGCCTTTTAAATCCGGCCTGTGGATGGTCCAGGAATCAGCGTGTTTTTACATGAGTAGAATGTGCCCTTTTATTTAAAATGCATCTCTGGGTTATTTGTGGGGCCTGCCTGGTGTTTTTAGATGAGTAGAATGTGTGCTTTTATTTAAAATGCATCTCTGGGTTATTTGTGGGGCCTGCCTGGTGTTTTTAGATGAGTAGAATGTGTGCTTTTATTTAAAATGCATCTCTGGGTTATTTGTGGGGCATAGGAATTCGTTCTCCCCCCCCCCTTTTCCAAATATAGTCCAACCCCCCACAAGGTCTGAGGGACAGTGGACCGACCCCCTGCTGAAAAAGCTTGCTGACCCCTGTTATACACCTTTAGGTGCCAGGCAAAAATGTTGCTTTTTAACCAGGCCTTTGGTTGATCTGTTGGACAGCCAATACCCTTTTAAAATGCGGCTCTTTTCGGGTGGGGGGGTGTGTGTTATTGGGTTGTTGTTTTTATTCTGATTATATATGTTGCGATTTTTTCTGTGAACTGCCCTAAGACCTCTGGGTATAGGGCGGTACATAAATTCAATAACTAATAATAATAAATAATATGGAAGGCATTTTACACAGTGCCTTGGGTGTTACTAGGGAGAGTGTCATTGCATGTGGCTGCTGGGTTCACCTTCCCTGCAGTATATAGCAGTTCCCATACTGGAATTGGATAATGGTCAACTTGTCCAAATGTTCTGTCTTTTTCAGTGGCTTGGACAGGATGCTCGGAGGAAAGGAAACACCCTCCCCCGCCCCTCTGGTGATGCACATGGCCAGCTGTACAATATTCAGCAATGCTGACTCGGGGATTTCTGCAAAAAAACTTATCTGATGAGCTGTTTATAACATGCAGGACATCCCTGCCCTGGCTGAAATAAGTGAAGATGCTTCTTCTTATTCACACATCTACATATCTGTACTGTTAGGCAGGTAGCATCCAAGAACTGGCTTGGATAGAGGGAACTAACACTACTCAAGTTGCATAGACTGAGGTAGGCCTCTCTAAGGAGGAGGTGAAGAAGAAGAAGAAGAAGAAGAAGAAGAAGAAGAAGAAGAAGAGGAGGAGGAGGAGGAGGAGGAGGAGGAGGAGGAGGAGGAGGAGGAGTTTGGATTTGATATCCTGGTTTATCACTACCCGAAGGAGTCTCAAAGCGGCTAACATTCTCCTTTCCCTTCCTCCCCCACAACAAACACTCTGTGAGGTGAGTGGGGCTGAGTGACTGGCCCAAGGTCACCCAGCAGCTGCACGTGGAGGAGCGGAGAAGCGAACCCGGTTCACCAGATTACGAGTCTGCCGCTCTTAACCACTACCCCACACTGGCTGCAGGAAATTGCTAACAGAACCATGAATTTCACCCATTCCAGGTCTTTTAATGAGAATATTACCTTGACCGGTCAAGGAAGCTGTGCACGTCCTAACAGTGAGGTGTGAATCAACAGCAACTGCTTCTGATAATTGGGAGTGCTGTTAACAAACAGGATTATCTTTCATAAATTTATTGCCATCCCCCCCCCCTTGGGATCTCATTTCCAAGTACCTCTTTGGCCCGGTTCAAACCTTTTGCTTTGTTCTCTACCTTAGCTACAGTTGGGAGTGCCAGTTTTCCACTTGACTTCTAGAGGTATTGCCCACCTCCTGCAGCAGTTTTATCAACTACACTGACTGCCTGTTGACTCCTGAGTCAAATAACCATAGAATTGTAGAGTTGGAAGGGACCACAAGGGTCATCTAGTCCAACCCTCTGCAATGCAGGAATCTTTTGCCCAACATGGGGCTTGAACTCACAACTCTGATATTAAGAGCCTCATGCTGCACTGACTGAGCTTAGTTCAAGGCATCAATTTTTACCTGTATAAGATCCTTTATAGCCTTGACTGAGCCAAGGGATTTCTAAAGTAAGGAGAACCATACAAATGCCTCATTTTACAACAAAGGGTAGTATTGTGGTAAAGCTGGAATAGAAAATAATTGTGTGATGGATCTGGAGCATTGCTCACCCCAGATTGTGTAAAAGAGTTTGGCTGTGGGTTGGTTTTTTATTTTATTTTAAGGCAAGCCTCCATTGAATGTAAAACAAAAAATAAAAATGTGGTTCTTTCCCAACTATAACACCTGCCTTAAGACATCACTGAAGCAGGAAGCAGAAGATGGTTCTCGAAACAAGCAGCTTTTTAACCAAAAAGTTGACAAAACTGTATCTATTTCCAGGCAATCTTCCCGAAGGAGAGGCTGTTGACAGACCAAACTGAAGTGGAAATGACAGCAGTTCATCAACTCAAAGCAGACATATGAAAGCAGGGGGGGGGGGTGATTTTACAACTTTTTTTGAATAACATTATTGTTTTGTACATGGGCTTTGTTTTGTTTCTGAAAAAAACACCACAAAGTATCATGTGACTTATAATTTAGTAGCAGGGCAAACTATACAAGCCTAGACAAAGGCAAATTGATATTTGCTACATTCGTAGCACATATCTGAAAGCTTGACATGAATTTTTGGATATTTTGGCCTCCCAAGGTTAACCTAAAGACTGAGAGTTCTAATCCAAATATTATTGTTTTATTAATATTTATTAGCTATTGATGACGCACAATGAACATTACAATGTGATGTCTTTTGACACAAGATGACATGAAAATCCTGTCTGTGGTATTTAACTGTGGTGGCTCATTTACGGGTTCATGTCACCACATGATGCTGTGCCCATGAAATCACAAGCTTGCAGGTATGCAACCATCCACAGAATAGGTGACATGATGTATTTATATTAGTGGGTTGAATGTCTACAAGGTTTCAAAGACATTCTACCTAAAAACCAGGGTTTTATCTGCTATAAAATCCATGGGCAGCATCCAACTAAACAGATCCACCAATGCAAGGAGTTTTAGCTGCACCACGGAAATTTCCTACCCTGTCCTCTTCCCACACACCACCTTGTTCTTTGTAAACCTGTCCTGAAGAGTTGGGGGAACCCCCATAACAAAGATAGGGGCCATGCCAGGGGCGTGGTGGTGAGAGGAGAGGGTGAGGAAGTTCCATTGTGCAGCTGTAACTCCTTGTGCTAGCTGAATTGTTCGGCTGGATCTTGCCCATGTCTATTCTAGACCAGGCCTGCACAGTTGCTGGAGCTCAAATCCAGAGCCTATGACTAAAGTCAACCTTAGCCACTTTTGTTTTCGTGCACATGTCTCCAATCTCAGAACATTACAAAAGTGACTTGGGTATCTTTCACATGTAGCAGAAGAGACTCCCTTTGGAAACAGTATCCCTAAAGAGGGGGAAAGGGTGACCACCCAACCCTGAAGAAATTGACCAATCAAGGAAGCTCAGTTTAACGGCACTTCCAAGCCATCACACAAATTCAGGTTATGCAATGAAAGTCGATTTGCTGCTTTTGCACAACGAACCCATTCTCCTGGAAATTCAGGGTTTTTTTGTGATAAGGAAAGTTATGAGAAAGTGCCCTGGAAAGTGAGGGGTGGCAATTGCTTGCTGCAGAATCATATAGCTTCCCCCACAAATCAATGAGAATGAATGCTCAATGACTAGCCAATACCATCTAATCTCCCTGAAAACTTTGTGCAAAAATCAGGATGAAGGCAACCAAAGCTGAGTTCCTTCTTTTCTGTGCTAATTCAAATTACATGTATTTTGAGTGTCAAATCATGTGTGAGCCCAGAAAGGATTAAAAGTAATCTTTATCTGTCTGGGGGAATCTCACAGTGTTAAGAATATCTAAATATGACTGAGCAGCAATTAGTAATTTGTTGTAAATACGATGGAACAGGGGAGCTAGGTTATGTTTGCTAAGAAACAAGTTTCAAATATGCCTTAGAAATAGGACTCCTGAAAATAGAATACGGTGCCTTTAAATGGTAGTCCGTCAAGTCTTGTGGGTCTAATATTACTAATCAGGAACATCACACCCTTGTAGGTCTATCTGAGCTTAGCTGAGTCCTTGTAAGGCAGCTACAACAGTTAATTATTTTGATTTTATTAGTAAGCAGGCAATTAATTTGAGAAGACCCTTTAAAGAAACTGATCTTGCACAAAGCAGTTGTTTGCTTTGGACTCCTAGACCAATTTTGCAGATTCCAAAAGATCTGAGACACTTAGTCTTGCGGCTAAATTATCTAAGCTGAATTTCAGAGGTACATCCATCACTGGTTTGTTTGTTCTTTCTCTAATGACAAAAACAAGGCAAAACACTGAAACACATCTGCTGTGGATATGATCTTAGAAAAGAAGACATTCCCAGGCTCTGATCCTGAGCCACTTACTTAAAAATAATTAGGTCTATTGAAGTAAAGTATGCAATTCCTTCCAATTGTTAGGATCAGAACCCCTCGGTGCCAAGCTGCCCTGGCTATACCCTCCGCCCTTTTAACCGGATGAGGCAGCCATAAATGAAACTCCATTGCACTCTGTAGGTCTTCCATGAATACACTGTGCTACAAGGAGAACCCCACTGATTCAGAGCAGGGCAAATGATCAGAAATACCAACGATCAGAAACACAGAGCTGCTTCCAAAAATGGCATCAGCAGGTTTCATGCATAGCTGTCAACTTTTCCCTTTTCTTGCGAGGAATCTTGCAGCCGCCGAGACCATATAACACCGGTTTTGAAAGACCTACATTGGCTCCCAGTACGTTTCCGAGCACAATTCAAAGTGTTGGTGCTGACCTTTAAAGCCCTAAACGGCCTCGGTCCAGTATATCTGAAGGAGCGTCTCCACCTCCATCGTTCTGCCCGGACACTGAGGTCCAGCTCCGAGGGCCTTCTGGCGGTTCCCTCACTGCGAGAGGCCAAGTTACAGGGAACCAGGCAGAGGGCCTTCTCGGTAGTGGCGCCCGCCCTGTGGAACGCCCTCCCATCAGATGTCAAAGCGATAAACAACTACCTGACATTCAGAAGACATCTGTTGTTGTTTTTTCATTTAATATTTATTAAATTTTCATAATATGGTGTAGACAAAACAGAAAAAAGCACAATAGAAAAAAAGAAGAAGATACAATAAAAAAACCAGTAGCATATAAAAAAAAAACAATCACACAAAATAACAATATTTAAAAACAACTTCATCTTTCAAAACAAATCTTACTTTCCGCTTGTTTCCTGGACTTCCCCACACCTCCCTCCTTTGTATTCCATTTCCATTGTTCGTTCAGCAAATCCTTTCCCTCATTTGCTTTCATCTCAATTTTTATCTTAATATTTTAGCTTTAGCTTTCCCTCTATTTAAGACAATTTTTCCATTAACTTCTTAGCTTTGTTACTCTAAGCCACTTAACTTTAATCCAGCATCGTTCTAACATTCATTGATTTTACAATGTTTCTGTAAATAGTCTTTAAATTTCTTCCAATCTTCTTCCACCTGATCTTCTCCCTGGTCTCGGATTCTGCCGGTCATTTCTGCTAGTTCCATATAGTCTATCACCTTCATCTGCCATTCTTCCACGGTGGGTAATTCTTGTGTCTTCCAATACTGCGCAATAAGTATTCTTGCTGCTGTTGTGGCATACATAAAGAAGTTTCTATCCTTTCTTGGCACCAATTGGCCAACCATGTCTAGGAGAAAGGCTTCTGGTTTCTTGAGAAAAGTATATTTAAATACCTTTTTCATTTCATTGTAGATCATTTCCCAGAAGGTCTTAATCCTTGGGCACGTCCACCAAAGGTGAAAGAATGTGCCTTCAGTTTCTTTACATTTCCAACATTTATTATCAGGCAAATTATAAATTTTTGCTAGCTTGACTGGCTGCATGTACCACCTGTATATCATTTTCATAATATTCTCTCTTAAGGCACTACATGCCGTAAATTTCAAACCGGTGGTCCATAACTGTTCCCAGTCAGCCATCATTATATTATGTCCAACATCCTGTGCCCATTTAATCATAGCAGATTTTACTGTTTCATCCTGCGTATTCCATTTCAACAGCAAGTTATACATTCTTGACAAAGTCTTAGTTTTGGGCTCTAACAATTCTGTTTCCAATTTTGATTTTTCCACCTGGAAGCCAACTTTCTTGTCTAGTTTATGTGCCTCCATTATCTGATGATAGTGAAGCCAATCACGCACTTTATTTTTTAGCTTCTCAAAGCTCTGCAATTTCAATCTGTCTCCTTCCTGTTCTAAGATTTCCCAATATTTCGGCCATTTGGCCTCCATATTGAGCTTTTTCAAAGCCTTCACTTCCATTGGTGACAACCACCTTGGGGTTTTACTCTCAAGTAGATCTTTATACCTTATCCAGACATTGAACAAAGCTTTCCTTACAATGTGGATCTTAAACATTCTATGCACTTTGACCTTCTCATACCATAAATATGCATGCCAGCCAAAAACATTATTGAATCCTTCTAAATCCAAGATGTCTGTATTTTCAAGAAGTAGCCATTCTTTCAACCAGCAGAAAGCTGCTGATTCATAATAAATTTTCAGATCTGGCAGGGCAAAGCCTCCTCTTTCCTTTGCATCAGTTAATATTTTAAATTTTATTCTTGGCTTTTTGCCCTGCCAGACAAATCTAGAGATATCTTTCTGCCACTTCTTGAAGCAGTCCATTTTGTCAATAATTTGCAATGTTTGAAACAAAAATAACATTATTGGCAATACATTCATCTTTATCACAGCAATACGACCTAACAATGAAAGCTTCAAGTTAGACCAGATTTCGAGATCTCTTTTCACCTCCGTCCAACATTTTTCATAACTGTCTTTAAACAGGTTTCCATTCTTAGATGTCATATGAATCCCCAAATACTTCACTTTCTTAACCACTGTCAAACCTGTCCCATTCAGAAGACATCTGAAGGCAGCCCTGTTCAGGGAAGTTTTTAATATGTGACATTTTAGTGTATTTTTCATCTTTGTTGGAAGCCGCCCAGAGTGGCTGGGGAAACCCAGCCAGATGGGCAGGGTACAAATAAATTATTATTATTATTATTATTATTATTATTATTATTATTATTATTCGGAATAAGGGAATTTCCCTTAAAAAAAGGGAGCCGTTGACAGCTATGGTTTTATGTCACATGGGAGAAAGGGCAAAACCATGGCTCTCAGCTCCCATGTTTCCCAACAGTTTGCGTTAAGCATAGCACATTTCCTAGTTCTGACCCTAGCAGAAGTTTTTGCAAGTCTTTGCTTGGTTCATTGGGATTCAGCAGGCAGAAGAAAGAAAAACAAATTGTTTTCTTTTCTCTCTTCCCACCCCCTCGTGCTAAGCTCCTGTACTTTTCTTTTCTTTTTTAATGCCTGTGGAGGAACTGATCTCTCTACCAGTACAGCTCCCCTAGCAAGCGAAAGCCATTTCAAAGAAAGCATCGCAACACCCCCATTGATATCTCAGAGGCAATAAATCACACACCCTGCTCTTGTTTCATTGGAAAGCGAAAGGTGCTGGGTTTTATTAGGCCTTTGCTTGTCATCCCGGCTTGTGATTTGCAGTCCACCGGCCAGACTTATTTTCCTCCCTACTCTCCCCCCTGCCCCAAGATCACATTACATTAGACAGCAAGGTCTGCAGGGTCGCAACCCTGGCCACTGTTGCCTATTTCCCATTTCCTGTGGTCTCCGTACATGGGGATGTTTCCTCTCTTCCCCTCCCCTCTTTCATTTTCTACCTTCTGAAAGGTGGTCGGGGGCTTTGCCTAGTCCAAGGAAACCTCGCAAGGATGCTTAATGCATGTGGGCATACAAGGTTATCAGTCAGGAAGGAGAAATCGCCTGCAAAATGCATTTTGGCAATGAGCACCACTTCCAGTGGTCTTTCCGGTGGATGATGGGCCTTATAGCAAGGCTGCTACACATCCAGCTAAGTTCGACCAATGTGGAAGTTTTGTCAACTGGAAACAGCTACGTCATAAACTATAGAAAAGGGCAAGAAAACCAAACTAAACAGAGAAGCAAGGTGGTAACAGAAGGCCTCTGTTGTACTTGATGGGACAAATATAATTGATGGTAACTTTAAATGGCCTGCATACAGGACCTGTTCCCACCACACACACCTGGGTGACTTTGTCAAAGTCAGGTGGGGAATGTCTGTAGCCAGAAACAGAATCTGATTCTGGTGCTTTAAAGCAGATTCTCTTACCACCACACACACCCCGACCCATTTTGGGTGAACAGCTTTAAAAGGGGCAGTGAAGTGAATTTTGTTCCCTCCTGTTTTAACCATAGCCCCTGGGTCTGTATGGAGAGTCGGAGACCTGACATCTATCTCCCTACAGTGTAATTTGCATAAGCAAAAAGTATGTAGAAGGAACTACATTCTTTTGTTGGGGGGGGGGGGGGGAACCACCCAACCAGGAGGGAATGCACAGGAAGCTATTCCAGTCTTTAATCTTAACTGTGAGCAGGGGGTTGAGTGAGCATCAATAAGTCATTAAATCTTCAATTTTCTGCCCTTCCTTGAGGCTTCCCCTCATTTCCCCTGGGATTTCCTTTCAAATGCTCAAATCACTGTAGAGAAAAGAGCAGTGTGGTGGGCCTGATCTTGTCCTTGCACACAAAGCCAGTTCAGCTAGCACAGGCTCTGCAAAACTCAGCTGTTCATTTTTTTCTCACATGGGGTGAAGAATTTAGCAAAGTGTTCCATCTTATAAATAATACCTCTTGACAGTGTTTCTTGCCCACACCATTTTCTGCCTTCTCCCTAACAGCCTACTCTATGAACAAAGGCTACGAAGGCCACAATTCAACCGAGTGTTGTGTGTTCCTAAACTCATAGAAGGCAACAGCCAATAGGTCCACATTTCTCTCATCTGAAGTAAACAGAAGGTCATATTCAGAATCACTGGCAGAGGGAAGATATGGAAGATACCCCATAAGTGTTTTTATTGGGAGTGGGGCTCAAGGCAGTAGAATATTAAAATACAACTTAAATTCACAAGGGATGCCAACTGTACTGGGAACTGTACTGTTCATGCATATTATACAACAGAAGATGTGCTAGAAGCTCACCGTCGGTTGCTGGCTTCTAGAAAACTGGCTGCACCTCTCCCTCTTCTGTATCAGTTACCCTTGACTACAAGAGCAGACATTTATTTTATTTTGCCTCATCTTCCAGGGCAGGGTCAGTTCCCTCCTTTCCCAATCTGAGGTGGGATTCCAGCCTCCTCTGCCCTTGAGGAGCCTCAGCTGTTCAGATGGGCTGTCAGGTGGTCAGGGATTGCACCTCCAGAGCACAGTGGTGCAGTTAGGTAACACAGGATGCCCACAACTTATGTGAATTTAACTTGTGTGTATTCAGCTTGGCAAAGAAAAAAATCTTAATTAAAAAGGAGGTGGGCATTCAGGGGGGGGAAAAGACTTTGGCAGTTCCACCTGCTATTGCAACCAATGTGTTTTGACTATATGAGATTTTGGTTTTAGGCATGATCCCTAGAATGCAACCCCCATGTAAGTTGAAGGCTTACTGTATTCAATTCTGGATCTACTGGACTTAAGCCCCACCCCTTTCTTTAGATGGCTTCTCCACTCCCAGACCACGCCTGAAAAATGACCGGAAGGCAGTGCACCTTCCATACTTTTCTTGCTTTCAATACTGCCTTTGCTAGCCTTGTTGTTGTTGTTTAGTCATTTTGTCATGTCCGACTCTTCGTGACCCCACGGACCAGAGCACGCCAGGCACTCCTGTCTTCCACTGCCTCCCAGAGTTTCATCAAACTCATATCGGTCACTACTATAACACTGTCCAACCATCTCATCCTTTGTCATCCCCTTCTCCTTGTGCCCTCCATCTTTCCCAGCATCAGGGTCTTTTCCAGAGAGTCTTCTCTTCTCATGAGGTGGCCAAAGTATTGGAGCCTCAGCTTCACGATATGTCCTTCCAGTGTTCTCCAGATGTTTTGGGCTACAACTCCCATTAGCCCCTGTCAGCATTTACTACTTTCTAGAATTTTTATAGGGCTTTCTCCAAATGTTCAGAGTGCTTCACGTATATTACCTGAATGATGCTTACAACAGCCCTGTATGGTAGTCCCATATCACCATCATATTGCATATGGGTGGGCTGAGACTGACAGGCAATGGCTTGGCTAAGACCAGCAGGTGGGTTCATAGCTGGGGTAAGATTTGAACTAGGGCCTTCTTGGTTCACCACTCACAGTCAGTTACTTTCATTGTAGGCTTACAATCATGAATGCTGCTTTAAATTGCATCTCCATCCCTAACCACGCCTGCAACTGATCGACCTGCATCCTTTTAAGGAAGCTGACTTTGCAAACAACAGTGTGTTAATGGATTACTGCCTGGGCAAGTGTGAACTCATGCATATTCTTCTGCAGTTAGCCAAGCTGTTAATACTCACACTATTTAAGAAAACATTCATTCAGGCATTTCAAGTAGTTAGGAGAAAGCCAGAAAGTCAGTCGACAATTCTCTCCACCGGTGCTACAATAATCCACCGTGCAAGGCAGGGTTAAGTTTTCTCTTTCATCACATGCCAGTCACTCCAAGTGTTGCTAATGTCTGAAATCAAATCTGAGTGTCTTCTCCCAGCTAACATGATGCTGCCCCCCCTTGTTGGCATCGGTAGCCCATCCCCACAAGAAGCTGTCATCACATTAAGTATGTGTTATTGACCTCAGCCCATAGAAGAACCAGAGGCATGTGTGTTCTGCATTAGTGTGTGTGTGTTCCCAGGTGGATTTTCACTCTGCATGGTTCTCTCTTGTCCTGTGTGACCCACTGTCTGAAAGGCACATAAGCATCTGACTATATTCTTATCACACTCTCTCTGTTTTGTCAATTTCTCCTCTTCATTTTCCTACACAGGAGAGGATTACTTTTAGACCCAATGGAGTTAAATGATTGACTCTAACACAGCACAAAGTGTGAGATGTATGTTTGTGCGCATATGCGCAAAAACATATATATGGAAGAATATGGTGTGTAGTGGCCATTTCTCAGACATGGTTGCCAGAAATTATTGGCATACTGAGTTCCTCTGAAATGGAAAAAAATAAATATAAGTTATACATTTTTAAAAGATTTAAAAACCTAAAGTGTTCTATGTTGATTTTTAACAATTTTTAGAATTTATTCTAATCAAAGGCAAAGCTGGAACTGAAACAGAAAATTAGGTTGTTTCATCTGGAACATGGTTCACACATGGTTTACTAGATCAAGAGCAAAAAGTGTGTCTGAACTCAATCTCCTTTCTTCTCTTGCATGCCTTAATGCAGGATTTCAAGTTTTCTGCATTGGGTAGCTGTGGTTCAGTCCGACATCACAAATCAGGAATGCAAACCATGGGCTGATCCTTGTTTGCAAGCAAGGATTGCATGTAGTGGGAGTTGAAAGTAAAATTTCCCGATGTAGACATACCAGCAAACTGTGCTTTAACAAACTGCATTAAGGTGTGAGACAGTGGGGAGAAATGAGAGAGTATGTGGGCACAACTCTCATTCACAATTTGTTAAACATGTTTAAGGTTCCTGCATTTCAGTGGGTCTACTCTGCATAACACTGAGTAACACCCACAGCCACAGAATATTCATCCATGTCAGATTGGCAGGTGGTGGCTAGCTTATTTTTGCATTGTATTTCTCCTCAACTCTCCACCCTCCTCCTGTTATGGGTAGTTTGGCCCACTTGCTAAGTCTTTTCTAAACATTTTTAATGAAATCTGAGGAGCAACATGTCAAAACCAAGGAAATTTTGAAATCATTTGGGGAATGTACAAATGCCTCAGACCACTATTGTCAAATGGCAAGAGCTGGATAAAGGATAGAATTTCACTCTCTTCTGCTCATTTAGACTAATATCCTTGGTTGAGTGAAGCATTACCATCCTGTGAACTGATCCGTGTGTGGTTCCTTCACTTTTCCCTTGGATATTCAAGTTTACACTTCCTCTTTAATGATTCCCTAAAAAAGCTATTCCCTTCTCACCTCTGAAGGGGAACAGAACCCACTGTGGCAGGAATAAGAGCATCCATTTGACAAATGACCTTAGGTCAATTGAATAAACAAATGGTAAAAATTAGCTGTATTGCAGATTTTCTCACCATCTTCCTTGTACAGTTAATTCGATCTGGAGGTCCATTCTTAACCTGAAAGAAGTTCTTAACCTGAGGTACCACTTTAGCTAATGGGGCCTCCTGCTGCCGCAGCGCCGCCATTGCACGATTTCTGTTCTCATCCTGAAGCAAAATTCTTAACCTGAGGTACTATTTCTGGGTTAGTGGTGTCTGTCACCTGAAGCGTCTGTAACCCGAAGCATCTGTAACCCGAGGTACCACTGTACTCTCCAGGCAGCCCTTTCCTTCCAAGAACTGCCCTTTACTCTGAAAGAATATATTATAGGGCTGGGGTGGAAAACGTCAAGCCCAGGGGCCAGCTGTGGCTTCCCTGTGTGGCCCCTGCGACTCTATCCAGGACACTCTCTCTCCCCTCCAAGATCACATCTCTCACAGGCTTGGCTCACATCCTCCACCAGTGATTTTACCTGGCTGGAATGTGTCCTTGAACTGTGATAATCAAAGGCATACGTAAAGACTGGCGAAAATGGCTCCTGCCAAGGGCACAGCCCCCCCATTCACCTATAAAGCATTAGAGTCCTCCCGCAACACCTGAAGCACTCCACCACCACCTGGGTCAGCACTTCAGCACCTGCTTTGCCTGCAGAAGGAATCCGCCAGGATCCCCTAGCATGAAAAGCTGCTCCTGCTGCCGGAGGGAATAGAAAGGGGTCCTTGGAGCAGCTTCTAGGCAGGCAGTGGCATGGGCATTCCATCCAGCCCCAAGGAGGTATGTTCCTCCTGTCTAGGCCACCTCACCTGTTTCTCAGATTATTATTATTTTTTGGGAGGGGGGCACCAATACAGCTCCTTGCCAAAGGTGCAAGGGACCCTAGGTATGCCTCTGGAGATGATGCCCCTTGTTACTCACCCACCCCTGTTCTAGAGAGTCTAGAACATTTAACATCTAAAGTAAATAGAGGGAGAGAGAGAGAGAGAGAATGGTTATACAGTAAGCCCACAAATTATACTCATTTACCTTGTCTGCATTCAGCTTTATTTTGACCGAATGTGGCAAAAATGGGGGTAAATGCCTGGTGAATATCTCCTTTGCTCTTTCTTCAACTAAAAGTGTTGGGCTTTTTTATTTTTAAAGAAATAAAATTCTCTACATGAAATAAATTCTCTACATGAAATAAATTCTTTACATGGCATTTCAACACAGGTTGCTTCATCAATATGGCTAACCATTCTGTTGTCTTTTGTTTTGTTTTTGCAAGCCTAGCCAGTTCTTCTTCTTCTTCTTCTTTTTTTAAGGTTATTTTCATCAAAGAAATGTAAGCACCTGACCAGGGTAATTTCACTACCCAGATAAACATTGACACACCAGCTGAACTCTGAGCGTGCCTCCAGTTTTAGCAATGTTATAACAGCAATCTAAGTGCATTCAGTATTTGGTAAAGTTATAAGTACCGTCCAAGTTGATTATTAAATGAGGAAATGTTTAACAGGACTATTACAATTTCTATTAAGTGTTAAAGCCTAACACTGTGAGTTCTGATCCTTGAAATTGGATGGCCTTAAAAAGATAGATTTGCTGACACTCCTTTTATTCATGAGCAAGAATTTTAAGTGCGAAATTTTATAGAGAGCTGTATTCATGGTCTAGGGATTGCTCTGCTTATATGCCCATGCCAGGGCCCTGTCTGGCTTATGCTCATTATAACTGTCATTTCCACCAACCATCACATCCTAAGAAAGCCAAGGATAGTTCACATTATAGCCAATGGGCCATGTTAACTTCCTGTTATGAGTAACTACCGATGTAGCTGCACTATACAAACAAAAGTCTACTAGTACTTCTCTCTTGCACATCAAGCTATGGAAGCTGGAAAAGGACTACTGCCACTGCAATAATGAAGGGAAAGTCAATCACATATTGTACATTGCCTAAGTATGTAGACAAAGCAGATGTGTCATTTCTGATGCAACCATCCGTTAAGAATGAATTAAGATCACAATGAAACAAATGCCATTTGTCCTTCCAAACATGCGGCAGCGAACTATCATGTAAGCCACCAGTTCCTGGACTCTTTCCAATATTCTGAAGTCTTGTTATGATTTACTGGACACAACAATGTCAGGCAAATCTATTATCTCTCCAGTGACTGTTTATCTCAAGCATAGTCTCCAGACCTCAGCCTTTTTTCTTTTTTTCAAGCCGTGAAGCTTTATCTTGAATTCACAGTGACTGACCTGTGTGACTCCTGAGAGAATACACTATGGTTACTTTCCAAACTATTTGCAAATAAATATATACATATATGAAAGAATAAAGAAAACACCCTGCAGCAGGGTCTTTAAATACACACATCATTAGTAAATTCTACCCAGCAAAATAAAATCATCATGTAAGAATGTTTTCCAATTATAAAAAATGTGAGGCTTGCTTTTTCTCTTCAGTTGCAATCCTATGGCTACACAAATCCCATTGATTCAGAGGCAATTAGATATACCTAACGAAGGGCTTATCCACACTTACCTTTTGCCCTGTTCCAGGCATAGGTCCGGGACGCAGGTGGCACTGTGGGTTAAACCACTGAGCCTAGGGCTTGCCGATCAGAGGGTCGGCAGTTCAAATCCCTGCGACGGGGTGAGCTCCCGTTGCTCAGTCCCTGCTCCTGCCAACCTAGCAGTTCGAAAGCACGTCAAAATGCAAGTAGATAAATAGGTACCGCTTCGGTGGGAAGGTAAACGGCATTTCTGTGCACTGCTCTGGTTCACCAGAAGCAGCTTAGTCATGCTGGCCACCTGACCCGGAAGCTGTACGCCAGCTCGCTTGGCCAATAAAGCGAGATGAGCACCGCAACCCCAGAGACGGTCATGACTGGACCTAATGGTCAGGGATCCCTTTACCTTTAGGCATAGCTCTACACTTTTAACACCCCAAGGTTTTCTTGTGAAAACCAGCTCTTTAAAGCTCAATCAGAGCAAACATCAGTTTGGGTATTCCGCAGATTGACATTTGCTCTGATTGAGCGTTAAAGAGCAGGGGGTTTTTGAGGGAAGGACTCCAGAGCAAAAAAGAAGGGCACTCGGACATGGACTTTTAAATAATGGTCCATGCCCAGAAAGAGCAGAGAGAAGGTAAGTGTGGATATGACCTAAATGTTGGATCGCATTTAAATGTATCATTATTTAGGCGACAATCCAGCATAATTCAGCATACTTGGGCCTACTAAGTATGGAGCCAGGATAAGTCAGTTGCAATAGTATCCCACTGAAACCAGTGTGAACAGTGTGGTGTGGTGGGTGGCTTATAAAGGAAAACCAATCACTTCAGATACAGCTTAGAGTAGGGACTCAAAGAGGCAAATAGTCCCTCAGTCAGCAGGGTACCAGCTTTTAACTTGAACAGCTAAAATGTACAGGTTAGATGTGTTGCTGCGCAAACCACTACAGTGCATTAGTTCTGAACTTGGACCAGGGCTGGGATGGGTGAATCTGTCGCTTTTGGTTTCTCATTTTTTCCAGTCTTAGTTCTCAAGGAGCCCTTCCTCCAAACCAGGCATGGGGAGGGTACTCCAGAGAGTCTCGCCTTCTACGGGTCTTTTTAGAGCTGCAAAAATAGCAGTGGTGAGCAAGAGGCCGCAGCAGTGGGCCACTGGACTACATTGCCATGTTGGTGGGCATGCTTCCTCATCTGCCTCCTGAACTACAAGACTCAGTGTGACCCATAGTAGGGCCCGCCCTGCGCATATACAATAAAGCGTTTCATTTCTCCGTTGTTTCCTGTAACTTATGCTCACTTCTACCTCAGGGGAGAAAATAGAGAAAGAAATAAGTTTATTCACACAGAAATCCTAGGTGTGTGTCCTACTGCTCTGAGCTCCTTGGAGGAATGACAGGATGTAAATATAAATAATTCCCAAAATGGGTTCTCTCCCTCTCTGTGCGTTAACAGAAAATAACAATTCCTTGTATAAGGGTTCACAAACATACGTCTGTGCAAACCTTTATCAGTACTTCTTGCCTACCCTGCAACTGCTCCTTCCCACATCCCTCCAAAGAGATGTCAGAATGTGTGTGTGTGTGTGTGTGTGTGTGTGTGAACACTGTGTAGCTCAAGAGCCTTTCTTTTCTGAGGCATCCTGTTATGCAAGGACCCAAGACCTTTGGCTGCAATCCAAACCATATTGGGGCCCTCATAAGCATCTCTTTTACAGCTCAGGCTTTACCAACAGACACCGGGCCTCTGTTTCCTAACAACAGCTTTCTATAAATAAACTTTCTTGTGCAGTGATGACTATGGGTAAGTCTGTGGTGTGAGGGGGCTATAATAAATCATTGTCCCACTCAGCCTGTGGGTAGAGAGCTATAAGGGCATTATTCTCTCTCTCCTAGCATGTGGGAGGTATAATATAGGGAATATTCACTTCTTGGTGGTGTTTCATTGCATTTCTCATGTTAAAATGTTCTTAATTGCTTTGTAGACTTTGTAACAGGTACCGCAAGCAACCATATAAAAAGTAGGGCTGGCTAGACTCCGTTGCCCTCAAACACAGATAAGTAGGCTGGGCTCTGTTGTGTGTTTCAGGTTCAGTAAGGCAAAGACTTGCTTAACAAGTTCTTAAGTGAGCAGAAGCAGGTGGAATGGAGGAAGGTACCGTATATGGCAAGTAGAGCAGACCCTCCAAGTGTCTCTGTTTCCCAGGGACAGTCCTGGATTTACAGAAGCCATTCCAGTTTCTCATCTGATCCCAGCATGTCCCACTTTTCTTTAGGATGTCCCTATTTTCATAGGAGAAATCTTGGAGGGCATGGAGTTATGCGACCCCTGAGCCAAGAAGATAAGTAACTGTACAACCTTTAGAAGACATCTCAAAGAATAGGGAATAGAATAGTATAGGGAGATTTAATGTTTTAAAATTATTTTTATATGTTGGAAACCACCCAGAGTGGCTGGGGCAACCCAGTCAGATTGGCAGGGTATAAATAATAAAATTATTATTATAGAATAGGACGTCCCTATTTTCATAAGAGAAATGTTGGAGGGTATGACAGGGTCTGTTGAGAACTGAAGAGCAGCCAAGGCCACATTCACACCATACATTTAAAATACTGTGATATTTTATGTCATGTCTTAACCCAAAGAATTCTAGGAATTGTAGTTTGTTAAGGGTTCAGAGAGTTGTTAGGAAACCCTTACTCCCCTCACAGAGTTACAGTTCCCAGAGTTCCATACGAAGAGCCTTAAACCACGCTGGGAACTGCAGCTTTCTGAGGAAAATCACGGGAACTGTAGTTTGTTGAGGGTGAGAGTCCTGCTGAGAGTTCTAACAACTCTCAGCACCCTTAACAAACTACAGTACCCACGATTCTTTGGGGGAAGTGATGACTCTTTAAAGTGGTATCATAGTGCTTTAAATGTGTGGTGCAAATGTGGCCCAAATGTCATTTCTAGGTGAATTGTTGCATTAGTTGGGCTGGGCTCATAATCTGTCTAGAAAGCAGAGGTAGGGGAGAATTTTGGTTCAGTTTGTGAACCTACTAATTTGCTCTTCCCAAAACAGTATATTTGGGGTGGGTAATCTTAGGGCTGGGAGCCAAATGCAGCCACCGATGCCCCTCTGTCTGGCCCTTGGTCACGCCACTCACTGGTTTTTGCCTGGCTAGAATGTGTCTTTGAACTCTAATCATGCCATTTACTTGTCTGGATGGAAGATAAAGGTTGTGAATGTTTGCAGAAACTAGGATACTGTACAAAAGTTAAGTGCTAAGGGATCTGCACTGCCTGCCTGTTAGCCTCCAAGTCAGTTTTAAAGTACTGCCGCTTACATACAAAACCCTAAACAACTCTTGACCAGGTTACCTGGGGCAGGGGGGGGGGGGGAGAGAATCTTAGCCTCCAGTGCCCAGTAACAGTATTAAAATCAGCAAATAAAAAGTGATTAGTTTAGCCATGGCCTGCTGACTGCCAGCTTGTGATAACACGGAGGTGGGTTTTTTCCACTGGTGGCACCAGCATTGTGAAATACCCTCCCTGATGAAATGTAAGACGCTCCATCTGTATTGGCATTCCGCCGGCTCTTGGAGGCACAATTGTTGGCAAGCTTTCCTTTGAGCTTGAGCTTCTTGATCCAAGTGTGCGGATTGCTCTTTTAACTCTTTTAATAGTTAACACTTTTGAATGGGCTTGTTTTATTGTGTATTTTCACTATGTGTTGATTTTATAACTGGTTTTATGCTGGTATACCACTTAGAAGCCATTAAGTGGTAAGTAAGTAAGTTCCCGTTGTTCGGTCCCAGCTCCTGCCAACCTAGCAGTTCGAAAGCACGTCAAAGTGCAAGTAGATAAATAGGTACTGCTCCGGCAGGAAGGTAAATGGCATTTCCGTGCGCTGCTCTGGTTCACCAGAAGCAGCTTGGTCATGCTGGCCACATGACCCGGAAGCTGTATGCCGGCTCCCTCGGCCAATAAAGCGAGATGAGCGCCATAACCCCAGAGTTGTCCACAACTGGACCTAATGGTCAGAGGTCCCATTACCTTTAAGTAAGTATGGAAAGTAAGTAAGTAACAAAAATTCCCATTGTTGCTCCTGCTGCTTTTGGCTCTGGGTCCACCCACCACTAGGATGTGGCCCCGAAACATTGACCAGAAGGGAATGTGTCCCTCAGCTTACTCACCGCTGTTCTATAGTATTAGGAAGTTGGTGAAGAAAAGAGACTAGAAACATAACTGTCTCTGCATATTTCCATGTGTACATTGAAGGCCAGGTGAGGCTGGGGTGAAGGGGTCTGAATGTTAGTTTTGTGAGCCAGCTGTGGAAGGTATTTATGTAAGGCACAACTGGCAAAATGGACCTGCCTTGGGCTTCAGTATCTCAGAATCTATTGGGAACCTTAGAGTGCACCAAGTCTCCCCTGGAATATTTTCAAGGTCTTCTGTCCTCTTCTGAAACCTTCTTGCAAATGGTCTTAGTCACAATTGCATTACATCAAAGAATGTTTGCTATGGTTAGAAGCCTGTTTGGGTTATAACCAAGAAAAATGTAAAATTGGCATATTATGCTAATAAAAGCTCTCTCCCACTTTAGCACACCACATTATGGGTAGGAATATAAAGTGTACTTATAGTTCAGCTTTCTACCAACCTATTCTGTCCTTAGTCAGCAGTTTGTAAAGAAAGGGGGGAAATGAACAGGATCTTCCATAAGTTTCCTTTTCTACATTACAATAAAATCTCTAAAATTTCCATTAAACAATCCTTTCTCCCATCCGTTTATTTATTTAATGAATTTGTAAGCCGCCTTTCAATAAGTCTTTCTAGGGCAGATCACAATGAAAAGATATAAAGTAATAAATACTGTGTACATCATTAAACAACCGTCTTAAAAAAACAAAACAAAAACAGAATCAATTCCTCAGCAGCATAATGTATATTAAAGGTAAAGGTAAAGGTACCCCTGCCCGTACGGGCCAGTCTTGACAGACTCTGGGGTTGTGCGCCCATCTCACTCAAGAGGCCGGGGGCCAGCGCTGTCCGGAGACACTTCCGGGTCACGTGGCCAGCGTGACATCGCTGCTCTGGCGAGCCAGAGCCGCACACGGAAACGCCGTTTACCTTCCCGCTAGTAAGCGGTCCCTATTTATCTACTTGCACCCGGGAGTGCTTTCGAACTGCTAGGTTGGCAGGCGCTGGGACCGAACAACGGGAGCGCACCCCGCCACGGGGATTCAAACCACCAACCTTTCGATCGGCAAGCCCTAGGCGCTGAGGCTTTTACCCACAGTGCCACCCGCGTCTCTATAATGTATATTACCATGTTTAAAAGCCTGGCGGGATCAAAAGGTATTTAAATGTGTGTGGGGGGGAATTATGCGGGCACCAGACAACAAGCCTGCATGGAAAGAAAATCCTCTAAGCGGGTGTGGCGATCACACAGGGTCCCTGGACGTTTCACCTTCTATTGATCCCTTGTCCACCACTTTATTTCTCGCTGCCACCACCCAGGCCCTACCTGGTACAATACTGAGTCCAGTCAGGGTTAAATTGGAACATAAACTTTTGTTTATTTATTGCAGTTTAACAAGCGTGTGGTTTCATAAACGGTATCAGTCAATTACAATCATGGGGTGCCTATCCAGACCTACAACTTCCGCTACCCTCTCTCACTCACTAAACCACCTCTCAGATATTTACTTGTCTTCCTAGCCCCTAACTATTCCTGACTCAGCTTATTTCGCTACACTAACTCAAGCTAGCCACAGACTCTATCACAATTCACTCCCACTCCAACCAGCCACCCAACTCCCAACCAACGCCTCCCTTTGCCCCTCCCAGAGCTGGTTTTATAGTCCCTCTGACTCCACCCCCTGGGTCCTGATTGGGTAACCTGTTTAACTATTTCACCTCCAGCACTCCCATGTTAACATCACAGCAGGGTCCCTGTCTCAGGACCCCACTAGACTTTCTTTCTAGTGCACATTAATGATGATTTGTCCTCATGCTGCTATCAGAGCAGTCACACATAATTCTGCTTTCAATACTGTTGAGCAGTATTTTTTTCCTGGGGCGACGCAGGTGTATGCCTACTCCTAAACAGTTTGTGAATTTAAGTTTGGCCTCAGTGAGGAGCAGTATTTCAATATGAGTAGGAAAATGAGACTACCCCTAAACATTTATTTATTTATTAAAAAAAGAACAGTTGTTAAGCAACCTGCTTCATGTCCAATCAGCACAGATCCTGTAAGTTGCTGCTGAAATTCTGAAAGTTTTTTTTTTTTTTTTTGCCACAAATGATAGAGTGGGGGAGAGATTCAGAAGAGAAAAACAGGGCGAAAGAACACATATACATATAC
The DNA here is from genome assembly GCF_965153285.1 of Podarcis tiliguerta. NCBI lineage: Eukaryota > Metazoa > Chordata > Lepidosauria > Squamata > Lacertidae > Podarcis > Podarcis tiliguerta. Next base: position 47,735,398 of record NC_139536.1, read on the forward strand.
TTTTTTAAAAAACAAAAAATTTTCCCCATTCTTTCAGATTTGGGTTGAAAGTAGACCCTGAGCCTGAAATAGCTGAAGATTAGTGATCTACGTGGCGTTAAACAACAACAGCAGTTCTAAGTATCCTACAAGTATTCTCAAAATGCTCAGAAACACAAGTGCAATTCTGACACGACAAGCATCTATGTAAGAACTAGCAGACTTAAAAGTTTTGTGCCTATTTCCCTTGTAGGTCAGTAGGCTTCTTTTCTTTTCTTTTTTGGCACCCATCTGGACCTTCTTCAGCGTGAACTCTCCCTCCTCCGTCATCCCCCGTCCCTTACACAACCATGTTTCACTGCACAATTTGTCACGGTGTGTCTGCCAGGCAGGCTAGAGGGGCACAAGAGTTGCCACGTGTGACCCTACAGTGTGACAACCTGACTGGTGGGGAGGGGAGGCGGGGAGGGCTCCAAGCGGAGTTGCTCCTGAAGTCAGTTCGAATCAATGTAATTGTTAAAGTTGAGAGGAGAGAGAGGAAGCAGGTCTCCGGCTAACACCGTGTGGCTAATGGAACCAGAAGTGATAAAGTACAACCTTGCAGCCTGCTGTGTAGCAAGTCCGGGGGAGATTAGAAAGTTATTGAGTGAGAGGACAATTAAACTGATTTGTAATTAACTCTGCAGAGAGTGAAACAGCAGAGTTAATGGAAGCCTAAAATGCCACTTGCTGTGTTTGTCCCGCTGAAATTGTTTCTGTTCCTTACCCTTCTTCCCTCCCTGCCTCATAATAACCCTGAAGGGTTGGCAAGACAGGATTTTGGGGGGTAGCTGGCTTCATTCTGGGTGGCTGCATAATTAACACCTTCTTTGCTGGTGATGTTGCTTATTAAATAGATTGAAATGTGTGCTTACTAGACAACTCCTATGCACCAAATGCTTACATGAAAACAAACAGATATTACTTCTGTCGCTTCCCGTGTACGTGTAAATGACCACAAACATTGCATTCCTGCTAATTGTTGACAAGTGACAACTGCATTTTCTTTAATCTGATAGTTTTTGCATCGAGTAGTTTATGTTCAAATTGGTATTGTGCTGTCTATGCATAACAATTTGCAAAGGCATTCAAGGTCAGAACTATTTTAGCTGCCTGTATCATTTGTCCGAGGACGCGGATGGCGCTGTGGTTTAAACCACAGAGCCTAGGACTTGCCGATCAGAAGGTCGGCGGTTCGAATCCCTGCGACGGGGTGAGCTCCCGTTGCTCGGTCCCTGCTCCTGTGAACTAGCAGTTCGAAAGCACGTCGAAGTGCAAGTAGATAAATAGGTACCGCTCCGACGGGAAGGTAAACAGCGTTTCCATGTATTGCTTTGGTTCACCAGAAGCAGCTTAGTCATGCTGGCCACATGACCCGGAAGCTGTACGACGGCTCCCTCAGCCAATAAAGCGAGATGAGTGCCATAACCCCAGAGTTGTCCGCAACTGGACCTAATGGTCAGGGGTCCCTTTACCTTTATCATTTGTCCAGCATTGTCTGCTCTGACTGGCAGTGGCCTCCAGGATCTCAGGCAGAAGCTCCTTCACGGCCCTTGACTCTTGATCCTTTTAACTACAGTTGGCAAGGACAGAACCTAGAGCTTTCTGCATGTGCAAGGATACTTCTAATTGAGTCTTCACGATCTATTCCTGAGCTCCTAAGAAGGCTGCTGGAGTAGTGGGGGTGCTGATTACAGTCTGAGGTTGGTGGGACAGTGCCCCATTCATGCTAATGGACCAGCCTCCATCAAATAATGATCTGTTTCCTAATACTAAGATGTGTTGTGATAAAAGTGGGAGGATTCCTTCGCATTTATGACGCTGCAACTAGGCATTCATCAGTAAACACCCAGTTTCCAGTTGCATACTTGCCTCCAGCAGACAAAGCATTTGCACAGGGGATGTGGCAGTGAGAGGGGATGCTTAACCCTTCCTGTTCTTCCTTTCCCAGTCCTTTTCTTCACTTGATCAGGAAACACAGTCTGAGAACCAGGATAGTGGGAACGTGGCCAGGAAAGGGGAAAGTTGCATGAAAAGAACGAGGGGTTGGGACAATACGCAGCATCTCCATGTAGGGCTGGGAATGTCCCCTGCCTGAAACCTTGGACAGTCACTGTCAGTCAGTGTAGATGAGCCAGTGGTCGGACTTGGGGCGCATCCACACCTCTGCTTGTCTCATGCCTAGAAAGCATGGGTTGGAGCGGTTTTCCACTTGCCCCATGTTTTCTAGGCATGGGTCTGAGTGGTTTTGCATTTGCCCCGCTACTCTCCCCTGGAAAACATGCTCTTGATCAACGAATTGAACAGATGGGAATCTGCAGAATATCCCATTGACGTTTAGTCCAATTCAGCACTAAACCACAGGTTTTCTGGGGTAAAGCAGAAAGGCAAACAGAGGTGTGGGGGCAAGCCCTTGGTATAAGGCGGCTTACTCAGTTCCTAAGCTCTCCCGTTCAACCCCTGCAAATGCTCTCCCACCCCAAGAATAGTAGAGTCAGCCTTTAAATCCTTGCAGAATTTCATATTTGTGTGTTCAGGGCTAGAGAGGAGAAAGAAGCTTGTGAATAATATAATATAATATAATATAATATAATATAATATATTATAATAATATAAAATAATATAAAATAATATAAAATAAAATAATCACCTAGTGCTATTATTATTATAAATAAGCTTCCAGGTTTTTCTTCTTTTCATCTGCTCCTGATTCACTTTGTTAGAAACGTGACAAGTTTGAGTTTCACAAATGAATGTATGGTTCTCTTTAAAGTGCGATTCTATCACTGGAACAAAAAATTAGTGTGTGACTGTGATCCCTTAGATGGAAGTCAAGTGCTGCTCTTTCTGCGAGGATCTCTCCGTCCTTCCCTCCTCCCTTCCACCATTCAGCATACTCTCCACCCACCCCGTTAGCTAAAAACAAGAACTTCTCTACCTCCTTTTTTTTTTTTTACAAAGATTGCAAAGGAGTTCATATAGTGCCACTGGGGTAAGTGGCTTCAATAATGTGGACACCTGTTCCCTGAAAAGGGAATCAAGTCCAATTTGGCACGGTTCGCAAATAAGCTTCAGCAACAGCTACAAATTGCTTTTCCAAAAGCCCAAGCAGCTTTGTTTTTCAACTGCTATACACAGTCTGAAGGTTTCATGATGAGAGTACACAAGTAACATCATTATACTAGGATAAGGGAGCTTGCTACATATACCTGCCAGGCTGTTGTTAAGGTTGCTGTTGTGTAACTGAATGATAAAGCTACAAACAAATATGATCATAGGGCACATATTTACATTTTCTTCAGAGGACATTCCATCAGAAGCTAGAGGTTTGCTGCATGTTGACAAGATGGTGTCAATATATTAAACCCAGCTCTCTCCTGCTATCTTTTGACAGTTGTTGAGATGGACAAGACACTGGGCTGTGGCCATGGGAAGCTGCACACCATGGATAACTTTCCTTTCTATGCAGTGGTACCTCCAAGGTCTAAATATGGCAGTCCTGTGCCTCTTTGGTTTCCATGAGCCTCCAAAATTCCCTTACCTTCACTTTCTTGGTGCCAATTACAAGTTGACAGTGCAATCCTAGCAAGTTCTATTGAATTCACTGAGGCTTACTCCCAGGTAATTGGGATGAGGATTGCAGCCCTAGCCACTCTGCCCATACTGCCTGCCTGCAACTGTATTCAGCCCTGGGAGCATTCCTGCTTGCCAGCTGAAGTCTTCTTGCAAACTAGTCCCATTTATCTCATGTTTGTTTTCCTCCTTCGGCATCAGGTACTTGAGTTAATTTAGAGACTGGCAACAAACAACTTAGAAGCCCATCAGGTAACATGCCTTGCACATCAGCTGAGATCCACTGGCCTTCCTCTCAATTAAGTGTGACTAGGATTGCTGCTTTATGCATTAACTAACTCCTGCTCATGTTTCCTTGGAGGTGGGATTATACCAACTCAGTGATTTCGACAGCTCAGCGTATGAAAAATAAATGCAGTAAAGTCAAAGAAAACAAAAACAAACCCTTCACAAACACAATACTGTTGAATGACAGAAAATCGTGGACCACGTTTTCAGGCTGCATGGCACCCCATTGAGGGTAATCTCAGATCGCGGAAAACAATTTACTTCCCGGTTCTGGTGGAGGCTCATGAGCTTGCTGGAGGTCGAGGTGAGCTTCTCGACGGCACGGCACCCAGAAACCAACGGGCAGGCCGAAAGAGCGAACGGTATACACCAGCAGTACCTACGCTGCTATGTCAGCGAGAGGCAGAACGATTGGGTAGAGAAATTGGCATTGGCTGAATTTGCGTACAACAATGCTGAACACGTGTCCACGGGAATGAGCCCTTTCATGGCCAATTACGGGTGTCACCCCAGGGCTTTCCCAGGGAGGGGGGAGGAAGGATGGAGTGTACCTGCGGCAGAGCAATTTGCTGAAGAAATGGGGGCCTTACACCAGCAACTCAGGCTGAACTTGGAGAGGGCCAAGGAAGTTTACAAGAGGCAGGCAGACAGGCACCGTCGGGAGGGGGAGGCCGTACGGGTGGGAGACCGGGTGTGGTTGTCGTCCCAAGGGTTGCCCCTAAAGGGAGGGTGCAAGAAGTTGCAGCCTAGGCGACTGGGGCCTTTTGAGGTAATACAGCAGGTCAACCCAGTGGCATTCAAACTCAAGTTGCCTGACAGCATGAAGATACATCTGGTGTTCCATAGGTCCCTACTTTCACAGTACAGGGAGGGACGGGAATTCCCAGGAAGGGAGGGAGGGGTTACCATCCATCCACGGGTAGAGGAGAGAGAACTCTGTAACGAAGCCATGGAAATACTCGATTCGAGGTGGCGGGGTCACCAGGTAGAGTACTTGGTAGCCTGGGAGGGAGAACCCAGGTCGGAAAACACTTGGGTCCCTGCTGAATCAATCACGGACGGGTATCTGGTGGAAGAGTTTCATAGTTTGTTCCCGGATAGAACTAAACCATTAGCTAGATTCTGGGAGGAAGAATTCAGAACCACAGACGACGAAGGGGACTTTGTGGGGTTTCCTGCTTCCGAGGAGGAGGAAGGGGAGGTGTCCAAGGGAGAAGAATCAAACTGGGAGGTTCAACCAGCTGGAAGAGATACGAGGGGATGGGAGGCCGGTTTTGAATCCTCAGAAGATGATGACAGTTCTTTCAGGGGGTTCCCCGCATCGTCGGTCAATGGGAGAGAGGAGGAGGTATCGGAAGATCGTGCCGGGGGTGAGGGGGGTCCTGAGGAGGGGGTGGATGTCAGGGAACTGCCATCAGTACTGGAGGGGGAGCGCGAAAGCCAGAGGGATTCCAGAGAGCGTCCAGGGATCGGGAGGAGCAGCCCATCTTCTGGGGAAGAGAATCAGCGTAGCACCAGTGGAGAAGGGGGGCAGCTGGGGGAAGTGGCGAGGCGGTCCCATGACTCCTTGCCTGGGACCAGCAGGGAGACTAGGGGTCCTCCGTTGCCCACGCCCTCCCTGCGCAGAACCGGACAGAAAAGGTTCACTTTGGCAACCCAGCCAGGTGTTTGCACCCAGCCGGGGAGACAGGCACCTGCTTACGCACGAGCAACCCCTAGAACCATCACAGGTTATATCAAATGAAGTCGTCCAGTTAGTGCAAGGACTTCTGCCTGCACAATAGGACCTTCCTCTCCCTGTTGTCTTCCCTCACTTCCTCCGTCTACTTCAGAGAATTGTGGGGAATGCTCAGAACATATATGAAGGTGCAGGGAAAGGAGACAAGAAGAGAGGAAGTCCTGTTGCGCAAGCAGAAGTCTTTGTGCTAATGGGATGAATTTGTTGGATACAACCACAAACCTTCTAAATGAGAAGGGAGGTATGAAGGGAGCATGGATAACTGTATCGGAACTGGCTGGCCAGAGGATTCCCCTCTCCTCATCCTTTCTAGTTCCTAAGTGGAAGTGACTGGCAGGCCCAGCTGATGTTGCTGCTGCTTGTCAGGCCTCATCCGATGCTCCTGGCAGATGTTTTAATCTACTGTTTGAAGAATGACTTCTGCACAGCTCTGCTGTTCGAACATCTGTTTCTGTTTAGATAGACAGAGGCATTTCAAACTGCACCGGCTATGCCACACACTGGGAATTGTTTAAACGGCAGCCTAAGGTTGCTTACATTACTCCATTACGGCAAGAAATGGATTTACTGCAGCAAAGCTTGACATATCTTTAAGCCCTGTAAGAAAGATAATTCATGAAAAAAGACAGTTTAACTTCCTAAATGCATCCTTTTTTTTGGGGGGGGGGGCTGTTTAGAACTCTAACCTATAAAGACATCTTTAAGAGAGAGGGGTCTCAAATCTACATGTGATCAGATCACATCTAGCAGAACATTAGTTTCATTCCTAACCTTGCCTTTTCTAAATTACTAGGGCTAAAAAGAAAACCCATTTGATTATTAGCAGTGGCTTGGGGTTGACATTTTTTTCTATCTTAATAGGAATTAGCAGTGTAACACCATATGCTGTAGGTCAGGGATACTTGTTTTCTTCACCAGCTTCCTTACTAAAATTTGATATGATTCAGAACGTTGAATTAATCAGTATGTGGTGTCTCCAGACTTTTCTTGTGAGACTCAATATGAGAGCATGTATTTTGCAGAATATTCAACACTAAGCAAAATAAACAAATGGATGAATAATGAGGGTTTTTGGTTTAACTGAAAGATCATTTGGCAGGATCATCTGAACAAAACCTGTTCGGCATTCTTGAATTAATCCAAATTACATTGATGAACACTGAAAACATTTCCACATGGAATGCTCAGAAGTGTATTTGAGCCTCTAGGACACAGGGGAATGATTTGCGGCCCTCAGGTCATTGGTGGTCTCTAACTCCTATCAGTCCCACAGGTGGTCAGGGATGATGGGAGTTGTAGTCCAACAACATGTGAAGCACCACAGATTAGCCACTCCTGCTCTAGGAGGGTCCCTCGAGCTATGTTAATGTGAGAAAGATTGTAGAGGAGAAATCAAGGGAGAAGAGCAGTCATATAGTTCTTCTGTTCCTAGGTCATCACAGCACTCACAGCAATCCAGAAAGGCTCTCAAAGTGACAAATAAAGTCACATGGCCAGTGAAATGTACTATTCCCAAATTATGATCTCCAATTATATAAATTGGGGTTTGGAAATGATAACCAGAAAATAAACCAAATGGAGAGATCTTATATTAAACGGTCATCAGAATAAGAAAATATGTTGGATTTAACACATTTGCTTCTTTTCTTTTTTTCTGTCATAGCAGCAAATCAAGATGTTCTATAGGCACAGTGTAATGGGTTCTATCCAAAACTATGGCACACTCAAAGGAGACCTATTTAAATCAATGGACTTAAGTCAATGACTAACTTAAGTCCATTGATTTTGATGGGTCAGATCTGGGACAGAAAACATGTCTTCCCCAAATCGATCTCATGACAGGTGTGAAAATAAAAGCTGGACAAGACTCTATCTGAGAGCAAAATGTAATAAACAAGTTCCTTGGAGCTTCTCTACTGATGTACAGAAATCGGCCACCAATATAAGTTTTACATTCAGATTATAGTGGACGAAAGGAGAAACCCATTGAAGCATCCTACTTAAAAATGTCCCAAGGTCTTTTGTTAAAGGCTGAGAAACTTTAAAGCTGCTCTTGTCTAAAATGCCTGCAAAAATAACCAGCATTCCCCCATAGAAAAGTTAAGATCTTTAAAAAAGAACTGGACCATATTTTGTTTTTGCATGTCAGCTTCTGCAAAAGCCATTTTGCTTATTGGACTTGTCAACCGCATTGTTTAAGGCAGCTTTCCCCAACTTAAAGGTAAAGGTAAAGGTACCCCTGCCCGTACGGGCCAGTCGTGTCCGACTCTGGGGTTGTGCGCCCATCTCACTTAAGAGGCCGTGAGCCAGCACTGTCCGAAGACACTTCCGGGTCACGTGGCCAGCGTGACAAGCTGCATCTGGCGAGCCAGCGCAGCACACGGAAACGCCGTTTACCTTCCCGCTAGTAAGCGGTCCCTATTTATCTACTTGCACCCGGGGGTGCTTTTGAACTGCTAGGTTGGCAGGCGCTGGGACCGAGCAACGGTCCCCAACTTAATGCTCCCCAAAAATGTTGTTTAGCCCCAACTCCGAAGAGATCCAGTGACTAGCATGGCCACTGGTTAAGGAGTTGGGGTCCAAAATATCTGGAGGACAGCAGATTGGAAAAAGCTGGTTTGGAGAGAGAGAAAATCAAAATCAGCAGCGCCTACTTTTCACATAGCTGCTGCAATCACCATGCATGGAGGTTTTAAGCAATTGCCATAGTTTATAGTCATCCCAGGCAACCCCTCTGAACGCCCAGCAACAGACTGGCTAACTTCCTCCATATCTTCCCAAGCAAATGCAGTTTCATGGATCTAATAATAAATGGTATAGCGCAATATGGTGTTTATTAGATGGCTACATTTGTTGGGGAAACACTTGGCACTGTTTGTCTGGGATATAAATATTTTACATCACTTTTGCTAACCAAGGCTGGTGTGTGTACATTAGACTGTGTACTCAGCTATCCAGCTTAAGAACAGCAGCGGATGCAAATTGTCCAAACAATCCTCCGCTGATTTGATTGTCATCATTCATATCCTGCTTGCCCCTGTGATCTCTTTTTTGTATAAATGGAGCTGGCTGGAGCACACCATGGTTCTAGATGAAGGTGTTAGTGGAGAGTTGTCCATGCTACAGAACAGATCCAGTTTGGGACTGTGCTTCAGAAAATGAAACAAACTTGCACACAACTATAGAAAACTGAGTCAGATCACTGCCCCATCCTGCTCTGTATTTTCTATACCAACCAGGAGCTGCTCACCACGATTTTAGATAGGGGTGTCACTTAAGGTCCGTTCTACAGATATAGCAAAAAGCTAGGTAAATAGTGCTATACTACATCGAATTACAGGTGTGGAATCACATTTCTAAATTGTGCCCTATGCATAAAACAAATAAACCAAAAGAGTGGCTGGGGAAACCCAGCCAGATGGGCGGGGTATAAATAAGAAATTATTATTATTATTATTAGGCAAATAGTAAACTAGCACAGAATGGATGAGTAGGAGTAGAATCTTTTTCTTCATATGCTAGATTTTGTCTGCAACAATGTTCCACACCCCCCCTTTTTACATAGGTTTTTTTAAAAATAAAATAATTGGAACTGCCAGCTGAAAGCTGAAATAGTACAACCTAAGGAGATTGCATCTTTCCCACTCAATTCTGCTGCAAGTATGGAACATGCCTTATGTCTTCAGGGAGAAACCACATCAAGATGGAAGTGTCACACGAGAAAAGGATCTAGTTGTCTTAGCAGACCATAAGCTCTACATGCGTCAACAGTGTGGTGCAGCAGCGAAGAAAAGCTAATGTTATTCTAGGCTGCATCATCAGAAATATAGAGCCTTGGTCATACTCCACCTAGAGTACCAATACACTAAAAGAATTGAATCAGTGCAAATACACTAAAAGAATCTTCCATTCCTTGGCTGTGACGAGAAAATGGAACTCAAATTTGCCTGGCCCCATGGATGGCCTTGGGGACATTGGAAATGGCATGTTGGATGCATGAAGCATATTCACCCCAATACATGGCTCCACCGTCAACCATGATACTACAAGCCCTGAATGTTTGCCACATGGATATTCAGCCATGCATTTCTATTTAAAAGGTTCATGTATGCATATGTGTGTATTTTATATAAAAAGAGAGGTGTGAATAAGGCCATCTATGATAGAAAGTCACTATGTGGTAACTTTCTCCTACCATTCTCTTATTGATAAGGTTTCCCAATTCCTCTCTGCCTCAGTTCCATTGCCTTCATAGTGTGCCAAATTTGCTCTTGCACTAATATTATCCTAGGCCAGCAGCAGGGAACCTCTGGTCTTCCAGATGTTGTTGGGCTCCAACTTACATCAGCCCCAGCCAGCCTGGTCAGTGGTCAAGGATGATGGAGCTAGATTTCAGCACTTCTGTTCCCCTGCTTTGTGCTAGAGATTCCAGAGCTGGCCTATTAGCGAAAATTTACACATGGTGTGTGTGTGTGTGTGTGTGTGTGTGTGTGTGTAAGAGAAATGACCATTACAGCCATGCACCCCAAACATAGCTTTCCTATTGCCCACACCTCAATACTTTTCAATAAAGTTCATAAACTTTATGTCTGAATGACAAAACACCAATTCATGTTGTAACATCAAAGGACGCTTAAGCACATGTAAAGAAGAAGAAGGAAGAGGAGGAGGTGGTGGTGGTGGTGGTGGAGGAGGAAAGTATAGTCCGAACTTATGGGGTTCGGAGCTGACTTGAGGCCTCCATGATCCCCACAATGATTAACCTCTGAACTGACAAAATCTGAGAATGACTGGAGCTGGTACACAACTACACTTAACTATTTAAAGAAGGGCAAATTTCCTCATTTCGGTTTACAGGAACGAATGTAGCCCAAAGCCCAGAAACAAACACAGCGGGGCTCACCTGTGGGCAGAGCTTGCCATTTTCTCTTCTACAAGCCGACCGTCAGGTCCAGGGTCAGCATTTGGCATCATCAGGCAGCTGCTGGAGGGCCAGTGCCCTAACAAGTTCCACATCTGATGGCTGCCTGGCTGACCCCCTTTGGGTATCCTTTAAGCACCCCCCACCCTGTCTATGAACGTCTTTGTTTTCTGGTATTCCAATGTGATGCATACTAGGCAGGGCCATCTTAAGCATATCTGGAGCAGTGGTGCAAAGATCCCTCTGGTGCCCCCCCACTCCAAAAGAAGGGAGGGGGCGGTGGAAAATGTCCTCTGCCTCCCCCACCACCCCGATCCCCAGCGTGGTGGCAGCGATCAAGCAGGAAAACGTGCTGGCGGACATGCTTTCCGTTGTCAGGGTGCCCGAGAAGGCAGCCTGGGAATGCTGCACGCCGCCTTTTGCCAGGAAGCAGGAGGAGGACAACGACAGGGAGCAGTGTCGTCTTTAGCAGATGCAGAGGTTTTGGAGAGAAGCTGCACGCCCGCCAGCCGTATACAGTGGTATCTCTGGTTACGTACTTAATTCGTTCCGGAGGTCCATTCTTAACCTGAAACTGTTCTTAACCTGAAGCACCACTTCAGCTAATGGGGCCTCCCGCTGCCACCACGCGATTTCTGTTCTCATCCTGAAGCAAAGTTCTTAACCTGAGGTACTATTTCTGGGTTAGTGGAGTCTGTAACCTGAAGCGTATGTAACCTGAGGTACCACTGTAGTTGGTGGGGCGCAGCTGGTGGGTGTGCAGGGAAAAGGGAGGCTGCCAGCAAAGCCGCGCAGCTCTCCCACTCGCTAGGGCATCCCTGAGAGGCCGGCGCCCTGGCGCAACGAACCACTAAGACCAATGGGAAAGACGGATCTGATACTAGGTTGGGTCTAGCTGAGGCACCATTTTAATTCCCATATGATGCTACACATTGTAGCTTCCCCAGATTAGCTGGTGCTCATTGCAGCATGGTAATCTGCCATTGATCCACCTTGATCAGTATTGCCTGCACAGATTGGCAGCGGCTCTCCAGAACTGCTGACAGGGTTCTGTCCTGGAGATGCCGGTGAATGAACCTGGGGACTTCTGCGTACAAAGCAGATACCCTGGCACTCAGCTATGGCCCTTCCCTGTTTGAGTGCTTCTGCCACTAGCTACACTGGTGGGCCCACCAAGAGGTACTTTGCCTAGGGCCCTCTCAGCCCTGGAGCAGACCCTGCCTATCGTCATCTTTGGGTGAATGGGCTTTGTCAGCTGCTCTGCTTTCATACATACTGTTCCAAACGATCTCTCTGCAGGCATTCGTCTTAACACCTGTCAGTTCAAAATTTCAGCTGTAAGGAACAGTATAACATCACACAGTGTCTGGGCTGCTGGTGCTGGCAAATTATATTCTGTGATCTGAAATAGGGGGCATTCCTTTTGAAACAGGCAATAATGTGGCAGCTGTCTTTGTTTTCATTTGCACCACGGGAGTTTATTGAACAATTTTTTAAAAAGTATAACCCATATGTAGAATGGGGAAAAAATCAACAAGGCTATTGTGAATGAAGATCTCTTTAAGGCTAGAACAAAATAATCAATAGCATTTATAGTCTCTGACTAAAAGCAGTTTGGGGGACTGATCTTATATTCAGGGCAGTAGGGGGGAAAATTCAGATTTTTCTTTTCAAGATTTAAACTTTTACACACTCACATAATTTCCCACTAACAGCTGAATCCTAACTCTATGCATGTACACTTATCAGGGAGTAAGGCATAGGCTTGAGATGTCAATTGTTTATCCCAGATTAGTTAAAACAGACTAGCAAATTTATTCAGGTTCACATGGAAGCAATTCTCCAGTGCTACTATTAACATTCTGTGTCCTTGCCCAATCATCTCTTATTCCTTAACAGTTTTTATCATTGTGGCCGTGGATGCAAATTGTGTTTGATATTTTATACAAGCCTTTACTTCTTTTGCCAGAAAGCAACTCTGCAAATTTTGCATCCACACAAATGGCACAGGATTGTAGCAGCTGTTGAGCTTTTTATTAACATCTAGATGGAAGGTTCTCAACTGAACTGCGTTTGACAATTCATCAGCTAGAGAATTCAGTTTGAAAAAGAAGTTGGGGGGGGTGTATAGGAGGGAGGATCTCATTCACTTACAGCGCTAGCCTTCCAAGTTAAGGCCTCTCTCGCTTGACAGCAGCAAGTGGCAAACTTAAGGAAGCAATGGGTCATGGGAAAGGTCCCATTAGATCAGTGGGAGCACACACTAAACAAATACAGCCACATGGATGCGCACATTTAAATGCTGCCCAGGGGAATATGTAGACATATGTTCAGTGTGGCTGACAGAGGAAGGCTTGGGGCCTCAAGAATGCTATGTTGGAAAAAAAAATCCATCAATCAGTCTCTAGGTCTGTAGTGCAGGATGGTAAAAACAGCCAAAGAAACATGTGCTCGGTTCTCTTCACCTGCTGCCCTGTGAAAGCATCATTGCCTAAGAGACACTGTGATTTCAATTCCAGGCCATTTAGGCCATGAGGGAAAGGGGAGGGGTGGATAGGGCAGGAGGGCAGAAAAGGAGGCAAATATCACTTAGCTTTATGGAGACACTTCCCCAAGCAGGGCTAAGGCTATTCTGCTGCCTTGACCATCTTTCTTTCCTAGAGCGCTGGCAGGGTTCCTCCCACTTGAATGAAGACGCTGCCTTTTCAATGCTCAGTGGTTGAAACCAGTGTCTGGCGGCCCCAGTGTGCCAACCCAGCAGGATGGCACCAAGGCTTTGTCATGCCATCTGGGCTCGGAGGCATAAGATGCAATCAAATTAAAATAATTATATCTCAGGCCCCAGTGTTACTCACAGCTGTTCATTTGTCAGGATAGAGCTTGTGCATGCAGTTGCCACCAGATTAAAAGAACAAGGAATGGATCAATAAAAATCAACGGCTGCTGGTGAGGCTGTGGCGCTGTGTCGCGCAGGACTGCTGGTTGCCCAGGGGGCTACATCAAGGTGATAGGGCTTGTGACACTGGCTTGCAATGCTGTGAATAAATCCTAAGGTGATATTTGAAAGCCCTCTTAACTGCTGATTCTGTTCTGGTAAAAGTTGCATGTAACTTTTAACTTCTCATTTTCAGGTGAGGTTTGTCTGTGGAAAAACTCCAAAGCCATTAGGTCAGGAAAGAAAGCAACGTGTTAATTTGTGTTTTTTTATTATTACATTAATACAGTTATACCTTGGTTTTCGAACAGAATGCGTTTCAGAAGTCTGTTCAACTTCTGAAACGTTCGGAAACCAAGGTGTGGCTTCATATTGGCTGCAGGACACTACTGCAGCCAATCGGAAGCTGCGGAAGCCGTGCCAGATGTTCAACTTCCGAGGCAAAGTTTGCAAACCAGAACACCTACTTCCAGATTTACGATGCTCGAGTTCCAAGTTGCTCATGAACTAAGCTGTTCGAAAACCAAGGTACAACTGAGTTGTTGTTATTATTATTATTATAACATTTCAAAACTCACTCCATGTTAAATGAGTGATTCAATGTAAGCAAAGGGAGTCATATGGGGACAAACAATCCTAATTCAAAATATACACTGATAGGGTCTGAATTAATCATCATCAACAACAAGAACAACAATAGATAGCTCGGTGGAGATGTTGACCCAACATGCAGCAGCTGTGAAAAGGGTGAATTCCATGTTAGGGATTATGAGGAAAGGGACTAAAAACAAAGCTGCCAATATGATAATGCCATTACTCAAAGCTAAGGTGAGACCACACTTAAAATACTGTGTAACATTCTGGCCACCACACCTCAAGAAGGATATTGCAGAGCTGGAAAAGGTTCAGAAAAGGGCAACAAAAATAATCAAATGGTTGGAGCAAACCCCTGTGAGGAAAGGTTATAACATTTGGGCCTTTTTAGGTTAGAAAAGAGGCAAGTAAGGTGGTGGTGTAGAGATGTGATAAAGGTAAAGGTAAAGGTACCCCTGCCCGTATGGGCCAGTCTTGACAGACTCTAGGGTTGTGCGCCCATCTCACTCAAAGAGGCCAAGGGCCAGCGCTGTCCGGAGACACTTCCGGGTCACATGGCCAGCATGACATCGCTGCTCTGGCAAGGCAGAGCCGCACACAGAAACACCGTTTACCTTCCCGCTAGTAAGCGGTCCATATTTATCTACTTGCACCCGGGAGTGCTTTCGAACTGCTAGGTTGGCAGGCGCTGGGACCGAACAACGGGAGCGCACCCTGCCACGGGGATTCGAACCGCTGACCTTTCGATCGGCAAGCCCTAGGCGCTGAGGCTTTTACCCACAGCGCCACCCGCGTCCCCTAGAGATGTGATAGAGGTGTATAAATCAGTATAAGAAAAGGCATGACATGCTGAATCATTCAGTTCTGTCGGTTTTCTGACCTGCCTCAAATCACATTATATATCTGGGACAGAATCAAACACTCCCATCCCCATGGCTTTAAAAAGTCGCAGATGCTCCCCACCTTGCACTGTTAAGTATAGTTTATACAACACGCAGCTACAAAAGAGAGACAGGGTTCACACCAGGGCAAATTTCATTGGGGCCCCACTCGTACCTAGCTGCTATATCCAGTGCTGGATCTTTTTCTAGCCTCACTTCAAACCATCGCTCGGTACCCACACACAAACACCGGCCTTGCATTATTATTTGTTTTAGAACCTGTGTCTTGGTGCTGGTGCCTTGGTGGCTCCTGGGGGCACTGAGCAACGGTCAAAATTCCCTTACTCACGCTGAACTACAGACCACGGCTGTAATGAAGAAGCCACCCCTGGGCCGAGTAACTATAGAAACGCCCACAATAATTACAGAGGCAGCAAAGAGGTGTACAGAAATAGATGGCAAACCGCATTTAAGAGAGTTTGATAATAAGTACCCAGGGACTGGATCCAAGGGAGGAACACACACCACAAGCACATAGCAAGAGGTGATAATCTCCTCCCTCCTTGGTAAACGTGGTGTTTGCTGCAAAACCACTGGCAGCTGTGGTTTTACGATGTGTCCCACAGAGGAGACAAATCACAGTGGTTAAATGGTCTCGCTCCATGTTTCTTATTCTTGCCCTGCGCTTGCAGAAGGGAGATATGGAAGGAGGTTATTTGAACTTACTATGCAAATTCTCTGCATAGTCCCATTTCAGTGCAGCTCTATGGAAATGTCTCATTTACCCAAACTTCAAACTGGTTGTGGATGTCTCACAAACTTTTCAGATAAGTGGGATTCATCTAGTATTTGTGCAGCTGAGAGGCTCCAACAGCAGATACATTCCTCCTGCCAACTTCTCCCACCATAAGCTTACATTTCCATTAATTTCTTCTTCTGAACTTTCTTCTAAAAAACCAAAACAAAACAGCTGTGTATTTGACACAGCCTTCTGCTTCCTGCTCTCACAATTGTTTATCTTTTCACAAACCTCTTCTCCTCC
This sequence comes from Podarcis tiliguerta, assembly GCF_965153285.1. NCBI lineage: Eukaryota > Metazoa > Chordata > Lepidosauria > Squamata > Lacertidae > Podarcis > Podarcis tiliguerta. The sequence goes on from NC_139536.1 coordinate 47,751,388, forward strand.
CCTCTTCTCTCTACAGCTCCAAGGGCTATTTCTTCTCAGTCTTTCACCGTCTTTCTTTTGATGATGAAACTTCATCTGCCCTTCTTTTTGTGTGTCCTTCCTCTCCTCCTCTTCTTCCTCCTCCAAAACCTTTTAATGTTCCCTTCAATTTCTGCTTTTTCACCTTTTAAAATGCTGCTTCTCCTTATCTTCAGTTGCTAAGTCCAGTTCCTATACCTCTCTGTCTAATTTCTGTCTAATTTCTCTCTCTCTCTCTCTATTGCTTATTCTCTTCTTTGTTCTTTGGTTCACATTTTTAATTCGGCAGTAACTTCCAACACTTTTTCTTCAAACTTAAGCAAGATACTGTCCCACACAGTACTACAAACCAAGAACTACTTTGTCACTGGACTAATGGCCGTATTCTTTCTCTTATTTCCTTTCTTTCAAAGCTCGTCAAGTGTTCAATCCACACTCCAAGTAGAACACCACATTGTGAGGGAAAATACCAGTTTCCCTTTCCTTCGACCTGAGGAGAAAAAGGAAAATAGTTGGCTGCAGGGCAGGTAAAGGACCCACTTCCAATTCTCACTGCCAAATGTGTCCACTATCATGTAGTATTTGCATCATGACAGTGAATGTGAGTTTGAAATATGTATTTGCTAAGCTTACACATAGTTCTGCCCTCAGTGTCTCAGTTTTCTTTCTGAAAATTCTCTTTTTGATATATTCCATTGTAGATTTTGCCCTTTCTGTTCAAGCAAGGTTGTTCTGACAAAAGTATATAATGACCTTCTTGCTAAATTCAAAGGCCCTTATTCTGTTCTCCTGCTTCTTGATCTTTCTTCCACCTCTTGACACAGCTCACGACATAATCCTCCATTCTTCTATTCACAGCCAGGGCTTTCATGGATCTGTCTTTGCTTGATTTCATTTCTGTCTTTTTAATCTTTCTCTAAGGCTTTTTGTTAACAGTTCTCTTTCTTATCCTCTTTCACTATCAACCATTTCCACAGAGTGCAAATACACCAGAGTTCACCAATTCATTTCAGTGCCATACTCTTTAGTATGTATTGCTTGTGAACTGAGGTATAAGTTTACTGACTTGCTAAGATCTGTAATTAGTTGCACAGTGTGTTCCCTTCCCTCTTTCATTTGACCTGCTGTGGTGGTGAGTTGGTGTTGCTATAAGCCTGAAGGGGATGGGACATAGAAAGGCCTCCCCACCCCCCAAGAGTAGGGATAGCCAATATGGTGCCCTCCAGGTGCCATTGAACTACATCTCCCACCATCCTTGAGCACTAGCCATGTTGGCTGGCACTGATGGGAGTTGTAGTCCAGCAATATCTGGAGAGCACCACATTGGCTATCCCTTACTAACAAGAATTCACAGGCCTTTCTCCCCTTATCCTGCTTTGTTCATTTAAGGTCAGGGTGGTTCCCCTCAGTCTAGGTGTTAAGGGGGCAAATAGTCCCCCAAATTCTTGATAATCACCATCAGCCTGTGTTGAGGAACACACATTTGGCTTAGCTCAGTGAAGCAGCTCAGTGAAGCAGTATGTAGGACTCAAGGATCGGAAGAGTGTCCCCACTACTCATTCTTTTATTCAAATTAATTAAATGTGCTTTATTCACATTTTGACATCAACATCATGAAAGCAAGTGGTAGGTTCAGGCCTGCCTGGTGCTATCTGCATAACCCTGCCTCTCCGTCTCTATAACCCACCCATCATTTTAGCACACATAAAATGGATAAAGGACATTTCAGTTTTACATAGAGCCAACATAAATATTTGCACAGAAGCCAATTGGCTAGTTTCCCATTCAATTCTTTTAATGAAACTTTACAGTTTGGATGTTTGAGTGTTTTAAAAAACCACCCTCAAAACATGAATGTTTTAGTATGTGTTAGATTCTCTTGATTATTTTGATATGAAATTCTATAAGCTGCTATGTCTTAAAATGGTCAATGCACTGTGAAGTACCATATGTTGTCAAATGATCTTCCTGGGTTCTTTAGAAGAATATCAGGGGTTCCTCCATGAGAAAGCGAAATATAGCTTTCCCAACCACTAGTCACCTTCCTCTTCAAGATGCAGTCAATGTGGAATGCTGGGCACATTCTAGGACAACTTGTGAAGCTCCAGCATTGCCCAAGGTGAACCAACTATGCGCCTTAGAAAATGCCCCAGTGCAGGGTTCTGTGGGAGACAAGTCAGGTTCATTTCCTGTTGAATTGGAAACCTTGCCCTCAAGGTAGAAAGTTTGAAAACCATTGTGATGTGCCACTGAATATAAGCTATTAATAATGTCTTTTGAGAAGACTTCAAAATATAAATGGTTGGATCAAATGTTAAAAGTCAAAATATCATTAAGGGCTTTCAAAACAGCAACCCTCATCTATCAAATATCCAGACAACACATGTGTATGCAGGAAAAATCCTGGAGAATACAGGGACATGAAAGTTCCCAAAGGATAATTTTGAGAAGAATCCATGGAAATGAATTAGCTATAGCACTAAATAGGATGTAGAGTGTTGGGATATAGAAACAACATGAGCCCTGCTGGATTAGGCCAAAGTCCCACTAGGTTCAGCACTCTAGATTCTCACCGTGGCCATCCATGTGCCCATGGAAAGCCCATAGGCAGGAGCTAAGCACTTAGTGCAAAAGCCCTCTCCCCACCACCTACACAGTGCAGAGACAGCAAATGCAAAGTAGTCTTCTCCTACTCAGGGACAGGTGGCAAACCTAACTGCCTCTTCCCATATGAACCTACCTGGACCCTGAGATCATCTTCTGAGGCCCTCCTTCGTGTGCTGCCTCCTCGAGAGGTCTGGAGGTGGCAACATGAGAACAGGCCTTCTCTGCAGTGGCTCCCCGCCTGTGGAATGCTCTCCCCAGGGAAGTTCGCCTGGCACCTTCACTGTACACCTTTAGGCACCAGGCAATAGCATTCCTTTTCAACCAGGCCTTTGCCTGACTTGATCTACATCCTATACCCTGTTTAAAAATGCCGGCTCTTTTTTGGGGGGGGGAGGGTGTTTATTGGGTTGTTGGTTTTATTTCGATTTTATGTATTTGATATTTTATGTGAACCGCCCTGAGACCTTCGGGTATAAGGCGGTATAGAAATCAAATAAATAAATAAATAATAAAAATAAAGAACAATCTCAGAGTATAAGAAGCATCTGCTGGATACGGCCAATGGGACATCTCACCCACCATCCTGGTCTCACAATGGCCAACCAGATTCCTGTGTGACGTCCTTAAGCAGGATCTGGGCGCAACAGTGCTTTCCCCATCTGAGATTTCCAGTAACACAAATTCAAAGGCATCCTGCCTCTGACAATGTAAATCAACGTTATGGCCAAATGAAGTGACAATGAGGTTTTTAGACTACAACAAGGTACCCTGCCCTTAACCCTCTTCTTTCAGCTCCATAGGCACTGGGACCCTGCTGCCTTCCTCTCTGCCTCTGGTTAGCTTAAGGATGAGGAGTGGGCTTCTAGACAAGGAGAATCACCACACTCTCTATACCCTCCAACTGCCCCTATTTTCCAGGACAGTCCCAGAATTACGAAAGCTATTCCGGCTCCTTATGTGATCCTGGAATGTCCCTATTTCCCTCGCCAGTGCTGCTGCCCCAAGCTCAGGGAGGAGGATCAGCTGACACTTGTCCCAAGAAGTGACGGTAGTGAGGGAACATCCCGTGCCTCTCCATGGCCGCTGCTGCTGGCCTTCTCCCTTGGGTAGTTCACAGTAGCTGCTGGAGAGTGGGAGAGGAGGAGTAGAGGCTCCTGCTGCCAAGGCCCGGCCCAGGCAGAGGGCCTCCTTGGTAGTGGCGCCTGCCCTGTGGAACGCCCTCCCATCAGATGTCAAGGAAATAAACAACTATCTGACTTTTAGAAGACATCTGAAGGCCTGTTTAGGGAAGTTTTTTAATGTTTGATGTTTTATTGTATTTTTAATATTTTGTTGGAAGCCGCCCAGAGTGGCTGGGGAAACCCAGCCAGATGGGCAGGGTATAAATAAATAAATTGTTATTGTTGTTATTATTACTGTGTGATGTGTCAGCTGTGAGGGGCAGGCAGAGGGCAGGACTGCCCTGGATGGGAAGCGAGGAGGAGCAGAGTACAAGGAGTCTTGGATTGTTTTAAAAACAAAACAAAAAACAAAACACACAGAAGAAGAAGAAGAAGAAGAAGAAGAAGAAGAAGAAGAAGAAGAAGGAGAAGAAGAAGAACAACAACAACAACAACAACTACTACTACTACTACTACCTTCTGCAACTAATCTTGCCACTTTCTAAAATTTATTTCTTGGTGTGTGTTTTTCTTTCTGTGAATCTACCAAAGAACAAAATAAAATCAGGATTAAGGAGTGGAGGGCATGTGTGCTGTGTTACATTGTTGAAGTGGTGGCGGAACTTGCCTTCTTCTGATAGGAAATGCTCTGGAGGCGGGAGGGACCCAAATTGGGGGGGGGTGTTTGAGGAGCATCAGTTGGGGGGAGTGAGAAATGTCCCTATTTTTATCTGAGGGATGTTGGAGGGTATGCTCTCTTCTCCATTTCCCCACTAGAAGTGACTGCATTTCGGCAACTGGTGTAGAGACAACACACAGACAGGCAGGCAGGCAGACACACACACACACACACACAGAGAGAGAGAGAGAGAGAGAGAGAGAGAGAGAGAGAGAGAGAATGAATCTGATAGGGCTCTGAGAGAGCCACAGGCTCTACTATACAGTACTTAAGGCTCTTCCTTCTTTGCCTTGCACCTTGATCTTACACATCAGCCTGTGCAAAGCAGAAAATGAAAGGAAAACTGCCTTCAATATCCCCAGCGCCAAAGTGTAAGGAGAAATGGAGGGGGTGGGTGGGATGAGGGAGCAGGCACAGACCAAAAAACACAAAACCAGCCCACAACCAAAGATTTGTCTTCAAATAGCAGCACTTAAATGCTAAGCCCCAACCCTGGCAGGTGTTTGCAATCCTTGATGAGCAGGTGCAGCAAGCGGGCCATTGGGGCTGGTGATGCCCTGCAGCCAGATTAGAGCATTCATTCAGTGAAAGAAAAGGAATGCGCAAAGCCATCGGGGAGCTGGCCAAACACCGGGTAACTCTTATGAAGAAGGCCACTGCCTGTAATGAGCCCCAAGGCCATAATAATTGGAGCCTCCACTTTTGCTCCCTGCTTTGCATCTGTCGCACTATCTCTCACAAAGAGTCAGGGCATTCAAGCTGTGCGGGAGAAGAAGAAGAAGAAGAAGAAGAAGAAAGTGGGGAGGAAGCAGGGAGGGGGAGATGCATCTTTGCTAGACATGCCAGCTCTTTCCATGGAGCGGATCGGCATCACCACCACTGATGAAAAAACAAACAGTCCTCTAAACACTCTGCTTAAGTATAGTGCTGCTGGTCACTCAGAAAAAAGAGAGAGTCAGACAGAGGTGTTTCGGGACAGGAACCAATAAATGGCTGCCAACCTTTTCATCTGGGTTCTGTAGTTCTGCCTTGAGGTGTAAGCATCATAGGCATTGATGCTTACCTCTGCGCCTTGTAAAGCTTCACCCTGTGATTTCTGCATATCGATGTGGTATGGGGCACAAGAGCAAACCGGGCTGCTATCACCCTGGTCACTTGGCAACCCTGTTCTCTGACTCTGATGAATGTAGCCCCATCTGCCCCCGAGGCAATGTAAATAAGTACACATTAAGCGCACATTAACTGGAACCATTGATTAATTTGTCATCTTTAAATTGAAACATATAAGCGTAAATTACAGATTTACAGCCCCACTCCCCAGTAATGCTGCTATTTGTATAAAAAAAAAAAACCACTATCTTAAACACCATTCCATGTTAGCTCTGTGTCACAGGCATTTCCCAGGTTTCTAGATTACAGTTTGGGCTCATTTCTGTTCTCCCATTCTAGCCAACATACTACTGGACAAAGTGACCTTCATGCCAACATCTGCACCATACATTTGAAGCACTATTATACAACTTTAACAGTTGTGGCTTCCCCCAAAGAATCCTGAAAACTGCAGGTTTATTAAGAGTATTGAATTGTTAGTATCATCATCATCATCATCATCATCATTTTATTTATATGCTGCCTTTCCATAGTTAAAACAATGCTCAAGGCGGTTTACAACATGACAAGATTTACATAATTACCAACATAACAAATGTCATAAGCAATAAATGAAACACATGAAAAAGTACACAACCAAATGGAAAACAATTTGCACCACTTTGGAAATCCCCCATTCACCCATGCAAGGTAAAAAAGGTAAAGGACCTCTGGACCGTTAAATCCAGTCAAAGGCGACTCTGGAGTTGCGGAACTCATTTCACTTTCAGGTTGAGGGAGTCAGCGTTTGTCCACAGACAGCTTTCCGGGTCATGTAGCCAGCATAACTAAACTGATTCTGGCACAATGGAACACCGTGATGGAAGCCAGAGCACACAGAAACGCTGTTTACCTTCCCGCATTGCCTATTTATCTATTTGCACTGGTATGCTTTCGAACTGCTAGGTTGGCAGGAGCTGGGACAGAGCAATGGGAGCTCACCCCATCATGTGGATTTGAACCGCTGACCTTCAGATCAGCAAGCCCACGTCAAACATACACCCACACAAACTAACAAGAACATCAGCAGACACATTCACCCATCATTTACTCTCCATTCATTCATATTTGTGCCCCAGTTTCAATCCACAAATATCCACCTGCTTCTGTTGACTGGCTTCCGAAGGTGAACTTCAACCAATTTGCATCCACAAACACCAGCCTGCTTCCAGCAGCTTCAGGATGCAAATTCCACTGGCTTCCACCCACCAACATTTGCCAGCTTCTGTTAGGTCCATCACTAGACACCAACCAGCTTCTGACCATGGATTTCAGCAGCCTTCAAGCCACCATCCCACTCAGCAAGTGAACTTGCCTTAGTATTGCCCCATAGCATCCTGCTGCTGGATGATTGCCTCCTTCCGTTTGCCAATGTGCTTCCTCCAAGTGGAGGAAAACTGGGCACTGCTGAATGTCACAGTTGCTGCCAGCTGTATCCTGCTGGGGAACAGAAAAGGGCTTTCTCCTTGGCCTGCCTTTGTATCCACTCACCTGCCAAGTGCTTTTGTGACATCACAAGCAGTGCTCTGCCAATGGCAACAGCTGGGGAGGCATCATCTTCATCTCTTCAGGCCTCACAATTGTGGGTGTACCTTGGCAGTGATTTAATTGTTCGCTTGTTCAATACGTAAAATAATTATGGCCCACTTTTGGATGAGGGGGACATCATAAAACTGGTGTGGGGGATGTTTTCCAACACAACGCCTTCATTCCTTGCAGGGAACCTTCCAGAGTCTGTATGCCAGCGTTGGGCAGGGTCAGAGGCATTGGGAAGTGGAGCAATGAATGTGGCTCTTGTTTTTGTACTGTGGGATCCATTCCAGCTGTGCCAAAGCCAGAGATTTCGACTCCCTCCCTCATCTCTCAATCCAGTTGAGCAAGAAGTATCATCACGATTCAAGGAAACTTTCCAACCAGACAAAAGTATTCCAGAGTGCAAGGCAAGGCTGGCAAGGGGCCAGACAGAAATGCCGGGGGGGCTGCATTTGGCCCACAGGATAGAAGTTCTCTACCTCTGTCAAAAATAAAATAACTGTAGCTTGTTCAGGGGGCTGAGAGTTATTAGGAGACTCTCTTTCCTCTTACAGAGCTACATTTCCCAGAGCTCCCTGTGAAGAGGGATTGTTAAGCCACTCTGAGAATGCAGCTGTGTGACCTAACATTTTATTAGACAAAGTGACATCCGTGCTGATTTTTTATTTGGTTTGAAAGATCAGTTCAGAGCTGTACATATATGCATGGCAAGACTGAGGTGACTTTTGCTTACCAGGTGTGCCATGACAGGTGCTGAAGAGGGGCAAGCGTCAGCTTTGAAATCAGTGTTTTGCCTCCCTCAAGATGACAACAGTTTAAGAGTTTGTCCAGCATTGTATGATGAGAAATATGGATTTTGCTTTATCACATCTCTGTGAAAGTGAGGTGGTAGAAAGGACACATGTAGCCTGCCAGCTGAAAGCCAACTAAAATGATCAAAAGGTGGCAGAAATATGCAGGACCGATACGGATGTGTAATCTTGACAAAGCAATCTGGGTCAATACATGCCCTGCAAACTCCAGTGCGGCAGTCTATTCATAAGAAGTAAGCAATTATTAATATTCTCCCCTAAATCCAGTTTACAAGTCTCCTACCTTCCCACCTCTTTCCTAAAAGCAGCGATTATCATACCTCTCTGACCCTTCTTCAGCTAGTAAGCAAACAGCTTACACCAAGTGCTTGAAGGCAGCAGGTAAAAGTAAAGGTAAAGGACCCCTGGACGGTTAAGTCCAGTCCAAGGCAACTATGGGGTTGAGGTGCTCATCTCGCTTTTCAGGCTGAGGGAGCCAGCATTTGTCCACAGACAGCTTTCGGGGTCATGTGGCTAGCATGACTAAACCGCGTCTGACACAACAGAACACCATGACAGAAACCAGACGGAAACCAAAGGGAAAAGGCCGTTTACCTTCTTGCCACAGCGGTACCTATTTATCTACTTGAACTGGTGTGCTTTTGAACTGCTAGGTTGGCAGAAGCTGGGACAGAGCAACAGGAGCTGATCCCGTCGCAGGGATTCGAACCGCCGACCTTCTGATCAGCAAGCCCAAGAGGCTCAGTGGTTTAGACCACAGCGCCACCCACAACCTTTTGAAGGCAGCAGCAAGCACAAGAGTCACACTGGTGGTTGGCTGGCTTGTTTTTGTCAGTATGTATGTGATTGTACTAATGCCAGGAAAGAATAAATCCCTTGGCAAAGGGACAGGATCCTTGCACGCCAGACCTATCATCTCCACTGTGGTTATTAGAGGAGACATCTCATTAACAGCTTGTAGTGAGCATCAGTAAACCATGTGCTAGTAAATAATAAATATATGGTGGTTATCTGATATGGCAATTACAAGCCCACAGCTGACGGTGGGGGCTGTTCTCTTCTGGAATATTATCTCCAAGTGCAATCTTTAGCCAGATTTCAATAGCAAAGGTTTTCATTTCCTCAGGCTCCTGGCCTTTACAGCTAATCCCATGTGCCATTCCTTTTAGATTCCCTACACTGTGCTCCCTAATATCATCACCCCATGGAATGGGTGACAAACAGTACACTGAATACAGAGTGGGCTATTTTCTGCAATCTCAGTTATGTATCTTGATACAAATATCCAAACCTCATCCCTTACATGGTCAATCCCAAACTGGGGTCTATATCTAAAAGCAATTAATAAAGAATCCTGTGAGTGTTTATTCAATGAGTATGCAAACTAAGGCCTGGGGGCCAGATCCGGCCCAATCACCTTCTAAATCCAGCCCATGGACGGTCCGGGAATCAGCGCGTTTAGACATGAGTAGAATGTGTGCTTTTATTTAAAAGGCACCTCTGGGTTATTTGCGGGACATAGGAATTCGTTCATCCCCCCCCCCCCATATAGTCCAGCTCCCCACAAGGTCTGAGGGACATTGGGCCGGCCCCCTGCTGAAAAAGTTTGCTGACCCCTGGACTTTATTCAATTCAGTTTGCATTTAAAGCCAAATGTATCAAACTTGTACTAAAACAATACGAGAACTGAAGTACTAAAACAATACGAGATCTGAGATCTGATCTAAATTTTGTGATGCAGTTCTCCAACCAGTGTTTCAAAAAATGCATAGATTAGGGGAAGGTGAGCGTTAAAATGGGTATTCTTGCATGCCACCCCAAACTCTGAGCAGTGTGAGATTCCAAGTGTTCCAGATGCTTCGCCCAGGGTCTGTGTTTCCTCTTGGAAAGGAGGCACAGTGGAGACTGTGGTGTCTTTATGATATATAGTTCACATATATACAACCTGAGCCTACGATGGAAGGGCTCACAGCATGACACTTCAAGAGCCTCTTGCTTCTCCCATAGGCACAGCCTAGGATCCAAACAGACATCAGCCATTGTGCCCTGCCTGCTGCCTTTCTGCTTCCCTGTCACATAACTCCTCCCCAAGCTTCTAATTCACACCATTTTAACTGTGGAGTAAAAGGCCCCACTCATTTTGCCATCTGATGCAGAGTTCCATTTGATGCTTTGTGTGCTCCTAATGGCCCATCCCCAGCCTTTAACACATGCTGCTTCCAGAGAATTAGCATTGTCTAGCACACAGCTTACCACACATGGGTCCAGAATGATATAGATGAGTCTAATACATAGGGACTGGCTATTTGCTGGTTTTTAACACTCCAATCATTGATTAAATTATAACACCTATTAGACCCAGGAATTTCAGGTGTCTAGCACTCACCAACTCATAACAGTATGTTGGTGAAATGAACAAGACTCAGAACTGCAGTCCTAACCCACTTGCCAGGGGTTCAGCAACATTTAATTCAATGGGGCTTACTTCTGAGTAGACAAGGTTAGGACTGCAGCCTTAGTTTTGCGTCAACACAATTAGAAGGCAAAAGTGGCAGGCGGCAGGCAGGTAGGAATGCTCCTCTGCAACACAAACACATGCTGCTGGCATCAGACATGTAGGAGAATTCCCAGGAAGACAGGCAAATGATTCAATTGTACACACTGGGGATTCACAGCCCATTGAGTAAACCTGAAGTTTGCAACTTGAGTGAAGCTAGCATGGGGAAAACTGCATCAAAACACAGTATTTCAGAAAAAGTTTTAAGATACCTGTGGGTCGTAGGCATGCTCTCTGTTCAGAATTCCAGCTACTCTATTCCAACCTCTCTCCTTCCAGTTTTCCATGCCACCAAAAGCCCGTCAACGTTCAGTGGCCACTGAGCACACTCGGTGCTCTTTGCACTGTTTTGGGGAGCCTCCCAAGGTGTACCCCCCCAACCCTAAAAGGGATTGTTTGTACATCTGCAAATCTCAGGGTTCCTACTGTAGTGCTGTTTTGGCAATGTAAGAGCCAGTATTCAGAGAAGTGAGGTTGCTGTTAGACTTACGATTGTTACGGAGTGCCAACACAGTGCAGCCAAAAGCAGACATTCAAGCCTGTAGTCCCCCAGATGGTTAGCCCAGCCCTCATTCTGATTTGAAAGTATGCTTAGGTCTTGCATCAACATCAGGGTGCTAAAATTTTGCTGAGCTTGATGCGTCATGACCAGCCCCATTTCACTCCAATCATAAGAAAACAGTAATTTGCATGCAAGCCAAACAATAATGCAACAAAACTCAGGGGGTAGAGCATGAGACTCTCAATTTCAGGGTTGTGGGTTTGAGCCACACATTTGGCAAAATGATTTCTGCATTACAGGGGGTTGGACAAGGGACAAAATGACCCTTGTAGTCTCTTCCATCTCTAAAATTCCATGATTCTGTGAACCTCCTCTGGATTTGGTGAAGGACCATGACACAATGAGAGGGTTTTGAGAAAGAACAGGGGGTCCTTAGGCGGGCTAAAACCTGCATTATATGCAGACAAGAATTGTATCACTGTAACTGTTACGGTCCCGTCCCCCCCAAGAATCATGGGAATTATAGTTTGGTGAGGAGATTTTGCTCCTTCCTCCCACCGGAAACTACAATTACCATTTTGCTTAGAAGAGAGTCTTAGAAAAGAATTATGGTCTGAATACACATGAGCTTAACACCTTGTTGAGATCTGGGCCTCATCAGTGGCTGAATGGGGGATTGCCTGGGAACCACCTTTACGTCACTATTCCATTATGGAAGAAATGCATTACATAAATGTAAGATAATAAATCAAAAGTTTACAGCAGAGCTTTCCAAACTTTTCATGTTGGTGACACACTTTTTAGACGTGCATCATTTCGCGACACAGTAATTCACTTTTACTAGCAACCTGGACGTTAAACTACGGTAATCCCTTTCCAGCCCCGGGAGGAGCACAGGGAGCGTTCGTGTGACACACTTACACACTGCAGCTGACACACTAATGTGTCACGACACACAGATTGGAAAGCTCTGGTCTAAAGGGTAGTTAGTCCTCTCCTGCTTCACCAGGCACTGAAGTATCAGGTTTCAAGGCAGGTTGATAAACCACTCTGTCATCATCATTACATGGGAGTCAGAGAGTTGCTCAATGTTGGTACAATAAAGTGTAAGTCCACACTTACAGGACAAGACTTGGGCACATGGCGAAGGATGTTCACTGGCCTAGTTTGCACATAATGTTAAACCATAGTTTAGCAAACTATGGTTATACTAAACCATGGCTTAGTGTTATATACACATTCTGCTCAACAACTGAAGTATGGTTTGTTTGCTGCCAACAAACCATGATCTGAAGCCATAGCTTGTTGCTTATTATAATAATAATTTATTATTTATACCCCGCCCATCTGGCTGGGCTTCCCCAACCACTCTGGGAGGCTTCCAACAAAACATTAAAATACAGTAATTCATCAGCCATTAAAAGCTTCCCTAATCAGGGCTGCCTTACTTATAAACTTATAAGCTTATAGACTTGATAGCCTTCCTTAACTATGATTTGTTTGGCAGATGCTCACCAGGTCACAAAGGCATGAGATAAGTGCAGCTGGTAAAAAAAAAAAAAAAGAACGGTTGTTTGTGAGACAATTCATCACTAATTGTGGCTTGTTAAGCAAACCCTCAGGTTAAACAAACCACGGCTTAGTGTTATGCACGAACCAGATCACTGTATGCAAAGCCCAGCTTCCATTTGTTTAGTGGACATTCCAGCTGCCCGAAGTCCACATTTCAGGATTGTGAACCAGCGCACATGGGAATCTTTGAAGTCTTTACTCTAAAGTGCTCCCCCTAAGGAAGCAGGAAGTTCCATAAAAGAAACCCAAACACTTAAAACAAAGGTGGTGGCACAAGCTAATCATAAAACTGACATGGTTTGGGTTGTCACCAGCTCTCATTTCCTGTTGCTTCAGCAAGCAAATGGGAAACGTTTCATGTTCCTTTTGAGGAGGTTTATATTATTTATGAACTTTGGGATGAACCTCTGGCCAGGCAAGTCTCCTTTCGTAAGCGTGGACCATCTCTTCTCTGCTTACTTGCCCTTTCAAGTTGCTTATGTGCCCTTTGAAGTGTTGTCTAAGGACAGTTTTGTTGATGAGCTTCCTACAATGTGCTCACTTTTAAATTCCTCGGAATTTTTTCAGCACTTGCTGGGAAGTTGCCGTTTCCTCTACGGACACTCCCCCTACCCTGCCCTCCCTGCCCCCGCTCCATGGTCTCTTGTCTTTGGCTTAACTGGCTGCTAGTTCTGCAGACACAGGCTTTGTCCAAGTTCTCCTCCCAGCTCTCCCAGTAACCTTTACAGGAAAAAGCATCCCATTAAATGGTAGGTGTTCACTGCTCTCCTGACCACATATTCCAAGATGTTTCCTGCCTATATTTCAGGAGCAGCCTTGAATGCCGCAACCCCCATAGGGGCCATTCTGTCAGTCCAGGCATTTAATTAGCTAATTACAACCTGCTGACATGAATACACCAAATATGGAGTTTGGAGAGCAATTTCTTTTTCTTTTCTTTTCTTTTTCTTTTTTTGCAGTTCATTTATTATTAACCCCCCAGTAAACATCTGATATGCTCTTCCCTTAGGGGACAGAGTGGTAATTGGTCCCTTGAACACTAAGTTCTCTTACTAATCTGCCTGAGCTGGAACTGAGTGTCGCCATCTGTCCATATTTACACATACACCCCACCGTGCGTTTCACATTCTGGAAAAGAAAGCGAGAGGGAGAGAGAGAATGGAAAGGAGTCTCAGAGAAGTATTTTTAATTCAGTCAGGACCAGCCGCCTTTGTGTAGCACATTTCAAACATATGTGCCCAGCCCAGGAGATAGATAGAGATAGAGATAGATAGATGATAGACGATATAGATAGATAGATAGATAGATGATAGATGATAGATGATAGATGATAGATGATAGATGATAGATGATAGCTAGATAGATGATAGGTAGATGATAGATAGATAGATAGATAGATAGATGATAGATTAGATAGATAGATAGATAGATAGATAGATGATAGATAGATATAGATAGATGATAGATATAGATAGATAGATAGATGATAGATGATAGATAGATAGATAGATAGATAGATAGATAGATAGATGATTAGATAGATAGATAGATAGATAGATAGATAGATATAGATGATAGATAGATAGATAGATAGATAGATAGATAGATAGATAGATAGATAGATGATAGATAGATAGATGATAGATAGATAGATAGATAGATAGATAGATAGATAGATGATAGATAGAGAGAATCAAATTAAAATGTGGGGGATGGACTAGCCAAATCAATAATTCAGAAGGGTGGATAAATAGCATGCAGTTCACATAATGCTACACCATTAATCATGACATACAATTAAACTATGGCATCATATTGAATTTTTTTAATTATTATTAAATTGGACCACACAGTTTTAGGGGTTGCCCATCAACCAGAAAGGGAAACCCATAGCCTGCTCTTCTTCTCTTTACAGTAGTCTGAGCAACAGAAAGCAGAAGCTTTTCGAGCATAATGGATATACAGTGCTACCTTGGTTCTCAAACTTAATCCATTCTGGAAGTCCGTTCCAAAACCAAAGCGTTCCAAAACCAAAGCGGGCTTTCCCATAGAAAGTAAGGCAAAATGGATTAATCCATTCCAGACTTTTCAAAACAACCCCTAAAACAGCAATTTAACATGACTTTTGCTATCTAACGAGACCATTGATCCATAAAATGAAAGCAATAAACAATGTACTGCAGCCACACAATCAATCAATCAATCAATCAGTAGCTGAACTGGGTTTCACACAGTCACAAAAACAAACCAAAAAAAGCAAAAAAAATGCAAAAGAAATAGCAAAAACAGACAGAACTCAGTGTAACACTCAAAACAGAAGCGTGGCACTCAAAATGGAGCACGTTCGGCTTCCGAAAAAGGTTCACAAACCAGAACATTTACTTCCAGGTTTGCAGTGTTTGAGTTCCAAGTTGTTTGAGTACCAAGGCATTTGAGAACCAAGGTACCACTGTATGCAATACATGCTTCTAAAGTCTACTGAGCACATTATTATTAAAGGCATATAAGCCAGTACAAACGGATAATGCTGGCAGCCTTAAGAAGATCCAAGTCTAATATGTGCTGAAGGAGGCATTCAACTGCTTCATCTGTTGTCCAGCTTAAGACTCAACCCACATGCACCACATTTTGTGGTGGGTGGCAAAATAAAATAAAATAAAATAAAAGCAGTATTTCTGGGGCTGCCCTCTGGCTTCTTGGGCAATAACTAAGTCCAGGTAAGAGCCAGAAGGAAATCTGAGTGTCACCTGATCCAACCTGCTTTTCAATGCAATGCCCCTGACAGATGTTTCCATCCAGCCTCTGCTTAAAGGAGACCTCACCACCTCCTGAGACAGTCTGTTCCACTGCTGGGCAATAGCTCTTACAGTTAGAATGTTAACCATTAGGATGCTGCTGCTGTGGTAAATACACTTTTTTGCACAAGCTCAGAGACACTCTCCTTTCTGCTGTTGACAGACTGAGCCTGACTGACATCAAGCTTTGTCGAAAATCTACATCAGGGGTCAGCAAACCTTTTCAGCAGGGGGCTGATCCACTGTCCCTCAGACCTTGTGGGGTGCCAGACTATATTTTGAAAAAAGTATATGAATGAATTCCTATGCCCCACAAATAACCCAGAGATGCATTTTAAATAAAAGCACGTGTTCTACTCAGGTAAAAACACCAGGCAGGCCCCACAAAGAACCCAGAGATGCATTTTAAATAAAAGGACACATTCTACTCATGTCAAAACACGCTGATTCCCAGACCATCAGTGGGCCAGATTTAGAAGGCGATTGGGCCAGATCCAGCCCCTGGGCCTTAGTTTGCCTACCCATAATCTACATAGTCAGATCTTTATTTAGTCTTCAAATAAGAGTCAGTCTTAAATGCTACAGCAATGGCCCTGCTTCTCCACCCGCCTACCCCTTAATCGAGGGCATGTTGCACAGTGTTGCTAGCGGTATCCTAAAAGTACATAAGCTGGTTCCACCTCTAATGGAAAAACAAATGTGTGCCCCCCCCCGCCGCCCTGCCAAAGCTATTTCCTGTTGTTCCATTATAATGGTTACATTCAAACAGGTCAGTTTCTGAAAGCTGAGCTCAAGATGGCAAGGGCAGGGCTGTTTTTGTTGAGGTTTTTTGAAAACAAAAAAACTATATATATCATGAATTAATTATTTTCTGCCATGCTTGGCTGTATCAATTACCAGATCCTCAATAGGAGAGCTGCCACAGCTCTGTTACCATGTACGCAGTAATAGCTCACTCTCCTGTTGTTCCCTTTGATCAGACACAGGTGGATGACAAGCCTAATACTTGTCTGTTGAAATAGGTGCGCATTGTTGTCAGGGTGATTATATCTAATTACGTCCCCGTTAATTATCAAACATGATTAATTATAGCAGAGCCACTTTACTTTAAAGACGGGTGCATCTTCCAGATGTCACACTGCTGCTTGCATGGTACAGTTTTCAAAGGGTTTGTTGGTTTTGTTTTGTTTTTGCAGTGTACCCATTGGAGAGAAATAGAAGAACGCATGATAAACAGCAAAACAATTCACTGTTATTCCTTTCTACGTCTTTCCCACCAGTATAGGCCACGGGGGAAGGGAATTTTCTAAGATTAAAAAATGCAACAAAAGACCCCTAGGTGAAACTCCTGGGCTGACAGAATGTGCAGAGGTTTGATTTACACGGAACAGTTCGACGTTCTACCTGATCAGGAGTACTACATAATCCAAATGTCAGTACGTTCCTGCAATGATAATTTTAGGCAAGGCAATGCTAATTACCTAATTTATTTTATCACTAAAATGTGTGCCTACTGCAACCATAATTTTCTGCAATGCAAGTTTTACACAATATGTAACCTTTAAGAAGCACCTTTGGCAAGGAAAGGAAGGATAGAGATTTACTAATTAATGAATGGATGAATTAATTAATTAATTCTGTCCACACAACTGAATCATCTGGCCAATTTGCTTGGCTATGAAGCAAATTTCAGTGCTCACTGAATTTGGGAGGGGGATTTAATCCTACTATTGCTACTGCTGGTCAGAGCCAGGCCTCATTTTATTCCATTTTATTCCTCCCTACTGCATCTGAAAAAGCAGAGACATCACCATGCTGACAAAGGTCCATATAGTTAAAGCTATGGTTTTCCTGGTAGTGATGTATGGAAGTGAGAGCTGGACCATAAAGAAGGCTGATCGCCAAAGAAGGGATGCTTTTGAATTATGGTGCTGGAGGAGACTCTTGAAAGTCCGATGGACTGCAAGAAGATCAAACCGATCCATTCTGAAGGAAATCAGCCCTGAGTGCTCACTGGAAGGACAGATCGTGAAGCTGAGGCTCCAATACTTTGGCCACCTCATGAGAAGAGAAGACTCCCTGGAAAAGATCCTGATGTTGAGAAAGATGGAGGGCACAAGGAGAAGGGGACGGCAGAGGACGAGATGGTTGGACAGTGTTCTCGAAGCTACCAGCATGAGTTTGACCAAACTGCGGGAGGCAGTGGAAGACAGGAGGGCCTGGAGTGCTCTGGTCCATGGGGTCACGAAGAGTCGGACACAACTAAAAGGTTAAACAACAACCGCCTCCTTATAGATATTGTGTCAGGTGGCTTTGCCCTACAACTGGGGCCCCAATTGCTTGTTCTTTGATCAACAGTTTACCTAGAAACCCATGAACTGTCAACCTGTGTTTGTAGTTTTTGTGGTTCTGTTTCATGTTAGAACCATCACAGATTGCTCACTTCATGGGTGAAGAAGATGTAGGGCCTGAAAATCTTAGAATTGTAAAGTTGGAAGGGGGCACATGAGTCATCTAGACCAATCCCCTGCAATCCAGGAATGTTTTGCCCAGTGTATGGCTCCAACCCACGACCCTGAGATCAAGAGTCTCATGCTCTACTGATAGAAGAGCTCCTAGAAGGAAGTCTAATAACTCATTGGGGTTTATTTGTATAATCCTTGCCCTTCAGTGTTCAACTTGAAGATGCAATTATGGAGATAGATAGATAGATAGATATAGATATTTTATTTTAAAAAGAAATAAGAGTATACTGTATCTTTCCTCTTTAAAATCAGTCATGCAATCTCACCTGGCAGGGGTGGTGGTAAAGGTAAAGGTACCCCTGCCCGTACGGGCCAGTCGTGACCGACTCTAGGGTTGCGCGCTCATCTCGCTCAAGAGGCCGGGAGCCGGCGCCGTCCAAAGACACTTCCGGGTCACTTGGCCAGCGTGACGAAGCTGCAACTGGTGAGCCAGCACCAGTGCCGCACACGGAAACACCGTTTACCTTCCCGCTATAAAGCGGTACCTATTTATCTACTTGCACTTAGGGGTTCTTTCGAACTGCTAGGTGGGCAGGAGCTGGGACGGAACGGCGGGAGCTCACCCCACCGCAGGGATTCGAACCGCCGACCTTACGACCAGCAAGTCCTGAGGCACTGAGGTTTTACCCACAGCGCCACCCGCGTCCCCAGAGGTGGTGGTACTTACTCTGATTAAAGGAGGAGTTTGTAGCAGGGGACATTGTGTTTTGGCATTAACTGTTTTTTATAAAGCAAGAAATACAGAACTGAGGCTTAAACCAGCAGCAGATCTTCTTTTTCAGTCCAGGAGCCATATTTTCTTGTGGGCAAACTTTGGTGAGGTGTGTGCCACATGTTGGGGAGGGGAGAGGTAAAATTGGACAGAGCAACAGACACAACTCTTACCTTTGAATAGTAGGCTAGTGTCAAGAGATTTCTGCACACAGGCACACACTATTTCTCCCACCAGGCGAGCAAGAGGCATTCCCATAGTTCGAGGACACATTCCAGCTGGGCCAAAACTCTCAAGGAAGTTATGGAGCAGGGCCAACAAGGAGGAAAGTCTTGAGGGCCAGACAGACATTATTGGAAGCCTACAACTGGCTCTGGTCGTGAGCTTGGCCTGAACCCTGACTATCTTTGGAAATGCGACATTATGGTGGTGGCCCAAAGGGCCACAATAAATGTGAAAATGTGTGCCCCTGGAAATCCTTTAGTGCCCTTCTAATAGAGAAGTTATGGTAACCTGTTGCTTTATGAAACTGATGATTTTGAAAGTTGCCCCCCGCCCCCATTGGGGCAGGAATACAGCTAATATGTGAATCACAAAAATACAGCTGAAAGCGAGAACATAAATTGCTACAGGGTGCAAATGGCTACATGTAACACAGGTTCCCAACATGCATACTAACACAATGTAACAGAACGGTGGGAATCAGAACTGAATCAGCATAAATTGCCAGCGCTTATTGAGCATGTGTATTAAACATGAAATGTGGTAATGATTGGTGGAAATTGAAATGCTTTGTTTGAAACTTTATAAATACCACTGCCTGAACCATTGGGCGGCGTTGCGGTTTTGCGGAACAATCCGACTGTAACCTATTGCTTTGCAATAAACAACGCTGGACTCCTAATTCCTCATGTTTCTGAGTTTAATGGCATAGACTCAGGAGATAAGCCATTTTTGGCTTACAACAACATGACAAATAATTTGGCAGACACAACAACAAAGCAGGCTTGGCGGAGGCCTCTTCTTTCTCGTCATCAATGTTGTCATGAGCACCATTTAACAGTCATCTTCTAGCTGAAGATTTGCCGCTAAAGATGGCACACTAAGGCTGTCTGTACCTTTAAAGCACATTTGAAGCGCATTCCCCCCACCCCCGCACCTCAGAGAATTCTGGGCACTGTAGTTTACTCCTCATAGAGTTACATTTCCCAGCAGCCTCTGACAAATCACAGGCCCCAGAATTCTCTGAGGGGAGAGAATGTGCTTCAAATGTGTTTGGAAGCTATAGGATGGGATTCAACTAGAGTCCTGTCTGTGGAAGGCCTGCACAAGGACTTCTGCTTGCACAGTGGGACTATCCCCTTCTCCTCCTCTTATGCCCCCCCCCAGCCCAAAAATCGACTCTGAGGGGGTCAGGAGGACCCCAGGAATGGGGGGGGGGAGAGGAGAGAAGTGGGCATTGTTCCACCTGGCAAGCCTAAATACTTGTCCTGGCACAATATGTGCCTTAGCACAACATTGAATTCTTCTCACAACATGCATGCAGACTGAGTAACACATCAAGCGTTACGGGGGTCTTTTGGTGAGAGTGCTGATTTCCTCCTTCCTTGCACATCCTACCTGAAGAAATCACACTCCAGCCCCCCCCCCCCCATAACAGTTTGGAGTACTGGAAAACTGTGATTTTCCCCACAGTGAATAATGTGCAAGCTGCCAGAAAGAGGTTTGCACCGCCCTCCGCGCACGCTGGAGGGGGTGGGGGACATTTTGCTATTTTGCAACCACCACCAAGCGAGCCTCGTGCGTTGCACTACTTGTGCAAATGGCAGTCGACAGCAAAAGGGCCTTCATTTATTTTCTTCTCGTTTTTGAGAAGAGATGAAAGGCGCCCAGCTTGCCACTGCCCATCAGACGCAAAACATGGCACAATGCAGAAAGATGGGGAAGGCGCCAAGTCTGCATTCAGCCTGCCTTTGGCAGGAACAAAGCTGCCTGATGCAGATGTGTATGGGGACATAAAGAAGCCAGTGATGATTCCACCGAATTAATTTCCCCCGAATGAAAACGGCAACCAAGGAGAAAAGACAAGGCAAATTACCAACGCTAATCACAGTCTCTTGCTTTTGCTTTCTTCCCCTTTCTCTTGTATGATAATTATGATAATTAACAAGCTAACAAGCTCCTAGTAAAAACAGTTCCTGGTTCTCAATGTATAATTAATATTTACGTTCATAACAAGCTTCCATTTATAGTATACTTAAGAGAGAAATCCCCTCAGAGGACGCACATTACAAATGCTACTCACATGCTTGATGCATTTATTATTTTAGAAGGAGAAAAGCTGGCCTGATCTGGCAGTTTTCAGCATTTTCAAGAACACACATCCCTTTCTCTTGATGTCATTGCATTAAAGCATTAGCATAGTTAATACATTAATTATTATTATTTATTAAATTTCCATACCACCCTTTATCTGAGGATCACAGGGCAGTTTACAATATAAAAACACAAAATATAGTAAACATAACAATAACCCCCAAGGCCATCGATTGTTTATTTAGCCAAAGGCCAGTGAGAAGAGGAATGCTTTGTCCTGGCACCTAAAGATATGTAATGAAGGTGCCAGGCGAGCCTCTCTGAGGAGAGCATTCTACGTATGGGGAGCCAGCGAAGCTTCTGCCCGGCTTAGGGAGGGAGGTGCAAGGCTCTGATGGGTTCAAGATCCATCCTGTCATCTTCCCAAAGCCCACCTGGCTTTCGGAAGGAGGCAGGAGGGCTCCAGCATCCTGTCAGAGTCCTGGCACCTCCTTCACAAAGCTTGGGAAGCTTCTGACCAGCTTAGGGAGGCACAATGTCCATGTGCGTGACATCAGGACATCACAATGTCACATGCATGACATCACCCCACTCCCCTCGCAAGCGGGCGCCTCTGGCCCTAACTGTCCCCCTATGGAAAATTTCACTGCACACCACTGCTGACACTTCTCTATCCAATAAAAAGAAGTTATCCTATCTTTCTAAAACTGAAGTGTGGCAATCCAATGAAGCTGAATGTGGGTGGGGGAATCCAGGACAGGCAAAAATAATTCATTCATACAGAACTATGGCATTCACTGCCACAAGGTGTGAGGGTGGTCACCAACTTGGATTGTGCATATGTTACCAGCTGTAAAACACAGGTAGGCCGTTCTTTTTCTCAATTCCACTGAAGCTATTTTTTTGAGGGAAATGCAGTATTTCACACAGGATAGATGTGGATCGTGGCTAACACGGGATGTAGAGTAAATGAGGTGTGTACTCAGCTTTGGAAGGCTTGGAAAGTAGGCTAGACAAGTTCATGGAGGGCAAAGCTGTCAGTGTGTACCAGCCACCCTGGCTGTACTAGTTCCTGGAGATCCACAGTGATAGAGGGTGACTGTGGTCATGCCTTGTTCGCGGGCTTCCCACAGGCATCTATTAGCCCACTGTAGGAAGCAAGGGACGCGGGTGGTGCTGTGGGTTAAACCACAGAGCCTAGGACTTGCCGATCAGAAGATCAGCAGTTCAAATCCCCGCGACGGGGTGAGCTCCCATTGCTCAGTCCCTGCTCCAGCCAACCTAGCAGTTCGAAAGCACGTCAAAGTGCAAGTAGATAAATAGGTACCGCTCTGCTGGTAAGGTAAACAGCATTTCCGTGAGCTGCTCTGGTTCGCCAGAAGCGGCTTAGTCATGCTGGCCACATGACCTGGAAGCTGTACACCGGCTCCCTCGGCCAATAAAGCGAGATGAGCACCGCAACCCCAGAGTAGGCCACGACTGGACCTAATGGTCAGGGGTCCCTTTACCTAGAAAGCAAGACTCTGGATCAGGTTGGGCTTTGTTCAAGTCCAGCAGGGCGATTCTCATGTTCTCAAGTGGTTTAAAGCAATAAGGAGAATAATATCATGGTCAAAATGGGAAGTAAAGTCCTCTTTCTAATGCTGGTTAATAACATTTGGTGAAATATCTTCCTGCATTAAATGCTGGTATATAAATCTCAGTCTTGTCAGGAGATAAAGGACCAGCTGTTCCTTAACTCCTTCAAAAGCATCAAGAAGTCCCCTGCCTATAGTGAGAAAGGTAATCAATAAATCAGCCCATGCAAGGCCAAGATGCTTTTTCAAGTGTGCTTTTGTGTGTGAGAAAAATGGGATTAACTTTCTTCACCAAGTGAAAGCAATACCTTTGTCTAAACGTAAGCATGATTTGGAAAGTAGACCCATGGAAAAATAACTCAGATCAGATGCAAAGCCCACCTAGTTGTGTTATTAAACGATTTGTCCTTGCTTAGAAAACGACTTTTTAATAAGAAGAAGGTAGAGCACTAACGTGCAGATAAATTCTCTGCAATGATTAAAAGGATGTTGAGAAGGGCCAGCAGGTGAACAGATGATAATGCTGCGAGTTATGGTACTGTACACATAGTGGCGCACCGTCCTAGGCAGTTTATCCAGCAGGCTATTGTGTACACAGCAAACCAAAGAGAGAAACATTAACTAAATTGCAAGATTTGGATCATTTGTCTTATCGGCAGATGGGGGAATAGGTTATCTTTGGAGCGGGGCACACCTGCTCTCCTTTGTAAAACTGTAATCATGCCATTACAGGATGCATTGTGGTTTCTTGTTTAAACGTTCTGTGGAGCGTGCGCACACACACGGCATCATGTCAGCACAGGGCAGGGCACACACTTAGTGGTGGTGAGGAGGAAAAGGAATCTCTCTATTTAAGTTTAAGATGGGGTAAGGAAGAAGTAAACATGGTTCATTGTTTGTTTATAGGTTAGCCTTAGGGGTTCCTAAAGTGTGGTCCATCAGTTTCACTCAGTTGGTCCGTGGTGAAAAGTTTTGCTGTTTTGAAAAACACTTCAGCATCTAGCCTGATAAACAGGCAGAAAAATTGTTAAGTGTTCCACTGAGATCCTCAGTAATTTTAAAGTTATGGGGTGGACAGGACTTTAGGAACCACTGTGCTGGTTTTCAGTCCTAACCACATCTTCCTAGGAGTAGGCCCCATTGAACTCAACAGGACTTACAACTGAGTAGACATGGTTAGGCTAGCTCTGTTTGCTATATTTTCATGGGACGAGAAAGTAGGAAGTGAAATGGAGTAGCCAAGAGGGGATTTGAAGGAGTGAAGATCTCAATGAGGTTGGGTTTGTATGGCCATATTCCCCTGTGAGGGTTTTTTTAATTGAATATACATTCTAATTTATTTAATGATATACTGAACTCTGATGATGCCTCTGTCTTGTCTGCATGATTGATAGAGAGGGGTGTGTGTGCATTTAGATAGTATCCTGCTATATGAATGCAAAAATTTACATATATTTCTCTGCCCACTGGCATGTGGTCCCCAGAAGGCTGCCTAGCTGGGAACCTGGCCCTTAGGCAGAAAAAGGTTACCTGGCAGCAGCTGTCCAGGATTTTAGGAGAAATCCTTTCACAGCCCTACATGGGGGTGCTGGGGATTGAACCGGGAAACTCAGGTACCCTACCACAGCCATTCCCTCACATGTGAATTACAGCCATTCCCTCACGTGTAACAGCCATTCCCTCACATGTGAATAGGCCTCAGTCCACCACATGGAAAATATTGCCCCTGAAAAAATGTCAGTCTGCCTTCTGGTATTAGCACAATGACTGATGATTTCGCCGGAGGCCTAGCTCAGGAAGTTATTCCAGAGATGGATACATTTTTATCAATGGTTTTATTTTCTTTTTACAGTTATAACCTGCCTCCTCCCATTTGCCTGAGGCAGCTTGCAATCAATAAAACAATAAAGTGCACAATAAAAGCCAAAGAGTGTCATTAGAGAGTAAGAATTCCAACAATATCTACAGCCTTTCCTCTCCCCTCCCCCTTTTTTTCTTTTGCTGTTCTAACAGCTGCCTTGAGCATATTGAAATGGCAATGTTGTATTTGTTCAGTATTGCAGTCTGACTATGGGTGCTGTTCCATTTGCTATAATGCATCTGATGTGCAATTTTCTCCTGGAAAGGTGGTACATGAATAAATAGGTGACTGGATGGATTGATCTCATTCCCTTTAGAGAAGAGAAGCTTAGAAATGAAGGTCTAATGGTCCAGGCTTTGTTTTTAAAAAATCTTATAAAATAGCAAAGTTCAGAGTTTCAATTCTCCAACCTCCTAGCTAGGGTTTTCCTGATCAAGGGGTCAGTGATTAGTCTGAATTCAAATCAGCCTCCGATGGGAAGAGGACTATACAAGCATCTTACTCAATCCTAAATCTAGGGAGACAAGACAGGGGCTGAGCCACATCTGCACATTGTAATCATTACTTATTCCCCCCACACAAGCCATTATTCATCCCATGAAATATACCCCATCCGTATTTCTTTTACAACATACGACTCAAGAGGCCAGAGACATGCCATCAATTTAATGGCTATCACTTCTGTAATTGTCCCTCAGCTGGCTCCCCAGAGATGTTTATCGTCAGATTCATATATATATATTTAAGACAAATAAATGGTTGAGTCTACAGTGTTGGTTCACCCATTTGCCACATCACAATCACATACATAATACACCCAACATGGAGGCAGAGGCTGACAATCGAAAGGACGTTTATTGTTCCCCCTCATTTGCTTGCCACCCTCTGAAGAACACATTTTCATTTAAAACATGAGGGTGGCATCTTTTAATACACCCCACACTGTGACTGGCCGAAAGTGTTGTTCCAGGTGATGGTAATAATAATAATAATATTATAATAATTTATTATTTATACCCTACCCATCTGGCTGGGTTTCCCCAGCCACTCTGGGTGGCATCCAACTGAATATTAAAAACAATACAGCATTAGACATAAAAAACTTCCCTAAACAGGGCCGCCTTCAGTTGTCTTTTAAAACTAAAATAGTTGTTTATTGCCTTGACATCTGCTGGGAGGGCGTTCCACAGGGCAGGCGCCACTACTGAGAGGCCTCTGCCTGGTGGTGGGAAGACAGAAGCACAGATAAAGCAAAACTGAAGCCTAAAAATTAATGGTGTAAACTGTTCAAAAAGCTTTCACTGGGGTTGGTTGTTGTTTTTTTGGCTCACGACTCTGAGCGGCTCCGAGTCCCACGCTATCCCTGCAAGAAGACTTTCATTCATTCTCACAGCCTGCTTTGTCTTCATTTCATTTTACTTTTTAATAGTTTTGAAACATAAGATTCAAGTGCAGTAAAATAGTTCATCGCCGCCGTGAATTGGTCTATCAATCTGTTATTGCTTTTGGTTTCATCTGATCTTCTGTACAGCAGATTGAGCAGATCTGCCACCCAAGCTCAAGGGTGGGAAGCAATGACCTTTTTCTGCTAGGATAAGAGGAAATAGGCATGCTTTCTGCAAACCATGGATGATGCGAGCCAGGGCAGTCCATCACAAATACTGATGCTAAGAACAGAAACAAAACAAATACTGCTGCTTGAAGCTAGACACATCACTGTGCAACCACCACATTAGCTTGCTGTTAGGATCCGGCCGTGCTGTAAGGATTAAATAACACAATTCTGTGCTGATGAACAGCCAGCGCAAAACCAGGGACTAACTGCACTGAATATACAGCCAGAGTGTTTCCTAAAAATAGTATCCACTTGCAAAAATAGGGACCAATTTTTTGCTGCTTTATCTGTTGTGTTTGGGGTTTGGGAATGGAACGAGAAGTGAAAAAGGGAGACTTCACTAGAATTTTTGAGAGGCTTTGCTGCTTATGTTACTGTGTCTCACCTGGAAGTGCGGCTGGTGGGAAGCTGTGGACTGGGGCAGATTTTGGATTCAAAGTCCGGCACTCTTCCACCTGCTACCTTCTGTTCTCCTCAATTCACTACGTCATAGCAGCAATGCCCTTCAGGACTCCCTAAGCCATGGGTAGGCAAACTAAGGCCTGGGGGCCAGATCCCGCCCAATCGCCTTCTAAATTTAAGGACCTACATTGGCTCCCAGTACGTTTCCGGGCACAATTCAAAGTGTTGGTGCTAATCTTTAAAGCCCTAAATGGCCTCGGTCCAGTATACCTGAAGGAGTATCTCCACCCCCATCGTTCCGCCTGGACACTAAGGTCCAGCGCCGAAGGCCTTCTGGCGGTTCCCTCACTGCGAGAAGCCAAGTTACAGGGAACCAAACAGAGGGCCTTCTTGGTAGTGGCACCCGCCCTGTGGAACGCCCCCCCACCAGATGTCAAAGAGAACAACAACTATCAGACTTTTAGAAGATATCTGAAGGCAGCCCTGTTTAGGGAAGCTTTTAATGTTTGATGCACTATTGTATTTTAATATTTTGGTGGAAGCTGCCCAGAGTGGCTGGGGAAACCCAGCCAGATGGGCGGGGTATAAATAAATAAATAAAATAACAATAAAAAATCTGGCCCACAGATGGTCCAGGAATCAGCATGTTTTTACAATTTTTACATGAGTAGAATGTGTCCTTTTATTTAAAATGCATCTCTGGGTTATTTGTGGGGCATAGGAATTTGTTCATTCCCCCCCCCCCAAAAAAAATATAGTCTGCCCCCC
Source organism: Podarcis tiliguerta (assembly GCF_965153285.1). Lineage (NCBI taxonomy): Eukaryota > Metazoa > Chordata > Lepidosauria > Squamata > Lacertidae > Podarcis > Podarcis tiliguerta. The sequence goes on from NC_139536.1 coordinate 47,778,548, forward strand.
CAATGTCTGAGGGACAGTAGACCGGCCCCCTGCTGAACAAGTTTGATGACCCCTGCCCTAGGCTCAGCACCCTAGTACATCAGAACCAGTCGTGCTGCCCTAAATTTGCTTTTGCTGTGGAGGGAGCCTTGGACCTATGTGAGTATTGCAGGGCTTTTTCAAAAACAAGCAATGGGAAGAGAAAATGCTTGGCTACTTCATACTGTCAACTGGTAACACCGTGAATATTTCAGACACGTTTCTCCCCTGCACACCCCTTTTTTATAGGAGGGTTTTTCCCTCAAACACCTGAGTGGTTGAAAAATGATTTGAATTCTTGGCGCTGCTTTGGCAAAAAGAGCTCATGTGTGGGCTTCCGTCACCTTCACATTTGTTATTTACCACCACACTTTTCCTCAGGAAAACGGTTCCTCAATGAAGGAGAGCAACCAATATCAAAACAGTGAGTTTATTTGCTTATTATCTTCTACTTTGGGCACTAGCATGTTGCTTCTCCACCTGAAAAGGGAGGGCAAAGCCCTAGAGAACACAGGACATAAGCTGAGGAGGAAGATTCAGAATTATGTTTTTTTTATACCTGTGAAGGCTTCAAGAGCCTTAAAAAAAAAAGTGTGGGGTTGCAAAAAACCCTGGTGGGATTGCTGAAAGGAGGCATGTAATACTTTGCCACAGGACCCTGGATGATGAGGGCTGCTGCTGCACCATAGAGACAAAGCAGGAGAGAAGGTTTATGCTGGAGCTAGGTGGAAGAACAACATGGCTGTGGATTTGCATAGGCTGATATTCAACTGAGTTTTCAGAGGAAACCCACTGAGATTAATGGACGCAACTAAGTTAGGTCAATTAAGTTCAATAGGTCTGTGCTGCACAAAACATACTTGAAAAATACCAACCATACGAGTTTTACCACGAGGGGGACAGGAGCTAGACATGTATAACTGGGTTTGTTTGCTGGGAGGTTATATGATGTGACAAAGCATTATCCCACACTTCCCTTCCATGTCACTTTCCTTAACGGAAAAAGGTCTGGTCTTTGGGTGAAAGTAAATTTGTTACACAAGGCCTCCCAGTCTACTGTAATTGCGCAACCTGAATCTGATTGAATTCCACCAAAACACAGCTACCATCTGGAAGCACCCCCCATTAGCTTTGTATATTTGGGAATAGGCATGGGGGAATCTAGTATTTTAAGAAAGTGGGGGGGGGGGGACTGCTTCATAAAGTCTGAGAAACGCTTGATTAGCATTTTGTTAGAAAATGAGATCATCTCGATTAAGTGAATATTAGCAAATCATCTAAGTCAGGTTGACACATTTTATTTATTTCTATTTCAGCTTTCCTCTAAATTGCCCACGGTGGTGAACATAGTTCTTCACCCCCTCCCCATTTTATTCACCAAACGACCTTGTAAGGTAGTTTAATTTGAGAGAATATTGTAGAACATAAATTTCTGGCGGGGGAAAGTAAAAAATGTTTGAGAGAGAAACATGACTTGATTTATTTCAGTACAAGGAAACAAAAGAAATTGAACATAGTGGTATTCCATTTTAAATTTGCAAGGGGGTGGGAAACATCCCTGTGAGGAAGGTCTATAGAATGTGAAGAAGAATTTGTCACCATTTGGGCAGGATCAGATGCAAAGGTGAAAAACTGCGGTGTTATTTAAGTTATGCAACATTGCCACCTTGTGCTTATTCCTGTTAATTGCAGCTGTACCTTAATAGGCAAGATATATGACAAAGCAGGATTTACAAGGCTAGCTGTCAACAGATGCTGTAGAAGAGTGAACCTTTCCTTTGGTCAACAGGAATTAAACTAATATTGAATTTTAAAAACACAAAATCAATTTTTATATACTAATCAAACAGTGGAGAAAGCAAAGAGGGACAGCATATGTCATGTTTGCCTTCTCATGGTACTTTGTTTCTCTCAACTCACCCACTCCAAAGGCAAGATAAAAAACAAAATCAAGCAAGCTTATTAAGAGAATTTTAAAAATGTGTCTTACACTCCTCTGAGTTGGCAGAATACATTCAAGTTATTATGAAATACATTGCAGAGCAAATGAACAGTACCTTGTGAAAAAGGAGGGGTCAGGTTGATTCCCAGGCTCGGTTAACAGGTCCACAAAATGTGATTATTCATCCTAATGGGAAAAAGACACCTCCTGCAGACTGTTGCTGATTGTTAACTTTGGGCAATGTGAACTCGGGACAGGTGTAGAAACTGGTCAGACATGTCCATTAAACTTAAAGGTGTAAAGGTCTAATGAGGCATTACATTCATTAGGAATTAGCCAACTGCACAAGCAACTGCTGCTTCCCTAAGACAGTTCTGATTTTTAGCAAAGCGTTCTGCGTAAGCTCTGTCGCTTCTTCCCATTTATTTTTTTCCGGGCTTGTGTAAGTCACCAGATTCTCAGTGTACTTCAAGATCACCTTTAGAAACCTGTGTGGAAGAGGAAATAAATACAATTGTGGCACCAAAAAAGAAAGCCTTTTTCAAAAACCACCAGACATTAAAATATATTGTCAAACAGATGCTTTCCCTGGAAAAGCCATCATTGCATCGCTTTTGCAGTTGCAGAAAGACATTTCTGGACCACACTGCCCCCTTCCAGTGGCTGCAATTTGTAAAGGCAGGGAGGAAACACCCAGTCATGTTAAATGCAGTCATGCATTTAAAGCAACATCTTTATTCCAGGTCCTTTCGGAAGCCCGAACAACAACTAAGAGGTGTAGTACTGAGACACTGGTGGTACCACCTTCTTCCTGCTCCAGAATGCTGAAAGGTGTAGTGAAGAGTGCTGCCAGCTCATTCTTCATATTGCAGCTGATTAAGGAATGTCAGGGATTACAAATCACTAGGTGGAATCAGTCAGATAGTAATCAGTGGTTGAAAGAAGCTTTGTGTATTACTTGACTAAAGCTAGAATGTACTCACTTTAGGTAATGTTGATATCCAGGAGCGTTCTGTTCACCAGCAGTATGGACATGGATTAGTTCCAGCGTAATCAAGATTAAAATTAGTTGCAAGACTGGAGATAGAAATTTAATACTAGAAGAAGAAAAAATATTTGAAAACAAAAGCTTTAGGAACAATTAAGCCAACGAGAAAACATATTGCTATACTGTTCTTCTTGCTGTTTTTAATTCACTGCCCCATGAGGAGTCTCCAAGCAGCTTACAAATTTTAAGAGCATAAAGTAAAAAAATGCAATAAAAACCATAAAAGACTCTATAAAGCAGTGACAAGCATATAAGTATACTTTTTATGTGGTGCTGGATGTTAATGTCAAATAGGTTAAATGGATTAAGTGAAGGTTATGTTAGTCTGCAACACCTGGATCAAGATACTCAGCCAGGAGAGATATTCTGCTGCTTGCTAACTGACAATCTCTCTTTCTCTCCCCTCAGATCTCTGCCTCCTTGTATCCCTTTAGTTACTTTCACTAAGCTTGTCCTCTTATCCTGAACATTTGTGCCTGCCTATCTGCCCTGGAGATACTTTCAGCATCAGTCAGAAACACAGAGCAATACTTGCAGAACACAAGCTTCATTTATTAGCTTATCTCTGTGTTATATATATTGTGTAAGAATCTAGACTACATCAGTTGCATTTAGGCCCCATCAAAATCAAGTCCCACTTTCATTTTCAGTGGGATTAAGCAAGTCTGGATGTAGCCTTAGTGATATATATATATGCATGCACATGTGTATATGAATACAGATCTAGAATATTATATGCACTCATTCTGTCTATTTCTCTCTCTCTCTTGTAATACTTGAGATCTGTTTAACAAATTGTTTATTTTGAAAATATTTTCAATTACATGTTCACTCCCATTCCTTCAAAAGTAAAGAAAAATCCCCACCTCCTTCTCATGCGCAGATAGTTGTGCCTCTGGCGTGATCTCAGCGATTTGTTTGTCCACTGCTTGTACCTGGTTTCACAAGTGGAAATGACTTGACATGACACTTGGTGGCACTGGTTGCTTATCTGACGAAGCACCACGACAATCTCCAGGACAGATCGTGGGCAGAAGAGGACATGAAGATGCTTGCTGCAGAGATCAGCCAATAACCTAAATCAAAAAATATACCATTTCTTCGGTGCTCTTTTAGCTGCCATAAAATAGAACTAATGTTCAGCCGGATTGCCATAAATGCAAGCTAATTCTAGTGCAAACTACATCCATAAAAAGAGGCAAACCGATTGTTCTTCCAAATTAAAGAAATTTGAAGAAATAATCACATTTACCTCTTTTATAATAAATGGGTACTGTTTGCCATCGATGCCAGCTAATTCCACCTGCATGATCTATTCCATCTATATAATCAGATAGAATGTTGGGACTTGAAGGACATGCTAAACTGTGGCTAATCTAAAAGGGACATGGGAGCTTCCAGTCCCCTCCTTGTGGCTATACTGTGGAGGAGGAGAAGGAAGGGGGAGCATGCAAGCTCAGGGATGCTGGGCTTATTCTTGCAATGCTAAACTGTGGTTTATTGTCATATATGAATGTAGCCAAACCATAGTTTACAATCTTTGTTTGGAGGGATCATTAAAGCCAGTTTGCTGGTCCAGTTGCTATGGCAAACCCTGACACACCAAGAAGAGTTCTTGTAAGCTCTGCATCTGAGGCATGTGCAGGAAAGGACGAAGCATGCGCTTGAAGGACTGGAGAACAGAGCATCTGAACATGGGCATTATGGCTCAAACTTATCTCATGAGGCAGTCCCTATATTTAATAGACATGGAACTCCAGAGCTGACAAAATGCATCACCAAAAAGGTAAGTCATAGGACTACGGTGTACTTTCAGATTTGACAAAAAGCAGTGAAGGTGTTACAGAACTTACTTCTCAGTTATAACCTCCTCCACAGGATCACCTAGAAATCTGATACTGTGAGACAAGTAGGGTTGTAGTTGAGATAAAATATCGGTAGTCGCAAGCATACAAGGAACATCATCAGTATCTTTTCCTGACCTTAAAAACAAAAGAAAACCAAGATATTAATGACCACTCTCAGAATCTTATTTGAGAGCTCTTCAAATATATATTACTTAGAACAAAAAGAGCTATTGAATAAATAGTAATTCTATTTTTGCGTGACCTCAAATCAACCAATATATTCTTGGGTGTGTTATCCTTGGTTATCTCCCAAATTCTAAGATGATGAAATCCTAGACTGTGATGCTGACTGAGGTGGTGGCCTGGTTTTTTGTTTTGTTTTTAAAAAAGGTTACAGAGTCTTGCTGCTTTAACTCACTCAACATTTCCCAGACGGGGCTCTCTTGAGGCATGACAGGTTGGGAGCCCCAAAGCTTCTAAATGTTTGGATGCATTGTCTGTTGATACAATCACTTGCTTTCACAGTGACCTGCCATGAGCCCTCAAGATAAGATGGGACACACAACCTAAACGCATACATATATTCAAACTAACCAAATGCCTTGCTCATCAGTTACCTCCACATTTTAATTCTTGTACAGCAGTCTAAAGGTAAAGGTAAAGGGACCCCTGACCATCAGGTCCAGTCGTGACCGACTCTGGGGTTGCGCCGCTCATCTTGCTTTATTGGCCAAGGGAGCCGGCGTACAGCTTCCGGGTCATGCTGCCAGCATGACTAAGCTGTTTCTGGCGAACCACAGCAGCACACGGAAATGCCATTTACCTTCCCGCCGGAGCGGTACCTATTTATCTACTTGCACTTTGACGTGCTTTCAAACTGCTAGGTTGGCAGGAGCAGGGACCGAGCAATGGGAGCTCACCCCGCTGCGGGGATTCGAACCGCCAACCTTCTGATCGGCAAGTCCTAGGCTCTGTGGTTTAACCCACAGCGCCACCCGCGTCCTGTACAGCAGTCTAGAATTATGTAAATAGGAAGAAGGGTTTGCAAGAAAGCGTAGACTGAGAAATTTCTCATCTGACACCCCAACATACACCTCTAACCACAAAAAGGGACAGGAGAAACAGGCATTACCCTCCAATTTCTTGAACTTGCTCTTCGGGCACTATAGGAAGAACAGACCATGAATGAATGCTTTTTATGCACTTCAGTACCTAGAAAGTCAAAAAGAGATCAATAAACAATTCCCCTTCCTTCCGACAGAAGTAGATGAAATTTGCAGGCCTATTAGCCCAAAGGGAAGGCTACATTTTTCATTGCTCCTGCCCCCCCACCCATATCCCACATGTCCACAAAAGGTCCCCTGATCTTCAGAACTGGCTTTTTAGGTAATGTTGAGGCATACAGTATGAAGAGATCAGAAGGCCTCATTCTGAGAGCTTTGGTTCTTAGGATTCAGCCCAACGCTTTTATTTGTCATTGACTTTTTAGCAGTCCTTACTAACCTGAAGTCACATGTGCTATGAATCCATTCCTGATTAAACTTCTCTGACAGCCTCTAACTTTCAACTGGGCTCTTTTGGTGTTGTCAAACATTGACTTAGCACACAAACCTCTTCTGTATGCACATGTTTGAGTCTCCTACTAACTTTGACAGGACGGTTGAAAGTGCATCTTCATCCCCAAAGTCTGGAACTGTACTTTACCCATCACAGAGCTCTAGTCCCCAGGACTGGGGGAAGCAATGTGCTTTAATTGTATGGCGTGGATGTGACCAATGGCTATTTTTCAGTCTATTTAAAAGCTCAAGAGAGATAAACTCACTACTGAACGACAAAGATGATGATAAAGGCAATATACCTGCTTCTTAAGTTGGGCTATTGGATGAAACTGGGAACAATAGCAATCTGCACAGCTCATAAGTGGCTTTAGGAATGAGTGTTCCTGGTTTGAAAATAAATTAAAATTCATGGTTAAAATGTAAATATATTTTGAATTATTTTCTGTAGATAGTACTGCAATCAATTCCACTGAGGCTAACTGTACTGTACTTAACAATGTTAAGGTATTGGATGAAGTTGGATCCAGACTTGTGCTCACTGGAGTTCTGCTTTTGCTGGAGGAAATGAGGGGTGAGAAGTGACCTTTGTTGATTCCTCCTTTCCCCTGCAGACCCCTGTACCCCTGAAAAGCATGGAAGGCGGTGTCAAGAATCCTCTTCCTCCAGTGGGAAGCCTTTGCTGGACCCCAATTCTCTCCATGGATACAGGAGCCTTTCCTGTCAGAGGGAGCAAGTCTGGATCCAACCTAGGATGCTTTATATACTGATGGGAAGTTTTGCTTCTGCCTAGAATGTTCAGTTCATATTAAGTTCATGAAACATCGTATTGTGACCTGTTCTTAATGCGTGGTTGACCACATCTATGAATGCGATGGTTATGCACTTTTAAGTTTTGCTACATCAATCGCTAGTTTAATAAAGGACTATATCAATCATTTAGTAATAGTTTAATAGGGAGGTTTTCATACCTGTCTAACTCTGTTCCTTTCCCAACCTTTAATCTATTGATGATTAATGCCTATATGCAGCCTATATGCAACCCTTGCTTTGTCTTTGCGTTAACCAATCAGCAACAAGCACATACGTGGCAATGCTGTAATATTCAATAAAAGGGACTCTCTGAGACATGCTCGAGAGATGCCTCCCATATGACACTTGTCACTTTATTTCAACCCAAAATATATAAGAAAATAAAGGTATCAACTACTATGCACTGCCCTGGATTCTGATGAAACCTACACATGCGGATGAGCGGTTTCCAACACGAAACTACTCCTTCCTGTGGATCAACCATGTTTAGAACAAAAATGGGCATAATGCATCTGTGACTAGATCTCCCATGTTTGCTTTTGAAATAACTTTTCAAGTAGGTATGGGTGGGTTCAGTTTTTGGGCAGACCAAGGCTGTTGGGAATAGTTAACCCTTTCCCTCCATTTCCCCCAATCTAAATCATCCTTTGTTTTCGCTGCGGAAGGGCTAATAGCTTGTGGAGGGGCAGCATGAGTGAAAAGGGTTAAAGATCCCATATCCCAGTCCCATTTTGATCGTAGATCTGTTTCAGTATTTACAGATCTAGTAATATAAGCCAGAATGAATGGATGAAGAGCAAGCTGAAAAACCCTGCATGCTAAAGAATAAAAGGAATAAAAACCATTTGACAGAAATGTTAGGACAGCAGAACAGGGATGGCTCCTATCTTTCCAATGTTAAAATAGCTTACATAATGTAAGATATCTACAGTATGGTCTTCCTCAATTTGCGGCCCTCCAGATTTTTTGGACTACAGTTCCCATCAGGCCATTGGCCTCGAATGGTAGCAGCTGTAGACCTGTTAGGATATTTCCGTTCCACCTTAAAAAGGGAGCAGGCTTTGAGTCACAGAGTCTGCGTATTCCCTGTCTCACAGGATGTTGTTGTTGTCTCTTTGCTTTCGATTCTCTCTCACTGCCGGAAACTCTCAACTAGGCAGTCATGTCTTTTCTTTGTTCTGATCAACGCTGAATAAACTACTATATAATGCTCTCCTGGGTGCATCTTTTGCTGTGCATATCTGCTGATAGAGTGTGCAAGAGCTCTAGAATGTGGGAAGCTATTTCTAGAGCTCCTGTCGCTAATTGCTGATACTGCGTGTCTACGGGAGATCAATGGACGTCCGGAGACGATGTGGAGGTCAAGATGGACTTTGTCTCCCTGGCAGTATCCCAACAAGACCAAAATATGTGGATGGCACCAGGTTCGGGAAGGTTGGTCTATACTACAGCTGTAGCTCACTGGCCACAATCCAAAGAGGCCCATGCATGTATCCCAAGGCATTTCTTTAGGAAAGGCTTCCACAAACTCGGCCCTCCAGATGTTTTTGGCCTACAACTCCCATGATCCCTAGCTAGTGGGACCAGTGGTCAGGGATGATGGGAACTGTAGTCTCAAAACATCTGGAGGGCCAAGTTTGAGGAAGCCTGGTTTAGGGACACAGAGGGATTGCCAAGTTTCTCTTCTGGAAGTAGCTCCTTATACAAAATCAGATTCTACTCAGGAGGGTCTCCAGACCTTCTGAGGTAACTTTTTAGGGAACATGACAGACGAGTTGTAAAAAGTGGAACCATGCAGGGGTCTTGCTGCACCAAAACAGGCCCCTACCTTGACTGCAGCTATGTCACCTTTGGAAAATCTGCACAGGAGGGTAATAGAAAATGCAAGAATCGAATTGGCTATTTCTCTCGGGAAGACATTCAAGCTGCTCTCTCCGTGGCTCAGATGATCTCTAACACGTGGGCCTTCTTGGTGGTTCAAGAAATCCCAAAGGAATTCCTACAAAAAAACAAGACAAGTAGTGTGAAATGTAAAAAGAAAAGAAAAAAGCCCTTCTATGTAGGCAAGGTACCTTTGATATGTAGAAAAGCATTTCTAAGTCCAATCCACAAAGGGTGGAAATAAAGCCAGAGCAAACATTTGTTTGCTTCCCTTCTACAAGAGCAAAATCCTACTGGAAGTTAAGTTTCTGATATAGATGATTATGAAAATCTGCTCATTATTTCTCATTGTTCAATTGCTTAGAGCTGCCAGAGCACATGCCAACTTGTTTGCAGATCTGCAAATGGAGAATAGTCTCTTATACAACATTAATCCCTTTTACTATTAGGATGCAACATACAAAATCCCTGTTGAATAGTTTCAAAACTAGCAAAGGTGACATACCTGTCAGTATTGCTGACTTCATTATCACCATTTAATGTATTTTTTCCATACTAAAGCATTCTAATGATCTTTTAATTTTATCCATGCTGCAAATATTCAGCACTGAACTGCTTACTTCATAGAGAATATAAGTTTAGGTACTTGAGTCCTACAGTATTTAAAGAGTTACTTATACCTTAGCTACTGAATTAACATTATAAAAATTAACATTGTGCTCACTCAAGATAGCCCAGCCGTGTTGGAAGTGTGAGTTGCCTTATTACAAAATACCCACAACTGCAGTCCTATGCAATGTCAACTCAGAGGTAAGCTCTACTGGCACTTATTAGTCAATAATTGAGGCTTGGAAAGCTATGGGTTTTTCATTTTAAATTCAATAAGCCAAACTTCATCATCTTACCATTGCTGATTCACCAAGAACTAAAGGAAGCTGATTGGCTTCTTCATTATGCAACTGTTTTGCTAGCATCTAGATATAAAAAATAGAATCAAATGTCAAATGACCCAAAGCACTGAAGACTGCCAGACTATTTTGTTAATATAAAGCTTTATAACTAAGACATCCTGCATTTAAAAAAATAATCTTTTTTTTATAATTAGAACGTCATTTTCTAAAAAACCTTACTACTTCAACCAACCAACTATAGTATCATGTGTAAAGGTAAATGGTAAAGGACCCCTGGACAGTTAAGTTCAGTCAAAGGTTGCAGCGCTCATCTCACTTTCAGGCCGAGGGAGCCGGTGTTTGTCCAGACAGCTTTCTGGGTCATGTGGCCAGCAGGACTAAACCACATCTGGCACACAGAAGACCATGACAAATGTCAGAGCGCACGGAAACGCTGTTTACCTTCCTGCCACAGCAGTACCTATTTATCTACTTGCACTGGTGTGCTTTTGAACTTCTAGGTTGGCAGGAGCTGGGACAGAGCAACAGGAGCTCACCCCATTGCGGGGATTCGAACCACCGACCTTCTGATTGGCAAGCTCAAGAGGCTCAGTGGTTTAGACCACAGTGCCACCCGCATCCCTAGTATCATGTCACGTACTCCAATGAACCACATGGTCAACTTACCTCATCGAAAGTGGTATAAAGAGAAGATGACTAGAAAAGAGAAAATAAAAATGTCACTACTGTTTAATTTCTGGAAGGAAAATACAGGTTGATTTAAATTAAGTCATACTCTGGCCACATTCACACAAGAATTTAAAGTGCTATGATACCACTTTAGCGTCACCCAAAGAATTCTGGGAGCTGTAGTTTGTTAAGGGTGATAAGAGTTGGTGGGAGACCCCTATTCCCCTCCAAGACAATTTCCACAAGACTCTAAATAATGAACAAATCAAAATAAAATTGCTCACTATCCCAGCGCTCAGCTGATTTTTACCTTCTATTAAGGTGAAACTGCGGTTCAAGCTAACCAGAATCTGTGCACTGAGGATCTCATCCTTCATGTGATCTCATCCTTCATTCCTGGCTGCCAAACTATGGTTTATCAAGCTGGGAACTGTACATTCAAACTGGACCATTATGTGGTACCAGTTAATAACAGATTCTAGGTAAATGTGACTAGAGGTGGGTTTTTTTAGAAATGACCAACAAGGGGGGGAAATTACCTCAGCCGTCATTGTAAACAATTAAAATTATTAGTAGGACTGGAATGACACTTGTAGTTTAACGTTGGACTATGGTTGTAATGGAGATTTAATAGAATTGAATTAATAGAGAAGATGCAGGAAGAAAAAGAGTTAACATAAGGATCCACAAAAGTGAGGAGGGAAATCCTTGGGAATTTATGGAATTCTCTTTTTGTTTTGGTTGTGTGACAATTGATTGTAAATTTTAAAATCTGAAAATTAAATGGTTTTTTTAAAAAAAGAAAAAGGAAAAATTACCTCAGCCGTCATTAGTCTGCTAGGACATTTATTAACCTTTGTGAAAAGCAACCTAAGTCCACTCTCCAGCTGAGGTAGTAACAGTATAACACAGTCTGCATACCTGAAAGAAATATTACAGTGAGATTGATTTCCACTACATATTTCTCTTCTTTCATGAAAAACTGAAACATATGAACTTAACAAGCCTCATTCAGGCTGGATATTGTTGTCTCAGATATTTGAAATAAAGGCACAAGGAGTGGAATCAGTATGCAATCACAGGGATGGGGAGTGACTTAGTGAACAGGAGTGTTTACTCATTTCTCCAGCTATTTTATGAGGGTTCCCAGTCTTTGGGGAGCACATTTTCCCATAGCAAACATTTAGTGAGACCACCCTTGAGACTTCCTCTTGAAAAAATTCCAAATGTGCTCATCAGCCCCCAAAGACTGGGAAACCCTGCTATAGCCTTTGGTTTCAGAGAAGCCTAGAAGCCTGGGCAGTGCTGGATTTACGTATAAACTAAACAAGCTATAGCTTAGGGCCCCACTCTCTTGGGGGCCCCCAAAAAAAATTAAAGGAAAAAACCACTGGATATACATTTCCAAAATATAAGATAAAAAACAAATAAAATAAAAACTACATACAGCAAAAGTATTTTGTGTTGTGTAGGCTCCCGCCTACTAGCCTGCTCCCTAAAATATCACTGGTTTGCTCATTTCTATATATAGGATGCTTACATTCTGCATGAACTGATTGCATGGCAACATGTGCAAATAGCTTTAGATACCTATTAGGTCCATAAATTACCATATAGCATACATTCAACACAAAAAACAGTGACAATTTGTTGTTGACAAAGGACAGCTGGACATATAAAGGGCCCCATTACCTTCAGAACCTGGGGCATCCAAGTGGCTGCTTGAGGAAATGGGGAAACTCTTTGCACTTTGTCCATGAGCAATACTGGACTTAAATATCAAGGGAGCATATTTAAATCAAAGTATTTCAAATAAGACCTTGATGGTGCAGAACCCTATGTGACCTTTTTGTGGAAAGCAAGAGCTGCTTTCATGATAGCACTGAAGCTCAATGGTATAGCATTTGCTTCACAGGTAGGCGGTCCAAGACTGTCCTCCGACATCTCTAGGTAGGACTGAGAAGGGCTCTCCATCGGAAATCCGTGAGAGCTGCTTCAGGGCAGTGTAGACATTAGAGAGTTAGATGGCCCAATGCTCCGAACTCAGTAGTAGGCAGATTCCTATGTTCCTATAGCAGGGCAGTCATAGCTCTTACATATCACATTTGGTTGCTTGGGCTACTTGAATGTGGCAACCAATGACAAACAGGCAAACGAAGCCTGCAAATTGAACAGATTATGCCCAGGGTCCTAATATAAGTAAATCCAGTGCTTTTTTCTAAAAAAAAACCAAATGTTTAGGGGTACTCTCATTTTCCTACTCATATTGAAATACTGCCCCTCAATGAGGCCAAACTTAGATTCACAAATGTACCCCTGCATCCCCCCCAGAAAAAGCCCCGGATAAATCTGTGCTTTAACTGGTTTTATTTATATCTAAAAAAAGAAGACTAGGAAAAAATGCAGCACTTCTTACCTGCGTTGTCTAAATGACGATAGTGCAGTAATCCAAAAAGGCAACATGGTTCTTAATACAATATTTGATTTGATTACTAATTCATCAGCCAAGGACAACAATTCATGATTAAGATCTACAAGCAACAGAAAAGAACTTGGGGTATAAAACTTTATCACCTTGGATGGCAGTAACAAGACGTATTAAATTTGACCTTGGATGAAGAGGAAATTTGCTGAAGTGAATTTAAGACTGAAAAAAGAAGAAACGGAGACAAACCATTTCTTCCAAGACTCCAACCACCAGAGGAAGATCTGTAGCCTAACAGCTCTTCAGTTAACTATGTAGAAACTTTTCAAAGTTAAATGGTGAGCTCTAATATTGCTGCTCAGTGAGGCCCATAGCAAAGAAACGAGAAGTGGCACCTTACCGCTGCATTAATGATGCCTATATATTAGTGAAAATAACCAACAAAAAACCTATTAGTGGAGTCTGCCTTTACAAATGTATATACTAGGAGGAAAGTGCACTGAAATGCTGATGATTTATTTTTTAAAAAAATCTTTGCAAACTGAAACAGAAATGGAGAACTGAACTTAAGAATGGAATAATGAAAAACTGAGAGGAACTGAAATAGACAGATTCATCTGTGGGCTTGGATGGTTCCCAAGCTTAAATGGCCACTAGATCTTAAAAATGCATGCTAGAACAGGATGGTTTTTAAATGTCTGAGGTTTTTTAAAAATCTGGACAGGACTGTGTCGGGCATTTTCCTTACAACAGATTTCTTAACACCCAGTCCACAACTTGCGCCCATAAACCTGGTTTTTCACAAAGAGTGAAGTCTCTGGATCTGGGCAAAATTCTTATGAGAAACAGAAAATGTTCAAGCAGCATAATACGTCCGAGTAAACCTTTACAAATGGTGAGCTGCAACAAACATGCTCACCTGGAAAAACGTGCAGCTCTTTCAAGTTGCTGAAAGATACGTAAGGTCGATGAACTAAAGTAGACTGAGTTTGCTGGAGGTAAGTCTTTAGCAGTTGTCCCAATCCTGCCGTTAAACAAAGCAGCATAGAGGAATATCTAGGCAAATTAGGATATACAATAAAATTACAAACATCCAGAACAGGCTTTGCCAACCTGGTGCCCCTCCAGATGTTGTTGGACTACAACTTCCCTTAGCCCCAGCCAGAACACAGGTGGGCGAAGGCTGATCTAGAAACACACTGTTAAAACATCTCCCCAGCAACAGTGTTTGGGAAACTTAAAGAGCAAGGCTGCAATCCTGCTCTCAGTTTAGGCGCTTTGTATATTCAGTGGGATATGAGCAGACTAATCCTCTGCTGGACAGCAGACTCATCCAGCATTCTTCCAGCGGTGCAACTGTGTTCCTGCTATGACCAGTAAGAAAGAGACAATTCACCCTACAAAAAATCCCACCCACAAATAAATAACTTGCAGCCTTACTTCACAGGAATTTCCTGGGGTGATGCAAATCCATGCCACAGAATATTACGAAGATTGAGACCATCCGGAGACCCAACGAACACTCTGAGAACATCCATCTAATTTTAACAAAATATAGGAAACGGATTCAAACTTTGACATAACATCAGTGTCATGGATTGGAGGAGAGGGGCTGCTCCGGACACACAAACAGCTCCAGATTTTTAAGGACCTTTGACAGGCTATTGCTGGTGTGCATGCCGCCCCCATAGAGCTGAATGAGACAAATAGATGCTGTCACTTTGGCCTCCAAGTGGTGGCACTACTGCAACCTCCAACTTGCATTTGTTCCCACCTGAGCACAAAGGCATGGGGCAACCACCAGTCTCCCTCTCACCTTATATGGCAGTAACAGGGCTGCAATGAGCCGGATTCTGGCCCATCATAGCATTGCTGCCGCTGCGTAACCATTGCTACTTGCTCAGTGGTGCTGCGATAAGCTGGGCTTGCAACTCATTGCAGTTGGGCCACTCCACTGTTGAAGTGGAGGCCAGTGGGTGGGGGAAACGGCAAGGCATCAGCCCTGGCAGGCCCTAGCAAATGTCAGGTGCTGATGTTGGGTTTCAGCACACCCACAGCTCCTGCCCTCTAAAACCTCTTCACTGGGCACAAAGTAGTAGAAAAGAAGAGTTTCACAGGCTCCTAGAAACAATACTAGTCAAAAGGTCTGGAGCTCTCTGCATTCCATAGTAATTTAAGCAGCAATGACACTGAGAGTCTTAAAACTCAAAATGGACAAAAATTAAAAGCTTGTGAATAAAAATAAACAGCACATGCAAGACACTCACCACTGATTGCCCAAAGACTGTGGCAAGTTCCTGAGACACAAGCAAGTCTCGTAGGAGAAAAGGACAGTCTTTGCCAATTAATAAGAACACCTGGAAATCAAAACAAGAGAACACATTTCGCCTTCTCAAAACATGCAAAATCAATTTACTTGTTTAAAGCATTGTGCAAAACACTTCTCTCTTTTTTGCTTAAAGGAATAATCTCAGGTTAAGGCAGCTCTGGAAAACAATCAGTCCCTGGCATCTCCAGGCTGGGCTGCAAATATCCTGGGTCTAAAATCCTGGAGAGCCATTGCCAGTCAACACAGACAATACTGAACTAGATGGACCAAGGGCCTGACTTGGTCAGAGAAAGGACAAAGGGAACCAATGTAAACCTTGATTTTATCTTTCAGGAAAGAAGATGTGAATCCTACCCAAGCATCTCTAGCACCAGTCCAAGATTACTGAACATCAGCGGATTAAGAACGTACGACTGATGTTCTTGACAAAGGGACAAGTAATGGAAAAGCGGGGAGGGGATATGTAATGCAATGCTAAGCAGATTTACTAGTCCCACCGAAACTGGTGGAACTTATTCATCAGTAAAAATGCAATTCTGATGCTTGGTGGCTTTGCCCAGTCCACAAGTAGTGTGGAGCAGGACTGGGTAAGGAGCAATAATACATCATCATACGTAAAGAAAAGGGTCCATTAAACAGTACTTGGTTGAGGATTTTCCACAGATGTGCTACTTAGTTACCCAGTAGAATCATTAAAAACAAAATCTACAAACCAGGGGTCCCAGGTTTTAGTTTTCCATGTCTTGCTGTCAGTCAATCAAAACGAAATTCTTGATGAAGTATGCAGGGATTTTCCATAAGCAACCAAGAGTCTATCTTTTCTGAACACTCTTTCACACACATGCCCAGACCTTGACTACCAGTGAATGAGTTTAACAATCTCGCACAAAATAAAAACATCCCATCAATCTGAGAGTATGACATAAAATTAGCAATAGTAACTTTTGCTTATAAGGGCACTATGAAGAAAAAGGACTGAACCGAAACTTAGGAATGTTTCTGAACAAAAAAACCAGCTATTAGCACAGGAAAATAGAAAGAAAAGCAAGATGATTTTAATCTCTTAAAACTTATGAGAAGGGCTCCTTTAAGTGAGTTACTTTTTAATAATCAGAATAGTCCAGCATCCTGTTCTCAAAGTGACCAACCATTCACTGTGCGAAGATGTGGGTTCAGATAGGTAGCCGTGTTGGTCTGACGCAGTTGAAATAAAAAATTAAAAAATAGTCCAGTAGCACCTTAGAGACCAACTAAGTTAGTTTTGGGTATAAGCTTTTGTGTGCATGCATGGTGCCCAGATCTAACTTAGTTGGTTTCTAAGGTGCTACTGGACTATTGTGTGAAGACGTGTTATCTTTTGCCCATTCTGAATATCCCAACATTGGATGCCTACAAGTTCTAATGCTGTAAGTCCCCAAAGCTGAAACCTTTCCCCATAGGGGAGTTGCTCCACCCCCTTGATGATTTTGGAACCATTCATGGAGGCTCTGTACACAGGCAAGCGAAGGGTGT
The DNA here is from genome assembly GCF_965153285.1 of Podarcis tiliguerta. NCBI lineage: Eukaryota > Metazoa > Chordata > Lepidosauria > Squamata > Lacertidae > Podarcis > Podarcis tiliguerta. The sequence continues at coordinate 47,795,499 of NC_139536.1, forward strand.
GGGGAGGAAGGGAAATGAGAAGCTAGACATCTCCTCCCTCTGCCTCACCACATCCCCTTTCCTCCGATGCAGCAATCCTAGCCTATTCTTCAGAGTGCCAAGGGAGGGAATGGCAGAAAGGGACTGGCCCAGCATCTTCCCTCCACCCCTTAGGTTCACAGTTGCTCCTCCTCATCGTGACAGCCAATGTCCCAGGCCCCACTAGCTCCTGCTCCTGGAAGACACAGTGCAATTGGCATGCACCTCTGGCAGACACATGGCTGCTTATCCAAGATGGTAGGGTCCCCTGCTCACATAGGCAACAAGTGACATCCTTGGTTCTTTCTACAGACACTTCTACAGGTCTGCTTTGCATGTCCCTTTAAGCCACAGTTACACTAAACTATGGTTTCAAATGTGAATGTGCACAAAACAGCAGCTTCTTACTGCGCTGCTAGCAGCCAAGGTTTGTTCTTGGCTTATCACTCATGGTTTGTCTGGGCAGAAACAAAGCATGAGCCCCAGTTAAGATGTAAAGCTAAGCCATACCATTACTAAGCTGCCAGCAGAATGGCAGGAGCAAGGGAGGAGCAAAGCACCTGCGATTTCAGCAGTGTGTACCAGCAGGTTAGATGTTCACATTTAAACCAGTTTAGTTCAACTATGGTTTAGTGACATGCGAACAAGGTCACAGTAAACATCTGTAAGCAAGCATCTCACAACACTTAAATATGGAAACCAGCTGGAAATTATATTCAACCTGCAACCTTAAAATTATCAGAAAAAGAAGGGAGACAATGTTTCTTTCAGTGCAAAAAGACCTCATTAACCTAAAGCTTGGCAGAGCCGAAGATTTTAGCACTTACATCACCCAAGGCTCGTTCCAAACATGCTGTAAGCTTCATTAAGCTCAGTGCAATGGCTGTAGCATGTGGACTCTTTATAGCGTCAAACGTTTCAAGAAATACCTGCCGTTTGGGAGAAAGGAAAACCAAGGGTAGTCATGTGCCACAACATGTTTAAAGTGAGAGAACAGAACAGCTATGTAAACTTACAAATGCAGTTTAGGTTAATAACAAAAATTCACAAGCATTTCTTTATTACCATTTCAAGTATTACAAAAGGAAAGAGTCTTCCTACTCCATAAAGAATAAATTATTTGTATCCTAGTTTAATCTTTGGCGTTCCCACGCCTTGAAAATTAAACAGGCACCAACACAGTTGAGTTTTTGGCACCTATTGAAGACCTTCCTCTTTTAAAGACCTTTTGAGTCAAGATCTTTCCCAGTCTGCATCTGTATTGGGATGTTTTTAAGATGTTATTTACTGCACTTTGAGAAAGAGGGCAGGATCTAAATTAAATAAATTATCTGTAAATCTCATGTGGAGAGCTACTACGTTCCACTACAGCAGACTTCCTCAACCTTGGCCCTCCAGATGTTTTGAGACTACAATTCCCATCATCCCTGACCACTGGTCCTGCTAGCTAGGGATCATGGGAGTTGTAGGCCAAAAACATCTGGAGGGCCAAGGTTGAGGAAGCCTGCACCGAAGCACCACCACAAAAGAGAGTCCAAAAATGCAGGCAGCTGTGCCGGTCCATGCACATACACACAAGAGGGACAGAAAGAGAGAGGTAAGGGTCTCTATCTAGCTCTCTGGACTCTTATGTCATACCTCTGAGCAGTTTGTCCACTGGAACCAGATCACAAACTGGTCTTCAAATTGCTCCCTGGTAAGGGATTGTAGATGTAAGTGAAGAGATTCACACAAAGGTCCTAAAGATCTCACACTTTTTACATAATCCACAGTTTGATCTGAAAAACAAAAAAGCAGTGCCTAGTCAAGTAGAGCATCAATAAACTTATGCTCTTATGAAGTATAAACATCCAAAAGAAAAGTTATCCCCTGAATAATTAGTCTCTTCCTTTAAATTCCTGGGGGTTTACCTTAGTGAAGACCTCACTTGGAAAAACAATATAACTCAGGTGGTTAGGAAGGCCCAGCAGAGACTCCATTTTCTCAGGGTCTTGCGAAAGAACAATGTTAAACAACAACTGATGACCTCCTGCTACTCGTTCACAACAGAAACTGTCCTCTCATATTGTATCACAGTGTGGTACATTGGCTTGACAGCCACGGACAGGAAGTCGTTACAGAGGGTGGTGAACACAGCACATGATATCATGGGCTGTCCCCTGAGCCTGCTAGATGACATCACAAGGCATCGTTGACTTAGGAGAGTGAGAAAAATTATCAGGGATTATTCACACCCCAGCCAGGACCTCTTTAATCTTCTACCCTCGGGCAGGAGATATAGAAGTATAATCAGTGGTACCAACAGGCTAAAAACCAGTTTCTATCTGTGGGCTGTTAGGCTGCTGAACGGAAAATAATATAGTGCAACTGACTTTTGGGGTTGGTGTGTTGTGCGACAAGCACACAGAGTGCAATGAGACTGAGTGTTGGGGGGGAGGCTTGGTTAATTTCATTGTACACAGGTTATACATTGACAATAAAGGTATTATTATTATTATTATCTTTCTAAAGAAGCGCCTGTGTAAAAGGAGGACATATTTGTTTGCTATGGTTATATTAACCCTTAATTCCATTAAATTAGCTCAAAATGATTGCCTGAAAACATGTAGACAAGCTCTAGGATTTGCAGTGCAATCCTCTGCATATGTTTAATTCAAAAGTAAGTCTCACTGTGTCTAATGAGGCCTACATCACAAAACTGTACTTATTAATTGCAACCTTAGCTAACCAATCCACACACCATTTTAACACATACCTGGTTCTCCATACTGTATGCGTTCTGTGATTGTTCTCCAGTGTATCTCGCCTTTGTCGGACACAATGCTACTAATAGAAAGGTTTGCTTTTATCTCAAATCCAGCTTCACAAACCATATAGTGCACTGTAGGGGAAAGACAAGTGGAGACTGGATCAACTAGCAGCATCTGAAATGAGAAGTGAAAAATAATGAAAATAGTATAAAACAACACAACCACTGTAGTACTCTCTTAAATAGACCCACAACAGGCACAGCTACAACACACTGTATAACATCAGTATTGTAAATATATGTTTTTAAAATGTGGCAGATGGCCAAAATTGCTGCCTTCAGGGGTGGCTAATCTGCGGTCCTCCTGATGTTGTTGCATCCCAACTCCCATCAGCCCCAGCCAGCATGGCAAGTAGTCAAAGATGATGAGAGTTGTAGTCCAGCAATATATGACGGGCCAAAGGTTGGCTATCCTGCTTTATACCACATTTATGTACTGTCAAATCTCAGCTCCTGAACGCCTCCGTTTTGGAATGTTTCGGCTCCTGAACGCCAAAAACCCAGAAGTGTTCCCGTTTTCGAACATTTTTCGGAAGTCAAACATCCAACATGGCTTCCGCTTGAGTGCAGGAAGCTCCTGCAGCCAATCAGAAGCTGCGCCTTGGTTGTCGAACATTTTTCGGAAGCCAAACAGGCTTCCAGAACGGATTACGTTTGACAACTGAGGTTTGACTGTACCAACTGTGTATTCATATGACCACCTTAGAGCATAGTGGAGTTGCCATTCTCCCTGGTTTGTTTTACAGCTCTTCCCACCGGCTGTTCCAATTCATTTCTGTCTGTGTACGCAGCAGCTGTTGTTGATGGAGCCGAGATCTCTTTACCCTATGCCATTGTTCACAACTTGACTAGAGACTGGATTAAGAACTTGTTATGTACTGAGTTGAATAGGATCCAAACTGCAGCAGTCTGATTGGTCCTAGAACAATAGGATTCAAAAGGCAGCAGTCTGATTGGTCCTAGAACAATAGGATTCAGAATGCAGCAGTCTGATTGGTCCTAGAACAATGCAGCAGTATGATTGGTTGGCAGGAACCACCCAATCATGCTCCAGATAGAAGTGAATCCACAACCTGATTGGCTTACAGTAGAATTCCGGAATTAGCCAATCATGTGCAGCCCATTGTGTAAATAATGTATACAAGGCAGATACTTTGAGGGGACTGGCATTCATTCCTCCTCACCACTATGAGCTGAATAAAGAGCATGAAATCACTTTGCGACTCTGAGTATATTTCACTGGCGACGAGGATGGGATCCCGCTGAGCTGACTGCCACACACAGCACCGCAGCACCGCCACCTGCCGCAACGCTGCCTCGTACCGTGTATCCAGGCTTCAGCTCCGGGACACGAGGAACTCAGAATGGCAACCAACAGCAGCTTCTCGCCGTTCAACCCAGCATCTGGAGACTGGGAAGCGTACGCCTCCCGTTTCACCTTCCTGCTAGAAGCCAAAGGGGTCACCGATGAAGAAGACGCCAAGAAGAGGGCAATATTCTTCAGCGTCTGCGGAGAGGAGACGTTTGAAATCGCCCGGGCTCTCCTTGCGCCTGAAGACGTAGCTACGGTTCCATACAAAACAATAATGGAACAGCTGAAGGGGCACTTTTCGCCACAGCCCTCAGTGGTGGCTCGTCGAAATGCCTTCTACGCAAAGCGGCAAGCCCCTGGGGAAACCATAACTGGGTTTGTGACCTCTCTCCGCCAAGCCGCCCGGTTCTGCAACTTCTCAGAGCTGGAGAACATGCTTCGTGACCGCCTCGTCGGTGGCCTGAGGGATGAGAAGCTGCAACGGCGCCTCTACGCTAAGAAGAACCTAACGTTCCAGGTCGCTCTGGAGGAGGCCCTGGCAACGGAAGCTGCAGAGAGGTCGACGCAAGAGGCACGGCCGAGCCAGCCGCCCCAACCGAGGGTCCACCACGAAGACCTCACCGACGACTCAGGATCTGACAGGGAGGAGGTGCACCGAGTACAGCAGCGCACTCAAGCAGCCCACATACCACAGCTGCCTCGACGAGAAGGAGGGAACTGCGCAAGCTGTGGAGAAAGTCACGAGAGGAGGACCTGCCGTTTCCGCAACGCAGAGTGCAGGCAGTGCAGAAAATCGGGACACATCGCCCGGGTGTGTCGGGCTCGGCCCACCCGACGCCAGGCATCAGATGACCAATCCAAGAGCCCCAGGTCCCGGGGCCCAACGCACCAAGGCAACTCAACGGAGCTCACGGACTTCCAGGTATACCAGTTGCCCCACCCCAACGTAGAGAAAATTTATGTAGAGGTACAGATAGAGGGGGCCCCATGCCGCATGGAGCTTGACACGGGTTCAACTCTATCCATAATCTCGGCAAGGACGTTAAGGAAACTGTGTCCTACTGGGGGTCCCAAACTCAGGCCGGCCCCATTCACCCTCCGGGACTTCCAGAAACGTAAGGTCCCCACAATGGGGGTGGGGACCTTCAGGGTGCAATACCGAGGGCGGACGCGGCAACTGGACTTGCTTGTGGTCAAGGGCCCCTACATTAGCTTACTGGGATTGGCATGGTTTGGACCACTGGGGCTAGCCGTCACCGGGGTGAACCACACTAGCTTACAAGTGGACGTGGACGCCATATGCAAGGAATTTCCGGGGGTTTTTGATGGGAAATTGGGACAGTATACGGGGCCCCCCATTGCTCTACAGCTTGACCCCGCAGTACGACCAGTCAGGCTCAAGGCCCGCCGGGTCCCGTTCGCCCTGAAACCCCGTATAGACGAGGAATTAGACCGGCTCGTGGAGCAAGGAGTGCTGGAGCCGGTGCCTAATGCCCCCTGGGAAACCCCAATCGTCACACCCGTCAAGCCTAATGGTTCGGTCCGCATCTGCGCAGACTACAAATGTACCATAAACAAGGCCCTCACGGCCCATGCATACCCAGTGCCAGTGGTCAGCCATGTCCTTGCCACCCTGGCTGGGTCGAAAATTTTTGGCAAGCTGGACTTGGCCCAAGCATATCAACAGCTACCAGTAGATGAGGCCACAGCAGAGGCACAGACGATTGTGACGCACAGAGGAGCGTTCAGGGTAAAGCGGCTGCAATTCGGTGTCAGCGTGGCACCAGGCATATTCCAGAATCTAATGGACTCTCTCCTTAAAGGAATCCCTGGCGTCACCCCCTTCTTCGATGATGTGTTGATTGCCGGGCCCACACCAGAGGAGTTTGAGGACCGCCTCCGCACCGTTCTGCACCGTTTCCAGACGGCGGGTCTCAAGGTGAAGCGGGAAAAATGTCTACTAGGAGTGCCTCAGGTGGACTTTCTGGGATTTATGGTGGATGCAGAAGGGGTCCACCCGACTGGGGACAAGGTACGGGCCATTTGCGATGCCCCAGCGCCCAAGAACAAGACTGAGCTTCAGGCCTTCTTGGGACTATTGAACTTTTACCATTCCTTCCTTCCCCACAAGGCAGCGGTAGCAGAGCCCCTACACAGACTCCTGGACAAGCGGGCCCCTTGGGTGTGGGGCCAGCGCCAGGAGGCCGCATTCCAGGCAGTCAAGGACTTGCTTGTCTCAAACTCGGTCTTGGCACACTTTGACGAGAGGCTGCCGGTGGTGCTAGCATGCGACGCCTCACCCTATGGCATTGGCGCTGTCCTGGGACACCAACTCCCGGATGGAAGAGAGGTACCGGTGGCATACTTTTCCCAGACACTCAATGCAACCGAGCGGAACTACTCGCAAATCGACAAGGAGGGTCTGGCAATCGTGAAGGGAGTAAAAAAATTCCATGATTTCTTGTACGGGCGGCCCTTCACCGTGGTGACTGACCACAAGCCGTTGCTTGGCTTGTTTGCCCCCGAAAAGCAGACCCCCCAAGTGCTGTCTCCTCGCGTCCTCAGGTGGTCAATTTTCCTTGCCAGCTACCAGTATGCACTGATTCACCGCCCTGGGAAGGCGATGGGCCATGCGGACGCCCTCAGCAGGCTACCACTACCGGAAACAGGCCCCGACCCAGCACCTGCACAAGAGGTTATGAGCCTGGAGCTGCTTCCCGACCGCCCCATTCAGGCACAAGAAGTTGCACACCATTCCAAGAAAGACAGGGTCATCTCCCGGGTCCTGGACTGGGTGTGGAGGGGATGGCCCAGCAACAGCCCTGGGCCAGAATTTGCTGGCTACACAACCCGCAAACATGAACTGTCGGCCCACAAGGGGTGCCTGTTATGGGGAAGCAGGGTCGTTGTTCCCCAGCCCCTCCGCAAAAGGGTCCTCACAGCCCTACACGAGACACACCCAGGGGTAGTAAGAATGAAGGCCCTGGCCAGGAGTTATGTGTGGTGGCCGGGGATCGACGGAGAGATAGAGGCCTGGGTCAAACACTGCCAGGCCTGCCAAGAATCCCGCCCAGATCCCCCAAGGGCCCCAGTCCAGTCCTGGGAGTCCGCCCGAGCACCATGGTCACGCCTGCATGTGGACTTCGCTGGCCCCTTTCAGGGGAAAACATTCTTCATAGTGGTGGACTCCTACACCAAATGGCTGGAAGTCGCACTGGTACCGTCCACTTCTACATCCGCAGCCATCCGTGTACTACGCAGGCTGTTTGCAACCCATGGGCTCCCTGACACTCTCGTCTCAGACAACGGGACTGCATTCACGTCAGGAGAATTCCAAACCTTCACAGCGCAGAATGCCATCCGCCACATCCGTTCGGCGCCATTCCACCCTGCCACCAATGGCCAAGCAGAACGCATGGTGCGGACCACCAAGGACACCCTTCGCCGCATGACGCAAGGGGATTGGGAGTACCGCCTTGCCACATTCCTTCTAGCACAGCACAGCACCCCCAGCTCAACGACTGGTCGGAGCCCCGCTGAACTACTAATGGGTCGGCGCCTCGCAATCAGATTGGACCGCCTTCACCCCGATAGAGCTCAGGAGGAGGTAGTGGTGGGGGAAGGCAGGAACCCCCGGACCTTCAAGGCCCAGGACCCAGTGTACGCAAAGAATTTTGGGGCAGGCCCTGCATGGGTACCCGCCACGGTCACCAGGGTCACTGGCCCCGTGTCGTACGAGGTGCTAACAGATGGGGGGCAATGCTGGCGCCGCCACTGCGACCAGATACGGCGACGATTCCCGGGAGATAACCAGGAGGCGGCGGACAGGTCAGAGGAGTCCCAAGGGAACAGTGGGGCAGTGAGGCCCATAGAGCAGCAGGGGCCAGCAGGAGAGGCAGAATCAGTAAATACAGAGAGGACCCGTGAGGCCGAAAGGACACCAGAACCAGAACCACGACTGAGCGAGCCAGTTGCGCCAGACCAAACAGCCCCATCACAGCCAGCATCCTTGGAACACGAGCCAGAACCTGAACCCCGGACCAGGGAACACCAGAGGCCGCAACGCACACGTAGGCCGCCAGCGTACCTTGAGGACTATGAATGCGACCTCCTGGGCAGGACTGGAACTTAGAGGGGAGGGGTGTTATGTACTGAGTTGAATAGGATCCAAACTGCAGCAGTCTGATTGGTCCTAGAACAATAGGATTCAAAAGGCAGCAGTCTGATTGGTCCTAGAACAATAGGATTCAGAATGCAGCAGTCTGATTGGTCCTAGAACAATGCAGCAGTATGATTGGTTGGCAGGAACCACCCAATCATGCTCCAGATAGAAGTGAATCCACAACCTGATTGGCTTACAGTAGAATTCCGGAATTAGCCAATCATGTGCAGCCCATTGTGTAAATAATGTATACAAGGCAGATACTTTGAGGGGACTGGCATTCATTCCTCCTCACCACTATGAGCTGAATAAAGAGCATGAAATCACTTTGCGACTCTGAGTATATTTCAGAACTGCAGTCAGCTTAAGACAGCTTAAGAACTGCAGTCAGTCAGTCAGTGTGAAGCTCCCGTTGCTCGGTCCCTGCTCCTGCCAACCTAGCAGTTCGAAAACACGTCAAAGTACAAGTAGATAAATAGGTACTGCTCTGGCAGGAAGGTAAACAGTGTTTCTATGCTTCTCTGGTTCGCCAGAAGCGGCTTAGTCATGCTGGCCACGTGACCCGGAAAGCTATCTGCGGACAAACGCCAGCTCCCTCGGCCAGTAAAGCGAGATGAGCACCGCAACCTCAGAGTCGTCCGCGACTGGACCTTACAAGATGTAGACGCATTTTGCATAACGTGAGCATGCATTAAAAGTCCAGGCTTGGAAATGCGGTGAGCCGCATTTGTAACCCTGGCTTACATCAGCCCTGCAGTGCAGCCCAGTATTATGGCCCCTACTTTGCAGGAGTCTGTGCTTGGTGTATGTGTGAACAACCACTTTGCTACTATCTCCACACCTGTCAGAAGAAAGCAACTCTGCAGGCAGAGGCAGCCATATACACCCTCGCCCCTCAGGTTGAGCGCTACAGGTTGCAGCAAGGGGAACGCGAGTTAAATATCCGCCCTTGCGCTCTCTTCCCGGACGGAGGGTACGACTCTTCACTTTCTAGCTCTACACACTTACCTCCATTCCTTAGCTCCCGGTCGCTTCTGTCGCGGTTGGTGACGTCACCGAGGAAAGGGAAACCCTTCGAGCAACGCTCGTCCTATCAGGCGGTTTGGTCGGAGAGCTTGTGAGCGGCTGCCGCCCTCCGCCCCGCCCCGTTTTGCCTGAGCGAATACGGACAAAGCCATGGACAAAAACAGGAAAAGGCTGAGTAGTACCCCTTCTCACCACTCGGGGGCGTCGAGGAAGCATAGTGAACTGAGTCGGGTAAGCGGCGGGGAGCGCGGCTTCCCAAAGTACGCATGCGCCTTGATTTGTTGAGCCTTCCCGGGCAGAACGTTCTCCCCTGCTCTGCATAATGAGCTTTCCCTACTGCCATATTTATTGATTGCATTGATTGATCTCACTTTTCGTCCATAGTTCTCCTCTAAGCCCTGAGATCACCCAGTGAGCTTCATGGCTAAGTGGTGATTTGAGTCCTGGTTGACCCACACGCTAACACGTGTTTATTGTGGAGCCAGTGAGATGCTAGCTAGCAGTATTGAGACGCCACAGGTTCTGTCTTCCATGCAACGTTGTGCAGCTTCCCCTATACACGGCTGCCTTTAGATGGCTCGGGGGTTGGATAACTCCATACCCTCCAACATTTCTCTGATGGGTTTGACCAAACTGCGGGAGGCAGTGGAAGACAGGAGTGCCTGGCGTGCTCTGGTCCATGGGGTCACGAAGAGTCAGACACGACTAAACGACTAAAAAACAACAAGGAAAAGCGGGTCATTCTGGGATCAAATCAGAAACTGAAATGGCTTCTGTAAATACACGACTGTCCCTGACAAATTAGGGACACTTGGAGGGTCTGGGTGTGTATGCAGCCTGCGTCTACCTCTGCCTGCTACAAACAAAGCTACCCTTTGATTTCAGTGTTGGAAACTGGATAAACATGAAGATAAACTTTCGCTAAGAAGTTAAGAGTTGTCAGTGAATGCCAAATGGACAATTTTGTTACCTTGCCTTATTATTTGATAGTGCTTATAACTTTATTATTATTATTTTGAAGCCTAAAAGTGTGATAACTGATTCCTAAATTAATTATGGGGGCATTCCAGCCTTCACAGATTGGGAGACACAGAGCTTCAAGCCATGAGATTCCAGGTTTGGACCCAGATGATGAGTCTATTACAGATATGACAAGAAATGAGCTCTTGGCGTTCAAGGCTAGTTTTGCAAGACCAAAATATGCGAACACATACAGAATGGAACCCTATAGAAAATGTGAGGCTCATGTAATAAGGAAGAAAGCTGAAGAGATCTTAAAGGTAGAGTTAAGATTTGTTACGGCACACTAGTTCTGCTTCTAAACTTTATACACGGTATACAAACTCACTACTGGCAGTTGCACAATGCCTCAAAATTTATCTGGCCATGCAAACTGGTTTATAATAGACAATTGTTTACTATAGTAAAGGTATCAGCCTCATTTTTTTAATTATATGTTAATATGATGCATTTTGATTTTAAGGAACAATTCAAATTGTCTTGGTTTATGTACAACCTTTGTACTCAGAATATTTACATGAATTTGAAAGCCAGGGCAGGTTACAAAATGCCCTCTTCTGGGCCACCACCACCAGAACTTCTGAGGGCTGTGGAACTACCAAGAGAGTTCCCTCTGCTGATCTTAATACCTGAAAGGGTACATGAGGTGGTAGTGGACTTTTCCATTTAAAATAAAAGTCTTTGTGCATAAAAATCTGAAGTACACCTTCTAGGAAGAACACTTTGCTTAAGGTAGTTTCACTGACTGAGCTAAACAAAATATTTGAATACTGTGTTTGCAAAAATGTACAAGATTTAGGGTGTGAGTGTTCACTTATGAATATTACAAAAAGAAATTGTAAAATTCATTAGCAGGAGAACTATCGTTATATATATTTGTTAAAGTGAATGTAAAATTTAAACAGAGATGGTTTTTATATGAATACTGGCAACTCTGTGTTTAATTCTCAATAGAGCAAACTTCAAGATTTTCAATATGCTGGTCAGAATGGCTCCACGATATGTATAAGCCTCACAGAAGATTTATTAGCAGCTGTCAAGGATTTGAACTATGACCGCTACAAGTATGTGGTCCAAGTATTTCTTGTGGAAAAGACTGGTCAGTCAATACATGTGAGTAAAGAAATACACTTGTTACAACCCCCTCTCAAAACCTAACTGCTTAAGAAATCCTTCACTGCACCGTAGCTGTGTTGAATAGTGCATCTCAGACGAGAGCGCATCAGGACCACCTGTTTCCTTATGCTCCCCACTTAATTGCACAGGTCTTCTGATGGGGCAGCTTTGGTGGTCCCCCCCCCCATGCCCCACAATGGCTTTTACCAGGCGCTGAGCCTTTAGTGCAGCAGGCTCTGCCTTGTGGGGCTCTTGCCAATAGAGGTTCAGCAGGAGTCATCTTTGCTTGTTTGTAGATGTCTTCTAAAAATTGTATAATCCAGACAGGCCTTTCAAACCCAAGGCTCGTTGCCAACCAGCTCTTGGAAGAGAAGAAGAAGAGTTTGGATTTGATATCCCGCCTTTCACTCCCTTTAAGGAGTCTCAAAGCGGCTAACATTCTCCTTTCCCTTCCTTCCCCACAACAAACACTCTGTGAGGGGAGTGGGGCTGAGAGACTTCAGAAAAGTGTGACTGGCCCAAGGTCACCCAGCAGCTGCATGTGGAGGAGCGGAGATGTGACCCCGGTTCACCAGATTACAAGACTACCACTCTTAACCACTGCACCACACTGGCTCTCTTACTGATGTGCTTGGCAAATACTGTGGTTTTTGGTTTGCATACCGCCTTGTAATATTCTATATGAATGTGTGGTTTGTAAAGAAATAAACAATAAACATAAAATAAGTGTTTTTTATAAAATTCCCACCATTTCACCAAAAGAATCAAAGTGGTTTACATCACATACACCAAAAACCACCTAAAACATTTAAAACAGATCACCTGTTGATATGCTCTAGTTACACAGAAATATTAAGTTACTTTACGAGATTAGTAAAGCCCATCTAGTCCAGCATTTCATTTCCAATAGGAGCTAGCTAGATGTATCTGGGAGTTTGCATTCAGATGATGGCCAGTCTCTGCTGCTTGCTCATTAGTAGCCCCCGTGAATTTGTATTGTACATATTTTTAAGCCATCCCGACATCTTGTAGCGATTTTAGAAATAAATTCCATTCATTACATGCTATATGGAAAAATACTTCCACACTGCAGGAGGAAAACATCTCCATGGCCACATCCATACCATACCATACACATGGTTTCCTGCAGAGATAAACCACAGTTCCCAGGATTCTTTGGGGGAAGCGATGTGGTCTAAATGCATGGTGTGGCTATGACCCACATCCACCCTCTGTACTGTTACCCTTTCCATAAACTTCTACCAAGGTGTCTTTCCCCTGCGTTTTTCTAAATTACCCTAAAGTAACTGTGTGATATGTGCCCTTTCCTTTAGCTAATTTGTTGAAGCAGAAGCTATGAGCCAGAGATGCACATTGGATCAGTTCTTCCAGTTAATGTAAGGCCCATTACGGCGAATGATTGTATATGGAAGCCAAGAGTTTCATTTATTTTGACTGCATGTTGCAAAACAATTCCATGAGTCTGTGATCAGAATTTAAGATTGTTTGGGCTATTAAAACTACTTTAGCTTGATTTTGGAAAAGCAAATTAATGCCCATCTGCAGGTGAAATCATTGAAGATCCCTTCTGAAATGGTAGTGCTTGTAATTCACAGATAATTTTGTTTTTTTAAAAAAGTCAGTAAAGCAGTTGATCCTTTGTGCAAGATCTCCTGCTACAAGAAAGGTATTTGTTTTCAAATTTCTTGTTGAGCTAATTGGTCAATTATTTTCTCTTTCCCCCACTCTAGATTGCCAGCAGATGGGTCTGGGATGTTGCAAGGGACACCTGGGTTCAAGCTCAACATGAAACTGAGGATTTTGTTATAATAGCTCTGATCATTGCTTGCTATTATGAGTGACCTATCGCAAACAACCACTGTAATAAGAGAACACTCCTGTGGCTCTATACAATCGTATGCTGTATTTTGCTCAAATAAATGTCATATTGGTTATTCCCGCCCCCCAGACATGCTGTTTGAGTGACTTTAATTCACAGGAGGATGTTACAACAACCTGGATACTAATAGTATTGTTGCATGTCACCCCAATCTCTTGAGTGGTACGAGGTTCCAGGCACTTACCAGGGTTTGGTTTCCTTGGCATGAGAGACAGCGCGCACTGTGGTGTCTTTATGATATATAGTTTATTTACACATCTATACAACCTGAGCCTAAGATGGAGGGGCTCACAGCATTCACACCCCAAAAGGTCTTGCTTCTCCCAGTCACAGCCTTGGCTTCCAGCAGAAATCAAGCATGGCTGTGTCTCTCTATCTTCTGCCTGCTCTCAGCTCACAAACAACTGCCCTGGTTACTGTCCTTCTAAGTACAAGCCAGGTGAAGAGGGGGAAAGGCCCCCCCATTTGCCCAGAGGGCACAATCACTTCTTTTGTTATACTAATGGTGGCCCTTAAGTGGCAACTATGGCCATTCTCTCAGGAACCTCCTGCCTAGTTCAACCATGGAATCCTCCATTAGATTTTACCCCTTGCTGGGTCTGGGACCCCAAGAATTAGAAGGGACTCAAGCATCATGCAGGGACGCGGGTGGCGCTGTGGGTAAAAGCCTCAGCACCTAGGGCTTGCCGATCGAAAGGTCGGCGGTTCGAATCCCCGTGGCGGGGTGCGCTCCCGTCGCTCGGTCCCAGCACCTGCCAACCTAGCAGTTCAAAAGCACTCTCGGGTGCAAGTAGATAAATAGGGACCACTTACTAGTGGGAAGGTAAACGGCGTTTCCGTGTGCAGCTCTGGCTCGCCAGAGCAGCGATGTCACGCTGGCCACGTGACCCGGAAGTGTCTCCGGACAGCACTTGCCCCCGGCCTCTTAAGTGAGATGGGCGCACAACCCTAGAGTCTGTCAAGACTGGCCCATATGGGCAGGGGTACCTTTACCTTTTACAAGCATCATGCAGACCCCAAACTCACAACAGAATTCTTTGCTGCTTGCCGAGCCCTTTCAGAAAACAGTTAGAAAACTTGATTCTAGTTGTGCACTTTTTATGCTGACTCCTCTTTTGCATAGTTTGTATACATTTTTTGATTAAAAGAAAACCTATTTATGTTCTTCATTTGCTTTATTGTGCACTTTGCCGTGAGAAATGGCTGTACTGTAACTATCCCATGCACCCATACGGTGCAAACCACTATAGTAGACAAGGAGTCTGAACTGGTGCCAAATCAGTCACATCTTTAACTAATATTGCTTTCTAGGCTTATGCTAGAAAACATTTCATAGTTTTTAAGGTGCCACAATACTTTTTGTTGCTTTTGCTGCAACAAAGTAACATGGCAGTATGTCAAGAGTTATGCATAGGAATATGCCATTTTAAGGGACGCGGGTGGCGCTGTGGGCTAAAGCCTCAGTGCCTAGGGCTTGCCGATCGAAAGGTCGGCGGTTCGAATCCCCGCGGCGGGGTGCGCTCCCGCTGTTCGGTCCCAGTGCCTGCCAACCTAGCAGTTCGAAAGCACCCCTGGGGGCAAGTAGATAAATAGGGACCGCTTACTAGCGGGAAGGTAAACGGCGTTTCCGTGTGCGGCTCTGGCTCGCCAGAGCAGCGATGTCACACTGGCCACGTGACCCGGAAGTGTCTTCGGACAGCGCTGGCCCTTGGCCTCTTTGAGTGAGATGGGCACACAACCCTAGAGTCTGTCAAGACTGGCCCGTACGGGCAGGGGTACCTTTACCTTTTATGCCATTTTAAAAATATATTTATACAAATGTTTATATACATCTAGCTTATATACAGCAAATATAAAATCATAAGGACCTGTCTAACCACATCAGAATACCTGGTGACCCTAGAAATAGTCTCTAGAAATATGAGCATAAGATTTTCCATGGGGAGGGCATTCCATGTTGTAGGACCGGCCACACTAAATGCTTAATTTTGTGTCGATACCATGAGTGTTTCATCCACTCTGGTGACAAAAAACAGCATACCTCCTGAAAATCTCTGTCATTGAGCTGGGATATAAGGGCCCATTTTTGCCACCTGTCCAATATAACAACATAAAATAAGTAGGTTCCTGAGAAATGAGGGGCTGTCAAAATAGAATTTCCTGCACCGCCTTCTCTCCCCTGGCCAGTCCTCCAGAAAAAGCTCCCTCAAAAAGTTGGGGGTCATGGCTGGGTGGGAGGTGGAAGAAAGGGAAGGAGGGAACCCCCACACCAGAAATGGGCCATAGCAAGCCAGGCTTGTACACATGTATTTCTGGATCCAAACTAACAACATCAACAACAGTTTGGAGAAAAGGGTTGTAAGTGCTAATGAAGCAATGAAATAAAAATCAATGCAAACATTGGGAGAGGGAGATCCTAACTATGGGGTTGGACTAGATGACCCTCTGGGTCCCTTCCAACTCTACAATTTGCGATTCTAAGATTCAACTCTGGACCCTGGTCCAATAACCAAAGACAGAGGCGGCGAACGGTGCGCATCCGCTTCACAGGCTCCGCCCCCAAGAGCCAAGAGAACGGGGGTGAGGCTGATGTCACGACGGCGGCTGCGCTACCACCTCCAGGCGGGCAGGTGGCGCTGTCCTTCGGAGCGGCAGGACTCCAGGAAAAAAAACAGAGGGGGGGCGGGGACAAAGAGCCTCTCTAGCCGCGCCAGTCCGTCCGTGGCCGGCGGCGGCGGCAGCGGTGTTGGTGATGGCGGCCGTCCTGTCCCCGCGGGTGTGTGACAGCGACCCGGCCACGCCTGGAGCCCAGTCTCTCAAGGTGAGCGGGGCAGCAATAGCAGGAGGAGGAGGCGGCCGTCCTCTCTCAGGCGACTCGGCCTGCCGGGGCGGGAGTATAAATAAATAAATAACGGGCGACCTCCGGCGAGAAACGGCAGGTTGTGAAGGACTCTCGGCAGGAACCGACCGAGCGGCCCTGTTGCCTCGGCCGCCTCCCCGGCCCCGGGCTCATCCCTGAGGAAACGAAAGGAGCCTCCGCCCCTGCCGTTGCCTTGGAGACGAGTCTCCCAAAAGCCTCTGCGCCCCCAACCTCCCCCTCCAAGGCTGATGGGCAGGAGCGCTTTCCTTGAATTTGCCGCTTCGCTGTCTCCTTCGCTTTGTGTTTTTTTCGCCCCCGCGGAGGGGAATCTAGTGGTTCTTGTATCCAGGATCGCATTGGATCTGAAGCTGCTCGGTTTCTGGCGAGGTTCCTTCATCATCCTCATCGTGAGCCTGTAGGCTGTCCTGCTGCTGGGACTAAGAGTTGATGCTGCGCGTATGACTACATCACTAGGGATGGGGAACTTGCGATCCTCCGAATGGCGTTGGGCTCCCATCATTCCTGACCATTGGCCAAGCTGGCTGGGGCTAATGGAAGCCGGAGTCCCAACAACACCTGGAGGGCCACAAGTTCCCTGCCCACCCTTGGTCTATCCACGTTACAACCCCTCCGTGACATTTACATTTCGCTCGCAAATGTTCCCATGGAAGAAGTTGTGTATGTGTGTGTGAAAAAGTGGACATATATTGCAAAGGATCTACGGCAGTGGCATAGAGCGCTCCCTCCACCATAGGATCCTTCTGTGGGATTCCTGTTAGGATTCCCCGGCAGCAGTGTCAAAATAGGTTTTGCCTTCACTGCAACAGTATCACAAATGTAGTGCTTTATTTTCCCCTACAGGAGTGAATGGCCGTGTTCACTTAGGAGAAACTAAAGGGTCTTTGGGGGGACATCATGGGGTGGCAGATAAATTTGCTTCTGGTGGTAACCCCCCTCCCCACTTTAAGCACCCAACCTGCCTGTTCATCTGCATAGCCCTATCCTGAGTTTTGTTTCTTGGTCTCTAGTGTTGGTAATTCACTTACATATACATAGTAGATTCTCTTGTTGCTATCTTTCCCATATGGTCATCTACCTCTGCAAGCCTGTTTACTGGAAGTAAGTCCCACTGATGGGATTCTTTTCCAGCTTGTATATTGAGGATTTTAGTCTTACTGAAATATCATATAGCATTCCCTTTGGGGGCAGCATGATACTTTCAGCATATTTTCAGCTCCTGCAAATAATTATATCTCACACTGTCAGTGATATATGCTGTAGTCTGATCCCATAAAATGCATTTAATCCAAGAAGTCCCTCTTACCCCAGCATACCTTGTTATATTATCACAGATTCTTGAACAGTGGTTTCCAAACTTCTTTCCCTACAGACAACTTGAAAATTGCTGGTGGGCTTGGCAGGCCACATAATGATTTTTCTGTTTCTTGCAGTGATTGTAATTCCATAGAATACAAATTGGAATAGAAATAACATATAAATTGTTGGAGTTGGAGAGCATTTCAAAACTGAATTCTGAACTTTTAAAATTGTGTTTCAGTTGTTTAATTTATTACTATTTTAATAGTTTTGTACTGTACTTTAATCTTTGGTTTCGTCTTTGTGAGCTAGCTAGAGAGCGTCTGTTATGGCTTTACAAATGCAGTAAATAAATAAAACAAATAGTCAGATCCTAAACTATTTAAAGCAGAAGCCAGGAAACTTTTTTCTCTTCTTGCCAAGGGTTTCGTTTCAAGGGCGGGCTGGTGGTAATCTGCTGGAAACCATTTTCTGGTAGTGGGTAGGGCCACCCTGCCTCTCTCCACCATCCCAGCTTCAGGAACTGCTGCTTCAAATTGCTCAGGGCCATGAAGTGGCAGTTCTCAGGTGAGCTTGCTTCCTGAACGTTTCTGTCAGAAAAAGGGAGATGAAGCATCAAGAGACACCCGCTGATTGTGGGCCAGGGAGGAGGGGTTGAGGCTGAGGAGAGGATGCAGACTGGATGGGGATTTATGCCATGGGCAGGTCATTCCTCAGTCTTGATTTAGGGTCTTAAAATCCAGAATAATTATATTCTAGGTCTCTGATGAGTATGTGTTGTAAGTCCTGGGAGCTCTGCTTTTCGACATTTGTCGCTTTGCTCTTTATGTAGGATGATACAGAAGAGAATTCAAACGATGGCAGCCAACCATCAAAAAGACGACGCATGGGCTCAGGGGACAGCTCACGAAGTTGTGAAACTTCAAGTCAAGACCTTAGGTATTATACATTTTGTTTTTTTCTTCTCTAGATACATACGGTATGTAACCTTTCCCAATATATTCCAGATCGTTTAAATAGAGATAGGAAATATATGTCTGACCCTCACTTGCTTACCCTCAAGCTTGTTAGGGTAACTCCCCATGAACTAGAGCTCTGGAATTTTGTACTCATGCAGTCAGAGATGGTCACTATAGGAATTTGAAAATAGATTGTAAGTACTTTTCTTTCTCAAAAAGGTACACTGGAACTGTGCCTCTTATTATTTAGTTGCCTCACTCTACCTAGAAAGTCAAAATTTGGGGTTTTCTTTTTTTATAAAAAGAAGCAGCATATTATAGGACACCATTACTAACCCGCAAATGGGGCATTTTAACATCTAACAGTTGGAACATAGTCCATGAAATAAAGGGCAGTTTTAAAAATTTATATTCTAAAAATAAAAATTCTACCTGAAGCGTGTCCAGGTGGTTAACAATTTAAATAAATAAACAAATAATCCTTCTATGGAGCAAGTGAAATGGCATGTGGAATACAATGATGGACGGTGGACTGCAGGGTTATTAGTTTGCTTGTTTTTTTGTTCTTGTTTTCATAATGTATTTCATTTTTTTCTTGTAGTTTTATGTTGTGAACTGCTCTGAGATCTATGGGTGAAGGACGTATAATTAAATTATTATAAATTTAAGAAGTAATTAATTAATTAAACACTGATTGTTTCAAGCTTGATCTTTATGTGTTTAGCTTTAGCTACTTTCCAGCTGAAAACCTGATAGAGTACAAATGGCCACCTGATGAAACTGGAGAATACTATATGCTTCAAGAGCAAGTCAGTGAATACTTGGGCGTGACCTCCTTTAAGCGAAAATATCCAGGTATTAATGTTAGAAATCCTTATGTGAAGTGTTACAAATCAAATGTGCATCCATGAGGATGTATGAATGTGTTTTCATCTAGGACTATTGAGGCTCCTATTATTTTGCTCTTGACTACAGAATTCCTCAGCTTCCTTTGGGAATGCATTATATGAGAATGGCACATTTGGTTTTTGTCTCTTTTTTCATTGATATCTATGAAAACATGTTTTACATTTTAAAATGTTATTTTTGTGATGTTTGTCTGTTGTCTTGAGTGCCTGACTTGGGATACTTTGAAAAGATGAGGCTTTTAAGCAATTCTGTTCATTTTTTAAACCCTTTAATAAAAAGAATCAAGATAATATTTTCTTTGTTATTCACAGTAATGAACATTTCAGTTGTTTGGTTTCCGCAGATTGTTGCTGGTAGCCTTGAGCCAGTTACTGTCATTCAACCTCAGATTCCCTCTGTGTCAGTAAGGGAACATTGAGGACATTCCTCTCAACATGACTGAGCATGAAGGATAAGCGGCAACAAAGGAAGCAAAAGTGATTGTACTTCCTGTGCAATTGTGGAATTGCACATCTACTTTATGATCAGATGTGGGAGCACCACATATTCTTGGAACTTGTGCATTTTGCTGCATAAATGATGTATGAGTCCATGCTTCATACTTTGCAGAAAAAGCACAACAGATGAATGGGCAAGTCACTTACATCTCTTCTGTTGCAACTTGTTTGAATGCCTGTAGCTACCTTTAATTTGAGCAGGGGGCTTTTTACAGCACATTCTCATTTTTTGTGTATAAGTAAACTTACCCCTGTTTTTGACTTGGTGAAAAGGTGGGCTAGGGAAAGCAGTAGTGACTTCCCTCCCCCCGGCCCAACATGCTTCTCAGGTTTGGTAGAGGCAAAAAGCATAATATTCCTTGCATGGGTTATCTTATTATTGTTTCCTGTGACAGAAGCAGTAACTTTCTATTACAAGTACTTGAGTGAAATTTAACTGTAACACAGCTATATTTATTTTGTGCTTTTGGAGAGGTTGCAAAAATCCTTTACACTTTCTTTTTTACTACTTTTCCTTCCTTTTCCTGGAGATTTAGAAAGACGAGATCTATCTCACAAAGAGAAACTCTACCTCAGAGAGTTAAATGTCATTACAGAAACACAGTGTACCTTAGGTAAGGACAAAAAGGGCATTTTTTTCCTTTTAAAAAAATGAAGTATGTAAACATTTCCAAGAGAGTAAAATGTAGGAGAGATGATTCAGTTTTTACTTTTTTAACAATAAACTTGTGAAGATGTGGAAACTGTTATTCAAAAGATTATCACTTCATTGCTCCTTAAAGTGGATTGGGAATAAACTGTGAAAATATGTAATATGTTTAGCTCAGCCTTATGATTATGTTTATTTATTAATTTATGTAACTGCTTAAGACCAGTAGTTTACAAAGCAGTTTACAAAATATAAAAATCAGTTACGCTAATATAAAATGTAAAAATCCATAATTAAAATAGACAATAAAACAATACAGCAGTTGGAGCAGGAGATGTCAGAACTTGATTCCAAAGTTCTGTGGGGTGAATCATTGTGCAATTGACACACACACTTTGCACTGCACTGATGCTCTAAGTTAGGATGGCTCTTATTTTGTAATGAAATTGCACAAGTGACTTTTTGATGTAACCTAGGTCTCACAGCCTTACGCAGTGATGAAGTAATTGATCTGATGATTAAAGAATACCCGGCGAAACATGCTGAGTACTCTGTCATACTTCAAGAAAAAGAACGCCAGCGAATAACCGATCACTATAAAGAGTATTCCGTAAGTTCTGTCTCCAAATTTATTTGTGAAGATGTTTACAATCTTGGAACGTATTAAATGCCTTTTGGGATAGATCGCTTCTGCAGCTTGTGAACTAATGGAAAAAAAATCTGTTTCAGCAAATGCAACAGCAGAACACACAGAAAGTTGAAGCAAGTAAAGTTCCAGAATACATTAAGAAAGCTGCCAAGAAAGCCGCCGAGTTCAACAGCAACTTAAACCGGGAACGAATGGAAGAAAGAAGGGCCTATTTTGATTTACAGACACATGTAGGATGGCTTAACTTTTTTGCTCAAATGACTATAGGTAGCTTCTTGTTACCTATAGAAAAGGTGCCAGATTGGGGGAGGGGGAGGGGGGAGGTGTTGGAAAATATAGCATTTTATTTAAACCTCAGTAGATATTTCTCAGGAGAGAGAATACAGTTGGAAGTTATTTATCCAGTTTTTTTCTTGGTTGAGCAGGGAACTGCCTTTCTCAGATCTTACCACTGCCCCCTGGAGTAGCCCAGTAGTCACCACTGGTTTACAACAGTGAAACATTATTTTGATTGGGTTTTGAATTACTCCAGACTGAAATCACTGTGAACTCACCCCCTTTTGATGCTTTGAGATGCACAACAAGGTTTTGCCATCCCTATATTGCTTCACTTCCAGTGCAATTGCTCCCTTTTTGTTTATAAAAAGAAATATGAAAATGGAATAATCAGCGTTTCAGATCACGAATGCATTTTTGCAATATTCATTCTTTATGTTTTATTTTGTATTCTGTTCTGATGGAAAAGATAAGGAATTTTATTTTATGGGAGCACATAGGAAAACTGCCACTTCAGGTGTGTTTCTTGAACCTTAATTCTGTACAGAGTGGGGAACTTGGACCATGTTCTTTCCCCTCTCCCTGCCCCTCAGCCACAGTGTAAAGCGATTAGGAGTGTGGATCTGCTTGCCCTAATCCTCTCTTAGGCTGATTGATGCAATTACACAGCAAAATTCTGGGATGCGGAATGGAGGGTCACACTACAGATATTCCGACACAATATGCATATGCCATACCATTGTGATCCAGAAAACACATAAATATATGTAGATACATGCAGCCTAGGTCACATTATTTAACATGTACCTGGGGGTGCACGTAATACTAATGCCTCACCGTCTGTACAGAATTTTTAATCAGTAGCTGCGTGATCCACTCCTTGGGATGTGATCCACTCCTTGGGGTATGGAAGATCTGGTAATTTTATCCAATCTATTGGAATTGAATCTCAGGTTGTGCGATGCATTATGCATGAGGGCGAGTTGGCAACGGAAATTTCATAGTTCCAATGAATCTAGCTAAATGATCATTTGGAAAAGCAAGCCACTTCATGAAATGTAGGAAATGAGCTCCTTATTTTTTCTGTTAACAATCCAGGTTATCCAGGTGCCTCAAGGAAAATATAAAATTTTACCTACAGAAAGGACAAAGGTTAGTCCTTATCCAGTGTCTCTCATACCAGGCCAGTTTCAGGAGTACTATAAAAGGTAATTGTAAAAATAATGAAATAACATTTGTTCTGCTGTAGCTGATTGTTTTATTTCTTGAAAGCATTTTACTGTGCTGTTCAGCCAATGGGGAGGAAAGGCTGTCAGAGCAGCCTGCAAATATCCGTAATGAAACAGTCCCTGCCTTTAGGCTTGTAATCTAAAAGTCACAGCACAAAAGGAAAAGTTCTTGCAAAAGTGGTGGGAAAAGCAAACAAGCACTAATTATTTATTGCTTTAGGAAAATGTAGCTTGTAGAAATAAAAACCCCCAAATATATATAAGGGAATGACATACTTTTAAAGGGCAAGCTTGGCAAACCTGGCTTAGTTACCTCTCTATATAAATATAGAATAACTAAATATAAGAAGTGCCTTGTTCAGCATGTACTTTAGATTGGATTCAGAGGATCAGGATTTTAACAAATGAGAAAACATTCCTGTGTCACTCCAAATTGCATGGCAATGGTGTACAGTACGTAGGGTCTACAGAACATATCCCTTTATATACAGTGCTTTCACACATTTTACTTGCGTGAATTCTGTTATACACGCAGTGGCCATCCTGGGGATGGTTGCAGTGGAGGACGGGGAGAGACTTAGAAGAGACAGAGAGGCTGACAGGCAGAAGACACCTGAAAGATGAACAGGGAAGCAGATGGAGGAAGAAGAAACCCTGGCTCCCTTGGTTGTGGAATGGAGCAGAGGTGGACAGAGAGAGATGTAGGCAGAATAAAAATGCTGGAGTGGATCTGAGACGAAGCTGCAGCTTCTGCCTGCCTCTTGCCCTGTCTACCTTTCCTCTCCCTTCTGCAGCGGAGGAAACCAGGTTTCTTTTTCCTTTTTCTGCCTCTACCGCTTCCCTGCTTATCTTTCCTCCAAGGGAGCCAGATTTCTTCTTCCCCCATATGCCTTCACTGCTTCCTCGCTGTTTCTTCCTCTGGCAGTGGAGACACAGGGAGGTCCTGCATGTGTGGGCTCCCCCACTTCCAGCCAGCAGCTTTTGACCATGTGGCGATTTTGCATATGCATGAAATCGAACTGTATATACAATTGTTTTATTGTTACCTTTCAGATACAAATTTATTCATCATAGTTGAATCACTGAAAAGTAGTTTTTGAAGTCCAAGCTGTTTGTATTATCCCTTATTGCCATACAGTGTATACATAGTGTATCAAAAGATGGTACTGAAAATAATTACTTTTTCACTTCAGATACTCTCCAGATGAGCTTCGATATTTGCCGCTAAATACAGCTCTTTATGAGCCTCCCTTAGATCCAGAGCTGCCTGCCCTGGATAGTGATGGAGATTCTGATGATGCAGAAGAGCGTGGTGATGAAAAGAGGAAAATCAAAGGCAATTCGGTGAGCTAAAGTAGTGTTTGCCTATGTATGTATGCTTTCATATATAGCTAGATAGATAAAGAGAAACTTCGAAAATACAGAGGATAAATACCCTATTATTATCCAAGTGTTTTGTAAGAATAAGGCACTAGAGATATTTTTGAATTGTATTATTGTCTATATACCTATTGTTGTTTCTGATTGAGGTCCAATCAATTAACCTTGTGCCATTCTTAAGTCTTGTTAAATGTGATCCCTAGCACTCTATCGACAGAGCACGGGATTGAAGGGCCAGGCTATTAGTTATTTCATTGGGTACCTCTATGGTGAATAAGTGCCCTATGCTTCAGAGTAAAGAAAGCAAAGTTTGAAGTTTAGAAAGAGATCATTTTTTCCCCTTTGTCCACTCCAAGCAAACCAACAAAATGATGGTGCTTTTGTTATAGGACAACTCATCTGGCAATGTGTCTGAAGGTGAATGCCCCCCTGAAAACCAGGAGGAACCTATTCAGGGAAGACAAAAAACAAGAGAGAAAAACTCTACACCAAGAAAAGAGGGTTCCAAACGATCTGTATCCAAGTCAGTTCCTGGGTACAAGGTAGAAGAAAAAAGCCCCTGACTCAGCTTCTTTACTGACCAGCCTCTCTCCCTGAAACATTTAACTTTGTTTTTTCAAAAATATGGAACTTCTGCTTACTATACTTGGCTAGCTGCTCTCCTGTTATGCGTTCCTGTTCGCTTCTTTACTTCCTGTTGCTTTATTTTACTTGGGGCCTTACTGTTTGTTACCCTGGCTGTGGAGTGGCTTCTATTTTCTATACTTAAATGGGTTCCTAAGCAACTGCAGCATGAAACCCCATTATAGAGGAAGTTCCCCCTCTCGTTTTGCAGGGTGGGGGGGGGTGTTCTGTTCTTTTATTGTCATTATAAGGTAGATGGTTACATATCAAATATCCCGTTGGGATTGAATTAAAATACCTTGCTCGTGTGTGGAATGGACTGTAAAAATGTTGCAAAAACTTTGCACATATATTTTCTTAACTCTTTACAGGTCAAAAGCATTTTAACTGTTTAGAAAGTGATTTGGTAATAGTAATCTTAACATTTCCCTAGAATGTAGGATGCTGGGAACCTAGATTTGATTTGAGCAGCACTGCACTGTTGTTTGCAGGGGGAAATATTCAGCTAACCTTGTAAGAAACCATTTGGACAATACGTTTTCACCCTTACCTCTATGGGCAGTGAGAGTCAGGAGCTGCTCTTGGGACTCACATGCTTCCTCCATGCCCCTTCTCCTAATTGTGTGAATAATGACTAAACTTGAAGGTCTCCACATTTGAATGTGAGCATCTCCCTAACCTTGCCAGTATATAGATATCCAACTCTATAATTTAGAAAATGGTTCCGTATCATAGGGTAGGGGAGATTGTGGACTAAAAAATGGGATCTCCTGCTGCGGTCACATTATGTGTTCAATTATGGGGGGGGGGGGGGTTAGAGAGAAAGTATGTGATCCTGAGATTGCCTGTGATATCATTGCACAGAGAGGTGAGTGGGGAAACAGTAGTATCTGAACAGGTCCAGAATCTCAGAACCTTATCTTAAACTTGTCATGTTTGAACAGTGATGATTACATCCAGTTTTGTAATCAACGGATGGATTTCAGTTTAGGATTAAAAGTATTTTTCATATTTCAGTGGAAATTCATGTTTAGTGTTAAGGAAAATAAGAAGCAAGCTATTTGGTTTCCATTGAAACCAAGGGGATATTTGCTTTATACTATAGTTGGAAGAAGATAAGGCATGTGGATTGGAAAGGGTACAGGAAGAAAGTTAAGGATAGTAATTCTGAGTTGCCAGCATGATTGTTAAACAACGTCTAGCCTGAGAAGTTGTGTAGCACAAGTAACCTAATTTTAAAGTTCTGCAAACTGTTACCAAACTGCATCATTTATTTTAATTGCTTATTTCCCCCCCAAATGAAACAGTTCACTTTCCAGTTTGCATTGTGCAGCATCTGTTGGAAAAGACTTGCAGGAATATTGTTTCAACAGGATAAATGCATACTTTTAGACTATATTACAGAAATGTTATATGTCATCTATATCTCATTTCAGGAATAATTTTACATGATGCAAATAAGAGATTTAAACGTTTGCAGAACATGTCTATTTTTACATATTTGCATTGCAAAATGTTTACTTTATTGCAGACTTAAACTCATGCCAGTAATGTAATTTTATGAAATCCAAAGATGAAGCTTGAAAGGCTTAGTAGCATTTTTGAACTTTAAGTATTATGTGAACAAAGTCCGTAAGATTCAGCAAATGTTTGGCTAGTCTTTCATTGTGAAGGGATAGCATAAAGAAGTGATTGGCGAGGCTTGTGACTGCTAAAGATACAACTATCTTTTTTCAGTACTTGGATTCAAAAATGAATCCTGGTGATTGCTGGTCACCGGTTCAAAAGCATATTCTAGTAAGTCTAGATGAATCACAGGAAAGCTCTATGCAAGATCTCCTGTCGTAAATGCTTATTGTGCTCTCGCTGCTGCCATTCATTTCAATGGTGCTGCTGTTGGAGTCTTTCCTGGTGCATTGGGCCCCAAGCAGACAGCACAAACTACTTTGAAAACACAATGATGCCAACAACCCACCCACCCTCCCCCACAATTTATGGCTATTCTCACTATAACTTACACTTCCCTGAATGTAAGGCCAGGATGATTTTAAACACATGATAGATTTTATGGAGCTTATTAAAACATGACAGATAGATAGAGAACTATCTATAACAGGTATTTCTTTTATACATTATGTGCTGAAAATGGGACTTCAACTAATGTCCCAGGAATATATAATGATTTTATTATGCAACATGCACTATCCATTTATCATCCTTTACCAGTCTTTAAATTACAATATTCACTCTAAAACTAAAATTCAAGCTTAAGAAGACTTACAAAATCCAGGCATAGTGTTGTTATGCCATAGAAAGCAAATGTTGAGAGTTTTTCTCCTTTTAACTTCTGTTTAACTTTTACTATTTTAAAACTATTGAAACGCTTTTTCCTCCTCATGATATACCATTCCTATATAGCCATTAATTTTTACTGCAATTGATGAAGGACTGGCTGTTATAATTGCACATGCAGTATTCTTTTCTCAGAATAAGGGAGATTTGCACATATGTTAAGTTGAGCATGTAGCAAGAGACTGACTTGCCCTTTCCCCCATCCCAGAATTTTTCAATTTACATTCCGTTGCTATGAAAACAGGAAGAACTTATATTCTGGCAAAGTAATTTTCGGAAACATGGTGTGCTTGTAAACTATTTTTGATTTAGCTACAGTTTAGCTGCTTAAAGTCCATTGGTCTTGTTCAAGTGTAACATTTCTGGTCCAAGAAACCATGGTTTTGGAGTGGGAGCAAGCGAAGAGTTTGAGCTCTCCATCTTCCCCATCCGTCATCTGCCAAACCTGGAAACTGTAGTTTAACCCACCAGGAAATCTTCATGGAATCTGCAAAGCATTGAAATAAATGCACTTAATTTACTTCTGGGGATCCATTCCTAGGGTGATAGTCAACTAAGTTTTACTCAGAGCAACCTTTTGAAATTAATGGACCTAATCTTCTCATGTTCATTAATTTCAATGAGTCTACTCTGAGTAAGATTTAGTTGGATTAAACCCTGGACCAGGGATGCTACATATGAACCAGGCCAGTGTTTTCAATGGGATTTAATCAGCTTGTGTCTGGATTGCAGCCTTTGTCATAAAACCAATTTTGGGAGCAGCAAGCCAGGAACTATTTCCCCCCTCACCTCTTTTGTAGAGTTGAATATGATTAGGAGAACAATATGTCAAACAGTGTTTTCCAACGTTCCCGCAAAGCCATTTTTATTTTTCTGTTTTCACTTAAAATTGCTTTGAAATGTGAACAGGCTTTCCTTTCTATTTCATTTTGATAGGGGAACACTCCAATGTCTTTGGAGGGTCTTTAACTAGTACGCTGTGACTATTTCACTCCTAGTTTTGTGGAACTAGGACTAGGGGGAAACGTTATTAATAACTGCACCTTCACCAGTGTTTTCGCATTTAAGTATCATAGTATTAACCGCACATACCACAGCACAGATCTAGTGACTCAAAGGTTGTTTTGCTTTGGGTGACTGAAAGAGAGGTTGCTACTGTGTACCACATCAGTAGAATATACATATGATAAAGAGAATTAGAGAAGTGCACTTGCTGTTTTGTTTTATATTGACATAACTTAAAACACAAACATTACTCATAGAATGTAGCAATACAAGAGGGAGATCACTGCAGGAATGAGGTTTAATATTTTGTTGGTAGGCGCAGGGTATAAAAAGGTATAAAAGTAGGAGTAGAATAGGTAATAGAAAATTTTTATATGTATGTTTTCTCTTTCGTGGTATTTATTATTTTGTAGAGACATTTGTGAATGTTAGTCTCCTTTTATCATTCAATTATATTTATGTATAAAACAGGTGGACTATGCTTTTTTAAAAAATAAATAAGCAAAAAATTATTCATGAATGCTTCTGTCATCTTTTGGAAAACAAGCTGTTTATAAATGCCTTGTGGGTATTTAAACAAACCTCTGGAGGCCAGGCAAGTTAAAGTGCTCTGAAGCCCTAGTTTAATTTAGATATTCAGATATTCTAGGAAATCAGACTAAGGCTTATTAGTATGTACTTCTCTGCGGTTTAGAAATTATTAGGAAATACTGGGTTAAAATTTTAAAAATCAGTGTTAAGGTTTGATTTTTCACTTTTATTTTGCTTATACAGTAAGTTCTAAAGAACCTACAGTGGTACCTTGGGTTAAGTACTTAATTCGTTCCGGAGATCCGTTCTTAACCTGAAACTGTTCTTAACCTGAAGCACCACTTTAGCTAATGGGGCTTCCCGCTGCTGCTGCACCGCCAGAGCACGATTTCTGTTCTCATCCTGAAGCAAAGTTCTTAACCCGAGGTACTATTTCTGGGTTAGCAGAGTCTGTAACCTGAAGCGTATGTAACCTGAAGTGTATGTAACCCGAGGTACCACTGTAGTTTTCTGCATTTGATAAGCAAAGTTTTATAAACCAGTACTTTTCATTACTTAACAGCAATCAGAACATCTCAAATCTATGCTGCTTCTCTCAGCAGAACCAAAACATTACTGACAGGGATGTGTATTTAGCAAGAGTAGCTGTTAACATTTCATTGTCTGAATGTTTAGAAAACTAGCATGAGAGGCCATTCCACATTAATTTGTTTAAAGCTCCTCCTCCTTTCCTTATTGGCTTTGCAAAGTTCTACCTGCTCACACTTCTCACTCTTTCAAAGCTGGGGATATGTTCAGATGTTTTGGTGCTTGTTTTGCTAAGCAAATATGGTTCTTCAAAGCAAAAACTTCTAGTTATACCAAATAAGCAAGTTCACACCTGGAGGTTCCCATTTTGCTAGCGTAACATGACAAGGTGTTTCAGGTACAGATACATACAGTATCTCTTAATGCTAGCAGAAGCTGCCCTTGTATGTAGACAACAATTAATACTGTATACAAACTCAATTGCATAAGGGATAGAATTGGTATCTACCCTGTTCAAGGGTGGTATGAGCTAGAGTTCCATCTCTTTGTCACATAACGACAAAGAATAACAGGGGACAGTGTTTTGCACATTGAAAGTGCAGACAGTTGTCAGGACGAACCAAACCGGCTGCAGTCTGTGGGGCTAAGTTAGCTATATATTTAAAACCTGCTCTCTATTTCTGATCTTATATTTGCTAGCGACGGGGTCAGATTTTGTTTCACATGCCCACAGCTAAGTATCCAATTGCAGCTTGCTTCATTTCGGCATTGGCTTCAACTGATAAACACAAGATAACCTAGCAGGCTTCAATCAGCAAGACTCAGCTGTGCTGGGAAACATTTCTGCCTATGGCTTTGCTGAAGTTCAAGTCTCTAGATTCAAGATCTGCCTTTCAGGAGCAAAAATACTAGGCTGGCTGGGTCATTGGTTTGAGTTGATGTTAAGACACACCTTTATACTACTATGAATTATTCTATACTGCATAGTGAATCATCTCACTGGTCTTAATAACATTGTTGCCAGTGGCTCTTTGCAAGACTTTAGCATTAAGGCAACACACAACACTATGAACTGCTAATTAATTCAGTTTAGAATGTTTTGCCAAATCTCATTGTAGAAGGCAAAAAGCACCATATATGATTTAGCATATATATTTTATATTTATAGTTCAAATAATATGAATTGCATTTCAAGAGACGTTGCCACGTTACTGATTTTCATGCATCATGTGCAGGCTATAGACAAACCGTAATATTATTAGAAATTATCAACATTTTTCTTTGTAAAATTCATATTCATTGTGTAATTTGATCATTTGATTGACATTTTTAAATGAAAGAGTTTTAATTACATACGCTTTCTTTGGCTGGGATACATTTTGTAAACTATACGTGTACATGTTTTGAATAGTTTGTTCATTTCTGTATCCAGTATAATCAATGCTTGCCAATTTTTAATCATTCCCTTTGATCCACACCACTCACAAGGTTCATTAATTTATAAAGGTTAAAATAAGTACATTTTTTTAAAAAAAAACAAAAACCTGTTCTCAATTCTTCTGGAATGAATTTATAGCCCTCTTCTACCCTTCCAGCCAAAGGCCATTCCAAATGCTATATGTGGAATTTGTCTGAAGGGTAAGGAGTCCAACAAGAAAGGGAAGGCTGAAGCACTTATACACTGCTCCCAGTGTGAAAACAGTGGTAAGTAACAGAATCTGCTTTGAATAAATCTCTAAATATTTAAAGTGATGACCCATTTTAAAGAACAACCTGCAATGCAGAATCAAACTAATGCTTTTGCAATTTTTTTTTTAAAAAGTTAATTTAGCATATCTGACATGCTGAAATGAACTCAAAATGTTCTGTGAAATAAACCATTTTAATTATTCTCATTAAAGATGCTTCATTTGACCATTCTAGTAACGATACTGGTTTTGATCTAGGCCACCCATCCTGTCTGGATATGTCTGCAGAGCTTGTTGCAATAATTAAGACCTACCCTTGGCAATGTATGGAGTGTAAAACATGCATTATATGTGGGCAACCTCACCATGAGGAAGAAATGATGTTCTGTGATGTGTGTGACCGTGGCTATCATACGTTTTGTGTGGGGCTTGGTGCTATTCCAACAGGTAATTATATAAGTTACTCTTGTTCAGAGATTGAACCAAGATCCAAGATTAATGAAGCACAATCTTGCTTCACTCCTTTCAGAAAGCTCAGATCTCAACATTTTGTATGTCACTTGTATCTATTTTAGTGAAATCTTGGAGGCAGCAATTTCTTACACACTTCATTTACTCTCTCAATTCTTGTTCATAAGAAGTGTTTGCAATTTAGGATTTAACAGTATAATAAACATTGAAAGAAGTAAAAAGATTGGAGATGGGAAGTTGGATGTCAGAAACTTAACTAGAGAGAAGCTGACATCTGATGAAAATTATTCTCAATGGGTTTGGCAGTGCAGTTGTTTCATTGAACTGACACCTTCTCTCCCCCCCCCCCCCCAATCCCACACCCAGTGTGTAGTTTAAGTTTATGTGACTTTAATCAAGTAGAAATGGTCAGTGTTGTAAGGCACTGGAAGCTTTTCAGAAACACATCGTAAATCAAACCGGTTTTTGAAGCTAGCGAAAAATGTACGTGGTTCTTTATCAAACAGCAGATGTTATACCCATTCAGGCATATAATTATACTTTACAAACTGTTTTCTTCATTGGACAAAGGACATTAAAGCTAATCCAATCCCACTGTGCCTCATTTACCATTTTGCTCTTTTCCTATAGCACATTGAATGAGTACCTATCTAAATTTACCTAGGGAAAATAATTAAGTAGGGTACTGCTGCCCCTACTTTCAAGCTTACTTAAGGAAATGAACAATAGTGTGCTGTTTCAATCTCAGAGGGAATCATTCTCAGTGTTGGAGCATGAATATTAAGTGATGCACTGACATTTAAGTAAACAAACTGAAGAAGCTCAGCACATACTTCTTGAACAATTCACATGACTTGAGTGTCACCAACCTTGAATAGCTTTCAGCATATTATATAAAGAATTGAGAAGCAAGCACAGTTTATTCCCACCATTGCATCTGTTTACCTGCCTGTGGGGAAGGAGGAAAAAATCTTCAAGGTCCCTGAAATTTAAGTTGCATGAAATTGAAAAAATAACAGCCAAATTAAAAGCAAGTTTGCTTTAAAGCAAGTCCCACATCATTCATTGGGACACAGTCCCAAGAAAGTGGGCATATGATTGCAATCTTATTAACATTTGTGTCCTTCCGTACTCTGCTCCCCAAAAGCACTTGAAGTGAGTGACGTTTTTCTAGTAGCAGATGTTTGCTCTACTGTTAACTGACAACTCTAATTTTGTAGGTCGCTGGATTTGTGACTGTTGCGAAAGACAACCTCCAATACCCAGAGGCAGAGGAAGAAGAGGGAAGAACAGCAAAGAAGGCTAAAATCAATATTTACACTCTTTATATATAACTGCACAAAAACAAGTGCTAAGCTTGGTGCTATTTACCTACCACTCTGTATAAGGAAAAATACCACTCAAAATGTTTTTCACCAAATAAAGTTTTTAATTTTAGGAGGACAGGGAAGGATACATTCTATTCCAGTAGCTTTGCTTGAAAATCCCATGCAAAGGGAAAGTGCCCAGTTGAAATTCTGTAAATCTATCAATTGTTTCATGGATACAGTGCTGCTGCATAGCAGTTATTGCACAACAGAGTTTATTTATTGCATAGCAATCACTTGTGTTCTCTGTCCAGCTCAAAGAAAAGGACTGAATCACTAGTTGGCAATTACTGTTTCCTGATGGGAGTTGCCTTTAAGCAGAGTACTAATGCTTGACAAGAAAAAAATCCATCAAGTGGTACAAATCTCATATGATATAATGAATTTAGGTTTACAGCAAGAAATCATGTAGACCTTATATTGGTCATGCCAAATTATGTCTCTTAAATCAATGTGTCTCCCTTCAAACCACAAGAAAATCAGGATAATTCATATTTTCTTTTTTAGGATGTTATATCGTATGAAAGCAGCCTTAGTTAAATGGCTTTCATGTTCCAAAAGCTGCTAGCATTTAAAAATGGTATTTGCTCCTAGTGTATTCATACAGAAGAGGTTAAAGTATTTATAATTGAAATGTGCTGAAATACTGTATGGAAATTAGTCTTTTTACTATTCTTAAAATCTTTGTATAGAAAATCAGTTTTATTGAAAGTCACAGTGAACTGTAATATTCATATTTGACCCTGATCAGTTAAGAGAAAACTTATACAAATACTGTGCCTGTTGCAGTGTACCTGTGGGAAAAGTTTACAATACAAAAATTGTTATGGCTTTATTTCCCCCTCCCTGGCAAAGAAAGTTAGTACTAATGCTCACATAATAGCATTCATTCAATTGTCTATATTGTTCACATGTGAAGACCGGTTGTCTAGCTCTGAATCTAAAACAGAATTTCAAGTATTAATTTTAATATTCCAATTAGTATAGTCCAGAAGACTGATTCTTCATCCTGAGACTCATCTTCTCTTGCATGAAACTGCTTCTGGTTCAAATCTGTATCTTCTGGATTGTAGGAGCCACCACCAAATGGAGATTCCACAACTGTTTGATCATAGTACACTTTCATTTCAAATTCACTTTCTAGATGAGAGGGATGGCCATAAATCCCTATTCCCACTGGACGGCGGAAGTGCGCTGGCACATAAACGACATCTTGACCACAAGTTACTGACTGCAATTCATAATCATCAAAACTGGGGTGAAGGGTCACATCAGATACGTACAAGTCTGCATCCCCTTTTAAACTCTGCATCTGAAGCACTATCTTCCCTTCATGATTTAACCTTAAGTAGCTGTAGTTTCCAGCACCAATCTGACCTTGAACCACATGAAGGAGAATCCATTCTTCAGGTATGTCTTCTTCCTCATTATAAGCAGTCGCTATTAGAAGTCCTTGAAAAGCAAGCAGTATTACTAGGACCCTCTTGCAGTAGACTGCCATAACACCTGTGTTGGATATAGAAAAATCTTGTTCTGTCACTTGAAATTATACTGTCAAATAATAAGATTCCATTTCTCCAAGAGTAGCTATGAATATTTGTAGACAGTCAACATACTGTCTCGTTGTAAGTAGCTGTAATAATTTGTGCTCTCTTAGCAATCACTACTACTCTCACATAACAGTTTGCACAGGTACACCAATGCAAGACAGTCAGTAAAGTTAACAAGGCAATCCAAATGGCACAAAGAGCCAAGCCACACATAATGCAAATATACTAAATACAACACGGTGAGCAATCTTAACTGCAGCCAGCCAGCACAGTGCAATCAACACCTCATCCAAAGCCCTGCCACACATGGAGAGGTGCTGGTAGGAAAAACACTGCTATGCCAGCCAGAAGCACACATAGCAACCAGGTCTGATACTGTAAAGTAATGGCAGTGGGTGTGGTTCAGAATTCATTGGATTCTAGGCTTGCTCAGTCTCTCTCTCTCTCTCTCTCTCACCCCCCCCCCCCCGCTGCCCCAGAGCCCTATTTTGCAGCCTCTGCATTATCTCTGAAGCTACCATGAGTGCAGAGAATACTACACAAGATATTGATCAGGTTTTGCATTGGTGTCATAGGCACCTACATAAAGGCTAAAACCCATTAAATTCTGAATAGCAAAAATACATGCCAGTGTTATGAGAAGCACAAAAAATGGGAAATGACACAGGCCAGAATACTACAAGTATACAACAGCTTCAAGAAGAGACAAAATTGCCTTTCATCACGAGGTCCCAGCAAGGCAGTTTATGAAAACGCCCCAAGTCATACAATAAATCCACAAAACTAACCAATAACACAGTTAACAAAACAGCAGCACAGGACAGCAACATAGTAGGTGGGAAGTCCTCCACTTGGCTAAAAGGCCTGGATAAAGAAGTGCATCTTGACCAAAAATCCCAAAGCATGTAATGATGCCACAAGACACACCTTGGTGAGGAAGTTATTCCACGACCTGGAGGCTACACCTGACCAGGTCGATGTGGGAGCTGGCAGGCACTCCTTCAGATCTTTGGGGCCCCAAGTCAATTATGGCTTTTCAACAGCAGCACATGCATTCTGACACCAATGTTGCTGCCGCTTATCCGGACAGGAGCCCCTCGAGGTCACCTCCCTAACCCTGTCCAGAGAAGCAGCGGCAACACCGGTTGTCACTGGCAGCTCCGCAACTCTGCCCCACCGCACCCATGTTTTGGCACCTTCAACTGGGCACGACAACCTGTGCAAATCTTCCCCGAGACGGGCGATGTCCGGGACACCCACCAGCAGCCTCGCTTTCCCTGAAAAGAGTTGCACCCAGTCTCGAAAGAGAAGCAGAGACAGCGGTGCTCCGACCCCACCTGTGGAACTCTGCACACAAATCTACCCGAACTTTCCGATTCCGCGAAGGAATTCGGGGGGGGGGGGGGACGAAAGAGAGAAGGAAGGCATTGTGGGCGGGAATCTCAAGGGGCGGGGAGAACGTGGAGCTCACTTTGGAGCGAAGACTTTGCCCCCCCCCCCCGCAACTTGCCTCCCTCACATATCTCTCGGGGGGTCGAGAGGAAGAGCCCCCCTTCTTCCCCGGCCTTTAGCTGCCCCAGAAGCAGCGGAGCGGGCCGTGGGGAGAGAAAACGAAAAGCTTCCCCGCCCCCTACATTCAGGCGCCGTTGCAAAAAGTGCCAAGCTGAGGAAGGGGAAGACCACCGACTGCTGAAGCGTCCTCCCCACCGCCGACCTCCCCACCCGAGCCCGCCGCCGAGCCCGTGCTCACCCTAGCGCCGCGCCCCAGCTCACTCCGCTCGCCCACCGCCCACCATCGAAGAGGCCACCGGAGCCTCTGACAGAGAGTCGAGCGCAGCTCCGCCCGCCTGCCCGCGCGCGCGACGCACGCAGCGATGTAACACCGCGAGATTTGAGGCTGGAAACTCCCTGGCCTGTTTCTGGACTTGCTGGTTTTCGTTTCGCCTAGGCTAGCAAGTGAGGCGGGGCAAGTGAGGAGCGAGGGAGGGGGAGCGACGTTGCCTCTTGCTGTCGCCATGGCAACCGGGTCCCGAAGGGTCGCAAAGTGGGTGGATTCAGCTGTGCGGAACTCTTTCAGAAATATGTGAAACCTTGAGAATAGCCCGTGCGCTGTGTGTTTTATTTATTTATAAAAGTATTCATACGCCGCTATTAGTAACAATGAAAATCAGAGCGGTTTACCACAATTATACGTAAAACTACATAATAAATACCTTATACAAATGCAACCCGTTTAGATACATGTGATTTGTTTGCGATGTGCTTGGCACCATGGGCTGCCGCCATTAGCTGGCTACTTTATTTTTTCTCAAACGGAGAAATCGCATTGCTGTTGCAAAGAAAGCAAGAACTAATAGCAGGCCTGGGCCAGGATGAAAAAGACCAGCGAAATACATCACGTCTGGTACAAGAGCATAAAAAGCTTTTAGACGAAAACAAAAGTCTTCCCACATACTACCAGCAATACAAAAAAAAGTTGGGAGTTATCCAAAAGCAGTAACCAAAACGTCAAGGGATGTCATGATTCAGTAGTGGGACTTCAAACTGACAATGTTGCACAGAAAATCTTTTATTAAAAAAACTATCCCTTAATATGAAAAATAACTGCAACCCAGAGACCCATATTCAAGATGTCCCCATGTCAGGTATATTTTTATTTGCACTGCATCTCCATCTATGGAGCACCCTTGATGACAGATGACTGCAAGTCACAAGAGACCCAGCAAGACTTGGTTAGGGATAACTTTTGCTAGAGAGTATGGTGCAATCTGCTTTCTACATAAGAGCATTAAAGCACTTTAGTGATTGTGACTGCTAAGTGGTTATTTGGGAGCAAGCAAGACTGTTAATAGGCCAGCTCCTAGCCATCATGAGATGGCAGAAGAGCCCACAGAGGTTCCAGGGTCCAGCTCTGCTTTCAAAACATTTGTCTCTGGAGTTACTGTAGTCTACCTTCTTGGCAATACCTTTTACCTGCCAGCCATTTTGGGTGCTCCTCATCTGGTTCTCATTTTTTCATTCCTTGGTAAATATGTTAGCAGTTGCAGTGCCCAACTCCACTCCCTTATAGTGGGGGCAAATACATGCAATTGCAAATATGTAAGCACTGCTAGAAGTGAACTGATTTAGAATGGGCTCTTTCCATATATTTTAAATCAGTACATATTATTGGAAGAGGGAAGCCACATGTTGTTCTAATTTCATGGTCACAATATTAGACTTGAATATTCTTTCCTTGGCATATATGGTTTCTGTTAGAAAAGGTTGGTCCTTTGTTTTTGTAGGTAATCAGATTTGGAAGATTAATTTAGACATGAAAAACACAACATTTGGGCTGCTTTGTATTAGATTCCATGACTTAAAAGTGCAGTGCTGCACTCAGTTACTAAAAGTATGCAAGTTAATTGAAATCAATAGGATGTATACTGTAATCCTAAATGTAGCTGTCCTGAGCCAACCAATGGAATCCAATGTGAATAAACAGGTGTTGCACATATGATCCGCTACATCCAGTACATTTAAAGTATCTTATTGGGAGTGGGGGCACCCCACTTCCAGCCATCCCAAACACAATCTCATGAATTATTATAATAGCGTCTGTATTTCTTTGTGGCAATTTATACACAGAGAACCACAGGAGGCAACAGAAACCTATACACCAAGAATTAATTGGCACTGTTTATCCATTCACTTAAAATGTAGTGCATAGCTTTCTGTTGCCTCATGTGGCTCTCTGGATCAGAAATACAGATTTAAATGGAATGATTCATATAATGCCCTCAACCCTGTTAGTCTAGCACTGCTAGGCTGCAGCCCGAAGAACAAATGTTTATCTGATCTCAAGTGAGAAACAAGTCAGCTCCCTCTCGCAGCTGCTTGTATGACTTCCTTATCTGCATGCTGTTCACTCTGATGGCTATGGAGAGTGAAACTGATACAAGTGAAGAAATGGGTAGGCACAGATGCAGCTCTTACCTGGCAGCTGGCAGTGGATCTAAAACAGTGGTTTTCCATGTTGCAACTCTGCAACTGTACATTTCCCCCCTTTGCAGTGGAACCAATGAACGCACTTTCCTTAATTTTAAAAAGTTTGGCGTAAGAGTTGGTAAGAAATTTAGCAGTACGAGGGGTATTTCTAATTTGTTCTCACTGTGTACATAAATTGATACATTGCTGAGTTCATCTGGGCATACTCCAAATAAATGTGAATAGGATTACAGCCATGGTCGAAAGTCGGCCTCTTAATGTCTCTCCCACCCCGGCGCGGGAGATGCAAAATCTGCAGGAGCCTTGCTACAAGGGGCGGGCAGGCGCGCGCGTGTGGTCAACTAATCTCCGTTCATTTGACAACTTCAGAGCGAGGGCGACGCAAAGGCGGCGGCTGGAATTGGCCTCGCGGCCTCGCCGTAGGCGTCACTGTAACCTAGGAAACCGGACTGCTCCTCGCACTCGACCGTTCGCTGGGGAAGGATTAGAGCCACCTCCTCCCTGGCCCCTCACTTCCGAGGGCAGGCGGGTGTCTCCACAGCAGGCGCGGACCAAGGCTGTACCCGGCTGGTGGTTGAGAGGCAGAGGCGGAGGCGGAACTGAGTCTGAGTTTCCCCTTCTCCGCTAATCACCTGTGTCCGCAAGGGCTAGGAAGGGGCAAGCCCCGCCCCTTTGCTCTCCGAGAAGAAAATCACTGAACGTCCCTCTCGCGGCGCCTTGGCTGACGTAAGTATTCCTGCGGGAGGCCACGCCCCCAACGGTTTCGCGGCGGAATCCAGCAACGGCCAAGTGCCGGAGCCTCAGAACGCAGTTTGCGTTCGGACCCCTCGCAGGGGAGTCGACGCTCCTGTTTCCTCCACAGCAGGAGGGCCATGGGCTGCTCCACTTCAGGGAAGGGGGCCGCTGCGACCACCTCCCCGAGGGCTTCCCCCTTCCAGTTCTCACACCACGAGCCACGATGAAGGACTCGGCGGCCAGGTTTAAAAGGACGCCAGAATCCCCAAGTATTTGCTCGAGCCTTTTCGGCTCTGTATTATTTGTTGACACTTAGACAGTGCCTGATTTACGTATAAGCTAAATAAGCTGTAGCTTAGGGCCCCACTCTCTTGGGGGTCCCCAAAAAATTTAAAGAAAAAAACCCCTGGATGTACATTTCCAAAATATAAGATAAAAAAACAAATAAAATAAGTGGTAACTCTGTACTGTTATGTTATCGATGTTTGTATGTGATGCCAATAAAAGGTTTGATGATGATAATATAAAATAAAACCTACATACAGCAACAGTGTTTTGTGTTGTGTAGGATGTAAGTCATGGGCGCTGCCTGCTAGCCTGCTCCCTAAAATATCACTGGTTTGCTCATTTCTATATATAGGGTGCCTACATTCTTCATGGACTGGTTGCATGGCAACATGTGCAAATGGCTTTAGATACCTTATAGGTCCATAAATTACCATATAGCATATATTCAACACAAAAAACAGTGACAATTTGTTGTTGACAAAGGACAGCTGGACATATAAAGGGCCCCATTACTGTCAGTAACTTAGGGCCTCATCAAACCTAAATCCGGCCCTGCACTTAGTCTTAGACCTTTCCTTCAAGGAGCTCTGGGTGGGGTGTACAGTTCTCTCCCCACCAGCCCATTGTGTCCCCACAACAACCCCATGAGGTAAGTTAGGCTGAGAAACTGTGACTGGCGCAAGGTCACCCTGGCCTGTGAACTTCATGGCTGAGTGGAGAATTCGAACTCAAGTCTGCCAGGCCTTTGCCTCTCTCAGCGAAAGTTTCTTTCTGTACAGCAGTGCTGCCCAATGGAAGCAGCTGGCAATTCTTCTTGCTTCCCGCTCCCATATATAAAGGAGAAAAACAAAACAAAGCGAAAACTGATAATAATTTATTTCACCATTATAAAATGCAGAGTTTCTTTCTTATTTAGGACCTTGGGGTGTGAGGAGATTGAAGCCCTTATCAAAAAACTCTGACTTGGGGTGAGTGCACCTGTGATGGTGCCCTCTAACTCCCATCATCCCAGACCATTAGCCATGCTGATTGGAGCTAATGGGAGTTGGAGCCATTGGCACATGCAAACTAGACAGATGCAAAGAGAAGGAAGCCCCTCTCCCGCATTCTGTTTCTGCTGCTGAAATTCCTTACAGCACAGTGATCCGCGACTCCCTTGCCAGCACTTCCAGAGAAAATCCTGGCCCTGCTCATACACTTGTCTGCTTGAGACTCACCAGCCACCCTGGGAAGCAAATACTGTTCTGTCCTCCCATACAAAGCTGATGCCAAAATAATGTAGTACAGCATTGCACTGAACAAGCTTGAATTCTTGTAGGATGCTGGCACTGAAGATAAAATTTAAAAAGTCTGAATTGTTTTACATATAAGAGAATTGTTGCCTGTCTGGCAACACTGATGGAAATCCTTTGTTGTCAGCTTTTGCTATGTTGTTGCCAACAAGGGACTTGAAACTGTCTAATCCTCTTTGCTTTTTAGAAGCTTAATCACCAGCAGTTCTCTTTTCACAGTTACCCATCTTTGGCAACAAAGCTCAGCTTGTCTACGTTTTGTTTCAAAATAAAAAATGGGCAAAAATGGAATGCACAACTGAAGTTCCAGCATTCTGTGTTCATCCAGTTGTGTATGATTGGATGACTATGGTCTTTCAAGAAAGGAAAACAAACCAGAAAACCAAACAGTCATGGTGATGTGGCAGTCCTAAACATTACACTCTTGGAAATGGATAAAGTTTGACAGTCTTGAGACATCGCAGTACTTTAACTGGAACTGGTAAGCAGCAGTGTTTGATGTAAAGATTTGCACTGTAAATTATCAGCTGGTCAGCAGCACCTGCAAACCCTGATCTGAAGACAAACACTTCATTTGCCTACATGGTTTGAAATCAAATTGGGCAAAATTTCATTTCTTTTTTGGGGTTTTGCAGAACAGGTGGAAATAGGTGGGTGCATTGGAGCACTCCTTGCTGCTGGGTCTCCCTTGCTGATGACTGAGCAACTCTGCTGGCAGAACTGGGCACAGGATACCTAAATCCTCCCAAAGCTAACCCCCCCCCTTCCGGCTCATGGCAGAT
Organism: Podarcis tiliguerta; assembly: GCF_965153285.1. NCBI lineage: Eukaryota > Metazoa > Chordata > Lepidosauria > Squamata > Lacertidae > Podarcis > Podarcis tiliguerta. Next base: position 47,836,787 of record NC_139536.1, read on the forward strand.
GATGGGTCTGAATTCTTCTCTGCAAAGTCATGCCTATGCGTTCTGTGAGGCTTTGCCCTTGTCTTACTCTTGCATATTTATTATCCTTTAATAAAGGGGTCAATAATTTTGTGATGATTTAGCCAATTTTGTGATGATTTAGCCATGTTGTCCTATTAAATATCATAAAAATAAATTCAACATCATAAATACTTTAAAATATTATAAATGTAGCTGCTATCCAATGAATGAGACATTTCTAATTAAATGCTAATTTGGTGTCTATTTCAGCTGTCCAATGGAAAGCCCTGTGGACCTCTGTTTTGCTGAAGAAGGATGTAGCAGCAGCATTGTTCTTGAAAAACAAGTTTTTAGATCCAAAGTGCCAGAATCACATGTCCAGCTTGCTTGTAGCATGCATTACTGTGCTTTTCCCTTGAATGGGAATGAGCTTTGTATTTTGAATACTACTGATGATCCTGACCACCAGGTTGAAAATTTAGTTCTTTCTGAGGATTTAGTTTATGTTCAAGAATCCATAAGATTAGCATGTAAGATGTATATTCACAAGAACAATAACAATGTTCCAAAGAATGCAACCCACTGTGCAGAAAATGAATGGAAACAGTGCTTAGGAGACAATATAGTATATGAGCCAGAAGGGGTAGTCACTACGATCTGGGGTGAAAAAGCAAGGGCAGCCTTTATTTGATAGCCATATTTGATACTAATAAAATTAGCAGCCACATTGGTCCTCAGTAATGAGTAGCTTTCCCTGAAAAAGCTACACCTTTAAAAACGGGCAGATATTTGCTAGTTGGTTCTTAGACTGGAGGTATTTTAGCTGTATGTTTATATTTTTATATATGTTTGAAATGTTTGTATTTAAATTCTATAAATCACTCTGAGATCAAGAGATAGTTTGTATAACTAAAATGAAAATTTTGGAAGAAACTGATTGATTAGCTGCGTATTTTATATCTATTTCAAATTACCAAATACTCTTTTCTCAGCCATTACACTTACTAGGTCATCACCATTCAATTACTGCATTGGCATTTGGGAGCAAAGACAATCCACTCCTCATTTGCTCCGCTTCACGTGACTACGTAATAGTGTGGAATCTGGATGAATGCATGAAGAAGTTTTTACAAGGTGAACACTTTGTGATAAAAATTCAGTGGCCGGGATTCTCCTAACCAGCCTTGATTTATGCTTGTGAAATGGAGCTTATCAAGAGGGAAGATTCCATGGTTGTGGGAGATGCTGAGTGGAGGTTTTGTTGAGTTTTAAACTTCTAATTTCTGTTAGTTTTGTCTTTTGCTGTATTACAGAAGGAAAAAAACAAACAATGGTACAGAGGGGTTTTTTGTATGTTTTTGGCTGTAATTCTGTCCATTTACTTGAGAGTAGGTAGGGTTTACTTCTGAGTAGAATTGTATAGATTGCAATCCTAATCCCACTTACCTGGAAGTAAACTCTATTGAATTAGGTGGGACTTATTTCTATGCAGACATGGTTAGGACTGCAGCCTACGTTGCTTCAGAAATCAGTATGGTAATTAGCCTGCTTAAAAATATATATGATGTTATATGCTATTAAAAATAACTAGCTTTCACATAACTATTGAAGTTTTAGTTTTGTCAAATCGTCATAATAATTTAGCGTTATGTTTCAAATATTGCAGGGGTAATGCCAGAAGGCATTGTTATAGGAACACTTTTGGGAATGGTGCTTTATGTGCGATTTAGTCCAGATGATGATACCGTGGCAGTATGTGCTGGCAATCGGATATACATGCTAAATGCAAAGGTGAGAGCCTATGTTGTCAAACATACCACAGTGTGATATTGAAATATAGCTATCTGTGCCATCAAAGAAGTAGAAATCATTTGAAAGCAAGTACTCTGGTCCATCAAGTAGCTGTATTTTTCACAAGTGATGAACAAGTACATTACTTGAACTTCTCACATTTATTGGGATCAAACACTACCAATTTTATTTTGAAATTTTATCTGTTTTTCTTCTGGGATCAATTGCAGGATGAGGCTATACTTGCTGAATTGGAGGGTCACCTGGCTCCAGTGACTGCTGCTGAGTTTTGCCCTTGGGAAAAAAATAGACTTATATCAGTTTCTGAAGATAGAAGTTTTAAGGCAAGGAAATTCTCTTTTTGTTTTTTTAAAAAATATTTTTATTTTGGCTCAGGCTATGAGGTTTAGTAAAACGTTAAGACAAAAGGAGAAGCACTCAAATATTAAACCATATAGTGCTAATGTGCTTTGTTTTACTATAAAGAATATTCTAATTAGAAGAAGGAAAATAAAGACTGGGTATACTATATAATCTTCAAATCTGCTTTCCATGATCAGATATTAAAACTGAATGCTACTCTTCAGTCATAATTAAATTTTCTGCATTGCTTGGTCTGTGGGGTTCTGTTCCCATCCCATGGAATCAACAGAAAAATCAAATGGCTTTTATAAAGTATTACGTTGGTTACATTCATTATTATATAAACTGACATTTATACGCTACCATGTTTTTCCCCCAAAAGGTATGGGACTATTGTACTGGACTGTTAATATATCAGTCAGCAGTAATAACAGGTATGCTTTAAAAAATAATAAATCAGTACCAACCAACCTCTTTTTCATATAGAGTAATACTTGACATAAGAGATGAGCATTTTAATCCATTCCAATATTATTATTTGGATGAAAACAACAAAGCATTATTTGGATGAAAACAACAAAATAAATTGTTAGAACAACACAATGCAATATACATTCAGTTCCATATCATTACTCCCATTCTCCATGCTACTCCCAGTGACAGCAGTAATTGTACTTAGTTGCCATGACCCAGAGTCTTCACGTATATTTTCGTGCATATGTAGAATTTCTCCATTCCAAAGTGCCATCCTGTTAATTTCAGTGGAGGCAGCAGATCTCAAAGGAAAACACTCAATTGCATCTGCTACCTACATAGAAATGAATGGGACAGATGTTGTGGCTATGTGTGCTATGGAGTTCCTGTATCCATAAAATATCATTATATTGGGATGCAAAATTATATTGAGTATTAATTATTTTTGGTTTCTGTGTTTTACTGTTGTATTGATTTGATAGTGCAGATTTTCTGTTTAGTCCAACTGGTTCCTTATTTCTTTCCCTTTCCCATATTGTGCTGCTTGTCTGCCTCTTTTTCTCTAGCATTTCCTCTTCTGAGTCTCTTCATTGATGAAGAAAATAAACAGATTATCACTGGATGTGCAGATGGACAGGTAAGAAGCATTCTGGGAATTTCACATGTTGTAATTTATTATTATTATTATTATTATTATTATTATTATTATTATTATTATTACCCCGCCCATCTGACTGGGTTTCCCCAGCCACTCTGGGCGGCTTCCAACTGAATATTAAAAACAGTACAGCATCAGACATTAAAAACTTCCCAAAGAGGGCTGCCTTCAGTTGTCTTTTAAAAGTAAAAAAGTAAAATTTGAGTTTTATACCCCTGGTTTCACCTACATCCTTATATTCATGCCTCCTCTCACCTCCTTTTGTGCAACCTGCTTTGCACACACATTATCCACATGATAGGTTTCTGCCTCTTCCTCCCCACACATTTTAAGTACTAAGTACCATTTCCAACTTCTGCATCCCTGCTTTACTCAAACATTTGCTGTTATTTACAGCTGCCATTTTACTGTGTGCCCCTCTATCCCTGCTTTATTCAAACCTCTGGTGTTTAAAACTGCCATTTTATTCTGTGTCCCTCGATCCCTGCTTTGCTCAAATCTCTGCTGTTTAAAACTGCCATTTTTCTCTCTTCCTCTACACCCCAGCTTTACTTAAACTTCTGCTGTTTGTCCCTCCCTTTTTGCTCCTATGTCGTGGCCATTGCTGTTGTGCAACCTAACTTCTCTTTCGCTCTGTTCTCCTCCCTAGACATTATGCAAATCCTAAATTGTGATGAGGCATTACAAATCCTCCAATGAGATCTACATAATGTATTTAGCAGTTTTCCTCAACCTCAGCCCTCCAGATATTTTGAGACTACAGTTCCCATCATCCCAGACCACATTGGATTTGTAGGCCAAAAACATCTGGAGGGCCAAGGTTGAGGAAGCCTGGTATATATGAAGAAATCTAGCCAAATCAAAGACAGTCAACCTGATTGCCTGAAAAAAAGTTGGTTGCCAAAATACTATTTCCTGAACAAGTTGGAGAATATGGAAATTTATGTTTGAGATGAACTTTATTATATTTATAGGATTTGGTATTTGACCACACCACTGAATTAAGATGATAATACCAGAAACATTTACTTATTAAAAGAGAAGTGCAGAAAGTTATTTTATAGTTTTATTCTCTCTTTCAGCTTTGGATCTTCAGCTTGAGTAGTGGGCATCGGTATCGCTGTGTGGTACATATAAATATAAAGAAAGAGAGAGAAAAGTTTTACAACAAAATAAGGAAATCCGAACAATTGGGTAACATGATGCTTCTGGAAAACATTTTAAAATATTACTAGTTAGCCAATGACATGGTTAAAAATGTATTTTTCATATAGAGTCTTTTTATGAATCTGGATTAACTTTATATCCAGATGTCATAGGAATTGATAATACAGGCACACAAATCAAGAGGACCTCCAAAATAGAGAGCTCAGAAAGACTGATCTTGAAGGAGGCCTTTACTTATAATGTGAATATGTGTGAACTTTGTCAGCTCCAAAGAAGGCACATTCAATTGACAGTATGATACCATATCCTGCTGTGTTCTGTGATAGATACTACACAGAAATTGTCTTATACTAGTTGAGAATTGTATTATCGAAGCTAATTTGGAACTGTATTTTGCTAGCACAAGTTTCCCAGGCTAGATAGATCTGCCTGATGAGTTATATAGCAACAATGCATAGCTATGAACTTAGCTTATTGCTTCTAGCTTTCATTAAATGTCTTAAGCAACTTGTTTCTAGTTTAATAGGCATTGTCTGTTCTCCCTAGATGAGATTCAGAATCCTTCTAAGGCATATGCTTCAAATAATTTAAGGGAAGAAGAAACAGTTGAAACTACCTTCCCAGTTCTCAGAATTGAACTCTGTGACAAGTCGATAAATGTAGGTGATGAAGAACACAGGTAAGTGCACTAAGTTTTCATTCACTGCTTGATAATTGTATGTCATGTAAAAGGGAATAATAAGAAGAATTAGAAAATCATATAAAAGTATTTTGTGTAGGTAATTTTTTATAGTAGGTGATGGTTTTTTAATGCTGTATTACAGCCTTGCTGTAATAACCTGAAGACATTGTATGGAGGACATGCATGCCATTTTAATAACATTTAGTGTCAAACCCTTGAATAAGCAAATTACAAATAAAATTTCACACTTAAAGCATCATAATGCCTAACCTTAAATTTCTATCTTCATGTCAGTGTTCATTTATATCTATGCAGCTGATGAGCCACGTAAAACCACTCTGTTTTCCCCTAACCTCCCTCATCATCTTGACACTTCACCTTTCTTTTTAAACATAAACATACTTTAAAGTGCAGGCTATAGCTTAGTAGTAGTAGAACATCTGCTTTGCACGCAGAAGGTCCTTGGTTCAGTCATCAATATATTGAGATAGGATTGGGAGATACCCTTTCTGAAATCCTAAATGTTCCTAATTGAAAGGAAGAACACATGTTCACGTGTGCTTATTATCCAGCTCACATCATGAGTTATCTGTATAAAAGATATGAAACTTAAAAATACCTCATTGTATCTGTAATGAAGAGAATGCCAGATTTTTTAATTTTTTTAAAAATAGATACTTTATTTTTCTTTTTATTTTGAATTAGTTTGCCTACTGTGAATGCCCCATGCTTGTGGATAGGAAGCTCTACTGGTTTATTCATAATTAACATGGCAAATTTTGAGTTGGAAGCTGTTTTACATTACAGAGGTATGATAATTTATTGTTACAGCTTGGTGTGATTTACATATGGAAAGTCCATTACTGCTTAAGCGGAGTTCCATTTGCACAACAGATATTCTCCTTTCTCTGCTCCCTCTGTGTGCTCCTCAAAGTCTGCCCCATTGGAGCAGATTTTGCTGATGGGCAGAGAGCTGCAGGGGACAGGAAAGGAGGGAGAAGTTCTGTTGCGCAAACATCAACCCAAGGCTCATTGTTCATGTGTGACTGTCTTGTTTCTGTTTCTACTAGCTAGTTAGAATTACAGAGGTGTGCTTGTCTGCTAGCAGGTTTGACTTGTTATTGCACTGGAAGTTTATGCGTTGGCATTAGGTTGATGGAATCAGTGGAATTATATTGACTAACCATACATATGATGAAAGATTTGTAGCCAGTATTTAATTTAATGTGCAACTTTTCTATATTAGCAAAGGAAAAAAATGTTTTATAACATTGGGTTTTTTGTGTGTAAAGATTTCAGTGCCCTCAGCATTCAGTTTGCTGGATCATGTGCTTTAATGAGGAAGGCAATCAATGGCAAGGTGAGTACAGTATTGAAATTATTTTTAAATATTAATTTTTTATTGTTTATAGCACAGTTTATTCTTCCTTGAAACTGAAAATTTAGAGGAACCTTAAATTTGGGGGGAAAGCAAACCTCACATTAGATAAGGTTATGATGTCTCTCCAAAGAATATTTTTTTTGAGAATGTAGTGGGCAGTGATGGAGAATATAGCAGTAGTGATGCAATTCTTCACAGAAGTCATAAAAAAATCCTACACTGAAATACTAATACAAAAAAGAATTATGCTGTTGGTTTATATCACTAGCTCGGTTGTGTTAGTGCTAATCAGCTACAGTTCTCCCAGACCTAAGGCATAAATATTTTCCAATTTTGCTATCCAAAGTATCTGGGATTCTCTGCCTTTGAGCATTATTTAGCTGTCAATCCACATTTTTCCTATTTGAGTTAGTCTACACCACAGGTTTGTATATGCAGAGCAACTTTGATCTTTCTTGTTCATACCAGTAGGCATTCCCTTTTGTGTTTGTCCCTGCCTTCTCATTTGTTGATTTTATTATGCTAATAAAGTACCAACAGGGCATGCATGTATACAGTTGCGCATGGATCTTTATTTTTTATCTTTTAGAAAACACTTCCCCAACCCAGAAATGTGCAAAAGCACAGAGTCAGACAGTTGTGAATTTGCTTGTGTAGTTTTCTAGTTTTGTGCAAATACGAGAGATAAAAAATAATATACCGTATTTTTCGCCCTATAGGACACACTTTCCCCCCTCCAAAAATGAAGGGGAAATGTGTGTGCATCCCATGGGGCGAATGCAGGCTTTCGCTGAAGCCTGGAGAGCTAGAGGTGTCGGTGTGCACTGACCCCTCTCGCTCTCCAGGCTTCAGGAAGCTATCCGCAAGCCTTGGGAGCTCCGCGGGAGTTCCCGCCGGGCTCCCTAGGCTTGCGGATAGCAGCCTGTTCTGGGGGCTGGGGTCGGGGAAAGCTCAGGCATCCCCCGCCCCAGCCCTGCGCCTGGGGGAGAAATAATTCCCCCCCTTTATTCCCCCCCAAAAAGACTAGGTGCGTCTTATGGGCCGGTGCGCCCTATGGTGCGAAAATACGGTATGTATAAGGCTTCCGTTCAGGGGTGCCCTGGAAATAGGGGTACAAATGGAAAAGAAATGAAAGAATTGAGGAAGTAGTAGGCTTGGATAGGCTTGAAAAAGGGAGTAGTAGACAGCAGGGATTGAGCCATCCACCCAGAAACATCGAAAAAAATAGTATGTGACCTCAAATTTGTTGTTCAGTTCCCCCAATTCATCGGATTATCCCCATATCAGGTAAACCTCAGTTTACAGGGGGGAAGCATCAAGACTGGTGCTGTTGGAGAGTAATGTCATGTGGACTATGCAGATTAAATGGGAAGGCAAACAGCTGCAAGCACACAGTGAACTCTGGTGTAGACAAGTCTCAAGTAAAATGAATGCAGAGCTTCAAACACACATGCATGACACTGAAATAGCCCGTGTCTTACTAATTCTAACGGCTTGGATCCAAAGGTCTCCTGTGTGAGGATTCCTGATTTTCACCAATTTCTCCACCCTTCTGCAGCCCTGCCCACTACATCCCACCTTGTCCCAAAGGGTTTCCCACCCCTAAGGAGTGGATTTTAGAGGTGTTGAGGGGGATGCACAGAAAGGGGAGATGGGAAAGTCCTGCTCGATGAGCCAAACTCCGCCCACAGACATTAGGTTACAAACCACTGATTACTGTTTACTATGTTGGCGTTATTTTGGTTTGAAGGGAGAAATGCTTCATGGACATGTCTCTGCAGGTGTTCTGTTTGCTAACTTCAATGTTTGAGAATAGAATTGCCTTACTGGAGATTAATGTTGCTGCCCTCTTGAGATCCCAGCAGAGTGAACTCCATTTAAGTGGAAGTGAGAAAGGCCTTTCTGTAGTTGCCAGGTAATGAATCATTAAGTCACTTGGTTTTATTTGAATCTCTACCAGTTCCACCATACAGCTAGCATCTGTAACAGGTTAGAAGATAAACTGTTAGCTATAGGGTACATTCAGATGTGGGGATTGTAGCATTAGTGCTTCTATTCCAGATGCCAATGTTCCTTTTACATGGCATTACCTGCTGCATAATGAAAATGTGACTTTTTGATTGATACGTACCACCATGTTGTGCTAATTTTAAATGGTGGGAAAGGATGGGATACTCGAATATTGCCCCGGATTTTATCAAGTGAAATTGCAACACAAAGCTCCTGTGATTTTCTGGGTTGATGGGTTGTAATAATCAGTTTCAAGTACAGTACAGTGGTGCCTCGGATTACATACGCTTCAGGTTACATACGCTTCAGGTTACATACTCCGCTAACCCAGAAATAGTGCTTCAGGTTAAGAACTTTGCTTCAGGATGAGAACAGAAATCGTTCTCTGGCGGCAGGGCAGCAGCGGGAGGCCCCAGTAGCTAAAGTGGTGCTTCAGGTTAAGAACAGTTTCAGGTTAAGAATGGACCCCCAGAACGAATTAAGTACTTAACTCGAGGTACCACTGTATTGATCTTCAAGCTCATGAGAGGAGCTGATCTTTTTTGGAAATCAGTGTTTCTAGCAGTGCCACAAAGTCACTAGTACTGCTCTTTCATAAATGGTTTATATATATATTAGTCTTCTGATTTGTTTGATTTGTTGTTGTTGTTGCTGTTGTTGTTAACCCACCCTTACGCTAAGATCCCAGTGTGGGTTACAAGAATTGAAACCCAGTGTTAAAAATGATTTAAAACAGCATACGATTACAAAATCACGGTGGGTCCTAAAAATGCACATCTCCTGCGTCCAAAGCCCAGGTAAGGAAGTGTGTCTCTTCTTAGGTGCTCTCTTCTGCCAACCTCTCCTTTGTGCCTGAAGAAAGAAAAAAGCCAACTTGTAAGTAAAAAAGGTAAGTTTGGTAAACTTTCAACTAGTTTGGCACTTATTTATAAATAGCTATTCTTTGTTTGGGGTGAAGAAGCATCCAAAAGCGATGGGTTAAGACCCAGTACCACCTGGGAACACAGCTGACATCAGACTAGGTATCTGGGGTGGTAACCAGTCATCTTTTGTCTGTCTGTCTGTCTGTTTTTTCTGGGGCTGTGTTATTCTTTCTGTTCTGTTTTTATTGCTGACTTTGTTAGCTGGTTTGAGGTTTTTGGACTGAAGAATTGGTTTAAATATTAATTTATAAATAAATGTTTTGGTAGAAGATACTCCCAGGTAAGTTGATGTAAGATCAGATTATTCCACTATATCCAGCAATAATTTCTGGATGCACATGTGGAGTTCTACCTGATGCAAGATTTTTCCTAGTCGTTGATGGTACCTGGCTCTAAAACCTCCTTCATCTTGAGATCAGGCTGACCCGCCCATTATTTTTGCTCAGTTGACACCTTAAAACCTACTTGTTCCTGTAGGCTTCTGGAACATCGTGGGGAGGGCATCTTATGTATAATGTAATACTGACATTATAGGATATGATATTTAGTTTTGTTTTTGTACTATTTTTATTATTAGTCACTGTGGACATTTCAGGAAGGGTGGTGTATAAGAAATAAAATAATATTAATGCTCTCTGCACTGGAGACAAAATAAATACTTATGGAAACATTCCCCTCAATTGAAGCAGTGAGAGAGGCTACATAAACAGGGACTGTAGATTTGCATTACTACATCCCTGGAACTCAGGCCTGTTGCTCAGAGCATCCTGTTTGTTCAATTTAAAAATAATTATGCTTTTAAAAGACAGAATTATATTGCAGAAGTTCAACATCTTAAAAGCTGAAACAAAATAACCTGAACTTCCTGGGTATCCATATTTGTAACTGTGATTGTTAAAACATATTTATTTATTGTTTCTTAGTTGCAATTATTAACTATTTTATAATTGCAACTATATAGTTGTAATTATAACTATTTATTTATTTATTTTTGTATGTATTTTTAAACTCAGGTACAAAAAGCCCAATAAAAGATCAGCCGCTGGTCTTCCATAATAAAATTAAGTCCTCAGGTTACACATCAGCGCCACAGTGAGTACATATTATGTAATTATTTTTAGTGTTTTAAGATTGATTTTTTAATTTCATTGTAGAAAGAGAAGCTGCATGACTGTCACAGCATATTTGACATATGGAAAATGTAATGTAAAATGGGCTAAAGAGTAAAAAATATTAGTCTGACACTATTAAAACTAAGGTTTAAAGAAATGCTTGTTTGGGAAACTGGCACATTCACAAATAAATTAAAATTGTAAGTCTAAAATTCTGCAATTTTAGCAAAATCTGCATAGCTTGGTCTACAAATAGCACTATTTTTCATAATTTATTTGGATTTCTTAGTGATGGGGTGGGGCCAGGAAATATGTAGTTCACTGAAATCTTTCTGTCAGCTATTGGAAATCTCCGTCTTCTGAGATTCCTGCGCTCTTTCTGCATCCCTTCAGAATCATAGCATGGCTATATATGAGTTAGTGGCTATATGTATATTGCTAGCCTGCTTGTCTGTGTAACTTAGATTTTGATATTCCTATACTGAGGCAGTTATTTCTGATTGCTTATTTAATGGGTTTGAATGCAAGATTCCCTTCCTCTGAAAGAAGAAGCTTCCTCTTGAGGAAGAGAACTTTTGGATTCAGCTCACTGTTGTAACAGTAACACCAAAATGTTACAATCATTTCGTAATCCATAGAAAATGAAGTTACTGGACGTTTGCATTATTTTCACTTGTCTCTAGTGAGTTAGGAAAACATGGTACCCTTCCTGATCTATTTGCACGTTTACAAACCTATACATTAAATGCAAAGAGACATTTCTTGTCAAGTCTTGTTTGGCTCTATGAACTATTGCCCACTGTTTTCGACTGCAGAATGACCATGTTCTCTCCAAAGACCAATGCAAAGCCAAACAATCTGGATCTGAAGTGCAAGAGAAGTTGCAAACGGTAAGCAGTAAAACTGACATGTCTGAACAAATGCATTAATGACACTGAAGCAGAACTAGTATTATCCTGCATTTACACAGTGGGGGGGGGGGGGAGATTCCAAATAAAAGAGGCATTAAAATTATTTTAGCAGTATGTAACTTCTATTACACCAACACTTGTTAATGAGAAAATATTGTAAATTTAATGGTAATACATTTAAGTGTACATCACAGCTTGTCATTTATCTTTTTAAATGTTCTCCTGTTTCTTTACCATTGAAGACGAAATAAGGAAGACTATCCACATGTCAACATTCCTCCAAACAAATCTGAGAGACAGATTATCGTAGCTGATAAGCCAACTTCTATATGCTGTATTCAGTATTCAGGTACAGAAAAATGTTCATGCATTACATTAGATGTCTGCAGCATTCACCTGCTAAACATCATTTTTACGTACATAGGGCTCATAAAGGTTCATTCAGACAGCAAGCCTGCCTTGATTTTCAGCATTGACTACACAATCCTGTACATGTCTACACAGAAATACATCCCATTGACTTCTGAGGAATTCTTTAAATGCAGCGTATATATAACTACAATATTTTTTTAAAAAATGATTTGGTATATTCATGGTTTAGAATTATCAGATTAAGTTCGTATACTCCTTATTCTTACAGGGGATGGAGAGTTGTTGGCTTGTGGCTTGGCTGACAAAACTTTGCTGGCATTCAATTCAAATCTTACAGGAACACCAACAGTTTATTCAGGTAAATTAATTCCAGCCTTTTTCAGTCTTAGGTCTTCTGTTTACTTCCTATTAGTGCAAGATACAGCACTTTAAGCAAATGTCGTTTTTACTATGCTACTTGTTTTTAGCGCTAGTACTGTATATTATTGCTATGATTTCTTTTTCATTTTAGAACCTTGAAGCCCACCATGCTCGGTTTCATTTCCACTAATTTGCCTATTTTGTCTTATATTGCTAAACCTGACTGGAAGGTGAAATTTTCTTCTGTTTGTTTTCAGGGGTTGATTAAATCACTGAAAAGGTTTGAAGGGAGCTTACAGGGGCTGTGGAAGCAGAATTTCCTTGGAGGTGTGGGCTTCTCTGCTGGTGGTAGCAGCAAAGCTGCTCTCTTTTTTTATTTTTGCACAAATTTTCCAACATAACAACTGCAAAGCAACATAACAAATCTTTGGCTATCACAGCCTAAGACCCCTTCTAATGGTTTTCTACATTTCTTTCTGATTTTGCATTTTATTACTATGCTTATTGCTATAAATCCAATCTTACACCAGCTAATCTTAATGCTTTTCCCAATAATTTATAAAGTCCTCCTTACAAAACTTCTTGTAACCCTACAAGCGATGTTAAGTAATTACAATTGTCTTCCAGATACAACATAAATTTCTTCCAGTCCTTTAGGAAAATCTGGTCCTGCTGGTTTTGAATTTTCCCTGTTAGTCTCGCCAGCTCGGCAGCAGCAGAGCTGCTCTCAGTGCCTGCCTACCAGACTATGATACCCTCTGCTGCCGCCTCCTGTCATTCCAAAAGCTCGGGAACAGTGCCTTGTCTAAGGCATCCCATGGGGAAATTGTGGCTGCCCCCCCCCCCCAGGCTGCCAGTGGAGTCCCCACCTAAACCTAGAATGCCTTGGAATGACACCACTTCCAGGGGATCGTGGGAAGAACGATAATGGCTGTTGGTTAGCAATGCCCTAAAGAAGGTCTCCCACTGCTTCCAGTAGGTTTACCCCATCTCAAAAATCCCCCCTTGAAAACTCACTGAAACCCGTCGTTCATCGCTTATGGAGATTGGTTGTGACAAAAATGGAGAATCAGCGTATAAATTTATAAATGAAATGCATACATGTATATTGCAAATTTAAATTCAGTGCACCAGGGGGCAGTCTAGGACTTTAAAATACTATATCTTTAACATTAACAGTTTTCATCTTTGTAAATGATATGTGGTGGATTATGACAATGGGATGTTAGATCGGCTCTTTTAACACTTTGAATTTGTTTACAGTTTGTAGGATAGAAAAATGAAGTGGCCACATTGAACTGAAGTTGCTAAATTAATGTTCTACAATACCAGTCTTCCCTTTGTAAAGAGAGAAGTTTATTTCTTCCATAAGTGTTGATGAAACTTGCAGTTCAGTTACAACTCTGATTTGCATGTGAAGCACAATAAAGGGCATCATTTAACACTGTAGTAACAACAAGTTTAGGCTAACCATGCTTTTACACTGCTACCAACTTGCAGTATATTTATATCAGAATGCCTGGCTAAAACAAACAGTAGTCGGAAGCAATCTTTATACTTGAAATAAAATTTAAGGAATATATTCCTGTTCATCATGATAAAATTCCAACTGCACTGTATATTCTGTTAAACATATTACTGATGTGTATAAAGTAAAACATTCTGAGACTTCTCTGATTCTAAACCTAGACTTCTGAAAAAACAAGAACAAGTGTGTCACAAATTCATACTTTTGCTATGCGTATTTATATCTCTGCCTCAGAATTTTTCATAATAAAAAATTGTTTTTAAATAGAGTCAGAGCAGCTGTGGGCAGGTGGGCAGAATCAGGCTATTCTTGTTTCTTTCCCCAGATCCTAGGCTGTAGAGATGCTTTAAGTGGGGTTGGGAAATTCCATTTTCTTGGTTTCTCAGGTGTCACATTTTCCATAAGAATGTCTGGCAATACTGGGAAATTCTGGGATGTGTAATTGCCTTGAGAAATTTTCATGAAGGGCAACCAAAAAAAAAATTGTTTATGTGTAGTAATACTTGTTTCATTATAAATCAGCTCAGACTGCAATTGCATAAATGGAAAAATACATAGATACTAGCTATTTAACTTCAGTTTCCATGCCTGTTAAACCAGGCATCCTAGTGGATTCAGAAAGAAGCATTATGCCATTGCATATTTTACTGATTGCATTCCAGTACTAGAAATTGATTTCCCTAGATAATAGGAAATTTATATAAATATTTGGTTAACGGCATGTTGTGATCAGTCTCGGATTTGCTAATGGCCTCTCCTCTGGACAAGCATGTTTTGGCCAAATAAAGTTCTACAAGAAAGACAGTATCAGGACATGAGAATTAACAAAATGAAGAATGAGCAAGTCATCTCTTCTCACTAAAATATTTAGCTTACAGGGGGAAATGTAGCCTGTATGTGGCCTGAGGATACCTAAACCTATAAGAAGGAGGAATTCAAGTTGGAGGGTGAAACTGTACACTGCAACAAAAAGAAAAGGGATTTATTGGTAAGGCCGATGAATTCCTACTTTGCCCTTCCTGCTCTGCTGAACAATCTCTGTAATTGGCACTTCTGAAGCAGTTTAGTTGTCCAGGATGGGAATTTTGACAAATAAGGGAGATGGCTAACTCCACACTGATTCCAGGTCTCCCTAAGTCCACCTCAGCAGGAAGAAGAATAGGTATCTTATTAGTTAATAGAAAATCCATTACAGTGGTACCTCGGGTTACATACGCTTCAGGTTACAGACTCCGCTAACCCAGAAATAGTACCTCAGGTTAAGAACTTTGCTTCAGGATGAGAACAGAAATCGTGCTCCGGGGGCGCGGCAGCTGCGGGAGGCCCCATTAGCTAAAGTGGTGCTTCAGGTTAAGAACAGCTTCAGGTTAAGAACGGACCTCTGGAACGAATTAAGTACTTAACCTGAGGTACCACTGTATTTTCCTTTGTGGATTGAAATTTTAATTTAATTATTTAAAACCCCTCTTTGTATCTCCACATACATTCATACATTATTATATATAAGAATTTTCTTAGGTGAACAATGATCTTTCTGGGGGGGAAAGTCTTCTGATTTATTAGGAATGTATGACAGACCTGTTTTCCAAAAACATTTTTTCTTTATTTTTTTAGGGCATGATGGTGCCGTTAACTCAGTTGGTTGGAGCCATGACAACAACTGGCTTGTTTCATCTTCTGAAGACAGAACATTAAGGATCTGGTCAGTCAGCAGTGCAGAACCTGCTTTATGTCTGGTAATAAACATCTCATGCCAGTTAGATAGATTTGGGGTACTGTTCTCTATGACGCCTGTTCTCTATGACCCCAAAATCATTTGGAATGTATTTCCAATTGCCACCTTAGTAATTGTGAAAAAAATTCTAGGATAGTTTAACACTTCTAGTTAGCAATAGTGATGGCACTGAAATTATCAAGCACATAAAACTGTGTGTTCTGTAATTCATGAGCACTTTATGACTTCAGTGCCACTCGCCTCGAAGTTTTCTGGTATTTCAAAATGGTTGCTAAATTGTTACAATGCTCCACTTCCATCATGGGCCATTGCCTGGAATGGAGAAAGAGGTGTGTGTGTGCGTGCGTAGTCTACACACAAAGGTAAATTTTAGATTTGTTAAGATTTGTCCATGTTTGCTGCTGACCCCACCCAATGCTCGCTTGTGGCTCCATAAAAGTTGCCAAGAAGGGAATGTAGCCCTCATGCTGAAAAAGAGTTCTCCTCCTCTAATATAGAGAATGCAAAGAAGAAGAAATTGATTGTGTGTGTCAAAGAGGTTGAGGAGAGATTGGCATTCAGGACATTGTAATTTTTGTGATGTGATGTTATTGTGGGAAAGAGCACTGAAGTCAGACTAGATTCATTGTAAATGACTGGATTTTCAGAGTGACATTGTATTTTCTTAGGGCTTTAGGCCTTGACTAATTTAATAGTAATTATAAAGAAATGGACAACAGTGTAAGATGAAGCAAGATTTGTAATTTAGAGAAATCACCTGTCAGTCAGAAAATTAACAAAAGAAGTAATCTGACAGTGTGCCATAAAGAAACCATCTGTATTTTTCTGACGGAAAATTATACAGTATACATAGTTAATTATATATATTTTACTTTTAGGGAAAGGAAATGTTTCATAAATCCATTCGATCAGCACAGTTTTATTATATAGATACATTTATATTGTTGTCTTGTGGCGCAGAGTTTCACATGTTAAGATGCTACCTTGATACCAGCAAGGATGAGATGAAACGGTAGGTAAAGTCTTACGATTCTTAGAAATACCAAGTATTCTTTAGATCCTGTAAGACACCTAAACAAAGTAATGAAAGAGGAAAAAATAAAACTGCAGTCCTATGGATAGTTACTTTGCAGAATGTGCTATGGAGTAGAGTGGGACTTTTTAATATACATGCCTCAGATTTTGCTATTAATGTTACATCTTGCATCAGAAAATAAAAATAGGAATATTGTTAGCATGAAAATTGCCTCTGGTCACATTCAATTCTATTGCAGTTAATCTCATTGTACCTGAGATTTAATTCTGCCCAACACTACCTTGGAATCATTACTGTCTTTTCGGCATCTTTTGCTAAAGTATTATTCTATGTTATTTCTAGGGCTGTAAATTGTAGTACAGGCCTATGCATGTTTACTCAAAAGTAAACCCCACTGTGTTCAACGGGGCATAATTCTAGATGTATTGGGTTGCAGCCTTGATCAGTTTGATCAACAAAAGTTATAGTTTAGGATGGGGGAACCTTTTTCAACTCTAGGGTCACATTCCCATCTGGGGGCTACCCACCAGTAACGAGTGAGGCCAGAGGCAAAAGTGGGTGGATCATCAATGAATATCAACATTACCTTTGCACAGTGGGCAAGTTTCTACACACAGCCTCACACACCCCTGTGCCTTCCATCTAGGAAAGCAAGGACACATTCCAGCCATGCAGAAACAGTTGATTGAGGCTGTGAAGCTAGGCTGGTAAAAGATGTGCTCTGCAGAAAGAAATAGCTTGGGAGGAGGTGCGGCTTGGAGAGACTCCCAAGGGCCAGAAAAAGAGACCTTGAGGGCTGCATTTGAGTGCTGGGTCTGACGTTCCCCACCCTGCTTTAGTTAATGATTTGATCAATTGCAATCCTGAGAGCAAATTTTAATTATTGTGGTTGAGAGTTCCGGGAACACTTGTCTGTTTTTGAGGCTCATTTGGTGTTGCTGTGTTAATGTAACAAGGAGTGAAAAAGAAGGTATTAAAGATGGCCTTGCCTTTCATCAGTGAACATTACCTTATAATGTAAAAAAACAAAAGCTATCTCACAGTTCCATCCAAATGTGTTGATTTCTTCCAAACAGTTTACAGGCAGATGCTTAATCAGATAAAATTCTTTAATCAGTGGACAGTAATGAAACACTTTTCATCAGGGTATAGATCCATTAGCAGTTGGATGTGAGGAATTTTAAATATACAAACAAGTTAATACACACATACATCAACCAAAGTTACACAAGTTTAAATCTCATTGATTTCACATGTCTAAGATGTTTATTTGGGGGGATTATGCTATTAATAACTACTAGGATCACATTTTTTCTTTCACTTAACAAATCAACTGATTTCATTGCCTGTGCTTAGTTCCTTTACTGGATTTAATTCAGTGCTGAATGCCAAACAAACAATAGCACACAGAAGGAGAGAGGGGGAAAAATTAAAACACCCGCAAATTATCCTGACAGCCAAGTTTGATATAAGTAAAGAAACCCAAAAGAAAAAGTTTAATTTGTCCCGATGTTTTGTTTGTGGCTTTCTTTATTTCGATTTCCCACTAGTTTTGCTTGTTATGTACCATTGTGCTATTACTCCCATTTCACCTAATTCTTCACTCAGTTCTTTGATGAGTCAGATTTGGAAAAATGCTTGTATGGAAAAGATTCAGTTCAACTATAGACAGAAACATCAGGAATTTGTTAGATCTCTTAATTAGAAGAACATGTTAACACAGTCTAAATTATCCACTCACTTCTTCCTTCCCTCCTTAAAAACTGTGGTGTTTGATCTCTGATGCCATAGTCACACATGCAAGTTTGCTGCATTTGGACCAAGAGTTCAAGCATTTCTTCCTTCTTTTCCCAGTAATAGGAATAGACAGAAATACAAAAGAAAATTAACTGATGCAGTGCTTTGAGATGTACACTAGATTTAAATTTCATAACAAAAAAATATGTAAAATATTTTTACATAGCCATCTTTTACTTTATGTTTGTAAGTATAAGAACTGTTTATAAGATACCTGTTAAAAAAATTCATTGTTTATTTCATTGTTTTTATTATTTGATGTTATTTATATATTTCTGTAGATACCGAAATAAGAGCATTTGTAAATCAGTACAGAAATTCCCCATGGCATCTACAGTGGAAATTACCAGCCTTTCAGCAGTCAATGAATTCTATTCTTGTATCCTCTTATCAGTTATTACCTATGTTCAGCATTCAGTCAGAAGCACTTAATTTGGAACAATTGGCATTAGCCTCTTAGCACGATTACTAAGCTGCTACATGTGTTTTAGTCTGTAGCTTATTGTTGATTTTAATTAGTTTTGAATGTTTTTTAAATAAAAATATGTTTTTTATTGATAAATTTTAATGTTTTATGTTTTTGTGTAAACTGCTTTGAGGTTTTATTACAATCAATTGGTATATCAATTTTGTTAAATATAAATAAATAAGATTAGTCCCATTTAGTTATGTGGAACTTTTGCACAAGTAAGCATGCATAGGCTTGCACCCTTAGCTAACTTCAGTTCTTTAATATAATGATATGATAGATTTATCTTTTAATATCATAAAAAGCAAAGCCATTAGCTTTACTATGCTGCTATTATCATGCTGTAAAATCATTAGTGGTATAAATTTGGAAACATGCATTATGATGATGCACCTTTGTCATTGGTGCTATTTCTACCAGTGTGTTGAACAACACTGGCTAGTAAAGTCAGGCAAAACTGCTTAATTTATTTAAATGTAGTGTGCATTTTGCTTGCATATGAAAGAGATGTACATACATATACACAGCTTAACAGAACTTTAACTTACAGAGATAACAGATATTGTACTGGCAGCTGGTAGCAATCGAGCACTAGAAGTCTTTGACCTCAATGTGGGTTGTAGTGCAGCAGTGATAGCGGATGTTCATTCTAGATCAGTTCACCAGATTTGCCAAAACAAGGTAAGCCTAAGATCTCTTAATAATTTTAATTAAAGCTTATATTCTAAATGGCGATGAGCATGAAAGACTCCTGTTCATAATGGCACTCCCTTTCTTGGAAAGATTTAGAATTTTACATGTCTAATAAATTGGATAGGGAAGCATCAAGCTCTACTTCTCAACCCACATCATTCTCTAGCTTGTTGCTACAGTGTTGTTGTTGTTTAGTCGTTTAGTCGTGTCTGACTCTTTGTGACCCTATGGACCAGAGCATGCCAGGCACTCCTGTCTTCCACTGCCTCCTGCAGTTTGGTCAAACTCATGCTGGTAGCTTCGAGAACACTGTCCAACCATCTCGTCCTCTGTCGTCTCCTTCTCCTTGTGCCCTCCATCTTTCCCAACATCAGGGTCTTTTCCAGGGAGTCTTCTCTTCTCATGAGGTGGCCAGAGTATTGGAGCCTCAGCTTCATGATCTGTCCTTCCAGTGAGCACTCAGGGCTGATTTCCTTAAGAATGGATAGGTTTGATTTTCTTGCAGTCCATGGGACTCTCAAGAGTCTCCTCCAGCACCATAATTCAAAAGCATCAATTTTTCGGCGATCAGCTAACTTGCATATTCTATTTGAATATGGGTAGCCAAGCATATAGCGGCATAGTCAGTGTGGTGCTGTATGATTTGGCATCTGCTTTGCCAAATGTTCTGTTGTGCTCTCAGAAACCCAAAAGCCAGAGCCATAAGCAGCATTGCAACATGTTTTACACATATGTTCCAGAACATTAGGAATTAAATAAGGATAGTTTTGAGTGCCTATTGAATGTGGTCCAGATATCCCATTTATGAATGCTCATATTATTGTGTGTGCACGTTGAGGGATACTATGCTGAAAAATTAAGAGTGCAGTTCAAGCTCTGAAAGCCAGCGGTAGGAAGTGAGAGGCCTCAAAACATGGTGTTTCAGGCAGGGCACCATCAGCTTTAGATCTGCTGGATCCAAAGCTCACCAGCTATGCCAGCCTTGGGTTGGCATAGTGAGGCAAATGCCCCCCCCCCCCATTAACTATGCTTGGTGTGAGGTAGCGGGGCTTGGGATACAGTGATATATCTGTTGCTCCACTCTATTTCACTTCACTACTGCACAGCCCTAGTTAGGATTGTTTGGGTAAACCATTTTGGAAATCCCTTTCAGATGTGCCACCACGGGGACTGTTGTGTTCTGCTGTTTACACACATCTGGCACACATATGCTTCACTGGATTTCAGCCACCATCTTCAGTCCCTTGAGATGTAACTCATACCACACCATACTCAGTTGGCATGCTTTACTTCAGTATGCTTCTTACAAGTAACTTGCAAACATTGATTTGTACCCTGATATTTATATTTACTTGGAAGTAAATTTCCGTTAAGCATATTTCTAAATATTTGATGCTTAGATCACAATCTTAGTTAAAAGATTTTTTAAATGCTGGATTGGCATCATTAGAGCTAAAACAACATTGCTATTATAAAAAATGGCCTGTCAGCAGTTCCATTTTAATCCCAATTTTCTTCTTGTATTTATAAAACGAATATAAAAATTCACTCTTGGCTAAAGCTTGGTAGTCAGAAGGGGGAAATGTTCCCAAATTTAATCTAAATAGATTCCACCTTCTAAGTTTCAGTAGCGCAAAACAGTTCCTGTGGTTTCCGATATTTCTTGTTAATCTATAAATCAAGGTTTTAAATGCAGTTTTGAAAGCTAAGTATTCTGTAATCTAGACTTTATTTTTTATTTCAATGACATGAAACTAGATCATTCTCTTAGATGTCTGCTACAAAGATAATTTTAACAGAACAAACTCCATTAAAAAGTTGCATAATCAGTCACATGGAGGAAAGTAAGTCCAAACAGCAGCTTTTTGCTGCTGTTACCACCCATGTCTCCTGCTCCTGTCACATTAGTGGTATGCATGTGAGTATGCAGGTTCAGAACAGTTTGACATGGTGGGTAAAGTTTGGCTTGGCAAGGACATATCGTGGAACCACATCCTGGTTTACATGTGGTATTAGTAGGAAGCGTCTATCCTCATCAATTTGAACTAGTTGTCCTTAGCTTTTCCAGGTTTGGTTGCTTCACTGGTTATGCTTTCTCCACAGTTAAGGAACTGCAAGCTTTTTTAATGTTTGGAGTTCTGTTAATATATGTCCGCTTTCAGGTTATGAACATAGAGGCTGTTCAGCAAGATGACACAGGGAAGGGAGAGGGAGAACTCATTTTTGCAAGGTTTCCAAATATTACATACCATTGAGGAAAGTGTTTGAAGTTGCCCTGAGGGTCACTTCACACTTCACTGTGGCTGTGCCAGATTTCCTGCAGGAAAGTGTGAAAGGAAGATGCACATTTCTTCAACTTGATACTTGTGTACTGATATTTATGTGTCTGCCTTTATGGTTTATGGTTATTTTTTTACAATCTTTCCCAGTCTGCATCTGCATTAGAATTGTTTCTGGAGATTTTAATTGTTGTTGTTGTTTTTCTTTTGTGCTTGCTGCCCTGGGCTCCTTTGGAAGGGTAGGATAGATATTTAATCATAATAAGAGCTAAAAAAAATACTAGGAAATAATGGAATAAATCCAGTACAGCCATAAACATTGTTTACACTCTGAATCAGCACTTCGGGTCCTACTTAATACTAGATATAGGATCGATTGAACTTTTATGCTTGTAGTTCAGTTTGCAATATGCAATGGAATTTGCATGGGGCCATTGGTAATCCTGTGTAAAATGCTCTTGCCATCTCATTAATGATTGCCAGGTTCTGCGATACGTAGAACATAAGTTGTGGTGTTCAATCACTGGAGAGTAAAGTTAATGTCTTACATGACTGCCTAATATATTTGCTTGGGATGTTTTGGACTACAACTCCCATCAGCTCCAGACAGCATGGCCAGTGATAGTATAAGTTGTATTTTAAAACACCTGGACAGCACTAGGTTGGGGAAGGTTGTTCTAGAGAAACAACCCTGTAGGGGAAAGCTTTATAGGAAATAGAATGGTATTGCAAAAGCTATAGCAGCTTGATGAGCTGATTATGTGCAAGATTCTGATATCAGTGTTTAATGAAAGAAATGAAAAGAAAACCTCCCTATTAACACTTATTCAGAAACAATTATGCGCAAAGATGTCTCTGTATAAAAAGTAAACTGACTTTTTATATTGACATGCTATGTCCATAGACCCTGATTTAACCTTGGACTTGAAGTAATTTACAGTCATGGTGGTATTTTTTTTTTCTAAACAAAGGGTTGCTTCTCCACTTCAATCCTGGGCAGATGACACAGAATTCACTGCATTTTCTAATTTGCCAAGTTGTTTCAGCAATATATACAAGAAGTTTCGGGATTACAGACACGTTGTGATATTGTAGTTGTTCCTCATGCCCAGTTTTGTCTTCCTGCTGTGCTTAAGCTCATTGGTTAAGCTACAGACAGCAGTCCGTCCTCAGTTCTGAATGTCTTTTCTTTTGTGGTTTTAAAGCAGTTCCTTAGAATGACTTTAGCATAGGTTTTGTGGTTTTCTGAGAGCCTGGTCTGGTATAACACTTAACTTTACTAAACTTCTGCAGTATTATTTGTAATACATCGATGCTTTGACTTCTTCTGGCTTTTCTTTTTCCTCTGTCAGCAAAGTGACTTCAAGTTATTTAAGTAGAGCACATTTTGAAGCTGTGGACACACATTCATATGGGGAGAGAAATTGGAGCTTGTTTTTATGGAAAATTGAAGATTACAATCCTAAATCAACTTTTGCCGTTTTGTAACATACATTAAAACTTTTAAGTAAAATGCTTAGTGGTAAAACTCTATGGCCACACTCCAGCAAGTCCCTTCAGATGGAAAAGCTTTGGAAAGCTGCTGTTAGAAGAATAAAAAAGATGAAATCCCACCGAAAGCAAAAGTGATATTTCTCTGGATCGTAGCCTATAACAACTACATGTTGATGAGATAGATGAGATGCTGACTTTTACATCATATTAGTATAAGTTAGACAATCTCTTTTATGTAAAATTATCAAATCAGCCTGTAGTTAATAAATCATTCATTTTTAATGTAACATGATGCCCCAATTTTCCTTATATGGTATCATTACGTATAAAATCCATAATTGTTTTGTCGTTGGGCACAAAGGCCATGATCCAGCACAGTTGTAAAGTACACTCTTAAGCTTGTTGTTATTGGTGGGCTTAAACATACTTCAGTCTGTGTTGGACTACGGATACCAACAGAATTTCCTTGTTTCAGTATCTTTCTGGTAGGAAAATATGTGGTGAGGGGACACCTAGCTACTTTAAATGAATTAAAATTTCTAGGGCTTGATGAGCTACACCCAAGGGTACTAAAGGAGCTTGCAGATGTAATCCCAGAGAGTCTGTCTACCATTTTTGAGAACAGGTGATGTCCTTGCAGACTGGAGGTGAGTAAATGTTGTCCCCATCTTAAAAGGGGGGGGGGAGTAGGCCCAAGTAACTACTGACCAGTCAGCTTGATGTCGATACCAGGAATATTCTAGAACAGATAATTAAACAGGCGGTTTGTGAGAACTTAGAAAAGGATGCTTTGATTACTAAGACTCAGCATGGGCTTCTCAAAAACAAGTCATACCAGACAATTCTCTTTCTTTAAAAAAATAGAATTACAAGCTTGGTGGATCAGGGGAATGCTGTGGACGTAGTATACTTTGATTTCAGTTTGGCTTTTGACAAAGTCCTCCATGATTTTCTTATGGAGTAGTTGGTAAAATATGGGCTGGAAGAGGTAACTGTTACATGGATTTGTAGCTGGTTGACTGACCAAACCCAAAGTGCTCACTAATGGTTCCTTATCATCTTGGAAGAAAGTGACAAGTGGGGTGCTGCAGGGATTTGTCCTGGGCCAACAACTTGGAAGAAAGAATTGAGGGGTGCTCATCCACTTTGCAGATGACACCAAACTAGGAGGTCGCAAATGCTGCAGAAGACAGAATGTCTAAAGGGCAGTCACGTGTTAGATGGAGCAAGCTTGTTTTCTCTTGCTCTGGTTGTGGACTCTCCTTCCTTGGAGGTTTTAAAGCAGAACTTGGATGGCCATCGGTTATGGATGCTTTAGCTAAGATTCCTGTGTTATAGGGCGTTCCTTCCAACTCTGCAATTCTATGATTCTATAATCCTCCAATGCTGCTTATGTATATATGGCTCACAGCTAACAGCTTGCACAATACTATTCAATGTCTCTGAGGCTGAACAGGAATATAAATCTAGGTTTCCCAGTTCAAAGCCCAACATTAGCCAAGGAATCACACTGTCTCTTAAATTAAAGTAACTATCATAAATATAATTGCTGGTTCTTCCTTACCAGTCACTTAGAGGTAGTCATTTCTTCATTCTACATCAGACAGAGAGAAGGGAAGAACACCCTCCTCCTGTCTGTGTTGAGACCAGCTGCCTTTGAGTCTACCTTAACTGTCATTTAGTTGCAACCATTCCATCAGGCTACATGAACTGTTAACTTCCCAGTTGCTCATTACAGAAACTATAACATTAAGAATTGGTACCTAAGTTTACTTTTTTCCTCTTCCCTACTCGTCCCCTTCTCTCTTTTGCATTGTGTCTTTTAGATTGGAAATATGAGAGCGGGAAATATGAGAGCGGGAAGTGCCTTGTTTTTAATAGTTACGTAAGCCACTCTAAGAGCCTTTTTGGCTGAACAACAGGATAAGAATGCTCTAAATAAATAAAAAAATGTAACTAAATATTAGCAATTGCCACAAACTATTTGAGGTTGTTTGTCTGAAGTTGTGCTTGCTGATGCATATTTGATTTGTAACTTCATTCTAAAAATGTGCATATACCTTTAGCAGGAAATGGTAGTATAGTTTTAGTTCTCATGTTAAAACTAAGGACTAAACTGTGTCGATTGTAACTATGTTAGAGACATGCCTTTAACTATGTTAAAGGTAAAGGTACCCCTGCCCGTACGGGCCAGTCTTGACAGACTCTAGGGTTGTGCGCCCATCTCACTTAAGAGGCCGGGGGCCAGCGCTGTCCAGAGACACTTCTGGGTCACGTGGCCAGCGTGACAAAGCCGCATCTAGCGAGCCAGCACAGCACACGGAAACGCCGTTTACCTTCCCGCCAGTAAGCGGTCCCTATTTATCTACTTGCACCCGGAGGTGCTTTCGAACTGCTAGGTTGGCAGGCGCTGGGACCGAGCAACGGGAGTGCACCCCGCCGCGGGGATTCGAACCGCCGACCTTTCGATCGGCAAGCCCTAGGCGCTGAGGCTTTTACCCACAGCGCCACCCGCGTCCCCCTTAACTATGTTAGGGACATGCATTTGACTCTTATCCATGTTAAGCATAGAATCTTCTGCAGAAAAATAACAAAGAGCTTTTATTGTCCTAGCTGTGACTTTCATGCTAAGTATTGTCTTATGCACCAAAATGCATATGGCTGGAATATGGATTCAGCAGTAGATTTGAGTGTCAGATAATATCTAATGCACAGGTAGTTAACCTTTTTATACCTACCGCCCACTAATGCATCTTTCTTGATGTTAAAATTTCCTTACTGCCCACCAGTGCTCGATGGAAGGAGGATTCAGCTTGTGCCGTAGAACCCCCTACTGCCTACCTAGAATCCTGTAACGCCCACTAGTGGGCAGTAGGGACCAGGCTGACAACCCATGATCTAATGCATGCCAAAGAATTGAGACACCAGTTTGCCATCTTGGAATAATTATGCACAGAGTAAGATATGCTATCTTATCTATCCTTCCACTGATGTATGATAAAAGTGCAGGATATTATTTATGCAGAGATAACTTTGTCTGCTGCTGAAACCAAACATCATCCAGTAAAGAGCCTTACAATTACTTCGAAATAACATTGATTCCAAAGCTGTTGAAGATGCAGCTGCCATTGTGATGAATATACCTTTCAGATGGTTAATAGAGCAACAATGCCTGGTGAAAGAGGACAGCTTCTTTCACTACAGGGATCTGAAACACATATACCCATCTCGGTTTTATGAAGAGAATCTTGGAGGTTGCTTTTCATGATTGTTTTTGACACAGAAAAGGTTCATGGAGAGGTGTAGCCTTGCAAATCTGTGTTTTAGTTGTGATCCCGGCATTGCAGGGAGTTGCATTAGATGACCCTTGGAGTTCCTTCAAACTCTGCAGTTCTATGATTCTTTGAAATCTGGAGCTAATTTGGGGCAGTAACATTTAATAACAGCACTTTGAGAGCCAGTGTGGTGTAATGGTTAAGAGCGGTAGACTCGTAATCTGGGGAACTGGGTTTGCGTCTCCGCTCCTCCACCTGCAGCTGCTGGGTGACCTTGAGCCAGTCACACTTCTGTGAAGTCTCTCAGCCCCACTCACCTCACAGAGTGTTTGTTGTGGGGGAGGAAGGGAAAGGAAAATGTTAGCTGCTTTGAGACTCCTTCGGGTAGTGATAAAGCAGGATATCAAATCCAAACTCTTCTTCTTCTTCTAGACCTTTCCATGACATTTACTATATGGTTTATATGGTTTTATGTTTTGTTGTTGTAAGCTGCTTTGTTTTTTGTGAGGAGCAGTATACATTTTTTTGTTAATAAATAACTGGCCAATTTCACTTAAGGAACATCTTTGTTTTTCTGGTATTGGAGAGGGGAAATTTGGGGACCATTTTCTTTCACAATCCCACAGCAGAACTCCGTCTGGAAGAGCCACTGGAATTCTGATACTTTAATGTTTAAGCGATGACTAGGACTTAACCTCATTGTACACAATGAGACTTAATTCTGAGTAGACACAAATAGAATTGCACTGTAAATGAGATCAATAGGAATTCAGAGAATATTTGTATGAAATGGCTATAAACTATTAATGGCTAGGGCTTACAGTTACTTCTTTGTAAGAAAATACAACATTGGTAATACCGGATCTTATTTCTTCTAATATTTATATGACCTTTACCAGGAAGGAAAATATCCCTTTGTCAATGCCAACTATTGGAAGACATCTCAATTCTCATTGCCAATACTTTCCACATTTGGTATACTGGGAATAACCTCTTAGTTTCTTCCTAATAATTTTCCTACCTACACTTTACTTCAGCATTGTCTGTGTTTTAACTCCTGTTAATGTGAATGAATTTGTTTATTTTGCTTGTGACATAATACCTCTGATTTGGTGATTCAAGCAACTAGCCTTCTCAGAAGTTGTTGCTGCAGTAATTGAAAGCTGTTTCAAACAAGTGAAATTGTTCAGCCTTTGCTAAGATGCCTATACAATTTTTAGTGCAATTTCCTTGATGGTTATTCTCTCTTGCGTAGGATTCAGCAATTTTAAACTAATGTTTTGCAGGGATCAGCTTTTAGCAGTCAGCCATATGAAGCTTACAATCTTTTCTTAACAACAGCCATTGGTGATGGCATCAAGCTCTGGGATTTGAGAACACTGAGGTAACAACAGTTTATTTGAGCCTGTGCGCAAATGCTAACTGTGACAAAGGTGGTTGGATTGTCACTAGGCACTATGAATCTAGGATGATCTCTGTTTTTGTGAACAGCAAAGCCCATTTCCCCCCTCATGTTCAATTTATATGTTTCTTTTTCTATCATGTTTATGTGAATTCTTTTTAACATTTATGTGTTTGCATGTGCCTAGATATGTACTGATGATTCTGCAAATTTATGTTTTGTATAGAATAACAGTTACAGTCCAAAGCACCAGTAGACGCTGTAATATATAGAATCAGATTCTATTTTTACTCTAAACCATCCTATTCTGACCTGAAGCCTTCCAGATGTTTGGGACTACAGCTTCCATCTGTCCTGACCATTGACCATGCTGGCTGGAGCTAATGGAGTCCAAAACATCTAGAAGATGCCAGATTGAGGAAGGCTGCTGGGCAGAGCAATCCCAACCAGTCAATTATGCCAGAAGGCAGATGTGCTAGTATATGATCTTTGTAAATTTAAACTGCATCCTAATGGCTCCTCACCATCTGGGAGAGATTAGCTTGTGGCATATCCTGCTACCCCACACGCCTGGTTGAATTGACCTTCAGCTGGTGTAAGTGGCTTACCCTGGTATATCTACTTACACTGGCTGAGAGAAAACCTTCTTGCCATAAGGTAAGAAGGCAAAAGTTACGCCAGTGTAAAGGGCAAACACAGTGCTTGTTAAGAGTGGGAAATGAGAGTGTCACAGCCAGGGAGAGTTACGCTGCATCCTAACTCCATTCATTGGTCCCAACCACAGAGTTTGGTGTACACCATCAAAACTGCAAGTATAGCTAACATTTAAGCCACGAGAGTCAGTGGAAGGGCAGAAAATGCAGATTTACACTCCTCCTCCCCCAGCCCCTTCCCCAGCCAGGAGCAGTTAAGATACAGCTTATTTTTCGCTCTATAAGACGGACCCGACCATAAGACGCACCTAGCTTTAGAGGAGGAGAACAAGAAAAAAAATGTTCTCTCCCTCTCTGCGCAGCGCCTCTCCAGCAAAGCGGGAGGAGAAACGGAAGGGGCTCCGTTTCTCCTCCCGCTTCGCTGAAGGGGCGTTGCACAGCTCTCCCTCTCTGCACAGCGCCCCTTCAGCGAAGCGGCAGGAGAAACGGAGCCCCGTCCATTTCTCCTCCCGCTTTGCTGAAGGGGCGCTGCGCAGCTCTCCCTCTCTGCACAGTGCCTCTCCAGCAAAGCAGGAGGAGAAATGGAAGGGGCTCCGTTTCTCCTGCCGCTTCACTGAAGGGACGCTGCACAGCTTTCCCTCTCTGCACAGCGCCTCTCCAGCGAAGTGAAGTCAGAACAGCAAGAGGGATCGCTGCACAGCGAAAGCAGCGATCCCTCTTTCTGTTCTGGCTTCTGGGATAGCCGTGCCAAGCTTCTTCAGGGTAGGAGGAGCGTTCCTCCCGTTGCCCTGAAGAGGCTACACATGGCTATCCCTGAAGCCAGGAGAGCAAGAGAGATTGGTGCGCACCGATCCCTCTTGCTCTCCTGGCTTCAGCGATAGCTGCGCAGCCTGCATTCGCTCCATAAGACGCACACACATTTCCCCTTTTTAGGAGGGCAAAAGTGCGTCTTATAGAGCGAAAAATACGGTAATTTATACAAGAGGTGTTGGTGTGTATATTACATTTCTTCAACATTTTAGAATATCAATCTTCCAGTTGTAAATAGCCCTGTGGTTTATGCAGTGGGTGATATATAAATAACTTAAATAAGTAAATAAACCTGCCTCTTGGTAGATTAGGACTGCTCTGTCCAAATGCAGGAACATTTTTAATACAGATGCACTTAACCAGGGAGATGGCTTAAGTCACATTTTAAAATCTATGTACATTTAAGAGCGCACATGGCGGTGAATCCTATTCTAAAGCAACGGAACTTTGGAATTAAGTAATGAAACACACCCTTTTAATCTTGAAAACCTTTTTCATCTTATCTGACTTGAAAAGCATTTCATATACAGATTAGAGCAGAAGAACAGAAAAAAACATATATGGGGAAAACGGTGTTTATTATTGAATTGTAGAGGATGTAGAAGTGAAGTGTGTTTGAAAAACTGCTTTGGAAGAATGTGGCGGCCAGCTTAATATCAGTTGATTTTTGGGTTATTGTTTTATAATTTAATCTTATCTTTTTTTAGAGAGTTTGTAAGAATGTGCCAAAATATAAAGGTTTATTACCCCTACCAAATGTCAAAAAGTAATAAAATGAGATACTTTGGGGGTTGGACTCTGTTACATCCTTATGTTTTTGTAATCAACTGGTCTAACTACAATTCATGAAAAATGAAAAATTGGAAAGTTTTTCACAGGTCACTTATCTGCTGCCTCCTTTTCAAACATTAATTTAAGTAAAGCAGTTGAATGGTAAAATAGTTAAAAGTAAAATCTGGGTAAGCAGTTTAACTGTATTGTAGCTAATGGCCTTGCTGTATGATGTGTTATTAATGTTGTCAGGTCTTTTTTATAAGAGTCTTTCTTTCCACTCCTGTTTTTTGTTTTCTCCTCCCTTATTTCTGTTTCCACACTGTTTCTTTCAGCGGCATTAGTTGATTTGATGTGATGTCATGATGAGATTGTGTTAGTTGGTGGGTTATATCCCCAGCTGTCATTGACTTAGTGGGCTTAATATCCACTGTATGCTTAGAGGGCTTGTAGAGACTTTAGACCCTGAATTATAATTCTATAAATTCTGTGGGCCTTCAGTGTGAAAATACTAATTTCCACTAGCCCATCTTTTAGTGTACACCATGGACTGTTGAATGAAATATTCAGAGGTTGTGAACCTTCTTCTAATGCATGATTAAACATGGAAGCAATTTGTTTATTTTTTAAAAAAGAAGTAGTGCTTTATTTATTTAATTAAACCCTTTCTGAAGGTGTGAACGTCATTACCAAGGTCATAGTAGCCGCTGTCGCCCTTGTGGAATCGCTGTTTCTCCTTGTGGACAATTCATTGCCTGTGGATCTGAAGATAAATGTGTATGTATTAGTAGTTTATTTCTAGTGTATATATGCTATTGTAAATACAGAAAGTTTTGTGATCTCTTATAGCTTTTTGAACTTACAGGAATTTGGAATTGTTGACCTTTTAATTGATTCTTTTTTTTTTTTACCTGAACTAAATTCAAGAATTCCATCACATCTGTGTGTTTATTTGGATTTTGGAACTTGTTGCATATTTCATAAGTTAGCTATGCTATTTTATTATTTCATGGAGAGGATGCATCTGTTTATATGAAACTACACCTATGTCTGGTAAATCCAGGTGTGAGTCTGGGGAGTAGGTAGAAAGGTGAAGACCAGGACTAAGGAAAATTGAAATTTGAACACTGTGAAAACATAGGCTGCCACTTCAGCTTTCCATCCAGGGAATGGGAAAGGAATTTTAAAGCAAGTTTTGAAAGCTTTTTCCTAATATATGCAAGACTATAGTGTAAAAAATAAAATGGAAAATGGCACATTAAAAGATAAGATGCTGTGGCTTAGGCTGTGCATGTTCTTGAAGAGTAATTACATGAGCTCTGAAGTATGGGAAGGGGTTGGGATACCGTTATGAGGAAACTGAGCCAGGCCCAAATTGGCAAGATACCTATTTTAGTATTTACCGTATTTTTTGCTCCATAAGACGCACTTTTTTCCTCCTAAAAAGTAAGGGGAAATGTCTGTGCGTCTTATGGAGCGAATGTGTAGTCGATCACTGGCTCCCTTTCTGGCCCCGCCTCCTTGCCCAGGCCTCCATTGTTGGATGTTCTGCGGACGGAGGCTGTTTGTTTCCCCAGTGACATGTGACTGGCTGATTAGATTATCTGTCTGGAAACTGTAGAAATGGCTCCTTTTCCTTTCCTAAAGAAGCTGCAGAACTGTGAGTTGAACCCCATAAAAACAGGATTTTTTCCCTTTGCAAAGTAAGCTCAACAGCTTTGAGCTGATCCTCAAAAGAAGGGGCTTTTCCCCTTTAAGGAAGAAGCTGCACAACTTTGAGCTGATCCTCAAAAGAAGGGGTTTTTCTCCTTTGCAAAAGAAGCTGCAAAACTGTGAGCTGATCCCCCCAAAACAGGGCTTTTCCCCTTTCCTCCTCTAAAAATTAGGTGCGTCTTATGGTCTGGTGCGTCTTATGGAGCGAAAAATACGGTATGTAATTAGGAGGAATGTTCTGTGGTTTTCCTCGGTATATTTGGGGAACAATAATGCAATTGAGGATGCTCCTCAAGGTGGTGATGGCTGATAATTCACTTCTACCTCTTTTAGGCTGGAGCATGCCCTACATCCTGAGCTTTGCCTCTTGTAATTACGGTTTGCCAACCCAGATTAAGTGGGAATAGCCTCCACCCAATATGGATTTTATTAAGTGATTCTGTGCAGAAGGGTCTCGCTCCCATCTCCCCATCAGTTCTGTTGGCCAACAGTGATATTATTCTTGACTCTAAATAGTGGAATCCAGAAACAAATCTGTTATATAAGCTTCCTCTTTCCTGTTAAGCTTGCAACGATTGTTTTTGTGACATACGCAGTTCCATTTAGAGAGTTTAGTGCTTCACCTCTTCTTTTAAAGAAACGTGTAATGAATAAGAAGCCAAAAGAAGCAATAAAAGTAGGATTATTAATCATAAACTGCCTTCCACAAGTGTTGGATGGGGAAGAATATGTGTTTGCTGCGCTGCTTAAAAACAAAATGGAAACCATATTCCCTCTTGATTCTGGGACAGGTTACTGTAAACAAGAGTTTCTGGTGCTTTGCCTCCTGTTTCCTCCTTGTAAAAATAGGTTGGGGAGCTATGAACTAAGAGTTCTTCATTCTCCAAACCATTCCTGAGGAAGCCTCACCGCTCTACCACCCATTCACTTTGGGAGGCTACAGGGGGCTGCAGCCAAGAAGAGGGGTGTAAAAGTGCTGTTCTATTTGCAGTTTGTTGAATCCAGGATAGTATTTTAATTTTAGTGTTGTAGCCTTAGCTCTATGAATGTTGTGAATTATAAAAGTACCTTTGAAGAATTCAGGAAAATAAGTGTTTCATGGGGAGAAGGGTTGGAGAATAAAATTACAGCAGAATCCTAACCATGCCTACACAGAAGTAAGCCCTACTGAATTCAATGGGGCTGACTCCCAAGATAAGTGTAGTTAGAACTGCCACCTCAGTTACTAGTTGGTTAATTAGATGCCACCTTTCTCTAAGGTGAAAGTATACATAGGATTCCCAGGTGGTCTCCCATCTGGGCACTGACCAAACTCAGACCTATTTAACTTCACCATGGTAGTTATTATTATTATTATTATTTATTTCATTTATAAATTGCTTCCTGAAGTGATTTACTGTTGTCTCATGTGCCTTCAGACCATACTCTAGGAGTTAAGTTGACGGAGTGCTTGTGTCTGGTTCCAAAATTTACACACACTTAAATAATCGATAGGAGCATTCTGGATGACCTTCACCTTGCCCTGGGACCTGAGAGGTCATCCATGACAAGCATAGTGATGTTAAATTCTCGAGAATATTCTCACCTCACGCAGACTGTTAATATCCTATTTTTTTGGCCAGAGGAATGAGAATTATTAATATTACAGAGAATAAAAGTAATGCTTAGAAGAAGCCAAAAAGAATAAATATGTCCAGCATGAAGTGCAAATGTTTATCATGAACACTGAAAACTGGGATATGAACGTATACTCCTAAAAGTATGCCTTGTTTCTTGATTATTTCATTGGAGGTTTAGGCCAGAATAGTATGTGATAACTATGGCTTCAAATACTGGTTGTCACCAAACACCTGTAAAAAGGGGACTTAGGGGTGATTTCAAGTGGGAAAATGGCAAGCCAAGGAGTGCTGAACCTTTTCTTTGCTTGCTGCTTTTCCTCTGGCAGTGTCATGGTGGCCCCTGAATTCCGTGAGGACCCTGCCCTTCCAGTGACCCAAGATTTGGGTGAGCAAGCCTTTGGGAATGACCCCCCCCCAGGTTGGCTTCTAGGAGATGCCCTGGGAGAACCTTCAGGGTAGGTTCTTGACCCACCCCTGGCAGATGAGTCCCCAGTCAAGTCAAGGGAAGGTTGAGTCACCCCCTTCCAATCCTCAATAGAAATGGTGCTAGGAGGTCGAAGCCCAGGCAGCTGTTGGTCAACAGAGTGCAAACCTGAGAGTCTAGTGTCACTGCTTGACTTGAGAAAAGGATTTCTTGAGAGTAATGGCATTCCTCAGTAGAAAGGGCTTTTAGAACAGAATTGAGTATGTGCATCTGGTGTTGGTTATGTAATATTCCTTCAGCTCTTGCTCCTGGAATCTTCTGACTGTCTTCTGCTGCCACCCTCTAAATCTTGTGCTTGACCTCTGCTTTATACTGCTTGGTGCTATCATGTTTTGGACCTGAGTCTGCAACGGACTCTGTTGTGTAGTCTTGCCCTACTCCAGCTACACCGGCAGAATTCAGAAAGGCAGCCTGTTTCCCCTGCTACTTTGACAACCTTCTGTTTTCCAATTGAAATCACACATATACACATGATTTACATTAGTTTGGCAGGAACCACTGTTTGAAGAACTGCCACTGTAATGCAGTTAGGATTGGAGATGGCATAATCCTTAACCATTGTTAAGGCCAGGGTTGAGAATTGATTCCATGAAGATAGGTGGCATGTGATTCCATAACCTGCTTCTGATCCCTTAACCATGATGTAAGCATTGGGGTGCTGCATTCTGTTGGTAGGCCAATAGAATTATTAAACAAAATTCCATGTTTGTTGTCTGAGATTCATCTGACTGGGTTGAAGTTGCCATTTAGTTCCTTCTAAAGTGACATGTTTTTGTATTGCACAAGTAAAACATTTAAGAAAGTGCTTCAATAACATTGAAGCAGTGCTTCAGTAACATTTCCTGACTGTGTGTATGTTTTTCAAAAATTCATAGTTAAAATGCCCATCAATCATCCTCTAAGGCAGTGATGGCCAAACCTGGCCCTCCAGCTGTTTTGGGACTACAATTCCCATCATCCCTGATGATGGGAGTTGTAGTCCCAAAACAGCTGGAATGCCAAGTTTGGCCATCACTGCTCTAAGGTTTCTGGCTGCACATGCAAAAAGGAGCTTCAAGTCTGTATTCAGCGATACACAGTGTCATTCTATGTGTTTACCCCATCTTCAGCCTCTTGTTACAATGTTATAGAAAATTAAACTAGAAAATGGATGGTAACTGGGCACATCTTCAACATATGTGGTATTATAGTGTCCCTGCTCAGCTCACAGAGATAGTGTGTTTCATTATCTACTTAAAAATATATATATATCTAGAAAGAATTTATACCTTGGTGCTTCTTTTTTGTAGCCCTAATATAACGACACCAGCAAATTCTCCTTTGAACCTAATTGATTTTGAAAATGTGCTGAGAACAATCTGTACATTTCCAATAAAAGGAAACAGAAGTAGGTGTGAGGTTACATACTCAGGAAGGCCATATGGATGTGAATAGTAGAAGTAAACTATTTTTACTTCTAGCTGAACTGGGGCAAAGATGAAAAGGAAATATCAGTAGTTTCTGAATCAGTCATTTTTATTATTAGGAATAGGGTTAAATATGAAAAAGTGAATTTACTTTGGCTTTAGTAAACCAGATTTATATGCACATGTGAATTTTCACTATTTGTCCATTTCCTTCATGGCTCTTTTCCTCTCTTTATAACTTGAAGTTTTAAGGAAATGTGTAACTTCTACCACTAAATCACATACCTGATGGATTTTCAGAGTAACTGCTATTCATTTAGTATTTTTCCAGAAAATTTAGTAATTCAGAATTTCTTACTGGTTAGTAATGATTGTAGAACAACATGTGATTTTATCATTGGTTGTAAATCACTTTGAGTGGTCTTTTTTTAGCAGGAAGTGATACATAAATTTCATAAACCTAAACCTAACTTAAAGTAGTATGAATGCAATTGAAATCTAATAAAACTAATCAAGAGGTGGGGGCAGAAAGCAGTAAATGACTGCTACTACTGAGCCTCATGATCTTACTGGTGGTTATCTGTTGTGTATGGCCCAAACAACCCCACGTAGGTGGAATTGTCTTCAATGCACTGGGTCTCACAAGGCCTTTGAAAAGGCTTTGCACTTCTCAGCACTGACACAAGTTGATGATAAGCTGTCTTCTGCATTTGGATGGATAAAAAGATAGAGTATAAAAATACTTGATGAATGTCTTCCTCTAATACTGTGTGTGTGTGTGGCAGCAGCGTGTGAAGCCAGTAACTTGTTCTTTCTGAAAAGAAGCTAGCACCATATTTCTAGCCTCAAGGAATTACATGTGTAATGTGTTTTAGACCGAGCTGCCCAAAGCATCAATTGAAAGTCCACCTTTATAGTATGGATATATCAGCGAGACTATGCAACTGCACTGACCATCAGGTTACCTGTAGATGGAATTCTATATGATAGTTTTTTACCTATATAATTCCCTGAAGGACTGGATCCTTCTTTGTGTTACCTACTGAAGTGTATGTGGGTTCCCATGAAGCGAGACACAGTGATAACAGCAAGAAAGTTTACTGAAGTAACAGAACTGAACAACGGGGGCAAAGCAACTGCTTATATACTCTGAAGGCCTGGGCCACTCCTACTCTCAACATGATTGGCTGTCTAAATTCCCAAGCTGCGAATCACAACTCAAAGTTTAAGGGCCAATGGCAGTAGCCCAAATCCTGAAATGTTCTGTGATTGGATATCATGTATCAAATCAGAACACAAGGGCTCAGAATCCTTAGTCCAGACTCAAGCTCAGGCAAACACAGACCACTGAATACATAACACCTACACTGAAGGTACAACTCCTTGTTAACTAGTTGAACTTCTTATCCACGTGAGGCTACTAATAATGCTCTCTCAGCTTATCTCGGTGAAAATCATCTCATTGTAAAAAAAAAGAGAAAAAAGGTGGAAAAGCAGTTTAATATTTTTGGAGTTGCTTGAGATATTACTAACATTAGAGTTATATTTATATATTGTAAATATATTGTAACTTAAAGTGTGATGAAAAAGAGTCTGTAAATACTTTTCATTCTGACCAAACTTAAATTTGATTCAGTGATTGAAATTTGTATAATGGTATTTTTTTTTTTACACTACTGAACCCTGCTTGTTGTTGTTTTTTCAAAAATGCAAATTACATTAGGTGCTTCTGACAGCTTTAATTGTGTGTTATTTCTTTCAGGCATATATATATGAGATGCATTCAAGCACTTATTCCCATAAATTGACTGGACACACAGAATCTGTCATCAATGTGGCTTTTAACCCTTCATCTCCTCAGGTATTTTTCTTTGTTTCTCATTTATGAATTTTAATTTCTAATTGCTTTTAGCATTAATCAGATACTGATTTCCCCCCACTGCTTTTTCCTATGCCGTCATATTATCTGTCATTAATATCATTAAGGGTCAATTATATTTGCCTTATTTATTAATGTTTGTGGAATGACTTCCCCACTGAAGTGCATCTTTCTCCAATTTTATATTCACTTAGCTGTCAGGTAAAAACCACACCTTTTGTCAGGTTTTAAGAGGCTAAGTTATGTCATTTTCATGGTGCAGCTAATTACATTATTTATATATTTAATTGGATTTATTTTGAATGCTTTGCACCACCTTGTCCCTATTCATCCCAGTAAGCAACAATGACTACTTGCCAGGAAGCTAACATACCAGCTCCATTCCACCCAGCACGCCACTTCTGGTGACGTATAACATTTCTGAAAATACAATCATTTCACAATTTAATATAACTGATTATTTGTAAGAAATGTAACTGTATTTCAGATAAAGTTATACTCATACCTTGGAAGTTGAACAGAATCTGTTCTGGAAGTCCGTTCGACTTCCAAAACATTTGAAAACCAAATCGCGACTTCTGATTGGCTGCAGCCAATCAGAAGCCATGGAACCCCGTCGGAGGTTTGGGTTCCAAAAGAACGTTCACAAACTGGAACAATCACTTCCGGGTTTGCAACGTTCAAGAGCCAAAACGTCCGAGTTCCAGGGTATTCGGGATCCAAGGTACGACTGTACTTTAATTGAATATATCCTGACTGATTACCAAGTAGGCATTGTAGTATGAATGTTTCAAAGGGACTTTTTCATTGTGTATTTTAATTAATTAAATTAATTTATTAAGAATCTTTATATTGTATAAACTTGTGTAATTTTTTTATGCTTGTAAACTGCTTAGAAGCCTATTTTAGAATTAACTGGTAAATAAATGTGATAATATTTGTCATTAGGGAAAGAATATTTGAATCTTGCTGTCATTTAAGTGGGTCATTTTAGCTAGTGTAACTTTGGAAATCCCCCTTTCAGTTACAGTTGCACTTCAGTTACAGATAGAGGATGTTTTCTATTGAATTTTGGTGTGGAGGTACCTACCCACTGGCCAGTAGGGAAAGTTACATCCAATACAGCAGAATTTTTAGGGCTGAAATCATCAGAATTTATTTATAATTGGATATAAGTAGTATTGGATGGGTCTAAAAATACGAGTTACTGAATTTTTACTGGCTACTAGGAAAAGCTTGTTTTCCCTGGTGACAACATCTGGAGAACTCAAGTTTAGAAGAAAGACATATATGAAAACATTGTTCTTCTTTGGTTCGTTGCCACCTGGTCACTTAATCATCAGTAGCATGTAATTTTCCACAAGCAAGCTATGTTTTGTAGTGATAGGGGAAAATCATTTTTCTTTTCATCATTCACCAAATTTTGGCTTTGACTTGGCATTAAATTAGGTTATTCCTCTGTGGCTTGCCGTGTGCTTTCCATCATGTGAAAGATTGCAAGATTCTTTATTAAAAGACAAGCATCCTGATTCTCAAAGCTGTATTGTGATTGCAATAATGCATTAGTTATGAGGCAGAAAGCTCTTAAAGACAGAGATTTACATGTGGTTTCTTCACAGCTGACCTAAACTGGGTAGATTGGAGATATGGAATCTCTAAGTCACCTTTATGATATAATGGTTTCCGAGAAGTAGCATTTATCAAGTAGAAATGGAGTACCGTTTTGCACGTGGCAAGTAGTGAGATGGAAGTAAAAGGAAGCATTGCTGTTTATAATAGAAAACACAGGGAAGAACAGGGGTGAAAACAGCATTAATTGAAATGTCCTCTTAATATAAGAGAAGTGGTCAAGACACATTTTGGGACATACAGATTCACCCATTTTTTAAAAGATAAATTAGGGGTGTGCATTGCATTTAGACAAATTCCGAATCTTGAGCTGAATTGGATTGATAAGACAGTATTTAGGAGCTGCAATTCAGGATCCCTCTGAATTGCCACAAATAGAATCAGGGACATCTGAAGCAATTCAGGCCAGTTTGGAGATTTCAATGTTTAAATAACTGCATGCCGTGTTGAAATGTTTCTTCCCAAGCTTGTCATATAAGAAAAGACATGCGGGGTGAGAGGAAGGAGGGAGAGCTGGGGTGTTCAGCTTTGTAACTGACATATCTAGCTTTTAATCAGGTGGAATGATTTTACCAGGACTCTCAAATAAGAATGCTTTGCGGAATGATTTTTGTTATCTTTAATATTTGTGTACGCTTGACATTTTGTCTCAGAGGCTTTAAGCATGCTAAGACATCAGAAGCAATAACTAAAGTGTAATAAACATTTCTATTTTGACTAGACA
Organism: Podarcis tiliguerta; assembly: GCF_965153285.1. Lineage (NCBI taxonomy): Eukaryota > Metazoa > Chordata > Lepidosauria > Squamata > Lacertidae > Podarcis > Podarcis tiliguerta. The sequence continues at coordinate 47,876,387 of NC_139536.1, forward strand.
GCATAGAATAATTTAAATCATCTTATTTATTAAAGGAAATATGATCAGAAGACTATTGAATACTGCTTCTTTCAGAAATTACTACTTACTTCTTTCAGAAATAACTGCTTACTAATAATGGCATCATTTATGTCACCACAAAATCTTCCCCTTTGTCATTGTGATTTCAACCTTTCTGGATGAGACTTATTTAAGCTGCGACAAAACCAAGGGCAATATGACATCAATAGTGTGTGCCATTTGGAGTCTTTCAACCATATTTGTACTGAGTAAATCTTTGTACATGGTGGATTTATTAGTTTCTGCAGTACTAAGTCACGTAACACTGCGATTTAGAACACTGAGTTTGTTCCTTTTCACTTTTATTAGCAAACAATTTGTGAACGTTCTCCAAAGCCAATTACTGTCTGTATTTTTCAAATGAAGGAGATTGCAGATAATTAACTTCTGCTTCATTCTTTTTCACTGCTATTTTTCCTACTTTAAAAAATACAGTGGTGCCTCGCAAGACGAAAAGAATCCGTTCCGCGAGTCTTTTCGTCTTGCGAAGCAAGCCCATTGGCGGATTAGCGCTATTAGCGCTATTGACAGTTTAAGGGCTAAAAACGGCTTTTTAAGGCTTAAGGGATTAGCGCTTCAGATCTTCAGAAAGCGGTTTTAAGGCTTAAGGGATTAGCGCTTCAGAAAAAGGGGTTTTGGAGCGAAAAAAAATTCAAAATTTTTCGTCAATTTTCGTCTTGCGAAGCAAGCCCATAGGGAAATTCGTCTTGCGAAGCGCCTCTGCAAACGGAAAACCCTTTCGTCTTGCGGGTTTTCCGTCTTGCGAGGCATTCGTCTTGCGGGGCACCACTGTATTTTTATGACACATTGTATGATCTTCAGAAAGATGTACCTTTTGTAAGGGGAAATTGGATGGGCGCTAATAATTTGCCCAAGCCAATCTGAGGTTTCAGAAAAATGCCCCTAACAGCTCTTGTTATTACTGAAAACCCTTTTTGCTCCCCACCCCCAATCCCAATCCTTTTCTTCACTTCTCCTTATTTCCCCGTGTCAGTACATGGGAGAAATGAGAGAAGGGAGATTTCTTTTCTCTCCTTTCTCTCTTCTTCCTCTGTTACCGGGTTCCACTAGGTGGTAGTGCACTATGGCACAAAGCCTTGGGTATTATGGGAGATTTAGTTATCGTGAGATCTCCTGCAACTTGCTGTAGCTCTCAGGAGAACTATTGCTCCCATGTTCCCTTGGTATTTGTTCTGTGGCAAAGAGCTACCCAGAGCATCACAAACAGAGAGGGGAGGGGGAACCCCCCGCCTTATCTACCCTCCCACAATCACCACTTGACAGGAAGCAAAGAGAAGGAGGACAGATGTTTGAAGGGCTAACAGGGAAGGCTTTTGTTGCTGGTGAAGGATGATGTGGGGGAGAACTGGACATGAATCTCCAGCTTGGAATTTCATCTGAGCTGGAGAAGAATTCAAGGGTTTTTTAAATAATAATAATAATAATAATAATTAATAAATTTATTATTTGTACACCGCCCATCTGGCTGGGTTTCCCCAGCCACTCTGGGCGGCTTCCAACAAAGATGAAAAATACACTAAAATGTCACATATTAAAAACTTCCCTGAACAGGGCTGCCTTCAGATGTCTTCTGAATGTCAGGTAGTTGTTTATTGCTTTGACATCTGATGGGAGGGCATTCCACAGGGCGGGCGTCACTACCGAAAAGGCCCTCTGCCTGGTTCCCTGTAACTTGGCTTCTCGCAGTGAGGGAGCCACCAGAAGGCCCTCGGAGCTGGACCTCAGTGTCTGGGCAGAACGATGGGGGTGGAGACGCTTCTTCAGATATACTGGACCGAGGCCTTGTCTGAAGCAGGCTTCTGTGAATCCCAAAGTTCATACTGGAGCTTGACTTGGAAGAACTTTACTAGCATCTCTAGACGTCATATAATGTAAACTTAATTCAAGATCTAACAACTGGGCAAAGTTACAATGTAGTGGATAGGAAAATAGAGGGGTCTTGAAACAAATTCTCATCTCTAGACTATATTATTTATGTGCAGCTTGTGAGGTAGCACACATACAATTTTTGCATGCAATATTCTACCTTGAAAATAAACATCAGGAAGCAGTTTTCCTCGCAAATCTTATAAAAATGAAACCGTTCAACATAAAAGCATTGATGCCAAACCTTGCTGCATCTTTCCAAAAACAATTGGGTTGGCTGTTTTTCTCTCAAGCCGGATTGTACTTTTATTGGAGAGAATCAGCTCTTAACAGTGTTGAAATGTTGTGTTTTCTTTTCTGCCAGATGTTCTAACTTTATATGCCAGTTATAACATAATAGCAAATAAGAGGGGGAAAGCTCAATGTAATCCCATGTATGTGTATTTGGAAATATGTTCCTCTATATGCAATCAAATTTATTCCCAGAAAGGCGTACAGATTTACAGATTTTAAATTGAAGTCTTTTAAAACCAACTATGATGATATTGGTGACAATGGACAAAATTCTACATATTCATAAACATTTTGAGATAAATTTAGGGTACATCATGTACCTTGTATCCAAGATCAGCTCATGCAGACAGAATGCCACTTTAAGCCACAATTAATAAATACATTCTTTCAGCAGAAATTCATTACAACCTTTTTAGGTTGCATTTCTTCATCTAGCATCTCTGAGTGTTCCCACGGTTGATGTATCTGTTCTTTTAGCCACACAGAGCTAGTAGCAGGTAGGTAGTTGTGTGTGTGGTTTAGATTAGGAAATAGGAAATAGCACAGGAGGAAAAGACTAAACACACCCCACATCTGGTGCTACTTCCCCCAATTAAATTAGCAGACCCAGGAGTGATATGGATCACTGATCTCCCATATCCCATCTAGTGGTCCTTATGGGGACCTCAAATCAGGTATTTCAATATATGCAAAGATTCTGCCAGGAGTTTGAAAGATGGCAGAAATTCTTTGAAAGAACCTTACGTTAAAGTGTTTCAGGAAACAAAATAATGACACCTGCTGAATTTTGCCCTTCTTGGTGATTCTTAAAGGGATAGAAGCCTTAGGTTATGTTACATCATATCAACTGTCCTAGTTCCATGTCTACAAATGTTATTTATATCCCTCCAAAGGGAAAACAACATTTTTTCTGTGACATAACACTGTGAAGTAGATCAGGTAGCGAGATTTCTAAAACTATGAAGTAAGCTTCATAAGCAATGCAGATTTAAGTTTTGTGCACCACCAGAGATGTATTTATGGGAGGGCAAATGGGACAATTGCCCAGGGCGATAAATTTGAGGGGGTGGCATTTGCAACACCAGCAGGGTACCTGGACTCTTTATCTTTCATTTAAGAAGAAGAAATAAATAAATGTGTAAGCCTAATTCCACCCCCCTTCTATGAAATTAATAGCTTGACTCTGTTTGTAAACACTGTTACAAAATCTTTTGAATAAATACATTTTTGTGGTTATATAAAAATAAAAGAAACTTAATTGAAACTATGATGAATTTGTTAGAATATTTGGTACTATTCCAGGCACCAAAAATCTTTTTGAAAATAATGTCAACAGATCATAAAATGTTCAATAAAAACATGTGTTCTTATAGTCAGAAACATTTCTGCTAAGCATTTCCCCAGCCATCCTTGCAAGATTATGCTCTCACCTTTTGGTACTCATACAAAATGACAGGTAGTCAATGGAATATTCCTTCACTGAAGAGCTGAATCAAATTTTATAGAAAAATCTGTATAAAAAAGCTAGCCAGCTGTCTGGAAGACAGATATAAAGACTACATGGCCATTTGGATAAGGAAAAGGTTAGTGGAAATCGGAAAGTTTCAAACCTGCTGATCTAATGGATGAAAATCTGAGGCTGTAATTCTATGCACACTTATTTGGGAATAAGTCTTATTAAGCTCATTGGGCTTCTGAGTAGACTTGCATAGAACTGTAGTATTAATTTGAATTGAGTTTTTAGATTGCATGTCTTTATGAAAAAACTCCATTGTGAGATTACTGTCCAGGCTTTTTGCCAGGCTACTTTTAAAATGCAATTTCAGCATCACACCTCCCAGTAGGGACTGGCACAGCACTTGCCCAGATTTTAGGACTATTATTCTTTTTATTAGTATCTCTTTCCCGGTCACTTTCTTTTAAAGCAGTTCATTAGTTACTTCCTGTTCCCTCACTGTGGCTGGCGGTCAAATTCGGTGTGGCTGAAATATGAAAGTAGGTATGGTGAGAACTGCAGTTTTCAAGCCTGTGTTTCAAATGACTCACCAGCTATTCGTACTCGTTTAAATCATTTTCTACTACTCATTATGATATTAAATTCAGTAAAATAAACTTAGCTTCATGTTTAAAGAATGTGAGTGGTGGTGTGTTGGTGGCAGTCTCTGGGCTGCACTGTGTTGCACTTCCAGGTTGACCAGATGTAAACATGGCTGGGCCAGATGTAGAGCACTGGAGTGGTAGCAGCTCAGGGAACGCAATCCCATGTGCAGTGTGGCAGTATAAGAAATGGCCATCAGTTGTGGGTGAGCAGAGTGGCTTAGCTCATTACAGGGGATGGAGAGACAGTTTTGTTGAGAGCTGAGGGGCTTAAGGTGCTACAAAGGAAGGGAGAGATCAGTAAAGAAGAAGAAGAAGAGTTTGGATTTGATATCCCGCCTTTCACTCCCTTTAAGGAGTCTCAAAGCGGCTAGCATTCTCCTTTCCCTTCCTCCCCACAACAAACACTCTGTAAGGTGAGTGGGGCTGAGAGACTTCAAGGAAGTGTGACTAGCCCAAGGTCACCCAGCAGCTGCATGTGGAGGAGCGGAGACGCGAACCCGGTTCTCCAGATTACGAGACTACCGCTCTTAACTACTACACCACACTGGCTCTCTAAAGAAAGTCAGAAGCAGCAAGTGACCTGCTGAGCAGGGGAAGTACAGTCTGGGCACCAAAAATCCATGTTAAAGAAGATCTGGAGGAGAATTTGAATGAAAGCTGTAACTTCTGACTCCCTGGGGAACCAAGGACCCACCAGAAGGATCCTGAAGAAAGTGTTCATTATAATACCACTGGCCTTGATTAGATATTATTTGGAAGTGGGCTGAGTTTGAAATTTTGGATGTCACCTATCTTAGTGGCTATTGACCCAGGAATATACTTGTGGCAAGTATATGACAGTTATATTTTCCTTTTGCAAAATCAGTATATTGATTTTGTACCTGTTCCTGCCTGTACAAAAAAACCCCGACTTCTTTGCAATTTTGCATTTTTTGTTTGAGACAACATACTGAATTTTTGTTGTGAATGTTCATTGTGCTACAGTGTGGCCCAGTGAACACTGTTATGATACTTGAAGTAGAGATGTAGTGTGAAAAAAGCCTTTAAAAATTGCACCCAATCTTGGGCCAATCCTCAAAAAGTGTTGTAGATATAGCCTTGCGTGCCATTCCTTCCACCTTCCCTTCAAACAAAAGAAAGAAAGAGAAAGGGAGAAAGAAAAGCATAAACTTGCAGAATTGAGGTTTATCTAGCATTTGAGTGATCCTCAAGTCCTGGACATATAAGACAAGTTGCTGGCTTTGATATGACATTCTGTGCTGAAAACCTTCATTTTCTGTTGGGATCATTTTCACTGCTGCATAATTCCATGAAAATGGCCACCTACAGACTCATTTTTCATATTCATATATAATTCCCCAGAGTTTCATGATATGGCAACCATTGTTCAAAATGGCATTTTACACATGAATAAAATAACAAGAAACACCAGACATACATGTGTTTCAAAAGTTATTTAGCCCCCCCCCCCCCGTGTTTAGTTTAAGACCTCTTCAAGAAAATAGACAATAGATTAATGATCTTTTATTGAGTTGACAGTTTTGCTTTTTCCTTTGGCACATAGAGAATTTTTTTTAATGTTAGGAACAAAATCAGACATGCTTAAGACAACAAAACCTACTTTGGTTCAGCATGTTACGTAGGTCACAAAAAACACATGCTCCCTGCCCCTTCAACAAATGAAAATAAAAATCTGAACATTTTAACTTTTTCTTTTTTGAATTTGTTATCATTAAAAAAAACTTGAGATGTTGACTAACATTTTTTTTTACATGTAACAGTTCTTTTGACAAACATAGCACCAAAATGTGCAACTTATTTTTTTTACAAACAAACAAACCTTAGTGAAGTGTCATTTGCTTCACACCAAACCTTTTGTAAAGTCATAAAACGTGTTTAGCTCATCCCCCCCAGGCCACAAAAAACAACTTGTAGTAAGAGAACTAATTAGAAGAGAAAATGCTTCTGAAAAGAAGAGTGATATTGGAGCTTCTAGCAGAAAGATGGGGGCTGTGGAAACTACTGACACTGTACAGTGTTTCTGTAGAAGGGATAATGTATCTTGCCAGCTGTCAGGAAAAAGAAAGAAACCACAGCTATGAAAAACAGAAAAACGGGGGAAAGGAGAAAGTACATAAACAACTCCCAGTATACAGGTTAAAAGAAGAACATGACATATATAGTAATGAGCATCCCAAAACCCCTTTGGGATTTGAAAAATTTGTGAACTACATCCAGAGGTGGTTGAGTTAATCTCTAGTAAGGATCATCAAGTTTTCTACTGTGTTTATTGTGAGGACTTAAGTCTTCTTTTGGCAGCACGCAAATTTGAAGACAGAACAAAGAAAATTAAAGAAGCGATTGAATTGATTGTGTGTGATAAAAACTCAACAGACTATAGGATGCAGAGATTCCAAAGTTGCAACTTGGATAAACTACGCAATATTGAATAGAAGATTCTGGTAAATCAGTGGAATGTAGATAAATTGGAGCTGCAGTCTGTTACCTGGAGTGAAATAGAACAAATGCTTTTTAGTCAAACGAGAAAAATATTGAAGCATGCATACAATATATGTAGACAAGCAAAAGAGCTTCAGAGCCAAAAGGAAAAATTTGTGGCAAAGTGAACTGATTCTGCAAACTGACTTTGCAGAGAATTATTGCATAAAGTATCAGAACGAAGCAATGCAGGCTCATTGGACTGCAGAACAAGGAACTTCTGTAATAATTTACACTGCTGTGATTTATTATAGGCAAGTCACTGATGAAGAAGTGCAGGTACAGATGTATGCTGTCCTTGATGCAACTGAGCATTTCTCTTTCACTGAAATTCTTCCAATGCAAATCATGGCATTGAAATTAGACCCATTATTCTATGGACTGACACCACTTTAAGAACAGGTATTCCACAGTGACTTCATCATTTACAAATCCTGGAACTTAAGTAAATCTTCCCATGGCAGAGGACCACATGATGGAGTTACCAAAAGAATTGTATGGGACAGAGTTTTGAGAGGACAGGCAGTGATGCACAATGGATTTGATCCTCCCCCTTAAACTTGGAAAAACTTCAAGCATGTTTGCTCGTCATTGAGGAAAACAGAGGAACATAAAAAGACCTCAGTGAGGTGTTTGAAATGTAAATCCCATGAAAGGCATACAATCAGCAGAATGTGTTGTCAACATGGAGTGATTTAGAGTATGCCATTATCAAAACACAGTAGATCAGGCATAGGCAAACTCAGCCCTCCAGATGTTTTGGGACTACAACTCCCATCATCCCTGACCACTGGTCCTGTTAGCTAGGGATGGTAGGGGTTATAGTCCCAAAACATCTGGAGGGCCGAGTTTGCCTATGCCTGCAGTAGATTATGCCCCAATGGGAAATGTAAGTATCCTGAAAGAAAGCACAGAATCAGAAACAGCCGCTAAAGTACTGGCTTCAGTTGGCAACTTTGTTATTGTTGCATTTGAGACAAGGAAATTGAAGGGAAAATGATAAATGTTGTGTTGAAAAGAAAACAAATCGTTAGGGTGTTGCCACAGGCAAGTATGAATTCAAGTAGATATTACAACTTCCTACAAAGACCTGGTGCTGACTTGCAATTTATGAATGTCTAGTTGTGCCTAGTTATGTGTCGTATGCACAGATTCTTGCCTTGGAGTCATTTTATTTGTATTTATCTGTCAGTGAACAATTATGTTGGTCACATTGTGTTGTGGTTCGAGGACCCGACCCCCGCGCGGTGGAAATGAACACACAGGGACACGTGATTATGGTTTATGGGCATGGAAAAGGCCACAACTTTATTGGTTACAGCAGTGAAAAGGTATTGGCTTAGGCATTGGATGTCCACCACAGGGGTTGAATCACCAGTGGGCGGAGCCTGTTGATGATAATACAACTATAGGCTCCCCACTGACGTCACCGGGGGTCGTGCCATGGCCTCCCGCCAAGCAGGCATCGGACGGAATACACGACCGCCGGATTCCTTTAACGGAATACCCAAATTGAAGGCTTAGGCGATGGCCATACCTAGCCTTCCAACACACCATACCGCAATAATCCAATGCCTAACCTACCCACCAATACCACGAAAGTTGTGACGATTGCTACGAGGTAGGCGAAAAAACCCCATGGCCTAATGCCATGTGGAAAAACTCCTACCAGGCCCCCCGCCTAACCAGGGCGACCAACCTAAAGTCCATAGCAAGGCCAAGAACCTAAGCTAAAGGGAGTGGCGGGTGGGTGATCGCGGTGAATCGAGGAGGCAGGACGAAGCAGGAAAGAGGCCGGGAGAGGGCTGGCGCCCGAATTTAAAGTCCGCTGGTTACGCCCCAGCGGCACCTGATTGGGTGCCGGCTGGTGGGCGGGCGCCAGCCAGGTGAGCCAGGTGAGCAGGGGGCGGAGGCCCCCTGCTGGGGGCGGAGCTCGGGCTCCCGCCCACAACCACTCCCCTCTCTTTCAGGAGGAGAGTCTTTGTGGTTCGAGGACCCGACCCCCGCGCGGTGGAAATGAACACACAGGGACACGTGATTATGGTTTATGGGCATGGAAAAGGCCACAACTTTATTGGTTACAGCAGTGAAAAGGTATTGGCTTAGGCATTGGATGTCCACCACAGGGGTTGAATCACCAGTGGGCGGAGCCTGTTGATGATAATACAACTATAGGCTCCCCACTGACGTCACCGGGGGTCGTGCCATGGCCTCCCGCCAAGCAGGCATCGGACGGAATACACGACCGCCGGATTCCTTTAACGGAATACCCAAATTGAAGGCTTAGGCGATGGCCATACCTAGCCTTCCAACACACCATACCGCAATAATCCAATGCCTAACCGCCACCCGAGCCAAAGGCTCGCCGCCAATACCCTCACAGCTGCAACCAATCCCTAACACTACTGATAACACCGTCGAGCCACAAATCATTTCCCTGGTCAGATAAATGGACCCCATCATTCCGGTACAAGGCCTCGTTGCCAATCCGGATACGATCATGCGAGATAACCTGGCCATTCAAGTATCGCACCCGACGGGACGCGGCCCGATTCAATATCTTCCTGGTTCTCTCAACAGCCATACAACTCTGTGCCCCACGCCAAACAATTCTTTTAAGGAGGGAAGACCAAAACACAGTGGTTCCGGGGCACAAACGCGCAATCTCGCCCAAGTCAGTCCTTATGTTCCATGATAAGTCCGCTGTTCCTCTGGTAACGAGGTCATTTTCCCCGAGCTGGATAACAAGGACGTCTGGGGGGCCAAATAAGGCCACTTTGTCGCGTAACAAAGGCATAAGTTCCTGCCAGCGCATGCCTCTTCTGGAGAACCAGAAACAACGGACTCCCGGGTGCAAGCCAAGGTTGGAGGTGAGGCCGGAACTGCACGCCCTTGCACGGGCCCAATGGACAATGCTATGTCCGCAAATCCACACGATCTTTCTGGTAGCGGCTGAGGATGAAAAGAGGAAAGACCAGGGTAAGTCGGGGTCATGAGGGCAACGCCGTCTAACGGATATAAGCTTTATATGCATCTGATTTCCAACGACCCATTTCCTTAATCCTATCAACCGGCAGGCCCAAATGAGCAGCTGTTGTGGCGGCGCCAATCCGGAAGGAGTGCGCGGCATAATCCTGGGAGGGCAACCCACACGCGTCAATGGCCTTCCGGAGCACCCTGGTAAATTGATGTCTTAGCAAGGGAGACCCGTCTTTATGAACCAGAAGTGGGCCCGGGCCGGTAGGCCGGAGGTAAAGGAACCGTCCAGTGTCCTTTACAGGGCACGGCCCAGCCTCCTTTGAGGCTAATAATTTGATGAAAGTCCCCCTACCCGCCTGATCAGTTTTTGACTGGCGTATCCGGATTGTTACGGACGCCTCGGCTAGGTGCACGTCCTCCAGTAAGAGGCCGCGTGTTGAACCGTTAGCACAAACTTCGGCCACCACCTCACCCACGCGCAGGGCGCCAAAAAATGCAATTGCATAGGCGGCGGAGAACATGCGGGCCTCGTACTTGGACCAACAGATGGACCTCAACTTTGTGCGTATCCTAGCCAGTAACCCATACGAGATCGGCTTACGACCCTCGACCCTTGGGGGTTGCATCCTACGCCAACCCTCAATAGCCCTGCGTACTAAGAAGTCACTGCATGGGTCGGATGAGAAAGTGGCCTTACAGAAGAAACTAATGGCGGCCACGTGTATCTTCAAGGTTTTGGTAGCCCGACCCAAGTCATCAAGGTGTGATAGGTAACTTAAAACGTCATCAGTGGACGGTGGCACACTAGGGGCAAGACCCGAACACCCTGACCTGAAACCCAAAAAATCACACCAGGCCTTCTTATACGATCTAAGTGTGGATGGCGCGACGGAGGCCAATACTCCCTGTATCACTTTGCGTCTCCAACGCTCCACAGGTGTTCCGGAAAGGGTTCGGGCAATGGCTGCGCTCCAGGTGCCAGCGACCGGAAGCGTGACGTCTGAAAACGAGACAAGGCATCCGCGATGTTATTATCGATTCCAGGTACAAATTTGGCGGAAAAGATTATATTATATTCGAGGCACCGGAGGACGAATGCCCGCAGGAGGGCCGCAACCCTTGATGATCGGGAAGACTGCCTTTCCAGGATTTTCACCACTGCCTGGTTATCAGTTTTGAAGCACACCCGACGGTTTTGAAATTCCTTCGTCCAAATATGCACAGCTACTACAATTGGGAAGAACTCGAGAAAGGTCAGATCCCGCGTGATGCCCTCCTCCTTCCAACCCCTTGGCCAGTGTTGGGCGCACCAGCGCCCTCTGAAGTACACCCCGAAGCCCAGCGACCCAGAAGCGTCCGATTGGACCTGGAAGTCCGAAGTTAGGTTCAGTACATCCTGCCATAGCGAGACACCGTTATAGTTGGTTAAAAAACTTGCCCAAACTTCCAAATCAGCCTTGACAGATTTAGGAATTCTAACCCTATGATGCGGATGTTTGAGGCCTGCGGAAAGTCTGGCCAGGCGGGCGCAGAAGGGGCGTCCTGGGGAGACCACCCTGCAAGCAAAGTTAAAATGTCCTAACAAGGCCTGAATCTGTCTGAGGGTGATCTTTCTGAGCATAAGGGTGGCCTGAATTAAACCCTTAAGGATGTCTATCTTTTCTTCGGGCAAGCGGGAGGACTGGGCAACTGTGTCCAGTTCAATCCCCAGGTATGTGAGGCAAGTGGCGGGGCCCTCAGTTTTCTCTGCCGCTAGGGGAACGCCCAAGTCCTTCGCCAAGGCCGAAAAGGCCTCCAGTAACGAGACGCACTCCGCGGAGCCGGACCTCCCCACGAAAAGAAAGTCATCTAAATAGTGCGTGACCCCATTGTTATTTGTTTTAAATCTTATGGCCCAATCCAGAAATGTGCTAAATGTTTCAAACGCCGAGCAGGCTACTGAACAGCCCATTGGCATAGCCCTATCCACATAATATTTGCCCTGAAATTTGAAACCCAAGAGCCAAAAATCCTCGGGATGGACCGGCAAGAGGCGGAAAGCAGATTCGATATCACACTTTGCCAAAAGCGCCCCTGGACCAAAACCCCTGATTAACTTAACCGCTTGGTCAAAAGTGGCATACTTGACTGAGCATAATTCCAGAGGAATGGCGTCATTTACTGAGCCCCCCCTCGGATAAGACAGGTTATGAATGAGCCTAAATTCCCCTGGAGTCTTCTTTGGTACTATACCCAATGGGGAGATATGAAGGTTCGGGAGGGGGGGTTTTGCAAAGGGGCCCGCGACCCGGCCTGCGCGTACTTCTTTGGCGATTTTCTTCTCTGCGACCTCTGGTCTCTCCCTAACGGATTTTTGGTTGGGGGACTCCTTAGCTATTAAAGGACCAGCTACCGGGATGCGAAAACCATTAGAGAAACCCTCCCTAAGATATGATGCTGCCTTCTTATCGGGATAAAGGGACAATAACTCGCAGAGAGGGATTAATCTAATTGGCGTAGTAGCCATCGGCAAATGTAGTTCACCTCCTGTTGGCGGCTCCGGGGGCTCCCCTGGAACTAGTGTGATGGAACCCCCGGCCTCCTCGAAAGGGCTGTTTACTTCCTTTGAAGCATGTTGCTACCGGATGGGCCCCAGCACACCTCTCACACTCGTGAGAGTACTTACACACTGCCCTGAGGCAAGTGCCCTTATTGTACTCCCAACATACCCTGCGCTTGAAATCCCTCCTCGGATCAACCCTGGCTACGCGGTAGGGATCCCCTTGCTTTTTTTCTACATAGGGGCCCACAGCTACCGACCAGATGCCATTCTCAATCTGGTCCCAGCGTGCCGACGGTATCCTAGAGGCCTTTCTCCGGAACTTTTTATCATAATCTATGGCGGCAAGTTCTCCCGCGAGGGCATGAGCTGTCCTAATGTGCGAGAGGTAGGCGACTAGGTGGACCGCCCTCTTAGGATAAGCAGCCACTATCGTCCCCATAAAGGCCTGGAAGCCGTCCAGCCACTTCTCAAATGTCCTAGGAACCTGTGGATATTTGCTCTTTCGTTTTCCGCGGGATGACCTCCTCTCCCCCCGGCCTAGCTCCTCCGCTGGAGGAACTAGCTTGAACATGTCAACGAATTCCCCATTCAAGATTTTGGAGCGTAACTTGGGCGAGAGGTGATCCCCTGGAATCACATCTGAGGTTGAGTAGGAGGATGATGTGGGCTCCTTAACCAGAGCCCCATCCCTCCACTCCTGGGTCCCTCCAAACTTTCTACGGTGTCCATAAGCCCTCCTATTTAAAGCCCAGTCTGGGAGCCCAGAAATCTCCTCCCCCTTACCCCAGTAGGACCCCAGAGACGCGTCGCTATCATATTCAGAGGAGGAGCTACCTGTGTCGTCTGAATCGCTCTTTCTTGATTTGCTCCTCCTGCAAGTATGTTTCCTCTTTTCGCGCCTCTTCCCTGTAGGTTTTTCCTGTGGCGCTACGGTGGGGGATTCCTCTGAATCAAGCTCCTCTGCCTCATCCGCCGACGACGGAGTCGACTCCGGAAGCTGCACCCGCTTGTCCTGCGTGTGTTTGGAAGAACTGGGTGCAACAGTATTATTAGACCGGGCTGACTTAGAAGTTGCCTTACCCCCCTTTCCACGAGATGTGGACGCGGCGGATCGCGACCTAGTGCGCACTGGCTCCGACCTTCCGCTAGATCCGGACTGGGAACTTTCAAAGAAAGCGGCAGATGTACTGGGAATTTCATCAAGTTGTGAGGGCCGCGGGCTCTCCGCGACCACCTGTGTATCCGGAATGGCGTCAGGTGATGAGGGAGGGCTAAGGCTATCATCAGGAAAGCGCTGTTCGTACTCATCAATAAAAGACCTAAAAGCATTTAAGAAATGAGAGACTGGCTTACGTGCGGTACTTTTCGCCTGGGGCCCCCGGGATGACTGACCGGCCGCATTGCGAACTTCAGATGCGCGCTTCCTCTTGGGGGCCATGATATAACTCAGGACGGTTTGCTGTTTTGTTTATTTATTTATTATATTTATTCAACTTTATTTTATTTATTTCTCCTTTTTTTTTTTTTTAATTAAGATATATTTATTTATTTATTTATTATTTATTTATTTTCTATTATTAAATTTATTTATTTATTTGTATTTATGTATTTGTATTTATCCTTCCAAGTGTATGTATGTATGTGACTGTGTGTCTGTATCTGTTTGCGTGTATTATTGTATTGTATTGTATTGTACTGTAATGTGAAGGAGAGAGAAAGAGGGAAAGGGAGGAAGAAAAAAAAAAAAAAAAAAAAAACCTGTAAAATTAGTTTTATAGAATCAATAAATTATCAATTATTAATTACTAATATTGTTAAATTATTGTAAGGTTTTATTACAATATTACCACTAATGGCGATAATCTATATCAATAAAGTTAATTGTTTTAAAACACTAACTGCTATCTGTGTGTATCACTATGCCTGACTCAACACGCGTATATTGTCCTCTAGTGAAGCAATCACTTATTTATTACCCTCTTAATATAAACCTTCCCGAGCTGGGGCAATAAACTGACTGCAATTAGATTTTGTAAAATTATTCGTAAATTGTTACTATTAAAAGACTGCCAGTAGGAGGCAGCAAGGAGGCAGCAACTGATCAATCCGCACTAAAAGATTCACAGCAGTCTGGCATTCACCGAAGACTGGGAGGCACAGATAATAGCTGCCTGGAGGCTTCGGGGCGATTGAAAACCCAAACAATAGGAGACTGGGAGCTGCTGATCACCCGGCTGTTGTGATGGTCACCTCAATAAATCAGGTGAGGCAGGAACAATGACCGAGATTAGGACTCGTTAGCAACTCAATATTCGCAATTACTGAGAGAGGGATAGGGTAAAAGGGGAATACAGAAGGACTACTAATGAAAGCCAAGGGAACAATAGGGGAGGAAAGGTAGTGGCCAGCCTGTTGATGATAATACAACTGTAGGCTGATGTGTGAGGGGGGGGGGAGACAGACTAAAGGTAGTTGTAAGCCTGTTGATGATAATACAACTATAGGCTGATGTATGAAGGGGGGGGGGGCAGACAAAGGGCAGTTGCAAAAACACAGGAGAAAATGAAGCAGAGCGGACCCGAGTGCTGGGTAGCAAAATTACTATTGCAACTAAGCTAGATTTAGCGAAAAATGGTAAGCCGCTCTCCCCGAACTTTGGCAATATAAGAAACGCGATCCCAAATCCAATGCCAGATATAAGAACCGTGGTCTAAATAGAAGATGGAGACTGCTGAAGTAAGGGACCCTTAAATCTAAAAGACGCGACTTTTAGCTATCAGCGCTGCACCAAGCAAACGACTCTGAGAATTTAAAGCGGCAGCCGAGTCCCAAGTGCGCCCTGCTCGTGCTGCCTGTGAGGTTCAGGAGACCTTCTAGGAACACACGTGGTTCTCTCTAAAATTAAGGCGCGCACGGAGCCGGCAATCAGGAGATCGTGGCTTAAGCCCGTAAGCGGCCCCGACGCTCAAATCAAAGTCAGGGTAAAAACCAACAGAAAAGATGGGGGGGGGGGGCTTGAGGAATAAACCCAGGAACCGCCACGTGCAACAGAAACACAAACTATTGTTCTACGAAGGCAGAAATCGCTCAAACACAGGACAGATGGCGAAAAAAAAACGCGAGGAAACAGCTCCCAATAGGCAATCTGGATCTTGTGAATTAAACCCACGAGCTGCTCAGATGCGGAAAGCAAGCTGCCGCCAGCGTGGGGGAAAGCAAGACTTCCCCAGCTTGTGAATGCCCCAAAAGTAGATGGTGGGTGGATATAAGGTATCGCCCGCAGAAATAAGCGAAGCGCAGAGGATAGGGGGAAAGCGAAGCGAGGGGGAAAATCAGCTGGCTGGCGGCGAGTTAAACGGAAGGGGGGGGGAGGCTCCCCGCTCCTGAGCGCTGCAGAGAACGCGAAAACAAACGGCAGCGAGCGGGGAAAATCAGCTGGCTGGCGGCGAGTTAAACGGGGGGGGGGAGGCTCCCTGCTTCTGAGCGCTGCAGAGAACGCAAATAAGCGCCGAAGAGGGAGGGATGGGGGCGCTTATGTGCAAATCCGGGACCACGTGGTTCCCCCAACAGGAGCTTCCTGCTACAAAATACGGAAATGATTGAAGCCCACGCTACTACGTAATTAACCTTGACAAACTAGCCAGGAATACTCAGAAAATATCAGGACAAAACACGGATTACTAGATATGATTCCCCTGCTCCGGGGACGAGCTGAAGCTCCCTAGTCTGCAATCGCTCCCTGAGCGCTGCAGAGAATGTGAGAGCGCCGAAGAACGGGCGGAATCAGCTGGCTGGCGGCAGACTAAAGCAGGGAGTGGGGGGGGGGGAGGCTGAGCTCTACAGAGAGCGCGAAAAGCGCAGAAGAGCGGTGGAATCAGCTGGCTGGCGGCAGACTCAAGCAGGGGTCGGGGGAGGCCGAGCGCTGCAGGCAACGCGGAAACACACACACGGACGTTCAGCACAGACCCCAGCAAAATGGATCCCTGCTAAGCGGAGGAGAACGCACACACGCAGACGGAAAAAACACGACAAGCACGCAAACGAGCAAGCAAATACTTCCCTGTCTTCGCGCAGCAAGCGACGGAGACGACCAGCTGATCGCGGTGAATCGAGTGATCGCGGTGAATCGAGGAGGCAGGACGAAGCAGGAAAGAGGCCGGGAGAGGGCTGGCGCCCGAATTTAAAGTCCGCTGGTTACGCCCCAGCGGCACCTGATTGGGTGCCGGCTGGTGGGCGGGCGCCAGCCAGGTGAGCCAGGTGAGCAGGGGGCGGAGGCCCCCTGCTGGGGGCGGAGCTCGGGCTCCCGCCCACAACCACTCCCCTCTCTTTCAGGAGGAGAGTCTTTGCTAAAGGGTCATTCACTCATGCCAGTGTACTGCAGCAATTCAGGCAATTTGCAGCACAATTGTATGCAATTACTTCTACTTAGAAGTAAATCCTACTGTGTTAAATGGGACATACCTCTGAGTAAGTGTATATAGGATTGCAGCCTTTCTTGGTTTTTCTCCTATTTAATTGTGAACTTTCAGAAACTCTTAGATCTAGGCTCGTTTTATATATGAATATTTGGCCTAACGTTTGTGAATAATGACTCAACATCAAAACTTTTTGTTTATACTGCAGAATATGATACTCTCTTCAGTGAAGAAAACTGCTGGTCTGGCAGACGTGCTTGGCTTTTCCTCACTGACTTACCAGGACTTACATAAACTTCAATAGGCTTGTTTAGCATGCATCCTTTTGTAATTAAAGTGCAATGGATTATAATTGGTAGACTTATACATATATCATATGTCTAGAATTAGAATGTTAGCTTTATTCTTTTAGTCTAGTTCAGGGTTTCCCAAACTTGGGACTTACACTGTTTTTGGACTACAACCCCCATCATTCCTAGCTAGCAGAACCAGTGGTCAGGGATGATGGGAATTGCTGTCCAAAAACGGCTGGAGACCCAAGTTTGGAAAGCCCTGTTCCAGTTTATAATTCCCAGCTACTTAGTTAATCAGACTTTCTAGCTGTACTTCTGTTTGGTATTTTGGTTTCATTTTATGCTGCCTTCTTTTCTAATAAGTCGACCACCTCAATTAAAATTAATGTCTGACTGAAACCTTGATACTAAATCCAGTATTAGTCACTTGCTGTTGAGTAATTTGGTGACTCTGATGCTCAGGGAGCAGAGAGCTGTGTTTTCTCTCTCTTGCTCCTTTAGAATCAGAGGGTGTCCAGTAAAGGTCTGGGAGCCTCCTGACCCAAGATGGTTGGGCAGAAAGAGTGCTGGCAGTGTCCCTTGCAGGGCTGGTGACAGACCCTGAATATCTGGACCCTGGGTTTTGGATACCAGTCCTTGACAGTCACAGCCAAGAGTGCCCTTTGCACCTATATCTAGGCATCAACTGTGTAGTTTCCTAAAAGATAAGCTTCTTGGGGTTGCAAAACCTTTATGTTATGACATTTTCTCCAAATTACCTGTTGGCTAAGATGGTTCATTAGTAGGACCAAAGGAGTTTCAGTTGCCAAATTAATCCTGAAACCCTACGGGAAATGGTCTCCTCATTAACAGAACTGGGGCCACACACAGAGATGTTGACTGTTCTAATAGGTTCATTCTGCGTCTCCCAGCAAGTTTGTCACTTAGGAAAGAGAAGGATCGAGGATTTCATTGGCTGGCTGAAAAGTTTTAAGTCTTCTTCACAACCTGAAGCTGTACTAATTGAGACTTTTTCACACAACTGCAGTGGATAGATGCTAAGAGTCGTATATACAGTTCCAAGGCATCTATTATACAAAAGGCAGTTTGGAATAATTATAGCTCAGCACTGCTAAACATAGTTTGTTTTTTCTTCCTGGAACAGTACCCTTTCCTCATAAATTCAATATTTTTGTGGGCTGTATATGATGATAGTTTGGCTGCTGACTCTGCCATGATTTGCAAAATATTTTCCTTTAAGGAAGGTGGATGGCTCAGTAATAACATGATTTTTTATGATGTGGGCACAATGAGGCAGACAGAAACATCTAAGAATATATGTCCAGCAGCAGTAACATCTATGTGAACTCACACATTAGAAATATAAACTGCAGAAACATATGTAGCATAGTTATTTGTTCATTCACTTAATCTCTAAGCCATTTTTTCCAGTAAGAACCCCAGGTGAGTGTAGCAGATCCAGTGAAACAAAAATAAATTATTTTAAGACAACTTGGTGACTCCATCCAAAAGAGTGGAACCACCATGCCCTAGAGAAATTGTACCACCTACCATCAGCTTCTCATCTTGTCCAGATTAATCTTCTTGGGTACAACAGCATTAGAGCCTGCCTCCTGTCTCTGACAGTGGAGCACAGCCCTCCTGGCCAGTAGCCACCTATAGCCCTCTCCTCCTCCATGAATTTCTCTAATCCTCTTTTAAAGCCATCTAGGTTGGTTTGGGATGGGAAAAGCAGTTACTAACACGCTTCTCTTTCCACCTCCACTAGTTCGGTTGTTTTCAAGGGCAAAAACACTTTCCTTGAATTTCTCTTTCTCCCTCCCCCCCATCCCTTCACACCTCAGCATTAGGTAATCATAAAAGCATACCAACGCAAGTAGATAAATAGTTACCACTGAGAGAAAGGCAAATGGTGTTTCCTTGTGCTCTGGCTTCCATCAGGTTGTCCCGCTGAGCCAGAAGCAATTTAGTCCTGCTAGCCACATGACCCAGAAAGCTGTCTGTGGACAAACACCGGCTCCCTCGGCCTGAAAGCGAAGTTGAGTGCCACACTCCATAGTCAAATTTGACTGGACTTAACCATCTAGGAGTCCTTTACCTTACTTTACCATACTAGGTAATCACCACAGAAATATTTTTATGGGAAGGCAAATTTCAGGATAGATCAACCCTACTGTAAGGGAAGGGGAGAGTCCAAGGCAGAGGAATCACCATATCCAAACTCTGCCAGGTTTACATGGGCCAAAGCAAAATCATGGGTGGGGGCAGATCTTACCTGGCTATTTACAGTAATCTCTCTTTTGATTTCCAAATTTTCCTGCCATTGAGTCCTATGGGAGGGAAATTCACTACTCCATATCCATGACTGGTAGATAGATTTTTGCTGTTTTGCGGGTGTGCCAGTGGCACAAGGGAGCTTTGGATTTTGAAGATCTAAGTTCTCCCTCAATCCCATGGCATGCCTCTTTTTCCTTCCTTATACATCTGACATTAGAAGAGGGATGGCTGTAGATGTTTCTGTGGTCACATCAAGGAGGCCTCCAGTGGTGGACCTCCCCCTCTATGAACAGAGGGGAAGATCCACTGTGTCCTATGGCTCATTGAATGCCTGTTAAGCAACTATGTATTTAGGATATCCACCTATTTTTATATAAGTGACAAAGTTTACCCATATAAAACCATATATATTTGTCCCCATCTGCTGCTGGGTGTACCGTATTTTTCGCTCTATAAGATGCACCAGACCACAAGACGCACCTAGTTTTGGGGGGAGGAAAACAAGAAAAAAAATATTCTGAATCTCAGAAGCCAGAACAGCAAGAGGGATGGCTGCGCAGTGAAAGCAGCAATCCCTCTTGCTGTTCTGGCTTCTGGGATAGCTGCACAGCCTGCATTCGCTCCATAAGACGCACACATATTTTCCCTTACTTTTTAGGAGGGAAAAAGTGAGTCTTATAGAGCAAAAAATACGGTAAGTTATTTGAGACCTTAAAATCTGAAAACGTACAGCAAGCTATATTAAGGAGATTATGCATTTTTTTAGTTGTTTGCTTAGCATGGAACTGAATCATTTTGATTACTTTGGAAGCATAGCAAAATTCCGTTTTTGTTGCTTGACTGGTAGAGATGACACTGCTTTCATTGACAGTGTTCATTTATTTTTGTAAGGCAGCAAAAATGCTAGTGCTGCTTATAACAGGCTCTGTGTCTTCCTTGGCTAATATATGAAGTCATTCTTAATGGTTTACAGGAGCACATTTTGCTTGACAATTTAGGGGTGCTGTTCTAACATTATCCATCCTCAAGCTGTCAAGTGCTCTGTAATATTTTAGTCATATGTGAATCTTAGCTTGTTGTCAAATGGCTCAAAGGATTTTAGTTGATTAATACTTTGAAATGAGTAATCACTCAAAATATATTTGCGTTTTACTCAAATTACAATATTTGCTGTATTTTTCATGCTGAAAGAAATATAGTTTACCATATACTAACAATGGCTATCACTCATTCTTAGATGGAAATGCCATCTTTAATATAGATGAGCTGGCTTTTTTGAGAAGCAAGCAGTTATAATTTCAGTCTTTATGCTGGCCCAGCACATTTATTTCCAACAGTGTGCACACATAGAGTACATCCATTTGGTGCCTATTTCTCCATCCTTTCAAGATTCTATCCCCATTTTACAGATATGCAGATAAGGGCATAAATTAGCAAATTCATTTGAAAATCCGGGTCAGATCAAGCTTCAGGAGCAAGAGGCCCGGTATTTTGGTCTAACCACCATTTCACCCTGCTTTTCAGCAGAATTATGCTTTCCTAGAATGACAGCATTTTCTCGAGCTTATGTAAGTCTTGAGCAAAAGCAATAGAAACTTATTTTCTTCACATTAGTGCAGATTATTGTGGTTTGCTGTACCAATCTTACTCTATCTCAATATGCACTTTTCAATCTATATTTTCACCAAGTGGCAGTTTCAAAATCCAAATGTCTGTCATCATACATTGAAGAAAGTTTCAGCTTTAATAGATGCCGCTAAAAGGCAACCGCTAAGTATCACTAGGATTTGCAAAAAGTGTCCAGAGAAGTAGCCTGATGTCTGATCATAAAAATGCTTCTATTCAGCAAGAATACCTCTGTCTCATGGAACTGTCTCAAAGTTTTGCTAAGGTCTGATCCTGATTTGCCACATTCTTTCTAAATGAAAACTGCCTCAGAATGTGATTTGTGTAGTAGCCCTAAGTAATATAACCATACTTCTGGAATTACATATAATCACAAAAGTCCTTACTGTTTAAGCAATTAAGTCATAACAATTTTAGAATGACACAAACGTTGGATCTCAAGGAGTTCACCATTTATCTAGGTTTCATCTGGTATCCAGGCAAAGGCTATCAAGGGACAGTATTTGTGAAAGTTTGAAATTATATATCATCTCTGTAGCCTCCCCTTCTTAGAAATGTTTTCCCCCAGTTTTTCTCATTACTTGGGAGATAATATCAGGTTGAGAATGATGTCATATTAACAGCGTGAGACAGCAGTGCTCTCTTACCAAAAGAGGAGAAGACATATTAGAGTTCTTTTAAGCTCATCTTTTTTTAAAAAAACAAAACTTAATTTGAGTCCACACTCTTTCAGCCATGTGAATTCTGAATACATGTTATAGACTCACAAATGGCTATTACAAATGTGAGTGGCAAACCATTATACATTTTCATTGTTTCCATTACATATTTTTAAACTCTTTGCACCACAAGTCAGAACGGGAGAATCACAATTATTGCGTAGTACAGAGGAAGGCAAATTTCTGTGGTGAGAAAAAAATAGAGTGGGCAAAATACCTGAAGTAATTTACATACCTCAAGATGTCTGTTAGGCTACACTTATATGAATGCATATACCACACAAGAAGCTTACTGATCGTAACAGAAGATAGCATAGCAAGCAAATTATGATGACTGCACAATGTCCTCTGGAGCCTAATTTATACTAGCTGGGAGATGGCGATTGGTTATGGCGATGAGAACAATATTGTGATAGGAAATGGCTTAGGCTGCAATCAGCCCACTTATCAGGAACCAAGCCCATCAAATTCATTAGGACTTACTTAAGGGTAGGCATGGTTAGACTTGCAGTGTTAGGTGCTAATGTAAGTTATCTTAAGAAAGTTCATGGAGAGTTTCCTGCCCCCTGCTTGCAGTCATCTGTGCCCCCCTGCAAATCTCTCTAGAGAATTGGAGGCCCTCCTGAACAGTGAGGGATGTCCAGTTAGCCCCTTACCACAGGAGTCTCCATCCCACATTTCCCCTCCCAAACCTTGTTATGTTGGAAGCTTTTTATGGGAGGCACAGATGTCTGCAGGGGTAAAAAGCAGGTGAGAAACATTAACTTTCTTAAGTAAATTTATCTTGAGACTCGAGTCACTGCTTATTCTGAATGGGGAGCTTTATTAAACTACTGTAGCAAAAGTTGCCAAGAAGTCCCAAGGCACCTTTAAAACCTAACAGATTTATTATAGCTGGGGACACCTTTGTCAGATACATACTCTCAGTTTGCAGATATGCTTGTGCATGTATATGTCAGGGTAAAGTGAGCTGAATAACAAATGAGCATAACAACCAGCCATTGGGTGCATTCGCCATGCATCATGGCGAACGTATACATAATCTGTCTCCAAAGAGGGAATTACGCACATTTCCCAGCCAATGCTTTCCAACAGGCCTGGGGGAGCTGTACACTCCCCAGGCAATATGTATAATCTCCACCGATTCTGGAGAATACTAGGGTGGCATTCAGTGTCGCACCAAGGCAGTGGTTTTCACCCTGGGGCTCTTTAAATGATAGTCAGGGGTGTTGCAGGCAATACTGGCCTCTGTCCCTCTTTCCTTCCCTCCCTGCTCTGATGCCCTCTTGTGTCTCTGCCTCCTTAGCTGTTTGTTGCAGCAGCCCCAGCTACAAGCCCCCAGGCAAATGGTGCCTCTGGGGCTGGCCAGGGGGTGTTGGTTGCCAAGAGCTAAGGCGGCTTCAGAGTAAGCAAGTAAGCAGGCATGGAAATCCAGCCAGCCAGTCCGCCAACCCTTGCTGTTGGGAATGGACAGACCTCCCAGGCCTCTGTGGGGCAGTGTGAGGAGGCATCTCTCTTTGAGGCGGGGGGGGGGGGGCAGCTCAGAGACCAGGGGTGCCCAGAGGACTCCCAAGGAGAGGAGAGGAGGCTGAGGGAGCACTCCACAAGGGAGGGTGTTCGAAAAAGGGAGAGAGCCTGTCAACTCTGCAGGCAAAGAGTGATATAGCTGGGCTCCTGAGCCCCACAGGGAGCTGTGCACTAAGGTGATCATTCTGTCAGCACAAGCATTTCTGCTTGCCAGAAATAGCAGTCCCCCCCATGCTATTTTGTGGGTTCTCTCACCACCACCCCCAAGTCAATTTGGGGATGCAAGGGGAGAGAAAGGAAAGCCCTGTTGTGTTGATGGAACTTGTGTTTCTCCTTCTAGCACAACTATTTAGTTGAATCTGGCCCACAATATCTTGACTGCATTTTATGCATTCTCCAGGCAATATTCATAATCTCCAAGAGACATCAGGTACCATACATATCTGAACAGAGTTTTCTACATTCTCTAGGCATAATGCAGAATCTTTGGATCAGGTTTCCTGTAGAGTGTCTGAGAGTTGAATTTTTTTTTAAAAAAAAAAAGTTAAAAGGAGATACTTTTTCCTTTCAAGAAAATCAACCATCTCTCACGCACTATACAGTGGTACCTCGGGTTACATACACTTCACGTTACACACGCTTCAGGTTACAGACTTCACTAACCCAGAAATAGTACCTCGGGTTAAGAACTTTGCTTCAGGATGAGAACAGAAATAGTGCTCTGGCAGCCTGGCAGCAGCAGGAGGCCCCATTAGCTAAAGTGGTGCTTCAGGTTAAAAACTGTTTCAGGTTAAGAACAGACCTCTGGAACGAATTAAGTTCTTAACCCGAGGTACCACTGTACAGGCAATACCTTCCGGGGTCTCTGACTTCCTAGAATACTGGACAATTTG
The DNA here is from genome assembly GCF_965153285.1 of Podarcis tiliguerta. NCBI lineage: Eukaryota > Metazoa > Chordata > Lepidosauria > Squamata > Lacertidae > Podarcis > Podarcis tiliguerta. Next base: position 47,900,498 of record NC_139536.1, read on the forward strand.
CAGCAAGAACACTCGCACACCCTCAGCCACCTTATAACTTGAAACACACACAATTTCCATAGCCCAAATTACTTCAAAAATTACTTTTTACTACCACCATATTTTATTGGATTTGCCTTAAATGCAACTGAATATAATCTGCAATGCATGAAAGTGATTCTTTAAACAAAAAGAAATAAATGAACCAAAGGAAATAATATATAGCATAAAGAAAGCAGGAACCTTGAGAAACATCAAAAGGAAATGAAGCATTAACCAAAACTCTTAACAGAGCAATTACTCACAGAACACCATTCCATAATGGAGCTGAAATGGTTATTAGATAGTTGTGGGGATGATGCAGCCAGCTATCAGATATTTTCAGTCGTCTCCTTCACAAGCAATGTTCCACATATCACCTACCATTGCTAATCCTCCACTCCCCACTGTAAATAATAATAATAATAATAATAATAATAATAATAATAATTTATTTATACCCCGCCCTCCCTGGCCAGGCCCGAGCTCAGGGCGGCTAACATCAAAGTATGATACATTAAAAACATAAATCAATCAATTCAAATACATCTTAAAATCAAATTTGGAGCAGAATAAAATCAGATGGCAACCATCTTGCTCCTCCCTCTGCTTGTTTATGCCTTGTTCCCTCTTTCCTCTACCATCTCCAGTAGGGCAAGCTGCTGTTCAGCCCTCAGCCCTTCAAGGAATGCAGAGAACAGTATTGTTTACATCTGGATCTGTGCAGGTGCACATTGAAACGAAGCATCCCTGCTCCAAAACAAATATGAGCATCGTTAATATTCCCATTCAGTGGATAGAAAGTTGAGTGTAACCTCCCTTCCCACAGATCCACTGTAACATCTTAAGATGGAGCAGGGCCTAAGTAGTTCTGCAGGAGGAAGTCACTTCCACCCAAACAGCAATTCTGCAGTGTGCTGCTGCTTCATGTGATGTAAACAGCAGTAGTAAAATGCAGTTGTCAAAGAAGTTGACATGAAGCTAGCATGAGAATTTCTGGACTGGTGAGTTGGAAGTAGTGTTATCAACACTAGCAGGGGTGAGCATTGTGATGCAAGAAGCAATAATACAGATATATATTAAAAGTCCATTCATCTCTCAGGCTACTTGTTTGGGCAGAGAGTAGCTGAACAAAACTATAGTATTCTTCAATAGTTGTAGGGTAGAAAGGAGAGAGAAAGGAAAGTGAGTTAAATAAAAACCTTTATGCACCACTCTGCCACTCCCTTTTTGCAACTCTGTTTGTATGCATTTCCTTTATGTTTGGATTTTCAGCAGAGGGCACTATACCATAATGAATATCATGGAGCTATAATGGCCGTTACTGTAACTGATGGGTGAGATACAAGCCTTCATAAGTTTTTTTTTTAAAAAACAACAACAACACAAACACATCCAGAAATATGAGAAACAATGCACTTTCTCCTGAAGTAAATTTCAAAACTTTGTCATTATGTGCCCTGTGCAAAGATGGAGTTTAAAATGAAAGTATTATACCGTATTTTTCGCCCTATAGGACGCACTTTTTCCCCGCCAAAAATGAAGGGGAAATGTGTGTGTGTCCTATGGGGCAAATGCAGGCTTCGCGCACCTCTCCGCAAGCAGCGGAAGCCCAGTGCTTGCGGAGAGTTGCCTGCATGCTGAAGCCTGCCCGCGCTGAGCTCAGCGCGTCTAGGCTTCGCGGACCTCTCAGCAAGCAGCGGGAGCCAGCGCTGGGCTCCCACGGCTTGCAGAGAGCTGCCTTTTTGGGGGCTGGGGTCGGGGGAAGCTCGGGCTTCCCCAGCCCCGCGCCTGGGGGGAAAATAATTCCCCCCCTTTATTTCCCCCCCAAAAAACTAGGTGCGCCTTATGGGACGGTGTGTCCTATAGGGCGAAAAATAATGTAAGTGATACTGCACATTCTGTAATTTAAGATGCCTCATTCAGACCATGAGACTTTGTAAAAGGTTCACCACTGTCTAACAGCCGTAAATAGGACTCATGCTTTCTTTGTCGGGTCTCAGATGCTGCAATAGAAGCAGGCGTTTTCAGTTGTGGTCCACAAGCCCCATGCCGTTAATATGGACCCGGTGACTTTTTGCTGCAGCTATTTTATTGTTTTATGAAAAGCGTTAATAAGAAGAACTCATTGCAAAATACGCACCCATTGACTGTGAACAGATAAAATCAGAAACAACTGAGAACTCAACATCTGTGCAACAACTGGTGAGATGGTTGGAGCAGCTTCAGCAGCTCCTGAGCCTGTGCTGATTTGAAAAAGAACAGGATGCCACTGGCATAGGATTCCAACTTCTGGCCAGGCTTATGTTCAGCTGTGAGACAGAATAAGTTGCATTTCCGGGCTAGGAGCTTGCACAACTGCTCTGCTCAACAGCATTAGCCTTTACAAATATTGTGTAATACAGTGCCATGTGGAATGCCAGATAACCCTGGGGCTTGCCCAAGCTTGGCTGCTTAAAATGACCTGCAGGTGTGTTGGGGGTGGGGAGGGCTACATCAGCACAGGCAGATTGCATCACAACTGTTTATTTACCCATCACTCCATGGGGTCGATACTCCCATTGCTCTTTGTGTTCTGCTTTTCATTAGCCTCATGGGACAATGAAAAATGCTTAATTCCCGCCCCCCCCACTTGATGTTGCTACTGCCATTAATTCTAGAAAACAGTCACAGACATGTAGAAGTAAATGTTATCCTTTTCCTTCTTTTTTTTTACCAGAATATTTGAACTGAAATGTGAATTAATTCAAAATGTACTCAGACTCATTTTCTCAACCCTTTGTATAACAGCTGCCAGTGTATGGAGTGAAAAATACCAAAGAATTAGAATTGGCTTTTTAGTAACTTTCATGATCCATGCAAGTGCAAGCCAATTAATTGTTCCAAAGACATATTTGGAATTTGCGTGGACAGGTGGAGTCCCCAGATCCCGAGCGGTCCCCCCCATCATGTGGAATAATGACTCAAGACAACGTGCTATGGGATTAAATTGGCCACAACTTTATTAAATTTCAAATGTGGGTAGACCTTGGTTCAGGCATTGGGCGTTCTCCCTCCCCAGTCCCCGGCCGGGGACCTAGGGAGCTTCAGGGTTATCCAGTGTGTGTGTGGGGGGGATGGGCTGGCTCTGGAGAACATATGTTCAAGCAGAGATAGCCGCCCCTGTTATGCCGCTGCCGCAGGGGAGAGCAATGACGACCTTTTGGTGTACGGTCAAAGCCTCCCTTCAGAAACCCCTTTTTAACGGGGAACCCTGGTATCGTCGCCGCAAAGAGGAAGATGGACTAAAGGATTCCGCCCAAGGCCTGATACCGCCAAAGTTGTGACGTTTTGCTACGGGAAAGGCGAAACCTGCCAATGCAGGGAAATTCCTTTCCGGCCCTTTAACAGCAACCTTGACGTAGCAGCGCCCGCATACCTGTGAAGATAAGTTAACCTGCAAAACCTATGAAGAAAAGTTAACCTGCAAAAGAAGACATTAACTGAGGGTGGTTAGGGTGGGAGAAGCTCTGGAGCCAAGTGAGGATTCCCAGGTAAGATCCTCCCTCTATTGTGTAGGCAGGTAATCCCTCCCCTACCTGGCCTGGTCTCCTTGGCAACGCTCCCCCCAGGTGGGATTGGACAACTGACTGAGGTAGGCGGAGACCTCCAGGTATTCCACCTGAGGGAAGGCAAAGCCAAGCCTATGCTGATGGGGCCGCTCCAGATCTAGGGCTGCGCGCGTCCACGCAAAGGGCGTCCCCCGTTTTAAGCGGGGAGCGGTCATTGCTTCACTGTACTGTTTTTCTTATTCTTTTATAATTGCTAGCAATAAAAAACTTTTTTCAGGCTTTTAAAATTGATTTTCTGTTATTTCCATTTTGAAGGTTCTCAGCTTATAAGTACTTATATGGCAAACAGCAGCAGCATCAACAACCCCCAACCAATCTCCACATATAGCATAACATTTGGTTTATTTATATGTCAGAAACCACCTAAATACCATGGGGAGATGGAGTGGAGGGCTGCAGGGGAAGCAGAAATAGGAGAAAATAACCTCCTGTTCTCTTACAGTAGTGTTCACTTTGTTGGATCAAAAGCTGTTCTGCAAGCAGAAGGGCATTGCAGGATTTCTAATTCATCACAGTTCTTTATCTTGGTAGTAATAATTGGCATTTACACCACAGGAACCAACCAAATGAATTCTAAATAAAAGTAGACTTCCCAAGCAAACATGGACATAATACATGAAAAGTAAATTCCAGACACCTTTTAAATTTTTATAATGAGATTTAATAAGGTAGCTAGGCCTTTGGTCAACCATTATTCAACACAAAGCATTCTATGCCAATCATGTGTTTTCTGTTTTGAATTACAGCTCACCACAGCCACCCTGGATGGCAAACTGCAATTGTTCCTACCGGATTGTCAGCCTTGACTTCCTTGGCTCTGCTACTTTAAGAATAAGGCTCCCCGACAGAAAGGAGATATTTGGTTACTGGGCAAGTTACAGCATTTTTCTGTTTCAAATATAGGCTTCCAGATTATGCCTGCCCTGGGATTTGCTCCAAGGTCTACTCTGCTGGAAAAACATTTTGTATAAGGGTACAGAGTCCTTTCTGCCACTTTCCTTGCAGAGCATTATCACATTCAGGTTACCTTGGACTGCAGCTTTGGAAGTGCTACAGAATAGGTAGATGTATAATATTATGTTGGGTTGTTTCCCATTATTAATAGCTCTAGCCATCCTAGTGCAATTTGTCTGGAAATATCAAGTAAGATTTAAGAAAGCTGGTGTCCAACAGCATATACACACTTTTTGTTGTAGTTTGTTGGGATTTCAATAGTTATCTCCACAACCAGACATTTAGCAAATAAACCTTTGTACCATTATTGGCTAAACCCTTATGCCCAATAATAAAGTGATATTCTAGTCATTTGTGTCCTTGCCTGTTGATTCAACGTGAGGGGAAATATGAGGTTCTGAGCATTACTGAGACATACAAGCGAAGGTTTACTATAGTTCAGACACCAGTGGATATGATACCAAACATCTTTCAAGACTAAATGTTATGTGGTCCTTTTCTCCTTGTCATGTATAAAGACTCTGGAAGACAAATCACACTGGATTTCTGGCTCCTTAAGAACCAGTACGGAAAATGTGGTTTGCACTATTTCGCAACAGGTTGCTAAATATGTCACTGTGGTATATTCAACTTTTACATGAATTCTTTAATCTAATTTTGAAGAGCATTTTGAGGATAATCTTTAAAAAGCTGTGCACACTGAGTTGGGTCTGACTAAGTCATACTCAGAGTAGATTCAATGAAATAAATGTCATTCTTAGAACTAAGGGTCACAGGTGGCGCTGTGGGTAAAACCTCAGCACCTAGGGCTTGCCGATCGCATGGTCGGCGGTTCGAATCCCCGCAGCGGGGTGAGCTCCCGTCTTTCAGTCCCAGCTCCTGCCCACCTAGCAGTTCGAAAGCACCCCTAAGTGCAAGTAGATAAATAGGTACCGCTTTATAGCGGGAAGGTAAACGGCGTTTCCGTGTGCTGCGCTGGTGCTGGCTTGCCAGAGCAGCTTCGTCACGCTGGCCACATGACCCGGAAGTGTCTCCGGACAGCGCTGGCCCCCGGCCTCTTAAGTGAGATGGGCGCACAACCCTAGAGTCGGACACGACTGGCCCGTATGGGCAGGGGTACCTTTACCTTTACCTTTACTTAGAACTATTTCCCAAAAGAAAACCCAATTCTAATAAGAAAGTCAGTACCGGTAAGAAGTCCAACCCATCCAAAAGTCATCTTGTTCAATCCATCTTTAATTCACTGGGGCAATACTATGACTGTGCTTAACTATCCCACTGAAATAAACGTAACTTTGAAAAGTATTTCTTTTTGGTAGAATTGAATCCATGGTTTCTGCATTCTTTGCAAGTTACTTTGACCCCACTTCAGGCCCCATTTACCCAGAGCAGTTTACTATGAGTGTATGTGTTATATACACACTAGGGATGCTGCAGTAATCCAACAGGATAGATTTTTATCTAGATGTTATAATTCCATTGGTGCAAACCATTTTAAAATTATGCTTAATTCTATATTATTTGCCTTCTTGTGGGGCAAATGGGTAGGTGTGTGCACAAATTCTTCAGAAGGGTTGTCAGAGGATGAAAATGGTGGTTAAATGCTGAAAGTTGTGCGGCTAGTTTGGGGAAGGTTCAAGAGCCCAAATGTGTAGCAAAACTGAAGATCCCAGTGACAACAGTGGGGATCTAGATGGCATTATTATACCCCGCCCATTTGACTGGGTAGTCCCAGCCGCTCTGGGTGGCTGGTATTTCGGCAGTACCAATCATGCTGATTGTTCTGGAAAGCAAGGGTAGTAAACTTGGTTCCTAAAGTTTCTATTGATATCAGCGACTATGGGGCAGATAAACACATCCTGACAAAATAACAAGACAGTTATTGCATACCAGTGTTTGAACCATTGCATAATAACCAAAGGAACATTTGGTTGCTACATTTTTTACATCCAGGAAACTGTCAGAATGATTTGTAATGAAGTTCTTATCATCAGATGTTCACTCTAGGATTGGTATCCGTCAGCTGTTGCTCTTACAGCTGGGAACACTTGTCAGGTGACAGGCTTCACTGTTTTGAGACAAATCAATAGTCTATAGTAGCTCAGCAGAGCAATGCAGATACAGGGTAGACAGAGCTGGTTTTTCTCAAGAGAGTTATAAAAGCATATTACTGATAATGTAAAACAAGTAGCTGAAGCTCCGAGGAGCTGTGTAATAGTGACTCATTCTGAATCACACAATCTAATGATTCTGACCCTTTATGTACACCGATCAAAGTCAAACATCTGGTTCTGTGCTTCAGATAATTTGTGGCATTTCATAAGCCTATCTTTGTTGAAAGAGCAGTTTCCAGTCATATTATTGGTCTGCTATACTAGGCTTATTCAGTGTTACATTAGAAATGCCCACATGTCTTTGAATTCTGCTGAGAAGGGAAGTTTTAGTTCACTTAAAGGTGAATTTTTGGCTTTGGAACTTCCTCTGTGGACAATATGAACCTTTCTTATGCTTGCTGATCACATAAGGGCAATCTGGTGTGAATTGACATTCAGCCAAATGCACGATTGTGGCCCTTTTCCCTTTAAAGTGGAATAGCAATTGTGGATATAGACTACACAGGTTGGATCCAGAGTTTGTTTCCGCAGGTGGTAGTATCCTCTGAGAAGAGTTCCACTCAAGATGCTTCTGTCAGTGGAAAGGAGAGGAGAGGTGATTTTTGCTAATTTCTTCTTTCCTCTGCCAACTGCTACTTCCTGTGCTGTTCTGGAGAAAGCAAACCTTGGATCCAACCCATATTGATTGCACGAACCATCGACTCATCCCAGAGAGTCTTCTCTCCACATTTCCTACAGCTTCACAATAGCTATGAGTAGAGCCAGGGTGTCTGAAAAAAATTATCGTCTCTTATAGGGAGGGTTGTTGACAGGTTTTGGTCTACCCATAATTCATCTGTTGCTTTTGTTCCTTTTCAGTTGTTACATTTTTGATATTTAATCGCAGACCACCCTGGAGATCTCAGTGTGGGATTCAAATAAAAATGTGAACCCACTCATTTTGGTGCTCTTCATGAGAGACCCTGCTCCAGATTCCCCTGCCATCAGAGATTTAGACAGGTGGTGACCAAAGACAGGACCTTTTTTGGTTGTGGCACTCTAATTGTGGAAAAGAGGTGTTGTGCCTATGCTACTTTCCACCAGATGCCAAATAATAAATTTCCTGCCTGCCTTTTCTTTAGTTGAGTTTTACACCCATTGATTGTATTCCAAATTTTTTGCTGTATGGTGGTTGTTTTTATAAAGAAATGTTTTATGACTTGATGATTTATCGATTTACGTTTTTAATGCTTTCTTGGATAATTAATAGGAATGTTGGGATATAAATGTATGAACATATAAAATATAATAAGAAGGAGAATTTAGCTTGTGTGCCACTACACTCTATATGTGATTGCTGCTGACAGTGAACCAGCTGTAAATTGTTACTTTTAATGCCACCTTGAAGTTCATCAGTGAATCTTTTTTGTGCAATATGGCTGCTCTGGTCCCTGTAAGATGGGAGAGAGATTGGTGCATTGTCTAAAGCGGGGAAGTGTTCCCTAGCTTCAGGAAATGGCAAGGAATTCCTATACCCGGTTTCTGGCTAAAATGGGGGAAGCAAAGAGACAATCCTGCTCCGCTGGTGGCTTTCCTTTTTTGAGAGTGTGTGGAAATGTTGCTGATGTTGGGAAAGATGGAGGGCACAAGGAGAAGGGGGCGACAGAGGACGAGATGGTTGGACAGTGTTCTGGAAGCTACCAGCATGAGTTTGACCAAACTGTGGGAGGCTGTGGAAGACAGGAGTGCCTGGCATGCTCTGATCCATGGGGTCACGAAGAGTCGGACACGACTAAATAACAACAACAACACGGAAATGTTGCTAAGCTCCGGTAAAATCAAGCCATCCAGCCATTTGCTGCTGTATCTAGACAGATCAGGTCCTGGAAAAAGAAAGGGAGCTTTTCCTGCTAGTATTGCTGAAGATGAATGACTTTCTCTGTTTCCCAATGCTGAACATTGGCATGTCCTAGAACACAGAAAATTGAAATTTACGTTAAGTACACATTTAACTTTTTTCATTATAACTACAACCAAAAGCACAAACTACATGGTTTTAGAACAGTTCAGGTCATGTTTCAAAGTAAATTAATACAGCAAAAGGTAGATGGAGCAGATAATAGTTAATATGGGTGAGGGAGGGGAGGGAGATTACCAATGGGGAAGAAATTTGGTTCAGCCAATTTACACTTTCCAAACTGAAACACAAATCAAAACACAGCTATCTTTCAGAACTCATTTCTTCAAATTTTATGATGCAGTCCTCCAGCAAAAAGAAAATGTAGAAAAAAGTGCATATTAGGGATAGCATGTACAGAAACAAATATATAAATGAAAGCAACATACAAAATACATTGGGGCAATCGCTTGTAAAATGTGTATATTAGACTATTTTGTCTATAAAAATTATATATTAGGAGTCATATGCACTAAAATGCTGACAATTTTTTGTGATGACATTTTAATACAAAAAAATCGCAAACTGTTGCAGAAATTTGGTAAACTGGATTTAAGATTGGAAAAGTGAAAGCTGAAGACAAAATAATTGATGGGTTCACCTATCCTGAGTGCATCTTAAGCCCTGTTTCTTCCTTTGAATATAAGGGTGTTAAGTGCCTATGTCTGCCTGTGAAATATTCAGTAGTATCCAATGTGGTGGGCAGAGCTGCCGAGCTGCACTTCTGACACCAGTGTTGCTATACTTGCCTGGTTGGGGCTGAGATGGGTCAGAGCATCAGCAAGGAGACAACCCATTCCAGCACTCCTACCAACTGCAGCTCTTCTCCTCCACCATACTGGACACTACTAGAAATACTGTATGATGCACAATTGCCTTTTCCACAGATATTGCCCATTGCCTAACCTTGTGTATCTATTTGATAATAAGGACAAATAAAACTCAATGGAAAGTACTATGTCGATCATGAATCAACAATTTATTGAATAACTGGCAATTAACTGTCAGCAACTTATTTTTCTGGCTCCTGGGAAGGCTTGTTTCTTAAATATGGTAGCTTCGCAGTTGTCACTGTGGTTCTGTAATGAAATGTTTTCCGAGGAAAGCTTGAGTTGATTTGCATGTTGCACTAATAATTTGTTTCATGTCTCCTTCCTTTCCTATACTTATTCAGGGCCACTGGTGGTATGGCTCTAGCTGCAGTGTTCAAACATTTGACTTCCACCACTAGAATTTTCCTTTGCTAAGGTCTGATCCTGATTGAAAATCATCATTTCAAATTATGACCGAGATATATGTGACAGTGGCAGACCTGTCTCTTTCAAAGAGACCCTTCCCAAGTCAGACATCAAATAAGTAGTAGAGGTCCAGTTCTAAGGACAAAAAGCAGTGCAAAGTTCTTTTTAAAAATAAAATAAAATACATCATGTTGAAAGTTGCTTAAGGACAATAGTAGCTTTTCACCTATGGGTTGGCATTTTTCTCATCATTCAGTGGAAGTTGCTGCTCATTGGGACCATTAGCATGGAAAGCAAAGATGCCAACTGTAGGTGGAGCCAGAACAAATGACTGGCAGAGCCAGTCAATGACAGGCAGAGCTAACTAATTCTGGTTTTGTTCCCACATAGAATTCTATAAAGGCAAATACTCAGACTGAATTGGAATAGCTCAGAAATCAAACTTTTTCACTTCAGAAAATGTACCCCCAATACAAGGGTAACCCAGACTTGTATTAATACAGGGATAATCCAGCCCTCCTATAAATTATCCACTCTATTTCCAAGCAAACTTAACTTTGCAAATGGGGCTGGCGTTTCCCTGCTCTCCCATCCCCTCTGACTTCCCTCTTCTCCCACCCCCCTTAAAATAAAAGATTGGTTAAGCACTTAAAAGCTGAATTTGCACAAGATACATGCATATGAGTTGTAAGTCAACTGTATTATTTTTTATGTGAAGCAACCAGAACTGTGCACAGTATTCCAAATGTAACCACACCATAGATTTGTATAATAATATTATGGTACTGGCAGTTTTCTTTTCAATTCCTTTCCTGATTATTCCTAGTATGGGATTCACTTTTTTCACTGCTGCTGCACAGTGAAAGACCCATTGAATCCCAAGAGGAAAAGATGCTCTTGAGCATGCATCCTTGCCTCAAAAGTGAAGCCTATATGGCGTATCTGTTGCTAGGCATCCCTCCCCTCTGCCAGTCCTACCCCTTGCATGAGATAGGCTGCGGTTGGCAGAGAGGGTGGAGGCAAACTCACTGTGACTTGGGTTCTCCAAGATGTCTCAGAGAAAACTCCGAAAGACCTGAATTTCCCCCAATTATTTTCAAAGATAAACCAAATTAATTACCAGTCGAGTTATTCTTGCACAATGATTCTCAGAACAATTAAATTAGCAGAGGAAAGACTGTAGCCTTTTAGAGAAAGGAATGCTTAATTCCTGTGTGCTTCTACTAATGAAGGATAAATTGTTTCAAGTTGTTTCTAAGACACTTAATAAAAATAGTGGAGAAGTGTGGGAGAATTAGCCTTGTTTCAATTTTGAAATGGCACAGAACCTCCATGTTCTGAACATTGCTTGAATTCCAGTTCTGGTTAATTCTTTTTCTTTGCCAGTCAGCCTTTTACAAGGCAAGCGAACACTGGTAGCCTGATCTCATAAATGTATAGTGGGAAACAAAACAAAAACAATTTTACAGCTAGCTGGGAAGACCACAGAGTCCCCACAGTTCCAGTTGCTGAGTTGATCTTTAAAGTTTGTGTGAGGTCAAGTGTGATGCTAGAGCCAAGTAAGCCTTGGATGCTTCAGGGCCCAGAAAAAGGCCCATCCATGGAATAGTTTCACCTCGTGACAGATGGAAGTACAGTAAGTGGTAGGCTGAATTCTCACAGTATTTCATAGTTCATGTTAACTGTCCCCTTGATAGAAAAAAAGTGCCACTCTTGAAATGGTAATGGTGGTTGCTTTCAAGCAGGCTGAGCCCTACCATTTGGTAGAGTGAGACAACCACCTCATACACAGCAGATGAAGGGAGCGGGAACAGTGATGGACAGCTTCCGTTCTTCTATGAGGGTATAGAACTTTCTGGGCCACATGCCGTTTCCTCTGCCCACCTAGCTAGATTTCTGCTTTTAGATACTATCCTGTTGCCAGTACAGTGGTACCTCAGGTTAAGAACTTAATTCATTCTGGAGGTCCATTCTTAACCTGAAACTGCTCTTAACCTGAGGTACCACTTTAGCTAATGGGGCCTCCCGCTGCCAACGCACGATTTCTGTTCTCATCCTGAAGCAAAGTTCTTAATCCAAGGTACTATTTCTGGGTGGAGTCTGTAACCTGAAGCGTTTGTATCCCGAAGTACCACTGTATTGAAATAAGGACCAAGGACCAGCTGTTGGTGCAATCAGCTGCTGCATTTGGAATGGTGAAGGCACCAGCTTATCCTTTCCTTTGGGTTGCAAAATGCCTTGGACCATTTTCAGCTCCTCAAAGGAGATAGAGGTGGCTCTTAGAAAGAGATACAAGGGAGAAAAATACATCCTAGCAAAGCATCCTTGACACCAGTGGGGTGAAATGCAAGTTGGAGAATTAACACTAAACACATTGTTCCTTTTCAAAGATAAAAATGGAATCCTTGGAAAGAGGAACTAGAAGAGAGAGGAGCCAACTTTACCAGACACAATGCTTGTTTTGCAAGCGTACAACGAGAAGCATCTCTAGGATGCAATAAATGTGCATTAAGCTCTTTATGGTGGATTTTCTACCCACTGGTGAGTTCTTCTGTCAGTCCTAGGCTCTGTGGTTTAACCCACAGCGCCACCCGTGTCCCTCCGAGAACCCAATTAGGACCTGCCTAAAGGGACTCCAACAGGTGTGAAGCTGGTTGGAGGAGCAATGCAATAGCATTTTATAACAAAGCACAGAATACATATGCATTTGGAATAACATTGTATGAACAGGGATGGAAAAACCCAGCACTGGAAATGCAGTGAGTGCAAAGTAAAAGGGAATGTGAACATAGCCTTACATTCCCAAGCAGGAAGAAAAACAGGAGAGCTCTTGTAACTGAATGACATTGACTTGGGTAACCAGTAGGGGTGTTGCTAAGTACATTAGGAATAGGTCCCTGAGGCAGCTTAGATACATTTATGGAGTGCCTCTGGGCAAATTCAGATGGTAGGTGGCTAGAATTGCACTTTGCAGAATGCCCAAAGTGTAAGCAAATTTATATATAAAAACAGAAATAAAAAATGTTTGGGGCTCCTTGGGCCATCCCTTGAGAATGCCCTGATGACCAGCTGAACAGGCCTGATTCATGTTAAACTTGCTGCTTGTTTCTTTTGTAGCAAACAGAATTATTTCCCAATCATTTCTGTGCAACTTGGGGAGAAAATCTCCTCTAACCACCTTCCACTCTCTTAAAAATTATTGACTGTCTCCAGCCCTTTGCAGAGCTCTGAGCACTGTAATTAGGAACAGGACAGAAGATTATATGCATTCCAATGATGTGTCATGAGAACATGTATTTTGGGTGGAGGCAGCTATGTGGAGTGAAAAATCTGTGTAATGAGAAGAAACCAAAAGGGAATAAACCAGATGAAAACCTGCAAGCTCTATACATTTTTGGACATTTACACACAGGCCACTGTTATGCATTACACCCACCTAGCTTCAACCTGGACAATATTTAAAAGGCAATAAATTACACGAAAAGCAAGTGGACTGGCAGTCAAACTTTAAAGGGAGTGTGATTAATAAATACATCAGACACAATTCTCAGAAAGTCAGGCACTGCACTGAAACCCATTATCTCACACTCAAGTCCCCACTTACTCGCTTCAGTGGTGCTGGAGCATCTTAAGACATCACCACAATGGAGGCTGCTTGTCAGTAGCATTGGTCCACCCTGATGTGTTAACTTTGCAAGCAAGTGAGTGGGACCCTGCAGGCCAAGTGGGTGGCAGCCATGTAGAAGAGACCCATTTAATTGGTTGCCTCATATGTGTGGTCCAGTTGCCATTGGTTAGTGGAGTGGCACGCTGCAGCAAATGAGGCTTCTCTACCACAGGAGTAGCATATATATAGATTTTCATCCATCTCATTTTACTGAATGTATACAAGCATTTGCAGGATGGAAACGGGGCTGGGAGATGCACTGTGTCAAATCTTTTCTGTCCTCACCCCAACCTTACAATGCCTAAGATAATAAGTTACACCAAATGTAACTGACCTGTAGATAGGGCTCATGAACAGCAAACAAATGCATCATATGTACCTTTGTTACCCATGAAAATCTTTCAATAAAAACTATTTTTTAAAAATCCTTTCCAGTTTTCCCCAGTATGGAAGAAGTAATGCATTGTTCCCAGGTCCCATTTGGCCTCATCCTTCCCATTCCTTTTATGAGAACAAAAAAGGGGGAGGGACTCAAATGCTATTATTTATTAAATTTACACCCCATCCTACCTTCCAAAGGAGCCCAGGGTGGCAAATTTCTCTGCATGAGAATTATGTCTAGTTACTGTTCAGTAAATGAAAAATGGTGCAACAGTTGTCAAGGACCATGCTTGGTACTTGGTGATCAAGTAATCTTTGTATTAAAAAAGCTATGACAATGGTTGAGCAGTATTGTGTGCTACAACACACCTACCAGACAGGAAGAGGCTGAGAAGCGGACACGGAGCAATGGATCCAAACTACAAGAAAGAAGATTCCACCTAAACATTAGGAAGAACTTCCTGACAGTAAGAGCTGTTCGACAGTGGAATTTGCTGCCAAGGAGTGTGGTGGAGTCTCCTTCTTTGGAGGTCTTTAAGCAGAGGCTTGACAACCATATGTCAGGAGTGCTCTGATGGTGTTTTCTGCTTGGCAGGGGGTTGGACTCGATGGCCCTTGTGATCTCTTCCAACTCTATGATTCTATGATTCTATGAGAACAATGGGAGGGGGGCAGAGAGAGATCCAAAAAGAAGCTGCAATGTGATGGGTTGGCTCTATCATCCAAAAACAGACCAAGGTTGCAATCCTAATCCCACTTACCTGGGAGTAAGCCCCATTGAATTCAGTAGGATTTACTTCTGAGTAGATGTAGTTAATATTGTGCAGCAAAATCCGTAGCACTATCGAGAAAGTGGAAGGGGCATGTAATACTGCTACTGTATTTGATTTCCATTGTTGTGGTGGCAAGCATAGCTGCAAAATTAAGACTTGCCTTTTCATTTTCGGCTCAGCTTTATCTCTGGAATTGAAAAAGCAGTGAAAAGGAGCCTTTGCTGTGTTTCCCAGCTTCATTACTGGCTCCCTCCAGCTATTGGAAAACAAACGAAGTAGAAAGCAAGCCAAAGGACAGCCCTGGAGGCAGTTCCATGGACAGACAGAAACAGCCCAGAAGCTACAAATAATCCCAGATGTACCTGGCGTTAAATATTTTATGGAACTAAAAATAAACTTGTGAGCATATTAATTCATCTTTACTAGGCTTGGTGTTTTCTTTCCTTGATAAATAAACAAAATATGCAGAAGTAATTAAGTAAAGGTGCATCCACCATAAACTGGAGGTTTATCAAAGCATAACAGCACCCCATAATTCTTTCATGCCTTAATGAAGGAACCAGAGCAGCTTTTCCAGTGGACACAGCTTAGTGGGTGGCTGAAAACAATAGCTTGGAATCCCAGAAAAAGAGAATTAAGATGGGTTTGATTATCAATGTTTTGCTTTGGAGTCAAACATTTCTTCTTTTTTTTCTTTTGCTTCTGGGACACAAAGCCAAATGTATTAGTCATTAGAGCAATCAGACATAAAAGTAGCATATCCTTGGCCACACTGTGAAATGGATCCAATTTGTCATTTGTTTCCTTCCACTCCACTCTTCCATGTTACGTTTCTTGCATGGGCAACTGAAGAAAATCAATCTGAAGAGATTTAATAAAATCTATCGTGAGAGGGAGTGCTGAGCTCCTCTTCTGCTCTCATTGGCAATCATTCATAACCAAGTAAGATTCTTCCATGAATATGATCTTAATGGTATGTCCATAAGTTACTGTGGAGGCCAATTCTGGATCCACACGTCCTTCCACAGTGGGGACATAGGTTTTCAGGCGGGAGTTGATGCTCAGAATTTACCAAATGTATCTTCCTCTTAGCTTGTTTCTCCCTTTCATCTTGAGTTTGTGCTTCAAAGTCCATGATACCTTTGGTAGAGACAATTCTCCAACTTGAATGCTCTCAGGCCAGTATTTCCCAATTATCCGTGCTTCTACTGCATTTTTAAAGATTTGCCTTGAGAGCATCTTTAAACCTCTTTTGTTGTCCACCGGCATTTAACTTTCCATTCTTAAGTTGGGAATAGAGTTGTTGCTTTGGAAGACGATAAAGGTAGATGACCCCTGAACAGTTTAGTCCAGTCATAGGCAACTATGAGGTGCGGTGCTCATTTCCCTTTAGGCCTAGGGAGCCAGTGTTTGTCCACAGACAGCTTTCCAGGTCACGTGACCAGCATGACTAAACCGCTTCTGGCGCAGTGACCAGTTTAACGATGTTGATGTTGACGATTCATTGCTTTGACTCATTGCTGAGCTCCTATACTAATGGTGTCCTGATAAAGTGAAATGTTCTCCTCTTTGTGGATCTGGGAGAGGAATGGTGTCTGAAATAGTTTGTGAATTCAGCATTGTGGGCCTGATTCTGTGGAATTCCTCCAAATAAGATTAGATGGGACCTCCGTGCACAGCACCAGCCCTTTCTAACCCAGCAGGCATTTTAAGGAAGTTTTCTTTTTTTATGATCAATTTAAATTGATCTTATCCAGTGCATGCTTTCTGTAATTTTTATGTACTTCACTTAGAAATGGGTCTTACTCCAAGGTAAGTGAACACAGGGTTTTACCCTTAAATGCTTTGAAACAGCTAAGTATTATTAAGATTGCTGTAACATTTATGTGAGAAATACTTGCTGTAAATCTGGGGAGCAGAGTTAATACTTCCGCCAATATAAACAGGAATCTGAAAGTGAATTTGTCAAGGATGCGCTCATGAAAAAGGCAAAGTATTCACCATAAGAAAACCATTTGCTGACAAGCACCTCTCATAGGAACCCTTATTTAAACAGATGGGTTTTTAAAGAGCTGGGCTCAACAAAAGCTCTTGGCCATAAAACATGCAAAGAAATGATTCCCACCCATTTTAAAATTATATTAAGCACAATAGTGTCTGATAGATGGAAATGCTTGTTAGCCACACTCACTCTGGAATGGAAATTGAAAATATAAATTCAGAAATGTACCATATGCAAACAACACCCACTTTATTCATCAAAATAAAACTGTAAACACACATCTCAGGAATGAGGGGTGAATATCCTACATCTCATAACATGCAGGAAGGTTTCCTCAAGCATTTGGTTTGCCTTCCTCCACATCCTGCTTTATCCCCCCCCCCCACAAATGCATCAGCTAGTCATGAGTCCCTCCTCATGTCCCTCTGGCAATGACTCCACAACTGCATCTGCAGCAAGAGGCACTGTAAGACAGAGATGAGGAACTGGTGGCCCTCCAGATGTTGTGGGACTCTGACTCCCATCAGGCCCACCCATAATAGCTAAGGGAGGGGTGGAGGAGCAACATCTGGAGAGCCCCTCAATCCTGTCCCCCAGTTCTGCTTTAAGAGTTAACTGTGATTTGTTCACACCCCTCCCTGAAGGTGAGCAGCTTTTTGAAATCAACAGCTTTTGTCTGTTGGAATCTTTACAGTATTAACAAGAGAGAGAAGAGGAACTCCTTAGGCCTTATAAGTAGACTAAGCTGAAACAAATGAGCTTTCTCGCTGCAGTCCTTGCTTTAATGGTAGTTTCGTGGGTGAGTCATCCGTTTGGTTGCTCCTTGAGACCCATCTGTACCTTGTGGGTTTTTTGTTTTGTTTTGCAGGGTACAGCTTGTGCACTAGAAAGTCTGTTCAGGAACCTGGAGGTACACATGGATGTCAGGACTGGGACCAGTGTTCATGATTCAGACCTTTTACCACCTCACATTTGTCTTTCCTCACTCTGAAAGGCAGCACGTTGGAGCCTCCTCTGCTAACTGCTTGGCACCAAGGACAGCAATTGTTCCGTTTTGGGTGTGCGCACTTTACGTTCTCAACCTTACGCTATAATTGTGTGCTTAGCAGAGGTTTTCATTATTGGATTACATTTATTTATCTGAAATATGTATAGCTTGCTTTCTGAATTTAGTGTGGTTTCCACAGGGGAAATAAATGATAATGACTACTTTAACCTCCACCAGAAGGTTTGCTCCCCTCTGCATTCTGCATAATGTTCCAGGCTTCAGACAATCAACCCTTCCTTCTCATGAACTCATTTCTTTTCAAAATCTTATTGTTAGCAAGTTCTTCTTTTGAAAATACATTCTTTCTTTCTCTCAAAAATATTGCTCTACACTTGCTTATTGTAATGTTCTTTTTCCTAGTCTTCCTTTACTTCTAAAACTGCTGGCATCTTTTGGTTTATTATATCTGCATCCAAACATGGCAGGCAGTGCAGGGGCACATACCTAACCTCCCATCGCCAGCATCACTACTGCTTACTGAGAGGAGGAAGGGGCGAGGTGGTGGTGAGGTTGGTGCATCAGGAGAGCCAATCCAGCATGCCCCTCCCTGTCTCCATCCCAGTAACTTACAGAGGTCAGGTAAGTACTACAGCCCCTTGGACTGCTACTGTCCATAGCGCATCTCCTCTTCTTTGCCCATTAATCAAATAAAAAACAATAAGGCCATGTTTCTCCCCTTCTTTTCTCATTGTGTTGGCTTCGGCTCCGTCATATCAATTTAATTTTACTTCTTTATTTTCAGTGCAACATTTAACATGAGAGCAGAGGGTTCGTCTTCTGGAAACATGCAGAAGTGTATTGTGATAATGAGATAGGTAACATCCAATAATGATCTCCTTGATGCCTTATTTGGGGCCTGTGTAGGGACTTGAATCTGCTTACATTATACCTTTTAGGCTGCATCCTTTAAGGCAGTCAATGGCCAAACTTGACCTTCCAGCTGTTTTGAGACTACAACTCCCATCATCCCTAGCTAACAGGACCAGTGGTCAGGGATGATGGGAATTGCAGTCCCAAAACAGCTGGAGGGCCATGTTTGGCCATCACTTCTTTAAGGGGTTAGCTTTATTGTACAGTGGTACCTCGGGTTAAGTACTTTATTCATTCCGGAGGTCCGTACTTAACCTGAAACTGTTCTTAACCTGAAGCCTCACTTTAGCTACTGGGGCCTCCTGCTGTCGTCGTGCCGCCGGAGGACGATTTCTCATCCTGAAGCAAAGTTCTTAACCTGAAGCACTATTTCTGGGTTAATGGAGTCTGTAACATGAAGCGTATGTAACCTGAAGCGTATATAACCCGAGATACCTCTGTATTAAATGAATACAGTACAGTATTTATTATGACTTATACTGGACTGTGTGAGCTTACATGTCAAAGATAAGACTTGCATTGTATGTGAGCAATATCAGTCTTGACTGATTGCCAAGCTAGATGGTGAACTCGTGGAACAGCAGCTTCAAAGCCACAGGAGTGACAGTGGCTAGTGCTGATAGCGAGGAAGGCAGCTTGCCAACCCTTTGACCATTGGTACATGGCTGTCTGCCATGTTCCCAGGCACCAAAGTATAAATATGAGAGCCTGGAGCACTGTTGTAGGCAGACTGAGATCCCAACATGGATGGAGGTCCCAGCCTTGAGTTGGAAAGAGTTATGGAGGCCCCAACCCCAAGAGCAATCATTTGTGGTATAATCTCTGAATGAACGAAGTGGTCTGGGAAGGTTTATGCTATGTTAGTGCTTGGATATTAAGTAGTGCGCCGTACTGACTATATATGTGAATGCTTAAATACTACTCGTTTAGCAAATAAAACCTGTAAACCTCACCCCAAAGCATGCTAATTGCCTCTGGATCCAAAAGAACAACTGGTCTGAGTAGAACAGCTCCTTGGGATACAAGCTATTATCTTCTTGTGCCTTCTATCACGTTTCCCCTCATTTACTGTTTTGCTAGACTAAAATGTTCTAAATGTGGCTTGGTAAAGGTAAAGGTAAAGGTAAAGGGACCCCTGACCATTAGGTCCAGGCATGACCAACTCTGGGGTTGTGGCGCTCATCTCGCTTTATTGGCAGACGTACAGCTTCTGGGTCATGTGGCCAGCATGACTAAGCTGCTTCTGGCGAACCAGAGCCGCGCATGGAAACACCGTTCACCTTCCCGCTAGAGTGGTACCTATTTATCTACTTGCATTTTGATGTGCTTTCGAACTGCTAGGTTGGCAGGAGCAGGGACTGAACAAAGGGAACTCACCCCATCACAGGGATTCGAACTGCCGACCTTCTGATTGGCAAGTCCTAGGCTCTGTGGTTTAACCCACAGCGCCACCCGTGTCAAATGTGGCTTGGAGCCAAGCATTTATGAATGCAGATGGGTTGTCAGAAACAGAATCATTGTCAGAGCAGCATGTCTTGCCTCGGTGAAACAGCAGTATTCAAATCCTGTGACTTGCATGTTCTCTCCCTTGCTCTACTCTCTGTAGGCACAAAATTTTCCAATGGATATCTTCAAATGGAGAATAATCAGGTGATGGGTATGCATGCATAATTCAGCCCTGCATCTTCTCCATCTGTTAAGTATGACCCAACTGGAAAATTGGAGCAAATCCTAGGGATTGCTTTCTTTTTTTAAAAAAAGAATGCTTTCCCTTGCTGTGCATAGTTTCATTTGTTATAGATTGTGGCAGGAGAACATTACACTGAGGAATCTGTCTCTCCCTTATGTATAATATGCAGATAAAATATAAGTTTGTTTTAGTTTCGTTGGTTACTTGGAAAGTGGTTCCCAGTCATGTCATTGATTCGACACAAGCTTCCATCTGATCATATCCCTCCCCATCCTTGATTCAGTTAGTGATTCTGATAGCAGTATACAGTTGGGAGCACTTAGTGGGTTTCTCAATCATGCACACATAAAACCCTGCCTTTCGTAACTCTGGAATTCCCCTTTTCATTCTGCATTGCCTTTCACTGAAATCTTCTTTCTTGACACATTGCTGCTTGGTTGCACATCCATGTTTGCCTTAAAGGAAACATATTTTTTATTGTTCTGCTATCATGATTTAAGCCACATGCTGATTCTCTGGGCTATGGATGGCATCTGCAGCTTTGTGTGACGTTGCCTGAACCATAGAAGTTCAGTCTAACTGAATTAAACTCTGTTTAATATAATCTCCCAGGAAAACAAGAGAGAAGTAGCTATTTCTCTACATAGCCTTACATCTGTATTTGTATATGTTTTTAACTTGCATGGCATGGCCAACAGAATGGCCAGAATAGCAATCTTTTCAGCAGTTTGTATTTTTTTTATTGGGGTAATATGTAAACTCTGCTACAGATGACATTTTTTATACAGCATTTATCCTGATTGCTTGCACATATTTTATGCAGACTATGTTCAGTTTTTTATTTTGCATTCGTTCTGATTTGTTTGTGGGTTATATATTTGTTTCCCCGTTATTCAGCCACCTCACACTTTTCAGTAAAATTTCCCATCACTTTCTAAACTGCAGAAATGGAGAGACTTTGGGACAGCTCCTCCTGCACCTTCACTGTGTGTCCTGAGGAGATAAAGAAGCCAAGAAGTCCAGGCCAGGGAGCATATTTACCATCGGCTCCCATTTGGCCTGAGAGAACTAGATCAAGGGAAGTTATAGTGCCACTGTATTCTGCTCTGGTCAGACCTCACCTGGAGTACTGTGTCCAGTTCTGGGCACCACAGTTCAAGAAGGACACTGACAAACTGGAACGTGTCCAGAGGAGGGCAACCAAAATGGTCAAAGGCCTGGAAACGATGCCTTATGAGGAACGGCTAAGGGAGCTGGGCATGTTTAGCCTGGAGAAGAGGAGGTTAAGGGGTGATATGATAGCCATGTTCAAATATATAAAAGGATGTCACCTAGAGGAGGGAGAAAGGTTGTTTTCTGCTGCTCCAGAGAAGCGGACACGGAGCAATGGATCCAAACTACAAGAAAGAAGATTCCACCTAAACACTAGGAATAACTTCCTGACAGTAAGAGCTGTTCGACAGTGGAATTTGCTGCCAAGGAGTGTGGTGGAGTCTCCTTCTTTGGAGGTCTTTAAGCAGAGGCTTGACAACCATATGTCAGGATTGGTCTGATGGTGTTTCCTGCTTGGCAGGGGGTTGGACTCGATGGCCCTTGTGGTCTCTTCCAACTCTATGATTCTATGATTCTATGATTCTAACTCTGTCACTCTACATTTTATATAATATATTTGTTTTAAAACAGTACATTTCCATGGGTGTCTAGGCAAAAAGGCAGTATATAAATCCAGTAAATAAAACCAAGTACCACAAAGACACTAGTGTCTTCCATGACCTTCATTCCATGGAAACCTAAACTGAGTTGTGTGCTGGTACCCCTGAAATCTCTCACCACTTGGAAATTGGTGTGGGTGTAACAATGCTGTCTTGGCTACATAAGGACTGGCACTCAGATAATGAGTTATCTGTAAGTATATTGTTGCACGTCACCCCTGTCTCTGAGCGGTGTGAGATTCCAGGGGATCCTGACGCTTGTCCAGGGTTTGGTTTCCTTGGGATGAGGGACAGCAGAAACTGTGGTGTCTTTAGGATATATGGTTGATTTATACATACTGTATATACAACCCAAGCCTATGATGGAGTGGCTCACAGCACTAACACCCCCAAAAGGTCTTGCTTCTCCCATAGCCATAGTCTTGTGTCAAGAGTCCAGGTTCCCAGCTGGGTAACACAGTAAGCGTGGATAATTAAAAAGGAGGATTTATTGCAAAAACAAACAGATAACTCTGCTTGGCTCTAACAAAGCCTCCAGCATCATTACTCAAGATGACCCTTCTGAAGACTGCTTCCGGTGTCTACAGAAGATATTGAACTTTCACACCTCACGTCTCTTGTTTTGCTTCCTGTCCAACAGCTCACCCATTCGCCAACACTGAGGACTCATTGGATCATCTCCAGTCTCTTTCTTTACCAAGAGACTCTCTGTGTCCAGTCGCTCCTGTTTGAGCTCCCTGAGAGCTTTGGCTGTGTTCCAGCCTGCTCTCAGCTACTGTCTTATCAGCCGGCCCATCAAGGTCAGTCTGCAGCTGCCGGCTCTCCTTTGTCTGGCTAACTTCAAAGCCTCTCTGTTCCTGGCTGCTTTCTGCCATTGACTGCAAACCTTCACTTGGAGCTGGCTCATTCCTGACACCTTGGATCCCAACAGGGCATGGCTTTGTCTCTCAGCGTCTGAATTATGCTTCGATTGGGTATTACATACCTATTGATGTTTAGGCATGGAGCACTTTGTGAGTAAAGTGCAGAGTCCTATCTCTCTTTACCCTTTTGCCAAAAAGCTGTATCCCCACTTGCTTATTCTATGTACGTGTTGTCCATGAATTACACATTGAAGTGATCTTCCTCAAAGAGATTTCTGTACGTGGCTGGATGTTTTCAAACAGCTCCAGAAATATATTTCCTAGTATTTTCACACGATTCTTTCTTTCTTTCTTTCTTTCTTTCTTTCTTTCTTTCTTTCTGTACAAAGGTCTGAGTAATCAAATTAGGATTCAAGATTTTTGCAAATGTCAGACATAGTTGGAACTGAATGACCTTTTTCAAAAGTTCTCTATCAATGTGTCATTCCCAGGCGGCTGCTGCTGCTGATTAGATATCATGTGATGGCATGTAGCATATGGAACACAGTGCAACACGATAAATCAACAAAGAGGAATGAGTGTCTTTTGGGTGGAAATGCTTGGCTCCAAGAATGAGATGCCAATCTGTTTTTTCTATGATTAGTTCATTTGATTCAAAACTAGTACCAACCAACAGTTAATTACTTGGGACCAAGGACAACATCAAATTGTCAGCTGTCAAATGTATATATGATGAGAAGAACAATCAGATTAAATCCAATTTCTAAGAGAGACATGTTCACATCTCTGCCCTAGCATGCTAAAACATTCAGATTATGAAGGGAGATAATGAACCACCCTCAGATTACAATAAGGTGAACCTATGCAATCTCTGCAAGCAAAACAATTTACTAAGTACACATAAAGCAACATAACTGACCTCTGTCATTCACATACCCTGCCACATAGAATATCTTCATTTTTGCCCCGTTTAAAAAATAAAATCCAATCATCTCATTTGGTTGTAGCTCGGTGGTAGAGCATGTGCTTTGACTGTGAAGACCGCAGGTTCAATTCCAAACATTCCCAAATCAACCTGGGAATGTCTCTGTTCTGCAACTTTGGAGATCCACTGCCAATCAGTGTGGACAATATGGAGCAAGATGGCTCAGTGGTCTAATTCAGTTTAAGGCAGGGTCATGTATTTCTGTGTCTACACTCTTCCCATCTCTCTTGCTTATGGCACATTCAAGTAATATGATTTGTTACTTCTTATCTTCCTTATTCACGCTTCATATTCAGTATTAGGGTAGGTAGTGGGTGAAAGAAACCACCTGGCATTACTAATCAATGGCTGCGTTTCTAAGCACATGTACTTTAAGAGTAAGTCCCACTGGACTAGTGGGACTTATTCCTGAGTAAATAAGAATATGGATTAGGGGCAGCGCATCCTGTTTCACGGACGCGGGTGGCGCTGTGGGTTAAAGCCTCAGTGCCTAGGGCTTGCCGATCGAAAGGTCAGCGGTTCGAATCCCCGCAGCGGGGTGCGCTCCTGCTGTTCGGTCCCAGCGCCTGCCAACCTAGCAGTTCGAAAGCACCCCTGGGTGCAAGTAGATAAATAGGGACCGCTTACTAGCGGGAAGGTAAACGGCGTTTCCGTGTGCGGCTCTGGCTCGCCAGAGCAGCGATGTCACGCTGGCCACGTGACCTGGAAGTGTCTGCGGACAGCGCTGGCCCCCGGCCTCTTGAGTGAGATGGGCGCACAACCCTAGAGTCTGTCAAGACTGGCCCGTACGGGCAGGGGGGGTATCCTGTTTCACCACCTGAGAGCCTGGACAAATGGGGGTCCACATGAAAAAGTGTTAAAACTAAATGGCACTATAATAGCATTTGTATAAAAGGTAAAGGGACCCCTGGCCATTAGGTCCAGTCACGGCCGACTCTGGGGTTGCGGCGCTCATCTCACTTTATTGGCCGAGGGAGCCGGCGTACAGCTTCCGGGTCATGTGGCCAGCATGACTAAGCTGCTTCTGGCGAACCAGAGCAGCACACGGAAACGCTGTTTACCTTCCCGCCGGAGTGGTACCTATTTATCTACTTGCACTTTGACATGCTTTCAAACTGCTAGGTTGGCAGGAGCAGGGACTGAGCAACAGGAGCTCACCCCGTCATGGGGATTCGAACCTCTGACCTTCTGATCGGCAAGTCCCAGGCTCTGTGGTTTAACCCACAGCGCCACCCGCGTCCCAATAGCATTTGTATAGAATGGCACTATAATGGCACTATAATAGCAAAATATTTTTAGAACTAGGCTGCAGGTCGATCACGAAGAACAGCAGCATCTTTTGCACAGTCTAGGAAAGCAACAACCAAGCCAGCAAAATACTTTCCAGGTTATGAACGTTTTTAAAACTGTCAAGGGGAATGTCCTAGCCTTCTCAGCAATGAAGATGCAATGAATTCCAGCAAATCTCTCTTTAAAAAAAGCAAAGGGGGAAAGATTTTCCAGGCATTAATTCAGAACAAGAGGGGTCTCATTTCCAAGATCCCAGGGTGTTGAGGAGCTCTTCCATGTCTATCTGGATCCCATTGAAAGGAAAGGCAGAGAGCGCTTTCCAAATTCTCTTGGCTCCAAGGCCTTGAGTAAGGCTTCTCTTGATAACAGCAGTAAGGTGACACTAGGTGGATGGAGAAAGGTGCCAACATTTGGTTTCTCCTCGTAGCATAAACATCTAAGGCTAGTTGCTGGAGATTTTTTCTCCATAAAGCCTCTATGGAAAAATACTACAGAGATTTAGTGAGCCATGCAGAAGCCTATAAATTGTTGTTTGGCTTCATTGGTTTAATTCTTAATCTTCTTGATTTCCCAAGGATAGCAGAGAAGGAGAACACTTTGTCTCAAGAAGCTTGTGGGACTAGTTGATTAATGAAATAATAAATGTAATTTCTGCGTGAGTAAAATAATTATTCTGAACTAAAAAGCATACCTCCTTCACTTTTAGGTGTCTGTGTATGTATAAGAACATAAGACATATAGGATCAGACCAGAGACCTGCCTAGTTCAACATTTCCCTCCTGCAATGGCCAACTGGATCCTACAGGGCATGAGCAAAACAGCAGTCCCTCACACATGATCTCCATCTACTGGTATTCAGATGGAGGTAATACATAGCCATCATGACAAGTAGCCATTGACAGCCTTCTCCTCCATGAATTTATCAAATTGACTTTTAAAGGTGGTCAAACTGGTGATATTCATAACATCTTTCTCTCCCTCTCTCTCTCTCCCTCTCTCTCTCTTTTTGTGTGTGTTTGTGTTTGTGTAGATCAGTGGTACCACACACATCCTTTGCATGTAGAAGGTTCCAGTTTAACTCTCCATGTGGGGCTGGGAAAGATCCCTTTCTGAAAACCTGCTAGTCTTTCAGTTTTGTTCAGTTCTGAACTAGGTAGGCAAATGGTCTGACTTAGGGCCTGCCTGTCCACACTTCCGCTTGTCTGAGAGGTTTTGCATTTGCCCAAGAAAACCTGCTGTTTACCACTGAATCGGAACAAACATCGATCCACAGAAAACCTGACTGATGTTTGTTCTGATTCAGCGCTAAACAGTGGGTTTTCCCAGGGGAAAGCGGCCAGACAAGCAGAAGTGTGATTGAGCCCTTAGTATAAAACAGCTTCCCATGAACCTCTGTGTGTATGTTGTAGCAAGCACCATCTTAGAAGAAGTTCCTCTTAGGTTTATGAGGGGGGGAACGAATATGTCTTTTAAGATGGTGCTTAATTACTTCTTTTTAAAAATTTGTAAATTATTAAATCTTGAGAGAAGGCTTAAGGAAGGTAAATTATTCTAAAAAGAAAATGTTAAATAGAAGTATATTTACAAGCATCAGTAATGCTTTACACACTCAGCAGCTCACATAGTTTATCATTGACAGACATCATACATGACTTCTTAATGATTACTCTTCTTTCTAAACTTGTAAGGCGGCTAACTGAATTATTTTCATTCCCTTTGTTACCTTTAGCACCCCCACTTCCATTTTGTTTTGTTTCTACACTGGCTAAACACGTCATGCTCCAGAAACATTGAATGAGTACAGGCTTCCAGCTGCTGAATTCCAAGCCAAGACCCAGCTGTATGTCATAACTCGAGGAGAACATGTTTATCTTTTCTCCCACTAACAATCTGCAATGAAATCAGATGCTTAGCAGGAGGGGGAGGGCAGGAGGGCTTCGACGCCTCTCCCACCCAGTTGAATGACAGCTTCAAGTTCTTTAATTCTTAAATCATTCTTTAATAAGATAGATAATAATGCAGTACAAAAACGATGCTTTGGCACTGCATTTTGGGGCCTGCATCCCACCAATTGACAACCAGACCCACTAGCTGGTGTCCAGTAATAACAGTGTAAGGGAGGTGGGGTCTTTGGCATGAAAAAAAAACACCTATTCCTTTCTGTCAGAGGTTGTTTGGGGCATATTTTTTCTTGATCTTTCTTATTACCAGAAAGCAGTCCCCATGCTGGCATACCACAATCACTTCATTAGGCAGCATAGCTGGCAGCATGTTGCATACCCTCTAACATTTCTCTGATGAAAATACGGACGTCCTATTCCATGATGATGACAATAATAATAATTTTATTTATATCCTGCCCATCTGACTGGGTTGCCCTAGCCATTCTGGGTGACTTCCAACATATATAGAAACATAATAAAAAATAAACATTAAAAAACCCTATACAGGGCTGCCTTCAGATGTCTTCTAAAGGTTGTAATTTACTTATCTCCTTGGCTCAGGGAATCACATAATTACACACCTTCCAACATTCCTCTGATGAAAATAGGGATGTGACATCCTAAGGAAAAGTGGGACATTTCAGGATCAAATCAGAAATCAAGATGGCTTCTGTAAATCCAGGACAGTCCTTGGAAAATAGGGACACTTGGAGGGTCTGCATGTTCAAGGCTGAGGTAATGCTGGACCGAGCATAGCATGCAGATTCAGGAGTTTGCTAGGGTATCTCATTTTGAGTACTTTAGTCCTTGCACTCAGAAAGTTTAAGAACACAATACTGCTTACACTGAGTGGCAACAGCTCTCGGATTTCAGCCAGGGGTTTCTCCTTATCACATTTATATTCCACCTTTCTTTCTTGGAGCTCCAGGTGGCATGCATCGTTATCTTCCTCCAAATTTTATCCTCACAAGAACCTTGTGAGGTAGGCTGAGAGATTGTGGCTGGCCCAAGATCAGCCAGCAAGCTTAATGGCTGAGCAGAAATTTGAAATCTAGCCACCCTAGTCCAGTCCTGTAACTACTGTACTCCATAGCATCAACACTCCTCCTCAGCCACTATATTACACAGTGATGATAAAGGGCAGAACTAGCCAAATGCCATGTTGGTTCCCCAAACATAAAGCTCCATTTCTCCTCATGATCTAAAAGGCTGCTGCTTTTCAACTGCAATTTGTGGCTGTGCTCCTTATATTGTTGGTGAACATTTTCCTTAATGTTTGGGACTCAAAATCTGGCCACAAACAAGGCGCTGAAAACACATGTTAGCGTCAGGTATGGAGCAGTTTATCGAGACTCCTAAAATGAATAAATGTTCACAGAGTGTGCTAAAGGAAACAAAAACATCTTATTCTGTGATTTATGTGGCCCATCATAAAACCACAGTTTGCGAGATGTTCAGCGAGAGGACATTTCAATCGTTTTCTTTCATCCTGGCATAAACAAGGGTGTTATATTCCAAATGGATATAAACCACCAAACTCCCTGACATTCCAGCTATGACGAGTAATTGTTGTTAGACTGGCTGGGGCTCCAACACTGACTTCCCTGTAGTTGGAAACCTATTTCTTCAACAAGGCAAGCGGGAGGGCTGGGAGGGACTCCACTACCATTTTGGGCTTCCCACAGGCATCTGGTTGGCCATGGTGAGAACAGGATATGAGACAAGATGGGCCACCAGCCTGATCCAGCAGGATCTTCTTACGTTCCCTCACTCATGGGCGGCCCTTTGATCTCCATGACATCATTTAATGCCATGTTATTAAAAGACCTACTGGGTATTGGTTCGCTCAGGGCTGGACTTTGCAGAGGTCCAGGGTCCACCTCAACTTAAAAACACATCCCTATACAGGGCTGCCTTCAGATGCCTCCTAAAGGCTATATAGTTACTTTTCTCCTTGGCTCAGGGGTCGCATAACTCCATACTCAACCAACATTTCTCTGCTGAAAATAAGGACTTTCTAAGGAAAAGCGGGACATTCCAGGATCAAATCAGAAACTGGGATGGCTTCTGTAAATCTGGAACTGTCCCTAGGAAACAGGGACACTTGAAGGGTCTGGAATCATAGACAAC
Organism: Podarcis tiliguerta; assembly: GCF_965153285.1. Lineage (NCBI taxonomy): Eukaryota > Metazoa > Chordata > Lepidosauria > Squamata > Lacertidae > Podarcis > Podarcis tiliguerta. Next base: position 47,929,723 of record NC_139536.1, read on the forward strand.
ATATTTTAGGATAGCATTAACTGTTAGTGATGTCTCTAGTGCTTTTACTATTATTAATTACTAATTTTTTAGAAAAAGAGATGTCAGAACATCACATGAACTTGTTCTCTTATAATGGCAATGGCACTCACCTGAGAGGCGCAAGAACCGAGATCCGGTGAGTTCCAGCTGAAAAAAAGACCTGTTATTATGTAATTAGATTTTGATTCATCTTTTATCATAATATTTAATGCCTCTATAAACGTTTCTTATTTGTATTTATCTTCCTCTGATGCAACAGTTCTTCCAGTATTTATACAGAAGGCAATAAATTCTTCTTGTTTTAATAGCGGGATCTTTGGTTTTCTACTATGGCCCAATCCTTATCTTTGGCTTTGTAGTGACTTTTAAAACCCAATGTTTCTTATACATGAATTTTCCCTCCTCAACCAAAGCACTCTGGGGTTGACGATGTGGCAGCCTTGTTCTTCCCTTGGTGCCTACAAAGTGACTGAGCCCCCCTTCACTGCCCCCTTGGTTATGAAGATTTCAGGATGGCTACCTTTAAAAAAAAAAAGTCATAGAGCTGAAGGAGGAAGTTGGAAGAGTGACATAATTTTCAACTTCCTCTTTCAGCTCCTACAGGTATGTGCTCTTCAAGTCTCAGATTAATTCTACTGAGGCCAACTTCTGCACAAAGCCTTTGGGAAAGTTCTTAATTAATAAATTAATAAAAGCAATGTATGTGCATAAGCACTTTTTGCCTGCCTCTCAGTGGTGGTGAACAGTAACATTGTCTTCTCTGAAAACATGAAGAGATAGCATGCTTGATGTTTTGAAATAACCTTCATATTATTCATAATCATAGCTGTCAACGTTTCCCCCCTTTTTAAGGGGAATTCCCTTATTCAGAACATAATTCCTTGCAAGAAAAGGGAAAAGTTGACAGCTATGTTCATAATTATTCCCAACTTCAGACTGTTCAGCTAAGTAAATATTTCATTTATTAGTTACCCTCCCAAAGAGATTGAGAATATACAAATCAGGACATAATAGGGCTTTTCATTCATTTCTAACCCCATGTATTATTTAGAATGCAAGGAGAGGAAAGTGGAAAAGGCACCACATTTGCAAGGGAACCATCACTAAGTCTCATACTGTGTGAAGCCTAGGAGGAATTTCCTTGGCTATTGAAGACATGTGCATATAATGAATCCCATTAACTCTGTATCCAGTTTGGTAACATCAAATATAAACCACTTTTAAGCTAATTTTCAAAACAGTTTGCCATGACGTCCCCCCACAAAGAATGCTGGGAAAGTTAGTATAGTGAAGGCGTTGAAAATTATTGTTAGGAATATCCTTAGTCATTCCTAATGCCTTTGCAGAACTACAAATTCCAGATTTGCTTGGTAGGGAGATATGGCAGTTTGATACTGCGGGAGCTTCCAGATATGTATTTGTTGTGGGATCAGTGCTGCTCATTCCTGTAGCATCTCCAGAATACCATCCCCATCAGAATGCCAGCCTATATTCTACCGCCCCTATTTAATCAAAATCTACCTTTTCTGCAGGGACACTGGTGGCGCTGTGGTCTAAACCACAGAGCCTAGGGCTTGCTGATCAGAAGGTTGGTGGTTTGAATCCCTGCGACGGGGTGAACTCCTGTTACTCGGTCCCTGCTCCTGCCAACCTAGCAGTTCAAAAGCACGTCAAAGTGCAAGTAGATAGATAGGTACCGCTCTGGCGGGAAGGTAAGCGGCGTTTCCGTGCGCTGCTCTGGTTCACCAGAAGTGGCTTAGTCATGCTGGCCACATGACCCGGAAGCTGTACGCCAGCTCCCTCAGCCAATAAAGCGAGATTAGTACCACAACCCCAGAGTCGTCCGCGACTGGACCTAATGCTCAGGGGTCCCTTTAGCTTTACCTTTTCTGCAAAAAATCTGATAAGTTTAAAAAAGTTTGTTGCCGAAAACCCATTTGTGATATTTGAATGGTCCATTTCAGTATTAGACCCCCCAAATGGAAGCAAAGAGGGTTATATTTGTAAGGGTATGTATACACTATACCTTTGGAGTTCATTCAAAGCACATTCTTTCCCTCAAATAATTCTGGACACTGTAGTTTGCCCCTCAGAGCTACAATTCCCAGCAACAAACTACAGTACCCAGAATTATTTGAGGGAAAGAATGTGCTTGAAATTGTTTTTAAAGGTATAGTATATACACAGCCTAAGACACTGTTATAATAACTGTGTTGTAATCCTGACACACTGCATGCATGCCCTGATATAACAACAACATATTACACCACATCAGTGGAGGAATTGGTTTTTAAGCTCCAACTTTAAGGACTCATAATTTTAATCGGAGAGGGCATTGGTTCAATGCAGTTGGTTTGGTGCTTTAATTGCCTTAGCTGTCATCCCACATTGCTAAAATGTTGATCTGGAGGGGTAAGCAGAACTTACAAAAATTGGATAACCGGAATGTAAAGTCTTCTGAAACTAAATGAAAAGATAGGTTTGTACACTCAAGGATGAAATTGATAAGGCTAACTTAAACAAACGCATAACGGAATTTGCAGCTGCAGTAAAGACTGCTGAACTCACATGTTTGTGGCAAACATTTTCTTGCAACTAAAGATTTAATAAAGATGTGTCAGTAGGATAATAATAGGAGGGCTATTACTGTGGGCCAGTACATGTGGCCTGACATGTGCATCCCATATGAGCTGCACAGGGAGGAAGCAGCTCTGACAGCCTCCTGTATGATAGCCATCCTTCAAACTGCAGTCAGATGAGAAGGGGTTCCTTAGAACAGGCACCATCATGTTTGTGTCACCTAAAGAGAGCCACTCTCTAAAAACCTCATAAGACAATAGCTAGGACAAGACTGTATCCACAATTTCCTGTCATACCTGAATCCTTATTCATGGCAGAGTGTAATAAAGAACATGGGGTCTTAATACATATTTGCACCCCTTTAAAGATTATTTGGCATCCTATTACCATCACAAAATGCAGATGATGTCTGTACCCACAACAGCCCTGCAAAGTAGCATATTACTATTGTTGTTTTTTCAAATGGACACCTGAGGTTGAGAGAAGGCCACAGATGATTCGATGTCACATCCCATCAGCCCCAGCAAGCATGGCCAATGGCCTGGGCTGATGGGAATTGTAGTCTACCAACAACTGCTGGGCAGTAGGTTAGTCATTACTGCTTTAAAGCTATATGTTCTGACCATATCATATCATATCATATCATAATAATGGCATATAATAGCCTCTTTGTACAGGAAGCACAATCAGCCCCCCTAGAACCTCTCAGATAGCTACATTTTAATGAGCGTTCCAATTTGGTGGGGGCCTCATGCTATAGCTTACTTAGCATAACGGCAAATTGTACCGGACTTGAGTACTTCAGCTATTTTGGACCAATGATGTGCCTTCCCCAGATGTTGGCTCAGAACAACCATTTCCTTCAAGCAATTTATCATTTCAGATGTCACCATCACCCTCAAACCAAAATTATCCTATTACCTTAGCACACAAGCTGGCTTAACCATACCCATCAAAGGGGAATCCAGCAAAACACTCACTGCAACTCTGATGGGACGCACGTGCCCTTGGTTGGTAGACTTCTGTGTTATTATTTCAAATGACTGGGCCAGCATCCACTTCAGACCACTTGAAGTTGGTCTTCAGTAAAACACGGTAATTCTAGTAACCATATATTATGGAGGATGAATATTGAACAGACAGCCGTGCAGGATGGAAAATACCCCATGAGTGTATTGTGGTTTTTCTTCATCTGCGTTATTTTCCTTTAGTGCTTGTATGCGTACGCAATTCCTATCCGTAGAGGGAATGTGCTGTTCTTTCTTTTGCTGGCAAAAATAGTTTAAACTTCTATGATGCAGGCAGGCTTGCCTGATTTGACTCTGTGTCCAATCTCTGTTTCACATTGCAGTCCCAAGGACAACCTAGAATGTTGTGGTGTAGCTGTGGCTGCCACCTACATCATTGCTGCTTGCTGCTACTGTTGTTCAAGGTCAATTGGGTGCAACTGCACTTACTATGTCTTCAATTTTCACTCTATAACCATTCATGGAAGCTTATTAGAGCTTATCGTCCCCCCAGAGCACTGGAATACACCAAGAAGTAATCTGAATTTGAGAGAACCAACCTACTGGCTCTCCCAAAAGAAAATCTTTAAATGGGTTGGCTGTCAACAGTGGTGGAGCAAGCCGATTGGGCGCCTGGGGCGGCATGCATGCCCTGTGCTCAGGGGCAGGGCCAGCCGCCTGTGGGGCAGGGCCAGCCGGGGCAGGATGCTCTGTGGGGCCTCTGAGGAGTCTGCCTGCCTCCTCTCACTCAGGTGCCCTACAGCTGAGGTGGAGGGTGTGGGCAAACCGTTTCGGGCAGCACGGAGCCTGTGCGTGCCCAAGCCACCGTGTCACTCCCAGAAGAGACGTGTGGCTTGGGCGCGTAGCAGGCCTCATGGTGAGTGCCGCCTGGCATTTTGTCACCCCCCTCAGTGGTGACACCCAGGGCGGACCGCCCCCACCGCACCCCCTTCCCCCGTCCCTGGCTCTCAACTCTCCCTCACCCATTATACCATCAATAGTTAAGGCAGATCTTAATACCCCAGAGCCATAGGGAAATGGAACAGGAAGGGACATACCCCAGCAGTAGACATGATTTGACGATATTTGAAATAATTCTAAGATAAAACACTACGCATTGTAACAATACCTTTTTTAAAAAAAACCTTTTTTAAAAAACCAAACACAAAAATAGTTCATTAACTATAAACTGAGGGTGGGGGAGTATATACTTTCAATAGTTGACCTTAAGTGACTGTAGATCAACTCGTATGAAGTAAGAAAATAAAATGTCTCCTCAGACTATGGTAAATAATTTATTTAGGAAAATTCCTAAGCATTTCCTTTTTCTCTTTGATTTATGCAACATTCATTTCTTTAAATAGTTTCTTTTCTTTATTTGTGCTTATGTTGGCTTACGTCCTTCTCAGTAGATTTTATCATTTTTAAGAGCAGTGTTAACAGAGATGAGCAAGTTGGAAAGTGCGCCGAAACTATTTTTGGAGAGTTCACAGTAGATAATCTTTTAAGTCCTCTCCAGTCAATTCAGCTGGTAACAGCTCAGGCCAGGAGGAGGGAAGGAATCATCTGGATCTGCAAAGGGCTTCAGTGTTCATGAAACTCAAGGGGGCTGATAAACGAAAGCGAGGGTTCAATTTCTGGCTCAACAGCATCATCAAGCAAAGCAACAGTGTGAATCCGGAGAAAGTTGGTCATGATTAGGTTTCACTGAAGTAAACGGGACAAATTAACTGCAATTTTTATTTCTACATTCCTTCTCAAGAATTATACCAGCAGCATGTGATGTTACAGCAATGGGCAATGAAGGCCAGAAGAGATGGAAGGCAACTAAAAGGTATTCTTGTCCAATTCCTGCTGATGCAGGAAATCCACTACTACAGCATCCCTGATAGGTGGCCATTCAACCTTTGCTTAAAAATGTCTAAAGAGACCATCTGCTCCACTGCCGAACAGCTTGTATCACCCTTTAAAACAAGTCTCTAAGGATGTATCTTCTATAATTAGAATAATTTTACTTTTATCCAACGCAGTTTCTTTTCTTGCTGATCTTATGTTACTGGGATGATCTGTTGAAATATGCACCCCAGTTTGCACTAGATGGCGCTGCATCATATTTTGACATGGATCACATTGCTAAAACAGCATTTGGTTATTCTCTGAGATAACCATTTCGCATGGTTTTACATGCAACGTAGTTCAAATTTAACTTAAAATTGAGCAGAGGAGCACCAACAAGCATATTCTGAAGAGAAAATGGAGGTGGGGGGAGCACTTGGCTTGAGAACAGAGCACACAATCACATAAAGTCAAATCTGCGAGATTTGCGACCATTGTAGTTTAGATGTCCTCTGCTTTACCACTTGATAGATGCTCTCTTACTTACTCTGAGTGACCTCAAGTCATTTCATAGACCAGGGATAGGGAACCTGAAACCCTCCAGAAGTTGTTGGACTCCAAATCCCATCATCTCCAGCTGACACAGAATCATAGAATTATAGAGTTGGAAGGGACTACGAGGGCCATCTAGTCCAATCGCCATGGCTCATAGTCAGGGATGAGAGGAATTGTAGTTTAGAAACATCTGTAGGGTCATAGTTTCTCTGCTCATGCTGTGGACTTAGTTGGCCCGCAGGAACTTATTGGCAAATACAACTGTTTCAGTGCGGTACTCAGCAAAGGAGTACAACATAAAAGAAACTGAACAAGAGATGTTGGAACTACAATGTGAGACAGCTGGCGACTGTGACAGAGTGCCTCCTTGTCACTTCTCTTCCCTGGCTAACTAACCATAGCTATATACGTAAGCACAGCACACCAAATAACATACTGTTGTTTGACTGCTAAGGGGACAAGAAAAGGAGAGTCTCCCCTGTCCACACATTTACAGCCTTACATTGAAGGAAGCAAGTTATGATCAAAGAGTAGCTTTCTGGAGAAAGTGTTTTGTTCTTGCTTAAAGAAATGTTGTGGCCTTCTGATTCTTAATTACTGGATCATTCTGAAGAGTTATCGACCATGGACAACACAGTGATTCTGTCAATCACTGTCAGTGCTGGCTTCAGATTTGGGCGCAAGGCTCTCAGTGGGTTCCCATTGTGCTATTCCACTCCCTTTCAGAGAGAGCTAATTGAATAGGTGAGCAAGACAAGAGATTGTGGTAGTTGTGCAAATGTCACCACTTGCCCTGGGAAAGAGAGGAGAGGGGAGTGAGTGAGTGATGACAGCCATTGGATGTACTACCAACCTTACTGTATGCTTGTGAAACATGGACCACTTTATAAATGCTATCTCCAACTCCTCAAAAGATTCCTTCAATGGTTTCTCTGAAAAAAAATACATATCACTTGGGAAGACAGGCAAACTAATGCCAGTGTACTGGAAGAAGCAAAGATCACCAGTGTCAAAGCAATGATTCAACATCAACTTCATTGGACTGGTGATGTTGTTCAGATACCTTATTATTGCCTCCAAAAGCAACTACTCTATTCCGAACTTAAAAATGGAAAGCGCAATGCTGGTGGTCAACAAAATAGGTTTAAAGACTCTCTAATTTAGGCAAATCTTTAAAAATGTAGTGTAAACACCGACAATTGGGAAACACTGGCCTGCGAGTGCTCCAATTAGATACCATCCTTTACCAAAGGTGCCATGGACTTTGAAGACGCTTGAACTCAGGACGAAACTTGCTAAGAGGAAGGCACATTTGGCAAAACCTCACCATGATCAACTCTTGCCCAGAAACCCGCGTCCCCCACTGAAGGACATGTGGATCCAGAACTGGCCCCCACAGTCACTTACGGACTCACTGTTAAGACCGTGTTCATTTTCATGGAAGACAATCTAACTCAGCTACGAGTGATCACCAAAGAGAGATAGTAGTTGTACAAAAGTCGCCACCTGCCTTGGGAAACAGAGGAGAGGGGAGCGAGTGATGGCAGCCATTGGATGGGCGAGCAGGCAAACAATCTGCATTGATGATAGCAAGTGGCTGCAAGGGACTGTGGGTGATGGTGGGCCCTTTCATAGCACTTGGACCTTGGCATCTGCCCAAAGAGACCAACCCCTTATGCCACCCCTTTCGTGAAGCTCTGCATGTGCCAAGGACTTCATAATTTCTACTATGAGCAGGGAAGAGTGGAAATGTTCCCAGCACTCAAGGGAAATTCATTTCCTTTATGTAGGGGACTTTGCATCATGTGGCCCATCATAAAACCACAGTTTGCGAGATGTTCAGCGAGAGGACATTTCAATCGTTTTCTTTCATCCTGGCATAAACAAGAGTTATGTACTCTTCAATAAGGGATATCTGGTGAGCCTAGCAGAGCCATTTAGGAGCCCAGCTGTCTGAAATTCAGTTTGTTGTCCCCTTTCAGTGGGGCACAGTCAATATAGCTGGTGGAGATATAACTTTATACCCACTTCTTTCGGTGGTTTCCTTGCCCTTGGAGTCTGCCAGACTGCAAAATCTCTCTCTATACAAATGTATACATTGTATACATTTAGCAATACATAATCGGTTGCATACTGTGCTATATACAGTAACATATATTTTACTAGGGATTTATTTTCTTGTTTTATTATTTTATGGTCTGACAGCATGAAGCAATCAGAGTAAACGTGCTCTTAGAGCCAGACTCTAAATGAATCAAATGATTTCCCCTCCTAGAGGAAGTGGTTTCTCTGTACAATACTACTTCAAGAAAATCTCCTCTAAGCTATCACCACTCATTTCTATTTTTCAGGATGCCTTATCGTTCCTTCTCAGGCTCAGCTGCTCTTTAGAGGACAGTGTCTCGATGTTGCTTCAGACTCCTGTTTCCCTACATAGGAAGCACATTGTATGGGTAAGAATATACACACAAATGTGTGTGCAGATTAACATGTGCCAACGCTCAAGGAGTAACTTATCTGTTGAAGTTTGCAATGCAAGAGTCAGTATGCTGGGTAAAAGTATTGACTTGAATGGAAACAGGATAAACACCTGGTTTTGTGAGGGACCATTTTAAGGCACTAACCTGAACATCAACCAACAGTACAAACATCCTCCTAAGGCCCTGTGCCAGTTACTTCTTATATCTTTGCACCTCTTTCCCAGTCCCTTGCCCAACTTCATGCCATAACCCTCTGTATCCTCACTTTTCTCGCACTTGGAACTTTCTTCAATTAGGCCCCGCATGAGGTATTTCAGTCAGCCAAACCAGCTTCTCTCACAGCAGCTGCACCATGTTTTTCAAAATTATACTGCAACTGACCTTTTTGGCGATGAGCACAGAATCCCAAGGAGCTCTGCTTCCCCTTTACGTTTACAAACCTTCCAACATTTCTCTGATGAAAATAGGGACGTCCCATTCACAATGATAATTTTACTATTTATACCCCACATATCTTACTGGGTTGCCCCAGCCACTCTGGGCAGCTTCCAACACGTATAAAAACACAATTATACATTAAAAAAAAACCCTTCCCTACACAGGATTGCCTTCAGACGACTCGGGGGTCAGAAAACTCCATACCCTCCAACATTTCTCTAATGAAAATAGAGAATATCCTAAGGAAAAGAGGGATCAAATCAGAAACCAAGATGGCTTCTCTAAATCAGGGTTGTCACTGGAAAATAAGGATACTTGGAGGGTCTGCATTTAAAGCACATGGCTCCCCCCAGTGAATCCTGGAAACTGTAATTTACTCTCCACAGAGCTGCAATTCTTGGCACCCTTGACAAACTACATTTCCCAGAATCCTTTGGAGAAAGCCATGTGCTTTATATGTATGGTACAGATGCAGCCTCCGTAAAGGTTCAGACTTGTTCCACCTGAGGTTTGTATTAAGTAAGAGAGAAGTCTTCTTCCTTTGCCTTTCACACCATGGCACCCATTTGCTCCCCATTGCCAGATATGAACCTTCCTTTCTAATTCCCCTTCTTCCAGTTCTGCCCACCCCAATTCCCACAACAAATAAGCTCTTTCCTCTCGAATAAAGCAGCAGAGTTACCCTTTGTGAATATTTTATTCAGAGTACAAAGTTATGGGCTTTCAGGAGACAGTGTATAAGCGTCATCCAACCTTCTTTGGGACTCCACTCTGGATTTGTGTAGGGTTTCCCCCTTAGCCCTTTCTTCTCATGCAAGGCAGCAGGAGTTTGGGATCAGAGGTTTCCTTCACAGGTTGATGAGCCCCATCTGCCCCTCACTTCCCTCGAGAGCCAGTGTGGTGTAGTGGTTAAGAGCGGTACTCGTAATCTGGTGAACCGGGTTTGTGTCTCCGCACCTCCACATGCAGCTGCTGAGTGACCGTGGGCCAGTCACACTTCTTTGAAGTCTCTCAGCCTCACTCACCTCACAGAGTGTTTGTTGTGGGGGAGGAAGGGAAAGGAGAATGTTAGCCGCTTTGAGACTCCTTCGGGTAGTGATAAAGCAGGATATCAAATCCAAACTCTTCTTCTTCTTCTACAGCACGTGCAGAAACTGCCTTCTTGACTTTTGGACCCACGGTTGGTCTAACAGTAGAAGCTGTTTTTACGGTGGAGTAGACAGCTTCAGGAAGGGTGGGAAGTGTTTAAGCAGTGGTTGGATGGGGCCATCTTGTGAGGGATTTAGGGACGCAGATGGCACTGTGGTCTAAACCACTGAGTCTCTTGGGCTTGCCGATCAGAAGGTCGGCAGTTCGAATCCCCACAACGGAGTGAGCTCCCATTGCTCTCTCCCAGCTCCTGCCAACTTAGCAGTTCAAAAGCACGCCAGTGCAAGTAGATAAATAGGTACCGCTGTGGCGGGAAGGTAAACGGCATTTCCGTGCACTCTGGCTTCTATCACGATGTTCCATTGTGCCAGAAGTGGTTTAGTCATGCTGGCCACGTGACCTGGAAAGTTATTTGTGGATGCCAGCTCCCTGGGCCTGAAAGCGAGATGAGCACCACACCCCGTAGTTGCCTTTGACTGGACTTAATGGTACAGAGGTCTTTTACCTTTACCTTACATTTACCTGTGAGGGATGTGCAGTGGCATCCTGCATTGAAGATCTGGCATTGAAGTTGGAAAAGATAATTTCTGAGGTCCCTTTCAACCTTACGATTCTATAGAGTATTTCTGAGGACGAAGATGAACACACACACACACACACACACACTACAGTGGTACCTCGGGTTACAGCCACTTCAGGTTACAGCCGCTTCAGGTTACAGACTCCGGTAACCCAGAAATAGTACCTCGGGTTAAGAACTTTGCTTCAGGATGAGAACAGAAATCGCGTCGTGGCGGCGCGGCAGCAACGGGAGGCCCCATTAGCTAAAGTGGTACCTCAGGTTAAGAACAGTTTCAGGTTAAGAACAGACCTCCAGAACGAATTAAGTTCTCAACCCGATGTACCACTGTATTTACCATGCAGGAAATCGACCAGTCTCCTTATGTGTTGAGTAGCTCCCCTGTTTCTTTCTCTTGGAGTGGAGGGTGGGTGGGGGTGAGCTGAAGACTGCTTTATACTGTCCCTGTGAGACTGCTGTGTTAGCAGGGCAGAGAGGCAAGTAAAGGCCAGTAAAAATCTTTACCATGGGAATCTTATCCTGTAGCTCACAGACAGAACGGAGTCCCTGCTACAACTTCCTCACTCCAGGGACTCTAGCTGTCTTAGCAGAACAAGCGCCTGTGTTCTCTCAGACACTATCTTCGCTTTCAAATGCAAAAGCTGCAGCAGGAAAAGGGAATCTGATGCAATTGTGCTGCAGCTCCCGGCTTCTGAGCCCCCGCCCCCACCAAAGGAGGAGGGGATCTGCATGCAGCATCTGCCGTTGAGCTGTAAGACTCACGAAGAAGAGTGCTAGCAGAAAATCACCCTTTGTACCCAGGGACCCCAAGCCAGGGCTCCTCCTCCACAGCTATTCTAAATCAGGAACTGAAAACTTGCTCGCTGGCCTGCCTGGTTTGAAGACGCAGCCGTGAGGAAGCTCTCCAGAAAGGGTGAGAGCGACTTAAAGCTCTGTGGCTTCATGCTCTTGAAATGACAAGCCCCAAAGAGTTGTTTCCCCACTGCTGCCAAAATAAAAAAAATGGTGCAAGCCAAAGCAGGGACTTGCAAAAAAAGACGCTCATCTCTTTCCAAACTGACAAGTGCATTTCGAGATGTAACCATGGACTGAAACAGAGGGGATGCACTTCTGTCCCATGCACTTCCTGCGATGTTTCAATGCGCTCACCCCACATGCCTACACTGAGTCAGACCCCTGGTGTGGAGAAAGCGACTTCCCCCCGCTTCTCTAAAACCCCAATATCATCCAATGCAGCAGAATGGTCATTGGGAGATTCGGGACTGACAAAAGGAAGGACTTTTTTACACTACGGGGATTTGCTGCCACAAGAGGTAGTGACTGGTGAAAGCCATCAAATTGAACAGCTTTGAAATGGGCTTAGACAAATTCATAGAGGAAAAGGCTATTCCCCATGGCTCCTAGAAACGATGGCTGTATATTACCTCTAATATCAGAGAAAGCATGTGAATACCAGCAGTTGGGGAACACGGTAAGTAGAGGTCTCTTGCTTTCGTGTCCTGTTTGTGGAGTTTCCCAAATGCACCAGTGGAAACAGGATGCCAGACAAGATGGTCTGATCCAGTACAGAATTTCATCTGCATTTATGGTTGTTGTTTTTCAAAAAAAACATTTCTTAAGTTTTCCATTTTAACAATCCAATAAAATCCATATTAAAAATATCCCTAATTATAATACAAAGACCTGATTTTATGCCAATTATTGTATCTTTGGTTGACTTCCCATGCTCTGAAGTTCTGGAAGTGATGATCACACATTGTACTGCATTCCTTAAACAGTATAGATATGTTTAGTTCACTATTGTCTTCATTGGCAATGGGTCCCTGGCAGGGATGGAGAAGTGGGTTCAGTCAGAAGGCTGGATCCAGAATTGGCCTGCCTCCACAGGCCATGCTGACTGGTGGGTACAGATGCCCACCTGTCAGTCAACTGTTATGTGATTCAGTCTTAAACCCATGGCTGCAAAGGTTCTTTCTCTGCAACCATTAGTTGAATACAAAAATAATTCAAGCCCCAGCTTCTTTGTTTGCAGCTGAGGCTTGAATTGCAGCTGCAAATGAAAAAGCAGGATCTTTCCTTCCAGCTTTAGTTTGTTTTTGTTTTATTTTATAACAACAACAACAACAACAATTTATTTTTTATACCCCATCCATCTGGCTGGGTTTCCCCAGCCACTCTGGGTGGCTTCCAACAAAATATTAAAACACAATAGTCTATTAAACATTAAAAGCTTCCCTAAACAGGGCTGCCTTCAGATGTCTTCTAAGAGTCTGGTAGTTGTTTTTCTCCTTGACATCTGGTGGGAGGGCGTTCCACAGGGCGGGTGCCACTACCGAGAAGGCCCTATGCCTGGTTTTCCTGTAATTTGGCTTCTTGCAGCAAGGGAACTGCCAGAAGGCCCTCGGCACTGGACCTCAGTGTCTGGGCAGAATGATGGTGGTGGAGACGCTCCTTCAGGTATACTGGACCAAGGCCGTTTAGGGCTTTAAAGGCACCGACACTTTTAATTGTGCTCGGAAACGTACTGGGAGCCAATGTAGGTCTTTCAAGACTGGTGTTATGTGGTCTTGGTGGCTGCTCCCAGTCACCAGTCTAGCTGCCGCATTCTGGATTACTTGTAGTTTCCTGGTCACCTTCAAAGGTAGCCCCACATAGAGCGCATTGCAGAAGTCCAAGCGAGAGATAACTAGAGAATGCACCACTCTGGCGAGACAGTCTGCGGGCAGGTAGGGTCTCAGCCTGCGTACCAGATGGAGCTGATAAACAGCTGCCCTGGACACAGAATTAACCTGCGCCTCCATGGACAGCTGTGAGTCCAAAATGACTCCCAGGCTGCGCACCTGGTCCTACAGGGGCACAGTTACCCCATTCAGGACCAGAGAGTCCTCTACAGCTACCCGCCTTCTGTCTTGTCAGGATTCAATCTCAATCTGTTAGCTGCCATCCATCCTCCAACTGCCTCCAGACACTCAGTATGGTGAGAGCCAGTGTGGTGTAGTGGTTAAGAGCGGTAGTCTCGTAATCTGGGGAACCGGGTTCGCGTCTCCGCTCCTCCACATGCAGCTGCTGGGTGACCTTGGGCCAGTCACACTTCTCTGAAGTCTCTCAGCCCCACTCACCTCACAGGGTGTTTGTTGTGGGGGAGGAAGGGAAAGGAGAATGTTAGCCGCTTTGAGACTCCTTAAAGGGAGTGAAAGGCGGCATATCAAATGCAAACTCTTCTTCTTCTTCTTCTTCTTCTTCTTCTTCTTCTTCTTCTTCTTCTTCTTCACACAGGACCTTCACTGGTTCTGATTTGAAAGAGAGGTAGAGCTGGGTATCATCCGCATACTGATGAACACCCAGCCCATACCCCCTGATGATCTCTCCCAGCGGCTGCATGTAGATGTTGAAAAGCATGGGGGAGAGTACACAACCCTGAGGCACCCCACAAGTGAGAGCCCAGGGGTCTGAACACTCATCCCCCCCCTTTCTGAACACGGCCCAGGAGGAAGGAGCGGAACCACTGTATAACAGTGCCCCCAGCTCCCAGCCCCTCTAGACGGTCCAGAAGGATATTATGGTCGATGGTGTCAAAAGCCGCTGAGAGATCCAGCAGAACTAGGAAACAGCTCTCACCTTTGTCCCTAGCCTGCCAGAGATCATTGACCAGTGCGGCCAAGTCAGTTTCAGTCCCATGATGAGGCCTGAATCCCGACTAGAAGGGATCCAAATAATCCGCTTCTTTCATGCGTGCCTGGAGTTGTTCAGCAACCACTCACTCAATCACCTTGCCTGAGAATGGAAGATTTGAGACTGGGTGATAGTTGGCCATATTGGCAGCATCTAAAGATGGTTTTTGAAGAAGTGGTTTGATAACTGTCTCTTTCAGCGGGTCTGGGAAGGCTCCCTCATGGTATCTGAAGAAGTGTGCATGCACACGAAAGCTTATACCCAGAACAAACTTAGTTGGTCTCTAAGGTGCCACTGGACATTTATTTATTTATTTATTTATTTAAAGCTGCAGGTGTCAGAGACTGAGCATTTTGCATGCAAACATAAACTCTGCCCCTGAACTCTGCCCTCTGAGTACACCACCCCAGACCATTGATTGCTATCATTCTGACACTACATATGAATCGACCCGATGCATGTGATTAGGACACGTTTAAACATAACTGAAAGTGTTTGGAATGTTTACATACCCCTAGCCTATGCTGCATCTGTCTGAGCTCTATGCGGAGGAAGAGCCAAGTGGCAAACTGTTTGTTTAAGCACTCCCAAATGCAACCCAGCCATTTTTAATCACAGGAGCACAAACCAACTCTTTTGTTGTTGTTGGCAATATCATGGTTCAAATTACACAAATGGCTTGCTATATATAGCAGCCACTCCGCACGGCTGGCAGTGTGGATGCATCAGGCATTACGTCTTTTGCAGATAAACATAAGAACATGAGAAGAGCTTGCTAGATCAAGTCACTAGCCCATCTAGTCCAGCATCCTATTCCCTGATATCTGTGTGAAGCCTGCATTGGATGTACATTGCCGACCTGGGAACCTGGGAAGCCCCCATGTCAGGTGATTACTACCTTTCCCAAAGCACACTTCTGAGACAGTTAATTACAGATTGTGATAGGGGGAAATAATTGGACGTTTCTTTACATCAGTGGTGCAATGCAATGCAGCCAACATGAGTCTTGCCTCCCTTGTACTGAAGAGACATGGAACAGAAGCCAACCATGAGGAAACTGGGTTTATTTATTTATTTATTTTAAGCATCAACTGTCCCATAAAGGGAGCATGTAAATTTTGACCCACTTACCAGGGGAATAAGGAGATGGGGGTGGTAGAAAATCCAGTATAGGTAGTTTAAAACTACCTAGCTGGCCACTCCACCAGAAGAGGTGAATCATTCCTGAGGCTCTGGTTTAATTCAAAATTCTGAGAATTGTGCATTACTTGATAAGTTGACTCATCAACATCCCTTGGAGAATCTGTTAGGATTCAAAGTGTGTCACTTTTGCTGCAATGGGCAAATATGTCCATGCCCCCAGAATCCAATAGTATAACTCTCAGCCATATAAAATGCTCCACTGAAAATGAGTGCATTTGAGGTGACATTGGGCAATGTGAAAGTGGTGATTTAAGCTTTGTGATGTCTTCATACGTGATGCCAGACATCTCTTGATGCTGCATTCAACACAGAGAAGATGCATCCCCCTTAAATGTAGAGCAGCTGTTCAGTTAATGAAAATGAGGATGTTATTAAGTGCAGGGAATGGGTGTGTGGGTGTGAATGGGACTTTTCTGGCAAAAGGTGTTGTCAAATTAGGATCATTGGTTAACCTGAGAAACAGTGTTACTCAGATATAATGAACAAGGAACAAGGAATTGTAAAGTCTTTTTACAAATGAGCACAACTCAAGTTATTTCGGCCAACTGGCAACAAACTGCAAAGTTTGCAAGGGAGCTCTTGCTGAATTGTTACTGCTTTGACCAAGGAAGCACAGCTAGGTGCTGCTATTTTTCCTTATATTTAAAATATTGCTTACCAATAAAACTGAAACTGACAGAAATAATTGTGAAGCCTGGAGAACATTTCAAAAATTGGACAGGAGGAGACACATGCAGCATTTTACTACAGAGGAAAGCAGCAGCTTTAATTAGCCCCATCCCAACAGTCCCCTCACTTCAAAAAAAAAATCTCCTTAATTTTGTCTTGTCAGTAAATGAAACATCAAAAAGTACAACTGAACAAAAAACAAAGTGAACAATTTCCACATAAATCATTACAAAGATTTTTTTTTTAAAAACTGATAAACAATAATACCAATAACAGCAACATCTCCCTGCAAACAATGCCCCCCCCAAGCAATATGTAGTCCAAGAGTCTGTTCAGCAGCTTCAGCTTTTGTAGCTGGAGTCAGTCAGGACCCCAGCCTCCCAGGCCAGGTGGAAAAAGGATGGAGCAAGTCTTACAGGACTCACTATCAAGATGGTCTCTGGCCTATTCAGCAGCCTCAGGTTTTGTAGTTGGAGTCAGTCATGGCCCTACCCTCCCAGGCCAGGTGGAAAAAGGACTCACAACCAAGATGGCCAGAGACCAGGCAACAATTCAAAGTGCTGGTTTTGACCTATAAAGCCTTAAACAGCTCAGAACTGCAATATCTCAAAGTCTGTGGTATATAGGGTGGTATATAAATTCAATGAATGAATGAATGAATGAAATGAAATGACCCCTTAACCTCAGTGCTATTGCTTGGGCTTTTAATAGCAAATAGCTAAGCAAAGAATGGGAGTCCTCTTGGAAGACAGCCCCCCCCCCCCCCGCCACCAACCACTTCCCTTCTCCTGTTCAGGCTGCTAATGTTGCAGCAGCAGCAGCCCCAATACTGTTGTAAGCCTCTGGTGTTGAGAAGCCAATCCCAGGTCTGTGGGTCTGGTTATATTTAGACCACTGTTTCACTATCTTGAGGGAACAGCACTTCCTCTCTTCTGGAAAAGGTAATGTCTGAGGATCAGGAAAAGTAATTTCAGATGTCGCATTAAACCATGGCTTCCAACCGCTCCCCCCCCCCACTTCTGCTTAAAAAAAAAAATCTGAAAAAACGAAACATTTTTTATATTATTTGTTCTGAATTTTTATGCAAGTGGAGGGTGTTGGTGTGTGTGTGTGTGTGTGTGTGTGTGCGTGTGGTGCTTTAAGACTATAAAACGGACCCCTGTCAAACGATTTACCATGAGTTTACCTTAGTTGAAAAGAGCGCAAATTGGCAGGCATTCTTTCAACGCACAGCCACACCAACTTTTGGGCAGTCATGCAGTTGCTGAAGGCATGCCAACCTTTCCATTATAACAACCACCCTGTCTTCTCGTTTTCAAGGGGTCGCAAGCTTGGCTGCATCTTTCTTTCTTTCTTTCTTTCTTTCTTTCTTTCTTTCTTTCTTTCTTTCCTCCAGACTCAAAACTTGGCATTGGAGTGTCCCATCCCAGGTGAGAGAGAGAGAAAGAGAGAATATGAATGAGCCAATTTTATTTTTATATACCAAAACCTGCATTCCTGTACCCGTGAAAATCTACGAAAGCAAATATATATATATATATATATATATGTTTTAATGCATGAGCCAACTAGTTGGGGTATACGATAGCTTTTTGTGGCTGGGATGGGGTGGAGTTGTGACATCAAATTGTAAACATAAGTAGGTTATTAAGTGCCCCCCTTTTTTGCAGGGCTGCATGCTTTTGCTAGCTACACAAAAAGCATATATTTAGAAGATCCTCCCTGCCCGACATAGAGCCATACCTATTGAAATTCTACCTGTTGTGTTGCTGTTAAAGGCCCAGAAACCCTGCCATTGAAAAATGGCAAACCTATTCACAGTTGAAAGGATTACTTTGCTGTATCTTTGTGTTCATTATAAGAACCGGGGAGTGGGGACTGTATAAAACTTTAATCTGTTCATAGAAAATAATTTGGAAATCTCTGTTTTCTTGCTCTCAGTTCTCTTGGTAATCAGGAACTCCTAGGAATGTTCCTTTTTTGAGAGTCTTGTTTTCCTATGGGAGTGTCCCCAAATCTCATCTCCAACTATCTGGTCTACTGGGTTGTTTTAGGGAGCTTTCAGGGGGGAGTTTATTGTGGAATTGGTGCTGAGATGTTTCACAGTGTCCACATAACACTGTTATCAAATGCCAGACCATTTTTATTTTGTTTTACATTTAATCTGGTAAGGTAAAGGTACCCCTGCCCATACGGGCCAGTCTTGACAGACTCTAGGGTTGTGCGCCCATCTCACTCAAAGAGGCCGGGGGCCAGCGCTGTCCGGAGACACTTCCAGGTCACGTGGCCAGCGTGACATCGCTGCTCTGGCGAGCCAGAGCCGCACACGGAAACGCCGTTTACCTTCCCGCTAGTAAGCGGTCCCTATTTATCTACTTGCACCCGAGAGTGCTTTCGAACTGCTAGGTTGGCAGGCGCTGGGACCGAACAACGGAAGCGCACCCCGCCGCGGGGATTCGAACCACTGACCTTTCGATCGGCAAGCCCTAGGCACTGAGGCTTTAACCCACAGCGCCACCCGCGTCCCACATTCCCCCTCAATTCAGATTCCCCCTTTCGGTTGAAAACATAAGTAGAAAAACAACCCATTATATACCAGCACATTTCAGGAGTGAGCAATTCATTGTGTGTGACATTTTAGTGGCTAATTTCTATGGCCACATGATTACTTTGGTTTGCTCCTCCCCTCCATTGCCCGGCCATTTTGGTTATGGTAACCCCAACACCATAATAAAATACAGGACTCTTTATTGCCCTTGTGCAAGATCACAGTATTATTTTTATTTTGTAAAGCAACAAATGGAAATGGATATCACCACCCATGCAGACACACCCAAGTACAAACCTCCATTTCCCCTATTGTGAAACATGATAAATAAGGGTTGGTAATATTTGCTCTTGTGCACTGCCAGGGATTATTATTATTTTTAAAGAAAGGTGTCATTGCCCTGGTACAGATATATTTGCATGCATGCCTGGAATGGGGGTGGGTGGCTCAGGGGGAGGAGAGGGGGAAAGCCCATTGTACAATGTTAGTGAAATCCCGGCCACAATTTCTATAAGCCAGTGTCAAACACTGTGGACAAGCTGAACTTGTTGTTCTACAACTTTGTTACTATCAAACTGTCACATTATAATGTGAAGAATTTAACTTCGTATCATGACAAATCTCTCTCTCTCTCTGGATTTAGCACTCTTGAGAAGCGGAGGGAAACCATGGCTATAGATTTCTTTATACAGTACAGTGATACCTCAGGTTACATACGCTTCGGGTTACATACACTTCAGGTTACAGACTCCGCTAACGCAGAAATATTACCTCGGGTTAAGAACTTTGCTTCAGGATGAGAACAGAAATCATGCTCCGGCGGCGCGGCAGCAGCGGGAGGCCCCATTTGCTAAAGTGGTGCTTCAGGTTAAGAACAGTTTCAGGTTAAGAACGGACCTCTGGAACAAATTTAGTACATAATCAGAGGCACCACTGTACTTGCTTCTTCTTTTCCAGTCCTTTACATTTTTTATTCATCATCACAGATATTTTCAAGCTTACACTTAAAACCACAAGGGCATATATATATATATATATATATATGCTTTCGTAGATTTTCACGGGTACAGGAATGCAGGTTTTGGTGTCCTCGGGTGTCTTCCCGTGTAAAAGTTGGGGTGTCTAGGCGACGTTTCGACGAGGTCTCACTCGTCATCTTCAGGCTGGTGCTTTCGGCTTCTTGTTACTGGAACAGAGCAGGATCTCAGTGTTTGAGTTCATATAAATACTGTTGAGGAGGTGTGGTGTATAGCCTCCAATGTTCTGGGCAGAGAGGAGGTTCCCAGGCTAGTGTGCCTTTTCTTCTTTTGTTCCTTAATTACTTGAGGGAGACATCTGGAAATTAGCCCTCCCCACAAAATCTGACACCAGATCCAGAGGCACACAGAACGCCATCACCAATCAACCACACCAGACCCAAACCCAGACCCTCTCCACAGATAAATTACAGACACCATCCAGTAGCCAAACCAGGGTGGCACCTCCGGATGCTGCACCCCCCTGCAATCCCTACACAGATCTGGCTGGCACAGGCCACAAAACCACAGCTCGCCCCTATACACGAAGCCAAGCCAGAGCACAACCAAGTGCAGTACAGCCATCTTCTCAGAAAAACTCTTCACAAAGTTCAAGAGTTCAAGACACGAAGGCTTTAGCAACTAATCCACACCTAATGACCCACCTAAGTGGGATTCAGGAAATCACTCAAGAAATCACTCAAGATATCCCTCAAGTAATTAAGGAACAAAAGAAGAAAAGGCACACTAGCCTGGGAACCTCCTCTCTGCCCAGAACATTGGAGGCTATACACCACACCTCCTCAACAGTATTTATATGAACTCAAACACTGAGATCCTGCTCTGTTCCAGTAACAAGAAGCCGAAAGCACCAGCCTGAAGATGACGAGTGAGACCTCGTCGAAACGTCGCCTAGACACCCCAACTTTTACACGGGAAGACACCCGAGGACACCAAAACCTGCATATATATATATATATATATATATATATATGCATCCACAGTCACTTATGGACTCACTGTTAAGACTGTGTTCATGGAAGACAATCTTTCTCGGCTACGAGTGATTGCAAAATAATAGATGAGTGTGCAACCCCAGAGTTGTCCACTACTGGACCTAACAGTCAGGGATACCATATATATGTGTGTGTGTGTAATGATGAAAGTTGAGATTTTTCAGGATGAGATCCAGAATTTGCAGGCTGCATAAAAGGCTCCCAGAGGCCATAAGTTTTTCAGTTGAGAACAGAACTGACTAGACATTTGAATAGACTGTTTAATACATTATTTGCAGAGTTAGAGAAAGTGTGTATGAAGTCATAGAATCTGATAATAGTAGATGATCCTCAGTCATCTAGTCCAACCCCCTTAATACAGGAATCTCAACACATACACATACACTGTACCCAAATCATACACATTTTTATTCTCTTTGGGCTTTTAGCTTCTCTCCCCTCCACCCGCTCTCTCTGTGTATGTGTGCAAGTGCACTCTGCTATGTATGTTCATGTGGATACAAATGTCTGCATGTTTTAATGTGTGTGACTGTATCTACCGCTTCATGGCATCCTGCATATGTGAGTGAATGTACAGGTGTGTGTGAATGTGCCGACATATGAGCACACATATTAATGTGAACATGTGCATATATGTGCATATGACTGCTATGTATGAACATGAATATGTCCATGCCTTATGTGGTTATGTTTATGTTGGTGAGTGTGCTTCTGCATTTGCTGATGGTAATTTCAACTGGAGAAGACATCTGCTGATCTGATTTGGTCTGCAGCTAGCCAGCTCTCAGCCAATGCACTAGAATCTCTCTTTTTTCCCCTTCTGCCAAGTTTCTTCCTTGAATTATGAAGGCTCAGTTGTCCTTTATCCCAGAACCTGGTCACCTAATTCTGGCTCTGTGTAGTTTTACAAGAAAGCCTGAATGTGCCTTTTGGGTGTTATATCGGCACTAAACAAAGCAAGGATGTCACTTTACGACAAGTAAGGATAAAAATGAAGAAGTAAGACATCCTAATTACAAAAGGGTGGGGAGAAGGATATAGGAATGGACCTACTGACTTTGTGCTGCTGTTCCAAAGGTCAGAGTCACAAGTGTTGAAATCTATTAAGTGTTTGCCAGAAATATTCCCGTAGGAAGAGCAGTGAATACCAGCTCTTTATATCATTAATTGCTATTGTGGTTCTCAAACCTTTGTAGTTTAAAAATGCTATAACTGGAACTGAACAGAATGACTTTGGAGCTGCACCACAAAGAACCAAGTAAATCAAATAAATGTTTTATGTCACCTGCTAATGCTTTCCCGTAGCCTCACAGTTTCCATAATTGTCTGGTTCGTGTGAGGAAAAAGAGCCCCCTTCTTCCATTCACACGGCTTGCAGACTTGCCAGCTGGCATTAGACGACAGCTGTTTCATATTTTGCTTAAGAATATCATAAAAAGCAAAAGGTCTAATGTAGTATGCACCAAAACGTGTTGTTCCACATTACTAAAAGTCATGAATTGAATTGGAGGAAAACCTCCTTTTCCAAATGTTATTCCACAAGACATTCAAGCCTGATCACTTTCGAGAGGCAGTACTTATTAGCAGATTCATAAAGGAAGTGGCTATGATAGTGGGAAGTGGAAAGGTCAGCCTTTGTTATTCACTGGTTATATGGCACCCAGAATAGTTGTAAGCACCTTGTAAAGTTATAATGGAATCTGCACAGAATGCATTTGAGAGGTGGAATGGACTGGGAGATTTAAGATTTCTGAAGCATAACACCCACGTGCATATGTATGAAAAGATATACATTTCTTTTCAAAAGTAATCCTCCATTGTATGGATTGGAAGGGGGGGCACTTGCAAATTTCTGAGACCAAAACTTCAAAGCATAACCCAAGAATGCCCGTTATTGATAGCCAGAGCTCCCAAAGTGCTTCCTCCCATCTTCCTATACCTATTGCTTCTTAAACAAGCCTTTCTACTATTTTCCATGAAACCATTGGGTAGCCCTCAATGGGGAAGTTGTCTTAGCTTCCCCCAATCTGTCCCAGCTACAGTATCACTTCAATTTGAGGGCTTGCTTGGAAGGAGGCAGAAATCTGAAAAGTTTCCTAGTGAATTGACACTGAATCCTCCGCTGATTTTGCTCACTGATTATTTTTCTCATAGCCAGCACTTGTTTTGCTCAGTATTCACTCTTCAGCACCAAGCAAGAGAGTGTGTCCTATTAGAAACTATAAGTTAAAGAGCACCATCAATGTAGAACATAGAATATGACATATGAACATAAGAAGGGCCCACAGAGTTTAGACAAAGACTCAAATGTGTTCAGCATCCTCTACTCACATTGACTAACCATGAGAATGTCCTGCAAGCAAGATGTGAGCACACTGTATTGTAAAAAAGGAATGTTTTATGTATCATTAGTACAGAAATTTAAAAGGGACGGAGCTTCAGGAAAATGATTGTCCCCATCAGCCAGAATATCTAAGAAATGAAACCCAGAGAATGTTGGGTGGGGTGGCAGTGTTTTAGGCTAGCCCTGCAACTCCAAGTAAGCAAAGTCCAGCTCCTCCCTGCAAGCACTGTGATTGGAGAGTGCTGGTTGGGGTGTGATCATTCTAGACCTCTTGCCTGTCCTCACTCTGCTGTTCTCCTTATATGCTGCTGTGGTTACTAATTGCAACAGTTTGGAGACCGGCTTTCTGGGAGACTGCTTGAGCTACAGATCAGCACCAATCATTACCAGTGAACTCAGGACAACCCAATCTACTCTGTAGTGATTTGTAGCTGCTTCAACCCAACCAGGACAGGGCACACATCAGCACAAATTGGATCAATTTGGTTTGGGATTTGGCTAAATCCAATACACAGCCCAGCCTAATATATGTCTTAAACTGATAGGCAATCTGGGTATTAAAACAGAAAATGTCTCCAAAGGCTGTCTCCTTTCCCTAATACTTTGCAGTAAAGGTTTTGATAACAGCATTTTTGTATATGCAGCCTGCCGTTTCTCCATGTAATTTTGACTTTATATCTACAAATATATTTTGCACAGGGAATGAAAATTAGGTTGCTAAAGAAGAAAGCTAAGACGTTCCTGTTTGATAGGAAGTTTGATTCACAATTTTAAAGCAGGGGGAAATGATTGGAGCTTACAAACAACCTCAGGCAGAAACCTATAAAAATGCTCCTTGTTTTGCTTCATCTGGTCTGGTCTACAGTAGTGTCATGAACTGGCAGGACAATGAGGATAAGGAGGAGGAGCCTGGGGAGCTGTGTAGCCAGGACTGGGACACATTGGGGCAAGCTGGGAATGGGGAAGGAGAGGTGGGTGTGGTCAGCACTCACAGGGTGACCCATCACCATAGCCAGAGGGGCCCCATCTCCATGAACACAATGTCTGTACTTCGGACATGTGGAGTGACCCTGGCCTACCTTACAGGAAGTCAGTATGTTGAGTCCCCGGTCCAGGGTCAATCCACATGTCCGAAGTACAGTCCCACAGAGATCCTGGAGCATCCAAGCTAAGGTCTATCAACGGGGGCAGTTGAACAGACACAGCCCTTCAGCTCTGCTTCTCTTTTATACTTTGCATGCTGAATGCAGCATCTGGGCTTGATGAGGCATGTGACCTTCACCTGTCCCAAGCCTAGTTCAGCTGAGGAATCACACACCTCCTCCCAGAGCTAGAAAGCCCCACCTGGCCAGCTAGGGTGCTTGCCTGCCTCAAGCTCATGGAGCGCCCCGTCCACTGCTCCCTATGTCTCAGAGCCCATTGTGTTCATGGAGATGAGCAATAAACAGGTTGTCTGGAAATGACCTACAAAGAGAGCCAACTTCATCATTGGTATTTCAAAGGTTCTATTTATCCACCACAATGGCATTATTCTTATTCAGGATCACTAGTTTATACCATGATTTATCAATAATGAAACAGTGCATCCATTAAAAAGCAACTTTTTGATAACTCTTCACTAATTTATTGAGAATAATCAAGTTTTTAAAAAATAATAATAATGGTTTTCTTCTGTGGTTTTCTACAACCAAGTTGGCTCAGTTGTTTTAAGAAAAGGGAAGAAGCTAACAATCACATTACCAGGAATGTTGTACAAATCAGGAGCAAATAGTTTTGACTGATTCACATGCTTGGGAAGATTAAGGGAGGCATTTCATCTGAGTTCTATTATATGTAAAAGAGAGCTGCTCAAGGATTTTGCAGAATGAATTTGTCAGTATTTTTTTACTAGCCATTGTGGTGGATAAATAGAACCTTTGAAATACCAAGGATGAAGTTGGCTCTCTTTGTAGGTCATTTCCAGACAACCTGTTTATTGCTCATTCATCCTGATTTGTTTGCAAAAAGTTTGTGGGGAGACTATATGACCTCTGTTGTTTATTGAGCATTCACGAAGAGCATTGCTTTACGGGGTGGCAATATGACATCATGTCAAACAGTTGTTATCCCAGACTTTCCAGTGCATTTACCCAATTTGCAAAAAGTCAATGGCTTTGATGGTGTGGTGGTGAGGAATGAAAGGTTTGTTGTGCAAGAGTTCCAAATCCACTTTAACTACACAACCTGAATTTGTCAGTGTGCAGTTGAATTCCACTCACACAGTCCCTCTTTTTCCCCTTTTATGCTGCTGCATTCTACATGACCATTTTGAGGATGGCATTCTCCAGCTCTTTCATCCAGTTCTTCAGAAGAAAATGTCGCACAGGAAAATGGTGGAAGAAACAGATGAGAAAATTAGGCAAGGGTATGTGTAGATGAGGGCTGGGGGAAAACTGACCTGCCTGGGGGAGCAGATAACAATCTCCCCTATGCTTCACAGTTCAAGGTTGGTGGGGCTGTCCATGTGTCAATCACCTGACGTCACATTGCCATGGTTCTGTCACTGCACCATGCTTCAGAATAAAACCTTACCTTACTCCAGAATATGTATTCTTGGCATTGAAATTGTTCCCCATTATATTGCAAGTGGGGGGTGGGAATTGTCTTACACAGCACTGTTACTGCGGTGTTGGTTTCTGAGTCTCTAGCTGGGGTTTGTGCCAAATCTATTGGTGAAAGTGCAATGTATCCAGAGGACAAAATACACATCTTTTCAAGAGGAGGAAAAAACATAAGTGGACAAGGTTTATTGGTCTATGGAAGTGTGAAGCAGAAACCCAGTTCATGTAGGGCTCTTCTAGACCAACTGAACATTCATCCTGATTTGTTTTCACGATGTCCACCGGTTATTGAACACTCCTCCTGATTCAATTGTGCAAGAATTACTTGTCAAGTTATGGTTCTCCCACAATTTCTAGTGCATTTTCCTGATGGCAAAAGGCTGGTTTTTTATTTTTATTTTTTTGGCAGGGAGAGCAGGTGTGTTGCGCAAGATTGCAAGAGTGCCAAACTCACTTTCATCACGCAACCCTAATTGGCCAGCGCATGATTGACTCTCACCTGCAAAATGGCAACAGCCTGGAAGGGACTGTAATTTTCCTCTTTCAAGGGCAACAACTGTAATGTTACAGGAGTCATTCTAAAGTGCTTAATTCCTTAACCAGCTCTGCCACCCACACAAATGGCATTTCATGCACAGCTTATGACCTAACACCAGACTTGCCCTATTAATTTAAAAATATAGAATTCAGTTTCTTTGCCATGTGTTCCATCACTTCACTTCTGAGCACTAGGATACAGCTGAGGCAATTTAGAATCCCAGAATCTTATTTCATACTGAACATCCCAAATTTCAACCTTAGAAGGCAGCATGGGTCAAGAGGGATGGCAAACTCAAGGTGGTGCAATCCTAAAGGTAAAGGGACCTCTGACCATTAGGTCCAGTCATGGATGACTCTGGGGTTGCGGTGCTCATCTCGCTTTACTGGCCGAGGGAGCTGGTGTACAGCTTCCGGGTCATGTGGCCAGCATGACTAAGCTGCTTCTGGCAAACCAGAGCAGCGCTCAGAAATGTCGTTTACCTTCCCGCCGGAGCGGTACCTATTTATCTACTTGCACTGCTGTGCTTTCCAACTGCTAGGTTGGCAGGAGCAGGGACCGAGCAATGGGAGATCACCCTGTCGCAGGGATTCGAACCGCCAACCTTCTGATCAGCAAGCCCTAGGCTCTGTGGTTTAGACCACAGCGCTATCTGCAATCCTAAGTGCATGCAGTTAAAAGTAAACCTCATTGCCTGCAATGGGACTTACTCCCGGGTGATGGTGGCAAAGGTTACAATCCTTTTCTCAGTTCCAGCAAAGTGGTGTAAATCACCCAGTGTTGCCTTCATTGGGAACAGAGGTTGCCAGTGACGTAGGGAGGGGGGTGCCGTGGGGGGCGGGGTGACAAAATGGCAAAAATATGTGTTTTTAAAATGTGGCAGACTCCTTCATCAGAGCTTGGCTCTGCACCAGAAGGTACTGTGCCTTGGCTGTAGCGCTTGTGCCTGGCGCAGCTGTGCCCTGAACCAGGGGAGAAGAGCAGGCGTGTGGATGGCAGTGCTGCTGCCCACCTTCCTTGGCCGCAGCACGCCCGGCAGCAGCAGTTCTTCTGACCTGGCGGTGGAGAGCAGCCCTCCTCAGCCGTGGCAAGGTGCATCCGGCCGCAGCAGCTCCATTGCCGGGTCAGGTTTGACCTGGTGGCAGAAAGCTTGAGTATCAGCAGCAATACTGCCGCTCCCCTTCCTTGGCGTTGGTGCCTCGTGCCCAGCTGTAGTAGCTCCATTGCTGGGTCATGTCTGACCCGGTAGTGGAGAGCAGGGGGAGAGTGAACAAGAGCTTCCCCGCCCCTCCCCTCCCCTGAACTGTGGCGCATGGGAGGGCACCCTTTGTGCCCCACCCTCCTTGGGGGCACGCCCCATGCTCCCGCCCCGGGCATATGCCCCGCCTCTGGAGGTCGCATCACAATTATTTGCATTTCTCAGAACCAAATTTCTCATCAGTAACATCACATGATGGTACAAAGCAATGATTCTTCGACATCAACTTCGTTGGACTGGTCATGTTGTGCGGATGCCTGATGATCGTCTTCCAAAGCAACTGCTCTATTCCAAACTTAAAAATGGAAAGCGTAATGCTGGTGGTCAACAAAAGATGTTTAAAGACTGTCTCAAGGCAAATCTTAAAAAATGTAGTATAAAAACTGACAACTGGGAAACACTGGCCTGTGAGCGCTCCAGTTGGAGAACAGCTTTTACCAAAGGTATCATGGGCTTTGAAGACACTCGAATTCAGAACGCAAGGGAGAAACGTGCTAGGATAAAGGCACGCTTGGCAAATCCACACCGTGATCAACTCCAGCCCAGAAGCCCATGTCCCCACTGTGGAAGGATGTGTAGATCCAGCATTGGCCTCCACTGTCACTTACAGACTCATTGTTAAAACTGTGTTTATGGAAGACAATCTTACTCTGCTACGAATGATCGCCAAAGAAGAAGAAGACAAGCTTCTTAGCATGTCAGAATGCAGATGGGGATTGCATGACTGACTTTGAATAGCTGGATTATTAGGCAGAAATAGTCAAGGCTTACTTTCTGCCTGATGTACTAGCTTTCTGTGTGTGGTTCAAGTGTTCAAGTCAAGCATTCAACCCCACAATTCCATTCTGAAGTGACACAATCCAATGAAGGATGTATCATGTGATACTTCTGAATGTGGAATTTATATTTTTAAGGCTATTAAGCTTTATCGTGTGCATGCCCACATGTGACAACCAGACAAGACGACTTCCAAGAAAACCTGTTTAGTAGCTGGAGTGCCAGTAGAAACCATTTCTTTCTGCCAAGAAACAGTGGGAATGACAGAATTTCATGATAGGAAGAACTATTTTTGAAATGTAATAGCAACATAATGGTATCATCTTCAGGAACAGAGAAAAGATTATATACAGAAACAGAGTGAAGTTCAGCAGTTTGCTGGAGTATGTAACAAATTAGATATGCCTTGGTGTTCATTTCTAGGCAGATTATTTTTTTTACAATGAAATCAGTATATTAATTGGAATATATTCAACAGAATATGTCTTTTTAAAAGAACTACTTACTTCTAATATAGAAAAAATAAAATGGTTCTGAGTTGAGTAAGTTTACTTTCTAGCTGGCTCCAGGTTTCTGGGGGCCCTTGGGCGCAGTATCCCACCCTCTTGATCCCTCAGACCACGTTACTTCTTTACACTTTGCCCCACTCCTTAGCTTTTCCTCTTTGCTTCTTTACATTCTCACATATTCCTTTTCTTTCTTTTCTTCCCCTCACCTTCCTTTGCTTCCTTTCCCCTATTGGTGTTGTCTTTTTTTGTCTCCTGCTCACCTTCCTTCTCCTTTTGCTCACTTTCTTCTGCCTTGGGTCACCTTCCCTGCCATTTTATTTCATCCCTTGGTAGCTCTTGCCCCCTTCTTTTGTCAGCTTGCCAGAAATAAAAATGAACAAGAAGTTTGGGGGAAATTCAGCAGCCTCAGAACCTAATGTAGCTGGCAGTTCCCTGTTGACCCTCTGTGGGGTGTAGTTTGAGTCAATTTCCCAGATTCTCCCACACTGAAGTAATGTGTAGTTGTGGTTCCATTAAAAAAGCATTTCTTTTTTTAAAAAAATTAAATTTGTGAGGTCCTAGCATTTTACTTATTTCTTTTTAAAGCTATTAAGCCATTTCCACTCCAAATAAACATTGAAATATTGAAGTTGCAGTCCTGTGCACACTTACATGAGAGTAAGTTTTATTCAAACAAATAGACCTTATTTCTGAGTAGACATACATATGAGTTGCTTATTACTTTAATTACCATTAGCTAAGGTTCTCCTTTCCTGGCAAACTGAGTCTC
Source organism: Podarcis tiliguerta (assembly GCF_965153285.1). NCBI lineage: Eukaryota > Metazoa > Chordata > Lepidosauria > Squamata > Lacertidae > Podarcis > Podarcis tiliguerta. The sequence goes on from NC_139536.1 coordinate 47,959,288, forward strand.
CTCTCCCTTTCTGACTGTTTCCCCCCCTTTTCTGTCACCTTCTGTGGATGCATTTCCCCCCTCCCTCTCAAAACCATCTATTTCCTTGCACTCTCCTTGCCTGAGATGCAATGCACAGAAAAGAAATCTGCAAAAGCTCCAGTATATATTTTGTGTAATATATACATTGTTCAAAGCCATTTCTCTTAATATAGGACATTTTTTGTGTTATTTTTCACAGACATTCACATGCACACATCACATTGGCATATACATTTTGGTACACATTCAGTGTTTGCAGAACTGCATTGCAAATTTCAGAGAAGTGCAAATTTCAAAGGATGCCTGTGTTTTGGTTCCCATATTGTTTTAGAAGGTGTGAATTAGGGAAGTTCATCATTCAATGGCAGCTGAGTCAAATTTCTCCCCCATTGCTACCTGGAGGATCTCTCTCTCTCTCTCTCTCTCTGTGTGTGTGTGTGTGTGAGAGAGAGAGAGAGAGAGAGAGAGAGAGACAGACAGACAGACAGACAGACAGATAGACAGAGACAGATTGAGGGAAAATAAGCCACTTTTCCTCAGCCAACACCACCCTCTCCCCTGGCCTACAACACTCTGCTCTGTGGAATCCCCAGCAGCTGGAGGAGAAGCACACGCATACCGCAAATCCACCCTCTGTGTGCATGTGTATCAGGGGAAGCGAATAAGGCAGTGGCGTAGCGTGGGTTGTCAGCACCCGGGGCAAGGCAAGTAATTTGTGCTCCCTAACCCGTGGATTTGCGCCCCCTAACCTGTGGATTTGCGACCCCTAACCCTAACCCCCAGATGTTGCGCCCGGTGCGGCCGGCCCCCCCTGCACCCCCCACGCTACGCCACTGGAATAAGGCATCTGTACCATCAGTAGATGACAGTTTGTGTCAGACTCCAACGGAGGAACATAGCACCCTCCTTGTCCCTGATTCCTTTCCTTGCACTTTCCTTCTCATGTTTTCCTGGATTCACTTGCCAAGTTACTAAGCCAAGGTCTCAGTACAACAGTCTGGTCTGCGGCCCCTGCAGCAGCTGCTGCTGCTGGTGTTCAATCCCTTCTCTTAACAGAATACAGGAGGAAAGGCCAAACTCTCTCTCAGACTTTGGCAAACTTCCCTTGATTTGTTTTGTTTTTTTGGTATTCTTCTTTCAGAAAGATGTTGCTGCTGACTCCTGTAGCTTCTGTTAATGAGCAACCCACTCTTCAACCTCTAGAAAAATATGTCCTTTTTCGGGGGGGGGGGGGACACTCTACTACCTCATTTAGAAAACTTCCCTCTTATCTGAGTAGAAACATTCTGTTATTACTTAGCAGGGAATGGAATGGGCTCTTTTCAGGGATATTTCCGTGTACTCTCACCCCATAGATTTTGTGGTTGAGTTCTGGCAATGAAAATAGACGTGGAGACCATGTCTTGGGGCAGATTTGCATCTCCCAGAGGTAATCAAAGACCTATTCCACTCCCCCCAGTGCCACATTTTATGTAAATGCACCCACAGAAGAATGGGACAAAAAAATCTTCACCACTTAACTGAATTCTGCTGCTTTCATTGACACAATTACAAGCTGTCTTTGCTGCACTTTGCACTTTCTTGTGATAATATTGTGTCTTTATCACACTAGCTTCAGTTTTCTAGCTACTGCAACAGCAACTGTGGGATAAATATCAGCCTCATATGACCAGCATGCTTAGCTCTAGTTAATGCATGAAGGAGTTAAGACCACAGATTAAGAAGTCCTGCCAGACCTAACTAGGTCATGCCCCTTCACCTTGGGAGGACAGGATATCTTTGTTCATTCTCTTCCACCATGTGAATCTGACCAGAAAGTATGTCTGTGCTAGATGCTTCATTCTTAGACCACATGCTTTAGCTAGCAATCTTTGTGTTTCTATACAAATAATATAGAAACATTTTTGGAACCAAGTGCCTGTTTTGCTGCTGTATTGAAAAGCACATTAATTTGACTTTTAAAGAACTTGTAAGTAAACCATTTTTATCATACCAGACATGTGGTTTCTTTCAATGCTATAGGAAGAAATGTGAACTTTGGGAAGAAACTTAGAAGGGGATATTTTAAATGTTTAACAGCCTATATTTCCATGCTTTACTTAGCTGCCTGTTTTGTGATTTTAAGGCTCTGCTGGGGCTCTCTCACCAGGAGTGCACTTGCCACAAACCTGAATCTTGGCATCCAGTGGTTTCTTCTTTTAACCCTTTAAACCAATTACTAACAAACATCAAAATACAAACTGTAACAACACATAGAAAATGAATACAAAGATACAATAAAAGTAAAATCAGTCAAAACAATTTAAAACAACAGAATCACAAAATGCACAGCAAACATTTAGATCTTCCTGCTTCTTGAAATAGATGTGACTTTGTATTAGGCTGCTCTATTTCTTCACCCCAACATTAGCACCCTGGAAGCTCAAAGCAGTTCCTCATCATCTATGTTCTGAACTGCTTAGTGACTCTGATGAGCATCTCCAAACTCAATTGGTCCTTTTTCACTCCTCCTGCCTCAGACCGAGCCAATCAGGTTCAGAGTCTGCTTCCAGGTGTATGCGGTGCCACTGAGCATCCAGACGGCTAAGGTAATCTGAGGCCTCTTAGGCCACAGCAAACTAAAAGATGGCTCAGAGATGTGGTAGCACTACTTGGGTTATCTGCCACTTACATAATTTGTATTCTCATTGGTAAATGAGGAAACTCAGTTAAATGGAAGCAGAATTTAGTAGTATGAATTAATGAATGCTAGCATACCTGCTAATGCTTCTCACAACAGATCAGACACTGTACCTGTGGGCTTCTAGTTGTTGTTGGAACTCCAAGGCCCATCAGTTTCAATGAGGATGGCCTGTGGTCTAGAGTGCTGGTAACTTTAGTCCAACAACAGCTGGAGGGTCACAGAAATGCTAGTGAAGTCATAGTAGTAGTAGTAATAATAATAATAATAATAATAATAATAATAATAATTATTATTAATGCATTTGGACGTCTATATATCTCAAAAAGCCTGGAGTACAAGACAAATGATAGTGGAAAGGTGAGTAGTGTGACTCTTTAAAGAAGAATGTCTTGACATGGTTATATTTTTGGAAGAACTGCATCATACATTGCAAGATACCATCTCACCGCAGAGGATTAGGTGTTCTAACTTAGGTTGTATGATGCAATGCAGCTTTTCGTATGAAGGAAAGTATGCTAGTTTTGTAATAAGTGGCAAAATCAAGCAGTATGTCTATCCTGGGATATTTTATAGCCACTTTTAAGACAATACCATATAAAGGCATTCCTGTAATGCTGGTGTCAATACACTTCCTTATGGTGCTTTCATATGTGTGTCTACTTGGGTTCAATGGGCCTTGCTTACTTATAGTGCAATCCTATAAAGACTATACAAAGCTACCTTTTGCAGACAAGAGTAAAATGTCCAAGTAGGTGTGTATAGGATTATGGTACAATCCTATACATTGTACACAAAGCTATGTTTTGCAAACAAGAGCAGCAAAATAGAGAAGTTCTGTTTCTTCACACTCAGCCTTGTTTCTGCTCTCCCTTTCAAGGGCAGGGTTGGAGGAAGTGAGCAGTGCTTCAAAACTCTGAATGTGGGGCTGCCAATGTCCTGTGCAGTGTGGTTCCCAAGTGATAACTCCATGATTTTGTGAGGGGCCCCTCCCACCTGCCAATCATGTGACATCATAATGACAGAATGTGATTGACAGGTACATGGCCCCACCCACCTTTCAAATTTATCCCATGCGGCTGATCCTGATAAGGTTCTGGCCTGTAGAGCCAAAATGGTCCCTCACCCCTGACATACATGAATACTTAGAAGTAAGCCCCACTGAGTTCAGTAGGACTTACTCCCACATAACCGTGTGCAAGTTTGCAGTCTTGCTATGTTTTGTTTTCATCTGCAGCTATCCTTGTGTCTAGCTAGGTAAGCATATATTTGTTTCACACGGCTGTTACCAGATAAATTCCTGCCCATCTAACCTGAGTAGTCTTGTCTACTAGTCTTGACTAGCAATGGCTGTCTGACCTTTCACTCCCATTCACTGCTGGATGTGTTTATTATGTGTTTACTTTCCTTTGTACATGTGGATGAGATTTCTTTCCCCGCACCCCACTGAGTTGGCTATGACTTTCCTCTGCTAGTCAGAGGCAGTGTCACCCTGAACACCAGTTGCTGGCATTGACAAGTCAGGGAAGTGCTGTTGCACTCAGACCTTGCTTGTGATCTTCTCATGGGTTGGCCACTGTGAAACAAGGATGCTGAGCTAAATGGGCCTTTGGCCTTAACCAGCAACCACTGCTTAGAGGCATGAAGAAGCCATTGGGGGTGGTAGGATTTCCATATGTGCAGCACAGCTTATGTATCATCTGCTTGAATTGCTCAGTTGGCAAAGTGTGAGACTCATAATCTCAGGGCCATGGGTTGGAGTCCCACGTTGGGCAAAATATTTCTGCATTGCTGGGAATTGGACTACATGACCCTCAAGGTGCCTTCCAACTCTACAATTCTATGATCTATGACCCTTGAGCAGTTTCTATATTGGGGTGAATGGGTCTTATTTTATTTGGATATGCAGGTCCTATTTAATAGGCAAAAGTCTCTGAAAAGGAATGCTGAGCTTTAAACATGTGTTTTAATAATTAGTCACCATTTCAAGATGAAGAAAAAGGCTCTAAATCAAGACATTTTATCTTGGAATGCTCCCTAACTACCTATGTCCATTTCCTTTAAGTCCTGCCACTGTGTTTCAGAGATAAAATCCATTCTGAATTCCTAGAAGCCAAATTAGAGAGTGATACATCATAGGCCGTTTCATCTTGCAGCTGTTTAAGAACTTTTTTCTTCTTCAATATGCTTTACAGCCCTAGACTGTCTGGGTTGGGAAACTTCCAGCTATATTTTTCCAGCTGTAGAGATCCCTCGCTCCTCATCTTTAGATTTATGTCGCTTGCGATAATGCTATCTACCCTTAAATCAGCTGCCGTCTAACCTCCTCTTTTCAGTTTTTACTGAATCAAAACCTCTGAGGGGAACCAAATCTCTGGTGCTAAGTATATGGATTTCCTCATTCCTACATTTGACAAGGTCTGTCACATTAAGGAACAACAGCACAGCAATGCTGAAATGAGTCGGGCTCTTTCGATTGTTTTACAAGACCCACTGAAGAGCTTCATATGTACCCTCATCAATGCACAGAACTCCTGTTTCAGGGGACTTTCCTATTCCCTTGAAAAGAGAGGTGTGTCTAGGCATGGGAACTCCCATGCTCACGAGGAACAACTGGTCTATACTGCTGAGTGCGCTTTTGATAGCCTGTATATACATTCCTCTATCATTGACGGCCATTCCTGCCATTCCAACAGAGAGCTCAGAGGGTTCTAAAATTCATAGTGGGTTGTCAATGGCTACTAGCCATGGTGGCTATGCTCTGCCTCCCGAGCTGGAGGCAGCAATGCTTTTGAGTACCATTTTCTGGAAACCAGGGGAGGGGAGAGTGCTGTTGTGCTCAGATCCTGCTTGCAGAGTTCCCACCAGCATCTGGGTTGGCCACTGTGAGAACAGGATGCTGGTCTAGATGGGCCATTAGCCTGAACCAGCAAGGCCCATCTTACATTCTTATCCTCGCAACAAATCCATTTGTATGTTATTTTTATCACAGAAATGTTTGCTGCCCTGAACTCCCTTGGGGAGGAAGGGTGGGGTAGAAACTGAGTGACTAAATAGTGACTGGGCAAGACCTTCACGACCCATCTGCAGTGCACATTTTTATTCTATTTTTACTGATGTCACTGGTTCATATTCGGAAAACTGAGCAGGAATATGAACTCAGAATACAAACTTCTTCAGTTCATAATGCTCAGCTGCGTTATGAATCAAGCATTATTCACCACCACCAACCAAATCTTCTCTGGCTCGAATTTACTAAGTTTCTGAGTGGTGGCAGGGGTGTTGAGGAAATGTGGCTGGAGGTGCTTCTGTTTCATTCCTCCCTCCCTCCCTCTCCTCGAATGCTGTTGGCAGCATCCCAGGAGCCAGAGATCTGAAAGCAGCTTTAACCGGCACTACATGGTAACAAAAGATTTTAAACTGCTCAGAAGCTGTGGAGAAAAGCTTAACACTGGGAGCTGCTGTCTTGGCCAAGTGTCTACATGAGAGCAACATAGCAGAAAATAGCAGATATTTTCACAATCACAGGCACAGACACACCCAAGTAACAACCTATTTATCTTTCATCCAGTGTTGAGGAAAATAAAACCACAAAAAAATAATTGGGGAGTATTTCTATTTCAATCAGATTTCCTATGTATGGGGTGGGCAGGTGGCTTATAATGCAAGCCCCAGGTAACATTTACGTCTGTGATGCCAGATAAACTATACAATACTCAAATGCCCAGAGCTAGAAGACACTTACTCAGAGGAGGCAGAATATTTCTGTGCAATAATTTGTCCCTGCATATTGAATAAACAACGTTTTTGTTGTTTGTAATTTAAAATAAAAATCAATCTTTTAAAGGAAAGATATTGTAAAATATCTTTCCTTTAAAAGATTGGAAAAATAACAGGGAGTGTTCTGACCATGACAAGGGTACTGATGTCAATATTCTCCACTTTCGGTTCACCTTCTTCCTGCCCAGTTGAGGAGAAAATGTCCAGAGTGTGTCCTGCCACATGCAATGGGTCAGTGACATGTTGGGACAGCCCTATGGTTTTCAGGGCAGCTATGAAGTCCTCGGCCACCTAAGAGATGCTCGCCTTGGCATGGATGTTGAAGTCCCTCAAAACAATTACAACAATTTAATAAGGATTCACAAGCTGGAACATGTGCAGAGAAGGGAAACCAAGATGATCAAGCGTGTGGAAATCAAGCCTTATGAGGAGGGACTTGAGTATGCTTAGCCTGGAAAAGAGGAGACTGAGGGGAGATATGATAACCATCTTCAAATAGCTAAAGGACCGTCACATGGAAGATGAGCAAGCTTGTTTTCTCCTGCTCTGGAGGGTAGGTTCTGAACCAATGGCTTCATGTTACAAGAAAGGAGATTCTGACTAAACATCAGGAAGGGCTTTGTGGTGGTGAGAACTGTTCAACGAGGATGGTGTTCTTTCCTTCATTGGAGGATTTTAAGCAGAGGTTGGATTGCCCTCTGTCATGGATGCTTTAGTCGAGATTCCTGCATTGCAGAGGGTTGGACTAGATGAATGGTCTCTTCCAACTCCACAATTCTCTGAACACATAATTGATGTATTTGAACTGTGAAGGGTAGATTAGATAATATTCCCAAGTTACCATGTTTTTTCTCCAGTGGGAAAGCAGCTTCCATTCCATGATACGCTCTGCACTTAAATACATTTCGCAATAACCTCAAGTGACTCTTGAAAAATATATTATTCAAAAATACTTTGTTACAAGCATGTCCTTATCTTTGCCTAACTAGAGAAATCTGATGCTTCTTTCTAAAGAGATTGGTTGGCTTTAGAATTCAGTACAACAGTCCAAAGTCATCATGAGATAGTGTCCAAAGAAAATCTATTGGACTGTTTCTTTTCAGCATTTTTGGCACATTTCGTTTTCTTACAGTCTTCACTGTGATCAAAGTTGCTTGTGAAAGAAAAAATGAAATGAGACTTGAAAACAATCTTGTGTTAAAAAATACAAGCTAGCATCAAATATCCGTACTGCACTGCTCACTCCTATTCTCTGAGCGGTGATAATTCCAGGGGCAGAGTGCATACCCAAGTTCTGTTTGTTTTCCCTTTTTTGTGGAAAATGGTTAACCACATAGGCAGGTGAGCATAGGTGGAGACAAAGCTTAACTTCAACAGGTTTCTTAAAGTTGACACCTTCCCATCAGATTCCTTGGGGGGGGGGGACACAACCACACCTCCAAATGCTGTTAGCTTTCAGTGACTAAAACTCAGCCCTCTTCTCTGATCCTGTGTGACTGCAAAATTGCCAGTCAATTATTCTCTTTCACATGAACAGACACCTCAATGCCACAACTTCCAACTGAGGCAGGGGGAGAAAAAGAAAGAGATGCCCTCTTTTGCCATACTGGTGTTGCCTTCCTGAAGCATCTCCAGCTACTTAGTTCTATGGCAACATACTGCCCCTGGCTTACATAACAAAGGGAACCCTTAACATATCCTGCAAAGCTATTTACCTAAGAAAAGAAACTAGTCTGACCATTTTAGAAGTTGTCTTCTTATCCAGATCCCAGTCTTGCAAGCATAGAATCACAGGCTTGGTGGGGTATGCTGAAGAGGCATTTAGTCCAACCCCAATCCCATAGTACTATTGGCACTAGAATGCATAACCGATTGAGTATGAAGGTGATGGTAGTGATCAGGTCTCTGGCAGTGATTGGCTGGATTTCCCTGAGGTCACAGCAGAGGCACTGACTTGGGCCCCAGGTTATGAGCACCCAATGGTGCCCGTGATGTAGTGGGACATCACATTGTGTTGGCAGAGTAGCAGCGCTTCCAAGGCCTCGAGGGGTCTCAGAGGTTATGTCCAAGGCCTCGCGAGACCTCCAACGCAACTTCTAGTTTCGATCAGGTCACATTTGGAGGCCTGGCAGGGCAGGGCCTTGGACGTCGCTTCTGAGACCTCACGGGGTTTTGAAGGTCACGTCTGAAGCCTCCTAAGACCTCCGACATAAGTTCTGGTTTCTACTGCAAGTCACGTTTGGAGGCCTGGCAGGGTCTCTGGCTTCATCTGGGAGGTCGCGTTGGGGCTCCGCCATGACTTCTGGTTTCTACGTTGGAGCCCTGCATTGTGGGTGCCCTGGCCCCCTAGAGTCAGCACCTATGGGTCACAGTTGATCTGGCCACGTAGCAGGTTTTTGGCTGCCATTTCCTAAACTGGTTTGATCCTATGGAAAGGCAAGGCAGATAGATGGGCCTAAAAAAGTGGTGAAGTAGTCACATGACCAGGAGTGTCGGGGGATTAGGAAGTTTGAACCAACCAAATCTTTGGTTGCAGAACTCTAGTCTTGAGAGAAGGACCATATCTTAATGGTATAACCTCTGTTTTTCAGGCAGAAGATTCCAGCTTCAACCACTAGCATCTCCAGGTATGGCTAGAGATTCCTCGGAGCCACAACCAATCAGTGTAGACCTTACTGAGCTAGACGGACCAGTAGTCTGACCACTTGTAAGGCAGCTTTGTATGTTCCTGTGAATGTAACCAAGAATAAAACCCCTTCATACTTAATTTGCTACTCCCTGGATTATACACAACCGTGATTTATGGCAGAGAAAGGAAACTACAATACATCCTAACCTTGAGAAGAGTAAATCGCTTTAATTGCTTATAGAGAGGGTCACACGCCTCTGTGTTTGAGGGATCAGTGTGATCCGCATCCAAACTCTGGTCAGTCAAATTTAAGGGCGTTGAGTGCTAACATTTTATCTGGGTCTCCTCTGTCTCTCAACCCAAGTGCTAAAAGCATCAACCTGTCAACAGATAACAATAAAAACTTACATCTATTCCACTGAAAACCTAAGGAGGACTTAAGGGATTTTGGTTAATAGACATCTGTGAGAACATTGAGATCAGACTGCATGCCATCTGATGATTAGAACTAATAAAATACCATAAAATGATTGCTCTAGGAATAATGGAAGAACATTAAATTACTCACAGCATTGAGGAGCATATCTATAAACTGGAACACAGTTTAAGAAGGTTGCCAACCAACAGGGACATATCCAGAGGAGAATGAAAGGGTGGTGAGGGGCCTGCAGACCAAATTGTGGGAGGAAAGGTTGCAGGAGTTGGATATGTTTAGCCTGGAGTTAAGAAGAGAGATGATAGCCAACTTTAGGTACTTGAAGGACTGCCATGTCTATAGAAGACATTGTTTTCTGTTTCACCCTGTGTTCATTGCATGAAGCAGTGGTTTTTTTTTCTGCTGCAGTTCATCTTCTGACAACAAAATACATTATGCCTCTCACTGTCCAACGTGATGAAATTTTGTAGCTTACATAAGTTATGCTTCCATTATGTTTTTATTATTTATTAAAGTTGTATACCTCTCTGCATCCTGCAGGTATAGGGCAGTGGTGGGGGGGGGGAACCTCCATCCCTGGGTGGCAGCTTTCAAATTCCCTTGCCTTCTCCTTTTTGACCTCAGGCTGCCAAACCATGCCCGATAGAGATGGAACCAAGGGGCTCGTGTTAGCATGTGCCCACCCTGTCTGAAATAGAAATATTGTGAATTGATTTATTATTATTTTTACCCTCCCTTCACCCTGAAGTCCCATGCCAGGTCACAGCATTCAGACACAATATTACCTGCCCTATACCTGGTGTCACATGTGTGTGGCAAGTGGGTGTGGTTGGCAGAAAACAGCCCCGAGGGTCAAACCGGGACCTGCACAGGGCTGGATTTGACCCACAGTTTGCAGGCTTCCTACCCCCTTGATGTAGATGCTGTATGTTATCACACTGTATGCTTTTAATTTTCAATCTGCCCCAAGCCTTTGGGAAAGGGTAGAATATAAATCTAAACAAATGATGAATGTGGTTTGTGAAAAGCTCCCTTTCTGATCATACTACTCTGTTTAGAATCTCTGCAATCCCTGAGAGAACTAAGTATTTCCCTTCTTAAAGAGAACTGACTTGTCACGCAGGTCAAAGCTCTCACTATGACCTCTCACTCCCCAGCTCAATAGATCTACCCTATAGCTCTGTAACCACCCCCCCCCGTAAGATACAAAGCTTTCTTGGATCTGTTTCACTCCAGGCAACAGACTCCCAACTTACATTTTTCACTGCCCCCCCCCCCTGCTTGACTCTCCCATATTTTTTATACGGTGGCCACTGAGACTTGCACACTGTTCACCCCTGGCTTCTTAACAGCATCTATTTCCAGGATGCTGAGACCATATTCCCATGAAACAACATCAGGACCGATTCCTGCAGAGTCTATCTCCAGCGTTGCACAATCCCTAGCAGTAGTTCTTAGTCATGTGCTTTACTGCACATTTGCGTATTGGTGCCTGCCTCTTCCAGTGTTCCTGTATTGGAATTGTTTGCAGGTATACAAAGTGTGGCATAGCATGAAACAGCTCCTTCAAAGGGCACTTGTAACACAACGGTTCCCCTTACAAAGAGAGCGAGGCAGAATGGAGCTCTGCCACAACATGACATAATCTTACCATGCAGTGCCAGAGATGTAAGGCAAATGGATGATATGCTGTCTGATACTCTTGGGCTAAGCTATAGCCAGGAAAATTGACTCCAGGTCAGCAACGCATTGCAAAATGTATTAATCATTTGCAAAAGTCCAATCAAATATTTTCTCTCTGTGTCATCACTTAGGTTAACTGCAGACCTGTGTGGGATCATCTTCATTCTAGCTTCCATTGACAGGCTGGTCTATTGCATAAATTTTAGGGGTTTTTTTTGGCTGCCTTCTGGAAAAGATTGTATCAGCTTACGGCGCTGGACTCAGTTTTGGCTCCATGACATTGAGAAGGCGCTATATGGCTTTTAAATTAACACATGGAAGCATTTGATCTGGAGCATTGGAATATTAATCTGTGGAAGGCTCATATGTAAGAAACAGTTTTGGGTGTTTGTAATCAGTGTATTTTGTCACTCAGTTCTCGGTAAATCAGTAGCATTCCAAAACTATGAAGCAGCAGCAATTATGTCTGGCATCACTGATGTTTGGCAATCTTAAACCATCATTCAATATACTCCTTACATTGTAAGATCAGCCTTGTTGGGGGTTTCAAAGGCTGGAAAAGCTAAATGGAAATGCATGGTTTTTCCAGATATCACCCCAATTTTATTTTAGCACCTTTCTAATGTAGGCCATATCAGGTGCTGCTGGCATGATATTGCTCACCCTCATATAATGCAAATAACGAATCCATTGATTCTGGGACTGAAGAAAAAGGAGGAGACAATGAGTGACTATTCACAGCTCTCCTGTCTGACACATCTGAGACCATCATAACTGGTACCAAAAGTGTATTGAAAATGTAAAATGTTCATTACAGTGGTACCTCGGGTTACAGACGCTTCAGGTTACAGACACTTCAGGAAATACTACCTCGGGTTAAGAACTTTGCTTCAGGGTGAGAACAGAAATCGCACGGCGGCGGCATGGCGGCAGCAGGAGGCCCCATTAGCTAAAGCGGTGCTTCAGGTTCAGAACAGTTTCAGGTTAAGAACAGACCTCTTTTTTAGGGTCAGTGTGATCCCAATTGGAGTGCAGGAGGGATGAAACACTATAGATCCACAATGCATTTTGGATCTAAGTGGCCCAGTCACGGTGAAAACCCATATTTAACAACACCATTATGTTGCTACAGTAGTTAAAGTAGGGAGGTGTTAACCATATAGTATTATTTTTATATTCGTACCCTCAGGAGGTTTTGAGCTGAAGGCATGAGTTCATGATTATCAGAACTGTGCAAGAAATTAATATGAGGGTCCTTAGAGACCTCAGTGCATATGTGCTACTGTATTATATAGGACAATTTTGTTTCATATAGTTTTTCATTAATTTGGAGCGATTACCAAAACCATCTTTGTTTCTTCAAAATTATTACTTTATTGGGGCGTACGTGATACAGTGAAGTGCTTTCTACCAACACAGATAGGAGAGGGTTGTGTGTGTTTATAACATGGAAGATGTGCCTTTTGGTGTTGGAGGGGCGCACGGAGCCTTGCAAAAGCTAAATTAAAAGCTGCATTATACTGAGTCAGGTCATTGATGCCTCTGCCTCTGTATTGTCAATGATTGGCAGCAGCTTTCCAGGGTTTCAGACAGGAGTCCCTCCCACCTTCACTGGAGATGTTGGGGGCTGAATCTGATGGCCCACCACTGAGACGTAGGAGGAGGAAAGAGATGACGGAATGAAAGGTGATTCCAAAGGCCCTGTGGCTGATTTTCCTGCAACACAATTAAACTTATTATAACGAGAATAAAAAGCATCTGTCTAATCATCTTGTTGAGCCATCCTTGACACAATGATGCAATGCAATGTTTCACAATTATGAACTAGACTTTGCAGGCAGTCAACATTTCCTTCTTTCTAAGTCTGGGCAAGACAATGTGTCCCTGATCAGAAATATTGCATTACCTCAACCAATTTCTTTTTGTCTCTTTGCATTCCTGAGAAGATTTTCTAGGACCTTTCAAGCTGTGTTGCAGGCTGTGCTTTGTCTGATGGTCTGCGCCAGGAGTGTGTCTGTCCAGTCTTGGTGACCCCTTTGTGCCATTTGATACCGCTGGCCGCCAAATCCTTCTTGAGCTACTGCAAAGACTTTGGAGTCCTGGAGCTTGTGCTTCGGTGGTTGTTCTGGTCTTAGTAACTGGGCATTCTCAGAAAGTGGTGTTAGGTGAATCTATTCTATCCCCTGAGAATTATCATATGGGACACCTCTGCATTTTATTCCAGCACTGCATAGGAATATCGGGAAGCTGCTTTACACTAGGTCAGGCTGTTTGTCCATCAAGCCTGGTGCTGTCTTCTCTGATTGGCAGAAGCTTTCCAAGTCTCCGGCAGGAATCTCTCTCATTACCTGACCCGTTTAACAGGAAATGCTACAAACTGAACCCAGGAACTTCAGTACTCCAAGCACATGCTCAGTCCCTGAGCTGTGGTCCTTCCTCTAACACAGAGTTTCCCAAACTTGGGTCTCCAGCTAGTTTTGGACTACAACTTCCATCATCCCTAGCTAGCAGGATCAGTGGTCAAGAATGATGGGAACTGTAGTCCAAAAACAACCGAAAACCCACGTTTGGGAAACCCTTCTTTAACATAAATTCTGCTCAACATGTATATGAAGCAGCTGAGAAATATTGTCCTTAGGTTTGCTGTGCATGCCTATGACACCCAGATCTATTTCTCCCAACCCACCCAACAAATACAGTCACAGTAATTCTAACCATGAGCTTATACACCAATAGTGGGCTAACTGGAAATGGAATCCAAAGGAACATGATGGCCCATTTCATAGACTCATAGAATCGTAGAGTTGGAAGAGTCCCCAAGGCATCTAGTCCAATCTCTGGCAATGCAGGAATCTCAGCTAAAACATCCATGACAGATAACCATCCAACACTTGTTCTTGGGGAATGCAGTTTACCTGTCCTTGATATAGTCACACTTTCTTGGGAGAGCACATTCATAATCTGGGTTACTCTTGGATCCAGCTTTGTTTCTTGAAGTACGGGTAGCAATGGTAGCCAAGAATATATTTTTATCAGTTTACTGCCTGCACCCCTTCCTGGAGGATAGGAATAAGGACACCGTGATCCATGCCCTGTTAACCCAGCAAACTGACTATGGCAGGAGGGGTGAACCTTTGGCCCTCCGGATATTGCTGAACTACAACTCCCATCAGTCTTAGCAAGCATGGCCAATGGTCAGGGGTGATAGAACTCAGCAGCACATGGGGGATAACAAAGGTTTCCCACACCTGGATTATAGTAATATTTTGAAGATGGTTTCGAAGCTGCCACAACCATACCAAATTGCATAAAAATTGTGAACTAAACGGTCAGTTCAGTAATCTCACGAGGATGATTTACAGCTTTTCTGCAGTGAGCTATCAGTTAATGCAGTTAAGTGATAAGTCCAGATTAGGATCTACCACTAGCCAGTCCAACAGCATTTCAATTTATTGCTGGCTCTTTATGTCACTTCTGAGAACTGGTGGGATCCGCCAATGTTCGGAAGTACCTGGCATATGAAACAGAGCAGGTGTGTTTTGCTTGGATGTTTCTGGAAGCTTCCATAGCAATCAAACAGCCATACATTAAAAATAAAGAACATCGTGTGATTTCTGTAAAGTGCTCCTGCCTCAAGAGGCAATTGATAAAAGAGATCCCAATACCTTAGACCAGCTGTGGTTGGATGAACTCCCCTGGAATATTTGTACTGTTTTCAGTCAGCCTACTTCCTACCCCACAATGAAAGGTCAACCATGCCTTGGAAATGCCTGGCATTTTGCAGACAACTATCCTGGAAGACTATGGACATTTGGTGCACAATCACTTAAACCAAATGCTTACATAATGACATAAAATATCTGTAAAAGTTAAATAATGTATTGACCAAGTGGCTATAAAGCACACTGGCTGCAGTTGAAATGTTGAAATTGTATCTTTGGGGGAAAGATCAGATGTGGGCTTCTCTGCTTCTAAGGCTCAAAAGAACTCAGAATTTAAGCTCAGCTATTCAGCCTATATCATAAGTCTTTGGAGTAAGACAATAATGTCAACTTACGAAACAGATCAAATTAGCAACACTCACAGGTTTTTTTGTAGCTGGTTTGCAATGTGGCAGTAAAGAATGGGCGTAATGATGACTTCATTGTTACTTTCTCATGGAAATTCAGATCCTGTTACGAGGACTGTTTGTGTCCCGGATGGCATGTAAAAGTAAAATAGCATGTTTAATAAATAAAACATTTTTTTATGAGGGATGATAAGGCGCTGACAAGAGTAGTGAGAATACAGGCAGTGATTTACTGCTGAGCCTTGAAAATTCCATTTGTTTATCTTTAGCAATGTCAGCATTGGCTAAATATATTACTTCTCTAGTGTAGAATCCCCGACAGCCTTTTCTTCCTTTAAAATTATAGTTTTGACTACGTGACAGCTCATAAATAATTTTGAACTATTTCCCCCCTGTTTTGCCCAAGTCGAAAACATTTCCCCTATAAAACTCAAATGGCAACTAAATACCGACTTTTCTCTCGCCTCGTTCACTCTTTTGGGACACTCTGGGGATACAACTCATTTGAGACCTATTTTGGTAAAAAAGGTAAAGGACCCCTGACAATTAAGTCCAGTCGCAAATGACTCTGGGGTTGCGACGCTCATCGCGCTTTACAGGCTGAAGGAGCCGGCATTTGTCCGCAGACAGTTTTTCCGGGTCTTGTGGCCAGCATGACTAAGCCGCTTCTGGTGAAACCAGAGCAGCGCACGGAAATACTGTTTACCTTCCTGCCGGAGCGGTACCTATTTATCTACTTGCACTTTGAAGTGCTTTTGAACTGCTAGGTTGGCAGGAGCTGGGACCAGACAATGGGAGCTCACCCCATCACGGGGATTCGAACTGCTGACCTTCCAATTGGCAAGCCCTAGGCTCAGTGGTTTAGACCACAGCACCACTCATTTTGGAGTTGCCACCAAACCCTTGACACGCATCATGTTGAAAGCTCTTGTTATTTTTCAACAAAATGTTCTTGTGGAAGGATAAACCAGACAAAATGGTCCTTTTGGGGAAGCATGTAGGAAGCATGTGATCATCTGATGTACATGTACAGAATTGTACCCTAACCTGAGCCAAATTGTTGGTTCATCTAGACCAGCGAGGGGCAATTTGTTGTCATAGAATCATAGAACTGGAAGATCTTGTTAGACTCCAGCTTCCATTGGCCTCAGCCAGCATGTCCTTTGGTCAGGGATGATGGGAGTTGTAGTGCAAGAACATCTGGAGTGCTGCGGGTCACCAGTCTCTGCCTGAAAGGATCCTGAAGGGAAGTCACCTTGGAAATGATCACAAAGCAGAAGTGGAAGTTATTTCTTCTCGCCTGAATGAGGAGTTTCTTTGGGCTGTATCAGATTCCACTTACAGTGGTACCTTGGGTTACATACGCTTCAGGTTACAGACTCCGCTAACCCTCGGGTTAAGAACTTTGCTTCAGGTTGTGAACAGAAATCTTGCTCTGGTAGCGTGGCAGCAGCGGGAGGCTGCATTAGCTAAAGTGGTGCTTCAGGTTAAGAACAGTTTCAGGTTAAAAACAGACCTCCGGAACGAATTAAGTACTTAACCCGAGGTACCACTGTACAGTGGTGCCTCGCAAGACGAAAAGAATCCATTCCGTGAGTCTCTTCGTCTAGCGGTTTTTTCGTCTTGCGAAGCAACCCTATTAGCGGATTAGCGGATTAGCGCTATTAGCGGCTATTAAAGGCTTAGCGGCTATTAGCGGCTATTAAAGGCTTAAGGGATTAGCGGATTAGCTGCTAAAAGGCTATTAGCAGCTTAGTGCCTTAGAAAAAGGGGGTGGGGAGCGAAAAAAAAATCGCAGGAAATCGCAAGACATTTTCGTCTTGCAAAGCAAGCCCATAGCAAATTCGTTTTGCGAAGCACCTCCAAAACGGAAAACCCTTTCGTCTAGCGGGTTTTCCGTCTTGCGAGGCATTCGTCTTGCGGGGCACCACTGTATTCCTGATTTGGCTTGCCTTCCATATTAAATATGTTTTGGAAGACAGGTCAAATGATACTACACTGGCTGTGGAAAAGTTTCTTTCAGAGGTTCTAATAAACAAAGATCATTATGCCCTAGATAAAACAAAATGACTGCCTTGGTTTCTTCCATCTGTCAGTCTGGTCGTTATACCTGTATCTAGTTTTGAAATTATTTTGTGGGTCTTTGGACCGCAATAAAGTTTGATTTGGCTCATATATGTGGAGAGGAAACAATAATATATCTGCCCACCAGTGTGACTGCCCTGCTGATGACACACCGCAATATCCACACAAGGGCATAACATTCAAACATGGCCGATGTGGGTAAAATCTAACCAGCACAAGCTAATTTCATTCAGTAGAGTTCCCAGATAAAATCACAATACATGTGATTGAGTATACATGTATTGGATTTTATGCACGTAAGCTGCATTGAACATGATGTGATCCTGTATGGGATGCAGATGGCAAGGATGGTTCTGAATTGGTAGGGAGGACAAATGCTCTCTCATTCTGATTTGCGTATATGCGCCACATCAAAGATAGCTATCATTTTACAATCTGACACTCCTCTGACACTCCTGACAATCCTTTTTGTGCTAGATCTTTCTGAAAAATTTGAACTCATTATTCTGAAGGCAATAAGTGATGATTGCCTCTGATGAGAAAAGGCATGCTATACCCAGAGTGCACTATGCAAGCTCTTGGGATTCTTCTGAAAATAAATAAACCCTTAGCACATTTTGAGGGTTGACTCATTTTTTTTTATAAGTCTTTGTTCTGTTGATTGGTGCCCTTTTCTTCCTCCACTCTCATGCTACTGCCAGATCTGGTCAGTTCCTTACACTGAGAAATTCCTGAAATTGCAAAGCATAACATATGATGCTACATGCATCAATGTTTTGTGGAGTAGTTATTTTTTAGAAGTGAATGTTTTGGAAACCCGGTGCTGCAATCTTAAACTTTACAGTTGAGGCTTTTCACATAGGAGTAGGCTCTGACTTTTTGTATTCATCGTTTTGTCAAACCTGAAGAATTAAAACTCCCCTCTGTCAGATAAAAGTCTGATTCATGCAGTGATTCCGCCCCCATTTCCACTGCAGGTGTACATAAACTGGGACTTAAATGGCACTGTTGGGAGGCATCTGTCCATCCAAGACTGGAGTAATGAATGCAGGGAAATGTCAGATCCCTCCAAGGGCTGAAATAAGGGAACTAAGGAAGAAAAACCTACTCATTAAAATGCCTCTCATTAAAGGTTCATTTCTTGCTAGTGGGTAGATAGATTACACACACACACACACACACACACACACTTACCAAATATAGTTCTCCCTTTGGAGAAGTGAAAAAATGTATGTTTAAAATTAATAAGGGCTGTAATGCATTAATAGGAAGTACTGTAAATATGCCTTGCAGTCCCATCTCATAAGTTGCAGGGCAAATAAGCATGGATTGATGACTGTGCTGTCAGTGCACCCCTGATTTCTACTGGTGAGGATTTTGTAGCAGTGTTTTATCAGGTCTTGGCAATTCAAGGAAAGGAAAGCTTTTGCTGGGTGCAACAAATGACCTGCAGTGGAGCAACCATTAAAACATATACCATGGGGCTGTGGGAGAGTAACCAGTCCAGAAGAAGAAGAAAAAAAAGATTATTTTTTTTATACCCCACCCATCTGGGTGGGTTTCCTCAGCCACTCTGTGTGGCTCCCAACAGAAGATTAAAAACACAGTAAAACATCAAACATTAAAAACTCCCCTAAACAGGGCTGCCTTCAGATGTCTTCTAAAAGTCAGATTGTTGTTTGTTTCCTTGACATCTGACGGGAGAGCATTCCACAGGGCGGGTGCCACTGCTGAGAAGGCCCTCTGCCTGGTTCCCTGTAACCTCACTTCTTGCAGTGAGAGAACCGCCAGAAGGCCCTCACATCTTCTCAGTCATAGGAGCTGACATTACCTATTCCTACTCATTTTAAAATGCAAGAGGACTCTGAAGATTGAGCACAAACTGTCTCCAGTAGCTTACTTGGCTAGCCTCAGACTTTGAGGTTTCCATTTCAAGCCTGGGAAGAGCTGGACTGTTTCTCACCAAGTTTGTAATATATATATATATATAATCTCCTCCATAAAGGGGAGGGGGCATTCCATCAAGGATACCCCCCGTTTGCAGTCTGAAATGGCAAATGGTATTGCTGAGAGACAGGTCCCCCACTTCAGTGACACAACTTGGCCTTCGGCACCTGGTTTCCTTGGCTCTACTTACCACATAAGCTGCGATGGGTGGGGACTTCACAAATGGGAGGAGAGGAGGCTTAAATCTCCCTTGTGGATATTCAGAAGTCATCAGGAATGGAGGAAAGTCAAAGCAGCCAAACACATCCATGCCTTGCAGCTATTAAAGGTACAGAAGCTCAGACCAAATGAGAAGTTGGCAGCTCTCCTCACAGCTGCTGCGAGTGTTGGAAGGAGCTATGTTGTGTGCTGTTCTTCAGTGGAGCAGCCATTCGTATTACTTTCTAGCAATTTGAGAGTGGGGTGGATTCCCCCCATAACATTTCACATTTAAGATATCAATGGGTCTCTGCCCCCACCCCCATCCCTTCTGCAGCTCTTATAGACATATTTTTACCTCCTTGGGGAGTCTCAAGAGTTACTTTCCAACTGACGGCAAAACAGAACTACTTTTTTTTTCACTTTGGGGGAAAATCTATAGTGGAGTCTGCACTGGCCAAAGCAAGATCAGGTGCTGTGAATTAGAAGAGCGGAGAAAAGGAATGGAAATGATGATTTACGCTCAGAAAAGCTGCACACTTTTTTCCAGACTTAGGAATGCTAAGCAATAAACGCCTGAGTGGGAAAGTGTGGTTTTGAGAACATTTTCTCCAGAATCCGCCGAATAAAAAAAAAATGCCTATTTTGGCTCTTGAAAATTTTCATACTGAGCCAAAAATATTTGTTTCAGGATCACGCTTTTCCATATTTTCTTTTTATTGCTCACCTTAAATGCTACTTGTACTTGCTGGTTAAGCAGTTTTCATTGTACAATCTGACTTTCTGCCCACTGCAAGGGAGCAGTTAAAATCGAACAGGCAAGGGCCGGGCAAATGTGACACATCACTCCATCCTAAGAAAACATCTTCTGCTCCGTTCGCCTGCATTTTTAGCATTTCTTATCTGCCTGCTGCAGAGAGCTGTTTATGTATTTCCTGAAAGCCCATGAAGTCTGTCTGTATAATAATAATAATAATAATAATAATAATAATAATAATAATAAAATAACTAAACTAAATCAGTAAAAAAAAATATTCCTTAAATAATGTTCACTTTTCCCCAGCTCAGGTTGTGGCTCTACTTCACGGACATGAAAGGAAATAAATGAAATAGATAAAGCACTTCTCTTGTGGCTTTTACTTATTTATTCCACATACTTATATACCACTTCGTGCTAAAATAGTCTCTGGGTGGTTTACGAAAGAAACAAATACTATGGGAGGAATTCAGTGTCTCACTAAGGAGTTCAGTCTGTAAGTACAAGCAGTTCTGCTTGTCTGATGGAATGATCTCCCATCTCCTCCCTGCTGCCATTGGAGGGTTCTCCCATCCTCACAGAGAAATGGGGGGGGGGGGTCATGGGGAGCACATGGAGGGAGGAGGGAATGCTCTGTTGCACTAGTGAAAGTCCTTGCAAGTGGGACCTGATAGTTGCTGACAGCTCTATATATGGAACAATAAAACAGAAAAAACAACAGTAGAATGCAATACAAAACCGTAAAATTTCCCCAAGGAAAAAAAAGAATAGCAGCACATTTTGAAAACCATCAAGAGTCAGGGATCCCTTCTGTCTTCACCCTCCCTCTGACCTCCTCCTCCTTCTTTCTTCTTTGGTGATCACACGTAGCCGAGAAAGATTGTCTTCGATAAACACGGTTTTAACAATGAGTCCGTAAGTGACTGTGGAGGCCAATTCTGGATCATCTTGACTCAGTTGCTCAGATCAGCACATTTAAGAGATATTAGGTAGCTTGCACAGTTGTGCTCTTCTAGTTGTTTGCACAAGCATTACAACTTGCCAGATGGAAAGATCTCCCTCCATACATTCTGTTCTAGGGGTTCTCCATGAGATTCCTGTGAATAGGGCATGATGGAAACGGACAGATAATCTAGAACGGTTCTTCCCAGTAGGCCTCCTAATGTGAAGAAAACCTTCTGAGAGGGAACCTGGTACTATTCCCTCCTGCCATCTTCCCCCTGCCCTCTTCCTGGCTCTGTTGTCTTGTTCACATAGCCAGTCTAGGGAAGGTTTTTTCCTTATAATGACCCATTGGGTCTGGCAGGCCAGAGCTGAACTCAGATGTCAAAAAGTGGACTTTGGAGGAACATTTTTCTTGCTCCCTCAGCTCTACCTACCTGTGAACCATAATAACAAATGGCTGTTGTGAAAGCATTTTCCAATATCTGAAAGTTGAGGTCCTAAGTCTGGCCTCCTAGAAGCTTGACTCAGAGTTTCAGGAAAATTTCTACCAGCATCCCAGAAAGATATTTATTAAGCCAGTCTGTCAACTGTGGACCTAAAACTTTCTTCATTACATTATGCACAAGCAGGGGAAAGACTTCTGGAATCTTTTTCTTTTTTTAGGCAGGGAGAATAGCAGTAAAAATCCCGCCTGTTGCCTTGGCAAGTCACTGTTAGCTAGAACAAGCAGCACTGGGATTGGCTGGGCTCATGGTGAAGCATTACTGTTTTGCTGTATCTCTCAGTGGTTTCCCCCCATCCTGACTGCAGTATGTGATGTGCGCTTCAACAGGGTTGTGGAATGAGATAACCAAGTCTTTTTAAACAAACTAGGCAGGGGAAGGTAGAGTGTCTGCTGAGGAAGAGGTCCGGACAACGAGAAAATCTCAGTGATGCAGTTTATATACACTAACACGGAAAAGATGCTTTTTGCCGCAGTCAGTATTGGTATGAATGTCAATGGAAAGAACAGAATGGAGGGTTTCCAAGTCTGCACAAGTGAAATAGACAGCCCTGATATATTGCACAATATTGCTCCAAAACTTTGAGAGGTATTTGTTGGGATTATACTACATACCGATTGGGCTGAGGTAGAATAGCAGATCCATCCAAAAATGATGTTGCTTTTTCCATGAGCCAGAGAATTATCTTCCATGAATAGTGCATCACAAAAGAAAACCTGGCAAAAGGCATTTCTGTTCTTAGAATGAGCTATTTATTCTTTCTGCTTTCCATGCTTCTCTTTCTTGTAACAGATTCAGTTTATAATCTGTCCACTGCCTTGGTCTCCATTAAGAATTGCTGGTTTGGACTTCGGCTCTCAGAATTAATTTTTAAGCTACTTAAAGGCTAGAACTTCCAGACGGTTTTGTAACATGGATGGCATGTCAGATGGAGAGTCTTCTGAATCAGAAAAGAAAAGCAATACCATGAACATAGAGAATTAATTTAAATTAGTATAAATATCAAGAAACAGAATTCTGTACTCTCTAAAATAGGGCTTTGCCCCCAAAGTGGTGTGGGTGTATGTATACATACATACAGTTATGTAGGAAAGTAGGGAAAATATTATCTCTATAATATATCTAAATGACTTCTGTTGGAAAGTTTGTTTAAAAATTAAGAACTAGACTGGTGGGCTAGTGCTGGCAGAGGAGCCCAAAGCTTCTGCTCCACTAGAGCATACACAAAACTAAAATGTTTTGTTTCTCCTTGAAGAAAAACGCATAGCAGTCCAATCCTAACCATACCTTATCAGAAGCAAGTCCTTTTGAATTCAGTGAAGTTTACTCCCAGGTAAATGGGAGGATGATTTCAGTCGAAACTAGGAAAATAAACAATGTGCAATGCAAGCCTTACAATGTAGATATTATTGAAATGTATATACTTTTCTGCATAAATGCCTGCTTAACATTATAAACATTAGTGCAGATCTAGCGAAATATAGTATGTATTGAACTTGAGCGTGTTGTAAACCACATTGTGATCCTTGGATGACGAGCAGTATGGAAATTTAATAAACAAACAAGCTTGTAACCTTGCCACTGGTCGTGTCCCAATTCCTAATATTTTTAGTCAGGAAGTGGTCAAGTTGTAATATAAATGAATGAATAAATGTTAGCTACACATTTATATCCCAAATAAAGGTTGCCTACTGTTATATCCCAGAATAAAGTTCCTGAGATGTAAATTCTTGCACCTCCACTGTGTGCTGTGCAGTCAGTGCTCAGAGAGTGCCTGCTCCTAGGTAGCAATAGCTGCAAGGAGCCAACTGTGGCTGTTACCAACATGGAGTGTCCTAAAGCCCAAGGCCAAGGTTGTTGCACTGATTCTCCCACCCCCCGAGGCCTGGGGCTGGGGCCAGGGCCAGTGAAGGACCTTTCTGAGCTCTTGGCTAGCCCACTGCAAGAGCTGGCCCTACAGACAGATGAAAACGCAATAGAAACCTCTGGCAGGCCTTTGTGTTGTGGAAATTCTGGAAAGCATTTTTGGCTGTCACTGCACACTTACACAAACTTCCGTAATGCAGAAGCTGGATGAGACACCGAAATCAAATTCCTCAGCAAACTGGTCTTCCAAGCAGACCAGAGGGTTGACCTTCTCCCATTAATGCCACAAATCATCAGCTGAGATATATTCCCGGCCTTGTGACTCACACATCATTCCATGACAGGGATTTCTACACACCAAACACTTTTTCATGAAAACAATGGCTTCAGATGGCATTTGAGTTGCTACATTCATTGGCAGGATTTGTCTGCCACATTTGATAGATTGTGGACGGGGGCGGGCGGGCGGGCAGGAGGTGCTAATCCATAACAGATTGGGTAGCACCATTACTGAGGAACGAATGCTCCTGGGTTCTGTCTATGTCTTTTGATTTGCTGTGCATCTGTTTATTTCACTCCCAGATTTGACTTTATTTGTGCCCAAATGGAAATATAAGCTTCGTTATACAAACAGCCTACCCAGCTCCAGTCCCAACAACTGGGGATGCCAGGATAAAGATCCCCACACATATAAGCAAGGAAAGGGAAACACACTTTCTGTAAAGAATAACTGCTGTCTTGCTCCCCTTTGTTATATGTGATTACTGGATCTAGCCAGAATTTATTGTGGCATGCCACTCTAATCTCATAGCAATGTGGTTCCAGGGTTTCGATGTACTTATCAAGGGTTTGTGTTGCCTTTGGAATGAAGTACAGTAGAGACTGTGGTGTTGGCCTTTTGGCTAAGATCAAGTGTAGTATCTGTTCTTATTAGTTTATAAGATATGGTTTATTTACACATATATACAACCTGAGCCTACAATGGAGGGGTTCACAGCATTAACACCCCAAGAGGGACTTGCTTCTGCCATAACAGCGGAATCCATGCTATGGATACCATATTTTTCCGTCTATAAGATGCCCCATGTATAAGACGCCCCCTATTTTGGGGGACTCAGATTTAGGAAAATGGGGGAAGACACTACCCGTGTATAAGACGCCCCCTAATTGTTGACATTATTTTTTTGGAAAAAACCCTATACACGGAAAAATATGGTAATTATTGATTTATGGTTCTAACTGGCTGGACTTCATATCTATCTGTCTGTCTGTCTATCTATCTATCTATCTATCTATCATCTCTCTCTCTCTCTCTTTTGTGTTCATGCACAACTTTATTACTGTAATTTCACAGCCTGTTTAAAACACATTTGCATGTTATCAGTCGCTTTCTTGGGACAGTGAATGAATCCAATATAGGAAAGTTTATTGGAGTTTCTGGTTCCCTAAGGGAAGGTCACAATGTGAATATTTGCAGAAATTGAACAGAGGTGAACTTCTTGCCTGCCGGAGTCTCCAACCCTTATTCCATGGCATCATCAAACCTCTGTGTTACTTTCTTTTCATTTTTTTGTAACTTTCTTATCATTTATTGGACTGAATTTACAGATTACAACCTGGCACATGTCACTACTGATCTGGTTGTTTCATATATTTTGCCCTGCCAGCTAGTAAAGTACGTGTGTGCGTGCACACACACATTTTAGCATATCAGTGTTGGCTCTTGTCTTAAAAAGAAAGAGGCTGGGGCAGAGGGAATGTCATCAAGGGAGTGTATCATTGGTTTCTCTCAAATGTATAGTCACAGTAGAATATTGAATAAATGGACAAGCATTGTAGTATCACCAAAATGGGTGGGTGGAATGTCACACATCATAAGCTTAATTTCCTTGGCATATAGTATGTGGGTAGTAACAGAAGCAATAAATTTGCTAAAAGATTTATTTTTATTTTTTGGAAGAAAGAAACTTTTGATAGTCTCTTGATTGATCTGATGCCAGTAAGAGAGTGAGTGGGGATACCATGTGAAGTCAATTTTAAGAAACCAAGAATAGACAGCAATTTGCTAGAGCTGCCATGTATGTCCTGCTCAAAGCATAGTAAAGACCCTACAAAACAGAGATCTCATACCTGAAGTTACTAAAATTTAGCAGGAAAAGGCTGCTGTTTGATCATGGCAGCCCTGAGTGGCAGCACGGAAGCTGGACCTGTGATGTGTGAGTGAAACTTTTTGATTTTTTGTAAGGTCCTTGGTGAGTGAGGAAAAGCAGCAAGCAGGGGAGCTTTTTGGCAACCCAGTTCCATCCATATGTTTTGGGTTACAATTCTCATTGGCTGAAGGCTGAAGTGGGCACCTATGGCAATTTTATCATGATAAGAGTTCCAGCACTTCATGAAGGCCTTGTATATACTGCTCAAAGCACACAAGCTCAGAGCATTACATCGATAGATCAACAGCAGTGAAGGAAAGCACTGGAGATTTGGATTTACAAAATAAAGCCAGAGGCAGAACATCCCCAAATCCACAGCTTGGGCCCTTATTTTTATATACATGATGGATAGGACAAAATTTGAACCCCCCTCAGGTTTGAAAATGATGATGCTTTAAAAAATCTGAAGCAGCTTTCCACAAAATGGGAGCAGTTATCAATTATTCTAATTGAACACAGCCTGTTGTCTTCTTAGCAGGGGGACGGATCGTGCGGCAAAGGAACCATAAGTGTACGGCCTTGGATGATGGAAGGGCCTCCAGATGAAACTTAAAATACAGCTTGGAACCTACAGCAAGAAAACTATATAGGTTCCATCCAGGATTCTCCATGCTCAAATGCAAAGTGAGTTCTCTTAGCAGGAGACCATTCTTCACGATTTTCTAAATGTTTTGGAATTGTTGACCTCTTCAGCAGAGCATATATGGGGATAAAATATGACAAATCCCCAAATACGCTGAGCAGGTGCTGAAGAAAATGTTCTAGGATTTATAATGCAAAGCGTCTTTCGTTTTTACTCCTGAGGCAAATCCAGTTCTCTCACAGAATTCTATTTAGGATTCAAAATGAGGCTTTCTACCGGAGGGGTGAGCTCACACATGCAGTAATGGCCACCAACTGGTATGCTTTTAAACAAGTTTTATCAGATGCACAGAGGATAAGACTAGCAATGGCTACTGTTCCCTGAATACCAGTTGCTGGAAAATGCAAGTGGAGACTGCTGGTGCACTCAGGATGCTGCTGGCGCCGTGGTCTAAACCACTGAGCCTCTTGGGCTTACCGATCAGAAGGTTGGTGGTTCGAACCCCCACAACGTGGTGAGCTCCCATTGCTCTGTATGCTATCCAACCTAGCTGTTCAAAACATGCCAGTGCACATAGATAAATAGGTACTGCTGCGGCAAGAAGGTAAATGGCGATTCCGTGCGCTATAGTTTCCGTCATGGTGTTCCAGTGCGCCAGAAGCAGTTTTAGTCATGCTGGCCACGACCCAGAAAGCTGTCTGTGGACAAACACTGGCTCCCTTGGTCTAAAAGCGAGATGAGCACCGCAACCCCATAGTTGCCCTTGACTGGGTCCTTTACCTTTTTTATATACAGTGGTACCTCAGGTTAAGTACTTAATTTGTTCCGGAGGTCCGTTCTTAACCTGAAACTGTTCTTAACCTGAAGTACCACTTTAGCTAATGGGGCCTCCCGCTGCTGCCGCGCTGCCAGAGCATGATTTCTGTTCTCATCCTGAAGCAAAATTCTTAACCCGAGGTACTATTTCTGGGTTAGCGGAGTCTGTAACCTGAAGCGTATGTAACCCGAGGTACCACTGTATATTTTCTTGGGGGCTTCCTATTCATGGAGCATAAGGCTAGCAAAAGCTACTAGTCACAGTGACTATAGAGCAGGATTTCTTAAACTGTGGGTCACGATTCATCTGTGGTAGGTCATAGCTTTTATAAGTAAACCCCAAATAATTATCACCTGCAATCATTAAGTGGTATGATGAATGCCTCTTACAACTTTTTGTTCTGTTGGCATGTTATAGTGCAGTGTTGATGCTTGTAACCAAACCCCAGAAAGCCCGGAGTCTTACATTTTAATACTTAGGAATTGCTCGCTGGTGGCAAAGAAGGCCTTCAGTCCAGAATTCATGTGATGATTAATTCATGGGTCACCAAACCAAGTTAACTGGACTTGTGGGTTGCCACACCAAAACAGCGCTGGGAACCCCTGCAATCAGGGTCAATGTGCCTCTGAATGCCAGTGGCTGGGAATCGCATCATGGGCAGGAGAGTACTATTATGTTCATGCTATGCATGTGTCTTGACCTCTGTGAGGAGAGACTGCTTTGTCTGATGCAGGCTGCAAGTTCAGGAAGAAGGTTACCACCATCTGCTATCCATGAGAATTAGGAGCAGAAGACCTGAACTAGGAAACGGCAAAAAGGAACCTTAAATTCTCCAGCCGCTTTTTAAGCATGACCCCACTTCATAAAACCACTCTACACATCTAGAGGTGAGGCAGAGCAAGGTGGAGAATTTCCTGTCTGGAGCTCGGAGGCTGCCTGTGTAGCGTAGCGTTATGCGCTGAAGAGATTTCCCTCTGGCTCTTGCCTTACAGCTGGATCCTGCCTGAGCGCTCTGTCAGTCTCCCTCCCTCCGGACTCCTGCTGCTCTGCAGCTTCTCCCCCTCCCCTCCCCAGCATGCCAGCATCTCCAGAAGTGAAATATGCAGCTCTTCCATTCCCTCTCCATGCCTTCCCCCCAGCTCTATCCTGACACTGGAGCTGGGGAGGCAGGGGCGGTGACTGCTGCTGCTGCTGCTGCTGCTATCTGGCCTCAAGCCTTGCACCAACCCAGCTAATGAGGGCCAGGTTTATTCCACACGCTAGTGCGCCTGCCAAGGAGACAGTGTTGCTAGAAAAGTGGAGAAGGAATCCACGTCAGGCACGGCTTCCCACAACTTTTGAAGTTCAGCAATTGGAACAGTCAGTAAGTGTGGTAGGCATGTTTCTGAATCACGCACAATTGCATTGCGCCCATCTCTTTTTTGACAGGCTTCTCCTTGAGAGAAAATGGATCCTGTGCTTTCATCTTGGTTTGTAGCAAAACATACTTTTAGGCTGCAGTTCTGTACACCAGTGGCTCCCTGTTTTTCAAAAGCCGAGCCATGGACCCCCCCCCCTATTTTTGAAAATGTTGATGTCTCTGTGGAAGTTTTTGATATGTGAATAGTGCCACCACACCCTTCGAGGTATCCCAGCACAAAACTGGGGTGCACATCTTCCAGGTCACATTCCTGCGTGAGTCAGGTGACCCACACAAGAGAGTATGGCACCATTTTGGGGCGCCACGAACTGGCGCAAGATGTGCACTTGGCTCACATGTTTTTGGCCACTGTGCTCTCACACAAAAGCACAGCCCCCCACAAACAGGATGTCCCTGAAGTTGATGGGTATGTGCCATGAAGACCCTGGGTGGGTTACATGGAACCCCTGGGGTCTGTGGACCACCAATTGGGAAACACTACTATATGCAATTGCTTGGGAGGAAGTCCCATGGAAGCATATGAGGCTGACTTCTGAGTAGGCATGCATAAAAAGATTGCACTGTCAATAACCGAAATCCTGCTCTATAGGCACAATGCACCCAGTTTTTAATGTCTAAAAAGAGGGGTACAACAGTACAAGTTTATCGGGACACTTGTCTAGAAGCCTTCCCATATTACTGATAATACGTGCAAGCTGGTTGGGAAAGAAGCATCCTCTGAAGGTTCTCAAAAGAGAGTCTTCCTTTTTATCTTACCTTGGACCATGCATACCGCCGTGAGCCATCCTGTTCATCAGAGTTAGAGACAAGGAGCACTCTTAGGTCTTAACAAGAAGGCCCTTGTTCCAAGCATATGGAATGTCCCGTCAATCACATCCACCTGCCAGCATGGAGGTCTCTGCACAACTCTCTGCCTTAACAGTAGCTTTGCCGGACTAGTGTGTGTTGCTAAGAGCTTTCTGGAGGGAGAAGACTGATATTGATTGGGACTCATAGAATTGCAGAGTTGGAAGGGACCCCAAGGGCCATCTAGTTCAGCCCCTTCCTTCTCTCTCTCTCTCTCCCTGCAATGGATATATAATACCTACCTCTGCACTTGCTTCTGAATCTCTCCTCCTCATGTTCAGTTGTAAATAAAAAGGTGGCTGGCTGCATCATCCTGTCCAAAGGCTCCTTCGTACTTGTATGGGTGACTGGGGAAGGACCGTAGCTCAGTGATGGAACATTTGCATGGAGGTCACAGGTTCAATCCCTGGCATCTCCAGGCAATGCTGGGAATGTCTCTTGTGTCTGAAACATTGGAGAGCTGCTGCCAGTCAGTGTGGACAATTTTGTAAACGGCGTGTGGAAATGCCTGTCCATCCTGGGAACTTTATTATTATTATTATTTTAAAAAACATTTTTATTATTAACAAACACGACATAAAATGAGCATCAGAAGCAGAGAACAGAGAGGTAGAAGTCACTGGGCTGTATCCAGCAAAATGGTCCTGGACCTTAAACTTGGTTCAGGAGTAGATGGGCAGCCAGTACAAGTGGAAGAGGTCCTTGTGTGAACAGGATGAACTCACTGAATCCTACAGTAATGTCTAGCATCAATCTGATGTTCTTCTCCCATCCTGCACCCACCAGCATCACCTTTGTACAGTTGATGAGTGCAGGGCTCAGGTAGGCAGCTGTTCTTCAAGAACAAGTACTGACCTAACTTAGTCTTTCCTATATACAAAGAAAGGACTTAGAAAGATGACCACTCTGTCTTGCCAGAATGGTCCAAGCATTGGTTTTCTCCCGCTTGGACAACTGCAATGCGCTCCATGTGGGGCTACCTTTGAAGGTGACTTGGAAACTACAACTAATCCAGAATGTGGCAGCTAGACTGGTGACTGGGAGCAGACACCGGGAGCATATAACACCGGTCCTCAAGGATCTTCACTGGTTCCCAGTACATTTCCTAGCACAATTCAAAGTGTTGGTGCTGACCTTTTAAACCAGGCATAGGCAAACTCGGTCCTCCAGATGTTTTGGGACTATAGCTCCCATCATCCCTGACCACTGGTCCTGTTAGCTAGGTATGATGGGAGCTGTAGTCCCAAAACATCTGGAGGGCCAAGTTTGCCTATGCCTGTTTTAAGCCCTAAACGGCTTTGGCCCAGTATACCTCAAGGAGCATCTCCACCTCCATCGTTCAACCCAGACACTGAGGTCCTCCTCCCTCACTGTGAGAAGTGAGGTTACAGGGAATCAGGCAGAGGGCCTTCTTGGTAGTGGCACCTGCCCTGTGGAACACCCTCCCTTCAGATGTTAAGGAGATAAAGAATTACACAACTTTTAGAAGACATCTGAAGACAGCCCTGTATTGGGAGGTTATTGTCTGATATTTTTGTTATGTTTTAAAAATATACTATAAGCTGCCCAGAGTGACTGGGGAAAACCAGCCAGATGTGTGGGCTACAAAATAATAATAATAATAATAATAATAATAATAATAATAATAATAATATCCTGAGACTGACTCTCTCTCCTCCTGGGGTGGGAGTGGAGGTAAGGAAGCTGTGCTTGGTCATGTGCCGTACCCTTGGAGGATTTCTTCCCACTTCCTGTGTGCAGCTGTGTGGCAGAAGAATGTAAAGCTCTTCCTTGCTGGAGATCTTCCAGCAAAGGCTGGCCAGCCATCTGTAAGGATTTGGGAATGCTCAATCCATTTGTGCCAACCTGGTGCCCTCCAGAGTTTTTAGACTACAACTCCCACTAGCCCCATCTTGAGGCCACTACGTTGGCACAGGCTGATGTAGCTTCTGTGTGGAGAGCCAGTATATTGCAGTGTGCTGGAATGAGACCTGGAAGACTAGGGTTCAAATCCCCACCCAGACATGAAACTCACTGGGTGACCTCAGGTCAGTCGCTGCTTCTCAGCCTGACCTCCCTCACAGGGTTAATTGAGGAGAACCACGTATGCCACCTGGAGCAACTTGAAGGAAAAAAGGTGGGATTAAAAATGCAATAAATGCAGAAAAAAATCTACACCAAGTAGGGATGGGGAGTTGGCCTATAAGGCACTTCTTCAGCTTTGGGTGAAGAGTGGCTGGGGAAACCCAGCCAAATGGGCAGGGTATAAATAAGAAAATTATTATTAATTATTATTATTATTATTATTATTATTATTATTATTATTATTATTATTATTATTATTATTATTATTACTTTGTAACTCACTGTTCCTCAGCATTCATCCTTTGCTTCTTCTCCAAGCGGCCATCCAGAATCTGGACCCGTTTTGTCCCACCAGGAAATCCAACGGGATCATCAAATCGCTGGATGAAAACAAAGGCAAAAAAACCCAAACACCCAAATTCCTCCCAAGTGTTTAGGAATGGGGAGGAGGTGTGACCATGCCTCATTCCTTTCTCCCCCTCGCTCCTCCCCTTCCCCAGACGAAAAGCTGCCAAATTGGGGGTGGGGGGGAGGAGGGGGGATTCTTGTGGTTCAGGATGTGGCTGGATGTGGGCTCGCCTTCCAGGTAGGCGAGCGAGCAAATTGTCCGCTCGGAATGGGGAATTATGTCATTGCCGCGGAGAGACGCCTTCCAAGAACGTTTCCTCCGCTGGCTGATTGACAGGCCTCGCATGCGAGAGGAGCCTATATAAAGCAGGCGAGCCGAGCGCCGCTTTGAAAGGCAGCCCGGCTAAGAGGCGAAGCGGGGTTTTTTGCGCGCACCTCCCCGGCCGAGGACTTGCCCTTGCAGGGAGCTGACTTGGCTTCGCGCTCTCGCCACGGGACTTTGGAAACTCGCCGCCTGCTTGGAGTTGCATTGGGAAGCAGCAGCTCTCAAGAGCATCGCGGGGGACTTGCGTGCCAGGTAACGGCCCTGGGACCAGTGCGGACAGGTTGGAGCCGGATTGTGGGTGGATGGGTGGGGGTCAACAGAGGGACGCCCCCGAGAGACCCTGGCAGCACCACCTCCAAGGAGTGAAAGGAGACTTGCTCCCTAGGGTCGTCTTAAAAATAAAGAAAATGGGCTGGAGCCAAATCAAGGGGGGGAGATCGCAGGACCTAAGTCAAAGGAGATTAAGTGCAAGCATCCTATGTATGCAGTTTTCCAACCTAGAAGGGTGCCTAGGACCGGAGCCTAAGGCTGCAATCATAACTCCGCTTACCTGGGAGTAAGGGCCATTGAATTCAGCGGGTGGTATGCAACTAAATTTTACTCAGAGTAGGCTCATTGAAATGAATGGACCTAACTCAAACATGTGAATTTCAGTGCGTCTGTTCTGAGTAAATCGTATGGGAATGCCATTCAGTAGAATGGGACGATTAAGATTGCACTGGACCCGATTCTTGTCAACAATCTTGGGTAGTTTCTCCGGTTTTTTTCCCATTCTTTCCCTAATTCTTCCTTGTAAAGAAAACTTTTTTTTACTTGGGCTGAAAAAGGGCGTAGATCTTTAGGATGAAGAAAGGGCACCACCCACCACTGGGAAGTTTTCTTGTGCAAGCCCCGTTGTCAGGAATGGCAGCTGGGAACACACACAAAAAGCAAATGCTCACAGCAGCTTGACAGGACAGGGGCCAATGCAAAGTCTGATCAATATCTAGTGCATTGTATGGTGCAACCCTAGATAGCTTCCAGAAAAAATTTTCAAGGCTAAGATGCAGGAACTCCTTTGGGGCACTGTCATGAGGAAGTTCTCATGTACACACCCCTGTGAGAGTGATGGGAACTCTTTCTTTTCACTGGAGTTTAAGCAGGACAGCAGAGCTTCCTAAGGGAAACCCGGTCTTTGTCACTCTATATAGCATCATTGTAGACTTTCTGTGTCTAGGGATGGCACTGATTTTCTTATGATAAGGGCATGGGTTGATAAGGTGACTTCAAAGTACGGTGCGATCCTTGTAGCCCGTACAATCCAACCATAATGAAGCAGAGGAATTAATTATGTGCACAACCCCACTTCTGGAAATATTCACCTTGCACAAAAATACCCAGTTTTGGTGTCTTCTTTGGGAAAGTGCAGCAGATAAGGATGCAAGCTGTGGATGGGGGAGATTTACCCAGAAACAAATTCCACCTAGTTCAATGGGACACCTAGTGAATCTACTCTGGATTGCAGCTGCGAACCTATAATTTTGGCTAGGGCAGGTCGTGAGATTTAAATTTGCATCTCTTCAAGAAGTTTGGGTGTAGAGAAATCATCAAGAAATGTATCCGGCAGAGGGCTAGGTCTACTCTCCTGAGTCCATTCAGACACAAGACAGAGG
Source organism: Podarcis tiliguerta (assembly GCF_965153285.1). Lineage (NCBI taxonomy): Eukaryota > Metazoa > Chordata > Lepidosauria > Squamata > Lacertidae > Podarcis > Podarcis tiliguerta. Next base: position 47,993,173 of record NC_139536.1, read on the forward strand.
TGTAGTCCATTCCTGTGCTTGTTTACTCAGAAGTAAATCCCACTGACTTTTCTAAGATCTGGGCTGCAGTTCTAATAGTGTCTACTCAGAAGTAAATGCTGCCAAATACAATGAGGTTTACTCTCAGGTAACTGGAGATTGGATTGGAGACGCAGCATCACTTCATCTTGATGTGACACAATTGGTATAGAGAAGCAGGCTGTCTCTGTCTTTCCAGCAGTAAGAGAGTATGTATGTGTGAATGAGTGTGACTGAGACAGGGAGAGACTGGAATTTGCTATTGTAGCTTAATATATAAGTTAAATTACATGTGAAATGCTGCTGGAAATACCATTATCTTTCAAGAATGTAGCTCTACGGCTTGCCAAAAGTGGATTTAAGAGATGCAATAACTAGTAGACTATCTGAGAGCCCAGACGTCTCATGGAAAACTTTTGAAGACAATTCTGGTTGTATCATATATATTTCCTTGAATTTATTAGGAAGGATATTAAACACTTGAGCCTCCCCCTCCCCCGCACTGTGCATTTAAAGCGTGTGCTTTCACTAATTTTATCATAGTCAAGCCAGGATCAAGCACCTGGCTTCTCACACATATAGAGGCATTGTCAGAAGTAATAAATGTCCTGTTTGCAGTGTATACCAGGATTCATTAAAAATGCCCCAATGATGGGTTGATTTTTAATCTTTGTCTACCACACAACAGTGAAAGTTTTCTGGTTTGCAAGTTAAAAAATACAACAGAGAAACATAAATATAGAATGGCAATTAATTGATGAAGAACGATTTAGAAATAGGTGACATAAACAATAAAATAGCATCTGACAGAACCAACATTTGCTTTCAAAATAGTTGCTTCTGTTGTAAGCTTGTGGGAGACATGGGAAAATTTAAAAACAGACAATCAACAATGTGCACATCTTGCTTTGTTCATAGGCATTATGCAGGACAGGAGCTGGCTGTTGTGGCTGACGATCTTGCTAGCTTTGTGGATTTCCTCAGAGGCTCAAGGTAGGTCTTTAAATATCTGTAGCATTGAGGCCAAGTATTTCCAGAGTGGACTAAAGCTCTGGCAACCGTAGCCTGATGCTTAAAAGGAGCTTGGCTTCTGCTCACTCACTTGGCTTGGTCTTGAGAATAATTGCTCAATTATTTCTTTCCATAGCATGCCTGAAATATGAAACTAGCCTGCATAGATAATATACCTTACTATAAATGCATCAAGGAAAGTGGAGGGATATGTATGTAGATCAAATTGAGGGTTGGCATCAATTGGTCAAATTAATTTGTGGTGTAAAGACCTCCCCCTTTTACAGCACCAACTACTTAGTTGGCTAAAATGTATTTATATTTTGGTTCTCCTTGTTGGAAATTAGGATTCAGTTATCAAGCTGAAAAACTACAAAAATATGCTTTGTTATTATTGTTTGTTGCATTTATACCCTACTATTCCCTAAGAAAATTAAGAGCAGCTTGTATATGGCATCCCTATGGCTTCCAGGTTCTCACTTTGGATATTTGCAGACAGTTTGATTTGAAATTTTGTTGGACTGGATCCAGAGAAGAATTCTACACAGCCAGTGGGGTTACCTGGCTCCCTTCCAACTACAGTATAGTTTCCTGCACCCCTCTTGCTCACTCTGTTGTATTATCTCTGCCCCCCAAATCAATCCTGAGAGCTGAGGCACATGATGGGGTTTGAGAGTCTGCATCAAGACAGAGAAATTAGGAGAATTTGTTGAGGCAGTCATGCACAAGCAGATATGTATATTTCAACTTGAGCAAGGCACCTCTGGATCTAAGCCATTCAGTTTCATGAAGGATATTTTCCACACATTTTCCAAGAAGCAGTACCAAGTAGATGGAGTCACTGAATTTGGTGTTTTGTGCCAAATGAACAGCCATTATTCACATCCCATTAGGAAGAAGTAATAGGCAAAGACACATAAGAGCCACCATTTTCAGATTGCCAGCATCCCAATTGGATGGGGGCTTCAATGGTAGGACTCGTAAGATTGCCTGTATGTGGTCCCTGGTACAATCCCAGATTGCAGGGCTAGGAGAGAATCTTCTACAAGTCCCTTAAGAGGACTGTCAGGCTAGGTGGACTGCCAAGTTTGATTGATCACTCATTTGTATGGACTGCTACTACTGTTTCTCTAATAATGTCTGATGGTTCCCTGAGCATGCACCCACCCTAAGCATCAGATCATTTTCTTCATCATTTAAGTCAGTGTGGCTCATTGGAAGTGTGTTGGATTTTGATCAGGGAGACTCGAGTGTCCATTTCCATTTAGCTGGCTGGCCTTGAACAAATTAACTTAAGTTTACTCCATCTATGAAAATTGGAGTATCTGTGACCTGCCTCATAAAATGAGGGTGAATGAGATCACCCCATGCCTTACATTTCTTTGTTAATCATGTTCCTTCATGTTGTTGCCTTTGCAGATGACGGCCAAGAGGACGAGTCCACTTTTGACTTGCTGCAAATAAGCAACATAAACAGGAAGACAATTGGAGCAAAAGTATTTCGGGGCAACAATTCCAATCTCCCAGCATACCGCTTCATCCGGTTTGATCACATACCTCCGGTTAACTCGGAGAAATTAAAGCAGATTATTAAACTGATCCAGCGAAACGAGGGCTTCCTTCTTGTAGCCACCTTCAGGCAGGACAGGCTGGCCAGGGGCACCCTCTTGGCACTGGAAGGCCCTGGCACCGGTCAGCGCCAGTTTGAGATTGTTTCCAATGGCCGAGAAAATTCACTCGAACTTTCCTATTGGGTAGATGGCTTCCGGAAGAAGTATCTTTTGGAAGACGTGGACCTAGCCGATTCACTATGGAAGAACATCACAGTACAAGTAGCCGGGGAAAACTACAGTCTCTATGTTGGTTGCGACCTCATTGACAGTGTGAGCCTGGAGGAGCCTTTCTATGAAAACCTGAAAGCAGAGAAAAGTAGAATGTATGTGACAAAAGGATCTGCCAGAGAAACTCACTTTCGGGTAGGTAACCTACAACACCTGTGAGGTTAATGACGTGCAGTTCAATCCCTATGCATATCTACCCAGAGGTTTGGTATGAATTCAGTGGGGCTTCCTCTGAGGTTGGTGTGAATAAGACTGCAGCCTTATAATGATATCCTGACAGAAGGCAGCCCATATAGTAGCCCCACTGAGACTTTTGTCTTGGACTGTGCAATGGGAAGGGTGGCAAATTTGCGCAGCAGAGGGATAAATCTGTGGGCATGAGAAGAATGTGGTGAAATGGTGGCTGCTCTGCCTCAGACAGCAGAATGTCTTGTGCTGGTCCTGGATCCTGTTTAGTTTGCCTTATGTATGCTTAACAATGTAAACTCTTAGGCCAGAATTAGAGGGGATTCAATTGGCACTTTTGGAGAACCAGCTTCTCCCTTGACTTTGGTGCAATGACAGTGCTGTTCTCTTTCTGAAAACTCTTCACACATACTTAGTCTAATTATAAATGGATGCAGAAATATTTGCCCCAAGTGAGGAAGGGGTATCTCTGTTTGATTCATCTTCGCTCTGTGCCAAGGTCACAGAAGTGAAAATGGAGATGTTTTCCATAAAGGTGGGTGAGCACGATGCAACAAGTCTCTTCTGCTGTTTGTCTAGAAGCCACTCCAAGATGGGAGAAGGAGCTGTCTAAAACCCTGACACATTTGGCCCACTTGCTATATCCAAACCTCTGAATGTCCACCAAGAGTTGTAGATAGGCAGCATGGAGGCCGTATAGGCTTCAGTCCTCTACACACTTACCAAGGAGTAAGCTCCATTAAAGTCAGTGAGGCTCGCTCCTGAGGAGAAATGTATAGAATTGCTCTGGCAGCTTCTGTTAAGATTTGCTGCTCTAACATCTACACCACACTGGCTGTCATGTCTGGGGTAGGATGCGGGAATGACTCAATAATATCAGCCACACATTTTGTTTGCTACACTTATGAGGAGAGGAGGGAGACACGGGGTTGCTGCTTTTGGCAGGAAACCATTGTTCTGCACTGCATCTTGTTCTGGCCTCAATGGCAAATGTCATGGTCAGGTAAAAATGAACCCCATAGCATTCCCGAAGAAGTCCTTCATGGACACTCTATCTCTTGGCTATTAGAATACTACCTTTGCTTTTCCTTCAACTGGATGATTCCTCAGAGCACGAGCCAAGAGCTCCACTTTCTGATGGCTAAAGAATTAACTTAACCACATAGAGTAGAGGCTGGTGTTCGTTGGGATGGCAAGGTGACCAACACTAGGTGGAACCAATGACAGATGGAGCCGGCAAATTCTGGTTGTGTTCCTCTCCTTTGCTTTTTCCCTGAAGAAATTTTCCCAAGCCAACACTGAGGGGCAGTGGGAGGAGGCTGATAGGCAGTGCCATCCCATGGTCTGGATGTAAGGAAGGAAGCAAACAAACAGGTGGGGGCTGGCTGAAGACAGACTGAAGTTGGTGGGGCAGTGGCTACTTTGTCCTAACATGCCAACCTCCACTGCTCACCTGAATTAACCAGAGTTCAGCTGGATGGTTTGGAGTGCTTTTACTGAAAGCTCCGTGGTGGCTCATTGGCTGCTGAACGCTGGGATTTGGTTTGCATGTGACACTAAGCCAATCCATGTGGGTTCCCACAGCAAAAGTCATGACTGTTGCACTCCTCCAGTTCTGCTGCCACCGTGTTACTCAGGACTAAGTCAAAGTTTGGCATAGCATTGCATTCAAATCTGGGCTCATGGTTTGTCTCACTTCAGGCAAATCGTGAGTTGTAAACAAGGTTTGTTCTTCATTTATTGCTTTTGGTTTGAGTGGATCAAAGGTGTCATCTTCTTAAGAAGATTGAGGAGGTCCGTGTCTGATGTCTTGCAATTTTTTTATGTGTTGTAAGTTGCCCAGAGTGGCTGGGGAAACTGACAATTAGAACTTCTGGCAATGCATTAGCAAGAGAGCTGGTGGAATATTGTCTCCCACGCTGAGAAATTACTGCCCTGAACCAACATATTATCTACAAACAATAGTATTTATTCTAGCAATTCGGATATGTGGTCACTGTACCCCTATGCAGGGATGGAGGACCTATTTGGATTGTCTGTGCTTGAATATGATGGAATCCTGAATGCTCTGGGGGATTGTGACCTCGAGTACTGCCCAGGAGAGCTTTTCTGGGTGGTGGAGCTTTCGGAGCCCTTATAAACCTACCTTGAAAAGTTGCAAAGCACTCTGAGGGCAAAGTCACACATATTTGGTCTGACCTTGACACCACTGTTAATGCATTCTGGTGGAGGCATCTAGAGCACTGTCTTGGCTGGTTTGGGATCAGGTTCAGTTATTGAGACATGGGAACATGGATAAGGAATTTGAGTCTTTGGCCAATACATCCCCTTTCCAAAGACCCTCAATGGACCCTAAAGACACAACTGTCAGCTAGTAGCAACTATCCAGGTTTTGGACAAGTTGTTGGAGAGGGTGGAAGCTGAGCAACTGCAGGCGTGCTTGGAGGAAGCCGCTTATCTTGACCCAATTCCATTATGCTTCAGGCTTTGTTTTAGCAATGAAGTAGCTTTTGGCCACCTTGATTGATGACGTGTCAGGACAAGGGGTGTACAACCTTATTGATGCTCCTCAAATCTCACAATGGCTTGTGACCATAGTATCCTCCTGAACTGACTCTGTGAGTTGGGAGTCGGAGGTAGGGTTTTTCAGTGGTTTCTCTGGTTTCAGATATTACTATTAGCATTAGGGATCTATAGGAAACTTTTCAAAGCAGTCATTAGAAGATTTGAGGGAAAGTGTCATCACTATGCAGAATACAGATTTCTCCTTGACATTGGCCTCAGATGAAGCTGTGAAGATGCTTGACCAGTGTCTGAAGGCAGCACTAGGTTGGATGAGGGCCAACAAACTGAAACTGAATTCTGACAAGACAGAAAGCTCCCAAGTTCAGGAATTAGGAAGATGGCCTGTTCTGTAGGGGGTTGCATTCACTCTGGAGGACCAGTTGCAAAGTCTGAGGGAACTATTGGATTCAACTCTTAAACTTGAGTTCCAGGTGATCACAGTGGCAAGGAGTGATTTTTTCCAGCTACGACTACTTCACCAGCTATGGCTCTTCCTGGACAGGGATTTCCTGGCCACAGGAACCCATGCTCTAGTAACCTCCTGTTTGGATTCCTGTAATTCACTGTATGTGGGGCTGCCCTTGAAGATGTTCCAAATACTGAAACTAGTTGAAAACACTGCAGCCAGATTCCTGAGGTGTCTGTGTGAGTTCATGATACAGTTGTTCTTAAACATTTGCACTGGTTGCTGATTAGACACTGGGCCAAATTCATGGTTTTAGACTTGATGTAAAAATCCCTAACTGACTTTGGACCCATCTACCTGAAAAAATGCAAGGTTTAAGGTTGTCTGTGGCAGCCCTGTTAGCAGAATTATATTTAAGGGAGGTTCATAGTTTGCAAGAGGGTCTTTTCAGCAATGGCACCCTGACTTTGGAACACTCCCCCCCCCGACGTGTGGCTGGCACCATGGTTTTCATTGCCAGCTAGAATCCTTTTTCTTCTTCCAGGCCTGTGGGTAATGTGATATCTGACCAGTTTTGATGACAGCATTTGATTGGTTGTTGTGCAGGACGTTGTTGTTTTTTTTGCTTCATTTCTCTGTTTAATTATGTGGTGATCAGCCCTGGGGTCTGCTGAAGAAGGGTGGAATTTTTGGTATTTAAATGAATAAAATAAACAAACAATTTATGCATGATTAAATTCAGTCAAGGTTGAAGAAGTTCTGAAGGAGGCGGGAAGTAGACTAATGATCTGCTATTACCTTAAATGATACAAACATTTTGTATGTGTGTGTCTTCTTTGCAGGGTCTCCTCCAAAATATTCATCTAGTTTTTGGAACATCAATAGAGGATGTCTTGCGCAGCAAAGGATGCCAGAGGAGCCAGTCAGGTAAGAAGAAGAAAAAGTCCCATTCTTATTGCTCACAGTAATTTGAGGGCGTGGCCACACATACCATCAGTTTCTATTGGCTCCTTCCGATAATATGCGGAATGAAGAAACCAATTAAAATCTGTACTGACAGAGAGTTCTGCAAAGGCTCAGTTTCATGCTGCTGTCAGATGAGCTTCACCAACTACGGCTACAACCAATCACATCTACAGATGACCTCTGTGACGGAGCTTAGGATGGGTTTAGGCCACGTTTGGGGATGTCTGGTTTAGGCTGTCCCTAAGGTACCCTGGACCTAAATTGTTCAGGGCTTTGTATCACCTTTGTACTATAAAGAATGATATTGCCAGGTGACTCTTTTGTATGAATGCTGATCTTTAAAGAAGCATCATTTATCCTTGGCACACATATACAAGAGACGATTTTAGGTCCAAACATCTCCCCAGACATGTTATTTATTACTTATTTTAAAAGGCTAAAGCTTGCCCCCCTTTTTTGCCTCTCTCTTAAGACACAAAGCCTGAGACAAGTGAACGCCAACATCTGTGATCAAATGTGAAGTATTTGGTGAGCTGCATTGAAAGGCCAGGTTCTACTTTTCAAGATGAATAAATAAAATTGCACATTAGTAGTAGCATTTCCACTTGGAACCATTTTGACTTTCAGAGTAAATCGTGTTTACTACCAGGGGGGAAAAATGAGAAAGTGGAAAGATGCAAGACTCCCATCATAGGCTGGTCCCAGATGTTGCCTTCTACTTCCACAGGCTGTCTACCCTTATTGCTTCTGCCATAGTTTGTGCCAACAAAGCTACTGCACTGACTTTAGTAATCTTAAAAACACTCAGTTCAAAATCTGAAATTAATGATCTCAAAAGTGTCACATGTGGGACTTACATAAATTTTCATGGCAAGAATACATCTTTTCATTGAGTCAAGATGACACTCAAGCAAGTGGCATTTCATGATAAATTACTTTATTGTGCTGTGTTGCATTTTTAGGGTTTCCGGTCTACAGCCAAGATATTTAAAGTTCTTAGCACTGGAAACAATTCATTATAAACTTTTGGAAAATGTTTACTTAACTGTTGTCACCATGTTTAGATTGATTAGCTCCATTAGCAGCAATTAATCATTTCCCTTCCCAAAGTTTTTTGTTGATTCTTTAGCTGTATGTCTATGTCTTTGTTTATTTTCAGATCTAATATGCAGTTCTGCCCTTAGAATGCTTTATAGTATTATTTGCTGTCCTGGAATCATTCCTGATTTACATTAATACATCTAAGTCAGATCACGACCTTCTTCGATTATTTTTGTTACCGTGCCATTGATAGTACAAGCAAAGGAATAGAGTGACAGATTTAGGAGCAAGTTTTAAGGGCCACCCTCGAGTGGGTTCCTCCCTTTGTTGTAATACTGAAAAATAGAATGACTTTGGCATGGTTTGCATGATATGGTAAGCCAAACTATGGCTTATTGAGGCCACATGAATGTGTAGGCTCCTCAAGACGAGCTCTCGGCTGCTTCCTGGTCTTTTTTATTCCGCATCCCACACTGTGATGAACTAAGCTGTGGTATGGCATCCTGTGTTGTCTGAACCAGGACTTGTGGTTAAGCTCTCTCCTCACTAAGCCCAAGGTACCGTCAAGGTTTATTCTTAGCTGCAGCTCATGGGTCGCAAGGAGAGAGCTAAACTATGAGCCTGGGTTTGCCCAACATGCTAAGCCAAACCTTGTTTTAGCTCAGCAAAGTTCAGGAGTAAAAAAGACCAGGGCTCAGCAAGGTAGCTATGAGCTCTTCTCTGGGAGACCACATCTTTGTGTGGTCCTGGTAATCCTTACTGCGAACGAGGCCTTTATAATGCAATGCCGTTTGGTAAATAAGTTTGTATTCTGTTCACTACCACTAAACATATGGCTACTTTAGTGTTTCTTGAGGGTACCTAAGGAACATCAGTTTTAGTGAAAATATGTGAGGTATGATGCGCAGATCAAGCCTACATGCTTACTCAGAAGTAGGTCCCAGTGGGTGGAAGCCAATGTAGTGCTAAGTCTCTCCTTCCATCAGTGCAAAGATTTCTCCTTGAAAAGTGGAATGTTTCCTGCTTTCCTTCCCCTGTTTTCCCCAAAATCTGTTCTAGGGGTTCCCCTCTGGAGCAGATTTGGGGGAAAGCACAGGGCATGCTGGGGGGAGGAGAATGCGGAAAGTCCTGTTACACAAATGGAGATCCTTACACTGCTGGGACACAGCAGTTATATACCACACACCAATTTCAGTAGGACATCCTCCCTGGTACATATGCATAGCATCTACCTGACATCATAGAATGGGGATGGCCATGCTTGCCTGTGGCCTATGAAGTGTTCAATGCTCTCCACCTGATGAATGGTAGGAGGGCAGCTTGCTCCAATAGCATAGCAGGGGAGGCTTGCCAGATGTGGTTGGACTCCAGCTCCCATAATCTCTGATCATTGGCCATGTTGCCTGGAGCTGATGGGAATTGGAGTCCAGCAACACCTGGAAGTCCAGCAACATCTGGAGGTCCACAAGTTCCCGATCACTGATGTACAGGAATACAGCATTTATTTCTGCTTGTGATTTAGTATATAGTATGCTGTACCTGATGATGTGCACTCCATTTACAGCCAAATTGTGCCAATTTTATTGTAGGGTCTCTCCACTCCTGAGGGGGTTAGTTCGTGCAGCAGAATAAACTTTCAGCCCCCCAACTGCTCTCTGAATAATGCAGTGGCTCCCAAGAATGTGGGAAGTGACCACCTCAACTATAAAAGATGAGATCCTATAAGTCATACTGAAAGTTGCCCAAAATCATAATGATGTAAAGGTATCAGAGTATCCTCTTGCATGTCTACAATGAGATGCACGTCATCTGAATTTGCACTATTTTTAAATACGTGGCTGAGACTCCAAGAGGATGACAGTAACACAGCTCCGTGCGTGCAAAGGAAATGCTTGCTACTCTTTCCCCATTCAGTGATTTGGTTTTGGCCAAGAAACATAACAACTAGGGGAGGAAGCGTCCCTGAGTTTACAGTCTGGTTATGTTGTCAGTACATGCTCTTTTGGCATAAGCACTGTGCCAGCAGCAAGTATGCTTTGATTGACGTATATTGCTGCCTGCAAAAGCATCTGCTGCAAATGCGTCTGCTTAGAAAAAGCTATGATGCTTGTGCTTCTTCATTCCCTTCAGACACATTTAAAATAAATTGTGCTGGGTAGGGCTATGCCGAACCTTTACTTCCTTAATTTTGGAAGCCAGAAAGTAGTGCTTGGAGAGAATAACATTCCCTGAAAAAAGAACCTTGCAAGTAAAAGCCTATGCACATTTACTCAGAATTAAGTTGTACTTGGTTTAATGGGCCTTACTCCCAACTAAAAGTGCATAGGGTTGCAGTCTTAATTCATCCTTTTTCGTGGCTTCTTGCCACTGCTTATATCTATAGCTATTGCTTTCAATTAATCGAGCCAAAATGGTCATCTTATCAGCACTGTGTTCTTATAATTCTTTGGGACTAAAATGTCAACAAGCATTCAACCCATTCTTGCCCCCTGCCAGAGTGATCATGAAACCTTGGGAACATGTGAGACTACATCATCATCATCATCATCATATTTGTATACCACCATTTACCCGTAGATCTCAGGTTCACAACACAAAATTACAATATAAAAACCACAAAATACATAATAAAAATCAGAACAAAAGCAAACCAATAATCCCCCTTCCCACAACGCATTTAAAAGGGCATCAGATGTCAATCAGCATAGTTAAGCTTTTAAGTGGATAGTATTTAACATTGCATATGTTCAATTGCCCTGTCCTGTGTTCCTAAAAGACTTCCCCATTGCCTCTAAACCTGCAGACCTCTTTGAGAGCTGGAATCTAAACTGTGAAAAGGAATGACTATAATTGGAAGGGGCCGACATCAAATCCTTCTGTTATACCCTTGAGCATAATTTGGCATCAGACTTGTTCCAAGAGAGATACAGTTACAATCCACCTTTAGTACCAATGTATAATTTGAGCCAAAAGTTGTAATCAGGGAAAAGCTGTTGCGTATACGTAATGGGTTTTATTTTACTTCCTCCCTTCCAGCTGAAGTGAACACAATCAACGAGAGCACTGAGATCCTTCACCTTCCTTCTGTCATGACAGAGTATGTTGGTGAAAACACAGAGAAAAAGGCAGAATTCTGTGATCGCTCTTGTGAAGAGCTAGGGTCTATGTTTACGGAACTCACTGGACTGCGTATTGTTGTCAACAGCTTAACAGAAAAGTTAGAAAAAGTGGTAGGTATCATCAGTGTGTTCTGCTCTAGATGTCTGGTCATTCATTTGCAGCGATTGCTCCTCAAGATTAGCAGCAACAAATGAACAGTCAAGTTACTGGCACTTCAATAAACCCTTTGTTTAGGTATCTACCAGACATTGATAAAGAGAACACTTATACATGTTGGAAACATGCCAAAGTATTGTATGAAAATTGTCTGAGAATAGTGGGATGGTGTATTAGTTTTGATGTCACCTCAGGAGCTTCCCATGTTATGGGAGGACACACTAGGTAGAACATTCTGAGTGCTGTGAAAGGGTGGGGTGGCTTCTGTTCTAGGTTCCAGGCATCCAGCCATGCCCTTCTTCAGGATGTTCCATTCCATTCTCTCTCCCTCAGCTTTCCATTCTCCTTCCACCCAACAATCAGTTAGCAATCTTCAGCCAGTTAGCCTGCTGGGGCTTTGAGTGTGCTTGTGTGCTGCCCAACACACAAGTTGAAAGACAATGCAAGGTGTTATGTGTGTACCAACGTACACAGGTAGATCTCAGCCATGCAAGGAGGGGGACCTTCATTGGGCAGGGTCCCTGCTCACGAGAAGGAGCTATTATACCAGCTTACATCAGTAGGCGGGGAGAATGTCTGCCATCTGTTGAATAAGCAGACATCCGTAGAGCATGGCAATGATGGGATAGACTGCTGGGCTCCGCAACCAGCTTCCATATGTTTTTTCAGCACATGGAATGATTCATGTGAACCACATTAAGGACAGCCTTGGTGCTGCTAAGACAATACTTTGTCGTGGGAGACAGCTGGATGATATTTTGTTCTAGTTGCCAGAGAAAGGATGAACACACAGGCCCCAGGGTTTTGGGGGGTGGAGAGAGAGGGTGACAATTGAGAGGACCAGATTTGCCTCCGTGCTCAAATGGTGTGGTTAGGTTAGTGCCAGGTGATTTGGCACCATCTAGATACCTGTGTGACACTGGCAAAACTGCCCTCTCCACCACATGCAGGGTACTGTTGCACTTGCTGGTGCAAATATTGCATTCCAGCAACTGCATTTAGGAGTCTGATTACTGGGACGCAGGGACTTGCCAGTAGATAGCTGTGCCTTCTGGGACAACGTCACAGGGGCAGATGAGGAAAGGATAAATGACCCCCTACACAGTTCCATGCCTACCCATCTCCTGGAAAACCGTAGTCCCTGGAAAGCCTCTTGGTGGTTAATCCTTAAAGTATTTGTGTGTTGCACATACTACCACTGCCAGGGGTGGCATGTCCCATGTTGCCACTTGAGATGACATGGAACGTGCCTGCTGCACTGCGCCACTGCCACTGGCAGAGAAGCAGCATTGACAGCAGTATCAATATCCAGCGAGATCTCATGAGAGTTCACTGAAAATCACCAAATCTCTTGTGCTCTGTGAGATCTCACAAGATTTGGTGAGATCTCACAAGATTTGGTGAGATCTCACAGCAAATCAGCACTGATGCTGCATGCCACTTCTCTGCCAGTGATGGAAGTGGTGGGGCAGGTGGGGTGCCTTCAGGGGCTCCCACCTTCTGAGGTGGCTGCTTCACCCCACCTCATGAAGTCATCAGGCCAGCCCTGATCATTGCACAGTGTTAATGTATATGCAGGTACCCTGATAAATCATATAGAAAATACATGAATGTGCCTTGTTTGTCATTGTCTGGCTTTTGTTCCATTATCTGCTTCAGTCTGTGTTATGAATCAACTTCACATATTTGAAATAAACCTGAAGTAGTCTAGCACATGTCTCAAGAGTGAAATCATCTTCCATTTTAAGGAAGATGAGTGATCCTGGAAGACAATCTCTTCAGTAGAATTTATGGAGATATGTGTAAGCGCTGCAAGCCCAGATTGTAACATTAGCTGGGACGTTTGCGCCCAGATGAACAGTACACTCAATGAATTGTTTGCTTCTTTTCTGGCTCAGTTTAGCTGGGTGAAAGAAGGAATCTGTTCTGAGCAGCCTAGCTTTCTATGCTGAGGGTTAGTGAGAGTTTCACCCTTCTCTGACCATGGTGCATTGCAAAACGGCCAATTCATCACTACCTGTTTCATTGTACAGTCTGAGGTGAATGAGAAAATTGTGTCGGAACTGCTTGGCCCCAACAAAACACTCAAGAACCAGTCGGCTTGTTGGCAAGATGGCCGTGAGTTTATGAATAATTCACATTGGGTTGTGGACAGCTGCACAAAATGTCACTGCCAGGTAAGGCATCAATGAATAATTTACTCTTCCCCACCCAATCACATAGAGTTTCTTTTCAGCTCTGCATCCAATCAGGAGTACATTGGTACCTTGGCTCCCAAAATCAATCCGTTCTGGAAGTCTGTTTGACTTCAAAAATGTTCACAAACCAAGGCGCGGCTTCTGATTGGCTGATTGGCCCTGGAATCAATGTTAGCAGCTGAAATGGACATTTGGCTTCCAAAAAACTTTTTCAAACTGGAACACTTACTTCTGCATTTGCGACATTTGTTCAGGAGCCAAGTCATTCAGGAACCAAGGTACCACTGTAATGGGCTATTTTAATAGGCATCTATCTCTTTCTGTTGGGCTTTGCACTGCCCTGTAATTTCAATTTATTATTATTATTTATTTGGCAGGTTGCCTTTGATAAACTGTTATGACAGATGGCTACATATTCTTCTGGTTGAATCAATACATCAGTGGAGCAGACTGCCACTCACACAATGGGATTTCCCCTTCCTCTTCCATAACCCTCCAGAGCAGATTTTGGAGGAATGTAAGGAGCTGCAGAGTGGCGAAGAAGGGCAATTTCCATTGTGCAGATGGAAATCTGCTCACCTCACCCTATGTTGAATTCCTTGTACTTTAGTAGCCAGGGCCCTCCTCAATCCCTCATGCTGCACCACTAATTAAATTTGGTGTCATCAACCCTAATGGGGATGCAGCTATAGAGTTTGGCCCACCTGCTGTCACTGATGCAAAACTACAAGCTTTATTATTGATCGACTAGAGGATGTTATAGCCCATTCTTCTGTGTGGCATCTCATATTGTCAGTTGCATAAGTCTCTGATGGAAAATAGCATGGTGCCAGTTGCACTTTTTGATGTGCATTTTTTGTCAATAAGGCAAACTTAGGTATTCAAGCATAATTCTTGCAAAGAACATTTTGCCTTGCAGAGGGTTGGCCTGGAGAACCCTTGGATCCCTCCCAACTCTGCAATTCAATATTATATTACTTTTTCCTTCATTTGAAGAATGTCCTGCCAAAAGATAGGGTATTTAGATTGACTGATATTGGAGTAATGGTTCCATGTATTTTTTTCCCCCCTTTGCACATACAGAACTCTAAAACGATATGCAATAAAATCACATGCCCAGCTGTTCACTGTGTCAGCCCCACTTTTATTGATGGCGAGTGCTGCCCTGTCTGCTCTCACTGTAAGTATGGCATGCAAGCATAGCTTATTGTTAAAAGCTTCATTTGATGAAACTACCACAGGGAATAACATATGACAGAAGGAGGAGCAGGAGAGAGGTGCAAGGTTTCTGAATTCTGGGATGTTGCCGTTATGCTAAGGCAGGGATGGGGAACCTGTGACCCTCCAGTTATTGCTGAACTGTAACTCCCATCAGCCTCAGCCAGCATGGCCAGGAGTCAGGGCTGACGGGAGCTGTAGTCCACATTGAAGTGATCATCTTCATACAGGGATTTCCCACTTCAGTTTTTACAAGGGGAAGAGGTTGCCGGTTTACTCCTGTGTGATGCTCACGTTGCATTATACAAACCAAGTATATCAGTGAGAAGCCTTGAGGAACTACCTTTCTCTCAGAGAGGAGAGAGATTTGCATGTGGAGAGCAAATTTTCAAATGGGATACTTAAAAAGAGGGTGTTATTGAAGTAAATCAAACAAAAAAAACAGAGGTACAAAAAAGCAACACAGTATATCTGGGAGAGACTTACTATTAAGTTGGTATTGTACTTAAGACCATTAGGAAATCTACATATCACATTGCACTGTGCAGAGGGAGTCCTTTGTGTCTACCTTAGTTGTATATAAGATATATTCCCATCAAACCACATAGAATTTTTCCAGGGTCCATCAAGCCTTTGGCAACATGTAATTTATGAGTTCTTTTTTCAGTTAATGCTAAAATCCACATATTATTATACTAAAGCGAATGTCACAAGTCCTGTAAGGTTTTCCATTTGGGGGCAACTGAGGTTTTGGCAGCCACTAGTAGCCACGTCAAGAGGTCCTGAGAGCTGAAACCTTTCAAATTGTTTGCCCCATAGATTTTGTAAACAAAGTGGCAATGAGGTTGGAATGTGATGTTTGAGTATTTTGGTCACTTCTTGACAATTGTCCAGAATTTGAATACTTGTGAGCAGCCCCAACACAGAACACTATTGGAGGACATAGCTTTACAGACCAAATGGACAATATGCTTTGATAGTGATGTGTAAGACAAACAGTGCCAACAATAATAATGTGTAGCTGGTTGGGCTGTGTCCATTCAGTGCTTCAGGCTGTATATGGGCTTAAGCTTTGAAGAGCTAACCCAACAGATGCACTGGTTCACCTGTTTGTTTTGGCTTATTTTTTGGCTCCCTAATGTATCTGCAAATTCCAGCAGGCTTTTACATGTGAACAAGACAATTCAGGGCACCTCTATGATTCTTCTGATTTGCAGCTGACGACAGTGAAGAAGGCTGGTCACCCTGGTCTGAATGGACAGAATGCTCTGTCACTTGTGGATCTGGAACACAGCAGCGAGGAAGGTCATGCGATGTCACCAGCAATACTTGCCGAGGGCCCTCCATTCAAACAAGAACCTGTTCCCTCGGGAAATGCGACAATCGCAGTGAGTGTCTGTAATGTCAAACTTCTGTCTTTGTAACTTCTCCTTTGCTTCTCAAACAAGCAAATGCTACTAACCTGGAATCAATCTTGTATGCAAAAGAAACACATCCACACATGAAAGCGCCTGTGTGACATTTGTTTTAGATTCATCAGATGTTAAGATGTGACCTGAACTACTCCCCTTACCCACAAGGAAAAGAGGTAGATAATTGACAGGTGAGGACACTGCTCTTTGTGGCCCACATATCCAGCTATGCTTAGCACATGGGGGCAGTAAACATATGGCCACTTTGACATGGATAGACATGGCTGAAAGTTGGTGTGGACTGTCAGATAATCACAGCTGCCATTGGTATTTGTACTGCAGATACAGTTTTCCTTACGTTGCTAGGCATTAAAGGGGAATTTCCATTAGAGCCTTTGAGGATTTAGGGACAGGGCGTTGAACTGTGATTCTTTTTCTCTCCTTGATCAGTACGGCAAGATGGTGGCTGGAGCCACTGGTCCCCTTGGTCTTCCTGTTCTGTGACCTGCGGGGTAGGCAACATAACTCGCATCCGTCTCTGCAATTCCCCCATCCCGCAGATGGGTGGGAAAGGCTGCAAAGGAAGTGGAAGAGAAACAAAAGAATGTGAAGGAGTCCCATGTCCGAGTAAGTGTTTTGGTTTGCATTCTCAGCCTCTGATAAGGCTGCAGTCTAGATGTTAACATTACTCAAGCTGAAAGAACCTATCCTATACATTTGGGATCAGCAACTGGGGCTCTGTTAGACTGAATCCACATCTACTTGGCCCTTCAGATAAAGTGATAAAAAGTATGCATGCCATAAAGGAATCTATGGCAGTAGAACTTTCCGGCACACTATTTTAGAGGGTCTACCTTGAACGGACAACTTTTTACTCACTTTTCAAAGTACCCCTTCTGGAAAGCTAGTTACTGTGCAAGGCAATACATAGATTATGTAACAGGTGGTGTGGTGGCATTACTCATCTGACCTCTGGTCTACCAGGAGGTAGAGGGGGAAAGCATGAGTTGGCATGGTGGAAATGCACCAGTGAGAACACCAGATCAACTCACTCTACTGCCTCCCATTCCTGGTAAGAGGTGGTGATGCAGAAGTCAGGTGACTGATGGTGCCCTACCATGTGGTCCACTACTGAATAGAATATCATAACATTCTACTAGACTTAGGCTGCATTTCTGTGCACATTTACGAGGCAGCAAGTTCCACTGAAATCAATGGAACTCACCTATGTAGGAGTCCACTATTTGCTCAGAGGTTTCCTAGGTTTATATTGGATAGTGTAGATGTTCTATCATAGATGTTCTATAATGGAAGCCTAACATTATTCTCATTATTTGAGTTTAACAACATCTGCATGAAAAGCATGTTCTAGCAGGAGAGTGAAATCTACAGTTCCATATTTAACCAGTAATGAAATACAAATAAAAGAACCTCTGTCTCTGTCATGAAATTTGCATCTTCCTATTATCTTTATTTCAGTGAAAATGGGCTGAAACTGCTATAGCCTGAGGATGTGCAATGTTTTCAAAAACTGATATCTACCTTTCAACTACTAATTGCTTCTTCACAACCTATTTGTTGATCATTCTTCTTGATTTGTTGGCCTACAGTTTGCAGGGAGGTTAAACAATGTCAGCTTTATAGTGAGCATTCATTCTGATTAGGAGGCTATATAACAACATCTTCCAGATCTTTCCTCCATCAATTTATGTATTGCAAAATGTATTGGGTTTTTTTTTGGGGGGGGGGGGTTGGATACAAGGGTAGAGCAGATTTGTTGTGCAAGAGCATCAAAACTACTTTAATTGTGCAATCTGAATTTGCCAGGGTGCATCTGAATCCCACTTGCAAAATCACACCCAGCATCTTTTCTATAAAAACGACATAATTCAGATTTGTTGCATGTATTTGTATATATGCATGGGCAAAGTCATGTGGAGAGAAAGCTGGGATAGATAGATTACTATGTGAGCAAAAATATGCATTCTTTCTTGCACTGCATTTTCCTTCCGGACTGCCAGTTGTCTTATTGGATTCAGGGGACTGAAGAGGCTGCCATCGACAACCCTTTTGTTTTAGTTACCCCATTGAAGTGAACGGGGTACTTCTGAGTTAGGAGGATTGTGGATTATGGCCAAAGCAGAGTTTGCAATTTGAGCAGATTTGCAATTTGAGCAGATTCTTTTCAGATTCTTTGACTAGACCAGAAACACAATTTGTATTCACTGTACTAGTGAAGTGGCCAGGTGAAATAGCTTCTTGACATCACTGAATGACACCACTCTGTGTGGTCAGTGTTTTGTTTTCTTGACTGTACTGTGTTTGCCCATGCTAATTTTTCCTGTTGTCTGTCCTACTCCAGTCAATGGTCGATGGAGCCCTTGGTCTCCTTGGTCTGCATGCACTGTTACCTGTGGTGGAGGGATTCGGGAAAGATCTCGTCTCTGCAACAGCCCAGAGCCTCAGTATGGTGGAAAGGCATGTATGGGAGATGTCATACAGCACGATATGTGCAACAAACAGGATTGTCCAATAGGTGAGTGTGGAATGTGCTGGATAGTGTTTTAAACAAAGATACCCAAGTATACTTCATGCCTCACATGGGATCTGGTACTCCAAACCATTCTGCTAGACCAGCCTAAGATTTTTGGAGCAGCAACTGCACAGTGCACATAGGATTTGTATGCAGCAGACTTTGGGCTGGGTTCAACTAATGGGTCCTACCTGTGGAAGCTCACACAAGGACTTGCCAGCACAATGGGGCTTTCTCCCCACTCCTGATTGGCTAGGGAACTGTGTGTCAGAAGAACGCCAAGAACAGTGCATGGGGGAAGGAGAGGAGAGATTGCTCCTCTAGCACAAGCCTGACAGAACAATTTCCTTAATGCTATATTGAATTCCTCCTCTGAGATTCAGTCACTGCCATCTCCAGTTAGAAGGATCTTGGCTGAGGGTGCTAAGAAAGGCACCTGCCTGAAACTGGAGAGTAGCTTGCAGTCTGGAGTAGACATTTTGAGCTAGGCAGTTTCAGACATACTCCATCCTTACTGCTGTGCCTTCGTATACAACTTGTCCTTTTGGCATCGTCTATCTGGGACTGGCATAAAATATATTTGTAGTAAATTTTAACACAGTTGCTTCGAAGTGGGTGGGGAGATTTAATATAGAAATGATGTAAAGCTGTTTTTCTTCCTCTGTATTCAGATAAGGAGATTGGCTTAGTACTGACACAATTAATGCTCTTTCCCTTTGCTTTGGCAGATGGATGTTTGTCAAACCCTTGCTTTCCCGGAGCAGAATGCAACAGCTTCCCGGATGGTTCTTGGTCCTGTGGTGCATGTCCTGCTGGTTACCTTGGAAACGGAACAGTCTGTGAAGACCTTGATGAGGTAGACGCAGTTTTGGTTCATACAGAAATGCCGCTTTGACCCCACCCAATGGAAACACTTAGCCAACTTTGTTGGAGGTTCCTCAGTGATATAACTCAATACTTCTTTCTGGTTGTGTGTGTGTCTTTGTTTTTTGCAGTGTGCAGTAGTGCCAGATGTTTGCTTTAAGTTAAATCAGAACCACCGTTGTGTAAACACCAATCCTGGATTCCATTGCTTGCCATGCCCTCCTCGCTACAAAGGAAGTCAGCCTTATGGGGTGGGCCTAGAGGCTGCCAAGAAAGAAAAACAAGTAAGTGCTGTTGAAAGAAGGCCAATAACAGGATGGAAAATGTGATACATCTGCTATAAACGTATGGCACAAAGAGGGTGATGAAGCATCAGTCCTGAAGACTTCATTGTCCTGGAGCATCTCTAAATGAGCAAGAGTGCAGCTTGCATGTTTATAATGTACCCTTTACAGTGGCACCTCGGGTTACATACGCTTCAGGTTACATACGCTTCAGGTTACAGACTCCATTAACCCAGAAATATTGCTTCAGGTTAAGAACTTTGCTTCAGGATGAGAACAGAAATTGTGCTTCGGTGGCGTGGCAGCAGCAGGAGGCCCCATTAGCAAAAGTGGTGCTTCAGGTTAAGAGCAGTTTCAGGTTAAGTACGGACCTCTGGAACAAATTAAGTACTTAACCCGAGGTACCAGTGTAGATTGGAAACCTGACATTCAAAACCACTCCAAACTTTTTAATAAATTGATCTCAAAAGTCATTTCTTTATATTAAAAAGAAAAGAAAAGATTAGAGCCAATTGAAAAGGGCCAAGAAGGTGTAACAGTGCATAAGAGGAGAGGGATTAATTCTTCATGTACCACAGGATGTAATGATGGCTGCTAACTTGGACTACTTTAAAATGGGCTTAGAGAAATCTATGGAAATGCTACTAGTTGTGATAGCTATACATTATCCCCAGGAACAAAGGCAATATGCCTTTCCGACTGAACACAAAAGGGGAGAGTGCTCTCATGCTCATGTTCTGTTTCTGGGCTTCTCATGCTCATCTTGTGAGAACAAAATGCTGATCCAGAAAGCCTGTTAGCCACAGGTTCTTCACTAACATATTCTTAATGCATTGCACTTGAGAACCAACACAATTAATATCAGGGATTGTTTGACACACTCTGTATGAAATAGGTCGCTTTGGGGAGATCTTTATTCAGTGAACACGAGAAAATGCAACTAAATTAGATTTGATAAAAAGACATTCCCCACCCTCATTTTAAAATAGTTTCACTGGGTTTTACTCAGTCCCTTCATAGTTCTCCGTGTTCTGGCTGACACGGTTTGTGAAGTCTAAATGTGAAACATCCGTTAATGTTAAACTACTCTAGCAAAGCTGTCAATCAAAACAATAGCAATACAGAAGTACCAGTCAGGACTTGTGGAAAAGAAATCACAGTCCATTAGGCTGTCTCTCTATGTAAAAACAAAAACAAAAACCCAAAGGCAGCTAAATAGCTGGTTTGGTGCTACATCCTGAAACTGCTGCAAAGGAAATGGGTGGGGTTGATTTACGTTAGTTAATGACATCCAGAATCAGCAGATGTAAGAGAATTTTGTGAAGTAATGTAAAATTCTGCTTAAGGCGACTCTTTAGTTAAATAAAGCATTATTCATAATTACTGCATTGACAAACGTGTGCAGCTAATTAGCTCAGTCAGCAAGGAAATGTTCCTTGAGGCTCTGCCCAGGATTTTAATAAAAG
This sequence comes from Podarcis tiliguerta, assembly GCF_965153285.1. Classification (NCBI taxonomy): domain Eukaryota; kingdom Metazoa; phylum Chordata; class Lepidosauria; order Squamata; family Lacertidae; genus Podarcis; species Podarcis tiliguerta. The sequence goes on from NC_139536.1 coordinate 48,014,458, forward strand.
GTTGTTAAATCTGGGCCCAGCTAAAGGATGTGTGGCTCAAAGCTCAACAATATTATGGGAAACTAAAACTGCTGTTTATCTACTCTTCTAAATAATCAGATATTTTGGATGCTTCATGTGTCATTTGAGGGTAGTATGTTGCCTGCTTGACTATCTGTACTGAAAATGTTTAAGATGAGGCATTTGAAAAACAGACATTTTTGGCCAACTTAGTTGAATTCAAATTTGCCTTTGAATGGTTTTTCCAGCACCATGTGGAACTAAGTAGGTCTTGCCATCCAAAGCATCTCTTCTCTTGTGTTGTTAGCACATTTCTCACCCACAGATACTGTTGTGGTCCCAGCCATTCCAGGCAGGTTTTCCTGGTCCTGTTCCTAAAGTCACCTGTACTGCAGAAAGCATCCTGCGAATTCTTTTCAAGTATTGTAACTTGCTACGATGAGGATGACATCAAAGCAAATATATAATAAACAAGCTCATGTCCCTGTAGCTCATAATACATTTATTTAGAGAAAATAAAATGGGATACCTTGCATCAAAGCCTCACTGTCTCCTCCTCCAATTTAGCTGGGGTCTGGTGCTGCTGTTAACTTAGCTTAATTTAGCCCCAGACCTGCAGTACCCTTATGCCCCTACAGAAGCATGGTCTGAGTGATTATGATTTGCTTTTTCAGGTATGTGAACCTGCCAATCCTTGCAAAGACAAGACACACAACTGTCACAGGTCAGCCGAGTGCATCTACCTTGGGCATTTCAGTGACCCCATGTACAAGTGTGAATGTAGGACAGGCTATGCTGGTGATGGATTCATTTGTGGCGAAGATTCTGACCTGGATGGATGGCCCAATCATAACTTGGTCTGTGCTGCCAATGCAACTTATCACTGCATAAAAGTAAGTAAGAAGTCATGGAAACACATAAATGTCTCAATGAAGGGCAGTTAATGAAGGGCAAGTCTAGTGATAGCCTCCAATGACCATCATTTTCTGAATGATTTGTTAGGCCACTGTTGAAATGAATATTTTTCCAAGGTTGGTAGGTCTCTCAGTTAGAGAATCTGTTCATTTTGGGCTCCTAGTCTACAAAAATTATATTCCTCTTATGATCCATCAAAAAGATATGACTGGATAGACATGTCAGAATCAGGGTCATTCTACTGAAATAATTGAATGCAGAATCTATTATTATTATTATTATTATTATTATTAATATACTGCCCAATACCCGGAGGTCTCAGGGCATCTCATTGCTTCATGCAAGGGCTGTGCTTCTGTCACCTTGGTACACCATCCTTTCATCACAAAGTATGGGTTAGTCAGGTTACTGATAACATACCCTCTCAACAAGTTAACCAAATAAACCAGTGAAAAGCAGATGAGTAAGTGCTGAAGGCAACCTTTATCAAACCGTCAAAAACAATACAGCACCAAAGTATATCACACCCCAACAGCAAGTGAATTGAAACAAACCAGAATTTTGTGCCTTACTTTAAACTGCGAGAAATGCTTGTAACTTGAAGCTGAATGTGACTTTATAAGACTGGGGGATGGATCTAGGAATGGATTTCTCTTTTCCTGCTTTTCCATGAACAGGGAGGGAGTATTAAATGTTCCTTGAGCATACAATTGAGATGTCAAATTCTTTCAGCCCTGGCTAATGTCTGCTCATTTGTTAATGTGACCAGCTCAGCATATAAGGTTCTTTCTTTCTTTCTTTTTGGTTCCTGTCACCAGGACGTACTTCATTTGATTCAAGTAGAATCAAGAACTGCTTTCATTAAAAGACAAAAAAGCAAAACTCAAACATGCGGAATTCATTTAGGGGAGGTTCTTCCCAAAAGCCAAACCCATTATTTTTGTAGTACATATGTTGATTTAATAAAGGTTAAATGCTTTCCTTTAAAGCAATCTAGCAAAAATATAAGGTGGTAACCATCATCGGATATCATTCCACTTTAGCAATATAATCCAACACAAACCAAAGGCTGCCTAAAAGTGTGTGAAAATTAATTGGATACATATGCATGTTGACTTTAGAAAAGACTTCAAAATTCCCATTTTGAATTCGCCCAGTGCCGTATTTTGGTCTCCGGAGGGGCATACAAACATTTAGTCAGAGTTTGGCATGATTATCAATTTGTGAAATAGAAGCATGTGCCAATCTGGGGTTGTCTGTTTTTATAGGATAACTGTCCTCTTCTGCCTAATTCTGGACAAGAAGACTTTGATAAAGATGGAAAGGGAGACGCCTGTGACGAGGATGATGATAACGATGGTGTTGAGGATGATAAAGTAAGCTTGTTTTCATTAACCCATCTTCTCCTTTCAGAAGAAATAAATATGGACACCATTAAGAAGTTGTTGGTATATTTGCTGCATTCTCATTTCTCTACGTCTGTTGTCAGATATCAGAATTTAAACTGTACCATTTGGGATACCACTATTGCTTACAGATGTCGCTGATCATTACATGTTCCACATTTCAGACCAACAGAAATTCTCAAAGAATGGTGCACTCTATGGGATTTTTACAGCTGTTTGGTTGGCTTGTCGTATTCATATGGGGAAAGGTTGAAAGACATTGACTCTAGCAGAGTGTGTGAGAGAGTGATAGTCTCACATATGCCTCATTTGATGCTAATTTACTATTATTAGCAGTATTTACATGAAACCCTTGGGAACCCCAGTAGGTGTCTGCTATTTGATTTACAGAAAGGGGAAAGGTTGATTGGAAATATAATGGTCTCTGAGCTATGCTTACACCTCTTTTCTTTAATTTTTTTCCTTTTTTAGGACAACTGCCCCCTTATTTTTAATCCTCGTCAATTTGATTATGACAAGGATGAAGTTGGTGACCGCTGCGATAATTGCCCCTATGTGCACAATCCTGCTCAGATTGACACCGATAATAATGGAGAGGGTGATGCATGTGCAGTGGATATTGATGGCGATGGTAAATTCTTATTCATTCTCATATATTTTGTTTCTGTTCAACGTGGGAGAAACTGGTTCAAAATAAGCTATTGCCCTCACCCTTGTGAACAACTCTATCAAATCAATCCATGCATTGAAGGCAAAGGATAGGGTTGCCTCATTTGCAAAAAGGAGGACGCTATGATGACTCTCATTTTAAACACCCCTCCTATATGTAGGTTATAAAAGCTGTGATATATTGCTGAGGGGGGCAGGAGAAGAGAAGAGGAAAGCAAGCATTTTCAACCACCAGTTATGTCTATGAAGGATTTCTTAATTAAACGAAATCTTAGTGGTGTACCTAAAACTTATGGTTTGGTGGGGTTTACTGGGCAAATAATTTCATGGTAAAGTTTTTGCCATTTCTTCAAACCAGTTCTGGAACAGAATGGACTATTTGCATAGTCTCTCTGACAAGTCTTTAATGAACGGGAGAGGTACTCTTTAAGAACCCACGTCCCATTTTTAAGAATATAACATTCACTTGATATAATAATTTCAGAAGTAATGAAAATTATGGCCCAGCAATACCCATATTCTTTCTAATTATTTATGCTGTCAAATATGCTCACATGAAGAGCCACACTTGAACTGCCAGCCAAATCAAATGTCTTCACCCAATCTGTTTGCCAAAACGCCTTGGGAGAAAAAAGGAAATTTCTTTTGGATGCTAGAATAATAAGGTTCCCAAGTTACATTTTTGGCTCGGGAAGGAGGAAAAAACCAACAGTGACATTTCAGGTTATTAAACTGGCAAACCTGACCTGAACAGTAGCCCAGTACTGAAAAAACCTACCAACCTAAATATCTTTGGTGTTTTTGGAATGCCTCTAGGCTTGTGGTTTTTGGCATGACTTGGAAGCAGAAGCTTCAGTGTCCTTAGAGGGACATTGCTGCTGCATTTCCTGGCAGATGAATCCCAGTTTTCAGCACTGGAGAAAAAACCCCTGTTAAGCCTCAGATTTGATTCAATAAATGTGTAAAGTGTTGGATGTGTGTATCAGTAGATATCTAAAACCCTTGAAGGTTTTCCATAGTATGGAGTTTCCATTAACACTCGTGGCTATTTATTTAGACATATCTAAATATCCAAGGCAGCTTACAATCAAAATATATATCATTGCAAAAATAAAATAAAATAAATAAACCAGTATTCCTGGAAAGGGTTTTGTTCTCATCTCCTGCAAATATTGTAAGAATCAGCAAAAAACTTTTATTACTAAAAAATAAATGAAATCTGAAATCTAAAACAAAACTGCATAAACCTCAGGTCAGCTCAGGGGATACATTTCATAGTAAATTTTATAGTATTGATTTAGGACATTTGTTGACCGCCTAATCAACAGATTGCTCTGGACTGTTTACACAGAGTTCAAACAATAAAAATATACTAGGGGACTGCACAAACCACAAGATTTGGATCAGACCTCATTTTGCTGCTTCAGAAAACTGTTTGCCTTGGTCCAAGTTGTTTCATAAGCTGCCCATCAGAGTACTGCTCTCTCCCATTCAGTATTGGATAAAATCTGAAAAGTTGGGCTGCCCTATCTTGAAAGGTCTGGATGAATCAACTACCTTCAATTGAGAATGGAAGCTGATAGGTCATCAATTGATTTGTCACAAAACAGGGTGGTTTTGTTCTTACCTTCTCACCGTCACCAGAAAATGTGTCAGGCAAAGCTTTTATGTGACCAAGAGTTGGGTAGAGAGGGGTCACCACAGAGCTGAATTAGGGAAAGATCCACTCTAAAAGTATTTCACCAACCATGGGACCAGCTAGTACAACCCTACAGACTTTATAGTATTTGTAGCCTTGTATAAAAGGGGTTGTAATTTAGGGAAGGCACAGCAAGACAATCGCACCCCAGTTAACAAGCAAAGGACAAAGCAGAAGTTCTATCAGTTCAAGATATAATGTGTGCCACCTAGCATGGAGAGACCAGGCTTAAATACAAAAGCTCACTGGGTGACCATGGTCCCGTCATTGTCTCTTGGACACACTTAGTTTCCAGTGAGAATAAAATGGGGAAAATCCTCATTCATGGTTGTGTTAGTTTCTTGGAAACCAGTGCATGTTGCTTGATGCAAGTGGAATCTGAACATAACGCTTTTGTTTGAATTGCTTTTTTCCCATCCTGGCAGATGTTTTCAATGAACGCGATAACTGCCCATATGTCTACAACACAGACCAGAGAGATACAGATGGAGACGGAGTTGGTGATCACTGCGATAACTGCCCACTGGTGCACAATCCTGATCAGGTAAGTAGCACATACATGGGGGGACTGAATAGATGTGAAGAACCTCTGCCTTCACCCTTGTAGAGGTACCACTACACTGTACTGTGTGCTATTAAGACAGGCTGCCTTTTGCCTGCTTGCAAGGCTTGTTGTTCCTTTCTCCCCTTTTCAAGATCTAAATCCATACCTAGTTGGATTTAGGGGTAAAGAAGGTTTTTGTTATTGCAGAGATACTCAGTGTTCCAATTATTTGCTTTTTGGGGTAGATTGTTTCAAGATGCAGGGAAGCAAGAATAAAGGAGAGCTTTTGTTCATGAATAGTCTTCCATCCCTCTTCCTAACAGGGAGTCTTCTAGTTTGAGTGCAGTTTCATACATACATGCATCCAGCAACAACACCGTGACTTGTATGTGACTTGTATGTGTGACATCATACATCCAACACCACATGTGGAGATTCCACTCCCAGCCTGCACTATCTTCAATGGAGGCAGCTCACACATTCAGTTCCAAGTCATCCACCACCAGAATCCTATGCATGTCAACTCAGAAAATCTGACTCTCAGTTTCACCCCAGGAACATCTCCTGCTATTTTCTCAATTAAAGGTAAAAAAAAAAAAAGCTAAAGGACCCCTGGACGGTTAAGTCCAGTCAAACTTGACTATGGGGTATGGTGCTCATCTCGCTTCAGGCTGAGGGAGCCAGCATTTGTCCACAGACAGCTTTCAGGGTCATGTGACCAGCATGACTAAACCACTTCTGGTGCAATGGAACACTGCGACGGAAACCAGAGCACACAGAAACGCCATTTACCTTCCCGCCACAGTGGTGCCTATTTATCTGCTTGAAGTGGTGTGCTTTCGAAGTGCTAGGTTGTCAGGAACTCAGACAGAACAACGGGAGCTCACCCTGCCACGGGGATTCAAACTGTCAACCTTCTAATCAGCAAGCCCAAGAGGTTCAGTGGTTTAGACCACAGTGTCACCCGTTTCCCTTTCTCAATTAAGCCCCAATATATACAAGAGATTGCCTCTTTCTGATTGTCACTAGTTTCTCGCCAGGTTGGTTCTGATGAAGGAGAAGGTGGGGAGCACATGAGATTTATGTGTGAAACAAACTGTGTGCCTATGGGAGAGATTATGTATATGTATGTGCTTTTTTATTTGGCCCACCAGGCACTTTAAAATGGGTAACACAACTCCCAGACCACAATGGGCTTTCCAGCTCTGCATTTTAGAAATGCTACGTTCTAGACTTACTTGTAATTCTATTCGGGAAGTGGGAGGGGAAACCACCCAGTTTACGTAGAATTAATATGGTTCTGTTCAGTCACAGGGCACATGTTTATATTAAAGGCAAATGTTGGTGGCAAGCTGCATGGTTTGAGGTAAATTGAATGCCCAGGTTATTTTAAAAAAGAAAGAGCGCAGCTTTTCAAGTTTTCAAAGCTCTGACACAACAGCTTTGCCTTTGATTTGGATGAATGGTCTGGAATTTCTAATTGCGCAAAGTTATTGCCGTTGGCTTCTCGGGGCATATATATACATAAAAACCCTGAAAGCAGCTGAGGTCAATAGCAGTCACTCATAACATAAGAATGCTGCCTAGGCAAGAGAAGTTTCTCACGAGAGCAGCGCCACTTTTCTCATCTGCAAAATCTTACAAAGGGGCCTAAGGCTAGAACTGAGATCTGTTGAGGACGTCAAAGGTCTTCCTGTGTGTTGGCACCAATTTCATTCATTAAAATGCCTGCATTGCATTTTCATCTTGCACTCTTCTTAACAGATACTTTGGGGGCAGATGCCAAATGCTTACAGTATGAAAACAGATGCAAAAAAGAGAGAAAAGACCACGATTCTGGAAGAATTAATGTTATGTTGGAAAAATTGTATGAGTTAAAGATCAGTTAGAAAACATCTCGTCAAGCATACCGCCACCTACCCTGATAATCCACTTCTTCAGCTTAGCCAGCCTCTGTTCTATGCAAGAAATCACGTAGAAACCATGCTTTCCAAACTTCCGATAAATGACACATTTCCTCCTTCCATTAAAATTGGAGGGATGCTACGGGCTTGCATTTGTTTGCTTTTAGGGCTATAGGTGGGATATAAATTTGTTGTTTAGTAGTGTCCGACTCTTTGTGACCCCATGGACCAGAGCACGCCAGGCTCTCCTGTCTTCCACTGCTTCCTGCAGTGGGATATAAATACAACAGATAAATAAAAGTAAGTAAGTAATTAAGGGTATCGGCTTAAGAGTCAGTAGATTTAAATGAGGAATCTGAAATAAGAATCTATTTTGCAAGTTTGGGATATCTCAGTATGTTTATAGAATATTACTTTTCAGATTGCCTTCGTTATACATTAACATTTCTGAAGGGAACCATTAACAGTGTGATCATGTGGTTCCCCCGCCTTTTTTTGGTTCACTGTTGCAAAAATTCAAATCTTGTTTCCTGTCCCCACCTTTAGACTGATGTGGACAATGACCTGGTTGGTGATCAGTGTGACAACAATCAAGACATAGATGAAGATGGCCACCAGAATAACAAAGACAATTGTCCATACATTTCCAATGCCAATCAGGCTGACCATGACAAAGATGGTAAAGGGGATGCTTGCGATTCTGATGATGACAACGATGGCATCCCAGATGACCGGGACAACTGCCGACTCACATACAACCCTGACCAGAAGGATTCCGATGGTAAGACTATGGGCACTTTAAAGACATATACTGTGGCATATCCTTTTGTGGACTACAGTCACCTTCAGGCATACGATGGTGTGTCCCAGGGATGGAGAATCTATTCCCCTCCAGATGATGCTAGACTACAAATCACATCATCTCTACCATGCTGGCTGAGGTGATGGGAATTGGAAGCTGACAACATCTAGAGGGCCAGAAGCCCACCTTCCCTGCTGCAGTCCATGAAAGCTTATGCCATAGTAGATTTGTTAGTACCATAGACTTAGGGGTTTCTTGAGTGAAGACTAAAGATGGTCCTCTCAATCCAAGCTGAGCCCAGCAGTAGATGGTGTGGTGCCCTTGATCTCTCTCCAGCTGAATCGTTGCTGCGTACTGGGACTGAAAGCAGGACAGGGGAGGTGGCAGCGAGGTTGGCCTAGTGAAAACGTGTCAGCAGAAATGCCAGGTTGGCTCAGCCAGTGTATTTGCATCTCCATCTTGTATCTCCATCTTGGTTTGCAGCAGTGACTCATCCACAGGGAGTGGTCAGCAGATAGCATCTGCTACCGGCTCAGCATATGTGTTGGAAAGCTGATCAAAGTTTGACTTGTTTCTATCACAGATGAGTCTGTCCAGGTGTGTTTGCACCCAGCTGCTGGCATGCCTGTAGTGTTGCATCCAGTTCTGAAAGTATTCCTAGGTCTGGAGAATTCACAGGTGGTCTCCTTTTAATGGTGTACTTCTTTTAAGCGCAATGGCATTAGCAAGTTGATTTTGTAGGTGATCAAGCAGGAAGGCCACGACTGCTTTGTGATGCTCAGAGCATCCCTTTGTAGTAGAATCTGACAATACTGTACTGTAATGAAAAACATTCGTACAGGTTGTTTATGAGACATCTTCATAAAATATTCTTTGAGAAGCTAAGAAAGAAAACTGGGATTAATAACTTCTGCAAAGAATTATAGCTTGAACAGAGTACTGAAGTGAGATGACTAATAAAAGTAGCATTATTATTATTATAGTAGTAGTAGTAGTAGTAGTTGTTGTTGTTGTTGTTGTTGTTGTTATTACTATTATTAGCCACCCATGTGATTGGGTTGCATCAGCCACTCTGGGCGGCTCCCAATGAAATATTAAAAACACAATAAAACAAGAACCATTAAAAACGTCCCTGAACAGGGCTGCCTTCAGATGTCTTCTAAAAGTCAAATAGTTATGCAATAATATGTTTAGCATCCCTTAGCTCATCAAAGGTACACCCAAACACATCCTTTTGCTGAAATCTTTATGAGGGTTTTCTGCCTGGAATAATCTTACTAAATAGTTTTAATATATTTGAAAGTAGTGCTTTGAAAATGAGTGAGCCAATCCATAAGCCAGCTGCCTCAAGGTCATCCAGTGACCTCATAGCTGAGTGGAGAATTTGAATCTGGCTCTTCCTGCTCCTTAGCAGACAGTACACAACACTGGCTCTCGGGTTAATACCACAGCAGATCCTGCCCACTTACGTAGTCTGCCCAGTTACGTCTCTAATCACACAGAGCAGGAGGAGTTTAGATTTCTCACCGGTTAGCTGTTCTGTGACGGATACCCCACAGTGTCATTTGAATGTAGGGTCAAGAAATAAGGCAGAATTTTACTGTGTCCTCTTTCACAGCCATCTTTCACAGAGCAGACCTCCAAGGAGCCTGTGGTCATGGCTGGTGGGGCAGATGCTTTCTAAACTTTTTGATGAAAAAACAGCCTTGTCAGCAATCAGCACCACAGGGAACTTAAGAAACATATGTGGTGAAAAATTAAAACCTCATTTGGACAAAGAAATTGCTTCTTTGATGTTGGCAAGAGAATAAAACTGGGAACATACACTTTCCCCCTTAAGTGTAAAGATAAACACGTTCAGGAGCATACAGCTGGTCAGAATTTGGAGTTCAACTTGGCAACCAGCCAGCCAGTCAGTCCGTGGAATGTGGAGCCATTTTCTCACAGAGATGAACTACAAAAAGCATCTGAGATGCTTGACTCTGTATTTTTTTTAAAAAAAACTTTTTTGGCAGTTCCATAACAAAGTCTGTCCTTGAGGATTAGAATAGAAGATTGGAGTAGAGAGACAGTGTTCTAATGAAACATGCCTGCGAAACATGTGGTATGAGTCTCTACTGATAAGAGAAATGAATGCAGACAACAATACGTGAATCTGCATAAACATAATTGGCTGAGATTCTCATCATCCCCCCCCCCAAGTTTAGTGTCCTCATGATTGGAGAGAAACACAGGAATTGTATTTCCTTATCAAAGAAAAAAGTTTGGGGAAAATGTGTGTGTGTAGGACTTGTGGGACAGGATTTGCATGTTGTCTGTGAACACAGAAAACATATTTGTGACATTTCAGTTTTGTTGTTTTGACATTTATTTGAATGTCTACTGTTCCTCAACCCAAATAACTCTTTAACCCAAACCAATATAAATATTACATTCTAGGACACACAGCTTGCAAAGTATTTACCACATTGCCAACATCAGGGCTTCCTTATAACAGATCTGGTGGTTGCAGTCGCTGTTCACTTGAATGGCTCTGCCTTAAATACTACATTAATCACTCAAGATTTCATTGTAGCCACATTCCAAGTTTTAGGGGGGGAAATGATTATTTATCCCATAGCTTATCACTGCTCTCCCTCCCTCCCTCTCTCACACAGTCTCTCATAAATAAAGAGTAGCCAAGAGCTGTTTTAATATGATTTACTGTAATGCCTTCTTCACTCATTTGCTACAGATGTGACAAAAGTACATGGTCACAGTCTTAAGTATTCATGACAGAACAATGCTGAAGGCATCTGATTACATGGAGATAATATGGAGTTTTAAAATTCCAAAGCTCCTTTTTAATATTGTGGTTCTCCTGGCTTGTTAGGTTATATGAGAGTCATTTGTTTTTGTCAGCAACTGATTTCCCAGATGGCCTTGGCCCATCCCCAGATTTGCACAGTCCTGTCTGCACTGCAGATCCCATCTTGCACGGAAGGTTGGAGTAGTCACCCACCAAGGTCCCTTGCAACTCACCCACTGCGCTATCCATTCCATTCTCCTGGAATGGAAGATGGTAGCTCTTCTTCCCTTAAATTTGATTCTGTTGTCTAGAGAAGGTGGCATGGTTGCTTCCTTCCTTCCTGTCGAACATGGCTTCTTCCTACAGAAAGAGAGATGTGTGAATATAACGTGAAAACCATTCAATGTTTTGTGTGCATTTTAGGTGATGGCCGAGGTGACATCTGCAAAGATGACTTTGACAATGACAAAGTCCCAGATATTTTTGATGTTTGTCCTGAAAATGATGCCATTAGTGAAACTGATTTCAGAAAGTTCCAGATGGTCCCATTGGATCCTAAAGGAACAGCTCAGATTGACCCAAATTGGGTTATTCGACATCAGGGCAAAGAACTCGTACAGACGGCTAACTCAGATCCTGGCATAGCTGTAGGTGAGTATGATTCAAATTAATCAATTGATTAATTGATGATATGAACAGACTTACACCAAGAGGACAGAGTTTAGTGTTTCACAAGGGCGTCCATAAACTCAGTAGCTTTTTGGACTTTGTTTTCTTGAAACAGATCCCCATGACATATTATAAACTGCTTTTGAAACACATCTGCCTTGTGTGATGTTGGGGCTGTAGGTTAAACACTGCAAATTCAGAACCTGACAGAATGCATGAAATTAGCCACACGGTTCTCCAAATTGTGCACAACTATTAGCTAGAAATTAGATTGTCCGAGCTGCTGATCAGAAGAAGCTGAAATATTTGAGGCAGTTTATATGTTCAGTTTAAGAATCTCTTTCTAAACTTAACATTCTGAAATGGATTTGGAAAAGTTGGAAGCACAGATAACTTCTGAGGAATGTTTGGCAATAATAAAAAGCTGCCTAATAACAAGTCAGCATTCATAGATGATTTACATTGAGATATATATATATATATATATATATATATATATATATATCTGGATGGAATGTATTAATCTTTCTGCATCATTCTGTGGGACACAACCCATAATATTGCTCTTGCATGTGGTATACAAGCATTTCAAAAGCATTCTGTAATTGTCACTTTTTTCTTTTTAAATATTTTGAAGTTTTGTTTTTCATGGCTGTAGAACTGAACTGAAAAATGTGAAGGCCCTTCCTATATCAAGGTCCATGTGTGCATCAATAAATATGCTGATTTAAAAATGATTTCATTATAAAGCAAGTATGAAGTAACAGAAAGGGTAGTGATTGATGAAGCCTAGAAACCAAAGAACTGATAATATGACTGGAGAAAGAAGGGGTGAACCAAATCAAATAGCATCATAATAGAAAGTAATGGCAAGTGCCTGAGACTAAATGGATAATCTAGCTTCTTTCTGCCTAAATTCTCAACAAGCTGCAATCCCTTTAGGGAACTGAACACCTACATTTTCTACCCTCCTCCAGGTTATGATGAGTTCAGTTCTGTTGACTTCAGTGGTACGTTCTATGTCAACACAGACCGGGATGATGACTATGCTGGGTTTGTCTTTGGCTACCAGTCCAGCAGTCGCTTCTATGTCCTGATGTGGAAACAAATTTCTCAGACATATTGGGAGGACAAGCCCACCAGAGCTTATGGTTACTCAGGGGTATCACTTAAAGTAGTGAACTCTACAACTGGCACTGGCGAACATTTGAGAAATGCCCTTTGGCATACAGGAAACACACCTGGACAGGTAAGAGGTATATGAGTCACATTCAGCTAAGTGTTCTTCAAATTGTCCCCTTCTCATATAACATCATGACATAGCATTGGAAACCATTGTTTTGGTCCTATCTTTCATTATAATGATCAATCAATGGCCAAGTTTTTATCTCATTCTATTTCTTTTTAATTGGATATTGTCTTGGAAACTTTTGGCCGGGATTAAACTGCCCCACCCAAGAAGCCTCCACCTCCAGGTTTGACTTCAATAGTGACCCTGTGTCCAATTATTTTCTCCCGTATTAGTGAATTGTTGTCCCTTGCTCTTTGCAGGAGAAAGTACATTTTGGTACCTTGGATCACGAACGCCTTGCAAGTCTAATGTTTTGGGTCCCAAACACCGCAAACCTGGAAATGAGTGTTCCGGTTTACGAACGTTTTTTGGAACCCAAACGTCCCGGGTGGCTTCCACGGCTTCTTATTGGCTGCAGGAGTTTCCTGCAGCCAATCGGAAGCTGTGCTTTGGTTTCCGAACGTTTTGGAAGCTGAACGGACTTCCGGAATGGATTCCGTTCGACTTCTGAGGTAACACTGTACTGCGCTTGGGAATACTTTTGCCAAATGGGTTTTTTACATCCAACCCTGAGCAGCCCAGGGATCCCTTTGTGTAGAAAGACGGTGCACCCTTTACAGCTACCCAAAATATGCAACACACCCTCTGCTCCCTGTCTAATCACAACAGCATTTAGCTGGGAAAGGTGCAGAATGAACATCTCATATTAACTGACGAAACTGGAGGGGGGGGCATAGAAACTATGGCAGTGCATTTAAAATGTGGGTTGTGGTTTCTATCTAAAAGACAGAGTTTATAGGAATTGGATTTGCCCCACTTGTTAATGCAAATCACTCACTGAAGTGTTGTTGTTTTTTAACTTCTTCCACAGGTGCGCACCTTGTGGCACGACCCCAAGAATATCGGCTGGAAAGATTACACCGCTTACAGGTGGCATTTGGTCCACAGGCCTAAGACGGGATTAATAAAGTATGACATTTCTTGTAATACACTGTATTGCTTTTCCATCTGATCATAAATGAGGTTTTATTTAGTGGTTTGTAACCAAATTCCAGCACTGTCACTTCATTTATGGCAGACTTTCGGCACTGGAAGATTTGGGAGTGTTCTCCAGCTTTCCGCGCCATCAGATGTGTTCAATTTCCTTCGAATGGCTCATATAAACACAGCCATTATTAGATAAAAAAATGATACCTCTAAATTTTTGGACTGTTTTTCTGTACTAATCTGAATTTTGGGGGGGAAAAGAAAAATGTCAAAACAAAGCTAAAATGAAGATTGGAAGAACTGATTTCCCCCTTCTTAGAACTAAAGGGAATTGAGATTAAGGCAACTCTAAATATTTTCTAGACTTGTGATGTTAGCTCTGATTTGTCCATCTGAAGCCAGTCTTAGCTTAAATGCAGACATGCAGCCATTTATTCACACAAATTATTTCAGTGAAATACCCCCATTCTCACATGTTTTTTCCATGATAAAATGCCTGCAGTGTCAGGACTCCCATGCAAATGTGACATTGTGTGAGAATGGTGCAGGCAATATGCCTATTCAGTAAATAAAACAGACGTTCTTGTCATTGGTAAACTCAGTCGCATGGGTCCTTTAGGCAAATTCAAGTTTTTAAGAAATAGTATATAGTTTGGGCCTTTGTGGTTTACAATATAAAAGCAGAAAAATATATAACATAGTAACAAACAACCGCTATAGCACCCCCTAGAGAGCCCTTGAGAGCCAGTGTGGTGTAGTGGTTAAGAGCGGTAGTCTCGTAATCTGGGGAACCGGGTTCGCGTCTCCACTCCTCCACCTGCAGCTGCTGGGTGACCTTGGGCCAGTCACACTTCTTTGAAGTCTCTCAGCCCCACTCACCTCACAGAGTGTTTGTTGTGGGGGAGGAAGGGAAAGGAGAATGTTAGCTGCTTTGAAACTCCTTAGTGATAAAGTGGGGATATCAAATCCAAACTCTTCTTCTTATTCTATATACCCCGTTCTGTGCCCAATAAGCACATTTGCCCGGCAGCGCTGTAGCCCATAGATTGCAGCAAAATACTGGGCAAATCTCTCTGCAATGGTCTCATCATAGGAAAAAGCTGCCCCATGAGCTCTTGCTGCAGAGAGGAGGAGAAGCCTATATAAGGCTGCTTCCCCTGGAGCACAGAGCCACTTTTCTTTGAGAGCTTCCTGCCCGCACACCCTCGTGTTAGAGCCTTCACTGAGCAATTTTGGGTCGCTGGTTATCAGAGCTGGAAATGAATTCCTCCCACCCTTCTCAACCTGATTGTCACTTGGTTGGATTTCCCCCCTCCTTTCCCTCAGTGAAATTATGGCTTCCTTGTTAGGTGGAACAACTTTGTTTGAGTGGGGAAATGGCATTGGTCAGGATCAACATAGTATATGGGGGGGGGGCATAAGGGGCCTGTGGGGAGGATTGACCGCAGCAAACCTAATCGTGGGTTTGGTATCTGCCTGGTTGGAATCTGCATCCTGGTCCCCCAGTGAGAACTTGCTTGCTTGACTTGCACCATGGCAAGGTTTAACCCTGGCCAACTCCCATGGTACAGGTTTGGAGAGATCCAAACCCAGTGGATCCATTCCATCAACATGGGGCATGTGGAATGATGAAGGGATCATGGGACCCAATGCCAAGCCAACCCTTTGCCCTGCCTGCTGTTGTCAATTAAAGATTTGGCCTGATTTTATCCCATTGCCATTGTATAGTCCTCTTGTTTTGCCGCTGTCATGGGTCACATAATGTGCCCGCCTGGGCAACCACATAAAATATAATTATGGCTCTGGTTAAATATCTTGGCACCTTAAAAGAACCTGTAGGGCACATATGAGTGGCTGTTAGCTATTGCGGTCTGCGGTTGAAGATGGGAACCTAGTTAGATTGGTCTAGCCCAATATAGCTGTTGTCGTTCTGGATGAATATGTAGCCATACAGCACACCAGCCTGCTTCCTGGATTTAGCTATATTGTTTGAGGACATAAGAGAAGATTTCTCAACTGGTTGTAAGATATAACTTATTGGGCATATAACCGCATAAGGATACAGCAGAAACTCAACTTCTTCAGGTTATAGCTGGATCATCATTCACACACAGCCAGATGCAAGGCCCCCATCTGTTCTTGGCACTGCTGAACAGTTGCTTATCCAGAACCTTTAAACTTGTAACATTTGTTAATTCAAGTAGGTTTTTGCACTCTAATTTGACTCTTAAGAATAATTGAGCATTTTTCAGAAGTCAGATGCACACCAGATGCGTTCTGATGTGCATCCAATCTCCATGAGTCACACAGCACCCAGAATACACAAGTATGGACAACCAGTTCCCAGGAAAATTTGTCATCCCTATGACCTTTTGGAGTCAGTGAAACTTAAGTTAATCATGGCTGACTTTTAATGTGGCTCAAGAATGGTAGCATTCTCTGGGTTGATGTTAAAGTCTGTCGTGGTGTAACCATTCTCTGGCAGGAATATATATATATATATATATATATATATATATATATATGCAGGTTTTGGTGTCCTCGGGTGTCTTCCCGTGTAAAAGTTGGGGTGTCTAGGCGACGTTTCGACGAGGTCTCACTCGTCATCTTCAGGCTGGTGCTTTCGGCTTCTTGTTACTGGAACAGAGCAGGATCTCAGTGTTTGAGTTCCTATAAATACTGTTGAGGAGGTGTGGTGTATAGCCTCCAATGTTCTGGGCAGAGAGGAGGTTCCCAGGCTAGTGTGCCTTTTCTTCTTTTGTTCCTTAATTACTTGAGGGATATCTTGAGTGATTTCTTGAGTGATTTCCTGAATCCCACTTAGGTGGGTCATTAGGTGTGGATTAGTTGCTAAAGCCTTCGTGTCTTGAACTCTTGAACTTTGTGAAGAGTTTTTCTGAGAAGATGGCTGTACTGCACTTGGTTGTGCTCTGGCTTGGCTTCGTGTATAGGGGCGAGCTGTGGTTTTGTGGCCTGTGCCAGCCAGATCTGTGTAGGGATTGCAGGGGGGTGCAGCATCCGGAGGTGCCACCCTGGTTTGGCTACTGGATGGTGTCTGTAATTTATCTGTGGAGAGGGTCTGGGTTTGGGTCTGGTGTGGTTGATTGGTGATGGCGTTCTGTGTGCCTCTGGATCTGGTGTCAGATTTTGTGGGGAGGGCTAATTTCCAGATGTCTGGCAAGCGGGATGTGTCGTCACGCTTGTTCATGTTGTGAGGGTGTTTCTCTATCTCGATGGCTTCCATGATTATTCTCTTGTGGTGATGTTCCATGTTAAAGAGCAATTTGGAATCTGCAAAATTAATTTCGTGTCCTGTTTCTTTCATGTGTTGGAAAAGAGAGGAAGTTTTTTCTTCTTTTTTGACGGCATTCTTGTGTTCTGCGATCCGTGCATTTATTCGTCTGTTTGTTTGTCCAATGTACGTGGCTGGGCAGACTTTGCAGGGTATTTCATAGACCCCTTGGTTTTCCAACTGAATTTTATCCTTGGGGTTTCTGAGGATATTGGCTATTCTGAGGATAAGTGCCCATTAATGAAGCCTTGACAGCCATTCAAAACAAATACAATCCCCCCGAATACATCTTGGACCTGACCAACCACTGCCTAACCAACACGTACTTCATCCACAATGGACAAAGATACAAACAGATAGAAGGAGCACCTATGGGATCACCCCTCTCACCGGTCATCGCTAACCTGTACATGGAACACTTTGAAACCAATGCTTTAGACAAGTCAGAACACAAACCCAAACTTTGGCTCAGATATGTTGACGACACCTTTGTAATTTGGCCACACGGGAAGGAAAAACTGGATAGCTTCCTCACACATCTCAACAGCCTACACCCCAAAATACAATTCACTATGGAAATAGAAGCCAACAACCAACTTCCCTTCCTTGACGTCCTAATCTACAAAAAACCTGATGGCTCCCTAGGACACACTATCTACCGGAAAAAAACACACACCAACCGCTACTTACATGCACAATCACACCACCACCCTGCACAAATAAACTCCGTAGCCAAGACTCTCATCTCCAGAACCAAACGCCTGGCTGACGAAGACCACTTGACAACTGAGTTACAGAATCTCTCAAATGTGTTAATTGCCAATGGATACCAGCAAAACAGGGTTACGAAGCTAATCCAAAAAGAAACACCCCCCAAAAACCAAGACACAGAAGAAAACAATGGCATAGCCCTCCTTCCTTATATCAAGGGCACTACAGATAAAATTAGCAAAATCCTCCATAAACACAATATCAAAACAGCCTTTTGCACCAACCAAAAAATAGCCAATATCCTCAGAAACCCCAAGGATAAAATTCAGTTGGAAAACCAAGGGGTCTATGAAATACCCTGCAAAGTCTGCCCAGCCACGTACATTGGACAAACAAACAGACGAATAAATGCACGGATCGCAGAACACAAGAATGCCGTCAAAAAAGAAGAAAAAACTTCCTCTCTTTTCCAACACATGAAAGAAACAGGACACGAAATTAATTTTGCAGATTCCAAATTGCTCTTTAACATGGAACATCACCACAAGAGAATAATCATGGAAGCCATCGAGATAGAGAAACACCCTCACAACATGAACAAGCGTGACGACACATCCCGCTTGCCAGACATCTGGAAATTAGCCCTCCCCACAAAATCTGACACCAGATCCAGAGGCACACAGAACGCCATCACCAATCAACCACACCAGACCCAAACCCAGACCCTCTCCACAGATAAATTACAGACACCATCCAGTAGCCAAACCAGGGTGGCACCTCCGGATGCTGCACCCCCCTGCAATCCCTACACAGATCTGGCTGGCACAGGCCACAAAACCACAGCTCGCCCCTATACACGAAGCCAAGCCAGAGCACAACCAAGTGCAGTACAGCCATCTTCTCAGAAAAACTCTTCACAAAGTTCAAGAGTTCAAGACACGAAGGCTTTAGCAACTAATCCACACCTAATGACCCACCTAAGTGGGATTCAGGAAATCACTCAAGAAATCACTCAAGATATCCCTCAAGTAATTAAGGAACAAAAGAAGAAAAGGCACACTAGCCTGGGAACCTCCTCTCTGCCCAGAACATTGGAGGCTATACACCACACCTCCTCAACAGTATTTATAGGAACTCAAACACTGAGATCCTGCTCTGTTCCAGTAACAAGAAGCCGAAAGCACCAGCCTGAAGATGACGAGTGAGACCTCGTCGAAACGTCGCCTAGACACCCCAACTTTTACACGGGAAGACACCCGAGGACACCAAAACCTGCATTCCTGTACCCGTGAAAATCTACGAAAGCAAATATATATATATATATATATATTTCTGTGAGTTTCTCTCACATTCAATTAGCCCTTCTTTGACAGCTATATTTTCCCATGCTCTCACATCTAGAAAGCAGTGCCACAAACAAATCCTAATAATTATGTTCTCAACAAAACCTAGGGCTTTGAAATAGAACACATATACCACTTATTTCATTGCATAGGCCCAACCATTAACTGTCTGAGGTTAGTGGGAATGTTTCTTTCTGAAAACAGGCTAATGTATTATGGAATATTTAGCAATTTCAGCTGAAATGCACAATAACATCAGCTGTCAGAGATCACACAGTGCACAATGTGACCTCAAGACTATGGAGTTGTTTCTTCAACTTGTGTGCATGACAACAACAACAACAACAACAACAACAATGTTGGAAGCCACTCTGAGCAGCTTCCAACAGAATATGCATCTTACCCCTCCTCAGAATAGATTCACTTCATTGGACTTGGCTGGCCTAAATAAGAACTGGGAAATCTTTTTCAGATGTGTCCATAAAACTACTTCTGTGAGGAGTGTTTGAGCAGACTGTGTGTTAGATAGGTAGAAGTTGTATACTCTAGAAACCTGGGTGTGAATCTGATGTCACTTTGTTTTTCTTATTAGAGCTTTTACTGCCACTAGAAATAAAGTGTATCGTTTCAAGAACGGTGTCTAATCTAGACTTTGTTCCCCTTTCAAAGGGTTTTAGTGTACGAAGGAAAGCAGGTGATGGCAGACTCTGGACCAATCTATGACAAAACCTATGCTGGTGGGCGATTAGGTCTTTTTGTCTTTTCACAAGAGATGGTTTACTTCTCTGACCTCAAGTATGAATGCAAAGGTAAGTTAATGCATCCATCATCATAATGGCAATAACTACTTTAGTGTTTGCAGGGGGGTTGCAGACTTTTTCAATGCCATGGACCCGATCCAGCAGGGTCTTATGTTTTTATGGCTCATTCAAACTTGCAGGTCATCCGATTTTGCAGTATCAAGTGTTGGCCATGTATTTGTGAAGCAACCTTCTGAGTGCCTTTGATTCCTTTTATTAAACAATCTTTTAGATATGTATCTACATTATGAATGAAAATGGATTCAGTGGGACAGCTTTCTTAATAGCAAATGTGTATAGCAATTAATAGCAATTGTGTGTATCCAGCTTGAGGCTAGAGCAAGCATAATCAGTGCTCCCCCTCAAAAAAAAATATGTTTAGGGGTACTATCATTTTCCTACTCATATTGAAATACTGCCCCTCAATGAGGCCAAACTTAGATTTACAAAATGTTTAGGGGTATGCATACCCCTGCGTCCCCCCCGAAAAAGCATTGAGCATAATTAATTGTCATAATCAGAGCCAGATTCCATGCATTAGGCAACCTGACTTGCATGTGCCACTCCTCATATGTGAGGTTCCCCCCCCCCCAAGCAAATATGACCTATGACATAAGGCTAAGCATTTTCCCTGACCATCATTAACTTAGGCATCCTCAACCTTTTCAGACCCAGGACCCACCTTTAACCCAAATATGCATTTGGGGACCAATTTCTGAATCGTTTACCATATATTTGCATGGTGGTGGTGCTCTTGTTATCACCTTGGGTCCGTCAGCAACCCAAGACCAGAGAATCAACCATATAATCTGTAGCTAGCAGTATGGTCCGAAGGACTGGAGTTACACAAGTGGCAAGAGACAATGTAGTGGTGAGAGTAGAGTCTCAGACTTGGGAGACCCGGGTTCAAATTTCAGTACAGTCATTAATTTGGGTGACCCTGGGGCAAGTCACTATCTCTTAGCTCAACTTACATCACAGTATTGTTGTCAGAATAACGAGACAATGCTGTGCAGGCCGCTCTGCATTCCTTGACAGAAGGGCAAGATGCAAATGGGAGAAGTAACAGCCCATTGGAACCCATTGGTTTTTACCTGATTTTTACTGTGCATATTTATCGCATTGTAATAGTTTGCTTTTCGAAAGATGGGATAAAAGCTTTAAATGTCCAAACACAAGTAACTCCCCCCCCCCATGTTTACTGCAATGCAATCCGAATGTGGGAATTGTACTTAGCAATTGCTTCTTTCTGTTGCAGATGTCTGAGGTGAAGCTGCTGTAAAACCAGCAAAGTACTGTAGATGCCGTTCAACTAGACACCTCTGTTCATCCTGGTACTCCAAATCCCTCACTTATTTTTCAACTCTGGCATGTTCCCCAGACCTTGTGCCTCCCTGCAGCCAGGAGAGATCCCTCCGATTCTACACCCCAGTGCCTTCTAAGAGCTTGGACTGACAGGGCCTGAATGTGACCATCAAACCCACCACGGAAGCAAAAACTGATTGACGTATAGAGTGAAAACTTGGCAGACACATTTATTCAGTCATTTGTTTAGGGTTGTTGTTGTTGTTTTTAAAATGACGTTTACATATAAAGTGTAAAAGTGTAATTACTTAATGTATTTATATGGATATAGATATGGAAGAATGTGAGGGGGGTATTATTACATCAAGAGGGAGGATGTGGTTGTAAGAAAGACCACTTCTTCAGGCCACATTACTTGCTCAGATCAGGGCTGGGCCTTGGTGACACAAAATCTGGGAGATATAGTTCATCAAAACTGAGAAGGACCAAACCCTAAATATCCTACTCATTTAAGAAGCCATGGAAAACCAAGGCAACGGCCACCCAAGAAGATGGCTCCACAAACTTCAAATGTTACTAATCTTCTAACAGCTTTTTAGGTAAGCCACATGCTTGAAGTTTAAAATAATGCTTCTCTTCTAATGACAAATACTAGCACGTGAGCAGGCTGCAGAGAGAACGACGACAGCTTAACATCCAATGGGGCTCTTTAGATCTTGTATCCGTTTTAAAGAAGTGAATTTGGAATTATTCTCCTGGGGGCATACAAATTAAAATGCCAGTTATTTCAGGGTTGTTCTTTCAAAGTATGTGGATATCAGGGAATCTTGACACCTCATGAGCAGGAGCTGGCAGGCATCTAGTATCCTACTCACATATAATTTTGTGGGGAGTGGAGCAGGGAAGCTGCATCAACAACCCAACATTATTAAATGTTTATTTTGCATGTCTCCAAAGTAATACTTCTAGTGGAAGTGCTGCAGCTCAGAGGTAAAGCATGTGTGTTACATGCAAAAGATCCCAGGTTCATGCCCCAGAATCTTGGGGTAGGACATCTGAGTCACTGGTGAGCAACCTGCCAGTGTAGACAATACGGATGTAGATGGACCAATGGTCTGATTTTGTACGAGGCATCTTCATATGCTACACTCTGGAGGAAACTGGCATTATATGAAGCTCAGCATCCTATACTCTGGAGCTGTTCTTGTGACTTTAGGACTGCCCTGTAATAAATTGGGGAGGGGGGTTGCGAATGTCAGCCAAAGCTTGTGGATGCTCCTTTTTATAAAATGGGTTCAACTACTTGATGACCCCTTTCCCATATGAATTCACCCTTTGCCTCAAAGACACACTCAGTATATCATTGTATACCATGCAGTGTACTATGAAAGGTTGTATGGGGGGATTCCTGGTGCTTGGCCATTGCGTTTAGAGACATTTTATCCATGAGTGCGCATTGGGAGCCATGCTAGTAGTCACAGTCAGAGCAGACATTCTGAAATTAATAGACGGGCACGACGAATTCATTGTAGTGGGTCTACTCTGAGTAAAACTTGGTTGCTTATAACCCAGGGGGTGGGAAAGTAGAAAATGTGGCTGTCATGTAAAGCGTATAATCAGCCCTTTGAATTTTGTCTAGGGAGATAAGCAGTGGTGAGAACTTAAATGTGCACTAGTTGACCTGATGAACAGCAGCGTGCTTAAGGTGTCCCATGAAAATGGTTCCTGGCCAGGTGAAATCTTTTTCCTGACGCTGTCGCAGCAAGCACTTTGAAACCCCAAACTTTGATCCGGGTTTCTGATAAGGTGGCAATGCTACCATTAACAAAATCTGGTAACATATTACGGTTCCAGTTATAAGGACGTCGGTGCTATTTATTTATTGCGATGCGCAGCTATGTTCTCCAGTAATTTATTTGAAAGCATGCCATAGAGCACATTAGCCATGGAAGAACTCACAGAAGAGATGACTACATAATGCCTTTAATGGTCCAACCGGTGAATATATGTTATATATGTAATTATACGTCACAATAATCTTAAATTGCCAAATAATTAAGTAGCCCTCAAGACCTTCTAAGTGGAACCTTGATATTTACTATTGCCCACCATTTTTGTATTATTATTTTTTACGTATGTCTGCTGTATATAGGACTTTTAAAGAAAAGAATGCTGAAGGTATGTCAGCCTTTATCCTAACCAGATACAACAGTTATTCCATTATACAATAGTATGCACATATTTAACACTCTTTTTTGTTATTTTAAACTGAATGAACTTTGCCCATGAGGTAAACTTGCTGGTGTGGTTTTGTTTGTGGATGAGCGTTACTAAGAGAAGAGAACAATGGCCTTGTTGCGGAGTCCTCTGTGCACTCTGCTGCATGCGTCTCTCTGGATTGCATGCGCAGCTGTGTAAAAGAATCTAGAAACCTGCCAATCCGCTGTTGGGCTGGAGTCAGGAGGGGGCAGAATCCATTCTCTGTCACAAACAGCTGCCATGTGGGAATCCACATTAAGATATGTATTAAAGCCCTGGCTGCTTGGTGAGGCTGGGGAATTGCGTGGAAGCTTTTGCAGCCAGCCAGGGATATGCATGTGGATGTCTCAAGAAGGACTGTGGCAAAAGAATTCAGCCACAGGTGAGTACTTCCAGTCACACAATTGTCAAAGCATCTTCATGGATGCAAAAGGATGCAATTCAAGCTCAGGGCTGTCCCTACCGCTGCATCAGAATGAATGCGACAGCTTCTGTAGCTGAGGCTTCTACATTAGCATCTCAGCTGCTGCATTCACAGCCAGGTTTGGGCTTGGGATAACAATCTCCTGCCTTGTTTGAGAATACAGTGAGCAAATGTCAGCTGTTTTCAAACCAATTTCTGAATAGATTTTGATGTTATATACCTTTATCAAGAATCCAGTGCTTCTGGCTTTACTGCACATTCTTAGTTTTGCCATATTAACAACCTTTTTAAAAGGCCTCTTAATGAGAGTTTTTTTTTTAAAAAAAAAGCTTGTTCAGAGTGTGTGTTTTTTTGCAATTCATATTTTTAGTATTTCTAAAAGTGTAGCCCCAAGTCCCAGAGAGAAGTGAGGGAAATTTCATTCATGTAATAATGCTTATTGTATCCTTCAAATAAAAAGAAGACATCAGCGATGGGACTAAGATGTTAATATTTCGATTGTACCATATTTGCCTATACTATGTAAATTATTTATGACTGTTTCCTTTTTCCTTTGTATGTGTGAATGTGTGTGTGTGTGTGTGTGTGAGAGAGAGAGAGAGAGAGAGAGAGAGAGTGTGTGTTAGAGAGAGATGGTGGGGAGGGGAGAAAGAATATATGTGGATAAGCACAAGATGCCAACAAGACTTAACATTCTGTTTTGCCAAAGACTGTAAATAACTATTTATTTGTTTGCACGGATAGAATTTCACCATTTAATGTCCCTCAGTTATTCAAATCTTCATTTTTATACATTTTAATAATAGACAATAAACTGTAAAAAGGTTTTATTCAAAGTGTTCTCTTTACTTTTATATAGCTTAATATATATACCACAACCAACCAAACCCAAGAAACCCCTCTTTTGGAATTCATTGTTGAAACCAAACACATGATCTTAAGCAGCCAGAATTGGTAGCAATGGAATTCAGTTTGATCCTATTATATATCCAGTGAGGATGGACCAATGTCACAATTATCCTCCCGTGGAACCCCAGTCATTTGGAAGCAACTTGTGCTGGAGACATTTGTGGTGGACGGTATTTCCTTTATTTATTTTTCAGTGCTCAGAAGATTAAGAGCTTTCGTTGTTTTTATCAGCATCTGCACAATGGATGCATTTCTTCCCTAGGCTCATCTTTTCTGAACAGATACACAGAAGCTGGCATGGTGCCATAGAGCTGCCCTTCTGACACAGGCCTTGCTGCCTCTAGCTGGGTTTGTAGTAAGGTTCAGGCTGCATGGGTGTACTGGCAGAACCAGGATAGCGCTTTTGCTGGTATATTCACATAGTCTGACCCTGGTAAGCAGCACTGATACTGGCATCAGAATGGCAGCTCCACCCCACCACCCCACCCTCTCCTCTCTATGACTAAGGTTTGTTGTTCACAGTATGAAAACTACTCTCATTTGTGCACGTTTATCAGAATCCATTTAGCCAGACATAGAATCAAAGAATTGTAGAGTTGGAAGGGACCCTGAATATTATCTGATCCAACCCCCTGCCAGGCAGGAATAGGCAGCTGTCCATAAATGGGGATCGAACCTGCGACCTTGTGATTTTCAGCACCATGCTCCAACCAACTGTGCTAACCTCACAATCACTGCAGCAGGCATCCCCAAACTCGGCCCTCCAGCTGTTTTGGGACTACAACTCCCATCATCCCTAGCTAACAGGACCAGTGGTCAGGGATGATGGGAACTGTAGTCCCAAAACAGCTGGAGGGCTGAGTTTGAGGATGCCTGCACTACACTATAGTCGATGCACTATCAGAAACTAATTCAGCCCAACACAGAAAAATCTTACGCTTTCAAAACATATACAGTGGTACCTCGGGTTAAGTACTTAATTTGTTCCGGAGGTCCATTCTTAACCTGAAACTGTTCTTAACCTGAAGCACCACTTTAGCTAATGGGGCCTCCTGCTGCTGCCGCACCACTGGAGCACATTTTCTGTTCTCATCCTGAAGCAATGTTCTTAACCTGAAGCACTATTTCTGGGTTAGCGGAGTCTGTAACCTGAAGCGTATGTAACCTGAAGCGTATGTAACCCGAGGTACCACTGTATTGGTTAGCCAGGAGTTGGCTGCCACCCTGCAAAAACCCACAAATCCACATAACGCAAAACAATTTCTCCATTAGCATAGGATAAAGGTAAAGGTAAAGGTACCCCTGCCCGTACGGGCCAGTCTTGACAGACTCTAGGGTTGCGCGCTCATCTCACTCTAGAGGCCGGGAGCCAGTGCTGTCCGCAGACACTTCCGGGTCACGTGGCCAGTGTGACGAAGCTGCTCTGGCAAACCGGCACCAGAGCAGCACACGGAAATGCCGTTTACCTTCCCGCTATAAAGCGGTACCTATTTATCTGCTTGCACTTAAGGGTGCTTTCGAACTGCTAGATGAGCAGGAGCTGGGACTGAATGACGGGAGCTCACCCCGCCGCGGGGATTCGAACCGCCGACCATGCGAAAGTCCTAGGCGCTGAGGTTTACCCACAGCACCACCCGCGTAGGATAGGGAAATGCATGATTCTTGCCCCACTAAGCTCAGTTGAGTTATACCAAAGACTAAAGCAGTTGCCTGGGCCTCACTGGGCTTGGCCTCCCAGCAATCTCTGCACATGGGTGTGGAAAGAGCTGGAAGGTAGACTTGTCCACAGGATTCCTTGTACCACATAGCAAGTTGTTTTCTTTCAGAAACTTCGTTTCTGGCTCTACCGTAGAACCAATACTGCCATAGACCTGATCCTGAAAAGACTCAGCAGTCAATCTCACAGCTACTTCTACCTGCACAGTCACACTTATAACTTCAATTCTAGGAGAGCACAAATGGCTAACAGGTAGTCTCCCATCCATCCTGTTCTAGAGGCAGTCTTGTTTAGCTTCAACAATAAAAATGAAAACCCTGTTACCAGTGGCGTAACGTGGGTTGTCAGCACCCGGGGCAAGGCAAGTAATTTGCGCCCCCCCCCCACCGCTGCACTGTCCCTCCCCCAGATAGTCCCTCGCTCTCTCTCCACACCGCACCGCACGCCTGGCACCCTCCCCTCCACAGTGGGCGGCGACCCGGCGGCTCGGATCGGATTGGCACAGCCAGCACTGCAGTGAGAGAGAGTGAGTGAGCCAGGTAGGGGCAGAGAGCTGTGAGTGCGAGCGCCCCCCCCCCAGATGTTGCGCCCGGTGCGGCCTGCACCCCCTGCACCCCCCACGCTACGCCACTGCCTGTTACTCTAGACTGATCACTTGAAAAGAGCTAGAAGTGGTCACATATCCAGCTATCTGCTTTTTTAAAATGAATTAGTATTCTACTATGAGCAATCTTCTTCTGTCCATTGGAACTCATTCTGCAGATGTTCCAGATGTGACCAAGAATAACTTACATGTTCAACAGCTGAAGCAGCACTGTTACCTAAAACCTAAACAAACAATAATTCAGTATGTTGTGTTTG
Source organism: Podarcis tiliguerta (assembly GCF_965153285.1). Classification (NCBI taxonomy): domain Eukaryota; kingdom Metazoa; phylum Chordata; class Lepidosauria; order Squamata; family Lacertidae; genus Podarcis; species Podarcis tiliguerta. Next base: position 48,041,753 of record NC_139536.1, read on the forward strand.
AGAATATATTTGTTAAAATATATTATAATGTTAAAAATCTTGGCACACAGAGAGGCAGCCTGAAAAAAATCAGGACAATGTGTAGACCTATCATCATTGGAAATCATTAATATGCTTTTCTTTGCTGTTCTCTTAATTGTCCCTCATGACATTAGAGAAATCCAAATGCATAGTTTATGGCAATACGGATAGGAACTGATAATGCAAGCATACTATTCTTAAAGTACAACATACTGAATACAGTAATGCTGTTTCTTGGCACTGTAAAAGTTATTACTATTGGAAATACTTGCCAAATTGGTTAGTGTACAAATGTTTGGCCCGCATAATTTTGGATATATGACAAGTATTAGTCATTATCACATACTCTCAGATTGTAGAGTACTAACCTCCATCATTCTTAATGGTCATTTGGGACAACAAATTCAGTGTAGTGTAATCCTTGTTTAAACATATGAAACTTTGGAGAGCGCTAACACAGAATTATAGAAGAAACAACTTTCTCAGAGCACCTTTGCCCCCCCTTTTGCCAATACACAGTCACTACATATATATTTTTGAAGGTCACTGTTCAGAAACTTGAGTGATGGAATCCCCCCACACACATCTGTTTTCATTTCACTGTATGAAAGTTTACATTATGAAACAAATGCAGAGGAGCTAGCCAAATTGGCGTACGGTATATAAAGAGGCTTGTCAACTCATAGTTTGTCTCTGAGACATTGTCAATATATCACACAAAAAGAGAAAGGTTGAGTTAACCATTATTATCAGCTTCAAGTATCACAAGAAACCTTTGAAGTAGGTTGCTATTACCATTTTCATTTTATATTCATGGGGAGCTGAGGTTGCATCAATTAGCGTCACATATGTTGCTCCACTACCTGAATCTGGACTGGGCAATAAACATGCAAACATTACAGTTTTGCCTCATGGATTCTTGATCTATGAGTTACTGTTAGCTACATTCAGGATGAATTATGGTGCTGGAGGAGACTCTTGAGAGTCCCATGGACTGCAAGAAGATCAAACGCATCCATTCTTAAGGAAATCAGCCCTGAGTGCTCACTGGAAGGACAGATCGTGAAGCTGAGGCTTCAATACTTTGGCCACCTCATGAGAAGAGAAGACTCCCTGGAAAAGACCCTGATGTTGGGAAAGATGGAGGGCACAAGGAGAAGGGGACGACAGAGGACGAGATGGTTAGACAGTGTTCTCGAAGCTACAAACTGGAATCTGAGCAAACTGCGGGTGGCAGTGGAAGACAGGAGTGCCTGGCGTGCTCTGGTCCATGGGGTCACGAAGAGTCGGACACGACTGAACGACTAAACAACAACAACAACATTCAGGATGGGATAAACTTCAACTCTTCCCATGCTCCTTTTTCTATTTGGTTTGTACATGGAGGCAGCCTACATGTCAGGAAGAAAAGATTTACAGTGGTACCTCGAGTTACAAACGCCTCAGGTTACAAACGCTTCAGGTTACAAACTCTGCTAACCTGGAAGAGTTACCTCGAGTTGAGAACTTTGCCCCAGGATGAGAACGGAAATCATGTGATGGCGGCACAGCAACAGCAAGAGGCCCCATTAGTGAAAGCATGCCTCTAGTTAAGAACAGTTTCAGGTTAAGAACAGACCTCTGAATGAATTAAGTTCGTAACTAGAGGTACCACTGTATTTTCAGTGTATATCCCCACAGAGTCTATCAAAAAGCAAGCACGCTTTGGGTCTCCCATATAAGGGGGTATGTTCCTTCCGCTGCTCAGCAGAAAATACAGGAAATTCTGGACATCTCTTAAAATTCAAATTTCCCTCCAGGATGCCATTTTAGGCATCCAATTTCCTGGCATGTCCGGAATTTTCAAGACATGTGGCAAGCCTATCTATGATAGATTACTGCAACATATTATACATGGGAGCTGACTGTGAAGATGGTTCACAAACATCTGCTGGTGCAAAATTCAGTAGCCAGGACTGAGTGACCAATTTGCAGGTGTCCCCTTGTCTTCAGTGGAAAAGGACAGAAATGCTGAAGTTCTTCGTGGACTTAAGTCTCACCCACAGGAAGCAACAAAGGCTCTGTTGCCAGGAGAAGTACAGTAGCCCATCAAATTCCTGCTTGCCTTGGTTTCCACTCCATCTGTCAAGACAGGAGTCCCGCAAGCTGCCATATGGGCCCCTCACACATGGTGGCCTTATTTCAGAAGTAGCTGCAAGCCAGAGCTCCCTTTAATACTTTAAAAGCACACTGTAATTCAAAAGCAAACCCACAGGAAAAGAACCCGATTGCAGCATATAACCAAATGTAGCACATATTCCATCTCAACAATAAACGCAACCACTGAGGAACATTCCTGAGAAATTCTAGGAAAACAGGCAGGTCTTCAATAGAAAAACTGACGGTTTTATAAGAGCAGAGATGCGAAGCCACCAGGAGGAACGAGAACATGCATACCTTCCACAGATGAATTGTATATGCACATACACACGGCAGCCTATATCCCAATAAATACTATTTCCAATTTCCAAAGGGGAACTTTTAAAACAGCCAACAGAAGGCTGCAAACAATGTGTGTCCTGTTACTAACTGCATTATTTCTCATAGAGATGGACTAGAGGTTCTTCTTAGGCATGCGAAAGGACTGTCCACCATTATTATGATACAAGCTCACAAACTGAAAATAGCGAACCAATATTTCAGGAGTCGTATTCAGTCAGTGCTTGAAATAACATGCTATACCTGGGCTGAAGATTAGCTCCAGCTATTTAATTTAAAGCATTGGCTGCTTTAATGGTTTATACATATTTTTTCCCTTAATGGAATAGAAATACAACAAATTAATGTAAAAATTATTGTTAATGTTGGCGGCATTCGCCCATTCCAGGGCCTGGCACACAAATGCCTTTCATGGACTCTGATACTTTTCATTCTTGTATCTAAAACTCTGCTCTGCTACTGGCTTTTTGCATCCATTTCGGGTGCCCCAAAGTTGATAAAATAACAAGTCAAATGTAGGTTAACTTTTCAGTTCCATGCTATCAAGGGATGAACTTGCTTTGGGTTTTGTTTTGGATTTTTAATCTGCATCCTCGCCCAAAAAGCATGTTGTGCTTGAATTGAGATGATGGAAACACATGCTTGGCACAGATTTTAATAATAATAATAATAATAATAATAATAATAATAATAGAAAATGTTGTTTGTTTGCATTTGGAAATTCTGCTAAAATGTAAATCATAGAACACTTCAAAATTGCCAATCATAAATATTTTTTATTGAACAGCTGTGTTTTTCCTTTTGTGAGAGCTTTTAAAAATAATTGTTGAGCACTTTTTCAATTATTCTCAAAGCCAAGCCATGGGGGAAAAATCTGCTATGGGCTTATAAAGCAAAATTTCCAATATCAGATATCATTGACTTGATCTTGCAAGTCTTCCACATGTCAAACACTTTATTAGAGTCAGTTGGACTCCTGTGTGGAACTCCGTACAAGTTATTTAAGATGTGCTGCGTGTGTATATCTGACATTTGATCTATATAGAATGGATTTCTATGCCAAATGGACACTTGTGTGGTCCAGTAGCAAGTGCGCTCCCTTTTGAAGTAAAAGGCATTTAGTTCAAGCCCAGCTTCTCCAAGGGCTCACCATGGTCATGACAAGATCTGGGAACACAAACTATGCACACAAAATGGCGACACTTTGGGGGACGAATTCGGTGCTCATTTTGTTGAAAGCCAAAAGGTGTTTTTAAAATGAAAGCATGTCTACTGAAATGTTGATATAGGTTGGGATGGGGGGAAACATTTATTTTGCTTAAGGGGGGGGGGCTTGTGGAAGCACTAGGATTAATTTGAAGTGAGAATTTACTGAGGCCGATGAAGAAAGAAGGGACTAGTAAGCAGAACACAAAACCCGCAATCATTTAATTCTGCAAATTTATACAAACGTGCTCAGAGAACATCTGAGGTATTTACATATAACAGCTCCTGTTCTTTTTCATTCTTTCCCTCATCCCTCCTCTCTGTAGTGATTCTGGGAAGGTATGAATAATGTTTACTCCCAAAATGTTCTTCTCTGAAAATGAAATATGTCTTCTTGCAGTGCCTTTTTCCCCAGATCATTTTTCAGGTATTAGGTTCCAGCTTTTTCTGCCTGAGTCTGTTTCTTTTTGTGGTCTAAGCTTGCTTTGAATAGTCATGTAGCTTCTTCGGCCTGCTGAAAATATTACTGTTTTGATGCTGCTGTTTTGTACGAAGCACCTTTGTCTTTTTTGTATGTTATAAACTATTAAACCCAACTAAAATATGCAATCGGGCCTCTCTAGTAAGCATCACAGGATCCCAACTCACCATCCCTTGTCAGAAGAAAAGTATGTTCTGATTAGGGACAGATATATATAGGCACAAAATGTCCCTGTTTTCCAGGGACAGTCCTGGATTTACAGAAGCTGTCCCAGTTTCTGATTTGAAGCTGAAATGTTCCACTCCCTCCATTAATCATCATCATCATCATCATCATCATCATCAAATTTTATTTATATTCCTCCCTCCCCAGCCAAAGCTGGGCTCAGAGCGGCTAACAACAGTAAAATAAATACAACATTCTAAAACCATTTCATTATAAAATTAATTCAAATCAGATTAATTCCTTAGGTTGTCCCTATTTTCATTGGAGAAATGTTGGAGGTTATGGATGAACCCAGCATCTGCTGCTTCTTACTGCCAGTCATGGTTTTTAACAGCGGCTGCCGCTCCCTAGTGCCCTACATTCCAAGATGCATTCATAGGAAAATATTCCAACCAGTGCCTTGGTCTGGTGTGGTGCAAAGAGGCAAATGTGGGTTGCTTCCTTTTAATCATAGAATCATAGACTTGAAGAGTTGGAAGGGACCTCAAGGGTCATCTAGTCCAACCACCTGCAAGGCAGGAATCTTTTGTCCAATATGGGGCTTGCACTCACAATCTTAAGATTAAGAGGATCATACTCTACCAACGTAGCTATATGAGCAGGTAGGAAGTTGCCTTGTACTAGGTCAGACTCCATCTACTCCAGTGTTGTCTACTCCGACTGGAGGCAGGTTTCTGGAGTCTCTATCAGAGGTATTTCAAATCACCTCCTTCCTTCCTTCCTTCCTTCCTTCCTTCCTTCCTTCCTTCTTAAAAATTGAAGATACAATGGTACCTCCGGTTACAAACGTAATTCATTCCGGAGGTCCATTCTTAAGCCGAAACCATTCTTAACATGAGACACGCTTTCGCTAATGTAGCCTCCTGCTGCCACGGCGCCACCGACGTGCAACTTCCACTCACATCCCGGGGCAAAGTTTGCTACCAGGAGCATCTACTTCTGGGTTAGCGGAGCTCATTACCTGAAGCATTCGTAAGGAGGATGGTACGTAACCCGAGGTTCCACTGTACTGGGGATTGAACAAAGACATTCTGCCTCTCCCCAGTCTGTGCATATGCAATCTTACTAAAGTTCTAAAGAGCCTCACTGCTAGCCCATTCTATAAGCTTTCAAATAAATATACAAATGTAAAGAATGTGCCATCTCAAGTAAGGGCAATAAATGACTATGAGATCTAGGATGGCTCCTTAGAGGATTTAGATAATTCTTGTTGCCTTGGCTGGTACCTGGCTCCCCATCTCATTGGCAGACCTTCTTCACTAGAATCTCATCTATTATCTGCTTCTTCTCTCCACTGCTGCTTCTCTGATCTCAGCTGTCCCTCCCCAAATGACATTTCCAGTTTTAAAGGGGCCTTCGAGCTAGCTTACATGTATAATTCAGCCACATGAAAACGCTTGACCGCCTGAAAATGGGGGAAAGGGAGGAAAAGGTTGCTAAAGATAAATTTAGCTGTTACTGGAAAATTCTTCTGTGAAGGAAAACGTAATTATAAAATGGATCGTTTCACAGCTTGCTTAAAACTATTTGTGAACAGATTTATTTTTTACTCATTTTGTCACCTTCAAGCTATGAAACTCCGGCCACAAACATCCTTGTCAAAATTGTTGAGATAACCACAGAGGGTCCCAAATGTGCAGAGAACCTCAGAGAAAGGGAGGGATGTGCCAAAAAAGAGAACCTCATTGCTTCCGCTTCTAGAGCCCTGCAGGCATGTGGTCAAGGATGAGGAGAAGGGCATTCTTAATTAGTGTGGATCGGAATACATGCTGCAGAACATAAATTAATAGGTTTTCAGTTACACTGCGGGACTGGGAAGAGAAGATGTGGAACAACTTGCACAGACATAAAACAGATTCTCTCCCTCTGTCTCTGTCTCTCTCCCTGGGTCCCTTAGGATGTGGTTGGGCAGATGGATAGATACATATGCACAGAAAGCCTCCGCAATACAAGGAAAAGAGCAAAAAGGAAAGTATGTTATGTAAGAGGAACGTAAAGCTCTTCTAATGAGAAGGCCAGCATATGCATGCAAATTAACTAGACGATATAGCATACTTGATTTAATTGCATTTGGAAGCAAAGAAGCAAAATAGAAGTTTTTGGTTTGGCACTCAGTGTTTACATAGAAACACTTTCCTTTTAAAAAAAGGAAAGAAATGGAGACTGTTTCAGATGGAGAACAGCACTAATTAAAAGTACCACAACTATGTTTCCAATTAAAGCATTTGGCACAAATGCTATTCACCATGATTTTTGTGTCTTGAAGGAAGCTCGGCAGAATAGTGGAGCGATGCAACTTTAGCGATGTTTACATTCCGAGACAGATCAGAATCTTCCTTGCTTGGAATGCAGATTCAGTTTTTCTTCAGCATTATCTCCCACACTGACAATATTAATATGCGAAAGAAGAATCTTGGGGGAAGGAGGGAGGGGGAGAGATTTCACATGTGCCTTAATTTTAAAATGGAACATATATGAGAGATTCGCAGGCTGAAAATCAAAAAGGTGCTCTTGTTGCTTGCAAATGTCAGCACGTATGCATTCACTCTTTTTGGCAGCTTCTAAAGCACAGGCCACTTATAATTGTGATTTAAAATGTAGTAAACTGAAGAAGTTGCTGAACTTGCGTGTGAAGACCCCCAAACCCCCTCCAAAATAAATCACACAGGAAACAGAAGATTTGTTTAGGATTTTTGGCATTAATTTGGCCACAAATTTATTGTTTACAGCATGTGAGTGGTTGCTTAGGCATTGTTTCAGACTACCTGAACCTGCGCCGGCAGGAACAGGACTGACAACTGGAACCTCCAGAGGTCAGTAAGGGAAAACATACTGGGGGAGCACAGAGGTGGATTTCCGCCTCTTAGTTCACCCCAGATGTTCCCAGGAACTCTGGCATGGGCCTACCCCAAGAGGGGATTGGACAGAGCAAATCGAGCCCCTGGATTCCTTTAAGGGAATTCCCTAGCAGCAGCAACCAAATTGAGGGGCAGGCACAGCCAAGCCATAATCCCCTCCACCAAAGAATGAACCAATGCCTAACCCCCAACCTTACAAAGTTGTGACGATTTGCCACATGGTAGGCAAAAACCAAATGGCACCAGACAATCAGCCAAGTGGCAAAATTCCTACCGGGCCCCTGCTCCAAAAACAGATGATGCCTGGACAGGCATAGCAAGGTCAAAAACACAACCTAAAATTATAGGGAGGGAGGGCAGGAGATCCGCTGCCCGATGCTTCGCCACGTGCAGCCCCTTAAATAGCCCCTTATGTGCCAATAAAACCAAAAGCGACAGAAATCTGCCCCAGTAACACAGGGGTGAACAATGAGGCAAGGAGGTCATCCAAATGAGCCCACCCCAGCAACAAGAAGGCAGTTTGGTGATCTCATCGCAACATGTGGCTCTCCATGATTTGGAGAACACAATTTATGGAACTGTCACATACTAAGGCAGGCTATCTAAAGGATGTAACTCAGTCGCCTCTTATAGCCCTGTTACCTGGAGATGCAGCTGTCAGCTATGCCTGAGACTTCATAACATGTACACTACCGCTTGATCTATGCCTTCTTCCCTAAGAGTCCTTCTCCCTCAAAGGGCATTGTTCTCCACATGGGACTTGAGCCCTTCTCTTGGAGTTGGACACAGCTGAATATCAATAGCCAAATACCTAATGTGAATTCTGCTGAAAGACAATAGATTTCCCCTGAAACTTCTTGTAAAATGTTAGCCTTTTAGCTGAGGTTTAAAAAGAGATCAGGTGCTTCAGAATCTTCTGGCCGTTCTGGAAACGTGTGCGATTGAAAACAGCTCCAAGAAGACGACAAAAGACCGTTTCGTTCTCACCCAAGGCAAAATAGAAGGCAAATAATGAGAACCAGAAAAAAAGAATAAACAATCCACTTTGTCAGTATTTGGAGTGGATAAGGTTCTAATCCAATATGTTTAAAGGAGATTGTTAAAGAATTGGCCATGGGCACATTTCTAAATACGGAGAATGGAAAAATAGACATTATTAAAAGCTCTTCATTGTGCAGAGTTCCAGCCGGCAAGATTGTGCTCACCAGGCAGAAACCTCACCCCAAAACTGTTGGAGTCAACAATTTCTGCAGTGAATTAGCTGTGAATTAATTAGCAGATGATTCAGATTCACATTCTGAGCCCTCGAGGCAGCCAAACACTTTGCATAACCACAGAATGAACGATATGGAAAGTCTTCAACCACAGTTACACCAAAATGGCTCTTCAGGGTTATAGCCTGTGTTGAGGCAGGTCTGCCATATCAAGGGGCTTTGGGTTTTTTTTAATCCTTAGAATATATGTAAAGCAACAATGTGAGTCCACAATGAAGGTGAGTTATCTGTGTTCCACCTCTTCTATCCAATGAGAAAAATCAATTCCACCTTGTAGATTCAGAAGAAGGGATCAGACCAGAGCGGACTGCCCATTGTCCACATGCAGTGAATGTGGGATCATGCCAATGGGCTCTGCTGGCCCCACCACAAATGACAATATCTGAAAATTAGAACTCATGCTCATTCTGTAGTCCAGTCACAGGCTCCCCTTTACAGATGCTGTGCTGAACAGCTGGATTGTAGGGGTAGGACCAGAAAAGTGTGCATCATCAGTCTCCCTGTGCATGTATAAAGAGATTATGGCAAACACACACACACACACACACACACACACACACACACACACTATTGGCTCAGGTAGGACAAACTATCATTTGGAGTCTTTCCTCTCAAAACAGTTGTCAGAAGGTACCAGCTTGCCTCCATTTTGTTCTGACTAGCCTTTGGAGTTCTCAGCTTTGGATGCCTGTCACTACCCTCCAACCCATTTCTCCAGCAATCCTTGCCTGGCAAAGCCTTGCCATGGCTGGGAAAAGCCCCGTTCTGCCTCTTCTTGCATTTACCATGACAACAACGAATACACCTTCTATCCCCTTGTTTCTCTGGCTGCATATTCACCATACTTGTAAAGTACATTCAAAGTGCACTGCTTCCCTCAAAGAACCATGCTTTACGCCTCACAGAACTACGATTCCTTGGGGAACTGGTTGTCAAACAGCAGGATATAATTTGGCATATGGACACACACACACACACAGAGCGTCATCTGAGCTTTCTGTAAACACCTCCAAACCTTGCTATGCCTGATGCAAAAAGTCAGGATGAATACCGCCTGTTCTGGACTGGAGCAGGGGCTCATTTTTCTTCATGGCACACAAAGGTGAAGACTGTGGAAGAAGGCAAATGGCACCCTCTCCGGAACATTCTGTGGCACTGTCAGAAATCCTTCTTTCTCACTGAAAGATGATTTTCCTCCCAGCTGTATCTTTCGATTAAATCCATTAGTTTGGCTGGGCTGAGAAGCCAGGAAAACATATCAGGCTTTGAAAATTTAAATCCAGGACTCAGTGTGAAATATTTTATAGTAATGGTGAGACGAGGTGTGTTGCCAATTTCAGACTGGGCCATGGATGTGTGGTACTCTGAACGTGCAGTTGACTGTTATTTATTGTGTATTAGAGGGCGCAGCGTGTGGGGTATTTTGGCATCCCTTCTCTTTTGCTTTGCCGATCGTCTTATTTACTTGGATATGCTGAAACGGGATATTTTTTTTCTGCACTTGTTTTAGGTTCTTGTTACAGTGCTGCCTCCAGGCCCTTGATGGTGACGAAGCACCGTAAAAAGTCAAAGTAATGGAATTATATCATTCCACTATCCCCTGAGGATCTCCTCATTGTTGTTGTGTGCTTTCTGCCACTCTCTAATGCTCTTCCAGGATCTGTAATTCATGTCAGCTTGGAAATGGATTTCATTCTCATTTCCTCTTCCTTCTAATGCCAGAGAGAACAAGCCAGACCCCTTCTTGGGTGTTATACCCATCCAACACAAAAAAGGAGGAAAAGAAAATAACACAATATACATTTCACTGATCCCCCCCCCCACACACATCCCAACATTGAACTGAAAGTAATTATAGTGTCTTTTGGAGCTGCTGCTTGGTGTTACTAGCAGAACCTTCTTACAATGTTAGGGCCCCCTTATTCAGGTTGTATACTGATAATCCTTAATTGTAGTCATGTCACCAGATCTACCCCCATCCCAGATTGAGGGTACAGTGGTACCTCAGGTTAAGAACTTAATTTGTTCCAGAGGTTCGTTCTTAACCCGAAACAGTTCTTAACCTGAGGCGTGCTTTCACTAATGGGACCTCCCACTGACACCGCCGGTGCACGATTTCCATTCGCATCCTGAGGCAAAGTTCTCAACCCGAGGTACTATTTCTGGGTTAGCGGAGTTTGTAACACAAAGCGCTTGTAACCCGAGGTACCACTGTACTCTTCTTGCAGCTTGGGTGCAAAAGACATTGGCTGCTATTATTACCTCAGCTTAAGCTCACATGTAGTGCAGCATCACTATTCTCAATCATGCCTATGCTGTAGTCAGCATAACTGCTGTGCAGTGCCAGTTATGGAGCCAGATCACTCCTGAGCTGCCTGGCAAAATTCATGTTGGGACCTGATGACGTAGAATGCCTTCCCTGTACCTTAATCTGCTTCAGCCCCTTGTTGCTACCAGAGAAAAACAAAGCCAAAATAAAACATCATCTGTTCATTATTATTTTTAGCCTACCCTTCCTTCAAGGAGCTCAGGGTGGCATGCTTTAGGAGTATAGCATCTAGATCAAGGGAAGTAATAGTGCCACTGTATTCTGCTCTGGTCAGACCTCACCTGGAGTACTGTGTCCAGTTCTGGGCACCACAGTTCAAGAAGGACACTGACAAACTGGAACATGTCCAGAGGAGGGCAACCAAAATGGTCAAAGGCCTGGAAACGATGCCTTATGAGGAACGGCTAAGGGAGCTGGGCATGTTTAGCCTGGAGAAGAGGAGGTTAAGGGGTGATATGATAGCCATGTTCAAATATATAAAAGGATGTCACATAGAGGAGGGAGAAAGGTTGTTTTCTGCTGCTCCAGAGAAGCAGACATGGAGCAATGGATCCAAACTACAAGAAAGAAGATTCCACCTAAACATTAGGAAGAACTTCCTGACAGTAAGAGCTGTTCGACAGTGGAATTTGCTGCCAAGGAGTGTGGTGGAGTCTCCTTTGGAGGTCTTTAAGCAGAGGCTTGACAACCATATGTCAGGAGTGCTCTGATGGTGTTTCCTGCTTGGCAGGGGGTTGGACTCGATGGCCCTTGTGGTCTCTTCCAACTCTATGATTCTATGATTCTATGATACTTTGTGTCCTCTCCCTCCATTTCTCACGACGAACTTGTGAGGTTGGTTAGATTGAGAGATGGAGAATGGCAGTGGGCTGTAGGGGTACCAAAGGAAGCCCACTGGTGCCAAGAGTTGCTTTTACTTTATCTGTAAGATGCCCATCTGGGGAAAAGGCAGGGAAAAATAAATAAATAAATAAATAAATAAATAAATAAATAAATAATAAATAAATAAATTTGCTTATTGTGGAATGATATTTAATTTGCGGTTCTCTCATCTTTCCGTTTGTCATGTACACACAGTAACTCCTAACCATTCTTACTTGGAAATAACTTCCATTGTTTCCATGAGGTTTACTTCCATGTGTGCTTACTAAGGCTTATGGCCTTTCATAAAGGTAAAGGTAAAGGTACCCCTGCCCGTACGGGCCAGTCTTGCCAGACTCTAGGGTTGTGCGCTCATCTCACTCTATAGGACGGGAGCCAGCGCTGTCCGCAGACAGTTCCGGGTCACGTGGCCAGCATGACGAAGCTGCATCTGGCGAGCCAGCGCAGCACACGGAACGCCGTTTACCTTCTCGCTGGTAAGCGGTCCCTATTTATCTACTTGCACCCGGGGGTGCTTTTGAACTGCTAGGTTGGCAGGTCCTGGGACCGAACGACGGGAGCGCACCCCACCACGGGGATTCGAACCGCCGACCATGCGATCGGCAAGTCCTAGGCGCTGAGGTTTTACCCACAGCGCCACTATGGCCCACTATGGCCTTTCATAGAATCATAGAATTCCAACTTGCTGCAATGCAAGCATATTTTGGCCAATGTGGGGCTCAAACCCATGACCTGAGATGAAGAGTCTCATGCTCTACCAACTGAGCTACTCTCACTTCTGTCGTTGTTGCCTTGTTGGCTTTGAAGTCCCATGTCACCTGCTGCGTTAACTTCATAGCCCTCTAATGTGTCCTGGATATCCCCAAACATTTCCTTTTCAAACTCATCTGGCAATTCTAGTCAAGGGATAAGGAGAGCAAGCAGGTGACCCTGCAGGGTTATAACCAACCTCTCATTTCCTAATAATCCTAGAGATGCAGAAGGCAATATGGCAATAAACTGCTCTCCTCCACGTTTCAGCTGAAATTGGCACTGTGGAACATTTAAGGACGGCAGAAGCTTTCTGAAAGAAAATGTTCTTAAATTATTATTAGACATTAAATAAACACTTCTCTTTCCACACATGGAGGAACTAGCGAAGGAGAAGAATTTTTTTTTGCCAAAGAATGCAACTATGTAACTGATTTAATTTTCCCCACTTAGTTTTTCATTTTTTAAAAAAGTGAAGTGAGGTTCCCAGAATCATTTAAGAGTCAAAAATTCTTTTTTTGTGTTCTTCTTCTAAAAGATGTTTCCTGTATCTGTGGGACCCAGACCAAGAGACAGGAGGATTGAGGTTGCCCTGTGAGATGCGGCAGAAGAAAGACCCTTGATATAGAACTTGTCCGCATTTGAGCATCATTTATTTGCTAATCCACTTTTTCCTGTTCAAATTAGACTAGAGTAGTCCACACTTGCATGTATTTGAATTTGTATATGGGGAGAAACTACAGTGGTACCTTGGGTTACAAACACCTCGGGTTACAAACACTTTGGGTTACAGACTCTGCTAACCCGGAAGTACCGTAGTACCTCGAGTTAAGAACTTTGCCCCAGGATGAGAAATCATGCGGCAGTGGCGCGGCGGCGCTGGAGGCCCCATTAGCTAAAGTGGTACCTCAGGTTAAGAATGGTTTCAGGTTAAGAACGGACCTCCGGAACGAATTAAGTTCGTAACCAGAGGTACCACTGTATGGCCTTTGTCATTCATACCAGAAGGTGTACCATTTTGTATTTGTCCCTGCCTTCCAATTTGATGATTTTATTGTGCTAATTAAGTACAGGCAGGGCATTCATGTAGATAGTTTTTTTTTTTTTAAAGGAAAAATGTTTCCCCATACAAGAAATGTGCAACAGCACACATTTTGCAAACTGCGAATTTGCTTGTGCAGTTTTCTGGTTTTGTCCAAATCTGAGGGATCAAAAGCAAAAAATAAAACAAAAACTCCCTTCTACTTCCACACCAGAAATTCTTAGCAGCACAGCTGGAAAAGAAAGGGCCCCAAATGATGATTGCAGGATCCCGATCAGTTCATAGGGTGAGAGAGGAATTCCACCATGGATGCACAATTGAGTTCCAGACTGCTGATTCTGTGGTAACAAAATCTAGCTAGGACAGGAGTAGGGAACCGGAGACTGGGGGACACATGTGGCCTTAAAGCCCTCTCTATCTGGTCTTTGGGACTCCCCCAAGGCTGGAGCCTCTCTTTAGCCATCCCCGTCTTCCCAGGCCACAGCCCTTACCTGTCTGTCTCTAGTGTTTTTATTAGGCTAGAATGTGCCCTTTAATTCTGCTAATGCCTCATTCTTGCCTGGGTGAAGCATAAGACGGCTGCATGTGTGTGTAGAAAACAGCTTAATGTAAAACAATAAAATTTACAGTTGTTAAGATAAGCAACATAACCTCCAACATTTCTCTGATGAAGATATGACCATTCCATAGTGATAATTTTACTATTTATACCTCACACATCTTACTGGATTGCCCCAGCCACTCTGGGCAGCTTCCAACATATATGAAGACATTAAACATTTTTTAAAAAACAGGATTGCCTTCAGATGGTTCGGGGTCAGATAACTCCATGCCCTCCAACATTTCTCCAATGAAATTAGGGACATCCTAAGGAAAAGTGGGACATTCTTTGATCAGATCAGAAACTGAGATGGCTTCTCTAAATCAGGGAAAATAAGGACATTTGGAGGGTCTGAAAGAACAGGAGAAGGGCCATCACATTTTGGAGCCTGCTGCTGAGCTTCTGGAAGGATGGGCTTGGCTGCTAGTGACAAAAGAATGCCAGATTACTTGGGCCTTGATCTAACCCAGCAGTGCAGTCTTACACTGGAAATCCCTTGAACTTCACAAAGGCAAATCTTGCTGTAATTAAAATAACCTGTTTCCAATAGGAATGGTGGCTTGCTGTTTTTTGTAAGCTACAATATTTGACAACGCTTGAAATTAATTTTTCCATCCCAGATTTCCTTTGCAAGTAGCTCTTCAAAATCTGATTTAGCCGTCACCATTATCCCAAAGCTTTCTTGTATCCTGACATTCAGCACCAGCGACAAGATGACAAGAAAAGGGAAACATTCATGGTTTTGTGAATTGCTGGAAGGGAAGAGAGGATGCTATGACAATTTACAAACCGGCCTTAACTAATGAAACCAGTCACTTGCAAGACAAAAACTTGTGGTGATGTTCCTTGATACTGATCTATGGAACAGAAGAAAAGGAAAACAATGTAATGTTCACTGAAAGAGCCAGGAAGTTCCAGTCTTAATTAATTGTATATTTTTTAAAAAACTGAACTCTCCCTTTCTGATTTTCCTCTCCCTGTCTTTCACAAATTAATCACTATTACGGAACACAATAAAACTTGGTTACTAGCTTAGACAAATCAGAAACAGGGAACATTCTTAGCAGCTTGTAGAATAAACTAAAGGGCATTTGAGGTAATTAATTCAAGGACAGATGTATTAGTCACTTGCAGCAAAAGCAGCAAAGAGTCTTTTAAGTGCCTTAACCTTTAGGGTTTAAGGCACCACAGTACTTTTTTTTTTACTGTTTTTAATTCAAAATGTCTGGCATTATTCAATTTCGGACGAAAATGTTTTAAACTGGAATGTACAATGTTGCACCTCAGATTAAAGCTGGACTTAATTCTCCATACACATTTCATGGGACTACTGACCCATGGTGGGGGAAATGTAAAGGATTTGGGGGGTGGGGGAAACGGTCTTACCTTTAAGTATGAGGTCATCAAAGCCTTGTCTGACCACATTCCTGGGGCAGAATGCCCCATTGGAATGACACTACAAAGTATGTAGTGCCATTCCCATAAGGCATTCTGTCCCAGGAACATATCAGGGCTGCTAAGGGCAGTCATGCTCCCTCTTCAAGTTTCAGCAAAAAGAAAAGAAAGAAACACCTTGTAAAAAGAAAAGATTTAACTTCTGGCTGCTTTCTACATTTTTTTCATTCTTGCTGCTCATCACAAGGTACCTGTGATTAAGAATTAGTGCTGGAGCTTGCTTTTCTCCTCCTCCCTCCCAGTCACTTTACCTTTTGTGTTGTGTCTCAGGTGGTGAGCCTGAGAGCAGGCACTGTTTCCACACTGATATTCTCATTGATATTAGTAAGCCATTTCATGGTCCTTATTTGAATGAAGATGATAAAAACACATCAAAAACACCAACTGAAGACCAAACAATCTTCAAGGAGTATTTTTACCCGCACACCCTCACTGAAACTTAAACTTAAAATTGTTGGGTTGAATAGTTTGATTCAGCACTATCTGGAATCCTTGAGGATAGATCATGTGGGGCTAAGTTCCTCAAACCATTTAAGTTAGGTTTTTCACTGACATTCAAAGGGCAGAAAAGTACTCTGAAGATTGCAATAAGTATCCCATTGTCCCCCTAAACTATTGTTGTATTCGAGAGTGAGGAATACTTTGTGTCAATCACCTTAATGAAAAATATGTCTTTGATGAAATGTAAGCCACATACAGCAAACCACGCTTTTTGTTCCATAGAAGTTAGGAACATATTTTGGCTGAGATGTAGGCGGTTTGACCAGCACTTTACAAAGCTCTGCAGTGTACCTTTCTCTTCAGCTTTCTTCATCAGCTTGAGGATATGTCTAAACTTACAAACATCAGGAAAACGATGACGTTACACTGTCTTCATGCTGCTGCTTCCCATGGGGTGGGGAGATAGCAAAACTGGCTGTATGTAAAAAGATCCCTTTGTTCAGCCAGACCCAAATCAGCATGCTTTACTGATTACTGAAAGGATCTTTCCAGATGCTGTGGTTTTCCTGGGGTGACATCACATCTGTGACTGAACCAGCCCTGGGATATGCTTGTGCTCCTAGGAAATCCACTTCCAAGCAGCCAGACCAGCAGATATGGACCTCGGACAATAGTATTTTACTTTTTTCTCCTCAGCAACTATTTTATATGTCGGTGTCACAGGCACGTCATATAAGGAAATGCCTCTTGATATTAGTACTTGAGAAGTGATGGAGACATGGGTGTGGTGCAAACACAATGGCGGAGCCAATCTGGCCCTCCTCTGGTGCGTCTGCACTGCGCTGACCTCCCTGCCACGCCTCCCCCTTCTCCTTCCCAGTAAGCAGCAACAACTCAGCTGTCGAGAGGTTAGGAGAGCACTGCCCCCCCCATCCTACCCCACAACCCACTGCTGGAACTGACTCATATTTAAAATGAAAGGGAGACTATTTGCAAGCGTGAGTGATCCAAGTGTGCACTAGAAAATCTCACAAGCAGCAATTGGATTAGGCTAAACAGGACTTCATAATTCCCAGTAGACATTACCAAGGGGGGGGCACAGTTTGCTCCCAAATTACCAGGCCAAATTGTTTGTCTCTGGACCCAGGCTTTATCTTGCGAACCAGACACTCAGATCTGATATTTCTTGTAGACAGTACATGATTGACATGTTAGATACCACACTTGTTGGGTTTTTCAGCCGTGAATATTTGTTGCTGTTCCACCACTTGCTGTTCACAGCAGTGGGTGGAGCTTCACAGAATGGATCTGAACTTGGTGCCTCCTTCCCTGCCCTCCACGAACCTTTTATGTTCTGGGGACATGCCCATGTGCTTCCTACTAGTTTCAGCAAGAGAGTTGGGAGGAAGTGATGAAGGCAGAAAGTTCTAGAAGAATTCCAGACTGATGCCTGGAAAATCTGGTCAGTCTATGTTTCTCAAGCTGAACTAAAGCAGCTTACCCAAATATTTCCAAAATTCACAATAAATCTTTATTAAAACCTTCTCTGGCTTGTCAGTCTTCCAGCCATCCAACATTAATTTACAAAAGCAGACTGTTCTTCAAAAAAATATAGAAAAGCCATCAGTGAATACGCTGTTCTTTAAATCTGTTTAGGAGGCCTCATTTGCATAGCATTCCAATGATGTTATTGATAATCCCCCTGTCAAATGTAGTCCAGAACACTTCTGAACCAAACAGATAATATTCTTCTGACAGGCAATTGTAAATTGTGAGGGACTCATGTTCGGGCACAGCAAAGCCCACCCACAAAGTGCAAGATATAGAAGTTGAGGCATAACAAATAGGATTGCTTTCGAAACTGTGTATAAAAACAGCCCCAATGTCCATCATGCTGCACAGAATCAAAATAAGAAACAGGCTCCCATTCTGAGGATGTGCCAATTTAAGGCCCGTCCAAAAAGCTTAAACAAATAGATTTTACTCTTAACAGAATGCGTGGGCTAGCCCTAGACAAATACCAACAGTGTGATACCTTGATCACACATAACCAGTGATGGGTAGACTTGGTGCAGGGAGATGCTGAAAGCTGTTAGGAGACCCCCTGTTCTGCTCAGACACCTACAATTCCCAGAGGGAAGAGGGATTGATTGTTAAACCACTCTGGGAATTGTAGCTCTCTGAGGGGAACAGGGGGTTTCCTAACTATTCAGCATTCCTAACAAACGACAATTCCAAGGAACCTTCGCGGGAAGCCATAGCTGTTCAAAGTGGTAAGATGTGGCTTTCAATGTATAGTGCATATGGGACCCAAGTGTGTGAAGAAACTATCCTTGCTGTGCAAAGGTGGAATTTACATAATTTTCTCTTCCTGCTTTTACCTCTGCTTCCATCCATCACTGGCCTTTGACCCCCAGAATGGAATGGGGCCCCCACCCTGAAAAAGTTCCTCCATCCCTGACCTAGACTGATGTTGGAGCCCATATTAGCACAGATGGTGGGAGTCAACACTCAGAGAAACATCCTACCACCCTGATGCCAATCTCAAGTGGTGAGTGCTGACAAGCTTTCTTGGGGCCACTGAGAAAGACGACAAAGGTGTTAGCATGCTCAGAAGGGTAAAACAACAGCCAGTTGTCTCTCGAGGGCCTCTTTAAAAGCTAAATCCCATTGATACTCACACGATAATTTTCTTTAACAAGAATGTCTTTCCTCTGTGCAGAATGGGGAGCATTTTGACCTTGAGAAAAAAGCACCACGAGCTATTTTTGAACAGCAACCTTTGCTCTTCCTCTTATCCATAATGGTACTTTGATGTGGAAAATATCTCAGCTGAAGATACATTGTAAAGATCTTCCTGGACCTGATAGAAATGTGGCCACCCAAAAATTCTCACTCATGTCCAATCTAGATGAGATGCTTTAGATCTTTGGTTGTTGTGTCTCTTTAAATGTTTTTTAAAAGGCGACTGCAGGGTTGGAGCAATCTGGATTGGGGTTCTGGTACTGGGAAAGATTTTTTTAAAAAAACCCCCAAACTTTTACTGATGCTGGATGAACTGACTGATGCTTGGAAGTTTTCTCTTAATGGAACAAACAGCAGCTGTTCACAATTTCTATATTACAATTTTTATGAGGAAAGCAGAGTGAGGATTAAAAAGTTAACCCCTCTCCCCCAGGACTCACTCACACAGAAATGTGCTCTCGCCTGTTCAAGCCACTTTGGAATGAGTTAAAAACAAAAGCAATGTCATGACAGCCCTAATTCCCACATATGCGCAATGTTGACTAGAATATTTCTAAGCAAGAGGAATATCTTGACAGGAAAACAGGAAAACACCTGTTTTCTTGACGGGTTTTGGAAGCTCATTCCAATTAGCTGTGGATTGGGCTTTTATTGTTCCCATGATGCTTGGGGAAGAAAACATTTCAGAGTCTCTTAAATGCCACACCTGATTTTCAATTTCCACTTTTCAGTTGTTTTTTTCAACGTTGGTTTTTAAGAAAGAAATGGCTTCTTGTATCACTTTGACTATGTTTTCGTTTGACAAAGTTATAAGGACATTAGCCAAGATGGAAAGTAGTCTAATGGCCAATCAAATGGATAATTGCACTTTATTATGTCACTGTGACTGAGTTCAGTTATGTTGGGGGGGGGAGAGAGAACATTGTACAATTGTGATCTGAGCATTCTTCTCACATCCTTTCATGCATTTTATGGCAAAGAAATTTGTAAAAAGAAGACTTTAAAGTGTTATTTGAAATGAACTTGAAAATCTGAAAACTGACATTCAAGAACATTACAACGAGATGCCCAATCTTCACCAAAGGTCAGTATTCATTCACCATCCTGCTGTATCAAGAGAAGACTGGATACTCTTTTCCAGCACTGAGGAACCTGTGGCCCTCTAGACATTGCTGGACTTTAACTCCCATCATCCCTGTCCACTGTCCATTCTTGCTGGGCCTGATGGGAGTTGTAGTCCGGGGCTACAGGTTCCCCGTCCCTACACTATTCTAAGGATTCTAAAGGGAAGCTTTCTGTTCAAGGGTCATTGTTCTCTGATTATATTTCTTATCAATACATCTAGGAACAATTTGTGATATGTGTGTGGGGCATTTGTACACCATGATGAATACATATACATCATATACATATACATATACATATACATATACATATACTCATCATGGTGTGTACACACACCCCTACACCATGATGAAAAGACAATCAGGTTTGTTGGTTTGCTTTTTATAAAGTTGTCCAGCATGTGTTCCTTAATAGGATCATATTAGAATTTATTGCAAAACAATAAAAATATTAATAAATAATCCCCCAAACAGATTGGTGGGCTAGACAGTGGGAAGAGGAGGAAGTTCCATTGTGCAAGTGGAAATTCTTGCACTGGCGGGATGCATTCATTGGATACCGCCCAGAGCTTTCAAAATGCTGCTGCCATTCTCGTGTCTGGATGGGTCAGAATTTTATGAATAGTGCAAGTAAGGTCAATGAAGCATATATAGAGGAAAGCATGAGTGACATACCTGAATCTGGCCTTTGTACTTAATATTTTGGGAAATGATGTCAAGGCAGTTTGGACTGAGCTTTTTGGCGACTTCAGAACTTAAGCAGCAGGTCTGTCAGCTTTGTATTAGTAAATATTTGTGGACCAGAAGTTTGGAATTTTGCTGCATGTTTTGTTTGTTTACCTCCTCTTTACTAGTCCTCCACCCCCCCCAGGTGTCATAATAGTAGCACATCTCTTGAAGGCAGACTATGTTTCTTTCTCAGACAGTGTGACCCACATTTATTACTAGAACCATATGGACTCAACCGACAACCCAAAATTCCTACCCAAAGAGAGCTGGGAAATTCAGTCCTTTACCCTGGATCAAAACACTGAGTCACAAAGTTATAATCCTTCCTTGTTTTTCATTTGCATTCTAGGTCAATGCATTATGTTTTGGCATGCATATTGAGACTGAATGACTTGTGACAAGCCCGTGCTTTTGCAAAAGCAGTGTCACTACCAGGCTGGAAACATTGAATTGGCCAATAACTCTTTTCTTTTCTTATGGCGACTGTTGCCAGATAGGAAAGAGAGTGGGGGCTGTTCCCCTTCCCATCGCTGGCTTCCACCACCAAATATTTCCTTTGTTCTGTTTTAATTATATTTTTCATTTTTACACATGCTGTGCATTTTTGTGCTGTGGGATGAAGGGGCGATATGAAGATTTACTAACACTAATCTGCCCAGTGTATTGATTTTCCTGGTACTGATTATAGTTTATAGATTCCTTTGCCAGCATCTTCTTTGTATCTAATTCCATTCTGCTTCTAGTTAAATGGGGGGGGGGGGTGTTTACCGGCAGCTCCTTCTTGTAGCTTGATGTTTATGGGGAATAGAAGACTGCAGTCATTGTGGCAAATTCCCTCTCTAGCCAATCAGTGCAATCCGGCCCACCCCATGTGCTTCAACTAGCCAATCTGTGCTGCTTTTCAGATTGGATGAGACTGAGAAAAACCCTTCTAATTTGCATGCAATTTTACATAGATTTCTAAATCCAAGAGAGTTTTGTTTTTTTAGTGTTTTCATTTTATAGGTTATATAAAATAATTTGAGGGTATCTTCAAATAATTACCATATTTTTTGCTCTATAAGACTCAATTTTTCCCTCCTAAAAAGTAAGGGGAAATGTGTGTGTGTCTTATGGAGCGAATGCAGGCTGTGCAGCTGTCCCAGAAACCAGAACAGCAGGAGGGATCGCTGCTTTCGCTGCACAGTGATCCCTCTTGCTGTTCTGGCTTCTGGGATTCAGATTTTTTTTCTTCTTGTTTTCCTCCTCCAAAAACTAGTTGCGTCTTATGGTCTGGTGCGTCTTATAGAGCGAAAAATACGGTATGCAGGGTCTAGAGTGGATTTTTGTTGGTAAATCCATATGGGTTCATTATTGAAAGGAGAGAAAAGTCTGTGAGAATATTACAGGGTGCACTTTGGTAACTCTGGTGAAAATGAAAGACTTTTAAAGATGGCCGAGCAAGGTTTTATGAGAAGTCTCCTTCCTGCTTTCCGCAGGAACTCCGCTGAGCCAGACTATTTACACAAACAATTCTTTAGTGAAATGACCATATTTCAATTATTTTAAAAATGGAGTGATTCAGACATGGTGTAACCTGAGTGGTTGTCTGGGAATGCTAAGAGGAATTTGGATTTATGATTATTGCAAAAGAAGAAAAACCAGAGGTTTTTCAAGCTTGCATCATCCATAAATCCAATTAATGTGAATTCTTGTTTGTGGCAAAAACCAAAATGTCTACTTGGTTACAGAATGAGGATGAACAAGAAATCATGCAGCAACAATAGAAATGCTGTAACAGCCATTCACATTCATATGTAATATAATATTAGGGTTTCTCTGGTGAAGAAGTTGGTAAGTGATTGAAGTCTTTGAAAAGTTGCTCTTGATGCTTTGCAACCTCCAGAGGCTCTCTCTTTTTCCAAGAAGTCCCTGGTGACCTGTGGAGAATATTTCAGTGGCTGCAGTGTAGGCCAGGATAACAGATCAGTAATGCAGCTGTTTAGGGGTGGAAGATGTGCAGGCAGTGTGTTTGTTCCTTTCTTCTCACAAGTATTTCTGAAGATCAGAAGTCTGAGAAGGAGGACTAGAGGGGATCTGCATACCCTCCGATGAAAATGGGGACGTCCCATTCCATAATGATAATTTTACTATTTATAACCCCACATATCTTACTAGTTTGCCCCAGCCACTCTGGGCGGCTTCCACCATTTATAATAACATAATAAAACATTAAACATTTAAAAAAAACACTTTCCTATACAAGGCTGCCTTCAGATGCCACGGCGGTTGGATAACTCCATGCCCTCCAACATTTCTCCAATGAAAATAGGGGCATCCCAAGAAACAGCAGGATCAGTTCAGAAACAGGGATGGCTTCTCTAAATCTGGGATGTCCCTAGAAAATAGGGACACTTGGAGGGTCTGGATCTGATGCACCAATATCTGCCCAGCAGAATAGTGAAAGCGTGCATTGGGCAAGTCACACACACGCAAAAAAAGGTAATGGCCATTTTGGTTTCCCAGTGCAAGTTAATGGGAGGACCCAAGCTTTGGGTTTCTGAGTATTGCTTCAGAATTGGGCTTCACGTCATGGCAATCCTTTTCCCCAATTCAATCCAAAGCAAATAGGGGTCTAATTTGAAGAGCCAAAGCAGAGTCATGTTTTATACTGTGGCACCGGCACTAGAATACAAAATATAATTTCCCAAATGATCCTTACTATAAGATGCATAAACTGTATCTTTGAAACACAATTATTACTTTCATTTTGTCCTCATTGGGGCCACCTTACTGGGACCACCAAAAGCTCACATCCTAATAGGAAATTAGATAATGTAGCAGTATCACCTGAAAGATCTTGGTATGTGCAGTTTTTTCATGTTATACATTTGAGTGTATATTTATGACATTATTTGCCTCTGGTACAGCTGTGTTGCTCGGAAATAAGAATTATGTTCTCTTTATTTTGTGGTTTAGAAACTCTGCTTTTGAAAACAATATCTTTCTGACCATCTCCGGCTTGGATGTCCCTAAAGCTTACATGTGCAGATTATTTGGGATGTTCTAAATATCATTTTGAAGCAATTAGAGCAAGTGTTTTCAGTCATTATTATCTGCAGCCACTTAACCTTCTTCCCATGGAAAACCGCAAGACTGTGGCTGTCCAGTAAAGATTGTCAGTAAAGGCAACAGTGACTATGGTAGGTTTCTCTCTTATCAGGGGCAAAAGAGAAGGAGATGAAGGCAGACAGCCTCCCCCAGAAGCGGACTTCTCTCTTAGCTCTGATACATTCTAAGACAGGCATAGGCAAACTTGGCCCTCCAGATGTTTTGGGACTACAACTCCCATCATCCCTAGCTAACAGGACCAGTGATCAGGGATGGTGGGAATTGTAGTCCCAAAACATCTGGAGGGCCGAGTTTGCCTATGCCTGTCCTAAGGTTTCTGGAACAACCTCCCAGTGACTATAGAATCACACCCACACCCTGATGTCTCCCTCTTATCTCCTCAAGGAACCCAGAAATGTGTATTTGAGGAGATTAGGTACATCTAACAGTGACCTCTCACCACAGTCTCATTAAACTACAGGATCAACAGCCTGGTGGTGAAACCCACAACAAAAGTGGTTTAAATTTGGAGAGTGTCTGTGCCTTTCTTCCATTTTGACCTTGGGCACTTATCTTGCATTTACATTTATTCTGAAATGAGTTGAATAATGGGAATTTTTCTTTTCTTCTGTTTGGAGGCACAGCCTTCTGGAAAGTTTTGGCACAGAAGTGCTTTTGTGCCCATTCATTTTCAACGCACAGGAAAACGTCCAGGAGGATTCTGCCCTTGGTAAACAGAGCCAGTTGGCAAATAGATGTGGCCTAAGGAATCTTAAATTAGATTTCCCCAATCATCTGTCATTTTGTTCCAATTTAAAAAAGTGATAGTTGTTCAGTTGCCAAGCCTCAGATTGTTTAAGTTGTTCTGAGACTAATTTAATGTGTCTCAGGCAGTTGAGCAATAGTGTATATATTTTGTTCAAAATGAGGGCTGTAGAAATTAAACCGGATTTCAAGTGTTTTGGAAGGACCTCTCATGTCAAAAACATTGAATGAAACTTAAGCTTACGGAGCAGGGAGTTGCGTGTGTGTGTGTGTTGAGGGAGTCATACAGCAGCTTACGAAGTGTTCCACTTCCACTTCATAGCATCCATTCTATACTCAATTCTGACAAGAGCAATGTGGATTTGAGGCTCAAACCGTTGGTGAGGGCCAGAGTATGCTGGGATTTTCAGGGCAAGGGTCGTTTGAAATAGCAGGTGCAAACTGCAAAAGGTCCAGAATGCTCCCTGGGACTAGCAAATTAAAACACAATGTATAGAATATTGGAGCTTTTGGAAATCGTTACAAACTTGGCCATTTTCTTGCAAAGAAATGTCCATAGCTGCCAGCTGCTAAATAAAATCATAATGCAGAAGTTTTCTGTATTCTTCTGCTTCTTTTTTTGTTCAAGTACCAGACAGGATGAAAATAAGAGAGAATATAATGAGAGTTCCATGTCCATGGAAGAGTGAGCTTAGGCTTTATTCTCACACTAGCTGGTATAACACCAGGTATGGCACCTCATCAGCGTATACGTATGGTTCATGTTCCTTCCAAAGCTAGCCACAAGTGATCAGGTCAGAGACTCATCACATCCTGGAGAACATTTGGTTTCTAGGACGTTTTTGAGGCATCAGATGTTGTGCTGTTTTACTTCATGGATCCTGCACCATGTGCTATGGATTGTTCCATCTGCATGTCGATCCCTTCACTGTACTATGCACAACTGAGCCCTCTGGCTACTTTTTCCAATTTGTGGGGAATCAGCACAGTAGGCATGAACAAGTCCTCCAGGCGGATCTGTCCCAAAGGCCTAGTCTTTTGGGAACACTTGTTGCAAAATGAATGGAAGTTGTGGACAAAGACACAGCATTGTTCATTTCAAGGGGGCTTTCACCGGAAAACTTCCCACTAGTTTATGACATCACTGTTCAAGGTGCATGGATGGAACCATGAACTAGTGGTGAAACAGGCTTTTGAGAAGAACCTTCAGTTTTGGAAGGAAGCAACTTCAGCTATCAACAAGCAGAAAGCGAGTAAAGTTCCAGTCAGGGCTCTGAGATGGCAGTAGAGATGTCAGGACCATGGACAGAGCACAGGGGCTACATGCCAGGCTCTGACCAGCAAACAGGTAGTCTCTTCAGGTTGCGCTAGTCAGGGACTGTCGGAAACACCTTGGAAGAGCGCTGTTAGGATGTTCAAACTTCACTTCCCTGGGAAATATTTGCTCTCAGTGTAATGGGGTGTTTTCTGCTTCAAAGTCAACCATGGTCATTGTTGCCAGTTAGGGATATGGCATGGTAGTGAAGATGAGATGGTATAGGAAGATGTTGGAAGGGCAGCGCTTTCAGTGTGACTCCTCTTCATCCAAGGAATTAATAGAAGGGTGTTGTATAACCAATTATTCCCAGAATTGCTCAGGGAGGTAGTACACAGCCATCATGACTAGTAGGCATTGATAGCTGCATCCTCCATGAATTTGTGTATATAAATGTGTATAACCAACCCCTTTTTGAAATGATTCACATCGGTGGTCATCACTGCATCCTTTGACAGCGAATTTCATTGTTTAACTAAGTGGTTTGCTAAGAAGTACTTCCATTCTTGGATCTCACACCCCTTCTCTCTATTGGATGATCCTGGTCTGTAGTATTATAAGTTCTGCTTTTTCCACACAATGCATACCTGTATACACCTCTGATAATGCCCTCCTTACCTTTTCTGCACAAACTAAATAGCTCAGTTGAGAAATATTTAGGTCAGGATGTGCCAGGGCGGGCTGCTGATTTGAGGAGATCTTTCATGACTTGTTATGTTGATGCACGCATGCAAATAGTGTGGTGCACATGTGCCTTATCATATTGGCTTATGGTAATTGTAGTCTCCAGCTCAGCTGCTTGGAAATTCAATCATGCATTTGTCATCTAGACAAATGCAACCCAGGGAAAACAATATTTGAGATGTGGAAACAGAAATGACAGAAGGTGTTTGCAAATAATTATTGAGCACAGCCTTTCTTGGACTACAAGTTCCATAATCCCTGCCCATTGGCCATGCTGCTTGAGGCTGATGGGAAATGTAGTCCCCTCCCCCCCCCAAAATATAAATGGAACAAAGCTGGAGAAGGCTGATTGAGAGCATTAACCCTAACAGAGAGAACAGTGGTGCAGAAAACAGTCTGTTCAGCTTTAAAAATGACTCCGTTTGTAACACAGCCAAGCAGTGTGAATCAAAATTCATATTCTAAAGCAGGTAATGATGACCCTCTTCTCTAAACTGGAGCTAAATTTTAATTTACTGGAGTCCAGGTGTGCACCCAAGGCAATTCCTCCTATTTTTTTGAATTTAGAAAGCTTAATCCATTAAACAGGGTAAATGAGGGGTGGGGGGGCTATAGTGTGATTGCCAATTATACTTGAGACTTCAACTGCCAGCATTTTTGGATGAAGACAACTCTGGATAATTTTCTGCAACATCTGCAGTTGATTAAATGTATGTTCCTAGACACTTTCCCTCCATGTCAATATATTTTAAAGCAATAAACAAATACAACATGTTCCAAAGCTATGGGAAGCCACAGTTCTTTATACTGGAGGAAGGGAACAAGAGAAAGATGTGCCTACATTTTCTCTGATGACACACACACAGAGGATTCAGAAGGTCGATAAATGTGGAGATGGTAGTAGTCCAAGGTACTGTGGTTATGACAGAGAGAGCTTGCTAAATCTATCAAAGCATACCAAAGTTGCAATGGAAAGAAGCAGGATAATTGGAGTTTGACATGGTTGAAAATGGGATTTGGTTCTTTTACCTACAGTATTCTCCTTCTGTCGTCGTTGCTGAATTGATTGGCTAGGAAAGAAGGGGCAGTTTTCATGCCCCTCTCATCAGGAGTGGTAGTTCCCTGGAAGTTTCATTGCCTTCATTTCCACTGTTGGCCCTGAACTGCTCAGGGGTTTGTTAAAAGCTCACTGGGGATTGATTGAGACTCTTGAGAGTCCCATGGACTGCAAGAAGAACAAACTTATCCATTCTGAAGGAAATCAGCCCTGAGTGCTCACTGGAAGGACAGATCATGAAGCTGAGGCTCCAATACTTTGGCCACCTCATGAGAAGAGAAGACTCCCTGGAAAAGTCCCTGATGTTGGGAAAGATGGAGGGCACAAGGAGAAGGGGACGACAGAGGACGAGATGGTTGGACAGTGTTCTCGAAGCTACAAACATGAGTCTGACCAAACTGCGGGAGGAAGTGGAAGACAGGAGTGCCTGGTGTGCTCTGGTCCATGGGGTCACGAAGAGTCGGATACGACTAAACAATCACTATATCGCTATGCCACTTTTCAAAGGAATCCCAAAGTGGTTTGCAAACAATAAATAATAAATAAATAAATGATGGTGACATGATAGAACATCACAAATGCAGCATAAATCCTATAACATAATTAACAAATCATCAGTGAAACGATTACAATTTATACAACACTGTTAACAATGCAACACAGATGGACATAATGCCCATGGCAGCAACTCCCTTCTGGAGGTTTAGCCTGGTAAAGAGGAGACTGAGAGGAGATATGATAGCCATCTTCAGATATCTAAGGGGCTGTCACACGGAGGAGAGAGCATGCTTGTTTTCTCCCGTCTGAAGAGTAGCACCTGTACCAATGGGTTCAAGTTATAGGAAAGGAGTTTCCGACTAAACATCAGGAAGAACTTTCTGACAGTGAGAGCTGCTCAACAGTGGAACCAGCTGCCTTGGAAGGTAGGGAACTCTCCTTCATTGGAGGTTTGTAAGCAGAGGTTGGGTGGTCTTCTGTCAGGATGCTTTAGGTGAGATTCCTGCATCACAGGGGGTTGGACTAGATGACCCTCAGGGTTCCTTCGAACTCTACAATGATATAAATGATATGATTCTATTAATGTTTGATTGTTGTTCTTATTTTATCTGTAATCTGCTTTGAGTCCCTGTCAGGGAAAAAGGCAGGGTATAAATAAATATAACAGCAAGAACATGCCTTCATTAAGAATGTCGAAACATCCTGGGAAGAAAGAATACTGCCAATCCACTGCTTCTCTTACCACCTACTGCCTGACTTTATGCATGGCTTTTTTTTTTGGAGGTTAAGTGTCACTGTTTTCTAAGGAACTCTTCTACTAATCTTCCTTCTTTCTAAGTCTTCCAAGATGCCCTTCAATATCCAGTTTTATGGTAGCACAAGGAAGCTGTGAATATATAGCAAAACCTAAAAAAAGAAGAAGTATCAATGTCTCATTTATTTCCAGGAGCACACTGTGTTCTAACTTATACCCTGTTTAAAGAACAAGATATAATGGATTTATAAACATGAAAAGTGGAAAATATTTCAAATAACCTCAGGAATAGGATTGTTTAATAGATATTTTTATTTTCGCATGTCACTTTCTGACATGATGGTTTTCTGGGTGATAAAGTCCTTCAGGCAAGATTTGTGTCGTACTCTGTGTTCTGTACACGGAGAAGAATGTCAACATAAAATAACACAATTAGAGATTAAGTGATAAATGTCATCTGACCATTGTCAGATGTCTTCGGTTAAAAAAACCTTTCTATATACGTAAAATATTTCTCTCAAACATCTCATTTCCTATTACGGTAGTTTTACCACAGGTATGTTAGGGCCATTAAACTAGCTTTTGTCATGCTCCATACTATCTTTTATGGTTTTCAGTAACCATCCAGAGATAAATACAACATATTCTTTGTCATGTTTCATGCAAGTATTGAAAAAGAAACTACTTGGATGTTAATAATTCCCTGTGTTTCCAAAGATTGGAGCTGAGTGTGGATCCTTATGTAGCTAAAGTAGTACTATCCATGCATACTTTGGAGAACTTTGGAGAATCTCAGAGCTTGCAGTACATAGTACAAACAATCTTGGGGGAGGGGCACTTTAAGGTGGGAGAACCACAAAACAACCCGATCAGGGCCTTGTATGCACAGGGGCCAGAGAATACTGGCACTGAATGATGGTGGGAGGAAGGATGAAATAGCACATGGGGGCATGGCTGAATGACTGGACCACTGAACAGGAGCTCTCCACCCTGCAAAATTTTGTTGCAGGTCCCCTTCCTTCTATGAGAGAGGTTACTGGGGGTGGGGTGGCAGTGCAGTCACTATTTCAGATACTTTGGTTGCTAGTGGTGCTGTTTTGTTGGGAATTACTGTATTTTTGTATTTGACATGCATCTGTAATATTTTTATGTCAAAGATAATATCCCCCCCAGTTAATCTTGCTGCCTTAAATGTACATTTTGTATAGGATCTTCTACTTGATGCTGAAAATTGGTTTGATGAGTCTGCAAATCCCTTTGAGATTCCTTTCCTGAAACTGGAAGCATTGTTGAAATGATGTCATCACTTAAATGGAGACTATGGAAGATGTCATCCTCCACTTTGGGATGGATTTTAGTCAAAGGGGCAGGCAATTGTATCCAGCTGTCTCCGTCCATTCATGGAAGGGCCGGGGGAATTGTGAATGGAAAGAAGCAGCATGGGGTGTGCTGCAGGAGAAAAGGGGGCCTTTACAACAACAGTAACAAGCAAACCACTTGTCACAGACCACACTGAGGAGGACTACACTGAGCAGGAATGGTGGGAGCCTCCCCCTGCTCCTGATCAAGAGGACAGTATAGATTTAGGACAGTGGTTTGCAGAGGGACATAGTTCAGAAGGCAGAAGCTGGGAAGTACTGGATGGGGAACAGCTAGGAGAAGAAACACTGGGAGAGAGAGAGTTAACAGATTCACTGTCTCTGGAAAGCATCCATCTGCTCAGCTCAAAGTCAAGAAGAGCTGATAAGGTGGCAGCACAGGAAGCATGGTGGTTTAGAGATCAGGTTACAAGACGTGGTAGTGACTAGGGAAGAAATGGGTGGAACCCTTAATTGGGAGCACCGCCATTCCTAGGAAGGGATTCTTGGTTCTCTTGCTGTGATCATTAAAGATTCTAACTGGTAAGAAGACTCATTTTCCTTTGTTCTGCTTATCTACTGCCAAAGGGGGGAGGAAGCTGATTCCCTGAAGCCTGACAGCCCCTCACCTTCCTCTCTCTTTCCAGGAAGCCTCCAGCGCCACAAAAACCCTTCCATGAGCAGAGGGACAGGGTCAGATATTACTCAGGGTGCAGAGTTTCTATGGGCAAGAGAGTTCTCACACTGAGCCCTACTGCAATGGAGCAGTAGATCCACGGAATGGACAGAAGGACATTTTTGTTTTCCGAGTTTGCTATTTAAAAACAACTTAATGCCGCAGGGATGCAAGGAAGGCAGTGAGAACAAGCAAATAATTTTAACGAGGGAGCAATCCTATAGAATTTTTGGCCAGAAGTTATATATGCATCTGACAAGGGGAGTACAGGTGCAGCTGCAGCTTTATGGGTTATTTAAAAATAAAATACAGCAATTCCCACTGCTCAACAGATTATTTGCTTCTTGGCCACTGAGTTATTGACGGGGGCAGAATGAGGACTATGTATAGCCTGAGAAGCCAAGCAGAGGGAAACTAGTTACTGCAGGTTGAAGACTCAGCAAGCCATGAACCTTTGCAAACTTTTATCTGTGTGAGCAAACTTTGCTCCTGGCTCCAATAGCTGGCCACCTGCAAAGACCTCATATTTGGGGAAACATATTTTATAAACTGTTTCGTTGGGTATTTCAATCTCTATGCAAGCAAGCACATGCATTTCATGAGGGCAAGAGGAAACCATTCATTAAAAGAACATTTCAACTGTCAGGTGAACAATCACATGCTAGCTTTCATGGCAACTGTCTTTTTCAAAGTATTGATGCTATTGAAGAAAATGGATTTCCCTTAATTTCACCTGGAAAAGCTTTCAAACACACCTGTGAACTTAAAATCAAGGACAAATCCACACACATGATAGTATTTCTAGACTGCATTTGATTTAGATAATATTGTTCAGAGGCTATATTAAAAAAGAATATAGGTTCTTTATGTAGGAAGTGTATGTAAGTTATGTTTGCATGCATCCTTTCAGTGGCTTAATTGATGCTTCACTTAAGAGCAGTAGACCTTTTTAAAAAACAACAACAACCTTAAATTCTCAAACGACACCAGTCTTCATGAAAATTTGTCACCTTTTTAGTGCCAATTTCTCTTAATATACTTACTTTTGCATGCAATTTTGCTTAAGATACACAATTTTGAAAGTATCTTTCCTGAATATATGCAGTGTATTGCACATTTTCAAAAATAAAGATTTTATTAAAGCTTTTTCATAATAAAACAAGATAAAAGAAACAGCATGTATTCAGCATTGTTCAGGAACAACTGAAAACATGACTGCTTGCCTTCGTGTCCAGCGAAACAGCCGTAAGCAAAAGCAACATACAGCGGAAGTTCCAAGCAAACAGTCCTGGGAGTAAACAGGCATGTGATACACAAACATCATGCCTATACCCTTTTAAGGTGGAA
This sequence comes from Podarcis tiliguerta, assembly GCF_965153285.1. NCBI lineage: Eukaryota > Metazoa > Chordata > Lepidosauria > Squamata > Lacertidae > Podarcis > Podarcis tiliguerta. Next base: position 48,073,938 of record NC_139536.1, read on the forward strand.
TGGAACTATAGCCTAACAGTCTCCACCATTCCTCCTCTGCCTATTCCCTGACAGCTGGTGCCAAAATTGGATGGAACCCAAACCCAAAGGGCCAGTTCCTTTCTCTCTCTCTCTTTCTGTCATGACTTCCTGCCACCCCCCAACTTCTTGTAAGCCATGTGAAATTAGGCCAACAGTTGTACATTGCCCACCCCTGGCTAATAATATCCATGCCTACTGACTAGCAATACCAATCACAAAGCAAGCATTCTACCGCTGAGCTGAGGCCTCTCGCTGAGAAGCAGCTGAATAAGATTTTCTGTAGTAGCTGGGTCTCAGAACTTCCCTGCATGGCACAGCTCCTCTTCCCTCCCTGCTCTGTACAAAACCAGAAAGAAGCATGCAAAATAACAACAACCTGCAGCGTAGACTACATGATGCAAAACAAGGCAGATGACGCAAGTCTTCTCAGCTTGCCTAATTTCCACCGTTTTGCAGAAGGCTGCTTTTTTTGGCATGTGATTTTGCATAACTGGGCAGGTCACTCACATTGTGTTAGCATGGAGTGCACAGAGCCCTCGCAGACGAGATGAAGTCATCTTCTGTGTTGTCCACAGAGAGCCCTTTGAGCATTGTCAGGCAGGTGGAGCTTGCAACGCTACAGCTTTTGTAACTTGGGGACACCCCGCAGTATTAGGATTCCCCTTCCCCTGCTCCCTGCCCAACCCAAGGTGTCCCCACTCAACTTGAAAGGGGGCTGTAGCTCTCCAGCACCCACAGAACAGGCCTGAAATCTCCTGACCAAGGATTTACACCTCTGCCAGGGTCAAGAACCCCTGCCAGCAGCGTCCTCCCAAATGTAGTTCAAAAGGCATGGAAATAAACTGAGCATCACTGACAGACAATGATGCATTTTCCCTTTTATTGGCCACAGTTGCTGCTTTGCTAGAAAGAGCAGTCTGGCAAATGGAATAACAACCCAAAGAAAAGCCCAATAAAACAATGGAAAATATCTGCAGATGTAGTGGTGATGCTGGTATGGCTAGGGCAGAACATAGGAATGTCAGGAGAGTCCTGATGAATCAGATCTAAAACCCATTTAGTTCAATATCCTGTTCCCAGGGGCCAACCAGAGGCCTGTTGAAGAAGAAGAAGAAAAGTTTGGATTTGATATCCCGCCTTTCACTCCCTTTAAGGAGTCTCAAAGCGGCTAACATTCTCCTTTCCCTTCCTCCCCCACAACAAACACTCTGTGAGGTGAGTGGGGCTGAGAGACTTCAAAGAAGTGTGATTGGCCCAAGGTCACCCAGCAGCTGCATGTGGAGGAGCGGAGACGCGAACCTGGTTCCCCAGATTACGAGACTACCGCTCTTAACCAGTGGCGTAGCGTGGGGGGTGCAGGGGGGGCTGGCCGCACCGGGCACAACATCTGGGGGGGGGGGGGGCGCGCTCGCACTCGCAGCTCTCTGCCCCTACCTGGCTCACTCACTCTCTCTCACTGCAGTGCTGGCTGTGCGAATCCGATCCGAGCCGCAGGGTCGCCACCCACTGTGGAGGGGAGGGTGCCAGGCATGGGGTGCGCTGCGGAGAGAGAGCGAGGGACTATCTGGGGGAGGGACAGTGCAGCGGGGGGGCGGGCGGGCCGCAAATTACTTGCCTTGCCCCGGGTTAGGGGGCGCAAATTACTTGCCTTGCCCCGGGTGCTGACAACCCACGCTACGCCACTGCTCTTAACCACTAAACCACACTGGCTCTCACTGTTGGAAGTCTGCAAGCTGAACTTGAGTGCAATAGTGTCCTTCCCATATATGTTCCCCAGCAACTGGGTTTCAGAGGCGTGCTATTATTTTTTCTTCATGATGTTGGCCATTGACAAGCCTACCACTGTTTTATATTGCCTTCCTTGATAAATGTGGATCTGATTGGTGGAAAATGCAAGCGTCAATCAATTGGGAAGAGGCCATAGCTCACTTGTAGAGCATCTGTAGGCAGAAGGTCCCTCCCAAATTCAGCCCCTGGGGTGTCCAGGTAGGGACAAAGGTCTGACTCAGGATAAGGCAGCCCCCTAGGTTTCTATTGTTATTTTGTATTGTGATGTACTTTTCTTGTATTATTATTTTTTGTATCAATATGCATCAACGTTGTTCACTGTTGGAGGGCCTTATATACAAAGTAGCATATAAATAAATCAAACCCAACATACTGCGTTCTTATACTGGAAGCAGAACGTAGCCATCATGGCTGGCAGTCACTGACAGCCTTAACCTCCATGAACTTTCCTAAGCCCCCTTTAAAGCCATCCAGGTTGGCAGTAGTGAATCTCAGAGTTTGACTATGTGCTTCATGAAGAAGTTCTTCCTTTAGTCTGTCCTGAATCTTCCAGTGTTATCTGGTTAATCTTGCCCTGCATAGTCCATAGGATACAAAAACAATATTGGAGCTTACAAGTCCTTCATCTTCTCTTCAAAGAGCTAAGATGAGCCTCATGATAAGATTCATCGACACTGAACTTCGCTGAGCTTCCAGAATGACTGGCTTGTTTACATGCACATGAAAGAGAGCTACGTAAGTAACAGAGCCACAAAACCAGGATTAACAAAATTTATATGAAAATACAGTGAAAAGGCTAAAAGACAGGAGCTACGGATTGCAAAATCCTTCATCGTATGAAAGCCTTCGTCCACTTTGTTCTTTGTTTTAGGGTCCAAAGAAAACATGATGCCATCCACTAAATTAGCAATTACATGAATAGCTTTAAAAAAATAAACAGCAGTTAGGTTCCCAATCCAGTTTGGCAGGGGGAGGGGAGGGGAAGTGAGGCTTTAACCCTTTGTCTACCACTGCAGTCCTAATTTGGGTGGGTGGGGAGGGGGTCCCACACCTGCTCTTCACTTAAAAAAAATCCATTCATACATTTGCTAGTTTTATGAATTGGCATCATGTCCGATTTGCCCTCCAGAGGTCAGAATTCTGGAGCTGACTGTGGAGCTAGAGGAAGGGAGGCAAGTATGAAATAATACCTTAGCTTTGGGGTGATCGTGAGCAGTGCCCCATGGTGTCAGCTGGGTCTAGCTCAATGTCTGCTGATCAGTTGTGGGAGCAGGGACTTGTGGGGGGTTAATGTGTGGACTCAGGCTACATATGGTTCATACATCTCTCCCATGCGAGTTTTCTGTTGGATTTTACAGCGGGGATCAGAAATAACACCACTGAAGTATAATTCACTCATGGTTAGCTCAGCTTCAGTGGAATCGCATCTTAGGTGAATGACCACAGGCAGCAAAGAGCAGCACCCCCGCCCTCCAGTCTCCTTCTCACTTCGAATAACTGGCAATTCTATTTGTGGCATGCCTCAGTTTTTATGTCATATTTGGGGGTGTGGGGCTGTGCAAATGACCCTTCCATCTCGTGATGGAAACACGAGATGGTATAGGCTTTGTTTTAATCTACCTTTCTCTAAAGCCTTTCCAAATGCTCCTGCAATTACCTTAACCATGCGGCCCTTTCCAGACACCGGTGGCTCACCAGAGCGGATTATAACACCTGAAGTGAAGTTTCACTTTTCAGCCACCCACAAAGGTGAAAAGACTGGGGGTGGGAGAACACAACCCAATAAAAACAGCCGCTCTGCTCGAAACCATTCAATGGCAGACTTTTAAGCGTTTGGATCTTTAAAGAACCTAGTTTGGATAACATTTCTAACTATGCCTTATGGCTACTAAGAGTTATTAAAGTTTCCTTAGTGCTGGTGTTTTACTGAAACACTTTTCATTTGGTTTCTTCAGGTTTTTTTTCTTCCTCTGTGGAAGTGGATTCCATTTTTCAGCCTCATTCTCAAGGCACTTTAGCATTTCTTTAGAATTTCGGAAGGTGTGGGTTTTTGAGTTTACCTTATTGTTGCTGGACAATGCTCAGCAAATGGATTTCAACAAGCATGGCACATTCATTGACCGTGGGGGATATGAGGAAACCTCTGCACGTTCCAGAACTTCACATGTGCAGTGGAACCTCTGTTCGTATCCTGGAGTATATGTCTCTGAGCCTGAGGCTGTAACAGATTTAGATACTAGCTGAACGGCCATGGCGTGCAAGACAGAAATTCAAGCATATGTGCTTGTTGTCATCAGAATGTAGGTTCTGTAATCTGAGTATATGGCAATCGCAAAGGCCATGTCAGAAATGGCCAGCACATTGAAACACTAATAACAACATCTGCATTAAAGAAGGTACCATAAAGCAGTTTAAAAAACAAAACAACTGAATATCAAATCACTACGGGGTGGTCTTTCAGTTCTCTGTTGGGCCTAAGGGTACAAGACTCCAGAAGTTGAAGCTAGTGGGGAATTTAATGTGCTTTTACTTAAAGCTTAGATTTTTCAGGGAGCCTTTGAATTTCATTGAATGAAAAATGAGACCATTAAAATAATAAATTCAAGTTAGCAAATGATAGTAATAATCATGCTGTCAAAGGTACATTTGTTTCTACAGCTGTAGACCAACTCATATTTTTTTATTATACTTTAAGCTACTTCAGTAGCACCTTTTATCGCCAGACCAAAAATATGAAAATTATTCAAGTCATTTATTTATTTAAGCAAGTCAATTTTGGATGAACTCTTCATTCCAGATTTTGAGAATTTTATATGCACATGCAAACTATATATACAGTAAATCCTTTCTTTTACTTTTCTTATCCATGCTGCTTAAGCCGTCATTTTCACACATAACTGAAAATGTATTAATTTTAACTCCTGAATTGTTCCCATCCAATTGCATAATCCTGAATGGCAAAATGCCAGGTTAAGATGTGATATGGTCAAGAAATAAGCCATTCTCTTAGTACTTCGAATGCTTCTTTTTCATCTCCACCTTCCTTTAGAGGTCCTGCTTTCCAATTTCATTTGCTGAACCAAAAATGGTTTCCCACTTCATTGTTCATTTCTTTTTCACACCCCTGTTCTTTTGCTGTGAACAATGTAGTAGTAATAATAATAATAATAATAATAATAGTAATAATAATAATAATATTTTTTAATATCCCACCCTCCCCAGCCGAAGCTGGGCTCAGAGCGGCTAACAACAATAAAAATAACACAGCATTCTAAAATCAATTCAAATATCCATATTGGGCCCTTCTCCTCCCTACTCCCAAAGTAGGATGTGTGTTATTTTTTGACTCTCTAAAAGGAATCTGGTACCTATTCAACTGCTGGAAGGAAGGCTCATTGTGAGCTCATTCATTTCACACAAGGCTGAGGAATCTGTGGCCCTCCAGTTCTTGTTGGACTTCAATGCCCATCAACCCCAATCAGCATGGCCAATGGTAATAAATGGTGGTTGTTGTAGTCCTGTAATATTTGAAGAGCCACCAGTTCTCCGATCCTGCTTTAATGTATTGGTAGTAACTGGTTTCACCTTAAGGGCCAGGCATGAGACTGTTGTGTGTCACATGTCTGTTTACACTCCAGCACAGCTTGCTGGGAACTTCCGTTTATGTATAGCTTTCGCTTTTCACTACTTGCTTTGGACACGAAAGGGATCAGGCATGTTTTCCTTTTGTCCTGATGTATGCTGAATAAACTGCTTGTAAATATGCTGACACAACCTCTCCTGCCACTTCTGTTTGCGCATTATCTCTGCTGAGTTGCATGCTCCAGCTTTTGAAGCTGTGAGTTGCAGATGCTGCAAAAAGGTCTGGAGATCAACCTGGCACACTGGCCAGTGGGCTGGAGCCAGCTGGGGGCCTGCCAATTGCCCCCGTTTCCTTGGTTGTATGCCAACAGTTGTAGTCCTCTAATATTTGGAGAGCCACCAGTCCCCCAATCCTGCTTTAATGTATTGGTAGTAACTGGTGGTACCCGGGATCAGTGGGGATGATGTGGTAATTGATTCCCCACTCTTCCACATTGGAAGAGGAAAGGCTCTTTCTGCTTCCATGCTTCTTCACTCTGTAGCAGGCCAAGCAGTGTTTGTGTTACAAGAGACACTGTCTCTGGGTAGCCTTTTTAGGACTCCTATTGGGAGTGAACCTGCTGAATCCACACAAGGACCCACCATTCATCTCCAGAGCACAAAACCCTCCTTTCCCTTGCCGCCTGTCTACCTGCCCTCTCCAAGAATGTGGCAAGTGACAAGATCATAAAGATGGAGGACCAGCAATCTCTTGACTTGATCTCCTGGGCAAGTGGACCCAGAGGGAGGGGACAAGTGAATAGGCAGTGATGGGCAGTGGGAAGGAGAGGAAAGCACTTGCATAAGAGCCTCCCCAAATCTAGAGCCAACATTGATGCCTCCCCTGCTAAGTCCATCTCAGAGTCTTGTTGGGCCTGGCATGAGACTTCCCCCTCTGAATATGCTGATACAGCTATTTACTGAGACTGGGTAAGACGGCAGGCGTTTTTGAAAAAACCATAGCTGCCAGAAGAGAGGCCTCAACAAGATCAATTCTGAAGAAGCTCTGTATAAAATATTTACATTGGAATCTGCAGCTCTCTATTCCAATTCTAATCCAATACAAATATTCAGCAGCGGCCCCCAGCTAATTCGCACATTGAGCTAAGAAACAGATTTATTTTTATTTTTTTAAGGTGAAGAATTAAAGCCAACTCCATTTTCCATGTCGATCATCTCTGCCTTTGATATTTGAACTTTTGGTAGTTTTCCTCATTTAGGAATCAATTGCACATGATTGAGAAGCCCAAGGCATCTGAAAAATGCAGCATTTTAACTAGGTAGGGTTTGCAAAGATAGATTTACCTTTGGTAAATTGAGATATATGATGTGCATATAGCTTCCATGGATACCATAGCTCTACACTGACTGTTTCTCTGCTTCTCTGTTAAGAACCATGGTATTACAGCCTTGTTGAAGTCCATGCAGCCAGTTGTCTCATCTGCTCTGGATTTCTGAGTGCCTTCTGATGATGCACAGCCCTAAACTTTGTAGAAAGAAATGAGTTCACAGCTTCCTCAGTGGCAAGTAGCAAAGAGCATGACGGCTTTCAATATGACTGGATTGCATTGTAGAACCATCACTCTCCCCCCACAACTCTTTTCAAAGCAGGGGTGGAGGAGGAGTCTGTTAGAGAGCTATGGAAGAGAGATTTGTGCTCTCCAGTAGCAGAGTAAGCACAATGGAGATTGCTCCAAGCACATTTAAACTTGGTTAGATATGCATTTGCCCTCGTCAAACCTGAGACTCCACCATAGCAGGCCCAGGCACTGCAGACCCCCTCTCTGGCTCATCGCGACCCGCCCTCTGCCTGCACAAAAACTCTCTCTCTCAAACTCCTCCTCTTGGCCCCACCCCATGTCCCACAATAAGTTTCAGCTCCCCTCCTCATGGACCCACCCTCTGCCTGAACAAACTCCCACTCAGGCTCTTGCTCTCCTCCTCCTCCCATTGGATCCACTCTGTGTACACACAGATTTCAGGAAGAGGAGGATGAGCTCAAATATGTGAAAAAGGCAGGACAGGACAGGAGACACTTTTCGCCCCCCAAAAGGATGACCACATTTTTCTAGGGATGGACGGCAACCCCATCCCCATTGTAAAACTTAAAAATACTGCATCCAGCTGCCTGCAGCTTGAAAACCTTGATTTTGTGGGCACCTTGCCACTGTGCCTTGGATGTGCAGAAGGAGCGATGGGACTTGATTGTGTTCCATTGCTCTTGGGGGGGATTGTATGGAGGGGAAACATGGCCGCCTGCAGTGTTTACATATTTTGCTAAGGTCTCTTTGACTGTCTTCCTCACCCTGCTCCTCTCCAGTGCTTCTGTTCTCGTGATTTATCTGTATCAACCCATTTCAGACCTATTTTGTCATAAGGCAAGACAACCTCGGTTTCTGTATCCAAAATTTAAATCTTTGGGGGACTTACTTTAGGAATGCTAGTGTCTTCTTTCTGAGCCATTACTTCTCCAGATAATAAATTATAAAGCCCTGGCAATCGCTGGGTAATCTGGATGAAATCTTCTATAGTAGGATACAAGTTTAAGAAAACATCCAACTTTTCTAGCATTCAAAATTGAGAATTAAATCCATATGATCCCATTCTTTCTGAGCTTACTGAAAGTTCTCCAGTTTCACCAGGAAGTACTACTACCTGCATATTAAATACAACTAAAGCTCTGCACTAATCTGTGGGACCCTTAGCCCTTACCTACTGATTGTTTCTCTGTTCAACGGCAGTTCTGCATAGTGGGGAATGCCATTGTCACACTGCACCACTAGCACAAGGTCCTGGGTTAACTCAGAATGCTTCTCAATTTTGCAAATCTTAAAAGCTGCTTGGGATGCAGTAGTTATTTCACTTTATCCCTCTTTGCTCGTGCAGCATCTTATAGAACTGGAGCAAAAGTTTACACATGGACAGATGATTCTTTTTTAATCACTGAAGGCAAGGATGCAGTTCATGGAAGACTTCAAACTACATAGTTCTGAACATATGGAATGCATTACCAAGAGCATAAATACGTTTAATAGAGAACTGGTTGAGTTTCTTAAAATAAGTTGAAATGATTATATGGAAACACAGGATGAAACGAAAGATTATATATCTATCTGCCTTTTTGTATGTCTTTTTTTTTGCAGTCAGCTACTTTGCTGAACATAAATTTAATTATGAGCCTTTGCTATTGTATAATTACAAGTATGGAGAACCGAAGTGTTCCATGCATGAAGCTCTTCCCGAGAAAGAAAGGACCTTGAATGGCAGTCATATCATGTTCATACACTCTCATTAAAAGTGGCTTACACAGTTCTTCCTAGTGTTAAGAACGTCACCGTAATGCAAACCTTTCTGCTTGCATTTTCGCTTTTTGTGTGTTCAGTGGCCTCTGGGGAGCAGTTGGATTCACTTGCCGAGTTCCACAATCTCAGCAGATGGAGCTGGAAGAAAACTCTGAAAGGGCTGAATCCATGAGCCAGGCCTCAGCTGTGCAAACCAAGGTCAGTACCAAGGTTCAATCCCAGAAGAGACTGAGTTGCTGTAATGAAGAAAAAGTGCTGCGCAGTGTGTGTGCTGAGTCCGGCTGCCTTTTTCTCACCATACGACCACAACAGTAATGATAATGGAGCATTAATGTAGCTACTACATACTGACTCGATGGCCCTTGTGGTCTCTTCCAACTCTATGATTCTATGAGTTATCGACCCAAGTGAAAAAAAACTCACAGTGCAGTCAAATCTAGCATTAAAAAAAAAATAAAAATCTGCCCATTTGTAGATTGTGTTAAGTTTTAATAAATAAAATTCCAGGTTGCAAAAGCAATGTGGAAAAATGCTAAAAATGTCAACTTCTCCACCTACTGAATGGCAGAGGTCAGTTGCACTGAGAGACAGTGGCATGCTCAAGGTTACCTAGTAAGCAGGCTGGGAGGGCAAATTTCACAGGGGAAAGCCATGAACAATGCCAGACTTAGCACCTACTCAGGACCTCTCAGATTTCCTTTTGTGAGCTCATGGTGATTTTTGCTTATGGTATTGGGGTGCTTTTGGGGCAGATATACTCTTCCATTTACATGGTGCATGTTCCTTCACTTCCTGCTCATACCGAAAATGTTTCCCCCCTCTCCGTATCCCTTAGTTAAACCATAAAAGGTAAAGGTAAAGGACCCATAGACAGTTACCATATGTCCAGTCAAAGGCAACTATGGTGTTGCAGCGCTCATCTTGCTTTCAGGCCGAGGGAACCAGCATTTGTCCACAGAAAGCTTACTGGGTCATGTGGCCAGCAGAACTAAACCGCTACTTGTGCAACAGAACACTGTGACTGAAGCCAGAATGCACAGAAATGCCGTTTAACTTCCTGCTGCAGCGGTACCTATTTATCTACTGCATTGGTGTGCTTTCGAACTGCTAGGTTGATGGGAGCTGAGACAGAGCAATGGAGCTCATTCCATAGCAGGGATTTGAACTGCTGAACTTCTGATTGACAAGCCCAAGAAGCCCGCCTTGAACTATAGCACAAGAATGCCCCTCCAATAATGTGGTTTCATTTGGGAAGCATCACAGAACAACTAACAAAGACAGTCCAGTACAAATCCACCACTAATGTACTGTTATTGTACCAATGCCATGATACAGCCACCAAAAAATCCCCAGTCTAGAGGGGTCCTCAGGACACTTTTTGCATCTTTAAGCTGGTCTTTCGAATTCCTGCTTTGTATGTGGTTGGAGCACATATGAATTAAAGGAGATGGGTGTCTTCTGCTGCCATGATGTGTACTGTGGGGCAGGCCTCAGGTTCTAACCTCACCCAGGTGTATCAAAAAATAACTGGGGGGAAACCCGGCACCCTCACTTACAGCTCACCTGAGCTGTTCATCCTTACTTTACAAAAAGCACGGTGACAAACGTGAGTAAGGCTTGGGGAGGTAACTGTGTCATACAAAAATATACTTGCCAAGCCAAAAGAGTCAGGTAAGACATCATTAAATTAATACTTTGTGCTCTGTATGTTCTCTTTCTGAAGAAACCAGTCAAATCTATAGCTGGAGGCAATGCAAATAGATTGTGTCAGGGTGCTACTGTTCTGCCACCTTGTGGCTAGTCACTATCTTAGCTGTTAAAACTGAGGGACTGCTTACTTTTACTTTGTTGGAATTACAGTGGTACCTCAGGTTACATACACTTCAGGTTACATTCGCTTCAGGTTACAGACTCCGCTAACTCAGAAATAGTGCTTCAGGTTAAGAACTTTGCTTCAGGATGAGAACAGTAATCATGCTCCGGCGGCACAGCAGCAACAGGAGGCCCCATTAGCTAAAGTGGTGCTTCAGGTTAAGAACAGTTTCAGGTTAAGAACAGACCTCCAGAAAGAATTAAGTACTTAACCTGAGGTACCACTGTAACTGGATGGAACAAACTTTTTTTGATGTCAGTACAGATTATAATCTGCCTACTTAGTCTAAGAAGATGAAACAAAGGGATCTTGTGAGCCAGGGCAGGGGGAAAGAGATGAATATATTACAAGGATATAGGGACATAGAATCATAGAACTGCAGAGTTGGAAGGAACCCAAGGGTCATCTAGTCCAACCCTCTGCAATGCAGGAATCTCAACTAAAGCATCCATGACAGATGGACATAGGAAACTGCCTTTTACTTGGATAGCTTTTGCCAGCTGTGACTGGCAGTGGCTCCCCAGAGGAAGGATTTCTACATCAGCAGCTGTCTGGTGCTTTTTAAAATTGGAAGCATCAGAGATTTACAGCACAATCTGAGTCCCAAGTGCGGCTGGGATGGGTTTGAATTCAGCCGATCTTGGGCTTTCACAGCTCCAGACCCTCCAAGTGTCCCTATTTTCCAGGGATAGTCCTGGATTTACAGAAGCCATCCTGGTTTCTGATTTGATCCTGGAATATCCCACTTTTCCTTAGGATGTCCCTATTTTCATTGGAGAAATGTTGGAGGGCATAATAAATAATAATAATAATAAATTTTATTTATACCCCGCCCTCCCCAGCCAAAGCCGGGCTCAGGGCGGCTAACAACAATAAAAACAATCCAACATTCTAAAAACTTTTCACCATAAAATCAATCAGAAACAAATTGATGGCAACCAGCAAGCAAGACCCTGTGCAGATTGCCAGAGGAGGGGGTCAGGCTGCGCCCTGACCAAAGGCCTGGTGGAACAGCTCTGTCTTACAGGCCCTGCGGAAAGATGTCAAGTCCCGCAGGGCCCTAGTCTCTTGTGACAGAGCGTTCCACCAGATTGGTGCCACAGCCGAGAAAGCTCTGGCTCTAGTTGAGGCCAGCCTAACCTCTCTGAGGCCTGGGACCTTCAGGATGTTTTTATTTGCAGACCGTAGGTTTCTCTGTGGGGCATACCAGGAGAGGCGGTCCCGCAGGTACGAGGGTCCTAGGCCGTATAGGGCTTTAAAGGTTAAAACCAGCACCTTAAACCTGATCCTGTACTCCACCGGGAGCCAGTGCAGCTGATATAGTACTGGATGAATGTGATCTCGCAGTGACGACCCCATAAGGAGTCTCGCTGCGGCATTCTGCACCCGTTGGAGTTTCTGGGTCAGTCTCAAGGGCAGCCCCACGTAGAGCGAGTTACAATAATCTAGTCTGGAGGTGACCGTCGCGTGGATCACAGTGGCTAGGTCAGGGCGAGAGAGATAAGGAGCCAACTGCTTAGCTTGGCGGAGATGAAAAAAAGCCGCCTTTGTTATAGCTGTAATCTGCGCCTCCATAGAGAGGGAGGTATCGAAGATTACACCCAAACTCTTAACGGACGATGCTGGCACTAGTTGCACCCCCGCAAGAGATGGGAGTTGCCCCCTCAATCCCATATCGCCCCGTCCCAGCCAGAGGACCTCTGTCTTCGAAGGATTTAACTTCAACCGGCTCCCATGAAACCATCCAGCCACAGCTTCCAGGCATCTGGTCAGTGTGTCTGGGGCCAAGTCAGGATGGCCATCCATCAACAGATAGAGTTGGGTGTCATCAGCATACTGATGGCAGCCCAGCCCAAAACTCCGGACAAGCTGGGCGAGGGGGCGCATAAAGATGTTAAAAAGCATCGGAGAGAGAATCGCACCCTGAGGCACTCCACACACCAGGGAGTGGCGCGATGACAATTCCCCCCCAAGCGCCACCCTCTGTCCCCGACCAGAGAGAAACGAGCGCAGCCATTGAAGGACTGTGCCCTGGATCTCCACGTCGGCAAGGCGGTGGTCCAGGAGTTCGTGATCGACCATGTCGAAGGCTGCTGACAGGTCTAGAAGAATCAGCAGCCCCGACCCGCCTCGATCCAGCTGCCTGCGGAGATCATCTGTTAGGGCGACCAGAGCCGTCTCGGTCCCATGACCAGCGCGGAAGCCGGACTGGAATGGATCGAGAGCTATGCGACCCCCCACCCCCCAAGCCATCTGAAGGCAGCCCTGTATAGGGAAGCTTTTTAACTTTTTATCATACTTTTATATATGTTGGAAGCTGCCCAGAGTGGCTGGGGCAACCCAGTCAGATGGGCAGGGTATATATAGTAAAATAGTAGTAGAAGTAATTAACAGAAGTAACAGTAGCAGTAGCAGAAGAAGAGGGCGTCCCTATTTTCATCATAGAGTCGGGCCTATGCCAACTAAGTCCTTCACCCTCAGGCTCGGAGTTGCTGCTCACCAGGACAAAGCTGGAGTGAAACAGCGGCAAGGTCTTGGAAGCTCTGTCAAGACTTCAGGGAATTATGATCCCAGTGGTAGTCAAAATGCAGATAACCGAAAAGAGTTTTTACCACGTAATTTATTCGGTATTCACAGAAAGAGACAAAGGAATGCTGTCTCTGTTAAATAATGGTGTTGCTCCAAGTAAAGTCCCACACCTTCAGCCCCTCCTAATCCATGTCACCCCTGTGCCGGCTGGTCAGTGCTTTCTGTCTCTGATATTTCTGTTCCGCTACTCTCATGGCCCATCTGGTTTTTTTTTTTGGGGGGGGGGATCAGGAATGCTTTCAAGAGACACTGAATGTGTTAACTGTCTCTCCCCTGGTGCATCTCCTTCCTGCTGCTCCCCCAGTATATCCCAGCTTTCCCCTTCTTTAGCCTATGAACTATGCCCTTCTGCAAACCACTGTTCTAATTCTACACTGTCCTCCTCTTCCCAGAAAGGTGCAGAGAGGGGGTGGGCAGCTCCCATCATTCCTCCTCAGTCTAGCCCCTGACACTCTGGATTGGCGGCTGCAGCAGCCTGCAAGTGTGTTCGCACCCAGTGCATTTTTTCCAAAAATAAAAAATAAATAAAAATGTTTAGGGATACTCTCATTTTGACTCAAGAAAATCACCATTTGGACAAAAGTACAAAGATTCACAAAATGTTTAGACGTACCTCTGTGTACACCCAGAAAAAAGCACTGTTTGCACCTGTGAGCTCCCCCCGTCCAGACCTCCCCCATATTTGCTACTGACTCATCCTATCCAGTGCCAGATTTATGTATAAGCTAAACAAGCTATAGCTTAGGGCCCCACTCTCTTGGAGGCCCCAAAAAATGTAAAGGGAAAAAAACCTGAATGTACATTTCCAAAATATAAGATAAAAAACAAATAAAATAAAACCTACATACAGCAGCAGTGTTTTGTGTTATGTAGGTTCCTATGATGTAAGTCATGGGCCCCGCCTGCTAGCCTGCTCCCTAAAATATCACTGGTTCGCTCATTTCTATATATAGGGTGCCTACCTTCTTCATGGACTTTGCATTTTGCATGGACTTTTCAACAATTACAGTGGTACCTCCGGTTGTGGATTCCGGAGTTCCAGTTGGATCCCGAGGTTTCTGCAACCGGAGGTGCCTGTTCTGCACATGTGCGCAGCATGATGGAGCAGTTCTGCACATGTGTGCAGCAGGTAGGGCGCTTCTGCGCATGCTCAAGCAGCGAAACCAGGAAAAATACTTCTGGGTTTGCCACTTTCGCAACCCGAAGTTTATGTTACCCGAGGGTAATGCAAGCCGAGGTTCTACTGTACTTTGATAAAATACATATTTTGTTATGTGAAAATACCTATTAGGTCCATAAATTACCATATAGCATATATTCAAAATAATAATAATAATAATAATAATAATAATAATAATAATAATAATAATTTATTTATTGTTACCCCAGCCACTCTGGGCGGCTTCCAACAGAATATTAAAAACAATACAGCATCAGACATTAAAAACTTCCCTAAATAGGGCCGCCTTCAGTTGTCTTTTAAAAGTAAAATAGTTGTTTATTGCCTTGGCATCTGGTTGGAGGGCGTTCCACAGGGCAGGCGCCACTACTGAGAAGGCCCTTTATTCAACACAAAAAATAGTGACAATTTGTTGTTGACAAAGGACAGCGGGACATGTAAAGGGCCCCATTACTGTCAGTAGCTTAGGGCCTCATCAGACCTAAATCTGGCCCTGATCCTATCCCAGCCCAGTTCTGGTCAGAGGCAGCACCTCCTCTTGGAGAGTCTTGTGGCTGCCTCAGCCTCCCCATGTGACTGCAGCTCAGTGGCTCACCGTCTTGTATTTAGCAGGAAAAGGTGCCATTCACCTTAATGAAGGCATTCAAGCCTATTTATATAAGCAGCCTTTCGCTATGTTTCCATACATAAAATCACTTCTACCTATATATAGATATTGTCAGGGTTGCTTTTTTTATTAGGCTTACATAAAATCTTTTTGATTACAACTTACGTTTATGGAGTCTGGATCTTTTTCATTACTTTTATTTATTTATTTATTTATTTATTTAAAAGGCTTTCCTTTTATTCCACAAATGTTCAACGAAAACTCGCCGACTATTAAATATTTTTTTACTGTTTCCATTTTATATTTGCTGCACTGGAAAACATTCAACATCCTTTAACTGAAAATTGGCGACTCCGTCGTTTTGGTCTTAATATAGTTATTGGCCTCTTGGGCATCATCAAAGGTTATGAACTTCAAATGCTTTGCTTTCATGGAAAAGCTTTGCCAAAACCAAAATGAAACAGAGGCAGCTACCTGAATATATATATATATATATGCCTTGTACCTAATTCGAGTGCTACAGTACTAGCAACTTAATAAATTGGCCCTGCCTAGAGCATGAGGCTGGAAAAAGTTATTGAATAACAGCTTCAGTGCTTGGTGTTCTTCATACATCACCCCTAACATTTTGGATGGTTGTGAGGCAGCAAATAACATTTGCGGAAGGGCCACAAGCTCAGTGCTAGAGCATCTGCTTGGCATGCAGAAGAACATAAGAAGAGCCCGCTGGACCAGGCCAGTGGCCCATCAAGTCCAGCATCCTGTATTTGCAACCAGACCTGTGAGCAATCAGATTTTGAGCACAAGAGCTCCTGTGGTACCCAGCCACTGGTAT
The DNA here is from genome assembly GCF_965153285.1 of Podarcis tiliguerta. NCBI lineage: Eukaryota > Metazoa > Chordata > Lepidosauria > Squamata > Lacertidae > Podarcis > Podarcis tiliguerta. The sequence continues at coordinate 48,089,754 of NC_139536.1, forward strand.
TGGGTAGTGTTGCTGGGGACGAAGCATAGCCATCATTGGCTTAGAAAGGTTCCAGGTCCCATTCCCTGCATCTCTGGGTAGGACTGGGAGATATACCTGTCCTCAACCCTAGAGAGCCTCTGCCAGTCTGTGTGTGCAATATTTTTTTTTAATTCAAAATTATAACAAGACATATCATCCAAAAACATACCATCCTTTCCCCCCCCCCCATTTTCCTCCCTCTCCCCCTCCCACACAAAACCCACCCACCCTCACCCCACCCCCCGACTTCCCTCAGTTCCAGTCTTTGGTTTCTCTAAGAATGCTGTTTTCTGCATGTTACAAAGTTGTATAGATCCTCAAACTATTTAGCTGATTATTATCGATAAAAAGTTTGTGAATGTCTATTCAAAACCTGCCAAGGAGTCCAGTTCGCTTTGTTGCATTTTCAGATACTTTGTGAAGGGTTCCCATTCATCCTTAAAGTCACAGTTATCCTTGTCCCATAGCTTATATGTCAGTTTTGCCAGTTCTGCATAGTCCAATATCGTGTGTGCAATATTGAGCTATGTAAAGCACTTTCCTGTGTTCCACCGGTGCTTAGGTAATTTTAGACTCTAGACTTAGTGGTCTTACAGGTTCCCTGTCTCTAAGGCACCGACACAATAAGCTGCTACTGGACTTCCAAACGATGCTCAATATTTAAAGACGGACGGGCCACCAGGAGTCAGAATCCAGACTCCTATTAAGTCAGAAAGAGGGAAGTGGGACAGAAAAAGCTAAACTGCAAGGCAGACTTCATGGTGCTATGCCACGGAATACAGGAGGAGGGGTTTTGCCTGGAAAGGGTTGAAAAAGGCACCCCTTGGAAAAGAATCCCGATGGAGGCCATTCATTTCGCTTCCAACAAAAAGAATCCCAGGCTCTTTCTCACATCTCCAATTTGCTTTTTAACACGGGTGGAGTAAGCTTGCAAACAGTAGCTGCCAACTGGGCTGAGATTCTTGCAGCTCCCTCCAGAGATCCATATTTTGACAGGTCCCGTCCGCCATTTGGCACCAGCGCTCTTTGTTTTCATTCAACGCCTCCCGTCCTGCCCCCAGCTCAGTTTTTTTGTTCTTCTTTCTGGAGCCAAGAAAAACAAGGAGGAAGTAAAGCACTTGGGGGGGGGGAGAATTGATTTTTTTAAAAAAAATATGCCACTGCATTTGTTACACCACTAAGTAAACATTAAGATTTTTCTAGGGGAAAGTATATATCAGGATTTCAAGAAAGACTTCTTCAGGTTTTAGCACACAGACTGTAGCATGTAGATGTGAATTATTATAATTATTATTTTGACTGGATGGTAAACAAAATCCATATGACATTGCGGCTTCATAATTTCCCTCCTTCAAAGAACAGCTCCTAGAAACTAATACTTTCATTCGGGGGTTTTTTCCTCCCAGCGCTTCGTAAATGATTTAGTAATATCTTTTCTTTCAGTGCCTGGCACTGCCTTGACCATACATCACAGTTCTTTGGACACAATCCTGCTTGCTCTGTGCAGGCACAGAGCAGCAAGATGCATGCAGCAGGGTCATTTAACTCAGAATGGATCGTCCTTCTATCCCTTTGTCATCTCAGCATAGGGGAAGGACCATAGCCCAATGGCAGAGCAGCTGCCTTGCAAGCCTCACAGATGAAAGGTCTCATGTTTGGTCCCAGGTGTCTCCAAGTAGATCTGGTGGAAAACCTTAACTGTAACCCTGGAGAGCCACTGCCAGTCAGAGCAGACAACTGATCTAGATAGACCACTGATCTCACTCAGTATAAGGTAGCTCCCTATAGTCTTAGCTATACTGTCTGCCACTGGTGCCCTTCGCATGCACTAGGTCACTAGCAAGAGCCCCAATCCAGCTCAACTTAGTTCTGCATGTTTGCATATAAGGGGTGGCAGGAATAGGAGAGAAATTTTGTATGCTTCCCATTTTAATGAGAACCTGCCTAATTCGCACTTCACAAAACAATGCACGAACCGAAATGCAGGTATCGTTTGAAATTTGCGCTTCTTGAAATCTTGCAGTGCAGTTTTCCAACCCGAAAGATGTGTATGAGCATGTACATACTGGTTACATCAAATGCATAAGTGAAAACAGCATAAAAAATGCATTGCGTTGGGCGAAATAGCTGTGTAAAATAGTGTATATTAGGCAAAATTCCAATTGAAATTGCATTTTGAAAATTCTATCTGTCCTGAGGCCTTTTTATAAAGGGCCAGCAACCAGTTTTATAAATAAATAAATAAATAAATTAGAAGAAGTACATCCTGAAATGCCTCTCTATGAGAGGGAGTGGTCACTGCCTGCTTGAAGGAGGCAGTGGTGAAACCAGTCCTCAAGAAACTCTGTACAGTGGTACCTCGGGTTAAGTACTTAATTCGTTCCGGAGGTCCGTACTTAACCTGAAACTGTTCTTAACCTGAAGCACCACTTTAGCTAATGGGGCCCTCCTGAGGCTGCTGCGCCGCTGCTGCAGGATTTATGTTCTCATCCTGAAGCAAAGTTCTTAACCTGAAGCACTATTTCTGGGTTAACGGAGTCTGTAACCTGAAGCGTATGTAACCCGAGGTACCACTGTGTTCAGAAGATCTAAGTAATTCCTGGCCAGCTACCACTCTCCCCTCCTTGGGCATGGTTCTTGAGTGGGTGGTCACAGATCAGATCCAAGTGTTCTTGGAGGAAACTAATTCTCTATATTGACTTCAGTCGGGAGTTAGGCCCGGTTTTGGCACAGAAACTGCTTTGGTTGTCCTGTATGATGACCTTTCTTTGTCGGGAGAGACAGGGGAAATGTGCCCCTGTTAATTCTCCTCAATGTCTCAGCAGTGTTTGATACCATTGACAATGGCATCCTTCTGGAGTAGCTGTCTGAGTTGGGGGTAGGTGACACTGCTTTGCAGTGGTTCCAGTCCTACTTGGATGGTTGTTTCCAGAGGGCGATGCTTGGAAAGTGTTCTACCCCAGGGCGCCTTCATGTGGGGTTCCCCGGGGTTTAATTTTATCCCCTATGCCATTTAACATCTACGTGAAACAAATGAATGGAGTTATCTGGCGGTTTGGAGTATGTTGTCAGCGATATGCTGATGACACACAGCTCTACTTTTCCTTCACACCCGCAGATGTGGCAGTGGGGGTGCTGGACTGTTGTCTTCTCTCAGCAAAGGCCTGGATGAGAGCCAACAAATTGAAACTCAGTCCAGATAAGATGGAGGCATTGTTAGTGGGTGGTTCCCTATAATGATTGGGAGGTTGGTTGTTCTTCAGGGGTTACCTGAAGGAGCAGGTGCAGAGTTTGAGGGATGGGCCATCTCTGAGTAATCCCACTGGTCCAACCCGGTCCATGTACAATAAACACAACCATTTTTTTATTCCTCTCATGCTTCTTTCCCCACAGAACTCCTGAGTGTTTTGCAAATATTAGTATGTCAGCTCACATATTCTTAAGATTCCCTCCCCCCACACTTAGGAAGTAAGTGATAATGACAGACGTTTACTAAAAGGCTAAATTAATCCCTGATATATGGATTAAATCCAGAGCTCAAACTGGCTCTTGGTGTTTGTTCTAGGTCATATAAGAAATCTGAGGCAGAATGGAATGGCTTGCAATCTGGCACGCGTGGTTTTGAGGGCGCGAGAGAGCACATCTATGATGGGGGCCTTGACACTTGTCCCTACGGTAGCTGTTTTTGTTTTCACATGATACGATGCTCCTTGTGAGAATTCTCCATGGTTTGTGGTGGCCCCTCCACAACACTCATGACCTACTGAAACAAAATGTTGCAGTGGTGAGAAGAATATCCCTTGATCCCCATTGCAAGCATTTCTACACATGGAACTTCAAGGAGTCAGCCATGACGGGTGAGAATTTTATACCTTTTCCCACATGACAGCCACTCCATGCATCCCAACTCTTAGAGCTCTACATCAGCCATGGGACCATCCTAACAGTAACAAGAAATAATCTGGGTATCATATTAAATCTAATGAACTAAAATATGAAATCTTTATACAATAAAAGGTGAAATATTTATACAATTTGAAGAGAACCCAGAGTATGGGAATGTATATATGGGAATATTGGTGCCAACATGACATAGATTCTCACTAAATATGCCTATGAGGGGAAATGGTTGCAAATTAATGAGCAGGTGGTATATGGCGCCAGTTTAAATACACAGAATTAATAAAAGCTAATCAAAGATCTGCTGGAAATGTTAACAAGGAGATAGGAGAGTTTTGTCATACATGATCAAAGTGTGATCACGCAAAAAGATTGTGAATTTATGGTACTTTAATTAATGGTTCTGGTCTTGTGGATTATGGATAATGATATAATGTAGATCTGGTTTGTTTTGTTCCTGTTACATATTTTTAGGGGGGAAATCTAATGAAATCTTTTGCACACTGCAACTTCCTCTCCATGTGTTGCTTAAGAGACATTCTTGCTTTAAACCAACAAGATGTTCTTTTAATTCCCCCCCCCCCCACACACATACTTAGGCTCAAAAGATCACTAGTATATACCGGGTGCATTGTCTTTAATATTTAACTGCAATAAATTACCAGATGATGCTTGGAAAACACCAGCAGCCCAGACATATTTATTTGATTCAAACAAAATAGATCATGGGGGGGGGGGGGGGAGTTGACTAAGGGCACACATTTATTCCAGCAAGTTGGAATAAATAAACATATTATAAACATATTATACACAAGCAAGGAGCAATATGGGGTTCATTTTTATTGAGAAAGTGCACTTGAGGATATAGCTGGTTAGTCATCTTGAGAGCCTTTCCAGAAAACAACCAAATAAGGTTGCCCTCTTACCCAGATCAAATCATATTTGGAAAGAAGATAGTCTGTGACAAACTTGTGAATACTTCCTCTTTAGGCATTCCATTCCATTTTTGCAAACCTTTTGAAGGCCGCATGAAAAATTTGTATGCATTTGCATGCACACATTGTTGCATGTTTGCCTAGTATAAATATGTATTTTTCCCAAGTAATTTTTCCCTAAAAGACTTCATTTTGTACATATTTGTCGTGGATCTCTGTGTTCTTTGATTGGACAACAGCGCTGCAAAATTCAATGAAGTATAAATTTCAAAGGAGAGCTGTGTTTTGGTTCCTGTATTGGTTTGGGAAACACTGATTTGGTAGGTACACATCAAAATCTGAACTGCACAAATCTTTTCCCCATCCGAGCACTTAACACAGGGTTCCAGATCCCATCCAGCATCAATCTGCTGCATGTTCATAGTCTTGCTCAGATATTGGGTGGTAGTCCAATTACTCTGTTAAAGAAAGAAAGAAAGTAAGAAAGAAAGAAAGAAAGAAAGAAAGAAAGAAAGAAAGAAAATCTAGGTAGCAATATTGGCATTACGTTTGCAGCTACCTCAAACCTCATTTGTCAAGTAATAACCACAGTTGCCTAAGATTTGTCTTTTCCTGATTTAGTCATCTCTAGTATATATAATTCTGTGTCACTTTCGGGTTTATTCCATTAGGCTGTGTCCTGCTGCCAGAGTAATTTATATGGGTTTGAAACAACAGAGACCTGATGATCTCAGAGTAAAGAGAAACTGATGACTTTTCCATGTGTGTTACGAAATTCATGGCGTAGCCACAATAATTTAACTCTGAAATAAGATGCAATGAAACACAAAAGCTGCACTTTTTTTAAAAAAAAGAATTTGTATCTGTTACCTAAATTTAAAAATAGGAAGGCATTGATCTCTCCGCATGGGATCAGGCGGGGGCCCTACAGTGGCTCCTTCCACTGTCCTTGGTGGGCTTCAAACAGGCTCCTGCCTAGGCTACTTGTCTAGCTTGAAGATCCAATTTCCTTGAGCTCATGTGATAATATTTTTTTGCAAGTGATTCAGAATTACTGATTCAAGCCCCACCATGGTGACCAAGAAGCTGTCTGCAAATCAGGCTTTTAAAGTAGACACATACTCCTTTTTGCCTGTCACTATAAAGCAACACATTTGCCTGCCAGGATGAAGCCTCCATTACCCATCAAGGAGTTTTACTTCTTGTTTTCAGAATGAAGCATGGGGCTTTTCTGTTGCCTTGTTGCAGTGAGAAGTCAGTTGATGAACTCTAGCATGGCAGAGGCAGAGTTTAAGAGGAAGGGTGGGAAACCAGATACGAGAGATGTAAGAAGGTACTCTGCATTTCTTGCATGCAGAACTGTTTCTGTTCTGCTGCAGTTCCTCTTCTTGGCAAAAGTTATGTTGTTCGTTTCACTGTCCTCGGTGGCGAAATTACATAACTTAGCAATTTATGTAATAAATTACACTTTATTATATTATTTTCTACAAACAGGAAATGGGGGGGATGACCGCTCACCAGTCATGATGTGGGTGGCTTTTGTGACCCAGAGCAGCTTCCCTGACCCACAGGGTCACGCCACCCATTGCTTCAACCCCTGGGCCGTCCCCATAGGCTGTAGGTCATCCAGGTGACAGACACCATCAGCCAATCAGCTGCAGCCCTAGGGGCGGAGCTTGGACCAGAAAAGGAGGCTGCTAGCAATGCTGGTCAGCCATACCATATTGTTTGCAATTGAGAGCAATAACAACAGTAAAAACCAATCATATCTGTGAAATTGATTTGCACTCCAGACACAGAAGGAATAAATGAACACTGGAAATTCTGCTCCCATTTAATTTTTCATTAGATTTCTTTAGATTTCCCACTAAAAATACACTGATGTCCTTATTGGAGATACTGCTCTGTAAAATTAACTGTATACAAGAGAAAGAGTGACAGGTCTCTGGAGGGTCTAAAATGCCACCTCATTTCTATTTTTTGTGCATTCTGCTCTTGTTACTCTAATTCTGCGACTGCTTTCTGTTGCAGCCAGTGTGGTGTGGTGGTTAGAGTGCCTGATTAGGGACAGGGAGGCCAGGGTTCAAATCTCCATTCAGCCATGAAGCTGAATTCCTCTCAGCATAACCTACCTCACAGGGTTCTTGTGGGGATTAAACGAGAAGGTGAAGAACCATGCATACCACCTTGAGCTTCTTGGAGAAAAATGTGATGAAGTAAAATAAGTATATTCTGGCAGACACTTTGTCTTGGAAAGGTTGTGTTAGGGCAAAAAAAATAAAAATACAAAAGTTCAGAAAGGTTGTGTCTAGGGCAAAAAAAAAAAGTTTGGAAAAGGCAAAGAAACAAAGACAGTTTAATTTCCAGATAGAAAGAACAACAAAAAATTAGAAATTTTAACTCTCAGCTGTCTGTACCTATCTGTATGTTAGACACTGAATTAATATCACTTCTTCCCAGGGTTCCCAGTACTTCCACTTCATTGATCAGTTATTCCCTCTTGGTGAGGATCAAGTCCAAAGTAATGATCTCCTTGCTGTTTCTTCGACCTTCTGGGAAATGAAATTGTCAATGAGGCAACTGAGGAGTTTACTGGAATGTTGATTCCCTCTTCTACAATTTTTACCCATATACTCTCAATTTGCCTTCCTTGCTCCAGGCCATGGATCTCTTCACAAGTGTACACATCCTTTACATACAATGCTGCTCTTCCTCTCTTCTTGTTTGGTAGACCTTTTGAACAGGTTATACCCCTCAGTTTCTGCATTCCAGTTATGAGTCTCAATCCACTAGTTTTCAGTAACGCCTGTTATTTGCCAGTATTTGCCAGTATTAAGAGCTCAATTTCATCTTACTTGTTCCCCATACTCTGTGTATTAGTATAGAGACAAATGAAACTGCAAGCCATTCCCTCCAGCTGCTTTCTACTTGTAGTTTCCTGTCTTTAGCAGGTTTCTGTAGCACCACCTCGGTTTCCAGTTTAACTATGCACTGTGTGAAGAAGTCTTGCCTTCATCCTCTTGAATTGGTTTATGCCAAGAAACTCTGACTATCTTCCCCTCTTCTTTTCATTTATAGGAAAAAAATGCTGTGGCATCTTGTCTTGTTGTTCCATGGCAGTCATTCTTCCTGCTGCTTTAACGTACAGGGAATATAATTATTCATACAGGGAATACTTGCATTCTGACCCTGATATTACCCCTATGGTATTAAGAAAAAAATTGCAACTAGGAATATGAGAAGGAGATACTCTGCAGGCATTTTCCAAAGGAAGCAACACCACCAGCATTATGAGGTGCACACAGATGACCAAATAAGTGGGAATTAGTTTACTGTGGAATAGGCGAATATAAAATATTGCAATACCATATCTTGCAAAGACAAAATTAACTTTCCTTTGGCTTCTTGCTGGAGGAATATAATGAGTGGGATTGTTGGGCTTCTTTTTTATGAAAATAAGGCTGACTTGAAAAGACATTAGCATCTTAACAGGTGTAATAACAGCCTGCGTTTCTATTTAGGGATATGATTAATGTGTCTTACATTTTGGAACAACCTCAAACCATTTCCCCATCCCGCTTCCTTAGTATGACCAACGGGAGAAAATGGAAATATAAGCACTGAAAGGCTTAGGCGTACAGTTTGGAATTTCTGTAGGTCAACCTCTTTGCTAAGCTTCCTACTGCCCTCAGCACTGGAGCAACTGTGACAGTACAGACCCCTTCTGAATCAATGCACAACACTTTTCAGTTTTGTTGGGTGCTATGTATCTCTACAAGTTCAGTGCTAAAGCATCCATGGTGTCTTTGTAAGGGGGGGGGAGGAGGAAAAACCCGGGACAACTCGCAGTGCCCCCATGGCTTCCTAGCATGGCCCTAAGGGGGTGTTCTGGCGGCTCCCTCACTGTGAGAAGTAATAAATAAATTGTTATTGTTGTTGTTGTTGTTATTATTAACCCTGTCAGTTTAGTGAACGTCAGCCACCATTGGCCTTTATTGACACAATCCTAAAAATTCTGACCTTTCCCTCACTAAAAGAGGATTACGGCCACAACCCACTTTCCTGGGAGAAAGCCCCACTGAACTTAATAGGACTTTCTTCTGAGTAGACATATACAGGTTTGCAGTGTTAACTATTTTCTAAGGTGGTTTCCTCCCCACAGGACATGCAGAACATCAGATGACATATAGCACACAACTTTAGTCCAACCTGCAGGTTGTAAGCACATGGATAGCTGTGGCCAGACCATCTCTGTCTAAGCTCCTGGAAGGTACGCTGGGCCACAGAGATGAAATTTCTAACTGGTGAACATGAGAATTACAACATACATTAATATCTGGAAAATGTGCCATTACATTCTAATGTCATAAAGTTGGTGACTACCACCCTCTGGTGGAATGATGTAAGCATTAAAGAAGATTCTGGTTTTTTATTTTTAAAAATGGATTGATTCAATGTTGCTGTTTTTCATTTTCAACATATTTTTGTGTATATTATTAAAATTTGGGTGGGAATTATGGTTTTTTTCCCCCTTTTTAATATTTGTGGATGTTTGCATGTGCATGTACCACTAATCGCTAACCTGCCTGACTAACATTACATAAAGCCAAAACGTGTCTTTAAAAGCCTCGTGTGCATGTGAACAAGTCTTCAGTGATTAATTAAAATACTGCAAGCTAAATATCAAAAGGCTTTTTAGACCACATGCCATGGCTATAGAGGCATGAGTAAGATGGTACAAGCCAGCATCTAGAGATAAATTACACACACACACACACCCAAGTATGATAAAACTGTATTGGACGTTTGGTATTAAGTTGTTTTAAGATTTGAAAAAAGTCACAGGAAGTTTAAAAAGTAGAAAAATATTGACAATTTCCTGGGCAACAGGTTTGTGTGCAAGCTATTGGTCATGCTGCAGTGATGTCACAGAAGCCACGAGAATGGATGGGAGATCAGGAAATGGAGTCTAGCCCAGCCTTCTGGAAAAAGGGAGGTGTTTCTGTTTGCTCATAGGAATTTAGGAAACTGCCTTGTTATGAGTCAGACCACTGGTCCATCTAGCTCAGTATTGCCTACACTGTCCTGCAGTGACACATCTGGGGGTTCAGGCTGAGCTGTCTCCCAGCCATACAGCTGGAGGTGTCAGAGATGGAACATGGGACTATCTGCATGTGAGGGAGATACCCCACCACTTAGCTATGACCCTTGATAAGGTGACTTATATATTCTCTTTATATCATGAGAACTGGGCCAACAAATTAAGAGTAACTATGACCTGAATAATTAGAGATGTTTTAATTATGTAATTGTACATATCACAAATGTGAATCTGGTTATACGTATTATCCAGCCGCTTGTAAAAACAAAACAAAACTGGTAGGTTGAGTTTCTAAATTCAAATGATTTTCTATTTTAAAGTTGTTCTGAAGGCTTGCAATAAGCACTGGAACTACCCCTCTGAATCCCTGAACACTGTAAGCTGTTCCCAAGACTTTTGATAATGGTCACACATGGAGGTTGTTTAATTTTAGACTGCACTTCCAGTTACAACACTACTTGTGCAGCTGAGCAGCAAACATTATTTGTTCAAAGCACAAAGCTTTAAACCCATCAGTTATTTGTGTTGACCAATATAAATTATTATGGGGCCCAAAAGTGTCATGGAATTCTGCCATTCCCTTTGTGTGCTCAAGGCAGGAAAAATCCTATTCTGTCCAGCCAGTACTACTCCAAAGGCCAATTTTGAAGCTCCATTAAAATGAAGAAAAATAGGCTGCAAAGACACAGGGGTGGAGCAGAACTGTTCCAACCATAGACCACCAGCAGAACCTTTGTGGTTTTGAACTGACTAAAATGCTGACTTCTTATTGGCAAAGTCTTCCCTACCTGCCCGCTCCCCCCCCCCCACACACTTTTTGCACTAACATTTATTTTCCTGGCACAAGCAGATACGACTTTTGTTCATTCTTAAGAGCTCATAAGTCTCAGGAGCAAATAGCATGCAGATCTACAAAACAGGTTTTTTATATAGTATAATTCTTATCCCTGAAAGGAAAATAAAAATTGGGGCGAAGATTTGGGGAGAGAATTCACTACCTGTCAGCAGCACATGGAAAACGTAACTGTCCTTCTCAAGCCATAAACTGAAAGGTCAGGGTGTGCCAGATCTTAAATCAGCAAGCAGGTTGCAATGGGTTTGCTGTAAATGCACTTATCGGTTAAAACACCATTAGAAACATCTCTTTTGGCAGTCAGGAAAGAAGGAAGCATCAGAAAACAAGCCGATTTGGGTGTTCAGAATGGCCAGTAGGTGTCAGGACACACCACAAGAAAACAAACTATCTTTCTAGAGATCAAGAGAGAGACAGAGAGAGAGAGAGAGAGAGATGAAATGCATATGACACAGAGATGCATAAGATTTCTCTAAACTTCATTACTGCACACTTGGAACCAATTCATTACATCACTTGCTTCCAAGGCCGGATTTAGGTTTGATGAGGCCCTCAGCTACTGAAGGTAACGGGGCCATTGATATTTCTGGCTGTCCTTTGTAAACAACAAATTGCCGCTTTTTTGTGTTGAATATATGCTATATGGTAATTTATGGACCTAATAGGTATCTAAAGCCATTTGCACATCATTGCCATGCAACCAGTCCATGCAGAATGTAGGCACCCTATATATAAAGTAAAGGGACCCCTGACCATTAGGTCCAGTTGTGACCGACTCTGGGGTTGTAGCGCTCATCTTGCTTTACTGGCCGAGGGAGCCGGCGTACAGCTTCCAGGTCATGTGGCCAGCATGACTAAGACGCTTCCGGCGAACCAGAGCAGTGCACGGAAACGCCGTTTACCTTCCCGCCGGAGCGGTACCTATTTATCTACTTGCACTTTGACATGCTTTTTAACTGCTAGGTTGGCAGGAGCAGGAACCGAGCAACGGGAGCTCACCCCGTTGCGGGGATTCGAACCCCAGACCTTCTGATCTGCAAGTCCTAGGCTCAGAGGTTTAACCCACAGCACCACCCGCGCCCCTTACCCTATACATAGAAATGAGCAAACCAGTGATATTTTAGGGAGCAGGCTAGCAGGCAGCGCCCATGACTTACATCATAGGAGCCTACACAACATAAAACACTGTCGCTGTATGTAGGTTTTATTTTATTTTTATCTTTTATTTTGGATATGTACATCCAGGTTTTTTTCCCCCTTACATTTTTGGGTGTCCCCCAAGAGTGTGGGGCCCTAAGCTACAGCTTGTTTAGCTTATACGTAAATCTAGCACTGCTTTCTTCAAGAGATGGGGCTTGCTGGAATCGGGGGTGGAACTAGGGCTTCCAACAGGAGGAAAGAATTTCTGGAGAGGACTTAGCATCTGCTGCTTTCCAGCATGTACAAGGCGTGCTCTGGAAATAAAGGGAGGTGTCAGATGTTTGCCTTTCCCCCTCTTTGCTGCAGGGCACAACCTCCCTCAGGCATGGCACAGCCCCACTTTGCAATGGACTCCTACCACCTTTATCTGAAAGCCTCGGTTCCAGTTAGGAGAGGGTGTTGGGTTTTTGTTTTGCCTATCCCTCACCAGATTGAAGACTTTTCTGTCTGTGCTGAAATTTTCTCTGGAATTTTTTTTAACCATTCCCCACCAGTTAATGAGAAGAGAAACTACATTTGAAAATTATCAAAAGTGAAAGAAATCAGTGAAATTCCCATAGGTGATGTATGGAGGTTTTTTTGTGGGTGATCAAAGGACACCTTTCTTTCATTCTACAAATCTAAGGACCACCAGGTCTATCCTGACAGCTATTTACTGCATTTTAAAAAAAACGGAATATGTTTACTTTAAAGAAATATTTTATCATGAGCTCCACCAAAATTCTGCAAAGTGGAACATACCTTTGATGGCAATGTCAGGTGATAACTGGTATCTGTGAGTGAACCTTTCCCTTGCCAGTCACTTTGCATTTGAAACCTCTCCACCCCCCACTAAGGATGATGGTGAAATTTGCCCAAGCCAGGCTCAAACACCTATGTTTCTATGTTATGAGGAAAAAAACTGCTCCTTTTCCATTAAGGGGTTCCCAAGAGCCCATATAGAGTCCTTCTGTAGGTTCTCTATCGGTAGGAAAAAAATAACAGAGACCAACCAGAGAATATTGAGAAGCAAAGCAGCTAGTAAGCCTGATCTTTATTAAAGCTGTTGCAAGAGGGTGCTCCCCCCGCCCCGACACAGGAGGGGCGGAGAGGGACCCAGAACAATGGCACACATAGACATTTTGAATGGCCCACCCTGGAGCCCAAGACCACCACCCCCAATACATCATAGATACATCACATAAGAGGCGGTCTACAGCAGAAAACCTGTCTGCCCGGTTACCTGAGAATGATAACTGATTACATTATTTGGGCAGTCTGGTGATTCCTTTGTAATGGTAAATACTCAGTTCCTGAGTCCATGTCACAGGCTCGCCCTATTCATATCTTAAATGTGCCCTTAAGACAGGATTTGTGAAAGAGACAATGGGGAGATTTCCCATTTCCTTCGTCCTTTCAGAGAAATATTTGAGGTCATTTTGGGAGAGATAAAATGGTTTCAGGACTTTTCTGTGGGTTTCAGACATGTGGTTTACATGAAGGTTACCAGACGTCCCCAATGCCCAGGGACAGTCCCCGGATTTACAAATCAGTCCCCATACAAAATCCATTGAAGTTGAAAAGTGTCCCCGGATTCATTGAAAAAAATCTGGTAATCTTCGTTTACATATTTGTATGTGTTTCCTTGGTACATTTATGAACATCATATATATATATATATATATATATATATATATATATATATATATGACCTTAAAATTCTTATAACATTATACATAAATGTATATTTTTCTAATATTTTGTTTTAGTTGGGTGTTGCTTCAGGTCTAGAAATTAAATCATCAATCAATATTTGGACAGAGGATATGTATTTCAATGCATGTTCAGAAGTTATGAAGGCATATGTGTTTAGGAATTGCTCTTCCCCCCTTTAAGATGAGTACAGGAATATTCAAATCAGTGTGGAGATTTGACCACAGGCCACCTAGCAATAGTAGAAATCCCGGTGAAGTAAAAAAAAAAAAAGGGAAAAAAGAGTGTTGGATGCTGAAGGAAGATTCCCATGACAGCCAGAAAGAGAAGAAGCTCTTTAGCAGATTCTATAAATCAGCCAGACTTCTCATGTGTCCATTGGCTGCTACCGAATTCCTGTGAAAAACTCCCAAGAAGACTGTTGCTTGAGGTCTGCATTGTCAGAAAGCGTTGGCTTCCCTGCAGGGCTGGCAGGGGAAAGATGTCTCTCTCAGTTCTATAAGTGCCATAGGGATCCATGCCAGGATTATGTTCACAGAACCAGAGAACAGAAAAAGCAGAAGTAATAATAGGAAATGCCAACAGAAGCAAATTTTCAAAATGGGATGACATTTTTTGAGGGGTGTCAAAAAGTGTGTCTGTGTGTGTGTGCATGTGCACACACAGAGAAAGATGTGGTTGTGTAAAGTATTCTCTCCTGAATATGTCTTTTGTCCTTGTTGCTGTACTGTATGCAGTAGGTCTCAACTGCATGATAACACAATTTAAATGAACACTGATTATAAATCCATATCTATTTAGCATCAAAGAGAAATAAAATATCCATATAGATCAGATCCCAGTTCCAACACAGACCTCACTCCCTAGGCTGTCCACCTCTGATTTATGTCCAGATTGTAATTCAGAGTTCAGTTTGCCAAGAAGAGAATGCAGTTACACCAAAACAATAGCTATGACTCACTGAGGCAAGGCAATATTCACAGCGCTTTTTTCCGCCAAAAAAAGGGGTCAAGGGACAACAGTCAGGCAGAACGAGCAGTTTAGGTAAACATGCCTGGGGAGATCATCACTGTAGCAGCTCATATGTAAGCAAAAACAACCAGCTACATAGTCTGCTCTGTGACATGTATGGGGAATCTTGATTGACCTGGACCATCCAATTAAACCTGTTTGAAGTCACTGAATGGCTTCTTCGCCTCTACGATCCATTGTAATGTGAACACTTCTAACTGGGGGATGCTGAAATCTCTGAAAACTGATCAATTAACTAGATAGTTTTCAGTTAGATTTTATGGGATAAAAAAACCAGAAAAGCTTGAAACATCTAAGGTTTTCTGGTGTTTTAACCCCATAAAATCTAACTGAAAACTAGGACCAGCGGGGGAGGTCCTCCCAAGTCAAAGTGCGATGTCAATAAAAACCCCAATTTGGTCAGGGCCACCACAAAGCCAGAGAGTGTCCTCTCTCTTTCTCTCTCTCTCTCTCTGTGTGTGTGTGTGTGTGTGTGTGATGATACAGCTCTGTTTTCCCCATATAATATATCTATGAGACTCTAGGTTATTTGCAAGAAGTGGGAATGTCACAAATGTTGCCAGAGAAGCATGGAAGAGTTTGTGTCTGTTTGTTTGTTAAAGCACAGCAGGGGATTTTTTATATATTAAAAAAGTAAAGTTTCATTCAAGCTATTAAAAAAAAAAATATTGATCTGCCTTAAGAAAAACAAAACCTAGAGCTCTTCAAAACTTCACAGGCAGTTAGTCTCATGTTCTAGATAGTCTCATGTTGTCAGGCCTATTGGAGACCTGTAATATCCTCTAAAGCTCATCAGAGGATACAAGCAACCATCAGGAAGAAATACCAGTGTGAAGCTTTAAGATATGAAAGAGACAAACCTGCACACACATATCCTTAAACTTTCCCCATAAAAGGTTCCTGCAGCTATTTTTCTGCAATTTGGCCGACCTAACCAACTTGGAAGAGGCTAGAGTGCCTGTAAATTTCATCCACTTTGGCCAAAAGCGAAAAAGTTATGGGCATTTTTGGATTCCCCATTATAGTGAACACAAAGCTTTGTTTCATATGCAGCAGTTCAGCAACTACCGTATTTTTCGCCCTATAGGACGCGCTCATAGGACGCACCTAGTTTTTTTTGGGGGGGGGGAATAAAGAAAAAAAATTTATTCCCCCCCCCCAACCGCGGCTTCAGCGTGCCCCGCGCTCCGTGCAGCAGGCTGCTATCCGCAGCCTAGGGAGCCCTGTGGGAACTCCCACGGGCTCCCCAGGCTTGCTGATAGCTTCCTGAAACCTGGAGAGCGAGAGGGGTCGGTGCGCACCGACCCCTCTCGCTCTCCAGGCTTCAGCGAAAGCCTGCATTCGCCCCATAGGACGCACACAGATTTCCCCTTCATTTTTGGAGGGGAAAAAGTGTGTCCTATAGGGCGGAAAATACGGTAAATTGCAGATTGAAGTGTCATATGCATAGAGGAACTCAGAAGCAGGTCAGAATTTTTGAAGGCACACAGATATAAGGTGGAACTTGGGGTCTGTGCACACCCCTACTATAAACCTAGCAATGTGCTGTACCATGCCTCCCGTCCCCATTTTTAAAGGGAATATCCAGGGATGAGGGATATGTGTGTAATGCCACGTGTGTGTGTTTTTCCCTGGCATTTACATTTTTGAAGGCGCAAAAAAGGAAATGTTGACAGTGTGACTAAACTAACCTGTCATTAGTTGCTGGAAAACCAATCTTGAATCATAATGTATTCAGGTTATTTATGGATCTACTGTAATGCCATGCGGTGAAGTCTGTGAGGCGGGGGAGGGGGAAGGCAGAACTGGCTCCATTTATATTCCACAGGAATGGCCCTGACAGTAAATCTCGAAAAAGAACAGGTAGATTGACCGAGGTGGCGCAATGTATGGAGAAGCTGAGCTGTTGCCACAAACAAATGTCAGCAGTCATGATTCACTAGCAATGGGGTTACCCTGTTTTAACCACTAATTGATGAGGTGCCAGCAAACACCTTGTGAATATGACCTTGCCTGTATCCCCAGCAAACACATCCTGGAAATTCAACAGCCACATAGGTCAATTACAGAGCAACGTATAAATAATGGTCACCATAAATGTGCTTTGCTATTTACAGTCAATGATATTTCCCCCCGCAAAATGATAAATCCAGCCGTTCCAGTCAACAGCATCTTTGTTACACAGCGACCCAAGTTCAGAATGAAGTCAGCGTCGTCATGTAAAGCAATGTAATAAATGACCCTAAATATAATGCTATTAATCACGTATAAAAACAGGGCTTCAGCAGACCAAATGGCTGAAAAATACCTCTTCAGCGACGTCAGTGAGGCTTTTCTTAACTGAAAAGTTGTTGTTTGCCGCACCAAGAATGTCAAGTGGTGTTGTCATTTTGAAAGATGGGTTGTCCAATGGTTCATCAGCAAGAACAACACCCAGATAAAGAGGTGCACAATGACTTTGTCTTCAAATGAAGGAAATGAAAAACAGGTCTTAAAATACCGTATTTTTTGCTCTATAAGATGCACCAGACCACAAGATGCACCTAGTTTTTGGAGGAGGAAAACAAGAAAAAAAATATTCTGAATCTCAGAAGCCAGAACAGCAAGAGCAAGATCGCTGCGCAGTGAAAGCAGCAATCCCTCTTGCTGTTCTGGCTTCTGGGATAGCTGCACAGCCTGTATTCGCTCCATAAGATGCACACACATTTCCCCTTACTTTTTAGGAGGGAAAAAGTGAGACTTATAGAGCAAAAAAATACAGTAATTAAAAGAGTTCTAAAAAGAAGGTAGGAATTAAAAGAAAGACAAGATTCGAAGCTAGTTTATAGTACACTTCCACATTACAGTGGTACCTCAGGTTAAGAACTTAATTCATTCTGGAGGTCTGTTCTTAACCTGAAGCACCACTTTAGCTAATGGGGCCTCCCACTGCTGCCGTGCTGCTGCTGCACGATTTCTGTTCTCAACCTGAAGCAAGCTTCTTAACCCGAGGTACTATTTCTGGGTTAACAGAGTCTGTAACCTGAAGCGTCTGTAACCCAAGGTACCACTGTACAAGTCTGTTTCAGGCATTAAGAGCAAAATGACTGCTAACTCTGCGTGTTGACAATTGCTATTCTATTACAGAAAAAAAAAAATTAAAAAGAGAGAAAGCTGAATGGTATATGCTAGGGGATCGGGATAAACCTGTGAGATGCCCAATTTTTCACTTTCCCTGGAAGAAGGGTACAAACCCCTAACGTTGGAGGCAAAATTTATTAAGTGCAAACCTAACTAATTTGCACTTCTTAAAACAATACACATACCAAAACAGTTCTCTTTAAGAACAGCTCTTTGAGAACAGAAATCTTCAACAGCATATCTCCAACTAAAGCATATGTACAATATTGTATGTATTGGCATAAAGTGTGCATAAAAAGGTGTTTATTAGTGAAAACAATGTACAAAACCACATTTTATTAGGGGGAAATTACTTGCAGAAATGCATATGCTGGGGAAAAATGCATACAAAATTGCACGCATTAGGACAAAAGTGCATATCTGATGTATATGAATTTTCATGCAGACTTTAAAAAAACCACTCAAATGTATGTGGAAATGGGTTGAACTCTATTTAAGATTAGAAAAATTAGAAACTGAGAGAAGCCCAAAATTGACAGATTTTTCTATCCCTATTTTTTACTCCATAAAAACACCAGAGGGCACCATCAAGTTGTGAAATGTTTTGTTTTAAAAGCGCCTAAAACTTTCTATTTTGTATAAATATATAAATGCTGAAAAGCAACAAAACTGTAGAAGATTAAAACAAGCTAAACTCTGCATGTATTCACCCTTTTTAAGTTACACTGTGTTTTCTTACTTCTATTAAATGGAATGCGACTACATGGCAACTAAGGTTTTAAATTTAGCTATATTTAGGATGCGAAATATTTTTTCTCCCCTGAAGGTTATAACAACCTGTTCCCTAAACATCACAAGAGTTAGATGATTTTGGTATGTTTTGAAAATGCTGTCATCCAAGAGTCACCACATTATTATTTTTTCTTGTTTGGCGCTATTAAATATATTGGAAGAGATGTTCTTGCTCAGAGTTCACAGTAGAACAGAGTAAATCATTATGTATCTTGCTCTTCAGGGGTTCTCAAATGACATGAGCAATGCACTCGTAAGCTTATTTACTCAGAAGTCCTGCTGGATTCATAGGAACTTCCTTCTGAGCCAGTTATGAGTAGGACTGCAGACAGTATACTGTGGGCAGCACACTTACTTGAGAGTAAGCCCCACTGAACTCACAAGAGTTACTTCTGGGGAGTGGGCTGTAAGTCATGAGAAGTAGCATTGGATGCGCTGTTTTCCCTCAGTTGTGAATGGGATCCAAAGTGGGATGGATTTAAAGAATCTGGGAAGCTGAGATAATGGCATCCTTCAAATTTTAAGAGGGAGGGGCCAAAAGAGGAAGAGGTCTGACATATCTATCAGTTTAGGTTTCTCTCAGTTTCTCACTTTTCCAACTTCAGCTTGCCACATTTGTTGTACAGAGTTCTAATGACAATAAATCCTAGTTTGAGGGCACATTTCTCCTAGTACACTAATTTGTGCCAGCAGTTTTCCCTCCTGTATAGTAAATTTTCAATTCCTATATACAATACGCAAAATTTTGGTGGGACGGCTCCATCCTGAAAATCTTGAGAAGTGCAAATTTTCAAGGATAGCTGTGCTTCACTTTGTGAATTGTGTCAGGAAGTGTGAATTAGGCAGTTTCTGATTAAAATATGAACCATGCAAACTTCACATCTGCCTTCTGCACAGTGAGTCAACATACGTTGAGCAGTAAGATAATGTTACTGCCTAGATCATTATTATTTATTCATTTTACAAAACTTATACACCGCTTGATTATAATAAATCATCTAAGCGGTTCACAAAATGTAGAAATGTTGTTCCAAAGGTGGTGGTGAAGTGGGATGCCACCATAGCTGTAATATTCTGAGCTGAGGCATTCTCCAACAAAGCCTTGTCCCACCTCAAAGACGCCCAACTCTGACCAGTAGAGTTTTGCTGTGGACCTCATTGAATCCATACCCTCAATCTATTTTTAGACACACACAGCAGGGACAACCAGTGAGGAGAGATGTCACAGCACACCTGATGGCTTGGTAGCCAAATTGCTGCAACCAAAGAAAACAATGCCATGAGCATGAAGGACCTATGAAGGCAACAGAGCAATGTGTACAGGGTTTGCAATAATCGACAGCAACATAAACCATGTTTTTAACAAACCTGGTAGAGAATGAAAGCATTTGCCAAGCTACACAGAGAAAAGGTAAGTAGTCAGGGTAAAAGCCAGAGGTATTTCCAGGTAAACTCATGCTTAGCAAGGTGTGGGTGATTGTTGACATTTGTCCACCAGACGGCTGCAGTACCTTCTGGTCTGTAAACATTGTGATGGGAGCCATTTTGTGTGTGGATCACCGTGGGAAAATGGCACACAAATAAACAGTGATGGTTATGATAACAACTTCTTGTATCAGAGTCTTGGGGCCAATAACATGCTATAGATCATGGGTGGGCAAACTAAGGCCCGGGGCCCAGATCCGGCCTAATCGCCTTCTAAATCCAGCCCGCGGACAGTCTGGGAATCAGCGTGTTTTTACACGAGTAGAATGTGTCCTTTATTTAAATGCATCTCTGGGTTATTTGTGGGGTGTGGCTGGTGTTTTTTATATGAGTAGAATGTGTGCTTTTATTTAAAATGGGGCATAGGAATTCTTCATTCCCTTCCCAAAAAAATATAGTCCGGCCCCCCACAAGGTCTGAAGGACAGTGGACCAGTCCCCTGCTGAAAAAGTTTGCTGACCTGTGCTACAGATCATGGGGGGAAGGTTTAGCACCCCCGCATGTGCACTCCTTTTCTCTTTTACTTGGAACCCAAGGCCCTACTATATACATGGACCTCTAAAGAAGCTTATAGTCTGGGCCTGCAGAAACATAGTAAATCTATTCAAGATGTCCCCAACCTGAAATGGACAAAGTTCAAATCGGGGCATCATCTCGCATAAATAGTGATGAATGCCAAGCCATTAGGTTAGCTCTCAAGCACATATGTCATCGTTGTAGCGATCCTTCCAGGCAGGTCATACAAACTTCCTGCCCTTCTCTGGGGAGTGATAGGCAGAAACTACTGTAGTTTTCTCTCATCTCCCGAATGTTCAGCCAAGGAAAGGATTCTCAGCCCCTGGGCCACTAAAGAGTACACAGGATTTGGCAGCACACAGGAAGCCTTCACTGGTCCAAATGCTCTCCTGTGGGATAAATGTGTCAGCTTGTTGTGAAGTTCACCTGGGCTGTGCAGGAGAGAATGGGAACTGTCAGCGCAGCAGCACTCAGGACTAATCCTGGCAATACGTGGACATTCCTGCCACACAGCACAGTGACTCACAGGAATGGGCTGTAAATGGGCTTCAATCCCTATTTTTCTCTTCACTGGACTGTGGCTTTTAGTAATCACATCAGCAACACAGAATCACATTTGCCTCACAAATCAATAAGCTCAGCAAATCAAACGCAGCCAAGAATTCAGAGCATTATGCTGCACCTCGCATTTTCATGTTTACATGCCGGTAGTCATCGCATGGAGAGAGAGAGAGAGAATGTACTGTTCCAGCAAGAAGGAAAGCTAGCTGAGAGCAGAAGAGATATTTGTATCCCTTGCTGAAAAAACAAGGATTCTTTGGCAGTTCAGAATAATGTTCTGCTTGTTTGTAGGTGTCTGTAATAAATTCATGGACTACATAATCCGTCCATGCTGTTTAGTCTTGGGCAGTTTATTCTGACTAACAGGAAGTAACAAATGTTGTAACTGAAGAGTAATGGCTTACATATAAGGAGACTTTGAGTCAACCAGAACCCAAAAAAGCCAAACATTATTTCCCACAAGAAAAGCCAGTAATGAAGTGAACAAATTTCCTGGTAGAGCTTTACCCAGTGGACAAGTCAACCCTTTGTCTCAGCCCCTGTTTTAATGGGACTGTTCTTCAAAAGCTTTCATGTTGGTCTAAGACATAAAAACAAGACAAAGGACATTTTCCCTCCATCACCCGCATCTCTCTTCCTCAACGAGGTCCTGGATGTGCTGTTCTGTGGGCTTTGATTTCCCTCAAGCCACACTGACTGAGTCTGTAAGCTGTTCTTGTGAGCTACTGTAAGCCAGGGATGGGGAAACCTCAGATCTAGGGGTTGAATGAGGCCCCTGGTCCTCTATATCTGGTTCCATCCTTCACTGGCCCTTCTCTGCACCCTCCTCAAGTGCTTTTGCCTGGCTGGAAAGTGTTCTTGAACTCTGATAATTCCTTTTGATCGCCTGTGGGGAGGATGGAGAAAAGTTGAGCATGCATGTGCAGAGAAATCTGGGAGGTGGGGGGCTGGAATATACCCTACTGAGCAAAGGTATATATCTGCTCTGCCCACTCACTGTCTCTGTCCCCAACCACCACAGCCATGTCCCCCCCCCCATCATGCCCATGATCCAGCCCTCAGTCTGGAAAAGGTTAGAAGCATAGAATGGCGGAGTTGGTTGTGCACCTCTGATGTGGAGCATGTGAGACACGTGCAGATCTCATGCAGATTCCCAGTAGTCCCTATGAGAATTGCAAGATGGTTTGTGTGATAGAGTGTGCATGAGGAAAAGGTGCACAAAACTGCTTAGTGTGCCTTTGTTTCCACTAATTTCCAGTAGTGCTGCATTCACTTTTTGTGTGTGAAGCTGAGGAAACGGCCAGGTTCCTTTGTATTTCTAAATCGGATATGGCAATCTCTCTACTAGTGGGACTGTGGCTGCTGGTGAAAGTATCTGAGAAAGAACTCTGAAAAAAATATATGCCCTGACTGAACAAGGAAGATCCACACGTTTCCATATGTGTGCTATGGACTGATGCAAATGATGTACCTGCTGCATCCACATCACATTGCTTGGTGCAGTTGTGGATGTGCCACACCAACAAAATCAGTTCCTGCTGGGCAAAGTGCCTAGAGGTTATCAGGATGAGGTATTGTTTAGGAGACAACATTTGGTGTTGGGGAAGATGGGGGTTTTTTTGGCTGATATTTTGAATTCTGTTTCTGCACTTCTGTTGTTGGGCCTTTTAATGAATTTTGAAGACTCGAGATAAGGCAGCTTAAAGATAATGCTTTGGTTAGCTTGTTATTAGCTGTTTAAATTTTGCTACAATGCTGTAACTCTGTTACTGCATTATCTTGCAATGTTAGGTTAGGTCTGTTAGGTTTTCCCCTCTGATGTCCTCTGATGTTGTGACTTGCTTTGAGCATGACTTACTGTGGAAAGGCAGCATAAAAATAAAAGATGGGAATGATGATCAGGAAAACTGGATCTAGAAACACTCCCAAGCCACAAACCTCAATCTAAGGGGTAGTATAAGCCCCATCCAGAATGAGATGAACACCATAAACACTTATGTGCAGCGCCCCTGCCATATCTGGATTAAACATCAATTTCTAAGTATTTTATCAGACTATGAGTGAATTCTGGCACCCATTTAGGACATTCACAGCTATTAACAGACACAAGGACACTTGCACAACCCTGTCCATGCCCATACTGTTTGCCACTTTGAGTCATCCATGTTCATCTCCTTGAGTCTCAATTACCCTCTGAACATTATTTAATACCCATCACAGATATTATGCTGCTTTAGAGATGGTGCTAAGGATTTTAAAGGTGACACCGTATTCTTTACTTCCCGTGACTTCTGGGAGGCAGTCTGCAAGCACACTCTATCTTACTAAATACTCAGCAAAAGAAAAAAGTCTCCAATTACATTTTTTGGTATGGTTTTTCATTCTGGCTGCATAGAATCATCTTTTGAAGCCAGCGTCTCAAAGGCCATCAAATAATAACAAATCTCACTGCCTGGAAATTTGGACTGGATTCATCTAGTCAGGAGATTAAAGGGTACACACAGTATAATTCATCCCTTTTGCCATTCACTAGACCCCCACAAAGGAGCATCAGACATAATGAAATTCAGCCCTCTAGAGAATCCCAGCTTGAGGCTAATGTACCTCTCAAGTGCTGCCTAAACATGGTGGTCATAAGTGATGCATGGATCCTTCTCTTGACCATCTGCCCAGGTATAACTTTCGTCCGCTGAGATTCATTCTATGAGAAACAATTCCTCTTGCCGAGCTTCAGCAAATTGTCTGGGAACTTGATTAAATACCCCAAGTTCACTTCAGTCATCAATCACTCTTGGTACTCCTTTATTGCTTTGAGCACTACAAAGCAGAAGAAATTATCCTTTGAACAACCACAGTTCTGTATGTCAGTAGCATTACCATCTGCAGTGGTGTCCGTTTTCTGATCCAAATCAAAAATCAAGTACCTACTTGAGATCTATGACTTCAGAGTAGATCAGAGACCTGCTGTTGCCCCAAGGGGAGCTTTTCTATATGCAGAAGCGGTTTCTGCGGCCACATCTGGATTTCCAATTCCTTAGTAGCTTAGCTTAAATTGCACATCACACAGTATACTTTCTCATTTAGCCAAATAATATCCATTTAAACAAAGCACTGGATTTCTTTGTCCCCCTTTCTGGTTAGTCGTCTTCCTGTTTTCACAACTGCAACAAATGTATTCTAATAGGGAGGGGGTGGGTCTGAATGTTACACTGATCAATGAATTCCTACACTAGTCCTGATGAAGATACCAAATGTGTTAGAGATAAAAATGACTTCCAGATATGATAACAATAAGGGTTTCCTTTGAAGTCGGGGGTAAGAAGTTCATATTTATATGCTGCAGATCAGAAGTTAAAAAGAAACACTGATCAGAATCTACGTTCATAACTGAAAATGGCACAACTTTTTTTTTAAGCTTGGGTCCATTTGGATACTGTGATATTGTGCCAACAGATGATTCAAGGTTAACATTTCTGCCTTACGAGTGATGCTAGACCCATGCAATTCATAAGCAAGAAATATGAGAAGTTTATCATACTTAGAAACCGTATAAGATGCAGCATGATTTGTATACTGGATAGAAAGAGGAGCATGTGCACTTAAGCCAGCTGTGTCCCACTGCTTCGTTAGGAAGTAAATCTGGAAAGCAGCTATTTTACCACACATTACGTCCTTGCGTCAATCAACGCTGAAATAGTGTGTCCTGTATTCTTACTCTTCTATGTTAGTCTTGTTACACTTCTAAAATATCCTGCCTATTAACAGAGTGTATAATTAAAACTTTTAAATGTTTGAAAACAACCAGTTGTGTGTCAGAAGCCAGAGTCAGGAATAAGTCAGTAGTAAACCACCTGGTATCAGTGAACTCTTTATTCATAGAAACTAAAACAGTGCAGGCCTAGCGATCAAGGCAACTCTCTCCAGTAGGTCTTCTTCCAATGAAGCAGTTGTGAGGTGGTCTGAAGGTCTCTGCTTTCCCACCACTCTCTAAAGTTCCTCCTCCAGCAGCCTAAGGCTTCGTCGTCTTGGCTCTCGTTACTCCGCCCTCTTCTTTTCTCTCTGTGTTCTGGGAGACCAGGGAGAGTGGAGCTGGTCACAGCAGCGAAAGGAGACTCCCTGGCTTCTTCAGCAGCCTGCCTCATCTCTGTCTCCTAGCCCACCTCCTCTCCTGCCTTACAGTCTGGAATGTGCTCTGCCCCAGCCTCTTCCTGCTCACTAAGCCTTGTTAGCCTTGTTAGCTTCTGACACTTCTTCCTCCCAGTCTGCTTCGTCTTCTCCCTCTGATCACTCATCGTCATCCAATTACCAGTCTCCTGGCTCTCAGCTTTCTTCCCCTGGGGGTTCCCCAGCTAGTGACTTCCACCACTCCTCTGCATCCAGCCAGTCCACTGTGAGCTCCGTTGGCATCTGTGCAGTTTCCTCCTAGGAGAAGAGGCTGTGACAGCCTGGGTCAAGGTAAGTATTAATTAGATGTTAGTAGCTGGGAGAGAATTTCCATCTGGTTCATATTAAAATGTGTCTAGTTCCCACTTACTACAACAATACGCTATTTGAAATGAAGTTATTCTTTGAGATTTGCACTTCTCCAAATTTTGAAATTTTGTGCTCTCCAACACAAAATACAGTGGTATCTCACGGGTGGCGCTGTGGTCTAAACCACAGAGCTTAGGACTTGCTGATCAGAAGGTCGGCAGTTTGAATCCCTGCGACGGGGTGAGCTCCAGTTGCTCAGTCCCTGCTCCTGCCAACCTAGCAGTTCGAAAGCACGCCAAAAAGTGCAAGTAGATAAATAGGTACTGCTCCAGCGGCATTTCCGTGCACTGCTCTGGTTCGCCAGAAGTGGCTTAATCATGCTGGCCACATGACCCAGAAGCTGTCTGCAGACAAAATGCCAGCTCCCTCGGCCAGTAAAGCGAGATGAGCTCCGCAACCCCAGAGTCGTCCGCGACTGGACTTAATGGTCAGGGGTCCTTTACCTTGGTTTATGAACAGTCCTGTTGATGAACTATTTGGTTTATGAACTCAGCAAAACCATAAGTAGTGTTCTGGTTTGCAAACTTTACCTCGTTCTATGAATGGAAGCAGAACGGTGGAAGGGCACTGGCAGCGGGAGGCCTCATTAGGGAAAGCGTGCCTCGGTTTAAGAACAGATTTGGTTTAAGAACAGACTTTAGGAACAGATTAAGTTCGTAAACCGAGGTACCACTGTATGTACAAAAAAAGTAACAGATTAGTGTGTTAGGGAAATTGCTTGCAACAATGTGTTTAATAGGAGTCTCTTTGCTAAACTGATGCAGGAATGTGCTAAACTGAATTTAAGACTGGAAATGGAGAGAAACTGAAACTGATAGATCCAATGGGACCATTGGAGAGTATGGTAAATCCTTACTCCATCACTTTGTTCAAGGTTAACCAACATGGCACCTTCCAGAGGTGGTGGGCTATAACTACCACTAGCCCCAGACAGCGGGGCCAAAGGCTAGAAATCATAGTCCAAAAGATCTGGAGGGCAAAAGGGTCCTTGTCCACAAAAGGCTTGCCACACAAAGATCACTTTAAATCCTTCCTCGTTGTGGCCGTGTCTATGTCATCAATGTCATTCACCCTTTGATTCCCATCACAGACACCAGTCCCTTAATGTTCACTTGGCAAACCAGTACATACAAGTGGGACCTGCCATAAAATGTTGCAACATAAGAGTTCTCCTGTTCTGGCTGCCATGTCCTCTTCTAGGATATTCTATTTCCTCCCCAGTTTATGTCTCTCTTATGAGATGCCACTTTTCCTACAGCAGGGAGCCACATTTGGAAAACTGAGCCTATTAGCATATAGGATCAATGATTCTTTCGTATGTGGTGGCAGGTACCACAAAGACTACAATGGAGTGACCATCTCAGGGAAGGCTGTCAGTGGCAATTGCAGTCTCCAGCTCTAGAAAAATCAGTGGTGTTGTGGGGATTTTATGGGAGGGCACTGTATATTAATTCACGATCAGTGTCAGGTATATGGGGTGAACACAGGGGGTCCCAAGTGGCTTTCCCTCACCATCTGCATGGCTGTGTGAGTGGCGTGGGTTAAGGCTGAACTCCTTTGGACAAAACCTGCTTTTACCCTTCCCAGCTTCATAGGCCCTATACACATACTATAAAATTTACACCCCTACTCAGCATGGCTGTCAGCAACTGGTTTAGCAATTGGTCTCAAGCATGACTAAGCTGCCAGGGGATACAAGGGGGAAATTGTGCTCCAAAAACCAATGGGATAACGGTGGCACTGTTGCCTGCTGAGCTCAAGAGCTGCAGCAAGACTCACTGGTGTTGTGGTTTGCATATTTCCTGACTACACGTCGGTTTACAGTTACCATCATCGGAGTATTAAAGCTCTACAGGTGTCATCTACATCTGTCTGCACCTAACAAATCCAGTATTCTCCCACTCAAATAAATCCTTTTGCTGAAATGTTGGTTTATACATTCCTAAGGATTAGGGTTAACATTACAACTTCAGCCATCCTTGTGCTTCTAAGCTGTTCGAGCAGCAAATTAAAACACACAGAGTATTAAACAGTCTCTCCATCTCTCACACAACAATTCCTACATACGTCTTCTAAGTTCTTGGTCCAGTGTTGAAAAGCCAAGCCCCATGAATTGTATTCTCAGCCCTGGGATTGGCAACATGGATGGATCCCTACAACTTCCTTCACCTCTTCCCCTTGCCTTCCCCTTAGTGAGTTCTGCAGGGGCCACCATAATGTTTACATTATCACAGCTCCTTCCTTGTGGTTCGAGCTAGTAAGTAGAGCTATCTCCCTCTTCCCTTAAAACTGACCAGGCAAAGAACAGGTGAAGAAAATGTTGATTGGTTGGTTGGCTGCATTCATACCCCTCCATTTTCTCTACAGACCTCAAGGTAGCATACATGGTTCTTCCCCCTCATTTAATCCATACAGCAACCCTCTGAGTTGTTAAGCTAAGTTAAGCTAAGAGGCAGTGACTGGTGCAAGGTCACCCAGACAGCTACTTGGTCAAGTGGAGATTTGAAATCTTGTCTACCAGGTCATAGTCTGACACTCTAAACACTACACCACATAGTTGTGTGGGGCCTTACAGATTTAGGTCAAAAGAGACAGGACAAAGAAACAATGTATAGATCATTCTCTCCCATTCACTGTTGAGAAGTGACAATTGTTCCCATGAACAAGCATTCTATGCAAAGTTTATACATTTGTTGATCTGTTTAGTTTTGTGTATACCAGTACACAGGGATCCGGGTGGTGCTGTGGTCTAAACTAAACTAAACTAAACTAAACTAAACTAAACTAACCCTCTTGGGCTTGCCAATTGGAAGGTTGGTGGTCCGAAACCCTGTGACAGGGTGAACTCCTGTTGCTCTGTCCCAGTTCCTGCCAGCCTAGCGGTTCAAAAGCATACCAGTGCAAGTAAATAGGTACTGCTGCGGTGTTAAGGTAAACGGTGTTTCCATGTGCTCTGGTTTCTGTCATGGTGTTCCGTTGCGCCAAAAGAGGTTTAGTCATGCTGGTCCCATGACCCATCATGCTGGTCCCATGACAAACGTTGGGTCCCTTGGCCTGAAAGTGAGATGAGCGCCGCAACCCCATAGTCCCCTTTGACTGGACTTAACCGTCCAGGGGTCCTTTACCTTTACCTATACCAGTACATAGACTGTACACCTGTTGACTGTTAAATATGGATAAGGACATAAGTATACAGCTCAACTATTTGTGCACTCAGATTATACATTCATTGAACGTAGTGTGTGAACAACCTTAATGAGGGACAGAGTACGGCAAAGGAAGGAGACAGGTCCTTGAAGCCACACTTCACATGTTAAATCACTTCTTAAACCATTTCCTCACTCTTCGTGGAGTCTCAAATGCGTCCTTGTCAAACAAGCCCTTTCCAGAGCTCATTGATTATGGAAATCTTGTTGGATAGGTTTCCTTGGCCTTTCGCCACTCTCTTTGGCCTCTTTTAGAGCAGCATTCCC
This sequence comes from Podarcis tiliguerta, assembly GCF_965153285.1. Taxonomy (NCBI): domain Eukaryota; kingdom Metazoa; phylum Chordata; class Lepidosauria; order Squamata; family Lacertidae; genus Podarcis; species Podarcis tiliguerta. The sequence continues at coordinate 48,118,968 of NC_139536.1, forward strand.
TCCATGTCTTCATCAGCTGAATACCGTAGTGTAAGTGTTCCCTTATACTGCACGGTTTTATCATCCAATAAATTATGTTCCAGGATCATAAAATGCTACAGAACAAAATTGTATGGTGAATATATATCCTAATAATAATACCCAGCTTTCGCCCCAAACACTGGATCTAGGACTTGTGGTATTATATCAGTCCGTAATTCTCGGCTGAAGTCAAGAGTGTTGTGGTTATTTATTCAGTAGAGAATTTGGCATGCCCTGGGCTTTCTCTCATTGCTTCTGCCTCAAAGTTAACATGTCCTAATGACCAAGATAGGCACTATAGTCATATCAAGACAAAGGCTATGATAAAGCTACAGTAGGATGTCTCCCCCTCCTCCTCCCCCGCCACCATTGTGGTAATTATATGCTATACAAGGCAGAAATATGAGTAGCTTAGAAACTAGATAAATGAAAGTTTCCATTCAGGTGATGGGAAGAATGTTTTCTTTTAGTGGCTGAGTCTGATTTGTCGTGGTTTGTAATACAAACAGTTTGAACGTCCGCAACATTCCTGGACTGATGATATATTTATTTATTTTGGATACTTGGAAATGATTTGCTTTTCATTGTCAAAAGTGGTGAGCAAGTTTGTGTGTGTGTGTGGGGGGGGGGGTGGGGAAATTTTCAAATGCAAGTTGGTTTTTCTTTTCGTGAAAACACAATAGGCTGCTCCCTTGGAGCTGTGTGTGCACTGTGGCCTTAATCTAGTGAGGGACCATGAATACTTAGAAAGGAGTTTCCATTTGCAATTTGAACTCCTCACACATCCACAGGGAAGTGCTGCATCGAGGGCTAAGGAGAATCCAGCTATCTGCAGCATACTCTGCAGCCTTGCTTGTGCTGGTCGATCACTGGTGATGCACATTGACTCTCTCCCACCTCTCACAACCCAGCGAGCAGATCCAAGCTGCACACATGGGAAGCTGTCTTATATTGGGTCCACCCAGCTCAGCATTGTCCCCACTCAGTGGCAGCAGCTCTCCAGGGTGTCAGTATTTTCATTCTCTCCTGTTGCTGGATGTGAGATTGTTACATCACATGTCTATGTTTACATTCCATGCTTGGAAAGTGTGGGAAATGGAAGCCAGTCCTATCTCTTCCGTTGTATTGTACTTTTGTACTCTCTCTCTCTTGGAGAAGATGTGAGAGGGACGCCATAATTGCTCTGTCCTGTATATACTACTTAATAAACTCATACGCCACACCTCACAACCTCAGCTTCCAGCTTTACTCTGCTGTTTTGAGTGTGCACATGTCTTCGGATATGTGTCGCTGCTGCGCACTGTGACTGAAGAGTTATGGAACATCCCATGATGCGTCCAGAGGCAAGATGCCTGGAGAGGTTTCTCAGTTGTGCATTGGCCCTCCCCATCACAGGGTTCCAAGCTGTGGATATGGATATGGAAAGGCACAGTGTGATGATGTCACATTGCACATTCCCATATTGGTGAACGAGGGCACACTTAACCTGGGGACTGCTGGTTTTATCAAGAGATTATGCTTGGCATCATATGTTGTCGCTCCCTCACCCTTACTTACAACTCCTATGACCCACCCGCTAGCAGGTGGTGGGGCAGAGCTGTGGAGCTGTCCTACGGACACCAGTGTCACCACACCTTACCTTGAGGGTGCTGGGTTGGGGTAGGAGCTGTGTGGCTCTATTAGCAGAATGCCACATTGGCTCTACTGGTGCATCTGCACAACCCTGCCCTTGCTGCTACCTGCCCCGACCTGGCACCAGCCAGGTGAGCTGAAACAATGCCAGCATCAGGAGGGCAACTCTGCCCCTCCACACCATTTTGCTCTCAGGTCATATAATGTCACTGGGCTGCCCTCTCTTTCTCTGCACAAGAGCTCTCCATGTCCCACTCTTCCTCTAGTCACACAGGAAGAGTGTAAGCTAAGGACTTCTACACAGATGTGCACCTTTTGAAGCCATCCATCCAGTCTCATAAGGCCATGGGAAAAACAGAATGTGTGTGGGCCGGGAGCAGCCTATGCATTTTCCTCCCCTCGGGGGAGAGGGTGTGGGGAGTGGCTGGCAACAACCACTGTGTCTTGGCACCAGCGTGGCTCTCCTGTTTGGCATAATCAAGACCTGGAAATTAAGCATGACTAAGTCTCTTCCCCCCACCCCCAATCTAAACATTCCTGTCAGTGGCAGGACTCAGATTGCAGTCCTGATGCCAAAGGACGGAGGACTAATTCCAGCCCCAGGCTGCTAAGTCATTTACATGTCCAGAGGGGGAGTTTTTTACCCTCTAGCTTAATGTGATTAAAATACCAATGGACATTTTTAGCATACTCTCTGTGTGCAGTTTCAACAGCATCAGCAACAAGAAGTATTAAAATAAACACTCACTGAGGGATGGTTTATCCAGTTAAGGTAAGGCTTTCTTTAAAATGGCACACCAAGAATCTGACAATTGTGCTTCATCTGCAGAATTAACGCTCGGAATAATTTCGTTCAGGTAAACATACCTCTGTTGCTATGTAACAGCTGATTTCTGTCCTGTACTTGTTACCATTATGACCTAGATTGATCTAGATAATAAATTCCAGGTACATGCTGTGGTATTCCTGCAGACGCGGAGCTAGCTGCTCTGGCACTCAGAGCGGCGAACATGCTGTGCACCTGGGGGTGGAGCCAGGGGGGCAGGGTGAGCGTCCCAGTGGGTGGGGCAAGAGTCCCAGGGGGTGGGACGTCCATGGGGTTGGAGTGAGCCGCCCATGGTGGGCTGCTTCCTGGGCAGGAGGGGGGGAGGAGCCGTGCCACTTTGCCAGCAGCCTTCCTCCCTTCCCTCTTCCTTTTGACAGCTTGGGGGAGGCTTCCCTCCCGGAAGCAGCCCAGGAGCGGGGGGCATCGGCGTGCCACTCACCTGCACCTCCCAAGCCTCCCGAGTGGTCAAAATGAAGGGGGAAGGGGGGAAAGCTGCCGGCAAGGTGGTGCAGCCCCACCCCTTCCCCCAACAGCTCGGGGTAGGCTTGGGAGTTGCGGATGGGTGGTGCGCTGAATGTCACTCCTCTCAGTGATGACACCCAGGGCAGACCACCCCCACTGCACCCCCCTTCCTCCACCCCTGTATTCCTGCAATTGGTTGACAAGGACCATCTGTTACTGCAAACGAGACAGGCATCACGACTGGTGAGAGGCACCTGCTTGTCCCCCACAAAGTGCTCACTTTTACAATGCTTACTTTTTGATGGCTTACCAGCAGTGCTGTGTTCTGGGGTGAGTGGCTGTGAACAACTTGCCCTTTTAATTCACAACAGTGCACAGTACTCTGATGTAGCGCCATTAAAGGCTGCAGTGCATGGGCCTTGCTGAATCTCTGACAGGAATCAAACTCCAGATATTGGAGGCACTGCTGAAAAGCCCCTATTTCAAATGCCTGCCTGCTCAATCTTCTCCAATGAGCATAAGCATCCATTTACCCAGTTTAGGGAGGCTGGTGCTTCGAGCCAGGATGAGATCTGTTGCCAGTCGCAAGAAGCGCCTGATTTAAAAAATGTTCTTGGTTAAAATCACAGCTCCTTTGACCCTGATGCAGGGAGAATATTGATCCAGAATTATAAGCAAACTAGCTTATTAAAATATCAAGAACTAGTGAACTCTAGTAAATGTTTAGCATTCATGTCCATGTGATTTGTTTTCTAAAGTAATTACCGTTTTTTTCACTCTATAAGACGCACCAGACCACAAGACGCACCTAGTTTTGGGAAGAGGAAAACAAGAAAAAAAATATTCTGAATCTCAGAAGCCAGAACAGCAAGAGGGATCGCTGCGCAGTGAAATCAGCAATCCCTCTTGCTGTTCTGGCTTCTGGGATAGCTGCGCAGCCTGTATTCGCTCCATAAGACGCACACACATTTCCCCTTACTTTTTAGGAGGGAAAAAGTGAGTCTTATAGAGCAAAAAATACGGTAGTTTGCAACCTCATTACCCTGGAAAACCTGGAAACCTGTGGAAATTTCATGTGTTGAAATTTGGTGTGGTATTCTGACATACTGTTCTTTCCTGACAATTAAAATGTAGTATGACATGGTGGGAGATATATCCTCAGTTGCATTACACAACAGGTGGCACAGTGTAAAAGGAACATCAGAATCTGGGACAGAAGTGCTAGCTAACACACACAATAATATCCACGTCTGAACGCACCCTTAGACATGGTATGTTCTGTTCATTAGCTAGCCTCTCAAGAGCCTTTTCCAGCAGCCTAGTTGCCTTATGCCAAGGATGGCCAACTGGCTTCAGTCCCTGAAGCAATTTTTATCTGGCTCCTGGAAGTCCTTCCAGATTTTAATCAAGTTATATTAAGAAAAGTTGCCCATAGTTCACTTGGAAGCAAAAGAGAAATTGTTTCAAGATGTAAGAAAGAGACTTTAATCTTAACATCTCTTGTTGGCACGTTTGTTTGACTCTAATGTGTGTTCAATAGGTGAATGTACATATTTCTGAACAATGTTATGCCTGAGCATGTCTGTGCCATATCTTGATGCACTCACTGCAAGGTGGCATCCATTTTGTTGGAGGGTCTGGCCATTCAAGCTAGGTGGTGTGTGGAATGAATCCATTCTGTTCCACTCAAATGCTGGAGTGGATTGTGGATCTGAAACAGAATATGATCAGAGCAATCCTATTGGTGCATCTGAGAAGGACTAAATGTGAGGTTCATGGTCGCAGATCAGAAGCGGGGAATAGTATTTTTGTTTTTCTTTCCAGGTGCTGTGGAGGAAGGTGTGTGCAGCAATATCTGTCACTTTGTTTTCTGGGTAGTTTTTTTTACTTTACTTTGTTCAACTTCCTCTCATTGTGAGTGTGTGCTGGGGGAAGGAGAAAGCTTTGGAACCTTCAGATCCAATTTTTCCCCTTATATGCCTTTCAGCAGATTTATTAGGATACTTTTTGATTGGTCTTTTAGGGGAAAGGATCTCTCTGAGAAATGGAAATATCGTACACCTTTCTGAATAGTTAGGATAAAAGAGGTTGTCCATTAGTGGCCCACCAGCTGCCTTGCTACCTTTTCAATATGGCCTCCATCTGCTCAACACATCTCATGGCTTCATGAGCTGTATCCTTGGGTTCCACCCTCTTTTTGCCAGCATTACTAGGTAGGGATAGAGATATCTGTCGATTTTGTTTTTCTCAGGACTTGTCCACACTTCTGCTTGTTCCATGCAGAGAAAGCACGGGTCCAAGAGGTTTTCTGCTTGTCCCATGCCTTCTAGGCACAGGTCCAACCAATTTTTCATCTGTCCTGCCCTTTTCCCCAGGAAAACCTACTGTTCACCACTGAATCAGAATGTCAAAATGCAGAAAATCTGATGTTTGTTTGTTCCGATACAGTGGCAAACAGTGAGTTTTCCTGGGGGAAAGCTGCAGGACAAGTGTAAATGTGTGTGAGCCCTTGATCTCTCATTTTTCCAATGGTAAATTCCGTTTTCCACATCAGTTTGCATTTTTTAAAAAGTCTTTACAAAAATTTCATCCGCTTTTAAATGTGAATTTATCATAATGTATGCATTTTTGCATAGCACTTTCCTCTAACATGATGCATTTTTCCATGTCATTTTCACTAACATATGCATTTTATGCACACTAGTATTTGAACTTTGGTACACGTTACCTGGCTGGAGAAATGGACAGCAGAATTCAGAGAAGTGTGGCTTTGAAAGGAAGGTTATGTTTTCATTCATGCTTTGTTTTGCAAAGCGTGATGGACAGGGCCAGATTTAGGTGTGATGAAGCCCTAAGCTACTGAAAGTAATGGGACCCTTTATATGTCCAGCTGTCCTTTGTCAACAACAAATTGTCGCTGTTTTTTGTGTTGAATATATGCTATATGGTAATTTATGGACCTAATAGGTATCTAAGGCCATTTGCACATAACAAAATATGTATTTTATCAAAGTAATTGTTGAACTGTGATATTTTAGGGAGCAAGCTAGCAGGCGGGGCCCATTACTTACATCACAGGAGCCTACACAACACAACACAAAACAAAACAAAACACTGTTACTCTTTGTAGGTTTTATTTTATTTGTTTTTTATCTCACATTTTGGAAATGTACATCCAGGGTTTTTTTCCCCTTTAATATTTTTGGGGCCCCCAAGAGAGTGGGGCCCTAAGCTATAGCTTGTTTAGCTTATACATAAATCCAGCACTGGTGATGGGCTCACCATTAAATGCAAACAGAATCAAATTTCTTTCCCCTTCCTACTAGGTCAGGTGTGGGGAACCTGTGGCCCTCCAGATGTTACTAAACTGGAAATCCCTTCAGCCCCAAGGATGATGGGAATTGTAGTTCAGCAACACTTTGTGTGTGATCAGAGTTTGCAGGTCCTGAAACTCTTTCAATTTTCTTTTCTCCATTTGCAGTGACCTTTTACCAAACCCCTGCAGCCTCTTTGAAACTCACTGAAGAGTTTTGAGATCCACAGCTTATTTATCAGGGATCGTGTTTAAGTGTGGTTTTAGGTTTCATGAGTGAGCTACCCACAACTCCACTTTGAGCATGCCTTTACTAAATGGTTCTAAAATAATTGAAGAGGGGAAAATGTTTGACAACATAGCAAAAACCGCAAAGTAGATAAATAATTTGTGATTCAAACCATGGTAGTGGAGCTTTACATACCATAGCAAATTGTTGAATAGAAGCCAGATTTAAATCATATTTTTAGATTTGGGTTTAACCAAACAGTGGTGCAGCTGAAAGCGGCATATTGTCACTTTGCTGTTTACAGCTGAGAAGAGTTAGCTGTAGATCCTAAGGTTGTGGTCAAAATGAGTTTGTGTAACAGATCTCTCTCCTTCTTTGTTTGCTTTGTATTTTTGCACAGAGGAAAACCACTGCAGATTGAAGTAAAGTGGGCTCTGAAATCTAGAACATTATCCAATGAGTTCTGCACAATGCAACAAAATTATATGGAACCAATAAGAAATGTTTTTAAAATGAACATAAGCTTTTGTTTTTTTCACATAGGGAGATGATATTTAGAGACCTGGTAGCCTCTACAGAGTGGATTAACCATGCCAAATTTCAGATGAGAAGCTCCAGGGATCTTCATGCTAGCTACCTTTGAATTATACTTTTTCCACAGTCTGTCTTTCTTTCTTTCTTTCTTTCTTTCTTTCTTTCTTTCTTTCTTTCTTTCTTTTTAAAAGACTGAGTGCTCAGTCATGTCTATTGTCAAATTCCTGTGTTTGCTGTGTTCCTTCCATCAATATTTTGAAAACATTTGAGGGATATTTTAAATTAGGTTTGAGATGCAAGGCATGTGAAGGCAATGGAAGGCAGCTACTGGCGGGCAGCAACATGAAGATATATGAGGGGTGGATTATACAATTACAGGAGTTCTTGAGGGGCAGCTTGTCAGAAATGAGGAAAAGTAACATATTCGTAGGAATCATAGAAGAAATTCTGCTGTGTAGAGGGCAAATTCCCAGCAACGACTGAGCGGAAAAATACAAATATTAATAATATTCACTGTGGTTAGGAATTGGAAATAAGAAGAAGAAGAAGAAGAAGAAGAAGAAGAAGAAGAGGAGGAGGAGGAGGAGGAGGAGGAGAAAACTGCTGTTATAATGTACTGAAGTGTGTACAATGTACTCACAAGATAATGTACTTATAAAGACATATGCAGAAAACTTAACACAGCTGTAAATAAACCTTACCTAAAAACTAGAGCCAAAATGGGAGGGGGCTATAAGACAGAGGACAAACATTTTTTAAAAAAATGAAATAAAGATGGGACTGGAATTGTTTAAGAAAAGAAACACAAGCTGAGCAAATGCCACCCAACCCCACCAATCACTTTCTAATAAATAGAACTTACAAAAGAGTTTTGCATTTTAAGACTTACCGTATTCGCCCGCCAAGCATTATGACTGCAGAATACTGGATGGGGTGAGAACATTCTAGCCCTCCTCCAGCTCCCTCCACCCCGGTGTTCTCCTTGTATGGCATTGTACTTAAAAATTGCAGCAGTTTGGAGACAGACTGTCTGGCTTTCTGAGAGAACACTGTGAGCTACAGATCAGCACAAATAGATACAAATGAATTCAAGACAACCTGATCCATTCTGTAGTGATCTGCAGCTGCTTTGACCTAATCTGGACAGGGCACAAATCATAGAATCTTAGAATTGGAAGGGACCCTAGGGTCCTCTAGTCCAACTCCCTGCAATGCAGGAATATCGACATACATCTGTTCGACAGTAAGAGCTGTTCGACAGTGGAATTTGCTGCCAAGGAGTGTGGTGGAGTCTCCTTCTTTGGAGGTCTTTAAGCAGAGGCTTGACAGCCATATGTCAGGAGTGCTCTGATGGTGTTTCCTGCTTGGCAGGGGGTTGGACTCGATGGCCCTTGTGGTCTCTTCCAACTCTATGATTCTACGATTCTATGATTCTATGATTCAGTTCAGGATTTGGCCAAAACCAGTACCCAGACCTACTTTAATTGCACAAACCTAAATTTCCGATATGCACATGAATCCCTTCCATGAAATAGTGATAGTCTGGAGGCCACTGCTATTGTTGTTAATTCATTATCACATTTATATCTCACCCATCCTCCAAGGGACTCAGCAAGGTGAAATTGTCTCATTTTATATTCACAACAACCCTGTGAGAAAGTGGCTGATCACTAGCATTGATATGACCAATCTGCACGCTTTTTTGGTGTGTTTGTGTCTTCAGTGTACTCAATCCCCACAAATCACACAACATAAGTATTGCACCCTGTGGTCCTTCTCCCCTTCAACACTGCAAGGTTATTGCAGGTACCACAATCTGCACCACCCTAGGTGTAATATCAATATGAGATTTCTCTGTGCCACATTGTCTAATGTTTGGCTGGAATCTTCAGTGCCAAAACACAGTCTGAGTGAATAGACTATTCTGTATATGGGTACAATTTTTTTTGGAGAAAAACTGTAATTAAAATGTCACACGCACCTTTAAACACCAACTGTTTTACAAAATAATGTAGCGGAAGTGTGTCTCGAGCAAAGTTTCTTTATTTCCTGATTATGTTATGAGTAAAATCAGGTGGAATTTAAAAACAAACAAAAACAATCATTACTTGACCCACAAGCCCTTTTAAGTATGAAATTGTTTATTTTACTTTAGAAAACACTGGTATTTGTCTATTTTCCGAACAATTGTTGGAGTCACTTCACTTGCCTTTTCTAATGCCTTACGGCTAGAAACAAATTCTAATATTTTGGGAACTATCAGTTATGGAATTATTATTTCCCCCATCTTTTATTTGCTACAGATTTCTGGTCAAGCATCCAACAGAGTTCATTCTTTACTTCAGCAGAATCTCCCATTGACTTGAACCTATGCAGTCTATATATAGCAGAAAGGTTGCTTTCCTTTTCAAGACCTGCATTGGTTTCAACAACCATTTTCTGAAAAGCTTAAGAAAGCAGAGTTTTGTAGTCCCTCTATAGAGAGAACATGAAAAAAATCACAGACACTAAGACCCCACCTGCACTTACACAGTTTTAACAGTTATGGTTTCCTCCAAATAATCCCAGGAATTGTAGAGGTTAAATAATCAATCCCTCTTCTCCAGGACTTGAACCTCTGTGAGGGGACCAGGAACAACCAAGTTACCACCCTTCTCAGGATTCTTTGTGGAAAGCTCTCAGTGCTTAAAGTGTTATAATACTGCTTTAGATATGTAGTGCAGATGCGGTCCTAATCCTGATACAGAGGCCAAGGCAGGCTGGAGAGTTCAACATCCCAGGTTGCACTGTACATGGCCCAACTGTTGTTTAGTCATTTAGTCGTGTCCGACTCTTTGTGACCCCATGGACCATTGCACGCCAGGCACTCCTGTCTTTCACTGCCTGCAGTTTGGTCAAACTCATGTTGGTAGCTTCAAGAACACTGCCCAACCATCTCATCCTCTGTCGTCCCCTTCTTCTTGTGCCTCTCTTCTCATGAGGTGGCCAAAGTATTGGAGCCTCAGCTTCACGATCTGTCCTTCCAGTGAGCACTCAGGGCTGATTTCCTTAAGAATGGATACGTTTGATCTTCTTGCAGTCCATGGGACTCTCAAGAATCTCCTCCAGCACCATAATTCAAAAGCCTCAATTCTTCAGTGATCAGCCTTCGTTATGGTCCAGCTCTCACTTCCATACATCACTACTGGGGAAAATGGCCCAACTACCAGAGCACAAAACATTTTGCTGCTTGAGGTGAAGAACAAGAAAGTGCCCTCATCCCCGTTCCACATACAGAACATGTTAACTTTTGAAGAAGCTGCAAAGCTTATGGGGAGAATGAGGCCTCCTTTGTTTCATTCCCCACCCCCTCAAAATAGAGGCACAATTACTTATTTGATAACGAACATTAAGAAAATAAAATAAACTAGAAATTATATTTACCTGTAATGAAGGTAAAGGGGTTTTAGGTGAATGTTTTGATTTCATTTTGGGAAAAGAACAGCTAGTTCTTTTATGAGCAAATGAGAGACACTGGCTAAGGAATTAGTATTGATAACTGGATTTGGTTATGGACCTACATTCTGTCTAGGCTGATTTCAGCTGATTCTTCAATATCCCTGCCCCCTCCCCAAGGCTGGAATGTAGCCTCCTATAGAAGGGCAACAGCCACATTCCTCGTTCCACCACTTTTTTTGCCTCTGGCCCTGCCTGCTTTTCCCTCTGCCCCCCAGCATGCTTTCCACAAAAGGCTGCCTTCTATGGAATGCGCCCTGGGATTCTAAAACGGTTCCCCATTCCTGCACTAAATCAATATTTGGCTATACAGTATATGCTCCCTTCCCTCTTCTGACTTATAAGTGATCTACGTCTTCACTATCACTTCTTTTGGATGGCTATCATACTGTTTTGGCTGAACAGCTTTTGTTTCCTTGCTCGCTTATTTCACAGATGCATCAGCACAGAAAGAAGGATTCTAGCAGGATCACAACCATGCCATCCCTCTCTGGTGTCTTGCCTTAGCTGTCAAAATCTGCACTTTTGAGACTCCGTGTTCCTGGATTCCGTCCTGGATGTCACATGTGTGTGGCTTAGCTCACAGCCATTGTGTCTCCCTGTGGTCAGCTCATGAATTTGTTACAAAATGGAACATGACAAATGAATAATTAAACAGAGCCGTGCCCACTTGGCGAATTTCCCCTTCATTTATGTTTTGGTATTCACCTCTCTTTCTTTCTTGCTCCCACTAAACCATATCCAAGAAGAAGGTTGTTCCGTTTACCAAACAAATCCAATTTTACTATTCTATTACTTTCCCCTTCTTTCAAATAATTGCAGCATTGTATTTGCTTTCCCTTCAGGGGAATGTTTCTGACTTTGGCATTGACTCCAGAAGAAGCTGAGGTTATTTCTTTCCCGCCCCTCCTTTTGACAACTTAAAAATTAATGCAAAAAATATGTTCGCTCATGTTTTGCATTACAATTGCTTACAGCTGGTGTATTTAGGAAGTCATTGGGCTCCACCGGGGATTGTAAATTTATGGGATTAACTTCCATGAAATATGCCCACCATCACTGTTGGCTATCACGGAACCATTCCTGATAGCACTTTGCTTGTCATACACAGCTGTTCCTGCGCACACAGTTCCTCTGTGTACTGATGTCATGAACTCTAATGCGAATTGGACCCAATACTTTATTGGTAGCCTCTGAGATTATATGTCTACGCATGGCGAGTGGGGGCGCTGGTGGACCTCCACATCTAAGTGCTCCCTGTATGCTAATGCTGTCATTTTTCATTGTTTGCTTCTTTCATCACTTGGGCAGCATACAATAGCATTAGCTGTGGGCTAGTCCTTTCCCAGACATACAAGAGACAGTCTTTGCACAATTGAGTCATAAAAACCATCCCTCAGAAATCAGAGGATGTGTTTGATTTCCATGACTTGGCCCAAGTGCTCTTCTTAGCTGACTCCAATTATCCCACTGCCAGACACTACAGCGGGATTTTACAGGCCAATCAAATTATATTGTTAAGTAACCCAGAGTCTGTGTCTACTTTTAGGTGTGCAGAATCATCACTTTGTCCCCACAGATATCTTCAACTTGTTTACAATGTAAGGATGTGAAAGTAGACTAAGGCTATCCCATACTCGCTTATTTGGGAGTAAGCCACATTGATAAAACAGTGCTTTGATTCTAAAATCTTGAATGTTACTCACTTTGGCTTTATAGTTACCAAGCTGTCATTCTAGGAAGAATGACCATGCATGTCTAAGTCCCAGGTAAGTCTGTATGGGATTGCAGCTTGAGAGAACACACTCTTTTGGGTGGTATTTTGGGGTGGTTTTTTAAGGAACCAATTATTGCTAACCTTTTTACATAATTGCTAATTTGTCTGTCCCTTCTTTCCTTACACTTGAAGCTCTCTGTTGTGCACCATGCCCAATATATTAATGGGAGCCATTTAAAATGGGCATGGAAATGCATAGATTGTCAGATGGACTTTTCAAAAGAAAAATTTGAGCATTGATGCAGTCTAAGGGTATGTCTGCACGCAACCACCCTCTGCTCTGCCTGTTTCATTTCTCTGTGTGTTCCAGGAAACGAAGGGGGAGAGGAGCTGGTTGCAGCAAGAGGGGGAGACTCCCTGGCTTCTTCAGTGGCCTGCCTCTCTGTCTCCTGGCCCCACTACTCTCTAGTCCCTGCTTCTGTCTTGGGGTCCGAACTGTTCTCTGCCGCAGCCTCTCCCCACTCACTAAACTCTGTTACCTCTTCTGCTTCTGACACCTCCTTCTCCCAATCTGCTCCTCCTTCTGCCCACTCATTGTTGTCCCATCATTAATCCCCTGGTTCTGTATCTTCTTCCCCTGGTGGTTGCCAAGGGGTTTCCCCAGCTGGTACCTTCCACTACCCCTCTGCATCCAGCCAGTCCATGGCAATGGCTAACATTTGATGGAACCCACTGCATTCCCATGGGACGTGGGTGGTGCTGTGGGTAAAAGCCTCAGTGGCTAGGGCTTGCCAATCGAAAGGTCGGCGGTTCAAATCCCCGTGGTGGGGTGCGCTCCCGTTGTTCGGTCCCAGCGCCTGCCAACCTAGCAGTTCGAAAGCACCCCCAGGGGCAAGTAGATAAATAGGGAACGCTTACTAGCGGGAAGGTAAACGGTGTACCGTGTGCAGCTCTGACTCGTCAGAGCAGCGATGTCACGCTGGCCACGTGACCCGGAAGTGTCTCCGGACAGCGCTGGCCCCCGGCCTCTTGAGTGAGATGGGCGCACAACCCTAGAGTCTGTCAAGACTGGCCCGTACGGGCAGGGGTACCTTTACCTTACCTTTACCTTACTGCATTCCCGAGTATGTATTTGGTAAATGTACCAGTTTCTGGGCCAGCTGCCCCAGACCAACAGCAGCCTGCTTGAAGAAAGCTAGGGCCACAAGGGGACAGATTTCCCATAGCATAGGAGTGAAATTCCATCCTCTGGAGTCATTAAATTTCTGCAGGGACTTATTTCTGGAAGATGTAAAAGTAAGTTTCAGATGCATTTGGAGACATGTGTCCTGAAAAACCATGGTAAATTGCACTAGATTCACTTGGTGCTCTGTAATCCCCCTTAAACCTAATAAAAAATAAAAAATAAAGTAAGCATTTCAGATGTTTACTACAGGATGGCATAGAAAGGGTTAAGTGTTTAAGAATCCTGGAAGGCCGTACCTTTGTTCAATCCTCATGACAGCTTTGCATTTTATTTATGGCCATTGGGAAATAGTGGTATTCTTTCGGGTCACCTGTGTTAACATCTGCTTTCATTTGGGTACTTTTTTTGCATCAAAGGAGTTAATAATTTATATGACTCTGTTTGGCATAGGTCAGAAAACATTTGGTTGTCAATATGCTGAAAGATTTATGGTACGATGTAGATTAAAAGTGAGAGAATAGAAAGCCTACCTTGCCATCAATTCCCCCCCTCCCATGCCAGGAAAAAAAAATCACTTTTCTTGCTAGGAGCTCCAGTGATTCTGTGCAATCTTTTTCATCCACTATGGCATTTATATTGGCCTGCTGTTCTTTTCGGCTAGTGCAATCCCTTGAAAATGGCAAATTTTCAGTCTCAAGCAATATTCTAAAAACCCACTTTCCCAAACGTTTCATTTTTCTTTGGTCAGGAAAATATCTTTAATATATTCCAATGCTTCTTCTTGCCAACTCATGTTGAGCGGCTATTGTTGTCTACAATGAAATGCAGGCTTTGCGCTATGCAAGCATTTCAAATGAAAACATCTCTTTGCATATAAAAGTGTGTGTGTGTGTGATTGTGCTGTGCTGATAACACTGCTATACTTATTACGAGGCACAAAAAAGTAACCACAAAAATGGTTCTGAACGTTCAACGGGGTTTCATGCAGTTGCATCTTGACTATATTTAAGAGTGGGTCATTAAACCTTGATGGGCAACTTAACCCTGAAATCACTGAAATGGCAACCTTAGCTGAAAGCATCATGCAAGCACAATCTTGCAACGGTACTATCAGGGCAGGACTTTGGGACAGAAAATATTTAATAGAACTATTTATTTAGCAACCTTTCTATATTGCTTGGTTGTAGTAAAACCTCTGAGCAGTTTAGAATTAATATTAAAATTATTAATAAACAAACAACATGTAAGGATATTTAACAACAAATGTACCGTACTTTTCCGTCTATTAGACGCCCCCCATGTATAAGAACCCCCCCTACTTTGGGGGATTCAATTTTAAGAAATTGAGGGGAGATGGCCCAAAGTTGTTGAACCTCTCGCCCCACGCAGCTGTGGGCAGGAAACACTCCCTAGATCATTTCCCATACGCAGGTAGTGAGTGTTTCCCTTCACAGCAGCATTGAAGGAAGTTGCACTCCAGCCAGCCAGCCAGCTGGTTGGCCAGAGGGCACCTTCCCCCATGCTGCTGTGCATGGGTTACAGACTCAGCTAACCCGGAAGTAGTACCTCGGGTTAAGAACTTTACCTCAGGATGAGAACAGAAATTGCACGCAGGTGGCGTGACGGCAATGGAAAGCCCCATTAGCTAAAGTGGTACCTCAGGTTAAGAACTGTTTCAGGTTAAGAACGGACCTCCGGAACGAATTAAGTACGTAACCAGAATTACCACTGTACATGGACAAATACGGTATTTCTTTATAGAACAGGGGAAATAAGCAGGAGGGGCCCCCAATGAAGCAAAGCTGACTCATCACATCTTGAAATACAGTGGTACCTCAGGTTAAGGACTTAATTCATTCCGGAGGTCCGTTCTTAACCTGAAACTGTTCTTAACCTGAAGCACCACTTTAGCTAATGGGGCCTCCTGCTGCTGCCGTGCCGCCGGAGCATGATTTCTGTTCTCATCCTGAAGCAAAGTTCTTAACCTGAAGCACTATTTCTGGGTTAGCGGACTCTGTAACCTGAAGTGTATGTAACCTGAAGCGTATGTAACCCGAGGTACCACTGTAATGGGCATTACTGTCTGAAGAAGAAGGCCCTTGAAAGGCCCATAAGCCAAACACTAAAATGATGCATCTTACATGCAGTCTGCCCCTCCCCAGGAGTTTAAGCAGGAGATTCACAGTAGCTGGGAACAGAATGGAAGGTGAGAACCAACTGGGGTTGCTTGCTCCACACTGCCTCTATTTCCAGGATCTTATTCCGATTTCACCTTCCCTTATTTTGACACAGCATTGCCTTGGACTGACTGACTGCCTCAAGGGAGAGATTGGGTTGGCTCCTCAAGGTTTTGCAGCTATGATTTTTTGATTTACAAAAGCGCCTTGATCTGAAGAACCACACAAATAGCTTTGCAAACTACTTTTGTAAAAATATGCTCTTAAAAATATATTCAGTATATATTTAAAACCTTCTAAAGCACTGCAAACTGAAAAGGGGGGAGGAAAACCAATAGTGGTGCAGTGAGGGGAGAGACCCGTTAGAGATTCTGGCTGGACTTTTAATATGAACTCATTAGGGCAAGTTGTCAGTCTGAATGATGAGTGAGGAAACTCCCGGTTGAATCATTTCTCATGGCTTAGAAACAGGCCAGCAGGTTAACCCTTCACTGAAGGATTAACTGTGCATCTGTTATGCACTTTAAGAACAACCGTTAAGCACAGCCATCATTCCTGATGATGATTTGCTTCCATTGCTGTCTCTCCTTTCTGCCAAACAGGTTGTGCTCCCGGAGTGACAAAGTTTCCGGTCCTTGCAAAACATCTTTGATTAGACAAATGGATTAAGCAGAGCTCCTCCGTGGAAATTGGATTTTTCCCCACTTTGTCAGATCTGGAAGACAGAATTTTGTATCACCTTGCAAGAAGTATATTTTCACTTGCTCACCTGAGACAGCTTTATGATTCAGTCCCTTGGCCTGTTTCACACTTGCGGATATGGTAAAGTCATCCTGAGATGTTGTTAGCCTAAGAATTCGACATGCATATGTGTGTATGTTGCTCAGCTGTATACTACATGCTCATGTGGCAAGAATAAGTATTGACAGTGGCTGTGTTTATACATTACACTAAGCTGAAGTCCTGTTTCCCATGGAGAAACTCTTTGCTCCTCCCTGGACTTTTTCTGTCTGCATGGTAGCTCAGAAAAAAGTTGACTTAGCATGTCATCCAAACATAAAAGGTAAATGGTAAATGTACCCCTGCCCGTACGGGCCAGTCTTGACAGACTCTAGGGTTGTGCGCCCATCTCACTCAAGAGGCCGGGGGCCAGCGCTGTCCGGAGACACTTCCGGGTCACGTGGCCAGTGTGACATCGCTGCTCTGGCGAGCCAGAGCCGCACACGGAAACGCCGTTTACCTTCCCGCTGGTAAGCGGTCCCTATTTATCTACTTGCACCTGGGGGTGCTTTCGAACTGCTAGGTTGGCAGGCGCTGGGACTGAACGACGGGAGCGCACCCCGCCGCGGGGATTCGAACCGCTGACCTTTCGATCGGCAAGCCCTAGGCGCTGAGGCTTTAACCCACAGCGCCACCCGCGTCCCCATCTAAACATAGGGTCATGCTTAAGGTTGCTATTCCGTAACCATGATCTGTAGCCAAAATTTGGCCTATGGTTACAGGTTGTGGTCAAGGATGCATTGCAGGGGCTTGGCTTAGATGACACTTGGGTCCCATCCAACTCTAAGAGTCTATGATGATAGACCTGCACGATGAGCGTAGGTTTGGACAATGCACTAAGCCAAACTTCAGCTCAGCTGCCATCCTGCACAGACTTAAAAAGCCACAGGAAGAGCAAAGTGGGTGAGAGCTCCTCTCTGGGAGCCAACCCATTCACACACTCATGGGAAGCCATACTCTGGCTTACTGTGATGCAAGAACCACGCCAATGACAAAGGCAGACTTAGATTTCAGCGGTTCCCTTTGAATGAATGTGCCTGCAGCAAACAAACCTGAGGTGGCAAAACCACATCTGGTGATTATATCCTCTTGTGAATTGATAGTAAGACTTCAGAATAGTTGCATTTAAAATGAATGAATTTTGGTTTAATTCAAATCAAACCTCTATTTAAGATCTGCGCTCCAGGTCTGGAATAATCCCAGTTGGAACATAGAGAGTTGTTTGGAGGCCATATGCTCCCTACGACACTCGCATTGCAAGCCCAGCCCCAACAGGGAAACACCATGAAGCCTGTGGGTCTCCCCCACAGTGCCACATCCTTTCCCCCAAAATGTATGTGGCATCAGTAGTAGCGACTGCCTTCCTTAGTCAGCAGAACAGTGGGTACCACAATTTCTTGAAACAATCGTTTCCTGGGACTCCCAGTAAATATCAGGAAGAGGCTCACAGTGATGCTGTGACCTACTGAAGTCTACTTTCCATGAGAAACCGAAGGGGGCAATGGTGGCAATGTGGAGGAGTGGTGGTAGTTTTCCAGGTGGGCTAATCACAAATTGGGTCTGACCTTCGGAGAGGTTTCAGCTCAGCTTGAAATCAGCCTAGAAGTTCTTAACAGGGCAAGTTTGTTCTCCCAAATCCTTAGTTAATCACCAGTTCAATTCTGTATGTTCCACCACCCCAAGATGAGAAATTGCGGCATTATCAGCCTAGTAATGTCTTGCTGGGACTTTTCACCAGTTTTACAAGCATAGCTACAATGTAAATGTTAGAAGCAGGGTTCCATCTTGTTCATTTCTGAAATACAAATCTCCTGAAGTTATAAATGCTGCTCCAAAAACTCCATGTGACTGTGATCTGACATTGTCTAGAGATTATGACACCTACAAATTGCATTTTAATGTATACAGTCTCTATTGTATCCAGAACTAGCAATTTGGGACTCCCTGCCCATTAATATTAATTCGGCACCTTCACTCTATTGTTTTCAGTCTCTGCTAAAAAAAATTTGTTTTGTCAAGCCTTTCCAGACATGTGATTTTAACATGCAATTTTCAACATGTAGTTTTACTACAGGTTATAGTTTTGAAACTGCTTATTTTTATTTGTATTTGGATAAAAAGTTGACTTGTTTTTAACATTACGTTTAAGCTGGACAGTTAAGCTTTCTGCTGGACAGTTAAGTCTAGTCAAAGATGACTATGGGGTTGTGGTGCTCATCTAGCTTTCAGGCTGAGGGAGCCGGCGTTTGTCCACAGACAGCTTTCCGAGTCTAATAATAATAATAATAATAAATTTTATTTATATCCCGCCCTCCCCAGCCGAAGCCAGGCTCAGGGCGGCTAACAACAGTAAAACAGCACAAACAACAGTTTAAAATCATTCATTATAAAATTAATTAATTCAAGCCACTGGCAACCATTGGGCCAGAGCTCTGCGAAGATTGCCAATGGAGGGAGTCAGGCTGTGCCCTGGCCAAAGGCCTGGTGGAACAGTTCTGTCTTGCAGGCCCTGCGGAAAGATGTTAAGTCCCGCAGGGCCCTGGTCTCTTGTGACAGAGTGTTCCACCAGATCGGAGCCACGGCCGAAAAAGCCCTGGCTCTAGTTGAGGCCAGCCTAACTTCTCTGTGGCCTGGGACCTTCAAGATGTTTTTATTTGAAGACCGTAAGTTTCTCTGTGGGGCATACCAGGAGAGGCGGTCCCGTAGGTACGAGGGTCCTAGGCCGTATAGGGCTTTAAAGGTTAAAACCAGCACCTTAAACCTGATCCTGTACTCCACCGGGAGCCAGTGCAGCTGGTATAGCACCGGGTGAATGTGATCTCGCAGCGAAGACCCCGTAAGGAGTCTCGCTGCAGCATTCTGCACCCGCTGGAGTTTCTGGGTCAGTCTCAAGGGCAGCCCCACGTAGAGCGAGTTACAATAATCCAGTCTGGAGGTGACCGTCGCGTGGATCACAGTGGCTAGGTCAGGGCGAGAGAGGTAAGGAGCCAACTGCTTAGCTTGGCGGAGATGGAAAAATGCCGCCTTTGTTGTAGCTGCAATCTGCGCCTCCATTGAAAGGGAGGTGTCGAAGATTACACCCAAACTCTTAACGGACGGTGCTGGCACTAATTGCACCCCCGCAAGAGATGGGAGTTGCCCCCTCAATCCCATATCGTCCCGTCCCAGCCACAGGACCTCTGTCTTCGAAGGATTTAACTTCAACCGGCTCCCACGTAGCCATCCAGCCACAGCTTCCAGACATCTGGTCAGTGTGTCTGGGGCCGAGTCAGGATGGCCAACCATCAACAGATAGAGTTGGGTGTCATCAGCATACTGATGGCAACCCAGCCCAAAACTCCGGACAAGCTGGGCGAGGGGGCGCATAAAGATGTTGAAAAGCATCGGGGAGAGTATCGCACCCTGAGGTACTCCACACACCAAGGAGTGGCGCGATGACAATTCCCCCCTAAGCGCCACCCTCTGTCCCCGACCAGAGAGAAACGAGCGCAGCCATTGAAGGGCTGTGCCCTGAATCCCCACGTCGGCAAGGCGGTGGTCCAGAAGTTCGTGATCGACCATGTCAAAAGCTGCTGACAGATCTAGAAGAATCAGCAGCCCCGACCCACCTCGATCCAGCTGTCTACGAAGATCATCTGTTAGGGCAACCAGAGCCGTCTCGGTCCCATGACCAGCGCGGAAGCCGGACTGGAATGGGTCGAGAGCCGATGTTTCATCCAGAAACCCACCAAGCTGTTCAGCAACCGCTCTCTCAATCACCTTACCCAGGAACGGAAGATTCGAAACTGGGCGGTAATTGGATAGATCTAAAGGATCTAATGATGTTTTCTTTAAGAGCGGGCGCACCACTGCCTCCTTCAATTCTCCTGGGAATGTCCCCGTGCCAAGGGACAAATTGATGATATCCCCCAGGAGGGCCCGCACCTCGTCTGGACACGCTCTGATCAGCCAAGACGGGCACGGGTCGAGAGGACAGGTGGTGGGCTTTCCAGCTCGGAGGAGTCTGTCCACATCGGCTGGGGATATCCGGTTGAAGTGGTCCAATACTGGACCCGAGGACAGTCGAGGGGCCTCCAGTTCCTTTATTGTATCCAAATTGGCAGGGAGGTCATGGCGGAGCAACAAGACCTTCTCCGCAAAAAAGCTCGCAAATGCCTCACAGCTATGTGTCAAATTGTTATTTAAATTTGGCTGTCCCTCAAGGGACGTTAAAGACCTGATTATCCTAAATAATTGCGCCGGGCGAGAGCTAGCGGATGCAATGGAGGCCGAGAAGTAAGACTTCTTAGCAGCCTTCACCGCCATCTCGTAGGTTTTCCTAAAAGCCCTATAAGATGTTCTTGAGGCTCCGTCACGGGCACCCCGCCATACTCGCTCTAGCCGTCTGAGGTCCCGCTTCATTTTCCGGAGCTCCTCGGTAAACCAGGGAGCCCGGTTTCTGCGGGGTCGCAGAGGGCGCTTAGGTGCGATCTCATCGATGGCTGCCAGGAGCTGGATATTCCAGCCCTCAACAAGCTCAGTCAATGAGTCGCCAGGGGGAGCAAGGTCCCGCAAGGCTTGGCGGAATCTATCAGGGTCCATCAGCCTCTGCGGGCGAGCCCAAATTGGCTCGCCACCTAAGCAGGGTGGGGGTGGAAAGTCAATCCTGGCTTTCAGAGCGTAGTGATCAGACCATGGTACCTTCATCGAAGGAGACATGATCACATCTATACCTACGCCAAAGATCAAATCCAGCGTGTGACCTGCTTGATGTGTGGGGCCCGAAACAAACTGGGAGAGCCCTAGTGTCGCCATGGAAGACACCAGGTCCAGAGCCTGTGAGGAGGGAGTGGCATCAGCATGGGTGTTGAAGTCCCCCAATACCAATAGGTTAGGGAACTCCAAGGCCCAGCCGGCCACCGCCTCCAATAGGCCTGACAGGGTGGCTGCTGGTGCGCTAGGTGGCCGGTACACCAGCCAGACAGCCAAGCTCTCCTCGGAGCCCCACACTAGGCCAACACATTCAATGCCGGGGATCGATGGCACTCTTGTCATTTCTCCGTTATTGGTTGCTGGGTACTCTGCCTATGGTGGTGAGCAAGTTTGGCACATGAGGCCCTTGGGTTCAGTTCCACTTTGGAAGTCCTGGCTCAAAGGTCTCAGGTTTGGGGATCTCTGCTTCTGGTGCTTCTGTGTGGGGTGCTGTTTTCTCAGGGGGACCCTCTCCCTACAAGTTGATGTCGAACGCACTGTAGAGTCAGTTATGTCTAATGACATGCTGCTTCTGGCGCAATAGAACACCGTGACGGAAACCAGAGTGCACAGAAACATCGTTTACCTTCCCACCACAGTGGTAACTATTTATCTACTTACACTGGCATGCTTTTGAACTGCTAGGTTGGCAGGAGCTGGGACAGAGCAATGGGAGCTCACCCCGTCGCACGGATTTGGACCGCTGACCTTCTGATCGGCAAGCTCAAGAGGCTCAGTGATTTAGACCACAGCACCACAGCACAGTCCTAGATCATGACAAGTACCTGATGCTTGTGAGAGGGGCCGCCTTCGCATGGGCTCTAGAGAAAGAAAGAAAGAAAGAAAGAAAGAAAGAAAGAAAGAAAGAAAGCGCACTGTGTGTGCCAGAGCCTGGCTTGGTGTAGACTTGAAGTTCCTTAATTTAGATGGGTCAGCATGACCCAACCTACTTTTCACCTGCAAGTTCGTGGGAGGTAAGGGAAAGCCAACACGGTTAGGAAACAAGTGCGGTCTTTAGAAACAACAGCAACACACAAACATGCCTGTTTGCTTGCATAAGGCTGGTGCTGGACATTATGGAAAACATGTGGCTGCCATGGAAAATACAACCACCCAGGTCTCACCATCCTAGTAAAACAAAAAACGAGGAGCAAGTGACCCAACCATGGCCTGACTTTCCCTGCTCCTACAAAAAAGCAAAGCAAGTGGAGAAAAAGACTGCATGAGGAATTTTGTTTTGCTGGATGTTGTCAGGGAAGGGCTAAGGAGAGGTGGAGCCACCACTTTCTGTATTTGTTCTTTGCTTGTGGCACCTGGGCTGATGGGGGGAGGGCCTTGCTGTTGCTGAGCAATGTAGCTCATGCTTTGCATGTCAAAAGTCCCAGGTTGAATCTCTGGTACTGCCAGTTAAAAGGGATCAGGTAGCCAGTGTTGGGAAATACCTCTTTCTGCCTAGATCCTGGAGAACTGTTGCCAGTGAAACTAGTCAATACTGGGCTAGATTAATTAATCTGATCTGTCAGAAGGCAGTTTCTCTCTATATGGTGGTTGGTAGGTGAACAGTCTCATTTTATTTCAGAGGATGACTGTGTTTTGCGGAATTTCATTCCCTTGCAGTTGTTTGGTTTTGCAAACAATTATTGTAGAAGTAGCTGGTGAAATTCAGTAATGGTGCAGTACAATTGTAATGGACACTAGAAAATCTCGCCAGCTTTTTATGCACAGTTCTGGGAACCACATTAATGGTTATAGCACTCAGGTGAGTTAACTGTGGTTAACTGCCTGTAAACGCCCACTCAAAGTGTAGAAGTCTGTCCAAAATGTTAAAGAAAAGAACTGGACATGCTGCTTTAGGGTGCAATGTTGGGAAAAGTAGACAGCAAAGCCTCCGAGGCCAAATTCTCATCTGCATCTGGGCTTCTGACTAAGAATGGAGGGATTTGAACAGGGTGTTTGTGTGTGTGTGTGTGTGTGTGTGTGTGTGTGTGTGTAAAGGAGATTAAACTGTGAACTCCCACAGCTCACTGTGCCTCATCAAAATATATGGCTAGGTTAGACCGCACAAAAATTGGGCCTGGGCTCATATTGCATTGCATGGGATAGAGATTGCCAGGATCAGGCATGGAAAAATGTTTCAGAGACTTGGTAATGTTCATCGCAGAGGAGACAAGAGTATTAGAAGCCCCTGGATTCTTCTTTGGCTTAGGTTAAAATCTGAGCTGGAGAAGACTTTTGCTTTATCTCTACACATGGGGAAACTGTGGTTGAATAGCACCCTCTCTCCCTCCTCAGGGGTCTGTTTCAGCCCAAGAATCTCTGGGGGCGGCTTCTGCCCTTCAGCT
Source organism: Podarcis tiliguerta (assembly GCF_965153285.1). Taxonomy (NCBI): domain Eukaryota; kingdom Metazoa; phylum Chordata; class Lepidosauria; order Squamata; family Lacertidae; genus Podarcis; species Podarcis tiliguerta. Next base: position 48,142,413 of record NC_139536.1, read on the forward strand.
ACATCCCCCCCCCACCTGGTACAGCAATAGAAAACAGCCTCTGTACCAATGGATCACTAAAATATCTGGTTTCTAATAGGCTGCTTTCTGAGACGATACCTGCAAAAACTGCTGCTGAAACAGGGTGTAAAAGCCCTCTCTCTACAGGTGACCCTTGGAGCCAGAGGGTCCCCTCTGAAGGGGGTCTTTTGCACCCAGCACAGGGTGCAACTCTGGAAAGGAGCCCCTGTGCAAACACTTAGAGATTACCTTCTCTATCCATGTGCTCAGAGGCCTCTTTTTGAGGGTGTTCCTGAAGGGGACCCTGTTACACATTGGGGCAGTGTTTTGTTTTGTTTTTAACAGAAGAGCATCTGTTCATGTGAGACCCAACCTACACTCTCAAGCAGTACAGCCCAGTGAGAAGCAGTAAAGCCCAGCCTAGTTCTGATTGAGAACTAGATCCTAGTTTGTATTTTGTGCAGAAAAGTTCTAACCGTATACATTGCTGTTTGCTGAAGAAAAACTCCTTTGGACCCTGCTAAGCATAGTGCATTATTGAATCTAACTTGGGAAAGCAGTCAAGAATGTGGGATGGGGGCCTGCTGAGGGAATGTGCCTTCTTGATCTAGCGCCAAATCAAGTGTGTGCTGTGATGCTGCTTGGATAAGACTGGGTTATTTATTGCAGCACATGCCGATCCTCTGGAGAGACATAACCGTTTTCTCACAGATCATATGTTAGAGCATTTGTATTAGAATGATGACAGCTTCCTGAACTCTGACTGGTATTTTGTGGTTTGTAAATTTATGTGTGTGCGATGGCAGTGGAACCTGTAGTATGTCTTTGTTTCAGTGGGTTCACGAAGCTGTCAGATAGATGCTCCTTTGGATCATATTTGTTGATATATATATATTTACGGCCAATAATGAGGGATGAGCAGAACAGCTTGTTTTTGCTCATAGAAACATACTGAGTGTGAAATAAATTCACTTCCCTCAGTTCAAACTCCAGAGTAGACTGAGGAATCTGGCAATACAAATTAGCAGTAGCAACAGTTTCTATCATTGCTTTGTCTTTTAAAAGGACTATACTTATCTGATCGTTGTCTTAACCACTGCAGCCATGCACATATATGGTGGGAAAAACAGCCTAGGTACAGCATTTATTTCTCCAACTTTCAAGCATTGTGGCTTTATTCTATATATTATATATTTTTTGGCAAAGTATTATCAGAACAGGTCTGGAAGATGTCAGGGTTCAAACCAGAAATCTGAGTCTACTCCGTTGTATACACACACTTCCCTATTGTTTGAAGCTATACTTAATTCATTCCTGAGGAGAGGCCTCTGTCTGGCATGCCATCACCAGAAAACAGATGGAAATACTGTCAAAGTTGTGGGGCGAGGAGCGAGGTTCAATGTGATTCCTAAATTGTCATGGAAACTGGAGGGCCTGAAGAGCATCATAGAAACTGTGGCAAAAGCTCCTTAGGCCCCATACCCAGACTCTGCCATGCAGTATTCACTAACAATATGTATGTAGGTTTGTCAAGGTTTAGCTCTATTCCACAAAGCTATGCTTTCCCAGAATGCCCTTGCCCTGTGGTTCTCAGGGCCAGTCCTATCACTGGGTGTCAGTGACTGAGTGAGGGGATGCTGGTGGAGGCAGAGATGTGCATACCACGCAGTTCCACACTCCCTAAGCTAGCCATGTAACCCCCAAGTGGAAGATGCTACCTCACTGCTAGAGTTGAAATAAAATTCAACGGGCTTTTGTACTTGAAACTGGGGTGGGGGAGCATCATCTTGTGCAGGGGTTGGAAAGGTTTACCTCGCCTGGGCTGCTTCACTCCAGCGGAGATCCCTCTGTGGGCTGGACCACGTGCATGCATGAGTGTGCACGGCCGCAATTTCCGGCATCTGCATCTGCGCAGACACAATTTTCAGTACCTGAGCATGCGCAGGCATGATTTCCGGCACCGCAGAAGCGAGTCCCCGCGCGGGGACTCACTGAGCAGGCAATTCGGTTCTGAGGTGGCTCATGGGCCTGTTAAACGACCCCTCTGGGCCACTTGTGGCCCATGGGCCTTAGGTTGCCTACCCCTGATCTTGTCCTACACCTTAAGCAGAAAAATGTTTTGTACTGGTCTTGGTGGTTTTTTAGCTCGTTAGGCAGACCATGCATACAAGAGCAACATCTCTTGGGAAAATAATAAGTAAATCTTAGTCTAAGATCTTGGAGTTGGACAAGACCAAAACTATCAGAATCCTGCTAACAATGAAGTACCAATGAAGTATCCTAGAAAAGATGTGGAAACTGCCCCCCCCCCATGCTGTGAAAGTTTAAGGTCTTTCACCCAAAGCTTCATTCTTGCAGACCAGAAGCTGTGTTGTGGCTCAGGGCTTATTCCAGGTGAAGCTGATGGCAGGAAGGGTCAGTTAACTCTCCTTCATGGATCTCTGGCATGTTTCCAGGTTTGACCACTTTGAGGTTTGTTTTCTGACAATCAAGTGCTGTATAAATTTTATGCAATAAAATAAATAAACAATGTTTGTATGACCATGTTCCTCCCAGCATTGTTACCTTAGTTTTATTTTTTTATTATTATTTGATTAAAATTGTATACTGCCCTTCATCCAAAGATCTCAGCTCTTTCCCAACATTTCAGTCCTTAGGGTTCATATCTCACAAAGGACTGAAATGCTACTTCTAAGAGCTATGGAAGTGGAGGGTATGGATCCCACAGTGCAATATATATGTTTTTGCTCCCTCAGAAACCTTGTGTTTACCTCGCGACTAGCAAGTCAAATGAGATAGATAGATAGACGCGACTAGCAAGTCAAATGAGATAGATAGATATGATAGCTGCCAGGTGATATAGCACATTATATGATTCACATGGCAGCTGAAAGCTGTTGGCTTATCCCCATCATAGAATCATAGAGTTGGAAGAGACCACAAGGGCCATTGAATCCAACCCCCTGCCAAGCAGGAAATGTTCAGAGGAGTTCCATGACCACGCACCTGATGTATGGAAAATTTTGCTCCACACAGGGAAAACTACATTGAGTTAGTTTGGTAGTAACTGTGTCCTGTCCTGGCAAGGATCACTTCACAGGAATCAAGAGAAGTATGTTAAGCCATGATCTGGATTAGACCGTCGGAGCAGGGATCTGACAGTCTGGGCTGCCACCCACTTAAAGGTCAAGAGACAGGATTAGGAGGCAAGAGGAGTCAGAGATAATCCTTCAGAACCCTGGACAGGTCCCAGGGAAAAGATGACGTTCTGACAAGTGCTGAGGGCTAGTTGATCCCTTCCAGAAGGAGTGAGGAACCCCAGTCTTGGTTGAATGTAGTCCTCCAGGCCTCTTCAGCTGGCTTTCAAAACTCTCCCTAGACCACACCCCTTACTGCCCTGCTTCATGCTCCCTTTGAGTCCTTTGGCCTAGCTGAAATGTGTCCTTGAACAAAGATAAGGCTTCTTGCTTCCTTAGAGGGAAGGGTGTGTTTGTGTGTGTACAGACCCCTGGCTTTGGTGTGGCTTGAATGCATCCTACTTTGAAGACCAGTTACTCTATCCAATTTTTACCCAGTTTTCCCCACCACTAGTATGCATCCCCCAAATGAGGGAATGTGGCCCTCTGATCGAAAACATTTCCTTATAGAGTTCTGAGCATGACTAGTTCTTCCAGGTCCTGCATGGAGATTCTTAAACGGCCAGCCCTTTGGTCTAGAGAAGGCATAGGCAAACTGTGAGCCTCCAGGTGTTTGGGACTACAATTCCCATCATCCCTGACCACTGGTCCTGTTAGTCCCAAACATCTGGAAGGCCGTAGTTTGTCTATGCCTGGTCTAGAGCAGTGGGTGGCACTGTGGTCTAAACCACTGAGCCTCTTGGGCTTGCTGATCGGATGGTCAGCAGTTCAAATCCCCAAGACAGAGTGAGTTCCCGTTGCTCTGTCACAGCTTCTGCCAACCTAGCAGTTCAAAAGCACACCACTCGAGTAGCTAAATAGGTACCGTTGTGGTGGGAATTTCTATGCGGTCTGGTTTCTGTCACGGTGTTCCGTTGCGCCAGAAGCCGTTTAGTCATGCTGGCCACATGACCCGGAAAGCTGTCTGTGGATAAATGCCGGCTCCTTGAAAGCGAGATGAGCACCACAACCCCATAGTCACCTTTGATTGGACTTAACTGTCCAGGGGTCCTTTACCTTTTACCTTTCCCAAACTTGGGTCTCTAGCTGTTTTTGGACTGCAACTCCCATCATCCCTAGAAAGCAGGACCAGTGGTCAGGGATTATGGAAGTTACAGTCCAAAAAGAGCTTGGGAACACTGGTCTAGAGTCTGGCACTCTTGCCCTTTCTCCGTTATTGGTTGCTGGGTACTCTGCCTAAGGTGGTGAGCCGGTTTGGCACATGAGGCCCTTGGGTTCAGTTCCACTTTGGGAGTCCTGGCTCAAAGGTCTCAGGTTTGGGGATCTCTGCTTCTGGTGCTTCTGTGTGGGGTGCTGTTTTCTCAGGGGGACCCTCTCCCTACAAGTTGATGCCGAACTCACTATAGGTATCTTGGGTCATAGAATCATAGAATCATAGAGTTGGAAGAGACCACAAGGGCCATCGAGTCCAACCCCCTGCCAAGCAGGAAACACCATCAGAGCACTCCTGACAGATGGTTGTCAAGACTCTGCTTAAAGACCTCCAAAGAAGGAGACTCCACCACACTCCTTGGCAGCAAATTCCACTGTCGAACAGCTCTTACTGTCAGGAAGTTCTTCCTAATGTTTAGGTGGAATCTTCTTTCTTGTAGTTTGGATCCATTGCTCCGTGTCCGCTTCTCTGGAGCAGCAGAAAACAACCTTTCTCCCTCCTCTATGTGACATCCTTTTATATATTTGAACATGGCTATCATATCACCCCTTAACCTCCTCTTCTCCAGGCTAAACATGCCCAGCTCCCTTAGCCGTTCCTCATAAGGCATCGTTTCCAGGCCTTTGACCATTTTGGTTGCCCTCCTCTGGACATGTTCCAGTTTGTCAGTGTCCTTCTTGAACTGTGGTGCCCAGAACTGGACACAGTACTCCAGGTGAGGTCTGACCAGAGCAGAATACAGTGGCACTATTACTTCCCTTGATCTAGATGCTATACTCCTATTGATGCAGCCCAGAATTGCATTGGCTTTTTTAGCTGCCACGTCACACTTTTGGCTCATGTCAAGTTTGTGGTCAACCAAGACTCCTAGATCCTTTTCACATGTACTGCTCTCAAGCCAGGTGTTACCCATCTTGTATTTGTGCCTCTCATTTTTTTTGCCCAAGTGCAATACTTTACATTTCTCCCTGTTAAAATTCATCTTGTTTGTTTTTGCCCAGTTCTCTAATCTGTCAAGGTCGTTTTGAAGTGTGATCCTGTCCTCTGGGGTGTTAGCCACCCCTCCCAGTTTGGTGTCATCTGAAAATTTGATCAGGATGCCATTGAGTCCATCATCCAAGTCGTTGATAAAGATGTTGAATAAGACCGGGCCCAAGACAGAACCCTGTGGCACCCTGTGTCTCTTATTTAAGGATTTTTTTCCTCCCACCACTAGGTCTGCGTGCTGTTTGCTCCATTTGGTCTATGACATTTGGATGATCATCTTCATCAATTGATAGACTCCTACCTTCAGGAGCACTGTCTCCCTCCCCCACATTAGTCAGTTCAAACAGCTGCATGACAAACAGCTGCAGCATAAAAGTATATGGGGCTTCTACAGCATGGTGACCATTCTGGTTGGGTAAGTTTTTAATCTGTTATAAATTGCAATATTTTCAGAAATAAGAGTTTACAGCGTTTAAGATTTCTTGTAAAAAAAAAATCAGGTGCAATTATTTACATACTTAATGTTGTTATATTAGAAAACCACAGTACAAATATTTTCCTATAAAATCTATGAAAATTATTAATGTCTATATACATTTTCTACAAGGCCAGTGTGTTCTCACTAAATAAATAATTTTTAAAAAAACCAGTTGCATTGAAAATATTTGGCTTGTTTTTAGAAAAAACACTTAACTCATTTTTTTGAGGTCTGGCCATCCATACATCCAAATAGAAAGTGCTTTCTGAAGAAATATTTGTTTTAAAGCATATAAATAAGAGAGTCTTCACTTGGGTTTTAGAAATACCACTGCAGTACAGGTGCAAAGGAGCTTCCAAAATGACTTGGGGGTGGAGGGCAGAGTTACGTTTGCCAACTGGCTTTTTTTTAAAAAAGCCCAACATTTATTTTGTGATTTTCAGTTATCACAGGAGAACTGCCATTGCCTCCAGGAGTCTAGAGCCTTCCAGGAATCAGGACTACCCAACAGCCCCACAAGCATTTATGTACCATCTGCCATGTGAGTTCCATTCACATTCAAAATTGCATCAGTGCCAGAGAAATCAAATGCTGATGGAAGGTCTACAGCACTGAGTGTTGTCCTGAGGCACAGGAACAGAAGCAAGGCCCACATCTTCTCATTCCAGGGTGCTCCCATTCTTTAGGTGGTTTGAAGAATGAGGGAATGAATGCTGATCTTTAACATTTGGCCAGTGTTTCTGGTGCCAGAGAAAACAATATAAATGAAGCTCTGTTTCGTAATTGTTTATTTGGGTCAACCAGTTTTTAGGGTTGGTGTTTTTTTTAAGCCACACAGACTTGTACTTGGCATCTGTTTCTACAGTTACCTGAATCTACCAAGTTTTTCTCTCTGGGAATTTACCAGCGTCTTAGTTCCAGTAAGTGAACCAGCAGAGCTATTGTTTGTTTATATTTATTTATCTATTTATTTATTTATTTAATAAAAAAGTTCAGCTCTGGGGAATAGTTTTGAGTCCAAATAAAGAGGTTGTTATTCTTTTTTCCCTCTAGGCCCATTTTATGTCATCTGTTCTGTGAAGGAACAGAATTCATACAAAAAAATATTGTGCAGAAGAGAGGCCTACTTTCAGGCAGCAACCCTACACACACTTACATGAGACCAAGGTTCATCTAAAATGGAACTTTCTTCTGAGTAGAGATGTGCAGGATTACATTGCACGGCTGCAATCCTGTGGACGATTATGTGAGAATACCTCCTGTACCTATATTCCTTGGCAAGGCTATGCAAAGCACATCTTTTTCCACAGAAATCTCAAAACCTGAACACATGCAATGACTAAGAGGGCAGGGAAATGCAGACCAATCTGACAGTATGTCAGGATTTGGGTAAGTTGCAGTGGACATCTGAGAGGCAGCGGGGGATGAGAACCATGGCTCTTATTTTTGGTGGCCACTGCTTGTGTACCTAGGGCTGCCATACATCCAGTCATTACCGGAATTTCAAAGGCAGAAGTGACGTCCGGGGGATATTTCTGAAAGGCAGTGCTTTGTCCTGGATCTTAGGCAAGTCAATCAAAAAAATCACAATTTTGGGGGGGCATTTTTGTAAAAAAAGAAGCTCAACAACTTTGGGGATTGCCTGAATAAAGTTCAACAATTCTGGGGCCTTCATTATTTTAAAAAGAAACAACTTTTGGGGGGGGGTCCTGGTTTTTACTTTTTGAAATAAGGAGGTTAAGGGGTGATATGATAGCCATGTTCAAATATATAAAAGGATGTCACATAGAGGAGGGAGAAAGGTTTTTTTCTGCTGCTCCAGAGAAGCGGACATGGAGCAATGGATCCAAACTACAAGAAAGAAGATTCCACCTAAACATTAGGAAGAACTTCCTGACAGTTAGAACTGTTCGACAGTGGAATTTGCTGCCAAGGAGTGTGGTGGAGTCTCCTTCTTTGGAGGTCTTTAAGCAGAGGCTTTACAACCATATGTCAGGAGTGCTCTGATGGTGTTTCCTGCTTGGCAGGGGGTTGGACTCGATGGCCCTTGTGGTCTCTTCCAACTCTATGATTCTATGATTCTATGAAATATGGCAACTCTTTGTGTACCATAACATCTTGTTCCAACTTCAGAAGAGCGCCATATTTATACTTTCCTTAAAGCAACCCAATTTTTTTTTTCTGGCATATGCCTCTGTGTGCTCAGAAGAGCTATGTTAAGCAGATGCAGAAAAACTGTGACTCAGCATAGCCAATATACCAATGGGCTATGCAATCAGCAAAGCATTTCCTGCACAAGGCCCTCATGTTTTGAAGCATTAGCTATAAAACTCAGCATTCTGTAACACTATCAATTGTTTCTCCACATAATGTACACATGTTAGGATGCTCATAATAAAAGCAAATAAAACTGGATACATATTGCAGTAATGAGAACCAGGCCATAGTAGAAAGTGCAGTTTGGAAAGAACATCTTCTCCTTTGGTCATGCTGATTTATTGAGGGTTATAAAACCACCGTGGATGACTAAATAATGGTTCTTGAGCATCATTCCTCCATAAAATGCCATGAGTGTATTGTTTTCTAGCAGTTCTTCAGTCGTAATGCAGTAGAAGAATAATATATAAATGATGCAAACATCACAACACATCTGGCAAAATCATGGAATCACTGAGAATTTCAGGAGTGGTAATAGCCAATTCCCATCCATCTTAGTCCCTTATCCAAAGGCAGGACCGTCCACCCACCTGCTTCCTGGCAGGTATTTACAATCCCCTTCTGTACCTGAAACAAAGAACAGGTGCCCTCTCTGCAGAAACATACCGCAGGCTCCAGAGCAAATACTTCCAGATGACTCAATAATGAGGAATCATGTCAGAATTAAAGGCCTCCTTTAATGTTCCCAAGATTTATATTATATGTCTTCATCCTTTAATTGGTTCCTTCCCATAGTACTTATTCAGTGGGCAAAGTTATCTCATTATTTTCTTTTTCTTATTACAGTGAGAGTCTGACTTGCCACAAAGAGACATCAATCATTTGCCACAGGGAGCAGGTTCCAAAAGGGGCGGGACAAGGGGAGTGTCCCTATTGGTTCTCCTGGAACTCTCGGCTGCTTTCAATACCAACAACCATGGCACAAGACCATTCCCTTTCAGACTGGCTGGCCTGGTTTTGTTCCTTTTTGAAGGGGAAGTTCCAGAAAGGGAATTCATGTCCATTACCTTGCCCATTGATGGTGTGATATTATAAATAACCCTGAACAGTCTGGTTATTTATTTATTTTAAAAATGAATTTGTTGCACTGGGCTGACAGAGTGCTTTAATCCGCTATAATTGTGCAAACCTAAATTTCCTGCTTTGTTCTTGACATCTTTCCATGGAGACACCTTCATTCACAGTAGCCTAAATGGCTACCTAGATCTGATTGGAGCCAATCCTTATTTATTGATGCAGCCACTGAATTCCATGGGATTAGGTGTACAATCTCTGGAGGGGGTTTATTTGTATCCTTGAGTGCATTTGAGATGTCATTTTCTTTCTCTTCGCAGACTAGCTTTAAAACTGCTAGAAAAGGGGATGCTGTTATAGCAACATGCGACAGGGGACTAGTCAGCAACAGGTTGGATCAATGTTTAATTAGTGGCACTTGCTACCCATTGGAATCAATGGGACTTGTCAAAATGAGCTTTCCCCACTCATTTCAGTGGGACCTAATTGCAGCTGATTTGGTCTTCGCCCAACCCTATACAATTTACAAACGTGCAGGAACATGTGTGCCTTTGTATAGGGCCCTGGAAACATTGTTGAATGGTTATATGGAAATGTGGTAAATAAAATAAATATTATAGGGGTGGGGGAATGAACTCCAGATTGTTTTTATGTTTATTTTTTTAAAATGAACTGAAAAGAGGTTTTCATTTGAATTTTGGCTGAAACCTCATGCTTTCTTTTATCCTCTGTGTTTCCTTCATTGTTTGCATCAGGCGTAGAAAAGCAAGCGTACTTTTTTAGATGCACAGGGTTTGCTAGAAATCCAAAGAGCATTCATGCTACTGCTGCTGTTGCTGCTGCTGCTTTGCTTAAACAAGCTCTCCCCAGTGTAAACACTTTGGATTGTTTACTCAGACGAAACATCAGCCAATACTAAATGCATTGAAATCAAGAAATGTACCGAACCCAACTGACAGCAGCAATTTTTGTCAATACGAGAAAGAGCCGAAGCGGCAGAAAGAAAATAACTCACCCCAAACTTCACTTGCTGTTGGGCTAGGTTTTGCATATCCCATTATTCTGTGACGGCACGGCATAAGTGTGAGTGCTGGTCATGTGCAATAAATAGATAAATAAATAAATTCCATATCCTCCTGAGAATCTTAGTTTTCTTTTTCTCTTCAAAATAATTTTCAGTCCCCTAAGGCTGTGATAATAAGCCTTGTGGAGGATTTCCAAGGATTTTGCATGCTGCTCCCCGCCCCCCATGAACAGAAGACCAGAACCAGAATAAATTGCACAACGCAATCTATGTGCAATTATGTTTAAGTTGCATGTATGGTGCAGGATGCAGATTTCATTTTTAGGGTGAAATTTTATTTAAATGATTAGAATGGATAGCTCTGTGCCTTCTGTGTTTCCTTAATCTTTTTCTCTCACACAGCTCCTATGTGCAGGCTCAGTCTACATCTGTAGGGGATGCTGTGAATACATTACTGTTTACATTACTCTGCCTCCAGTATGCTCCCACCATGCTATGTATGCACAATGTTAGCCATCCATATCTATTCTGTAGTTGCGTGAAAAATACTGCTGTTTGGTTTCTTTTGCCTCAAGCCATCTTCTACCTGATTTGAAAATGTAACCCACATTCACTTTGCAGTTAAGCTGAGGTGCCGACTAGATGACTCTTGTGGTCCCTTCCAGCTCTACAATTCTATGGGGATGCAGGTGGCGCTGTGGTCTAAACCACTGAGCCTCTTGGGCTTTCCAATCAGAAGGTTGGCAGTTCGAATCCCCGCGATGGAGTGAGCTCCCATTGCTCTGTCCCAGCTCCTGCCATCCTAGCAGTTCAAAAGCTCTGTCCCAGCTTCTGCCATCCTAGCAGTTCAAAAGCATACCACTGCAAGTAGATAAATAGGTACCACTGTGGCAGGAAGTTAAAAGGCGTTTCCATGCACTCTGGTTTCCGTCACAGTGTTCCATTGCGCCAGAAGCAGTTTAGTCATGCTGGCCACATGGCCTGGAAAGCTGCCTGTGGACAAACGCCAGCTCCCTCAACCTGAAAGCGAGATGAGCTCCACAACCCCATAGTCGCCTTTGACTTGACTTAGCCATCCAGGGGTCCTTTACTTTTTCTTTTTACAATTCTATGATTTGAGATGCCCATTGTGCATATGCAGATGACAGCTTTATGAACAGGAGTTGGGGGTGGTCTGCAGGTGTGAGGAAACCCAAGAGGTCATGCAAACTGGATGAAGACATCCTACATCTCTGGCATGCACAGCAACATGCAAATGTGGGTTGAAACACAGAAATGGGGGATGACCTCCTTATGGTTTAAGTGCTAATGGATATATAGCTTTGGCTTAGTGAGGGTTTATGAGATCTTCTTGCCATCTGGGCTCTGCCACCCACAGTTTCCCCAAGTCTCAGAGGACAAGTCCAGGGTTATCCCAGGAGTCATGTGACTTGTGCGAATTTGTGGAGAAGTAAATGAGCCTGGCTGCAACCCTAGAAAAAAACCAAACAGCTGATGGAAAGGACATTCCCTTCCATCAGTTATATTGGCCCATGTGCTTCTGCCCTTCCTTAGGAACCAGTCATAATGCGGGAAGGGAAAAGGACTTGCTGAGAGTCACCAGCAACAGGGAGCTGGTACAGCAGGAGCCCATTGAGAACCATGAATCACTTGTACGGAGACATCAGAGAGGACCCTGATCTACTTAAATGAAACCAGTGCAATCAGTAGTTTGGCAGAAGTATAGTCGTGTTATGTTGCTGTTCCTGTAAAGTGAGAATTAGGCCATAGACACACATGGTGTGCTTATACACATCTCTATAAACTATTTGAGGAAGCTATAATTTATCTGCTTGGTTTTTTCCCCTGTGTCTCCCCAAATCCTTTGTTAACTGCTTGGGGGAGCGTGGCTTAGAGGCTGCAAAAGGCAGCAACCTTCTTCTGCATCTGACCGCACAGCAACAAAAATCAAATGTCTGGGGCTTGGCTGTGGCTAGAAGAACGCCCACATGTTGTCAGGAGATCACATACCAACAGTGTGAATGAACAAGAAATTTCACGTAACACTATTAGGGCTTTGTTCTTCACAAACAGAATGTGCATTGATTGGAAACGAAACGCACAAAGGTACTATACTGTGTGCTACGCACTAGAGTTATTTCCCCAGCCCTTTTTGGATTGTTTCCAACTGCATGTGTTGATCACTCTCAGCAAGGGGAAGCCATTTCAAACCAAACAGCCATTTTTCAGACAATGCCTCTTGAATGGGATCAGGTATAAAACTTCACACAGCAAAGAAGGGTTAATCAGTTTCACAACTTGTTTTCATAAGCATGGCCTCATCTTAGAGCTGCAGATTGAAGCAACAGAGATATGTGATTTGGTAAAAGACATTTTTTGTTTGTTTACTGATATAGACTTTGTTATATTAAAATATTTAATATCCTAATAAAAATACTAAAATGTTCCTAAGTATTAACAGGTAAAGGTAAAGTGTTAATAAAAATGTATCACTTATGATGACACAAGATTAGACTGTGATGAATGTGCCCTTTGTATTAGGTGTAGCTTGTGTTATGGCTAGGGGACCTCTCAAAACCTGGCAGTAGCTCGAGCCTCTCTTGATGTCTGAGAGACCCTGCATGTGTGTGAGCCATCTATCGAAGACTAAACTCCACATACAGAGTTTCTATATCACCTCCAGGACAATGCTTTTTAATAGCATAGGTTCACACATTCAGCTGTGACTCAAAGCGTCTGAACTGGCTTTCTATCTGCAATTTGTGTATCCCCTTGGTTTTTAGAATTTGTTCTGACAAACCACAGATTGGTTCTCAATGAGCAGAATAGAAATAGAACACAATCCTATTGGAGAGACATTTGGTCCTCCATCCCCTGTCTTCCCCTACAATGTGCAGCCATGGGAATGTGTGAGATATATTCTAGGTCACACAATCAGTTCAGGACCCAAGAAACCAGGCCATACCAGTGTCAAGCATGAACTATGTATGTGGGAGCTGCAGAATACCCCAACGTGTGCTTTTTTTGCAATGCTGACAAGTTGATGGTGAAAGAGTTCCTTAGAGGGAGACTGGGGTGGGGTGGGGACCATTGGTCTACAGCCTTCAGTCTTTGAAGCATTTCTGTGAAGCCTAAATGAGTTGCTCTGGAATAACTGCTTGGAGGATTATCTTATTAGACATGACTGGCTCCTGTGGCATTGCAGCAGTGTAGCAGAGGAGACTTTGTTCCCAAAGACAAAACAAATAATATTTCAGGATGAGTGCCAGTTTGCAAAGCAATTGCAAAAGACCAAACTCTTTTCACAGGGAACACAGTTGTGTCATTTAGGTTTCTTCTAGGTGGTGGAGTTTGAAAGTACGTCAAAGTGCAAGTAGATAAATAGGTACCGCTCCGGCGAGAAGGTAAACGGCGTTTCCGTGTGCTGCTCTGGTTCGCCAGAAGTGGCTTAGTCATGCTAGCCACATGACCTGGAAGCTGTACGCCGGCTCCCTCGGCCAGTAAAGTGAGATGAGCACCACAACCCTAGAGTCATCCACGACTGGACCTAATGGTCAGGGGTCCCTTTACCATTACTTTTAGGTGGTGGAGTAGTGTTAAGCCAATGCCAATAATATATTCAAATCCCATATGGTGTGGATGACTGAATTGCTAGTGGTTTTCCCAAGCACTTCATAAATGTTTAAAGCTTTTTTAAAAAATATTTTTTATTCAAGCCTGGGAAATGGTGGGCCATTTTAAAACACCCATGGTATGAAGTTCATTTGGTGAACTGAAGGCTACATCATACAAGTGAGGTGAATAAATGTGTGCCACAGTTCAAAGAAGAAATGGTCAGTTAATGGAAGAACAACATCTGTACTTACTCAGCTAGGATTAGAAAAACACACAATGGTTATTCATGTTCATACTTGAAGTCACAATTGAGCAAGACTTGGAGTCAGGAAGACTCCCCCTTTTCCCTCATAGCACAGCACTGAAAAATGTATTTTTTCATAGAGGGCGTTCTTCCTTTGTCTGATGCTTTAGTGTTGGCTACCATCAGAGCGAGGATACCAGACAAGGAGGTTCATCGTCTCTTCTGGTGCGGCAGTTATTACAGAACGATACCCACAGTGACATTCCCAAGCTCTGTCAGGCGTCATGAGGGTGCTAATGGCTGCTTCTTCACTTTGTATATTACATCTGCATTGGATAACATGGAAATTAGGACCAGCTGAGACTGTGGTTGTCTTCAGTCTGACAGCTGGCCAGCCCAAGAGGATCGGGAAAGGCATCAGACTGTGTAATGAATGAGGGTGGACCACAGTGGCATATTTACCTTTGTCAGAATTTGACACCCTGGGTAACTGAGCATTCTCAGAGAGGCAGTGAAGAACATAAAATGTCTGTATTCTTTATAGGTCAGGCCATTGTTCCATCTAGTTTGATACTGTCCGCACTTGTGAACACACTGACTGGTAGTGACTCTCCAGACAGAAGTCCATCCCAGCCCAGAAGAACCTGAGATCTTCTGCATGCTCTGCTACTGAACTACACCCTTCCTTTCAAATACAAATCATGATTTGTGCTTGGCAGTCAGGAAAAAAGAGTACTCCCTCTGCTCCAGCACCACACACACACCAGCACCCTTTAAAAATCTTCCTCAACTGATGTCACTAGGGTCTGTTGATCAACAGGCAAAACGATATGTTAAATGGGAAATCGTGGCTGGATCTCCCACGTTTTTTAAAAATTGGAATGTTGGAAATGGCCTCCAAAGCTACACCATGAAGTCTGATAGCTGCTGCATCTTGTACAAATATTTGTTTAATTTCTTTGGTAGATGTAGGTTGGCTTTGAAGGCCATCAACAATATCCAGTGTCCAAAGTGTGCACCAACTGAAGAGCAAAAGGGAGAAGCTACTGAACAGCTTAGTGAAGCTGAAGCAACATCAGAAGACATAATCAATGTGAGGAATACAGTCTCCCAAATACTGTTCTCTTCTTATTTTTTGGATGACAGCACACTGCACTATACTTGTGGGAAGCCAGGACTGTTTAAAGTGACGTGATACTGCTTTAAATATATCGTGCAGATGGGGCTGTCTGCATTATAAGGATCTTCACAATCCTTATAATGATGTGCATCATCATAAAGAAGGCTGATACAGTGGTACCTCGGGTTAAGAATTTAATTCGTTCTGGAGGTCCGTTCTTAACCTGAAACTGTTCTTAACCTGAGGTACTACTTTAGCTAATGGGGCCTCCCGCTGCCGCCATGCGATTTCTGATCTCATCCTGAAGCAAAGTTCTTAACCCGAGGTACTATTTCTGGGTTAGCGGAGTCTGTAACCTGAAGCATCTGTAACCTGAAGCGTCTGTAACCCGAGGTACCACTGTACTAACATCCTTGCATTGCAGATGCTGGGGTGGGTGGGACGAGATGGAGAGAAGAGTGACTTTCCTAATGTCGCCTAGTGTGAGCTTGCAGCTGAAGTTGGGTTTGAAATGTGAGCACCCCAACTCAAAGCTCCCACTCTTTGGCTACTACACACATAATCTTTGAAGACATGGAAAGCAACCCATGCTGGTAAAATTTCTTAGACAATCTCTGTGATAGGAGAGGGTGTTTTCACATTTCTACTTCCCAAACTAGACTTGTTATAGATGTGTGTGTGTGTGTGTGTGTGTGTGTGTGAGAGAGAGAGAGAGAGAGAGAGAATAATAGCATGCACATTGCAAGTTGGTAGGTCCCCCCTCTAAATTCTAAAAAGAAAAAAGACCAAGGTGCCTCACTGTTGCCATTTTTAATCTTGTGATTACTAAATCTGTCTCTCATCTCACAACACAGTGATAACGCTAGCCAAGAAAGCACAATTTTCACCTTGTTGTGGCAAGCAGGATTACATTGGGCTCTTTTAATGAAGAATAGGAAAAAAGAACAACGAGGCTTGTTCTCCATGTATTCTGCTTGTACCCTAGCAATATAATTACAGTGTTGTGGTTGAGAGCAGGCCACACTGGTGGCTGAGGAACATACTGCAGTGACTACAAGGTGGTCTAAAACTCTGCATGACTCATTTAGCATTTCAGTCATGTTTAGAGAGTTTTAGAAGTGTTACTTTATATTGTGCAAATGAATTAGGTTCACATCTCATTTCTGAGCACTGCAAGACTACTGATTTTGATTGCTTTGGAGTTTGTGATTATGAAGGTCTTCTGTGTCCATGCTTCCATCTCCCTGAGCACATTCATTCAATTCACATTCATTCAATTCAATTCACATTCATTCAATTCACATTCACAGCCCTATACCCAGAGGTCTCAGGGTGGTTCACAAACATGACCACAACATATAAAATCAAACCAAAAATAATAACCCAACAACACCCCTCCCAACAAGAAACACATTCTAAAAGGGTGTTGGATGTCAATAAGATCAACCAAAGGCCTCGTTAAAAAGGAAGGCTTTTGCCTGGCGCCTAAAAGTGTATAACGAAGGCACCAGGCGAACTTCCCTGAGGAGAGCATTCCATAGGCCGGGAGCCACTGCTGCACAAACTTGTTGGCCTAGATGATGATGGCTGCACCAGGATGTCAGTGAATGATAGGAGAGGATATAAAACCTCATTTGTCAGTCTGATGGGTAAGAGAAGTTCAAGCACATCAATGTGGGAACGGGCAGGGAGCGTTAAAAGAGAAAGGGAGGCAGGAGAAAGGTGTGTCCCCATTAAGGAAGCAATGAAGAACAAGAGAGCCATAACTGAGGCGGTGGAAGCCAGGTAGGAGCCCTGGAAGACATTAAGCAGCATCTTGAGGACTGTCAAGGAGAAAGGAATAAGGACAGGAGGGGAAGGAGAACTGAGAGCCAGACAGTGGCTCTCCTGGAACTGAGAGCCAGACAGTGACTTGCCTTTTTTTGCCAAGGAAGAGGTCAACCCAAAAAGCCTCCCTGACGGGGTCTTCCCACATCTTACAAGTGACATCAGAGAAGTACATATGGTCTATTTCCATCTGGCCTGAAAGAGCAAGGTCCTGACTGACCGCGAGATGTAGTGATGGCCACCAACTTGGGTGGCTTAAAGGCGGATTAGATAAAGTCATGGAGGATGAGACTCCAAGAGGGGAAAGTGGTTTTATGTTCATGTCCAGCTTGCAGGCATCCTGTAGGCATCTTGCTGGCCACTGTGAGAACAGGACCTGGTGAGAACAGAATAAATGATGTAAGAAGGGAGCTGCAGCCCAAGACAGGAAGAGAGGTAGTAAGGGAACACCTAGCTACTTTAAATGAATTCAGATCTCCAGGGCCTGATGAGCTGCACCCAAGGGTATTAAAGGACATTGCAGATGTAATTTCCGAGCCTTTGTCTATGAACTTGGGGAAATCTTGGAGAAGAGGTGAGGTCCCTACAGACTGAAGATGGGCAAATGTCCCCATCTTCAAAAAGGGAGAAAGGGAAGACCCAGGTAACTACCAACTAGTGAGCTTGAATTTGATACCAGGGAAAGTCCAAAAGCAGATAATTCAACAATCAGTCTGTGAGTATTTAGAAAAGGATGCTGTGATTACTAACACATTGGGGTCAATGGTTGGTGGGATTGCCAAAGACCTTTTCCCTTTGTTTGCTCCCTTTTTAATGATTATTATTTAAACCACCAAGCTCGTAAAACTGAATATGCACAAGATAAATGTGTGCAAATTGCGATTTACCTTTATTGGTAGCCTTCATGGGGTGAGGCTTGCTAAGCCATAGAAGCTTCTTTGCTTCCTACTAGAGCAAGTTATATCAATGTCATGAGAGAATTTCAAATATTTAGATAAAAGCTTAGTGAGATGTTGACTTTTCCTGTGAACTGTTTCAAGTATTTTTCAAGAGTTTTTCTTTAAATATTGCTCATTATATATTGTTAACTATATCTTCTATCTATTACAGATTATTAATTTAGCCTTCCTTTTGGAGTGGATTAAATTAAATTAATTTAGAGCATGTTAGAGTAGGTGGGTGAAAGATTATGATTAATTAAAGATGCAATCCTAAGGATACTGGATGTAGTGAAAATAAATAAGCATAGATGTCAGGGGATGTGCTTTTTAATCCCATGATTTCATTCAGGTATTGGGACTCAATTGACCAATTCATCTAATAGTCATTGCCACAGCAAAGATAATCTATTTCTATGAATCATGAAAGGGGTATTAAGTTTAATTTTCAAAGTACAACTGCAAGGAAGATGAAAGGTCAGCACAAAGTAAAGCTGAGTGACAAAGTGGCAGCGTTTCCTATACCATTCAAATAAGATATTGAGGGCTCTGATGCTAATCTTGGAAGTGCCAGTGGTATTAGACTGTCAGCAGAGATGACAAGCGAATGCCAAATATATACCTGATGCTGGATGAACTGCCCTTGTCATTGTTTCCCTTAAGCAGGTATACTCACAATCCAAGCACCATCATATGAAATCTAAACCAGCTTTTGTATGTGCTGTGAAAAATGTTTTACAGTCTTCCCAGAAATGCATTGAGGAATGATGTGCAGTAGAAACTGAGGAGACATTTCCCCAATCAGCTGGGGTTTGTGCCTGCACACCCTATGCTGAGGGCCCTTTCCAGGTGTTTCACAAAAGTTGGATTCCTTGAGGTGATTTTCCAAGTGCATTATCCTGGAATACTTGTGGAACAATGGCAACGTCATGTGGCAGCATGCCTCCAAACCTGAAAACAAACAGAACCTATACCACTCTAAAAAGCAAGTGTAGAAAAGCCCTGAGTTGTGTTTGAAGTCTGTAAAAAGGAGTCTTGACTTTTCCTGCTCTAAGAGTAACAGCAGGTCAAATCCTCATTCACCACGGTAGGAGTTCAGCTCCTAAAATTCATCAATAAAGCAAAAAAAACTTAGGACAATTTAGTTTCCTGCCTGGATGTGGCAGAAGTGCTTATAACACACACACACACACACACACACACACACACGGGGGGGGGGGAGATGTTAAGAAGCTGGAACAGGAAGCTAGTTGAAACAGTTCTGTTTGTTTTAAAACAATCACGTCAGGAGCAATACTGTCAGGGCAATTATGGTACAGTAAGAAGGAAAAGGAATAAACTCTCAGGGGACAGCGGTTCCTATGATCCATCAAAACACTTTCCCCCTATTCCTGAGTATGAACAGAAACCACAGAAATTATAGGAGCTGCTAAAAGTGAGGGTGGTCTATGCCCAGTTCCCTCGCCTCACTATTTCTGATTAGTTCCAAAAATTCTGCATAAAAACTTATGCATAAAATTGAATTTTCCTATGTGCATATGCTGATTTACCTGCAGCTTCCAAAAGTCTGATTTTTTCAGATCATGCTTTTCAGAGGAACAGGTTAGCCACCTTAAACAAATATGCGTGTATGTACCTGAGGCAAACATCTGTAGGACTACAACTGCTCGCCATTGGGCCTTTAAAAGCCTAGCCACACAAACAGCAGGATCACATGATCCAGCACCTCAGACTGTCTCACTTCAGATTGCGAGGGCGGGCTGCCGAGTGATGCATGTAAACTCCCCGGGCTCAGTTCAGAATAGGTCCAGCAATTACAATGGATATTGGGGAATCTCAGGAAAAGTCCCCCTGTTAAGGGCAAACATATCAGACAACACAGCGATTCTTTAAACAGCTCTTGTTTATTCAAAGGCCAGAACAGAACTGAACTGAGGAGCTCAGTCAGCCTGCTTATATAGAGCTCCAGAACAACGTAACTGTAGCAACTTTCTAAAACTATCCAATCACTGAACGTCACTTTCGATCCTTCATTTGCATACAAACTATCCAATCACTGAACGTCACATTTGATCCTTCATTTGCATACAAAGTATCCAATCACTGAACGTCACTTTCGATCCTTCATTTGCATAACTATCTACAGTATCCCCCTGCTGGCCCAGGGTGAGAACTTCAGTACATAACACCCCCCACCAAAGAGTTCTAAAATCATTACAGAAGCTGCTCCCTGCAACTGGCACTGGCAGCTACTGTGGTAATGGAGTTGACTGGGTATCTCTCTCGCACCCTTGGCTGCTGCAATGCTTGCTCTGGCAGTGATGGCACCAGGAAAAAAGGGAGCCTTCTCTCTTTATGGTGCCTGGAATGCTGCAACAGCATCCTGGGAAATGTAATTTTCCCATGGTGCCTGGCCCTCATATAATATCATGTGCCGTGGGCTCCTGGCACCTGAAACACATGTCAGCAAGGTGGTTTTTTTATTTTGGGAATTATTTCTTTAAAATATTTCTTAACCTTCCTCCTCAGAAAATTCCAGGGTGGTTTACGAAAGTGTGAGGGAAAAGACCTTAATCCTGCTATGGAAAATGTCGAATAAAACCGAAGCATATAGTCCAGAACTAACTAGACCCCCATGGCTACATTTTTGGAATCTTGCTGGGCCTCCAAGGCACTGGTACATTTTGATAATCTAATTGCCAAATGCCAGTCGAATGCCCGCCTAATTGCTTCTCTGCAGACCAAGAAAACAGCTAATACAGTTCTTGCAAAAGGTGTTGGATGATGAACCAGCATCTGGGCACACTGTAAAGTAGCAGAGGATGGTTCCCTGGAAAGATTCTCCACTCATCATTCACCCAGTAGTAAGCTATGTCTTATGTAGTACCTTAAAAATAGGCTTGTGAATCACCACTCCTCTTTCCCTGAGGGAAGCTCTTTCACACAAAGATAGCCAAATCCGGAGAGTTCCCAGGTATAGAATAAAAAGCTTTTTGTTGATATGGGCTGCTATTTTAGGCCAGACTTTGGGTTCAGCCTGTGGTCTTGGTGTGGGCCTGCAGCGTCCAGAAGACATGAGGTTCATAACATGTGTTTCAGTTAATTAGATTAAGTTTGAAGCCTATCAGACTGATTGAGTGCTGGAAGCTGAGCTTGTGGGGAGTTATTTAGGACCATGTAAATTTGTTTAAGTTTGAACTAATGGATTCTAGACCCCAAACCCTTATCATTTGCATAGATATTTTTGGCCTCTCCCCTCAAAATGCCAATATATGCAGAATCTCAGAGGCTGCATTAAGTCTGTAGATGAATAAATCCCTCCAAACAGCTAATTTATTTCTCCAGGTGTTCTTGATGTCTGCCATTGCTTCTGTTTCTACCTTAAAACGTTCTCTGCAGGAAGACTGGGAGGGGGGAATTCCTCACGGTATGAAACAAGTTAGAAGAACATTTGCTTTTATCCACTTGTCAATCTATTATTTCAAAGCCGATTGCTTTCTTGCTTTCTTTTTTAAATCAGAGCGAGCAATGAATAGACTTTTTTTAAAAAAAACCTCATCGCACCTGTCAAGAGGCCAGATGGCCATAACAAATTTGTCAGCGGAATATCCTAAAGTGCATTCCAAGAGGCTAGAAGTCTCCTAATCCTCCTTTCGTATAAAATGAGTTTAGTACGGAGCTGAGGAGAGACTTGAGAGACATGCTATAAAGGGGCAGGCTGGGTTTTTTTTAAAAAAAAATATGACGGACAACCTGAAAAAGCAGCTTACTAATTGTACCCATATTGACATGGTTTCCCCCCGCTCTTATAAATGTCTGCATATGAGTTTGCTCAATTTGGATTTTCAGGTTTGTAGGCAAAGTTTTAACAAGCTATTTCCAGATTTGAATCCCTCCTCCACAATAAAGTATGGCCACTTCGCTTTCTAGTTGGATTCATAGCACAATCCTATACAGTGGTACCTTGGGTTACATACACTTTAGGTTACATATGCTTCAGGTTACAGACTCCGCTAACCCAGAAATAGTACCTCAGGTTAAGAACTTTGCTTCAGGATGAGAACAGAAATCGTGCTCCGGTGACATGGCGGCAGCAGGAGGCCCCATTAACTAAAGTGATGCTTCAGGTTAAGAACAGTTTCAGGTTAAGAACGGACCTCCGGAACGAATTAAGTACTTAACCTGAGGTACCACTGTACATGTTTACTTCGAAGTTAGACCAATTGAGTCTAAGAGGACTCACCCCTAGATGAGCATGTATAGGACTTCTGCCTAAACATACAGTTTTCAACAGTAACCATCTGAATTAATAAGTGCTGTACCAAATTTCATGAAGTTTGATTTCCAATGCAAAAACAATGAGGGCGGGGGGAGGAGGTTACTAGCCACCCTTTACAAACATACACATACTATCTTATTTGGCCTTTCATATTATTCTCATTTCTGTTTGTTCTGTGCCACATACAAAATTTGATGATTAACGGCAATACCTTCCCAATTCTGGTGTCATGTAACCCTGTCATTGACTTAATTCTTTAGATGGACAAACTTGTCCATTAAGTTTCTCAGTTCTCCAACCTTAAATTCAGTTCTCCACGTTTCTGCAGCATTTCTCCCCTAATACGCATGTTTTTGTCTGCAGCTTTGACGAACA
Organism: Podarcis tiliguerta; assembly: GCF_965153285.1. Classification (NCBI taxonomy): domain Eukaryota; kingdom Metazoa; phylum Chordata; class Lepidosauria; order Squamata; family Lacertidae; genus Podarcis; species Podarcis tiliguerta. The sequence continues at coordinate 48,164,881 of NC_139536.1, forward strand.
CACACAAGCAATTTTCTCTAACAGAATGCAGTTTTGTATGTTATTTGCAGCAGTATTTTAATCTTGATGCACATCTTCCCTAATAGAGGCATTTCTGTACCGACTGTTTGGTTGGAAAACCACACTGCAAAATTTGGAGATAAGCAAATTGGGGAGAGCCATATCCTGATTGGCTCAAGTGCAAATTGAATTGTTTCACATTAAAATGAAAATCAAATTTCTCTGTCGACTCACCCTATTGTCAGTAGCCGGCGTGGGTGGAAGTGTGGTAAGAATTTGCTTCTACGTGACTTGTTCTTGTCCAGATAAGAAAATGTACCTTTAAATAAAACTACAGAATGGGTTTTATTTAACCGATCGGAGGTTCACACGAAGTTTGGCATCAGAAGAGAACATGTTTGTATTGCCCAGGCAATTGTATGGTGCTTGCTGCTTTGCTGGTTGTTTCCTTTTTTGTTGAGTGCTGCATAGGAAGACTTTTGTGATGATCTCGATCTTGGCATGCACTGTTACGTTTCCGAATCTACATGCAGATGCACTGTTACGTTTCCTCTCATTCAGGTGTGCATCTGAATGCAGAGCCGTAACTCAGTAATATAGCCTCTGTTTTGCATGCAGGAGGTCCCACCTTCACTCCCTGGCATGTGTAGATGATACTGAGACAGATGGATTAATGGCTCATCCATGCTGCATTATTTGCAATAGCACAGAATGTTCAGATACACATCTGAATGTGTGTCCCCATCATTCCCAATCTGGCCTTCTTCTTCTTCTTCTTCTTCTTCTTCTTCTTCTTCTTCTTCCTCTTCTTCTTCTTCTTCTTTGAGTTTATATACCTCCCTATACCCAGAGGTCTCAGGGCGGTTCACAGAAAAGATCACAACATATATATAATCAGAATAAAAACAACATCCCAATAACACACACACACATACTCCGGAAAAGAGCTACCGTATTTTTTGCTCTATAAGACTCACCTTTTCCCTCCTAAAAAGTAAGGGGAAATGTGTGTGCGTCTTATGGAGTGAATGCAGGCTGTGCAGCTTTCACAGAAGCCAGAACATCAAGAGGGATTGCTGCTTTCACTGCTCAGCAATCCCTCTTGCTGTTCCTGGCTTCTGAGATTCAGAAGATTTTTTTTCTTGTTTTCCTCCTCCAGAAACTAGGTCCGTCTTGTAGTCTGGTGCGTCTTATAGAGCAAGAAATGCGGTATATTTTAAGGGGGTATAGGATGTCAAACAGATCAACCAAAGGCCTGGTTAAAAAGCAACGTTTTTGCCTGGCGCCTAAAGGTGTGTAATGAAGGCACCAGGGGAACTTCCCTGGGCAAAACATTCACCAGAAGGGGAGCCACTGCAGAGAAGGCCTGTTCTTGTGTTGCTACCCGCCACATGTCTCAAGGAGGAGGCACATGAAGGAGGGCCTCAGAAGCTATGTTCAATGGGACTTGTGAAGGAAACATTAGCCTGGTTACCTCCACAGCAGAGATGTGTTCCCTCTTCTCTCCAACACTCCCACCTTGCAACTAACTTTGCACCTTTCTCGGAACAGTAATGCAATCAATCATTGAAAAGGGAATCATGTTTCCACTGATTAAGCTTCTTCTTAAAATTAAAGACAGTTGCAACAGAAGAAATGGGAAAGGGAAAGCAGCCACCCATATGGTCTATCTGATCTAACCAGTCTTATATAACTCATGCTCCACTAAGCTGAATGGAATCCATCAGTCATGTGTGGCATTTGGCAGTCAGGGTGGGCAGATAAGCCTATTTTTGCTGCGCGTCACTTTAGCAGGTGTTCATTCCTAAATCTGTTCTTGTTCTTTTTCCATATCAGTCTCATTTTTTTAAAAAAAGGTGTATTTGTCAGTGTTTGTAAAAAGCAAAAAAAGAAGGAAAGGGTTCTGACCTCCCTTTCTTCTTTCAGTCTCCTTGTCAGCACAAAAAGAACCCATGAGAATATCCTTGCAGAGTTTTATTATCAAAAGTCCTTGTGCAAAACACGACTGAATAACTATACACACCAGCACCAACCAACCCAAACACCAGCCCCAGCCTCAGCACAAACTAACATTTCTCACTTTATATATTCAACCTGCTGCAGGCTGCTGAGTCATGCTGACCCAGCTTTATTCGCATTAAAGAAACAGCGGCCATTTTAGCCGTGACACCCCTTCTGTTTCTTAATGCGAAAAACCCCAACAGAAACAATATACATACATTATATACATAAACCCAGTTTTGTCATCAATTCATTATGGCATGTTGCTGGCAAAGGCTTGGTAAACAAGTCAGCAATATTATCTTGTGACTGACAATACTCCAGTTTGATCACCCCATTCTGTACACAATCTCTCACATTCGCATGACGGATAGCAATATGTTTTGATGCGGATTTCATTATTTCCGAGCCCGCTAATGCAATGCAAGATTGACTATCTTCATACACTTGGATAGGCAAATCTACTTTACACTCTAGATCTTTTAGTATCTGTATAAACCACAAGATTTCGTTGCATGCTAGCGATAGGCTCCCATATTCTGCCTCACAGGATGAGGTCGCAACAAATCCTTGTTTCTTTGACCTCCATCCAACTATAGAATTGGCAAACATCATAACCATTCCACTTGTAGATTTTCTGGTAGCTACACAGCTTCCCCAGTCCGCATCAACAAATACTTCTAGTTTTTCATCTTGTGTACTAGATATCTTTAAACATACATTTAATGTCCCCTTTAGATATCTGATAAGCCTTTTCAAAGCACACCAATCAGCAGTACTGGGTTTAGATACACGTTGGCTCAGAACATTTGTAGCACATGCAATGTCTGGCCTTGACCACTGGCTTAAATACAACAGTGATCCTATTTTTGAGTGATACAACTCAGGCTGATCAAATTCATCATCACACACTGTCTTTGGGAAATCTGGTGTCATGGGAGTCTGAACTGGCTTGCAGTTTTCCATGCCAAACTGCTCTATCAAATGAAGAATTTTCTCTTTCTGACTCAATAGGAAGCTTCCATCAGCTTCCTGCCTTACTTCTACTCCCAAGTAATTGCTTACAGGCCCTAAGGCTTTAAGCTTAAACCTCTTTTCCAGTTGGCTTGTGAGCTTCTGGATCTCTTCTGTGGAACTCCCTGCTACAAGCAAATCATCAACAAAGACTAAGAGCATTAGATATTTGTTGCCTGTCCCCTTGGTGTACATGCATGGATCAGCCACACTCCTTTTAAAACCAAGTTTTACAAGGGCTTCATTTAAACACTGGTTCCAACACCTTCCACTTTGTTTGAGACCATAAACAGCCTTTTTCAAACGCCAGACTGCACCATTCCCCTCTTCAAACCCAGGGGGTTGTCTCATTAACACTTCATGGTCTAAATTTGCATGCAGATATGCAGCATCAACATCAAAATGGTGCACTGCTAGTTGTCTTACAGCAGCAATGGAAAGCATTAAACGAAAAGTTTCACTCTTTACAGTGGGAGAAAACACTTCATCATAACTCTCCCCTTTAATCTGAGTGAACCCTCTGGCTACTAATCTGGCTCGAAAACGTGGTTCCCCAGATGCAAGGGTTTTTCTTTTGTAAACCCACTTGCATGACACCACTCTGCCACCAGGTGGCGGCATTATGACCTCAAACACTTTGTTACGTTTAAAAGAGTCCATTTCTTCTTTCATAGCTTGTTCCCACAAAGCACGTTCCCCAGGGGGTAAGTCTAAGACTTCATTATAACTTTGTGGTTCCACACAACTCACATTGCATACTCTCACTCCTCCTAGGGTCAAACGCTGAGGAGGTACACCCTTGTTTGAACGCTGGGAGCGTCTAGGCACAACTACTTCTTCTTCCCCCCTTATCTCTGGCTCTTCTTCCTCTTCCTCTAGAGAAGTAGTATTATCTATTGCCACATCTTTTGGGGAAATCTGTGCCTCCTCCTCATCCTGCTCCTGCATTGCCAATGGCTGAGAAGAAGCCTCTTCTCTTACTTGCAGGGGCAGTAGGCAATCTGGGTTGGCATGGATCGCAGTCCATCTGTCCTGGTCAGCGAAGTCTGCACTTCGTGACAGAACCACGCGTCCTGGGCGTAAATTGAAACGCCATCCTTTGCCATAGGACTGATATCCCACAAACCGCAGTTTCTGCGCTCTAGCGCCCCCTTTCTGGCGCTGAGCTTTGGGAATATTTACATGTGCCCAAGAACCCCAGTTATGGAGCATTTTCCACTCTGGTTCTTTCCCAAACAACACACAATAAGGAATATCTTTTATAGAGCTAGACCAGGTTCTATTAATCAAAAAGTTCGCTGTGAGAAAAGCCTCGCCCCACAGCCTATGGTTGTGGCCCAATCCTGCATCCACTAGCAGGCAGTCCTTTACTGATTGTATTACAGCCCCACGTCTTTCACACAGACCATTTTCAGCAGGGCTATAAGGGTTAGTCAAGCGGTGAGTGATCCCCTTACGTCGCAACCATGTCCCAAATTGTTTGTTCATAAATTCTCCACCCCTATCTGTTTGCAGCTGCACAACAGGGCGAGCGAAGAGCTTTTCAGCTTGGGCAACCCATTCTCTGAATGTGGGGAAACACTCAGATTTCTGCTTTAACAAAAACAACCAACTAAAACGTGATTTATCATCAATTACCAGAAAAGCATATCTGGCGCCCCCTTCAGTCTTCTGTGGAAAAGGACCTATCACGTCACAGTGGACAAGTTCTAAAACCTCTTTAGATACTCTGTCACTTTTAGAAGCCACAGGCTTCCTCTTAGATTTGGCCATTTTACATACATTGCAATCTAGGAAACAGTTACAGCTATTTACTTTTAGATTCTTGCACACCTTTTGCATTTCTGAAAGCACACGGAAATTGGCGTGACCCAGTTTTCTGTGCAGTTCATGTACACACCCCTTATGAACTGGCAAATTATCCTGAACCACCTGGGCTGCTTTAACAGGCTTGTCCTGCATTACATATAACCCATTTTCCAACTTTGCATGGCCACATACCTGAGTTCCATTCTTTATCAGACAGCCATCCTGCGTGAACTTAACACTATACCCTGCTTTAATCAAACAGCTTACAGACAGCAAACAATAGTCCAAACTGCTGACAAACAGAGTCTCTGGTAGAGTAGTGTTCAAGCACTGCAGGAAACATGTTCCCTGGCCATCAATCTTGCTTCTACGACCATCAGCAAGATAAATTGAGTCTTTTCCATCAGCTGGCTTCTCCAGGGTCTTAAAGTCCTCCCGACGGTTGCAGATAATCCTGCTGCTGCCAGAGTCCAGCAACCATGTTCCTCGAGGTATTTTCCTCTCCTCTCGAGAAAACGCAGACAAAAACTGAGCAGAACGCGTTTTCTTCTTCCCTGAAGAGAACCCCTTCTGCTTACGTTTCTGCGTCGATTGCTGTCTCTGCTCCACGTCGTCTCCTGGAAGTCTTGCCCTGCATTGACGTTGGAGATGCCCGGGTTGGTTGCATCTATAGCACCTCCTCACCGCCATGGCCAAGTCCAAGCCTTGGCGTTGCTCCATTGGCAGATTCTGCTGCTTGCCCCCTTTGCTGTAACTCCTCCGCTCTTGGAGTTCAGCCTGTCTATCTGACCTTCTTTCTGCTTCTTCGGTCAATCTTCCAACCACATACTCAAGGGTCAGATCTCGGGGACGCATACTCTCCATGCTGTTAATCACGGGCAACCAGCTTTCAGGCAAACTTGAAAGGATAATGTAGGTTTGGTCAGTCTCATCATAACGCTTACCTCTCTGTTGTAGTTGAAGAAACAGAGATTTCAGCGTTTGAAGATGAGTTGCCAAACTCTCACCTTCTTTCATAACAGTCCTGAACAGCCTTCTGGTCAGAGAAATTATAGTTCCAGCAGTTTCTCTGACATGCATGGCCCTTAATAAATTCCAGCACTCAAACGCTGTGCTGGCATTTGCTACATGCAATAACTGAGAGTTGCTCAAACACAGCATGATTTGGGCACGAGCCCTTTCATCTAGCCGTTTTTTCTCAGCAGAGTCCCGTCTCAAAACCTCAGTTTCAACACAGTCCCATAGTCCATCTCTCCTTAACAACTGCTGCATTTTAATTGACCAACTCAGCCAGTTGCTTTCTGAGAGAAGTTCAAAAGGGATGCCTCCCCCAATATTTACAACTTGGGAACACTGGAAATCTGCCATCTCTGCTGGTGCTTGCTGAGCCCCTTCTGTGGGGCCTTCAGCAATCTCTCCTGACTCTCTCTTTAGAGTCCAACTGGATGGTCCTGGCTGGCACTCACCGGCTTCTAGCTGCTGCCTCTGTTGACCCTCAGGTCCCGCCTGGCTCTGCAACTGGTGTAGCCGCTCTGTGAGTCGCCTACTGTGGTCCTCTAGCAGTTCAAACTGTTCCAGTAGCCGACGCTGAGTGCTTTCTTGATCCTCAGATCCTAGCCGCTCCAGCGTCGCTGCAGACAGTTACAGCTTGCCACCAACTGCTCCAACGCACAGCCACTGGCTCCATACACCACCAGGACTCACCAGCTCCCTGCTGAGATGCTGTCAGTCGTTTTGCACTCTGCACATGCTCAGAAACACTGGGCCCATAACCTGTCAGTGTTTGTAAAAAGCAAAAAAAGAAGGAAAGGGTTCTGACCTCCCTTTCTTCTTTCAGTCTCCTTGTCAGCACAAAAAGAACCCATGAGAATATCCTTGCAGAGTTTTATTATCAAAAGTCCTTGTGCAAAACACGACTGAATAACTATACACACCAGCACCAACCAACCCAAACACCAGCCCCAGCCTCAGCACAAACTAACATTTCTCACTTTATATATTCAACCTGCTGCAGGCTGCTGAGTCATGCTGACCCAGCTTTATTCGCATTAAAGAAACAGCGGCCATTTTAGCCGTGACAGTATTATCCTAAAATGTAACTCTTAAATGCATTTTTTTTAACACACCAACAAACCAAGAACTGCATCACAAAATTTGGAGAAATGTGAAATCCAAAAGGCAACTGCTGAATATAAATAGACTAGAATTTCCTTGGCCAACATTTGATTTCCCCCCCCCTTTTTGTACAAGTTTAGTTTGTATAGTTTCCCCAGATAAATCCAGTGGCAGAGTAATGTACACATAAATGACTTCTGTTTGTTTTCAGAAGTCCAGAAGAGTGTTCCACACTATGGCTCCCTTCCCCCTGCATCTTGGACCAAGGGGGATTTTGACATGTCAAATGGCTGCCTCTTCAACTTAGCAAAATGGTCGGATGTGCCAGCAACATTTTGTATCAAGCCACTGTGCTGGCCTAGGTTTTTAATTCTCAGTGGAATTTTCCCAGGCAATTCTGGTGATCTGGAAAGGTTCCCAGTACACAAAGTCCATGTATTAAAGTATATGCGGAACACTTAAGATCAGAGTCGGAGAGAGGATAAAACATATTCACTGCTCCTTTCTCTTCTGAATTTTAGGTTTTATTTATTGCATTTTTAGGGAAATACCATTTTCTCATATTGGTATGCACCTAATTAAAAGAGAAGACACCAAATGAGTGCAGTGGAAGATGGAAACTTTCTATGAATGGCAACAAGAGTGGGTGTTGTTGTTTTGCCACTGGGGTTACGAGGTTCATTCCAGGAGTGATCATGTAAATGTGATGCATTTTGACACCATCACGTGTTAAAACACCTTCATCCATGCTTTTAAAAGAAGTTGTTTTTACCAATTGATAACTCTATACCCCCATCCCTGGCTGACTTGACTTTTCTCTTTCATGCCTTTAGCTAGTCTCCCCACATGTCTGCTCTTGTTTCCATACAGTCATCTGGCAATAGGAGTTTTTGATCCCCAGAGCTGGGCTCATTTAATGGCTAAGGAGGCTGAGCGCCCTGCAGGCCCTTGATATCTATACTCCGCCATGCCCAGTCACAGCTGTTCCCCTGCCTGCACCTGTGATTGTGGAAATAGGGAGAGGGATGCAAAGAAATAATATATACAAGAATGTTTTGCCTTGACAGCATTTTGGAAGTGGAACTTGGGACAACACATCCAATAATCGCTTCTTTAATTGATTGAAGCCAGGTGCAGCACAGGTAAATTGGTTCAGACAGAACAAGAAACAGTCTGTGTGCAACTCAAATGTCAGCCTGCCCTAACTAGGTCTGAAATTCCAAAACACACACACACACACACACACACACACACAACCCCCCCCCAAAAAAACCCACTGTCGATAAAAGAGGCTGGAGCAATAGGAAATCTAATCACTTAGATTCAAGTACCTCATATAAGTCCAATCCCCCTGCTTTGCCAAATTTTTTGTTTTATGCTCTACAGAAAATTTCCTTGTATTAATATTCTCAAGACTGTTGGTGTTGTTTTTTTGTTTAAACTCTTGTAGTCACACTAAAATCTTCCTATTCAGAAACGCTTTGAAAACTAAGGTGCAGATGATGTTGATCACTGGACTGCTGTCAAGGCCAATTGCATTTTAACTGCTGGTTATAAATGGGTTCTGATGTATTTATTTGTTTTTTTTTTTACTTTGTTGTTGTTGTTTAGTCGTTTAGTTGTGTCCGACTCTTCGTGACCCCATGGACCAGAACATGCCAGGCATTCCTGTCTTCCACTGTATTCCACAGTTTGGTCAAACTCATGTTAGTAGCTTTGAGAACACTGTCCAACCATCTCGTCCTCTGTTGTCCCTTTCTTCTTGTGCCTTCAATCTTTCCCAACATCAGAGTCTTTTCCAGGGAGTCTTCTCATCTCATGAGGTGGCCAAAGTACTGGATCCTCAGCTTCAGGATCTTCTAGTGAGCACTCAGGGCTGATTTCCTTAAAAATGGATAGGTCTTCTTGCAGTCCATGGGACTCTCAAGAGTCTCCCCCAGCACCATAATTCAAAAGCACCAATTCTTTGGCGATCAGCCTTCTTTATGGTCCAGCTCTTACTTCCATACATCACTACTGGGGAAAACATAGCTTTAACTGTATGGATCTTGGTCGGCGAGGTGATGTCTCTGCTTTTTAAGATGCTGTCTATGTTTGTCATCACTTTTCTCCCAAGAAGCAGGCGTCTTTTAATTTCGTGACTGCTGTCACCATCTGCAGTGATCATGGAGCCCAAGAAAGTAAAATCTCTCACTGCCTCCATTTCCTCCCCTTCTATTTGCCAGGAGGTGATGGGACCAGTGGCCATGATCTTCATTTTTTTGATGTTGATTTTCAGACCATATTTTGCGCTCTCCTCTTTCACCCTCAATAAAAGGTTCTTTAATTCCTCCTCACTTTCTGCCATCAAAGTTGTGTCATCTGCATATCTGAGGTTGTTTTTAACTAGTTTGTATGTATTATTTTGCATTTAATGGAGTATTGTTTATAAATGTTGTAAGCTGCCTTGAATTTCAACTTGGGAGGAAGGTGGGATATAAATACATATAATAATTTTATTATTGTATGTTCCTCTTCAACCAGACCTTTGGCTGATTAATATTCTATGGCCTTTTAAATGGTTTTGTGGAGCAAGAGGTTTTGTTTTTTAAAAAACTATTTGTTTTGTACTTCTATCCTGTATTTTTATCTTGTGAACTGCCCTGAGATCTTGGCGATATATAGATTTTACTACTATTACTGTTACTAATAATAATAATAAAAAAGGGAAGCCAGAGCAAAAGGCTGGTGGAGCTAGAGCCAATATGGAGCCAACAAATTACATTTTTGTCTATTACCTCCCTCCTGCTGAGTTCTACAAAGGGGGTTCTACAGTGAGACTAAGGAGGAGGGCTTGTAAGTAAGGCAGTCGGCTGAAGTGGGGATGGAGGTGGCTTAAGACAGATACATTTAGCAGGAAAGTCCCCCACTTGTCTCAATAGACTTCTCCACTCAATATTATTAAGCCTTCCATGCCTGTGGCAGGGAACTCTGCTTTATCAGGGCCCTCCGTTGTGAGGAAACTAGATACATCTCCACTTAATATTTGTTTGTTTGCTTGCTTGCTTGCTTATTTACTTACTGGGAATGTCAGGGGTGGAGCAGATGTACCTAGGCATGCACACACCGCTCCCTACTTTGAGCTTCATGTAACCTTTCTGAACACCTCAGAACGATTTCTATGAGAGTTTCAGGTGCGAAATCTGGCATTAAAGTAACCACTGGGAACACTGCCAAGAAAACACAGGTAAAATATAATCTCTCTTTTTCCAGACGCAAGATGCTGAAGTAGCCAGGCAGGTCCCTGGTGTGGACTGAGATGACGGTGTATGGAAGTAATTCTGTAACTGTTGTTTCTCAGTTTTGCAATGGGCATTATGATGTTATGAGGGTTTTGGGGGGGCAGGCAGGCCCCCCAATAACAACTACATTCAGTGAAGGATTAGAACTTGAGCAAACTCATAAATTCACGAATTTAGCAAGGGCTGGAAATAATACTGTCTAGCTTCCTCATGAGGCCAGCCTGGCAATGGCTCCCCAGGGGTGGCTCATGGAAGAAACAAAAGCCTGGTAAAGGCCTGGATTGTTTGATAATGTTAAGCCATCAGCAAAACATAAGACCCTCTGCCTAGTAGCTTTTGGGATAGGATTACCATTGGCCTAATCATGCACGGGTGCCCAAACTTTTTTCAAAGAGGGCCAGATTTGATGGAGTGAACATGCTTTTTTTAGGATTTTACCCCAGGACATATACTGCCACGGGAGCCAATGGACTTGAGAAACAGAGGCTGCCAGGGGGATTGGTGCTTGAAGTGGAAGGAGTTGTTTTCTGCAATTTCTGCTGGGAAGCAGAAGGCAGATGTGGGCAAAACTCTGTGTGGGGACTGAAGGGCAGAAGCCATTAAGGGCTGAGTGGAGCCGTCTCTTACAAAGAGACTCTGAACCATGCTGGCTGCTGCTTTGAATCCAAGGTTCAGGGCAATGCCATCCAGCTGCCTGTTTGGATAGGTTGCTGCTGTATTTGTGGCAGAAGCTGGCTCCTCTTGCTTGGACTGTGAATGTTGTACACCCAGTGGCATAGCGTGGGGGGTGCAGGGGGGGCTGGCCGCACCGGGCGCAACATCTGGGGGGGGGGGGCGTGCTCGCACTCGCAGCTCTCTGCCCCTACCTGGCTCCCCGGTTTAGGGGGCTCAAATTACTTGTCTTGCCCCGGGTGCTGACAACCCACGCTACGCCACTGTGTACACCCATCCACTCTACACTCAGGTTTTATATAGGTGTGAATAAAACCATATATCATAAAGACACCATAGTCTTTATGATGTCTTTATGCTGTGTCTCATTCCAAAGGAAACACAAACCCTGGTTAAGTGCCAAGACCCCTGTAATCTCACACTGCTTGGGGATTGGGGTGGCCTGCAACAAGAATGTCTCCCGATTTCTTCACACAATACTTTTTCCTGAGGCACAAGCCAGGCCAACTCATCTGGAAAGTCAACAGCCATTTTCTCTTTTGCCGACTTCTTCCATTTCTCCAGAATCCCCATTTTTGCTTGTTTGTTTTATTCCATTGTTTTAAAATGTGATGTGAGCTGAACTCCCTGTGCACTGTTTACATTCCATTGATAATTTGTTCTTTCTTATGACTCTTTCACAGAGCAAACATTTTATTGAGCTATGTCTCTGTTCAGTACTGTTTCCAGAAGGTTCTGTTCCTTCAGTCCACTGAAGGTTATTGGGGAATATGCTGCCGAAGCAGAAGGGACTAAGACCGTGCTCGTTTCTATGGATATTTGTTGGCATTTACCCACCAAGCCACTAAAACTCATTTTGACCTGTAACTCCCTTGTTAGATTAGTTATTTATCTGTGCTACTGAAAACTCCAAATCTACACTTCTTAGCCTGCAAAGTCAAAATTTCCACATCAGCTGTGGGGAAACTGGAAAGACCATGGCAACGCAGTTGTCCTGTTCTTTCTGAACATTTGTAACTCCATCTTCAGTTCTCAGTTGCCTTACAGAGTGCTCAGACAGCTACTGCGGCAGTTTGAAAGCAACTTTGGAGTTTTTCAGTCTTTCTCGTTGGCTGGTGCCCGTGAAAATTTACAATCTGTTTCTCCTATTGTGTTTATTTTTCCAGCAAAAAAGGAAATGCTCTTTACAATTTGTCCCTCACACTTTGAACTTCTGTTTCATATCTGCAAATGAGCTCAGTATTAAGTGAATTGCACCATAGTGTACTATTCCATTTGAATCATTGTTGCATGTTCATTGGACAGAAAGTGTAGGGACACAAAAACAGCCATGTTAGCTTGTCACAGCAAAAATGACAAGAAGAAGAAGAGGAGTTTGGATTTGATATCCCGCCTTTCACTCCCCTTCAGGAGTCTCAAAGCGGCTAACATTCTCCTTTCCCTTCCTCCCCCACAACAAACACTCTGTGAGGTGAGTGGGGCTGAGAGACTTCAAAGAAGTGTGACTGGCCCAAGGTCACCCAGCAGCTGCAGGTGGAGGAGCGGAGACGCGAACCCGGTTCCCCAGATTACGAGACTACCGCTCTTAACCACTACACCACACTGGCTCTCAAGAGTCCTGTGGCTCTTTAAAGACTAACCCATCTCTTTTGCAGACACAGGAAGTCAATGTCAGCTGCAATTCAATGTTCCTGTTCCTGCTGTAACAAAGGAGTACCAATTATGGCCTTGTTTGAGAGTTGGATCCCACTGCCTTTCTTGCTGGCCAATAGGATCCAGCTACAGTCATACCTTGGTTCAGGAACAGCTTAGTTGTCGAAAAAATCGGCTCCCAAACGCCGAAAACCTGGAAGTAAGTGTTCCGGTTTTTGAAGGTATTTTGGAAGCCGAACGTCCAAAGCTCCTGCAGCCAATCGGAAGCTGCACTTTGGTTTCCGAACCTTTCAGGAGTCGAAAGGACTCCCGGAACGGATTAAGATCGAGAACCAAGGCACCTCTGTATTACTGAATGACATGGCTAAGAGTTACCCTAAAAAGCTTTTTTGTCTGTAGTATTCATAGTCTAAGTGTTTTGTTTTATAACTTATGTATGAAGTTAAATTGATTAAATGCTAATAAGACTAAAAAGGACTTGTCCATTAACTTTACCCTCTGTACATCAAACCAAGAGTAGGATAGCTCTAGACATCCTGCCAGCCAATCTTTCCACTCTGTCTCTTGAACAAAGGAGCTTTCACCTCTGTCTGAATGCTCTGCACAGTTGGAATGTAAATTATTGTTTTGGGTTTTGTCTGCATAATATATTTTGATGGCATACAATGGTTTGAAAACAAAAAGGTTATATATATATATATATATATATATATATATATATATATATGCTTTCGTAGATTTTCACGGGTACAGGAATGCAGGTTTTGGTGTCCTCGGGTGTCTTCCCGTGTAAAAGTTCCCTTAAGTAATTAAGGAACAAAAGAAGAAAAGGCACACTAGCCTGGGAACCTCCTCTCTGCCCAGAACATTGGAGGCTATACACCACACCTCCTCAACAGTATTTATAGGAACTCAAACACTGAGATCCTGCTCTGTTCCAGTAACAAGAAGCCGAAAGCACCAGCCTGAAGATGACGAGTGAGACCTCGTCGAAACGTCGCCTAGACACCCCAACTTTTACACGGGAAGACACCCGAGGACACCAAAACCTGCATATATATATATATATATATTAAACCTACCTAATATTCCCCTGGTTATTCCCCTGCTCCCCAGTTCTCTCTATCCTCTCCTGCTCCAGAAGTTCCATATTTGTGGCTCAGCAGTTCTGATGCTTGGGTCATTTGCTTTTTTTGCTGCTTTACAGGGCCCCCCTAAGATAGCTGTCAGTGCACAAGAAACAAGAAACTGCAAGTGCCTGTTCTCTGAATGATCCCCATGTTACCAGCATGTGGTTCTCATTTGGCAGGACTGAGAAGGAGCAGTGTTCTCATAATAGTTCCAAATAAAAACCATCTCCTTGAAAACTAAGGAGTCCAATGAGAGGTGATGTCCTCAGGATGTCATTCAGCCAACACTGCTACAAAAAGATGCATTCATCTGCAGGCTTGCCGGCTAGGGCAGAAGAAGGCCTGTTGCTCCTGATTTCTAAAGCGCTACTTAGGATCCTATGTTTACATCAGGGAGTCGCTGGGGTCATGCTGAATCAAGACGATAAGTGAAAGTAAAGTGTATTTGAAACTTGAGTCATTCTGACAGACTAATCAAGTGTAATATTCTGTCAGATTTTCTGTCATGAATGGGAATGCAAAGGCTGTGCTCTGTTAATGTAGGCATCTGGAGCCAAAAAGCAAGTTACAACCTTGTCTAGGTTGTGGGTGAGGCTGTGAAATCTTAATTTATGTTGTCATCCCAGTATGAAGAGAGTGTTCTCTTCTCATCTTTGGCTCGTCTGGATGAATACTCGAAGCAGTCATGGTTCTGAATTTTAGCCAGCAGTTATCCTTTTCAGTAGGGTAGTTGTTCTGGGGTGTTTAAAATGTGAATTTCATGCACTTCTCGTGCATATAATTCCTTCTCCAGCATCCCCACTTTGAAGTAGAGCCAGTTAATTTGTCAGCAGATCTACCACTTGGATATTTGATTCTGCTTCTAAAAGTTCAATTCTCAAAGTCAGCTAAATGTTTCTATTGTAGTGCGTATAGGATTGTTAAGGTGAGCTTCAGTTTCATAGAATCATAGAATCATAGAGTTGGAAGAGACCACAAGGGCCATCGAGTCCAACCCCCTGCCAAGCAGGAAACACCATCAGAGCACTCCTGACATATGGTTGTCAAGCCTCTGCTTAAAGACCTCCAAAGAAGGAGACTCCACCACACTCCTTGGCAGCAAATTCCACTGTCGAACAGCTCTTACTGTCAGGAAGTTCTTCCTAATGTTTAGGTGGAATCCTCTTTCTTGTAGTTTGGATCCATTGCTCCGTGTCCGCTTCTCTGGAGCAGCAGAAAACAACCTTTCTCCCTCCTCTATGTGACGACTTGTGGTTTTGGAATACTTTCCCCTTCAGTCTTCTTACAAAATATCTGGAAGACTCAAGTTGCCAGTCCCGTTCCATTGTTCGGGGGAAGTGGTCAAAAATGCACTGGAAAAGTCTGTATCTATTAGTTTTTGTCCCTGTTCTGCCCACCCACCAACCTGTTGTTTCCCTTAGACCTCTGAGTATCTCATCACCAACGGTAGATCAATAAGCCAATAAGAAACATTCTACTAATAACTGGATTTCAATTGGCCTTTGCAAACAAGGATCACTCTAGATCCTTTAGGATCTAGGAATCACAATCTGGGTGAAACAGACGAGGTTTCAGTTGCCTATTATTGGCCAGGAGAAAACTGCAAACCAGGCTAAAGAAAATGTAACAACACTCTCCCAGAAAAATAGCCACGTGCCCATTGGCTTTCATCTGGGTCATAGAAGATACCCGAGTTTAAGGCCCCAATCTGCACTGTGCATTTAAAGCACTATCCTACCACTTCAAACAGTCTTGGCTTCTACGAAAGGACAGGAAAGTGGGCGAGGACTCTTGCTGTCACCATTATGGTACCTGTAACCCCTATTTCCTTACATTGCTGGGAACCAATTCACAAAATATCCTAGGGAGTATCAGAGCCAGTGTGGTGTAGTAGTTAGAGTGTCAGTCATGAAACTTGCTGGATGAACCTGGGCCAGTCACTGCCTTTCAGCCTAACCTGCCTCACAGGGTTGTTAGGAGGAATTAAACGAGGAGGAGGAGGAGGAGGAGGAGGAGGGGAACCACGTACGCCACCTTTATCCCCTCGGAGAAAAAAATGGTGGGCTATAGATGTGATAAATAACAATAAACAAACATACAAATAAAGTCCCAACGACATTTTCCCAGTACTTACACAAATTATCCATTTTGCTTTTTGAAAAAGGTCTATGTTGCACACTGTTGCAGCACTGCTGTGTATAACCCTCTATGACTGGGTGAAGGAAGGGGTCTTGTGCTAACCTACGCAGAGACTGGAGTAAAAGGCAACTCCTGTACTCTGACATGGCTGTAGAGAACATGCAATGTATAGGGGGAGGGATAGTATTGCTAGGAAATGGGTGTGGTGATGAATGTGAGATATTGGCCAGGACGGTTTGACGAGCTTGACATTACTGGCTTCCCTATTAAAGGGGCAAAACTCCATTTTGGGAGCCAGTTAAAGCAGTCAGTCCTGAAGTTTGTTAAATTTCCTGTGTTTCATCCCCTCTTTCACCCACTGGATGCCGATTTGTGTTTTCTGTCCGCCTCCATGGGTTTTTCAATTTAAATTGTTAAGTGTGGTTTCTTAGTTCTGGTACATGATGTCATTCATAATTTGCTCAGCTGCAATAAGTCCAGGGCCCTAGATACACGAAACATATGATCTTGTTGCAGAGATGAGGCAGTTTCAACCCAGTGAACTGCAACAACAAAAGCTACCAATTGTTTTTGGAACACTTTTTAAAAAAGTTGATAATCTTTCTCTTAGGCATTGTCAGCAGCACAAAAGTCATTCCCTTTTGGTTACAACGAATTAGGTCAAAATTGCTTTTTAGATGTTTTTCTATAAAGATATGCAACAAACTAGTGTGCAACTGACATCAATGACCTGCTTCTGTATTGCAATTCTAAATGACAACTCTTTGATAAACTGGCAAAAGTCTTTCAACCAGTGTTTGAACCAGTAAAGCTGATTTAATTGATATGTTATTTGGTTTCAAAACATTCACCCCTCTGTTATTATACTATATGCTGTCTATTATTTAAATGGTTTTAATAATAATGGCGGGATGCGGGTGGCGCTGTGGGTTAAAGCCTCAGCGCCTAGGGCTTGCCGATCAAGAGGTCGGCGGTTCGAATCCCCGCGGCGGGGTGCGCTCTCGTCGCTCGGTCCCAGCGCCTGCCAACCTAGCAGTTCGAAAGCACTCCCGGGTGCAAGTAGATAAATAGGGACCGCTTACTAGCGGGAAGGTAAACGGCGTTTCCGTGTGCGGCTCTGGCTCGCCAGAGCAGCGATGTCACGCTGGCCATGTGACCCGGAAGTGTCTTCGGACAGCGCTGGCCCCCGGCCTCTTTGAGTGACATGGGCGCACAACCCTAGAGTCTGTCAAGACTGGCCCATACGGGCAGGGGTACCTTTACCTTTACCTTTTAATAATAATGGCACATGTAGAACGACTGCTGTGCTATGAGCATCAATGTAAATAAGCCTTGTAAATAAGCCTGCAAAAGTTACTAGCCTGCAGTAACAACAACAACAACAACAAGCCCCAGAGAGGAGGAGCAGGTAGCTTCATTTCTATGCAGGGCATAGCAGCTGATGCTTCTCACTTGGTTTCTACAGTCAAACCTCGGTTTGTTGAGTATAATCCATTCCGGAAGCCTGTTCTACTTCCGAAATGTTCAATAACTGAGGCACAGCTTCTGATTGGTTGTAGGAGCTTCCTGCACTCAAGCGGAAGCCACGTCGGACATTCGGCTTCCAAAAAATGTTAAAAACCCGGAGCATTTACTTCCTGGTTTTTGGCGTTCGGGAATCAAAGTGTTCCAAAACGGAGCCATTTGGGAACTGAGGTTTGACTGTATTTGGGATGGAGAAGAGGAGAGACATACAACAATCCATCCCTTCTCTCCCAACCTGCTTGCTCGCCTATGATCTAAACCATTAAGATCTTATCAATTAAAACTACAGTATTAAAAAAAGTGCCACAGATCATGCTGCCCTTCCAAAGTACTATTACAGGCTCAAAACAGGAGGCCTTTCCTGGCCTCACTTATCCTAATGTATACATTTCCATTCTTCCAGCACACATGAATTGTCTAATGAAAAAAAGCTGGTGCAGATGGACCATCACAATAATCATTACTTCCCCCCAAACTTCCAGTTCCATCATTTTAGAGTTTGTGTTTGGTGTTCTTGAACATATTATATGTACACACAATCCTTGGATGACTGTATTTTAAATTATTATTTTTAACTCATCATAAGAGCAAACATAAAGGCAAACCACAAGAAAGGCAATGAATCCTCCCCAAATACTTATAATCTTTTGTCACTAATGTGTTGATTAAAGCAAATATTATACGGCAGAGTATCAGCCAAGTTGTATGTGGATCTATTGATGCAATGAGTTTTTCAAAAAGTCTAATTATATTTTGCTCACAGCTTTGCTGCATAAAAGAGAAATACAAAAGGAAACCCATCTTTGTTGTGGTTCGGATTTCCTCATCCTGTACAAATCTGCTCCCAATTTAGGAATATATGATGGTTTCTGCTCTCAAAATTTCATTAAATATTATTTGCCTCCTTGGATTCAGCAAAGGCTTCTGCACTGGCCATGCAGTGAAATGGCTGGAAACGCACAGCCATTGGAACACATTGGGTAGATTTTATTGCCTCTCCATTTTGACAGTGAAATCAGCTAAGGTTCATCTGAGCCACTTGTTGTTGTTGTTGTTTAGTCGTTCAGTCGTGTCCGACTCTTCGTGACCCCATGGACCAGAGCACGCCAGGCACTTCTGTCTTCCACTGCCACCCGCAGTTTGGTCAGATTCATGTTTGTAGCTTCGAGAACACTGTCTAACCAATCTGAGCCACTAGGTATATGCAAAATAACTAAGCAAGTATTAGAAGTTATCCCAGAACTGCCCCTACTAAACATCTTCCAAGATAATAATGTCCACTCACATCATGAAGAGCTCATAACCCACCTACTTTCAGCAGCCAGAAACATCATAGCCAGACACTGGAGAGACCTGTCCGGAATAAGCATGACCAATAGTATCAAATAGTATGGGAAACAGCTTTATTAGAAAAACTAACCAATAAACTGAAACTGACACCAGGACAAATGGAAGAAGGTGCCTTCACCCCAGTATGGCTCCTCTTTATCACATACACAGCCCAGCAAGACAACAAGAATTTGCCAACAGCATACGAATCAATATGGCTAACGTGATCCAAAAACACCCACCCACCCCACTCACAAAGTTCACCACAGCCAATCAAAGACAACCAACCACACCCTAGGCCACCCCCAACGTCTCTCACCACCAAAGGAATATAAGCGAATAGTAAAGAGAACCCACACAAGCGACGCTGACACAAAACCCCACACATACGCTAAGTAGAATAGAAACATCGCCACCCGACCCCAACCCCACTCACCATGCCCCCTCCACCTCTTTCCCCTTTTCTTCCTAATGTAATACTAATGTCTCAACAAATGAAACTGATCTGTAGAAAATGGGCCAGTTTCCTAATTACAACCACAAACCTTTGGGCAGGTTCAATGCTTTGACAGGTGGGATGGATTCCCCTCTTTCTGACTTGTGTGAACCAAGGTGAACAATGATCACAATGAAATCAGCCACCTCTGAACCTGAGTCAGCACCTGCTTCTTGTCTCCCAAAGAACAATTTAAATTCTCTGCATTTGGGGAGGAAGCTTTTTCATACATTTGATCTCTCTCATATATTCTACCACTTTTTAAAACTGCTCTTTCACAAATCGTATTTAGCATCTGAGATTCCTTTACAGGAGGGTGGGGAGACCAGGGCTGGATCCAGACACATCAAAGAAGCTTTTCAGTTTAAAGTGTTGTAAATTTAAATGGGGAAAACAGGTAGAGAAAAACGGGACTCCACATCGCCATCCGGTGGCACAATGTTATATCACACACAGAGCGCTTTTGCTTTAACAGTCTAGATGAGGTCCCAGGATTCAAAGCAATCTTCAAAGGCTTTCTCTTAAATATGTTTAAGATGAAATAGCAAAAAGGTTGTATATCTTAATAGCATTTCTTGTGCTTATTTTTCCAACCTCACATTACGGATATACAGTCGTACCTTGGATCCTGAACGCCTTGCGACTTGAACGTTTTGGCTCCCAAACGCCGCAAACCCAAAAGTGAGTGTTCCGGTTTGCGAATGTTCTTTGGAAGCCGAACGTCTGACAGGGCTTCCGATAGGCTGCAGGAAGCTGTACCTTGGTTGTTGAACATTTTCAGAAGTTGAACAGACCTCCAGAATGGATTCCGTTTGACAAGCAAGGTTGTATAGATATTGCTGATGAAAACATCATATGTGGTCTCAAACACAGGGGAGATTAATTTCCCACCACCCATTTCCACAGCATGTAGGCCTAATATACTTTTCCATCACCCAGTTCAAATACTGCAATCAAATCCCTTCCACAAAATAACAGTTTGAAGGCAACCCTGTTGTTGTTTTTTTAAAAATCTAAGTGCCACTGCATGTCTACAGACCTGACTCATGGATTGATATTCATTCCTACCTCCTAGCTTGCCCTGAGCTCACCCAAGTGTTGCTGATGGCCCAGCCCTGATAATTATCTTCCCAGTTCCCTCACCTTTCCCTGCCATGCATCCTTGATGAGAGAAACTGTAAGGAAATGAATAATACATTGGTATTAGACAGGCAGCTTCACTGTATTGTTTGTGGCGCCTGCTAAATACTTTTTTGTTTAGGCAAGCCTATCCAGACATGTCATTTTGACATGAATTTTAACATGTAGTTTTATTTTATTACGTGTATTTTATTAAACTGCTGATTGTACTTCCTTTTTTGCGGGGGGGGGGGGGATTAGGTCAATTGGTTTTTAACATATGGTTCTATCGGGAGTTTTAATGGTTAAGCTGTATGTAAATCTTGTTAAATAAATAAGATAAATGACACCTGGTTTGAGACTGCTGGTTTCAAAAGCTTCTTTGGATATCACTTCACCGTTCCTGCAGGTTGCAGGTTAGCCCTCACATTGTGCTGAAGTCACGCATGGGACATTTAAAGCAAGGTGTGCCCTTAGCCCTGAGCTAAAATGGGGAGGTGAGGGTTTTGGGAAAAATGTCTGTGAGGGTTAGTCTGAGGAACTGTTAAATTCTTGGCATGGGCACTAATTTGTCAGGGTTGCCTAGGCGACCATTACAGGAAGCATTGCTTTCACTCTAGAGCCGTGGTTCCCAACGTGGGGCACACACCCCACAGGGGGGCAATTTGATGTTTAGGGGGGGGCAATTTGATTTGATTTTTTAAGGGGGGCAATTCGAGAATGAGTCAGACCAAGTCAATGGCCTTTTAGGGTCCCTCCACTTTTTTGAATAATAAGAATTATATGTCACATGGGGTGGGGGTGGGAATCAGGGTTTTAGAGATGCTTAGGCGGGGCATGGCACAAAAAAAGTTGGGAACCACTGCTCCAGTGGGTTTCATTTGCCCTTAGTGGCATCCACTAAATTTTTTTGAATAGATAGATATACCATCATCAAACTCAGTACATCATCCCTGATTGGCTGGGATCATTGACTGGTGGGTGATCACCAAAGCAGCAGTAGCAGATGGGGTATCTTATGTGGATGTATCAGAGAAAGGGGTCTACTTTGTCTTGTTTTCAGGGATCCTTTGCAAAGGAGAAAACACTGTGGCTCACAGCTGCAGTAGATTAAACAGCAGGCGTTCTTTACAGATGATGTGCTATCATGTATTGCTGCCGAGAGAGTAACTATGATTTTCTGCTATGTGAATTGACAGTAGGTGGTGGAAGGGTGGTACTCCTGTTGGCATGTAACTCCCAGACACATTTTTGCATTTCTCATTCTCATTCCTCTCAGCTCAGGCACTTTTGCTTTGAACTGAAATGCAGAAAGATGCCATAAAGGTTTAACATTGTTATGTATGCATCAAGGGGATGGTTCTTAATCTTGTTTCATAGCATAGCTTTGATATTAGATGGGGGGGGGGATGTTTCCTGAAAATTCAACATGATTTCCCTCCTTTCCAAGCTCTATGGGGTGGGGAATGACCATGACACATAAGCTGCTTTATTGATTTATATCCTCGCCCCAGCCTCAAAGACTCGGGGAGATAAATGGGACTATGAAAGCATAAAAGGGGACAAAGGAAGCGTGATCCGGAAAGACTATCTGGAAATAGATAAGCCACAACCAAATGTTTTGTGTACATAGTGTTGTGTACAAGCACCGTTGAAATAATTGAAAGTTGAAGCACCCTTATAATTGGTGCTGGGATGTTGTCGTGTGTATTTACATTGTTTCAATCAGAATGCATTTATTTGAATGATAACGGGATTTGGAAGGGAGAGAAGTAAGCAGGTCAATTGATAAGGGATGAAGCTGGATTTCAAGAACAGAATGAAAAGGAGAAGTGGAAACAGAGAACCACCTGATGCAGAAAATGCACATGGCACCACCAATGCTGGTATGTTATAAAACAGCAATAATTATATCAGATATCAGACAAGATGCTGATTTCCCCTGTCAGTTATTTGTTATCATTATTGAATTCATTGTACCATTGGTATTTTCTTCACCTGGCAACAAAATGTCTTATACAAATGCTTTAATTGTGCCCTCCAGTCTACTGCCTAATTTTGCTAGCGATGCAGACAGACTGCATGGAAAGCTCCCTGTGTGTACATGAAGGGAAAGGTTTTTTTAAAAAACCACACAGAGAGAGATTACACAGAATTACAGAGCTGGCTATGAGGAAAGACCATTTAACTGAAACTCGGTGGCCCAAAGGAAGGACCATTTTCTCCCCAAGTATCAACCAATGCAGTCCTGACCACAACATATCACAAAGAAGAGGTACTGGACAGACCTGCTCTAACTACAAAAAAATGTTTCAAACAAGGGAGCCAGTCTTTTATACATCACAATAAGATGTATAAGATTAAGGGAGTCTCAGTGGGACTGGTCCAAGGCACAGGGACAAGAGAAGCAGCCATCAGAGGATGCTTACCTTAGCTAGGTAAATTAGGACGGAGCCAATATGGTGCTCATTTGCAGATATGGAAAGTGGGGTGGCATGTTAGTTACTGGCAGGGTTGACATACGCCACCCTCCTGCCTCCTTGCTGCTACTGACCACCAAGCTAAATTCTGCATAATCACTAGAAAAATGCCACATGATTCTGGTCAGCTGACAGCATTGAGGTCATGAGAGAGTGCCTGTGAGTCTTGTCTCTCCGACCTGTAAGTTAGCCTCTGTTCTTTAAAACTCGAAAGAGGGAAAGCAAGAGCAATGTCACCCCTCTCTTTCATTGTGAACCTTCAAATTCAGGGCTGGATATTTGGAAAATTGTCCCAGTGAATATATTTTAGAGTGAAACCTATTAGCAACCTATTGGCTGGGTTACGTGAAAAATGAAATGATCATAAAGTCCCCTTGAGTTTGGTTTGGAAATTGCAGGTAGTGCAAAATGTTGAGGCTGAGGTATTGGCTGAAGCAGCTCCATACCAGCTTATTACACCAGTGCTGAAAACTCTAAACTGGCTGCCTGTACAGTACCCAGCTAAATACAAGATATTAGTTGTTTGGTGTATAAAGTCCTGAACAGCCTAGGACCAGGTTACCTGAAAGACCACCTTGTTCCTTCAACATTGGCTTGGTCCCTGAGATTATCTGGAGAAGCTCTCCTTTACTGTTCCAGTTATCACGTATTCCTAAAACCGTGTTTATGGAAGACAATCTTACTCGGCTACGAGTGATCGCCAAAGAAGAAGTAATGTCGATGGCTTCCTACATGGTTGCATCATCCCTTTGGAGCGCTTCCTACCAAAGTCAAACAATTTAGACCTTTTGGCACCTGCTGAAAATGTTTCTGCTTCAGAAAGCATTTTCGGAGAATTAATTTGATTCAATGTCAGTCATTTGTGCTTTGTGCTTTTATGATTTCATGTTTGGTTTTTTCCAATCCAAATAATTTTTATTGATTTTCTTGTAAAAACAAGAACAACATATAAGTGCAGTAACTTGCCCAGTGGTACATTCTTATTAAGTTTCATATGCAGTACACAAGCAAGATGTTTATTTATGCATTGTCAGTTCAAGTATCCTCTCCACAGAGATTCTTGTGTTGTGGGTGGAATAAAAGTGTATTCTGTTTCATTTGTAACGGAAAAGAATGGAAACCAAGTCTTTCCCAAAGTAGGAGGAAAACTGTGAGGGGAGAGACTTCTTTAGGCAAGGCCCTCTTCCACCTGCCTTGCCCCACCTCCAGTCTCTGCTTCTCAATTTGTATTGTACTATTTCATGCTCTGTGGCTTGCCGTTGTTTTATTGATTGTACTTTAGAAATTATTTATTGCAATTGTTAAGAGTGGATTTCTCTTTAATTTTTATATGCTGATATTATTATTCTATACTATTCTAGTGATTGTTGAATGTTACTTTATTTGATGTAGGTTGCTTATTTTAAAGTTATGTTTTATTATTACATTTTTGCATTGCATTAGATTCTTATAAGGTGTACATTCTTTGTTTCTTCAGCTTGTAAGCTGCCTTGGGTATTGAAAGATAAAAAGATGGTATACAAATTTAAAGTGATGATGTTGATGATGATATCTACCTTTGAAGTGCCTTTAATTACCCTTCTGTGGCGAGTAAGGCGTTCTGACAGAGCCACATTCCAAATAGTATTTATCCAGGTTTCAATAGGGATTTCCATAGGTTTTTTCCAGTATCGGACTATTGCTAATAGGGCTGCTGATAACAGAAAAAAAAATACTGTCTCTGCATTTAAGGTTATTATTTAAATTTGAGTCTAAGGATAGAATTTCATGGTTTTTGATGCTTCTGTAGTACATTGTCATGTATGTTGGTGGTTTAGAAATGTAAGTAAATAATGAGAAAATAGCATATCCCTATTTTGCTTCTGTTACGCTGCTCACGATACAAAAAAACCACAAGGGCAGTTTAATATTATTATTTGTCAGGGATGGCAAAAAGCCCTGAGCCAGTTCTGAGGTTTAGTGAGGTGAGAGGTGGAAAAGAAGATATGCTCTTGC
Source organism: Podarcis tiliguerta (assembly GCF_965153285.1). Lineage (NCBI taxonomy): Eukaryota > Metazoa > Chordata > Lepidosauria > Squamata > Lacertidae > Podarcis > Podarcis tiliguerta. The sequence goes on from NC_139536.1 coordinate 48,189,638, forward strand.
ATATCATAGCCCAGGAAACATAAATCAGTAGTTAGTGGCTGGGGTTCCATCCACTGGCAGTTTCTGATACTTACTTAGGGAGTCCTAGATCATGCAGATCTGCAACATGGGGGGCTTTCGGCAGAGGAAGAAAAGAAAGTTCTGTTTGTTGAATGCTTTACACATGTGCTTTTGCTTAACAAAAATGCAATAAAATAGTTAGGACAGTGTGCACAGTTTGCATCAGTCATTTACTGTAATCAGTCTAACATTTCAGGCATCAATAAAGTTAACTGGTTTGTATTTCATGTCAAAGTAATTACCTCCTAATTACATCAATTTGCCCTTAAAAAAAAAAAGCAAACAAATCCGAAGCAATAAACCTTTCATTTTCTGCATTAAAGGGGCTTTTTTTTGACACGGGTTTCTCATATAAGAAAAGCAGTTACATAATACCTTATTGTAAATATGTCAGGTGTACATCTTAATTGTCTTTGTTAAGGAAGAGCTCAATAACCTCAATTAATCCATGCTTACTACTGAGATAAGCCAAGCTACATGATTTTGGGTGACGTAGCCATCTTTAAGAGTTTTTTCCTTTTCGCATTTTCCTATAGTTTTCAGTCTTCCAAACAGATATCATCCTACAACTCTACATACAGCTATCAATGCAGCAATTTGGAACTTGTGCAGCCATTCTGGGAACGAGTATTTATGGAAATATAAGCTATATTACAAATCAGCATGTACACCATACTCCAAATCTGGGTTTAACAATATTAAAAGAAGATCATCTTAATCTGCAATATAAGGAACTTATCACTTATTTACAGGTGGCTGCACGACTACTCGTAGCACAGACCAGGAAGGCCCTTGAGCACCTGCACATCACAAGTTGGTGACAGAATTTCTGGACAATTGGCTTATCTGAAAAACTAACCCCAAGGATGCATGCTTGGAACACTCCAAGTGATGTGGACGATCTTGTTAACAGAAGATTAATTGATCAAATTTTGCCATAATCTTGTTTGTGAGTTCTGTGGAGTTCTGTGGATGCGAGTCATCTGAATGTTAATTTGAGTATCTTATAAAAGGCTGCCATATTTCAACAAAATCGTTGAACAGAATCATTCTGTTGTTGAAAAGGGTGCCATATTTCAACAAAATGGTTGAACAGAATCGTTCTGTTGCTGAAAATTAATTGTTAAAAAATCCTTTTCAATTTTGATTTGCAATGAAGAGTTTTCAAATAGAGATGTAACCTAGGATCTGATTATAACCACCATCTATTCCATGTGTTTTTCTGCATGTCTCATTTTAATGAAGTGGAAAAAAATCTGCTTATTGTTCACACAGCCATATGTGGCAATTATGACTATCCAGTGACAGCTTGTTGGTGTGAAATCACCTATCTGCTAGCTCTGGTATGGTGTGAGAACATGACTTGCCAATGGAAGCAAGTTTGTTATGCAGTAAGTGTCTCAGCTTGTTACTGTGTATTCAGCCAATAGTATGGTGTGACTCTTAGTACATGCCTGTTCTCTTTCACAGGACATTGATAATTCTGTGGATGTTCCTGGAAAACCATGTGCGAATGGTAAGAGGAACCAAATGTTGTGGTTATTTATATGCCCTAGGATAATAACCAAACCGAGTAAGTTTCAGAGCATACTACATTTTTAATCTAAACAGATTAAATTCAGAGTTTAGCATTATAAAAAAGATATCAAATAAATTCCGAGTAAAAATGTTTGCTTCTTTACACAAAGATAAACATACAATAGCATTTTTGTTCCCTTCTCTTTACTCTTCAAGCCTCCAGCCACAAGATCCATATTCTTTTGCCCAATTCCAATGAGTACAAAGTCACCCAGCAGTATATTATCATGCAGCTATAGATGCAGATATAAATGTAACAGAGGCTGAGTCAGAACAAAATTAGCCAACAGCTATTCTACATACTGTTCAAATGTATCTTGTTCTTTTTTTTAAAAAAAAAAAAAGACTAAAGAGATTTCTGCTCATTGTTACAGTTGCAACAATCCACTTCACACACACACACCCTCAACTGATAATTCAACAGATGGTCTGTGAGCATTTAGAAAAGGATGCTGTAATTACGAAGACCTAGCATGGGTTTCTCAAAAATAAGACATGCCAGACCAATCTGTTTTCTTTTCTTGATGGAATTACAAACTTGGTGGATCAGGGAAATGCTGTGGACATAGTGTATCTCGATTTCAGTAAGGCTTTTGACAAAGTCCCCCATGAAATTCTTGTGAGGAAGCTGGGAAAATGTGGGTTGAATAACTGTTAGGTGGATTTGTAGCTGGTTGACTGACCAAACCCAAAGGGTACTCATTAATGGTTCCTTGTTGTCCTGGAAAAAGGTGACAAGTGGGAAGCCACAGGGTTCTGTCCTGGGCACGTTGTTGTTCAACATCTTTATAAACAACTTGGATAAAGGAATTGATGGGATGCACATCAAATCTTTAGATGACACCAAACTTGGAAGGGTAGCTAAAGCCACAGAAGACAAAATCAGAATTCAAAAGGACCTTAACAGATGGGAGACCTGGGCGCAAGCTAACAAAATGAATTTCAGTCGGGACAAATGTAAGGTTCTGCACTAAGGCAGATGCACAAATATAGGATGGGGGGGCACCTTGCTTACTAGCAGCACAGGTGAAAAGGATCTAGGGGTCTTGGTGGACCATAAGCTTAACATGAGTCAACAGTGTGGTGCAGCAGCAAAAAATGCTAATGTTATTCTAGGCTGCATCAACAGAAGTATAGTGTCCAGATCAAGGGAAGTAATAGTACCACTCTATTCTGGCTTAGTCAGACCACACTTGGAATACTGTGTCCAATTCTGGGCACCACAATTTAAGACGGATGTTGACAAGCTGGAACGTGTGCAGAGGAGAGCAACCAAGATGATCAAGGGTCTGGAAACTAAGCCTTATGGGGAACACTTGAAGGAGCTGGGTATGTTTAGCCTGGAAAAGAGAAGACTGAGAAGAGATATGATAGCCATCTTCAAATATGAGGAACGGCTAAGGGAGCTGGGCATGTTTAGCCTGGAGAAGAGGAGGTTAAGGGGTGATATGATAGCCATGTTCAAATATATAAAAGGATGTCACATAGAGGAGGGAGAAAGGTTGTTTTCTGCTGCTCCAGAGAAGCGGACACGGAGCAATGGATCCAAACTACAAGAAAGAAGATTCCATCTAAACATTAGGAAGAACTTCCTGACAGTAAGAGCTGTTCGACAGTGGAATTTGCTGCCAAGGAGTGTGGTGGAGTCTCCTTCTTTAAGCAGAGGCTTGACAACCATATGTCAGGAGTGCTCTGATGGTGTTTCCTGCTTGGCAGGGGGTTGGACTCGATGGCCCTTGTGGTCTATTCCAACTCTATGATTCTATGATTCTATGAAATATCTTAAGGGAGGAGGGAGCATGCTTGTTTTCTCCTGCTCCAGGAGTGTAGGACTGGAACCAATGGCTTCAAGTTGCAAGAAAGGAGACTCCGACTAAACATTTTGGGGGGAAATTTTCTGACAGTGGAACAGACTCCCATGAGAGGTGGTGGTCTCTCCTCCATTGGAGGTTTTTAAACAGAGATTGGATGGCCATCTGCTTTAGCTGAGATTCCTGCAATGCAGGGGGTTGGACTAGATGACCCTTGGATCCCTTTCAACTCTAAGATATCTATATGCTCATACTCTCCCTACCCTACACGCTGTTGTCTCTGGCTGCTTACTGTATAATTTATTGCTGTCCAAGGTCTGAAGCGAAAGTTCTTTATTGTTATTTTTTGTTCTTTCAAATGTTTTGCCATCAAGTTCACATCTGCAAGTTCTCTTTCCTTCAGGCATTCCAGGAAAGGGGTGAAAAAAGAAAACTCCCTCCAAATGATAGGAAAGGTATGAAAACTTGTAAGAACATCTCCCAGATGGCAAGAATGATGCCCTAAGGGGCAGCTTGTGCTGACTGCACCTCCCTAAAATAACTGTTCATAATTTGTTCAAGTGATAGTTTTACCTTTTTGTAGATCCCGGGGCACCACAAGTTGCATATCACAGCTCAGCCAAGTGTAAGGAAAAGAAAAGACTGACAAGCCTGTTCTACCTTCTTTGTCTCCTTATAATTAGATTTACAATACTGAACAACTGTGCCCCTTTATTGCCTTATTATGTCTATTCTGGGGCTTGGCAGATTTTGTTTTGAGTGACACCACATACTTGCCAGTTTAAAGGCTGACTAAACCTACCCAAAAGCAGGAAGAACGGGGAAGAAAAATATATATTATACTGAAGTCCTCTAAGGGGGGGGGGGAATACAAAGGAAAATCTACAAAAGATTTATTTCCAATCAATTAGTGGTTGCATTCTTGTTGTGCAACTGTGCTCTGGATAAAGTCAACGCCATTATTTTTAACCCTCTAAACACCAACAGAGAAAAGATTCCTCTGCTTATATAAGGTGCACGAGAAGTCAACAGCAATTTCCAATTCTTGGTTTAAGCCTAAGGAACATGCAACCTTAACACAGAGTTTAATTAAAATTATGAGTACAGTAGACTTTGAAATGAGCAGGTTTTCAGTATAACTTCATAAAAAATCAATAGCTATGTAGAAAACAAGCAAAATTACTGAACAGAAAAATACTACAAGACTAGCTTCTATGTTAATGTCCAACTGAACATTCTTCTTTCAAAAAAAGATTAAATGCAAACTTTTACACCTCCAACACGTACAGATTTCAGACAATAAAAGGCACATACATTGTATGTGATAATTGTTTAAAAACAAGCTGTTACTACATTTTCACAGATTCTCTTAAATGTCTGTTAAATATCTCATTTCTACAAAGTGAATTTACATTTAAAGTACAAAGTGCAAATACTACGGTTGTTGGGTTTCTTTCTTTCTTTTTTTAATTGCCTTTTGGTGAGGGAGTCTCCCAGGCATCTGAGAGATCTGCCTTGGCCAGGAAGTGTTCAGCCTTGTTTCTTTGAGGTTTGCTGCCAAAGAAATTTTGAAAAACAGAGTCACATATATGTTGCTATCATATACATTATAGCAATAAACAATTGATATGCTGATATCAGAGACACAAATAAAAATACAGTGGTACCTCGGGTTAAGTACTTAATTCGTTCCGGAGGTCTGTTCTTAACCTGCAGCTGTTCTTAACCTAAAGCACCACTTCAGCTAATGGGGCCTCCTGCTGCCGCCGCGCCGCCAGAACACGATTTCTGTTCTCATCCTGAAGCATAGTTCTTAACCTGGAGCACTATTTCTGGGTTAGTGGAGTCTGTAACCTGAAGCATATGTAACCTGAGGTACCACTGTATATCACACTCAGTCTAGAACATGCTCCGTGGTACAGTCCTCTTGAGACCACAGGTGGGATATCAGAGGCCTGAATATTCCTACAGGTAAAATTGGGATTGGGAACATATAAACTCCCTGACGTTGCTGGACTCCCAACTCCTACCAACCTCTGCCAGTATGGTTAGGGATGACGATATTTGTAGTCCAACAGCATTTGAAAAACCAGTTTCCTTATTCCTTATTTTTAAACCAAACTCTCTATGCAATATACTAGGCTAAATGTTTAGCACACCAGAGTGTGGGGCTTAGCTTTGTCCTCTCTCTGATGTTTTAGTTTTCCACATGTAGTGAGCTTTTTCCACGAGGGAGCATTCAAAAATACAACCTCTCACCTACAGTCTAAAAGTGTTCCAGCCCAGAATTATGTCACTTCAGTTTACCACCTAATTCCCCACAACGTGCAGATCAGCTCTTGGTGAAATAGAAAATGCTGGAGCACTTATTATCACCCCCTATTGCCCATTCCCCGATGGAAATGGAGCTGATTGTTCTCTTTTGAGGTGGGTGGTTTCTTTTAAAACCGTTCCTTGTCAGGCGTATTCATTTCCAATGCCTTCCTTTCAAGCGCGAGGCCTCGTGATGAAAGCCACCTTTGGCATCTGTGAGGTACCTTCATAGCCTCACTTGGCTGCAGCAGTTAACTGCCAACAGATGGTTTGCACAACGAGGACCATTTCAAGGCTATCATTTCACAGCACCAGCTTTTAAAATAATTGAGACTGAGTCAGCAAAAATATTTAAAGAAATCAAATCAAATAAAGGGGGAGGGGGGAGCAGAAACCCAGAAATGACAGAACTGTTTCACTATATAAGTTACATGTTGTTATCAGATTACAGGAAAGCAGGAGGAGAGAGAGAGAGAGAGAGAGAGAGAGAGAGAGAGAGAGAGAGAGAGGTAGGTATATATTATGCGTTGAGAGCTGTGTGCAGCACATGGGGCAGCAACAGCTATTATATACTTGAAATAAACTTTTGAATGGTTTGGACTTCTACCACAGTAATTGTTTTCAGACTGCCTTGTTTCAAACTTAAGGGATGTGAGGGGAGTTAAGCCTCTGGGCCCTTTCTTCAGCAGAGGAGAAATAAGAACATTTTCTTAGCTGTGAGGTTCTACCAAAGGTGTGAAAGCCTACACTAAATTAATTGCTGGCTTTTGGACGTGTCAATGTAGCATCAAGCAAATGACTGACATCATGTGACTATGTAGCATCAAAGAAGGCTGACATCATATGACTATTTTTAAATTTTAAAAAAATCCCTTTGAGATGTGGCTTTTCTGTAAGATGATTCTGGATGTCATGAAAGGACATAAGATGGCTAGTTATTTAATTTTTTCTTGTATTTTTACTTCCAGGGTAGGGGAGTGCTGCTTGTGGTATTAACTTGATAGCCTTGAGTACTATGTCGTCTTCTTCTTTGGCGATCACTCGTAGTTGAGTAAGATTGTCTTCCATAAACACGGTTTTAAAGGTGAGTCCGTAAGTGACTATGGAGGCCAGTTCTGGAACTACATGTCCTTCCACAGTGGGGACATGGGCTTCCAGGCGGAGGTGATCACGGTGAAGGTTTGCCAAGCGTGCCTTTCTCTTAGCACATTTCTCCCTTTTGTCCTGAGTTCGAGCATCTTCAAAGCCCATGGCACCGTTGGTAAAGGCTGTTCTCCAACTGAAGCGCTCGCAGGCCAGTGTTTCCCAGTTGTCGGTGTTTATACTACATTTCTTTAGATTTGCCTTGAGAGAGTCTTTAAACCTCTTTTGTTGACCATCAGCATTACGCTTACCATTTTTAAGTAGAGTAATTGCTTTGGAGGACGATAATCAGGCATCCACACAACATGACCAGTCCAATGAAGTTGATGTTGAAGAATCATTGCTTTGACGCTGGTGATCTTTGCTTCTTCCAGTACACTGGCATTAGTTTGCCTGTCTTCCCAAGTGATATGTAAAAATTTTCAGAGACACCGTTGATGGAATCTTTTGAGGAGTTGGAGATGGCGTTTATAAGTCGTCCTCATTTCACAAGCATACAGTACCTTGACTTGGGGTGGGGAATCTAACAAAGGCAGTGAAATATTTTGGGCTAGTCCAGAATGTGACTGCCAAGACATGCAGACTAGATAAGGCTAAAAACAGTTATTGGGAGAATGGAAAAGTGTCTTCTCCACACTTACCTGCCTGTTGGAAGGAGTACTTTCACCATTATTTTTTGGAGCTGTCAAGGAAGAAAACATGGTATGTTAGTTGACCATAAAAATAGTTTCTGTGCAAGATCTTAAACAAATCTTTGAAACTTCTATGTAATAAACGAGGACATTGCTTTACAATTAAATATATGTGTGTGTATGGGTGGGTTCTCCCCCTGCCTAAATCTCCAGAGACCACAAAATCTGAAACAAGATAGCAGCAGCTTTCAGATTTTTACTGGACTCCATAACCCAGTTGTGGCATCTGGCTTTATTATTTCCTCTATTTGTGATGTTCTGGCTGTGAGTGTTGTTTTTTATATAGCCAAAATAATGACACCCCCACACAAGAAGATATCAGCAGGCCAGGGTGAATCCTGAGCTTTGCAGAAGTACAAAAAAAATCTTCAGAGAGGGTTAAAAAACAAAAAATCCAATGGCTGTGGAACACCTCCTACCCCAAATAGTCCATTGGGAACTGAGCGTGCTCAGTGGCAATGGAATACTGACCCAAGTCAGTGGGGTGGAGTGGGGAAATGGAGGAAACGGTGTGGGTCTGAACAAGCAGCTCTCCATGCTGCAACAGTTTGTTGCAGGTCACCTCTGCTTTTGTAAAAACCAGTTCTCCATATAAGCCACAAGTAACTTATGAAACTCCAGATGCAATATCTTTCTCATAAAGCTGTGATAAAAGAGCTAGTTAGGAGGTCTTCTTACTATGACGTTTCTTTGTGTCTGCCTTGTTATCTTCTTTCGTAACCCCCAGGCATCCCATTAGTTCTGGAACCGTTAAGGATTTGTCATTATTCACGTCACAGTATTCCACAAACTTTTTCACACATTTCTTGGGCTTGGACTTTTTCCTCAGGAATCTCTTAAACGGCTTGATTTCTTTTTTGCCGATATCACCACTAGCATTCTTATCCAGTTGTTTAAAATACCAGTGGACAACTCTTTCCTCCAGAGTGTGATTAGGATCTGGTTCTGAAAGCCTGCAAAAGACAGAGGCCATTAAGGAAGCATAAAACCTTCACTATCTGTTTCCCCTCTTGGACCCTCCCAATTCCTTCATCATATTTGAGGTGCTTGTGCTACTGAAGTAACAGGATGAGGAATCAATTGTGAAGCCCCTTGAATACTCAGATTTGTGTCTGATAAAAACACCACGTACACAACTTATTTTGCTTGACCTCTTCCTTGCCACTGATCTTCCAGTATCACAGAGGCAATACACCAAGAGAGGATTTCTACCCTTAATTTCTTGCTTGTGAGCTTCTCATAGGCATCAGCTTGCCTCTCTTTCCCCCACTTTCCATTCGATGTAGCCAGCCTGGGTCTGAGGTGTGCCATAGCGGCTGAGTAAACATTGTCTTTGCCAGTGAAGACACTGCTGGGTTTGGTTCTGTTTGGTTCAGCCTATCGTTGTGCTGCAATCAGCCTATTGAGAGGAGGTGCTCTCAAAGCTGCAAAAGCAAGACTAGAGTGCAATTGACAATCTTGTACCAAGATAGGAAGATTAACAGCTAAGCATAGGCTCACTGTATGCATTTGGTAGGATGATTAAGAAATTTAAGATGAAATGGATAGTTTTATGTCCCACTAATCAGACTGCTTATATACCCACTGAATTACATGAGACTCAGAGAAGACACATATAGGATTGCATAGTCAGCGCTATTAAAGCAAATGAATTGCCAAATACATCAGTGCAGCTGATTTACACAGTGGAGGCATGTTCAGAACTAAACATGTTCAGAACTTAATCAGATTTCTCAGCTAGCTCAGAATTCTGCCTCTTCAGTTCGAAAATGCACCACTGAATTTAAATAACTGGGCACAATCCAGCCACTGTTGTGGATATTGTATTTGGTTTCAATGGACAAAATATTAAGTGGACTTAATGCTCCATTTTGGGTGGATCATGACCTTGCTACTGCTAAAAAGGGACAAGTTTTTAAAATACATTTTACTGATGTGATGAAAGTCCAAACAGGTGAGGAATGTGAACGTCTAGTGACTGAGCTGCAACAACATGAGGCTAAAAACCAAAATGACCCTGAAATACCTTTCCCAGCGGCAAAAGTAATAGTCACAACATGAGCAAAGTGTGTTGCTCAAAATTATATCATGGCTCTTACGGCATCACGTTGCATTAAAAGAAAGGAAAGAGTGTTCCACTTGGCACAGAGCCAGCGACTTCCAATGCTCCTAAATTGCATGTAATATATTTTTATGAATTTATAAATTTTACTGGGAGAAACAGAGGCTATTTTCTTTTCCATGCGAAGTGTAAAACTGCCCACTGCAGAAAACGAAATGAAATGCTTTATTGAATGACTTCACTGCCTTTGACTAATGGCTTGGTGTCTTTTATTTCAGCATGCTGGCTATCGTCCAGCTAAAGCTAGTTATGACTTAGTCCCAGGTTAATCACGACCAACTCAACTCCCACTGCTTTCAATAGGACTTAGTCAAAACTAACTTTAGCTAGGTTGGGGCTGCAGTCTGCTACCTTTGGAAGATGAAGCCTTGCTCTTAAACATCCTTGCAACCAGCAGCAGTCAGCGAGATGACGCGGGTGGGGCTTTGTTGCTCTCTCAGCTTCCCAACATGGTGGGTTGCTGCTGCTTAGTAAGAGAAAGAGGGGCAAGGCTCAGGTTTAGTGTGTGTGGCTCCACTGCCATGCACCAATCTCCCCCAACTTCATTCCCTCACTCTATTGGAAGGTGGCAGTGTTCTGCTGTGTTGAGAAGCCACCCATGCCAATTCATTGCCCACTACTGTTTGCAGCGTTGCCAAAATTCAGTGACCTGATAGAGGGAAATCTCACAGTGTGTTTATATGATCCTAACCAATACAGTAATTTGATCCAAGGGTGCATTTTTTGGGTGGTATTCAGCCTGCACAATTAAAAACTGATCTTATGTTCAGTTTGCCCCACATTTGCCATGTTTTGAACCAAGAATATCCATCAGCATTTGAGTGTGCATTGCTCCCAGGTTTATTTTTGCAAGCAATGCCCCAGAATGCAATGAACTTTTGTATATTATTTTCACAAACGTATGCATCTTTATGGATGCTTTCCCATGATGTGTGCATTGCAAACTCTTTCTTTGTTGGCAAACGGCATTGCAAAATTTGGAGATGTGTGAATTTCGAAGGACGGCTCATGCCTTGTTTCAGGAAGTGCAAACTAGGTAGGTTCATGTTAAAACGTGAACCAAATCATATCCCTCTCCCATCCCTAGGGCACACCTCCTTCATGATTTACCTCTGTGACAATATCAGATCATTTCAGAGCACTCATTGCACACTCTCAGTCTAACCCCCTTTCAAAAGTCTCTGTGTTGTGGATTCATTGCATCTTGTTACTTTTCTAAATGGAAAAATTTCAGAAGAGCCAGTGATTAATTTCTAAGGTGGAAGGAAATTACTTGGCTCAATCCTACCTGCAGAAGTCATGCCCTTTTATAAGGAAGCCCGTCCTCTTAATCCCCCAATGTATGGGAGCAGGCCGTAGTTACTCAGAAGTGGGGGAATTCACCCTGCTCATATTCTACTTGATCCCTTTTTCATTTAAAAGATCAGTGTTGAGCTGCGGTTTAAATTATATTTGATAACTGTCATTAAGCTCTAGCTGTCTTCCACAAAAGCAAAAAGAGAGAGAGAGAAAGTGACAACCAGAATTACTTCCTAAAGCACACAGGGGGCTGGAGCCAAACTAACTCACCTGCTGGAAGGATCAGAGACTGCATGCACCATGTCTGTGGAGAGCGCATCCAAAACACTTGTCAAGAACTCATTCTTCTTGGGTCCTGGACAACCTAAAATGGAAACAGATTGCTTGCATTACTTAAGTCCATGTTGTGAGGACGGGGAGGGTACATCTGCACTAAAACGTGGGATACAAAGCCACATTTACATTTCGGGAATGTTGAGGGTCAGATGTAGGCCAAATCATGTGGCGTTCAGAGCTGTCTTCATGGCACAGAGCACAAGTTCTGAACAGAGCTTCATATGTCTCACATGTTCATATTCTTTTGGCAATCACGCCAAAGTCAAGCACTTGTAAACTCCATTATTTCAATGGAAGAGTTATATCCAGTGCTTGAATTCATACCAATTCCCAGACCTTTTCCATTGTTATGGCTGAACAGGGAATGTAAGCATGAACAAGAGTGTTGGTATTTCAACAGAGTCTTACTGTGAATTTCTCCTACTATACACATTTTTGTACGCAATTTTTACTGTTATACAATTTTTCACAATGCATTCCTAAGATACACATTTTTGCAATGCAATATTTCCCAATAGAATGCATTTTAATGTTCTTTTCACTAATATATGCATTTACACACACATTTTACCAGAGCACCTACATTTTGGTACATGCTGCTTGGCTGGAGAACTGCAATACAAAATTTATAATGTGCAAATTTTGAAGGATCGCTGAGTTTTGGTTCGTGTATCATTTTGGAAAGTGCCAATCAGGTAAGTTTGCCTTTAGATGCAAAGTGAATCACACCCCCTACCTGATCCCTAGATGTGGGGCATGCATGTCAGGCCTGTACCCAGCATTTTTATTCCAGGCCCCACATACGTCAGCCTGACTTTTCTGTACTGAGTGGAAAGGTGTGATCTTTGGTGATCAATTGATCTGTGTGATCAAGAACCCCATGTGACCAATACAGAAAGGTCAGAGGTGAAGCAAGTGGTGGCCAGCGCATGCTGTGATATTGTAAGTGAGGCTCTCAGGCATAACCCTTGTTCCCCTTACTGGTGTTTACATTCCCTGTTCAGGAATGTGCATTGCCTGAACAGGGCTAAAATCTATGTTCTGTTCATTCAGAATCTCCATCTGACTCCTTTTAATCTCAGAGAAGCCCAGCCTTCGTACTGCCAACTTATGCTCTAGGCTTCAGATATTATCTGGAGACTTTGCCGCTTTTAAAACAATTCAGTTATGGCTATGTGGTTGAGATAATTATCGGGAGGAGCATGGCTACAGAGCTTAGAATGATTTCTGAAACAGTTACGTTGGTTTTTAGATACATTTCTTTAGTGCAGGGGAATTTACCCAAATGGATTCCTGTTAGAGGAATGTTACAATAATGAAAAATGTCTGGTGCCAATTTCGTACATTGTAAGAAAAAGGAGTGCCTTGTGATTGCTGTTTTGACACAGAATTGACCAGAATTGTAACCCATTCTTTCTACACAGCAGCTTGTGGCTTTTATAAAGGATGAATTATATAATATTACTTTCCCAGATAATGCAAGACTTTTCAGTTTCAAGTCATTTCTCCCACTGTTTAACAGGCACTGTGAGGTGTTGAAAATGTTTAATCAGCCCCCATGCTTTCTTTCTCCAAAGCCTTCTACTGGGTATAATGATGACAGAACTGTGGGACTGTAATATTTTCCTGTTCATGTCAGCTGAAATATTAAAAAATATCTATTTGGATTTGAAATTTGCCCCAGTGGTGGTTGGTGGCAGACCCTCCTCTCACCATGGCATAAATTAAGTCATTGTGTATGTTCACCGCAAATAATATTTGCTGCCTATTAGAATCATTTAGAAACTTATTTATTCACAAAATGAGAAACAAATAGGTACCTCAACACCAAGCATGTTTATTTGGAAGTAAGTCCCACTGTTTTAATGGGACCTATTTCCAAATGATACCATTCATGATATACACCTTTAAATAATACACTAAAGGATGCTTAGGCAAGAAGAAACATTTTCCAAAAGCCAATGAATATTTTATATTTGACAGAATCTACTTAATCTCCAACCAATGATACAACTAAACATTTATCATCTAAAAATCGTGGATGGTTCTCATATCAAAATTATACAAAAGGGAACATTCTGGATTTGTGGCCACAGAAACATGACACGTGATATTCTGTGAAGTACTGATGTTGCAGGGGGAAGTTCAATCCGCAAAAATAAGGATAACACAGAAGGTTGGTGGTTCGAATCCCTGCGACGGGGTGAGCTCCCATTGCTAAGTTCCAGCTCCTGCCTACCTAGCAGTTTGAAAGCATGTCAAAGTGCAAGTAGATAAATAGGTACCGCTCCGGCGGGAAGGTAAACGGCGTTTCCATGCGCGGCTCTGGTTTGCCAGAAGCGGTTTAGTCATGCTGGCCACATGACCCGGAAACTGTACGCTGGCTCCCTCAGCTAATAAAGCGAGATGAGCGCTGCAACCCCAGAGTCGGTCACGGCTGGACCTAATGGTCAGGGGTCCCTTTACCTTTAAGGACTGCCTAGAAATGCTGTTGTTTATCAGACAGCATTTTGAAAGGTGCTGATGCTATAGATTATCTGGTGCACCAACACAATTGTATCCCTACTATTTATGCAGAAACAACAAGTATATCAACCTATTTGAATTATCTGTTTCTGTTCAAAAACATCAATCCTGCACTGTAAAAAATCAATGACCACAGTCATGGTTGCTTCTAGCAGTGGCACCACAAAGATGGCTGGATAGGAATTGTTCTTGGGGCCTCTGACAGCTCACTTGGTTAAAGAATGGTCTGATAACGCCAAGGTTGTAGGTTCAATCCCCGTATGGGACAGCTGCATATTCCTGCATTGCAGGGGGTTGGCCTAGATGATCCTCAGGGTCCCTTCCAACTCTGATTCTATGATCTCTTCTATGATCTCTACTTTCTAAGCTCAAATACATGTGTGTAGAAACTACCCACTTTTCCAGCATGCCATTAGGCAAAAGTCAGCTCTTTAAAATCAACTTCAGAGTTGAACCAGGTTCATGACATTTAGTGTTGGACTCGATGACATTTGAGATCCATTCCAGCTCTATAATTTGCTTGTTTTTGAAACATGCCAATTACATAATTATTCTTATTAGTATTAGTAACAACAGTCCTTCAGGGTGTGTAATTAAACATGATGAAAATAGTAAAAAGAAACACAGAAGATAAGCTCTGAATTATAATCCATACAAAATGTTATAAAGAAGGCCTCAAAATTAGCCATCGGCAGAAGCTGTAAAGAGATGGTGCCAGATGAGCCTCTGTGGGGAGAGCCATATTCTTGGGACTATCACTGAGAAGGCCTTCTCATGTACCACCGCCCTCCCTGAACCTCTGAATGTAGCTGAACCAACAGAAGGACCTCCTCTAGTGATCAGAATTTCCTGGGCTGGTCTACAGGGAAGGAGGCTTTCATTTAGATATTTTGAGGCTCACGTCACTTGGAGTTTTAAATACTCCTTGGAGCAGCCTGTGGAGCTTTTCTTTTTTAATAAACAAAAACAAAACAGGGGTTACATGAGGTCTTGCGTTTTCACGGTGATGATAAAATATGGGTTGCTTCTTGCAACAAAGATATTGCATGAGAATCTGCAGAGTTTGCTAAATTACAAATGAATGACAAATAGTTATTTTAATAGAAATAAGGCTGATGAACTTAATAACCAGTACTAGAAAAGATCTAAGATAATAATGAAGTAGATAAGGATTAGAGAAAACTGTCTAGGCTGCAAGAATCAGAATGAGCTGCAAGAATCAGAATGTGATTTAGGTTTTACATTTTAAAGGATTGGCCATACCGATGCAGTTGTAATATTCATGTCCAAACCCTTTCCGTTACAGATTATCCAGACAGTCACTCATCACATTGGTTACCTGTTTAGTGTTTTGGCTTTCCAAGGCTGTTGGATCTGAGAGATAGGAGGAAATCCCCCATACTGAGTGGGCTGGGACTGAGGAAAACAAAATGTTGGGATGTGACAGATGTTCTGACACCTCATGTTTGGGGAATCAGCCAGTTCCAGGAGCAACTATGGCAGGGATCCAGCCTGATCTACAGTACACAGTTGTCTCTGAATCCCTTGCTAAGATCTCTGTACAGATTGGATTCATGGCACCAAAATTTTCCTCTCTACAACAGAATTTTGACATTTCCAAAGGCGTGGTGAAAGTTTTCTGGCAAGTAGGGTGGCGGCAGCCAGCTCTGCCCATCTTGCGAGAGAGAGGAGTGGAACTGAACTGCAGTTGCACAAGTAATGGCTTGCACCACTGAACCTAGAGGAAAACTCATAGTATTCTTCTGCCAAGTTCTCATACATCTTATTACAGCTGATGCAGTGATCACCTATAGAATCTAATTTGGGTTTTTCCCAGGCAAGAGGTACAAGCCATATCTGAGTGATCTGTTTCTCCTCTTCTACCTGGAAACCTGCCATTCCTTTATGTAGTATATTCTGCAGCCCTCGCTGCCACAATCTAGTCAGGGTGCAGAATTATTTACTGAAAATTCATATACACAGATTGGGTACAACCCTGAGGTTTGGGGGTGAGGGAATCAAACTGACATGCTTCTTTTAATATATTGAACTCCTATTTTTCCTCTCTTCCTTGGACTATCGCAGCAAAATATTTTGTGGTGCTATGAGGGGGGAGGGCAAACTGTTCCTGTTTCTCATGGACTGTCACCCAAGCTTCTTCTACTTTTGATCCCATTCAAGGTGCACCGAGTTGCGCCCAACATTGGGGGGTGGCACATCATGTGTGCATGATGTCACATGCAACTGGGCTGCACGCATAGGGTGATGTTCACCCTTGTGCGCCCCACCTGACTGCTGAGCACTCACCCAGTGGCAGGGTGGTGGGGGTGTCAGCCCCCTCAATATTGGGGGGCCCGAGCCCCGTGCCCCCAAATATTGAGGGGGCTGATGCCCCCTCCATCCCCTATACTCTGCGCCCTGTCCCACATTCTCTCCACAAGGGCCCACAAGTTCCCTTGGAACAGCCTTCAGCAACCTAGTATCATTTAGATGTTTTGTACTACAGCTCCAAACAGCCTCAGCCAATGCAGACAGGGCCTGCTGGGGCGGGCAGAAGTTGTAGTCCAAAACTTCTGGAGGGCATTGGATTGGTGAAGGCTGCCTTGGAGTTGACAGTGACAGGTTGAAGACAGATCAACAGAAATCAGTGTGTGAAAAGACAAGTATGTGAAAAGACAACAGTACTTATCAGAATCACTTAGAGCCTCAAGCAAATTGCTGAGACTATTTGAAGAAACATAGTCAAGGGGTTATTGTTAAAACTGAGTACTATCCCAGTCCCAAGCTAACCCTTTAAAAATCTGAAAAGATTTTTTTTTTTAATTACATAGAGTAAATCTAGCAGTTTCTCCCTCCCCTTCTTCTGAGATCATGATACCACATTAACCCTACGCCTGTGACTCCTGACATTTCTGTGAACACAACTGAAACCATAGTTTTTTTTATATATCATAGGCGCAAATGTAAACCAGACAAGTCTAGTTCCTAATCATTTCACATCTGGTAATATGCAAGAAATAAAATATGGGAATGAGCCAGAACTTTCTGATGTTTGGTCAAGCTTTGGAAAGTCTTGCAAATATTCCCACCCCCACCCCCTGATATATAGATCATTTTTAAAGAGGACAGAAGGATATTGTTTCCTTCCTTCTGCTCTGGGGTGTTTACTGAGTCTCTGGGAATTTAAATATTTCCAGATTGTGTAGATCAGGAATTATTAAGAGAGGAATCAATGAAGCTACAGTAGGGTGTGGCAGTGGAAATTGGACTTTGTCTTTCCTTATTCAAGAGATGCTGTTTGCAGATGACACAGTTTTGACGGCATACTCCAATGAAGTTCTATGGAGACTCACCAACCGTCCAAGCAGGGAGTTCGGCCTTACCACCAGCCTTACAAAGACCAACATCTTGGGTCAGCAAGTCACCAACACTCCACACATCAGCACTGGTGATCACACACTTGAGGTGGTAGACAATTTTGTTTTCCAGGGTTCCACCATAACCAGCAATCTCTCCAATGATGCTGAGCTGGACAAGTGCCATGGCAAGGCAGCTACAGCAATGGCTTGTCTTTCCAAAAGGGTACAGAAGAATGTGATGCTAACGTCCTGTGCCAAGATGAAAGTCTACTAGGCTTGTGCGTTGAGCACACTGCTTTATGGAAGTGAGTTGTGGGTAACTTACAACTGCCAGCACCTTCCACATGTGCTGTGTCAGGAAGATTTTGGGCAGCACATGGCAGGACAGAATCCCAAACCCACATTTCCAGCATGTTTAAACTCCTGTTTAATTGACATCTATACTGGCTTGGTCCTGTCCACAGAATGGAAGATCGTAGGATTCCCAAGGACATTAGCTGAACATACAGGGACTTACTTGTGAACATTGCGTTGCCACAAGTGAGAAATTCAGAACACAAGACTGGAGGGAGGAGAAGCTGCTTAATCCCTCCCCTGCCCACTACTTTTCCGCTCAATTCCTATCTCCCACCCGATTTGTTCTTCACCCCGCCTAGTCCCAGCTGTGTGTAACATTGTTGGACTAATACTGAACTGCAGGCTTAAACTGCTTTGGGGGATCTGTTCCAGCATCTGTGTCTTCTGTATCATTATCCCTAAGATGAAGCACATGAAGTGCATTGAAAACATAATAACTGCTCTCAAAATGAAATTAAAGGCTATCTGTTTTCATTATGAAAGTGCTTTGCTTGATCACGATGTCAACATCACTTTCACAAGTTTTTACCGCAGTTCTGATTAATCCTCTTTCTGCATCAATCTGTATTTTGCTATTTTAAAAAAAACCTCTTAAAACATGTCTTTAAGTGTGTGTGTTTTCACAAAATTTGCATTCCAATCCATATTTTAATAATTTAAACCCTGAGTCGTGTTGCAGCTTTAGGAAAGAGCGTAAAATCCTGTAAATAGCCAAGATTTGGATCCTCACCTGGGTATGAGATTTATGAACCAGGTAATTCCATATAGAATTCCAAGAGGCCAAATTTCACAAGAATCCCTATATGTTGATCCCAGGGTGGGTGCGCTATATCAGCATAGAGACCCTGCCTGTGGCTTTAGGATCAGGTTTCTTATACAGCAGTCTTCCTATTTTGACCAAATCAATAAATAAAATGCACCTCAGAATGACAGGGAACTTTCCACTGAATTATCTATGGTTTCCTGAAAACGCCTGTGACATAAAACTGAGATGGTATTTAAGTAACAGAACTCTCTTTATGGGGGGGGGGGAGCCTGATATTCAAGCAAAACACTGAACTTGTCACTGTGAATTTTATAACTCTGTTGCTTAACCTGATGTGAAAGCACAGAAAGGCCAAGCTTTTAGAGCAAACACAGGGCGAATGTTCGACTTCCCTGACTTACAGTGTTGGTGAGTAAGCGTGCTTTAACGTTTACACAGTGGAATCTCTGTTCCACACAGGTGTTATCAAACCCTGAAAAATTCTCCTGAGCTTCGTGCTGCGCTTAATTTCAACAGACCTGGGAATAAAATGGTTGACCTGAGGAAGGTCTAGCTGGATGTCAGGAATAATTCACCCTCAGTGAATTCCTCTATGCAGACAAGAAAAAGGGCAGCGAGAGAGCTTGTCAAGGAATGTCTCGAGCAAAACTTTCATGCCTCGGCTTCTTTCTCTTTCTCTCTCTCTCTCTCTTTCTTTCTTTTTTGAACAGCCACCTATATTGTGTGGCTTTGATAGATTACATTAATAATTTCTTGTAAAGGGTTGAAGTTGAAACCACACGATGTTAGCCTGCAGGTTCAAAGATGTAACACAGAATTAAGTGTTTACTTTAGAAATAGTTTTGCCCACAAGTATGTTTTCCATTCAAACACAAAATGAACCATGGAGAAATTAGGCCAATGAATGCATACCTCGTGTGACAAGGATATACACAAACACTTCACCTCAGCGAGGAGCTAAATAGCATAAAGTTCTTCAGTGTCAAATGGGCTGTGCAACCCATAGGCTACCTATCAGCACCAAGGTGTGTGTGTGTGTACAAATTTTGCTGTCGGCCAGCAGGCGGGATTTATTGTAAATTGCACTCTTCTCAGCTGTTTGGTGGGCGAGGGGTGAGAAATCACAATGGTTGAAGAGAACAATTGGAAGGCAGGCTGAGAGCAGGGTCTAGAAGGGAGAGCCTTTGAAAGTGTGGATCAGATTGCTTATTTATTTATTGAAATATTCATAATCTGCACTTTCATAAATGTATGCGCATCATAAAATCATTAAAACAGTGGTATTTTTATTTTATTTTTAGGATTTCAGGTGCAGCCCCACACAGCTGAATGTTTTTCCTAGTGGGGCTTACTTCTGAGTAGACATGCATAGGATTGCACTGTTAAAAGTTTGACAACACAATATACATATCTATTCAGAAGTAAGGCTCATTGGGTTCAAAGAAGCTTCCTCCAAGGTATAGCATCGCAGCACTAAAATAGCCAAAAAAAGACTGTTCATATTCTGGATAAACCTTCTTCTTAAAAATGAACCCGTTCCCTACAAAACCTAGAAAATCCACCTGAAAATGTTTAATACTTATGATCCCATATAACTGTTTGACCAGGAAAAGTTTCAGTTTAAATATTAGAGGCTGAGTTTAAGGTTTAAATTGGCTCAGGAAAAGAGATGCATTTTCAGAAAATGTTTAAATACTTACCGACAGAGTACGGTGCAGAGACAGCAAATGCCAAGCAACTGGGGCATCAAGGGAAAATGGACAATGCTCTGCTGAATGAGTAAGCATCCATAGGACAGAGATATAAAACTAAAGGTGGGAAGCAATTTCTTTTTGCCTCCTCTGCCAATTTTTAAGTAGCTGTCCATCATATTAATTGAGACTACTCGTGACAGAAAATGGGGATGACAAACAGAGCATCTATTGCTAGGTAGGAAATTGTAACACAGAGGTCCAAAATTGCATTAATTCCAGTGCTTAAATTACTGGTCCAAGAAATAGTCTGGTAAGGGCATCTTCTGGCTTCTCTTTTTGTCAAGCTCAACATTGGTGGCATGGTTTCAATGAAGAGGAAGTGCCTCTTACCCAAGAACAATAATTCTGCTGTATGCAGATGACAGAATCCTATTGGCACAGCATTGATTAGGGTTATGAAGACCTAGACTACTATATTTTTTTAAAAGCAATTACCCTTTGGCAGAACATCTAGCCATTAATGATGTCAAAAATGAAGATTACGGTTTTTCAGACATAAACTTCAAAGTTATAGCTAGATGATAGATGGCCACTCAATTGATCAGACCGACTGATCAAATATTTGGTCATTTATTTTTCTGCCAACAGCAACTGGAGGAAAAATTTATTAGGTTTAAGACTACCACCAGCACTGGCAATCATCTACCTTTCCATAAATAGGTTGACTTACGTTGCTCTAATAGTTCCTGAAGCACTTCACTTGTTATATGGTGCTCAGGTTTGGAGCACTAGTAAAATGGTGAGGACTGGAACCCCTGTAAGCACATTCTTTTATTACTTTTTTTTGCCAAGCTACACTTCTGTTACGCAACTGAAATTTATATTAATTTGGTATTAACCACAACAAAAATTGATGAAGTCTTATAAAATGCCTTATCACTGTGAATATCTAATTGTCTCTTTAATTTACCCAAGTTTGTACTTTATCTTTGAAGTTTGCTTAAAAAAAGACATTAGCATTTGCAAAGAATGTTGTTTCTGTTATTAAGTTTTGAAGGCTTTTAAAAATAGGCTACAAATATAGTGTTGTATCCAGTGCAGCACTAAGTAACTTGTTCTGTCAGTGCAAGGAGTTATGCACAAGGAACTTCCCCACTCTTCTCTCCTTGCAGACCCCCAAACTCTATTCCAGGGTTTCCAGATTTCTATAGGGCACAGTGCATGCCAGAGAGAGGAGCAGGAAGTTCTATTGTTCCATGTTTATTGCTCCTGTTTAGTAA
Organism: Podarcis tiliguerta; assembly: GCF_965153285.1. Lineage (NCBI taxonomy): Eukaryota > Metazoa > Chordata > Lepidosauria > Squamata > Lacertidae > Podarcis > Podarcis tiliguerta. Next base: position 48,210,974 of record NC_139536.1, read on the forward strand.
CTGTATACCCGAAGGAGTGCCTCCACTCCCATCGTTCAGCCCGGACACTGAGATCCAGCGCTGAGGGCCTTCTGGCGGTTCCCTCACTGCAAGAGTGAGTTTACAGGGCCTTCTCAGTAGTGGCACCCGCCCTGTGGAACACCCTCCCATGTCAAGGAAATAGACAACTATCTGACTTTTAGAAGGCATCTGTCTAGGGAAGTTTTAAATGTTTTATGTTCTAGCATGTCTTTAATATTCTTTTTGAAGCTGCCCAGAGTAACTGGGGGAACCCAGCCAGATGGGCAGAGTGCAAATTTATTATTATTATTATTATTATTATTATTATTATTATTATTATTATCACATCTGGAGAGGGCTGAAGACTTATGAAAATCCAGTCATTTTTCATCTTCTTCAATTGTAGAATGTGCTTCTGCTCGCCTGCTGTATTTCCTCTGCCACTTTGTTCTGAAAAGCAGATTGCCATGTGGCACAGGATGAGGATGGGCACAGTGGTGCTCTTCAAGAAAAACCACCACGAAACGTGTCCATTGAGTAGGTCAGGCCTCTGAATCTGGGCCATAGCTGGCAAATGCTAAAATTAGGAAGGCAGCCTTTTCCCATTGTTCATAGGAGTTTAACATAATAATAAAAAAAAAACCTAAAGCTGGTCAAATATATTACGGACTGAATTGCAACCCAAAGTATGCATTTACAACAGTGCTTAAAATAGAGGTTTATAAATGGAAACGCTGACAGAAACTGCACTACAGTGATAGCTGGAGGGGACATTACTTTACCACCATGGAATGGAACCTAGCATGACAAAAATGTACCCCTATATAGGCTGGCTGTGGGTTAATATTGACATGGCCTTTCCATGTCTTCCACAAAAAGTGAGAGGCTGGCACTAACCACTGTGAGTTGCCGTCCACATTGGGTGGTTGATAAGAAGCTGTGAAATAGCTACCACCTAGAAGAAGAAAAACCCCAAACCTATAATTGTTCAGTGAAGTGTCTTTATGATTCTTGCCTGCCCCCCTCACATCACTGCCCTCAGTGGAGAAAATTTGCAGGATACTTAATATCCCCCAGTTCCCTTGGGAAGGCTTTGTGGAATTTCTTGCTGAGGGTACTTCAGCACCTCGTGCAAGTGGGGCCATAATTACCAGGCAGGAGTTATTTTTATTAAAACTGCCGATCCACCCGCATCTGAATCGCTCCTCTAAGCCACTAACAGAGAGGTCTGTGTAACTGGGCTGTGCTTTCAAACCTGCCTTTGGAAATTGGCATCTGTGTGGAATGGGTCCCTTGAGCCAAATATAATATAGTGTACTTTATTAAACCACAATAAGCTAATGCTCGAGTAGCTTTAAGAGTCTCTGTTAAACCCACAAGAAGTAGGGAAATTGAGACGTACATCTGACACTGTCCTTAATTTGTGCACTGCACAGTAAGTATCTAGGAAATGAGCAGTCCCTCCTTAGCTTCTAGAATATCCTGCAATGACAGAAGCACAATGATTGTATTAAAGAGAGAGATGATGGTAATTATGGTTCTAAAGTGTCTGCCAGAAAGGATGGAGTGCAGCAGACTTCATATAAACTACTTTACTGAGTGCAGTTTGATTACTAATAGTCTTGGGTCCACTTACAGCGCTGAGATCCAGTTACATGATAGCAACCCATTATGGATTAGTTGGATGGTTTCTCCAGAGAGCCACAACGTTGGATGTTAGGTTAATTGAGCACAAGGTGGTGAGCGTCTCAAATTCACTGATGCCGCCCATGCATTCTTTGCAATCAAGCGGAGCTTCTTTCTACACAAAAGAACACAAGAAGAGCCTGCTGGATCAGCCCAATGGCCCATCTAGTCCAACATCCTGTTCTCAAAGTGGCCTGCAGGAAACCAGCAAACGGGATTTGAACACAAGAACACTCTCCCTTCCTGCGGCTTCCAGTGGCTGGTATTCAGAAGCACTACTACCAATGATGGAGGCAAAGGTTATCCATCATGTCCAGCCATTGATAGCTTTATCTTTGGGTTGCAAATAACCATCAGATAAAAAGCCTAGGACCTTCTGCTGGAAATTTTCCACTCCACTTTGCAGTATGCTCTTGACCATCAAGGTGTATCTCCATGGCTTCCAAGATAGCTGCAGCTTCTTCCCTGACTCCATGCCTCACAGTCAAGCTTTAGAAGGAAGCAGGGCTGCATCCCCTATTTCACATATTCTGGCCTATAACAATGGCCATTTTACATTTCTATTTTATTAGAAAAAGAGGTGAGGAACTCACCATGAATGCCTCTCTTGCTCTCTTATAATGGCAATGGTGTCTACCTGAGAGGTGCCGGAACTAAGTTCCGGTGAGTTCTGGCTGAAAAAAAGCCCTGACAATGGCAATTATCAAACATTCCTGAGAGTATTTCTTCTAGAAAAGTCTCTTGTGAGTCTCTCCACAAAACAGAGACAGAGAAAATCCGTCTCACTTTGTTGTGCTGCAACTTGGATAGTGTGGCAGGAGAGAGAAATACAACAAATTATATTTGGTAAAAGGGATGGGTCAGTTAAAGTCAAATAAGAAAGAGTGTGTGTTTGTTTATGCGCATGTACCTATGGCTCAGCTTGCATACCATTAATGAGTTATTTCCAGAAGGGAACGGTTGGACATGGACATATGCCAAGCCATACCTGCTGCATGTAAAAGCCACCAGAACATCGAATAGGCCAAAACCATCATATAGCAAGGTATTGCTCCGTAAGGATTTCCAGATCAGGCCTGTTTTCTTGGTCTCTAAGCAACAAAGGGACTTGCTTCCCCCACAAAAGAAACAACCCGTGATCTGAAGTGTATATCTGATCTGTACAATCCTTCCACCTTCAGTCATATGAACAGTGGGGTGTAGGGTAACATATGGAATCACTAGAGCTGTTAAGTATATGAACCAGCCCTCTGCCTCTCAGACCTGAACTTTATGAGAAGTTCCCAGCATTGCTTGGGTGAGAGGGTTAGGAGGCAATGGGGGGGGAAATAGGGGATTGGGGGGAGCAATGGAAAGATAGAAATGCAGCATGCAACAGGAAGAGTGTGTCGAACTGAACAAGGAAAGCATAGAGGAAGGAATCTTCTCTTTCAGGTGGACTGTCCCAGAAGAAAGAAGTGAATTCTTTCAAAAATAAGTCACAAGAAATAAGTCCCAGCAATATGCAAAGAGACAATATACCAGTTATTTAGCCCTACAAGGTACAGCAGATCATTTCACCTGAGAACCACAAAACCCTAAAGAGAGATGTCTGCATTGTTGGCTGTACCACTGGGCCATGTAGTTTTCTGGGACAGTTAGTGGCATGATATTAGAGAACAGTGTCTCCTAATATCAATGTCTATTAGTTCCAGTTTAAGTATGCAAGGATTGCAACCCAAGTTGCACTGAACACAGTAGGACTAACTTCCAAGTAAAAATGTATTGGACTGTGCTTTTAAATTTTGACTGATAATGTTTCTCTAACAGGAATCTCTTTCCACAAGCTAGATAGTATTAAAATGAAAGCATTTGGAGCCCCTTTCTTTTTTCAAGGATGCACTCAGTGGTATGGGGGAAAGTGTTAAACAATTTCTGTTTAATTATTAGTACAGGACTAAAGTGTCTTCACTCCACAGCCAACCCCTACTCTCCTTGGTCAATCATTTTGTTCAGGTTCATAAACCCAGATTCAAAACACCACAGTTTTTATGTGAAAACGAGTGTCCTTGGCTCAGTTTAAAAAGAAATGAAGAAATGCATTCATTTCTTACCATAATACTCTCATTTTAAATGGACACATTCATTTGAATGAAAATATTGTGGTAAGAAATATATGCTTCTCTGTGTTTTTTGGGGGGGGTTGTGTGTGAAAAAAAAGTACATTGGGTTCTATTCTCTGCTTTGCAGGAGTGTTTTGCAAGAGCTACATCCTCCCTCGCCGTTTCCACCCTTAAGAGAATTTGACCATTGGGCATCTGCTTGCATTCCCTCTCCCAGCTCCAGCCTTTAACAAGAAGTGACTATTAAGTGAAGTCTGCCCCCATGACACCCCACAGTTACAGATGGACGCAAGTTAGCAACAATGAAGCATTCACCCAAGTGCCTGCAAAAATCTCCAAGGCCAGAGCCCAGGCAGCTGAGGAATTCTACAAAACAAGGTTTTCACTGTGGAGTAAGTGGCGAGTTTTTAATCTCCCAGCACACTCGTTCTTCCCAAATGACCTTGGTTTCATCAATCTACCTGTCTGTCTCTGGGAAATTAATGACCTTCAAAAGTAAACACGACTTGAAACCAACAGCAAGTTTTGGTTTTATAAACACTAGAAATGCTAGCTCCACAATGGAGCATATTTTTCCAAAGCAGCTCTAGGTTGCCCCCCCCCTTCCTTTTAAAGCAGTTTCTAGACCTTACAAGGACTGCTCCTGTATGGTTTCAATCGATCCAGGAATTCAAGCTGGGCACCTGCTTAAGAGAGTCAGCTTATCAGTTTGGATGCTACAGAAAAGAGAGTGCTGCTGAGTGGAAGAGACAGAGCCTGCTACACCCATCAAGGAACATTTAGGATGGGGCTCACTGACTGCTGTACTTAGCCAACATCATGACACGTTATTTACCTGGTGTATTAATAAATAAACAAATGGAAAAGATGAGCAATAGGAGCTGCACAGAAGCAGAAACAGGAATAACTCACATGTCAACCTAAATTAGGGTTGCCACATTCTGAAGGGCACAAACCCAATTTAAGCATATCATGGTGCAAAGATCATTCCAGCCCCCCCCCCCCACTTTCCCAGAGTTTTCAACCTTTTTTTAGGGCTGGAGGAGGCAGGCAGTGGCTGAAGGGCAGCTCCTGTGGCAGGGAACAGGCGGAGGCTGGATGCGGCGCCTCCCAGCTCAGCTGGCTGCTTCGTGCCGCAGTGGCCACGGCAGGCAGCACACACGGTTTTTTCCCTTTTAGCCTTCTGGTTCCCTGCAGAATTTGGCGTCTGCAGGCTAAAGGGGAAAAAACTGAGCCAACGCTCGGCGGGAGTGCCACACACACCCTTGCTCACTCTGCGCGCTCGTTCGGTGTTCCCCGGACTCTTGCCTGGCACCCTGTGCCACTAGCCTCTATGGGTAAGATGGACCTGCACCCTACCAACACCCCACATCTCCGTCGCTTGCCCCCTCCCTGCCACTAACCCCTTCCTCACCCCCGCCTGCTCTCCCCCTCCATCCCTCCCATCTCTAAGGGTGGCCATATTGACAGACTTACCCTTCACACAGATGCTCTCACTTGCTGGGGCTGGGGGTGACTACAGGCCGCTAAACGGGCTCCGCTATGGGCTCCTTTTCAGGCTTTTGGCCTCTAAGTGGCCACCAGCAAGGTCGTATCCAGGATCAGGCCGGGGCAGGGAGTCTCTCCGATCCTGTTTGGGCCTTCCCCAGCAGCAGTAGCAGCAGCGGCCCCCAATGGCTGCTCAAGCCACATCAAAGAGGACTCTGCAGGCAGAACCGGAGAGACCATGGAACCGCTGCTGCTGATGCAACCGCCAGCCCTGTCCCATCCAACATGGCTTGAGCAGCTGTTGGGGGCTGCTGCCACTCCTGCTGGGAAAGGCCCAGGCAGGAGCAGAGAGGCCATGGAGAGATGAGCCTCACTGCCCAGGCCTGATCCTGGATACCACCTTGCCACTGGTCACTTGGAGGCCAAAGGCCTGAATGGAAGGGGCGGCTCCATTGCCGAGCTGCTCAGCGGCCCGGAGTCACCCCCGGCACCAGCAATTTGGAGCCTCATCCAAACAGGGTCTCAGGAAACAGCACAGCCAGGAGCAGGCACTGGAAAGGGGCGACGGCAGCGCTCCAGACTCTGCTGTGGCACTTCTGTTTCCAGGGCACAGATGCAGCACATGAAGGCGGCAGAGAGTGGCTGACTCTGAAGAGAGCCTGCCCTCTCCCACCCTTCGGTGGTATGCACATGCCCCTAAAACCCCCCAAATAATAATACCCCAAAAAACCCCAGACATTTCATTCAAACATCTGTCCAGATGGGCATACTGGCCCCCCAAACCAGGACATGTCCAGGAAAAGCTGGACATATGGCAACCCTACCCTAAATGCCTTTCGGCCCTCATGAAGCCTCTTTGGCTGCACAGATTGTTTGTGTGACAATATCCAGTTTTAAATGGGTTGTTGCATAAATTCATCTCCATGTAAATTCATCAGTGAAGGCACTGATTTTATCAAACATTTCAATATTTTTTTTTAAAAAAATTGTATGGAAAAGTTGAGTGTCTATTGCTCTTTGGTGTCAGTAATACATTGTTCCTTATTGCTAGACTTTTGTTCTTGCATTGATGTGGCAGATGGCATGAAATGGAAAGCTTTGTTGAAGCTGCCTGATCAGCTGTAAATTAATGCCTAGCAAGTTGGGTTTAGTCCAGGCAGGGGCTAAGGAGGGAGTCGTGCACTTAAGTTTCAACGTAACAAAGCAACTTTATACTGGGTCTGATTGATGGTGCCTCTCCAAGGTATCAGACTGATGTCTCTCCCTGAGGTCCTTTTGACTGGCAATGCCAGCCCTGGAACTTGAGTGATATATACTGCACATCACCATAGAAGTGGGAAATACAATACGCCAAGCACTAGTGAGCAGTATGTAGCTGTGATACAGGAGGGTTGAATAGGTGCACACAGTGGCATAGCGTGGGTTGTCAGCACCCGGGGCAAGGCAAGTAATTTGCGCCCCCTAACCCGGGGCAAGGCAAGTAATTTGCGCCCCCTAACCCGGGGCAAGGCAAGTAATTTGCCCCCCCCCGCTGCACTGTCCCTTCCCCAGATAGTCCCCCCGTCTCTCTCCGCACCGCACCGCACGCCTGGCACCCTCCCCTCCACAGTGGCCGGTGACCCGGCGGCTCGGATCGGATTTGCACAGCCAGCACTGCAGTGAGAGAGAGTGAGTGAGCCAGGTAGGGGCAGAGAGCTGCGAGTGCGAGCGCCCCCCCAGATGTTGCGCCCAGTGCGGCCGGCCCCCCCTGCACCCCCCACGCTACGCCACTGGGTGCACATCTGTGCTTGAATTAGAGCAGCCCCAGTTCAAGGTGAGCACAGCTCCCTCTCATGAGCAAGGCAAAGGGGCAGTAGTACAGAGCTAGTGCCAGCTGCAAAAACTGGCATTTTCGAGCGGAAAGGCCACAGGCCTGCCTGATTTTTACATGCACCTGAAAAGTCATTATTAAGGGTTCCACGTGATGCTTCCCTTGCTTCTACAAGGCAGAGGGCATTTTGCATGCCTGGGCTTAGGTTGTGGAACACCTTACCCATTACAATGAAGCGAACTCCTTGTGTACATTGTTTCTGACGCCTGTTTCACTCTCTCCCATTTACACGGGGTTTATCTGATGCAGACTGCATTGATACAATGCAGACCACATTGATTATGGTGCATCACTCTTTACATGTTAAGTATTTTATGCCACTTTATGTATATATGCACATATAATATTGATCACCCAGAATTGCCCTTTCAGGCTTTTTGAGTAATTGGTATGCTATCCCCCCACCCTGAGAAATGGCCACATACTCATAGGGTTATAAAATACTAAGTATAGGTGGCACCAAACAACTAGTTTATTTTTCAAAAAAATATGCAAGTTTTTTGCCAATGAACAAGGAAACATTCCTGAATGTTTCTGATGTTTCCCTTTTCAAGCCGTTTCTCCTCTTCCTTCAGGGCACCCTATTCTTGAGCTTTTCAGAACATTTTGATAAATAGATTTCAACAAGAGGACCAACCATGGAGAAGGAGAGTTCGTGAGGCTTCAGATTCTGGTGCCACTAGCAGAAACCAGCACCACCTCACTAATCACAAGTATGCAAAATAATCTGCCTGCTTGGCAGGATCTGGCTCAGAGCCAGTTGACTTAAGTTTTAGCTAGGATAAAACAGAGGTGACACTTACTGGCAAACTAGAGCATTTGAAGAACTTTCAGGAACTCGCAGTGCAAATGAAGGCAAAAGTTACCTTTACACGTGCAGTGAATTTCTGGCTAATGTAGATTTCTATTATCTTTGGAGTTTAGCAATAGGTTGTAGACACTAATTAATTTACAGCACAATCATACACAAGTCTCACTGCATTCGATGGGGTCAGTGGCAGACTTTGGGCTTTCAAATTTCAGCGGCACACTGTGCGAAGCCAAAATTTGGCACCCTCCTCCTCTCCCTCTCACCTTCCATTCTACATCATTGTGGCGGGACTCCCTACTGCGCCCTCTCAGCTCTGGAGTCATCTTAATTTTTGGTCTCATGGGTTTCCATATCCACAACCATTTTCTAGGAGTGATATGCACAGTCCATCACTACCTCAGGCAAAGGATGATTTAGTACCTCCTTGTTCCACACACAGAAGCCAGATGTATAGGCAGCCTCACTTCAACACTGAAGATGAGACAGCGCATCCTACAACACCTGGGTGTGTGTGTGTTTTGCTGCTGTTCCCATTTTCTATCTAACACCTAAGACACCCTCCTCACTCTGCGTAATGGTAGGAAATGTCTTGCACAATACTTTAAAATCAGGCTTGCAAATGCCCATTTGTCTGCCCACCCTGGCAAGTGAAAATTGCACACAGGCACAGAAGCTTTCATAAGATGGAAGGCGGTTGGCTCATTTTTTCCTTCTAGGACACCAATTCTTCCTTCACCCAAATGACTAATAATTGTGGGCAGGAGAGCTGGTATTATTATTATTATTATTATTATTATTATTATTAAAAACCAAATTCCTTTGACAAAACCAAACAAACAAAACAAAAACCAACTGGTGTTAATTTATATAGTGCCTAGCATTTTCTAGGTGCTATACGCAGATGTAAAAAATAACATCAGCCCTGCAATTTTGAAAGACATATCACAAAAGAAAAAAGTATAGGGAGGGAAGAGGAAAACTAGCAACCAGTTATCAAATTGCATAATGACCTTTTTTTTACAAAAAAAATATTTACACAAACATACTTTGTACCCTCCCCTTTTAGCATCCATATGCATTTTTAGATTTCACTATAGAAATACTTTTTGCAAGTAACTATGAACAAACATAGTGCGTAAGAAAAACAAAAGTTATTTGTCCTGAAAAACTAGATCCTATTCATTAAAAACCACCAATGAAATGGAAATACAGTGGACCTTCAGGAAACTGATTACTGATCTTTGGCAGTCTTTGGCCATTCCTCATGAGCTGACACACAGTATTGCTCCCTGGAAAACCATGCCAGGGGCACTGTGGTTGAATGGAATCCAAGACCTCATTATATTAAATGGTACTCTGGAGCCATTTCTCATCATTTCCTCTCCTATCCCTAATGTGGAAAAAAATGCCCTTTCAAAGATTTGCAGGTATACTCTTGTACTTCAAAGAGAAATCTCTATTAGTGCTTTATAGATATGGGATTCGTCAGCTACTAAAAGTGCTCAATTAAACAGCTGCATTAAGTTTAGTCTATAACCCTGCATATGCACTAGGATCTTATAGGCCTTGTGCCTTATGAAGTCAGTGAGAAAGTTCTGAGAAGAATGGCTTTCTCAAGGAACTTGCCTAGAAAATATACATACAGCCAGACAGCTGACCAATTTTTACAGATTGCTGTTGAAAAGAAGGGATGAATTTTGAAACCCTGAGCACTTGACATACTTAATTCCCATCACTGATGAGCTGCCAGAACATATCCTGGCCTGCATTCTTGCTACTGTTAGGCTTGGCTAGTGTGTCCTTGTTTATGGTATCATTTGTTGGACTGACTTGCTTTAAGTTGCTAATTTAGATGATAGGTGAAACATGGAAATGAATGCTATTCAGTCAGTTCTGCATTTATGTGTTACTTGCATGCTTCCCACAGGTATCTGGTTGGCCACGGTTGAGAACAATCTTTGGCCAGGAGATTGCTTGTGTTCTTAATGGTAGTATATTTATACATGATGAAGAATAAATACTTTTTGGATATGTTACTTTAAGCACTTTATGGATCCTTTGCCAGATATTAACTATAGACATGGCCCAACTTCAAAAGTGAGGGTTTTTTTTTATTTTCCCAATTTCAACAGGAGAGTTAAACATATGTTTATATATTTCTCATTGAAATCAATGGAACCATGTAGATGCAGGAAAATGTTCCATGAATGTTGTCATAGGGATAACATGAACAAAACTATGAGTTAGGTTTCTTTTCTGGAACCACCAGTTTTTTAGAGGGATGGGAAACCCCTTTTTATTCCTCTTTTGCTCAGGAGGTTACCCTATAAATACAGAAGAACAAAAAGGCATTCATCTTTTTCTCCCTTCCATTTCCCATGGTAACTCATAAAAGAATACAGCTGCAGAGAAGAGAAACTTCTGCAAACCATTTTTTTATTAGTGCATTAGTTTAATAGCACAGTAGGCCTTTATCTGATGTGTTTAATTGCACCCAGCCTGAAAAAAAACAAGCATGTCTGTTGGAATGATGCTTGTTCCTTCGCGTCCCCACCTCACAGTCTAAGACACCATCTATGCTTTCGGCCTCATTTGCTTACTGAATAGAAATAAAATTCATATATTGATAATTTCACCCAAGTATTCATGCAAAGCCAGCTTTTAAGCTTGCTAATCTCTGAATTTAATACTATACATAATATTTCCAAAGAAGGTCAACTCAGGCTCGAGGGGAAACTTTTAAGGCCCACAGCATTTGCGTACAAATTCGCCTGCATAATAAACGTGTGCTTTTTCTTTTGAAACTATGAAAAGTAATACTTAAAACTCCGTAACACAACCAGTAATTTAAACATGTGATTGTTCGCTGGTTGTAACTAATTGGTTGCATCATAAAAGATGTAATCCTCTTACTTTCACACATCTTAACAGGGAAGAAAAAATGTGCAACGTGACAAGGAAGCAGTCGCTCTGACGTTCAACGGCTCAAGCAGATGCTCTGTTACGCTCGTAAATAGCACGTACTTAATGACTTTAAAAGTAAGTGAAATATTCAGGCAGATTCTTGTGGATTTCAAGTCTGGCTGCCACTCAGGGCTCAGGTCCCTGCTATGCAAGCAATATTAGCCTTCCCGTTTGGACTAGGATGGAAATTGTAGCATGTCAAATGAACACATTCTCAACTATGTTATGAAGCATTCTCAACGGCGTGACTAGCAAAAGTTAGATTCTGTAATTTGGTGATATAATTTCTTCTTATAACTTATAATGCAGTTTTTGTTATGCGTTTGTCACCTTTGCTAGAATGTAAGTATCTATTCCCAAAATTTATATTAATCCCTTCATTCTGCAGTCATGTTCTGGACAAAGCTATTTTCCGCCATGTGGCCGCAAGGCTTAGGAAAAGGTTCCTGTTGCTTCCACTGGAAACAGTGGCGAAATTTGGGCCCTCAAATTTCATCAGCTCCCTGTGTGATGCCAAAAAACTGAAGGCCTCCCTCTCATGTTCCATTCAGCATCATTGTTGCAGCACCCCCTGTGCTGACATCACCCTGTGTGGCCAAACTGGTTCACTACCCTAAAACTGCTTCTGCTGAAAACAATGGGAGGAAAGGGGGGAAGAGAGAATGACAGAAACCTCCTACCCAGGTTGACTCAGAACTAAGTCCTACTGAATTCAATGGGTTTTAATCCCAAGTAAATGGGTTAGGATTGCAGCTGAGAAACTCTGGGGCATGTCTAAATTTATCCCCTGTTTGTGGGCATATCAGAGGACCAGGACAACTTTGGGTTCTTTGGCTTCCAACCATTTCCCAGATTTCCCTGGTACGCTCCCAAACTGTCCCAGCACATCTTCCCTTTGGCTCTCCTGTTTAGCCCCGACTTGGTACCAGATACTGAGTTCTCAGAGAACAAACTAGGAACTTCACAGGTCAAGGACCTCGAACAGCAGGCAGAACTGGTGCTGATGATTTTCTTAAGGGGCTTTGCAGGGGGAGACCTGCTGAAGAACCCCTGAAGATGCCAGAGTAGGAGCTGTAGCTGTAGTTAGAGTGTGGTCTAGGAGGCCAGAGCAGTGTTCAATACTCCCATTGTGCTAGGTGCATTTTGCAACAGGGAATTTCATTGGCGCAAGCAGTTTCTGAGCTCTGGGTGCAGTACTGTGCTTAAAATTTCAGATTACAACTGCAGAGTGGAAGGAAAGGAGGACCTTTTTCTGCCTCCCCACTTCCAGCTACTCTCTGAGTACTGGAGAAGAGGCCCTCTTAAGAATATCAAGGGGGTGGGGGGAAGGACTAGACCATGTGAAAAATGAAGATAATATTTTAGCTGCAGTTGATTCATTTTCACCTTTGTATTCTTGTTATCAAAAAAGTGCAGCTAGACATTCCATTGTTGTGCCCATAACCTAGGTTTAAGGTGCCATTTAACTCCTAGCTTTCATATCTCGGTTTCTAACACTGGGCCAGAGTATATAAAGTATTATTCTTGAGTCTCCCAGTTGTTGGAAACAACACAGTCTGCACTCATTGTTCCTTATTCTAGTTTCCCCTTCTTGGTACCTTCCCTGAACTCACTGTGGTATGGACCTTGGCATGTCGCCTGACTTTGCCTCTGAATCTTGTTTTGGACATAGACTGATTTTCTGGGTTTGACCTTAAGTTTGTTTGAAATATACTGCACCTGCCATCCTGCCCTCATTTGTGAGTGTTTGGTAAGAGGCTTATACCTCCTAGGACTGGGACCCTAGCCCCAGAGGACATCTGCTGGAGTCCCACATTGGTCCTACTGACAATGGGCACTGACATTGGTTGGGCTGGGGCATAGGAGACTTCCGCACTGGCAGGGAGGGGGGGAAGAGATCTTACATCAGTAAGATCTCCAACATTTGAGTCCTGTCTCCAACATCAGAGAGGGATGTCCAATATATCCAATGACCCCCCTACAGTGCTCTTCTGGGGGCCTTAGCATTGCACCATTAATATCTCATCTTGTAATCACACGCATAGAGGAGGGAGTGGAAGAATGGTCAATAGCCACAAGGCAGTGCTGTCAGCAATCCCCGGAAGAGATAAGTGTTACAATTACATGTTCATAGTGCAACCTTTGTTCATAAAGGAATAATCACTGCAAGTTACAAACACATAATTCTCCCTGAATTTTGCATTCTCCTTGACCAACACTAATTAAGACTATAGCAAGAGTCCTGTTTAATCCAGCATTTTTTTCTCACAGATGCCTACAGGAAGCTCATATGCAAGACATGAATACATTAATTTCTTTAGCCTATCACATAATATATTTAAATTGTTATTCATCTCTCTGGTAAGCAACTGGTGAAGTATGCAAATACTTTCACCAATGCCCAAATGAAGAATGATGACCTCATTAGAAATATTTAGTGTGGTTGGCACATTCTATGTGACTGGTGCCGAGGTGTGCCTTGTAAATTGTGGGGAGTGGAGGGCTGAATCAAGCCCATAAAATCATGTGTGCAGACTTCTCCTCAGAAAAGTAAATTTTAAAACTGGCATGTCCAGCAACTGCAAATGTTAATATTTGAAATTTTCAGACTGAAGGACTTAAGAGTTAGTGTGTGCTTATGAAGTCAGGGGGGGAGATTTCATAATGATTATATCCTACTATTGGACAGTGGATGAGAAGGAGAGGAAGAGAGAAGCATTTTTCACAACGGAGTTTTCAAAACTATTATGCCATTCCAAGTTCAGCTTGACTTGACCAGGCTTTGCCCTGGTGGAACAATGAGCCTAGCAGCCATTGGCTGCAGTCGGGAGATATTTAATCTAGTGACCTCTTTGATGCAACTTATCCTGGAACAAATGATTTCATGCTTGCTGCTTTTGTAGGTAGGCAGTAAACCACTCAGGGGTGGAAGAATGATTAGGAACTTGGCACTTCTTATAAGTTACTCAGGAAAACCTCAAGGTCTATCTGTGTAATAGGTACGATGCTCATGCTCTCAATTTTATAAAAGGTTACATATAAATAGAAAGTATGTAACTAGTGGGTACATTGTCCTACAATAACATCAATAACCAAGTACTTACAAGCCAGAGGTTGCCAAGGGTAAGCAACTTAAATGAAGGAGAACTCAGATCCATGTTCCATTCACCACTTCATAGCAATTATGAGTTCATGTTGCAGCAGTGGTTAGGGAATGGTCTGATAATAATTGTAGTGCAAGCCCAGAAGGGTAGAATTTAAACAAGCATTGTCCTTCTAAAGTTCAGAACCTAAACCCCAAAGAAATTACCAGGTAGGAACAGAGAGGTTGGAAAACTTTTGTTAATCATGCCTTTGGCAAAAAAAAATACTGAATGTGGTTACAACATTACTGCTGCTATAATAGGGGAACGCTTCTGGTAAAGTAGTATCAGGAAGGGTGAAAGGAAGTGTGAAATTTGGCAGCTTCTCATGGCATCTTACAAAATTCAGTAGTAAGATGTTTCAGATGAAGTTAGGATCGTGGTTGGCATTTTCCAATGAAGGTCAGTCCAGGCCTGCTCACCATGTATGTTTCACTTAACTAAATCAAGGACTGAAATGAATATAGTCTGAATCCCTGGAGACCCACTGCCAGTCAGTGTAGACAATAGTGAGTTAGGTAATCTGAGCAGCAGGAAAATGGAAATCACTTCCCTTGAATGCCAACCAACCACCACTGCCAACCCATGTAGACAATACAGGTCTAGGTGAACCAACGGTCTGACTCATTATAAGGCAACTTCCTTTGTTTCTATGAGCAAAGTCTAATTTAACATTGTTCTGAGTACTCTACAGAGCAGGACCTGTATACCAGCACAATTATTGGTGAGTTTTCGCATGTGAAATTTGCACTATACTAGCGCCTGACATGGAACTTCTTTTAAATTGTCATTTCCTTGTTCAGGAGAGGTTGACCAGACTTCTCTTGTCACTGGTGAACTCTCCTCATTGCTACTGGGGATGTTCCCTCCCCATTCTCAAATGCAAAGTTTTTTGTTTGGGGAAGGGAGGTTCTGACAGGGAAAATGTTCTCAATGAAAACTATTTTTTTTTAAAGCCCCAAATTATTTTTAAGACAAGCCCATCTAATAAAATAAAATATATTCATAAGATGAAGCCTGCATTCCAAAGAGCACTTTGTTCAAAATAGGTGGCACAGTACAGTAGAAGCATTGTTAAAACACCCAAAGGTCAGTCATGTGCTTGTCTCCTTTGAAACAATAAATGCAGAGATTTTATCTACTTCCTTTGAGCGTAAACTGAGTTTGGCATCGTAATGGTGGTGTAAATCATTTCTTGTGCTGGAGAAGACAAAGGGATGTGCATTATGCTGTGGAATATTTAGCTTTGTAACATCCAAACATACTGTTTGTGTTCAGGGATCCATTTTGGGAATTAATGACCTAGATGTTGAGTTTCACGTGTACAGTAAAAATTGGATTATGCTCCATTGCTACTAATAGCAGATTTCATCTGATTTCCATGACAGTAGAAGCAAGACCCAACACAGCAAATATCAGAACAACATCTCTTACACTCACCTTAACAAGTGATGTCCAAACTGGAAACCTGGCTTAGCAATTATTGCACCTACTTTTGCTTTGGGACTCAAGATAGTGAAGTCTCTCTCCCCAGGTTAACTCAGTGAACAAACACCCTAGCTAAACACCATTTATTATACACTGACCTTGAAGCTGGCGCCCTTTGAACAAATCTTTTGTTTTGCTTGGATGAGCTCTGGCACTGTTATCACATTTGGGTTGCTCATATCTGAAGGGAGAACAGGAAGAAGAAAAGACAACAAGGTAAAGTCAATTTAATTTGCAAAATCTATCACATCATAAATGATGTAGTCACACTGAAGTTTGGCAGAGTGCTCAGACTCAGGCGTTCCTCTAAAATTGCAGCCACACATCTGCACAAATGCCAAATAAAGCACATGCTAGAAAACCATTAATTAAGACTCATGCCATTCCCTGAGATAAGCACTGCTGAGCAATTTCAGCGGGGGGTGGGGGTGGGAGGGCATTTCAAAAATGGGTCTAGAAAATGCTTGTGCCTGATCTCACGAGACTGTATAGCAGTTTCCTCTCTCTTAAGTAAATCTCTGGTACAACCATTTTTCCTTGTGCATCTATAAGAAACTGGGCTTGCAGTGTGCTATGAATCTGCTGCTATCTCCCATTTAAAATGGCCCTTTCTTCTTCTGTTTAAGGCAAGTTAACATGCCCAGTTCCTTCACAATTCTCAGCAAGCCCCTTACTGAGGCTTTGATACAAGAGTACTCTTTTGTGGTCTTTAAAGTGTCCCCAAATCCTTTGTTGGCTGCTATTCTGGAATTCATTTCATTAGTTATCTATAGATAACTTTTAAACAGTAGGCAGGGGGGTTATTGTGTTGCTTGTTTTTATATTATTATGTATTTTTGTGTTTTTATACTGTAAACCTCTCTGTGATGCTCGGATGAAGGGTGGTATATAAATTTAATAAATGTTAATGGTAATGGTAATAATTGAGATTGTGCTAAAATATAAGTCTTCTGTCTTTACAGGCATATATGGCCATGCAAAGGAAAGGCAGATACCCAGAATCTGGAACTCTACAGCTATATTTTATTGTGGGATTTAATCTGTATCGCTCACAGATAAAAGCTGAGATAGAACAGTTTGAAATATGCTTTCTATGGTTCTGTGTTATGTATCTTTATCATGTGAAGAGCTCAACGAATTGTAAGACATTCATGAGCAGTGAAAGGAAATGGGAATTTAAGCCAGCCATTGGCTGTGATTTGGGTGTCAGTGTTATAGCTGATCCATTTGCAGTTGCTGTGAGATTTACTTCTCCTTTAAAAATGTCAGTGTTGAGAAAGCAAGATTTGCAAAGAAAATGACAGATGCTTTAACCCTCAACTGATTATTAATTAATTATCTGGAAGGAATGATGCTAAACAACTAAGACCAAAGTAATGTCTCACAGGGAACAAGGCCACTGAATAGATGATAGATAGATGATAGATAGATAGATGATAGATGATGATGATAGATAGATAGATAGATAGATAGATAGATAGATAGATAATAGATAGATAGATAGATAGATAGATATAGATAGATGATAGATAGATAGATGATAGATAGATAGATGATAGATGATGATAGATAGATAGATAGATAGATATAGATGATAGATAGATAGATAGATAGATATAGATGATAGATAGATAGATAGATAGATAGATAGATAGATAGATGATAGATAGATAGATAGATAGATAGATAGATGATAGATAGATAGATAGATAGATGATAGATAGATAGATAGATAGATAGATAGATAGATATAGATAAACAGATAGTGTGTGTGTGTGTGTATTTCTCTCAAATACACAAAGAGAGTGGAGCAGGAAGTTTGCTGTTAAAATAACACCAACTACATGGTGATGGAATTACAGTGGTTTGGTGATTCATATGAGCTACACCGAAGGAGAAAGGAGTTCGAATGTACCTCAGGCACTAGAAAACCACCAACAAATAATACTCAGATTTATCTGTGATGAACTTTCTTTGAAAATTCCCTCCAGTTTTCAAGAATAATGTAACTGAATGATGTCTGTGAAAGGTGAGTGAAAAATGAACTATGGATTCAGACGGGCACTTTTTCCTGTTGTGTAGTGACTTCCGGATTTACCACAAGATGGACTCAAGTGGAGCAGTCTTTCTAGAAAAGTGCCATTGTATGATGAACTCCTCCTAGGTAAAGATTTTGTAGACTGATGAGTCAATATAAAGTTTTGGGGTGTTTTGTGTTCCTGCTTGGCTTTGTTACATTTCCTGTGCTATTGAACTCAATAATATAAAGAACCTAGTGCTTGAACATGATTGATCTGGTTTCTCCATTGTTTGATTTGGTACCACCCAGGCAATTGGGCTTTTTACCCAGTCATGCTAGGGAGTGTAATTTTTCCACTACACTCAAAATGAAAACTCCTTTCAAAGCCATCGTAACAAATCATAGAGTGCTTGGGCGCCATGCTAGCCCTGAGAAAAATGACTGGTTGGAATGAAATAGTCCCCGCCTTCATTGTTTAATTTATCTTCTCATTGTCAGTGAGAAACTAGCCATTTCTGAAACTGGCCTATAGCCCATCAGATACAGATTGCTCCAGGAAGGTGCAATGCAATTTCATGCTCAGATGAGTGTGTGTCCTGTGGGTGAAAAAGACACCTTTAGAGTAGGGAGAACAGAAGCTGTTTTGATGGCAAGCTTTCGATGGAGTGGATGGTAATTGCTGATACATGACCTCTTTTAACCAGCCAAGTAAAGAATGAAAGAGAAATCTTTGAACTGGGTGCACTAATGTAGCATCTGGCAATTGGCCTGAACGCAGATTAATCTGATACCCCATTCTGCATTCTTCCCTTCTCTTTCTCTCTCTGCCTCCAGATTCTCCACAGCAACTGGCATTTCATGCTCAGACTTTGTGCTCTCTCTCTCTCTCTTTTTTACCAAGTCCAGATTTATGAGGGATTGTACTTAGCAACTGCCTATGTCTTATATAGAACAGCACACTGTTGGCAGATAAATCAGTTTGCTAGAAGAGGAGAGAGGGGCGCACATTATATTTATTTATTATAAACCCCACTATTTCTTCTATCTAGGAGCTTAGATTGGCACACATACGTCTCCCATCCAAGCAATGCTCAGGCCTGCTTAGCATCTGCTATTGAGCCCCATCCTGCACCTTCAGATCCTTCTATGCATTCTCTTTGTAAATAGGATTAATGGTGGCTGCACCAGCAATTGTAGGAAGAGTACAAACTGTAATATTTATTATGGTAGCTCTCCCAACCTGGAGGGCTGAAGACTATATTTTTTAAGAAAGTAAAGCTGATGTCATCAAAAGTGCAAAGGCTACACAAGACATACATCTCATGAAGAGATGTGAAGGGGTGGGGAGAGGAGGCTAATAATAATAATAATAATAATAATAATAATAATAATAATATTTATACCCCACCCATCTGGCTGGGCTTCCCCAGCCACTTGGTGCCTAGAAAATGAAAAGAGGGATAGCAGAGCTACCTTTTAAATTCAAAGTTCATAGCATTGCCTTACGTCTGGAATTTCCCAGAATACGGCAGTCGGAAACCCTAAAGTTTAAGACTACAGTCCTATGACCCATGGGAGGCTATCCGAGGACCCATAGGCTACATTGGCTCTCCCTCTCTGACAATGGAAACATCCATGGCCCAGACCCTACCAGTTTCAGAGCTTCAAAGGACTGCTGAGATAAAATTCCAGAGGGGTTGTCATATAATCTGTTTCAACAAAGCCGCCAAAGAGTTTTGTAGTACCTCAAAGCTTTCAAAAAATAGTTTTGAGGTACACAAGACTCTTCATATTTCAGTCATGAGTGTAGGCTTTCATCTGCAGAAGAAATGACAACTTTCAGGAAAAAACTGCTTTATCTCAGGTCAGACCATTGGGCCCATCTAGCTCTGTAGGGACTACAATGATGGGCAGCGATTTCCCAGGGATATTTTTACAGCCCTTTCTGGTGATGGCAGGAACTGAACTTTGGAGTCTTTTGAATCCAACGCAATAAAGGAGCAATAAAGTCCTCCTCCGACTGAGAGTTTGAAATTCATTTTGAACAATGAATGCCTATTCTGGCCTTCTAAAACTGATTCTCTCAAAAACATTGTTTTGTATAGGAAGAAGAAAAAGATCGGTCTTTTAAACCACTTGTGCTTGCATCAAGTGAAACATGCTGCCTTGGCTTTTGGTGGGCTTCCATACAAGCATTCCTAAAGAAGCCTAAGCCCACATTGTTTCCTTTGGAAAGCGATACTTTGCTTGCCTGCATCTGCTAAACATGGCCCACAACTCTTCCCCGCATTTCTGGCTCTGCTGAAATTCATGAACTTCAACTTACTATTTAACAACATGTTAAAAATACATTTCTTCTTTCTACTGCTTCCAGCACTGTTGCTCCATTGAAGTTAATCATGTGAAAATGGGCTGAGGGGACTGTTTCTGGGAAATAATGGAAATGTTTCTGAGGTTATATTTCTTTTCTTACAGGGATCCTGGCAGGTCTGATTTTTCTTTCCTTTACTACCAGACAGCAAGTGATTGCATTTTCTCATATATATGCCACATTTTGCTACCCAAAGTGCTTTATAATCTTATTTTATCATTTACAGGCCACTTTTTTCCTACTCAGATTGCTTTACAGTCTTGTAGCTTCTTGTGTTTGCCCTGTGAGGTTCGCGAATGTTGTTTCAATTTCACAGTAGGGGTCTGAAGTTGAGAGACGGTGATTGGCCCAAGGCCATACACAGAGTCCATAAGTAAGCTGAGATTTTTACTAATGTCCAAACATAGTCTTGCATTGCCACAGCACATGGGTCTGACGTTAATATATGTGCTGGGAGGGCCTCACGTTATTATATTATTGTAATAGCAAGATGTAAACACAGCTGCCACTTTTCCATTTGAAGTAAGAGGGAAATCAATGAAAATGGTGGTAATTAATGAAGGGGATCAATGAAAAGAATGATGCTGCAATCAGAATCCACAGTTGGGCAATAAGAATGCAATCTGCATTGTACCAAAGTCAGCAACAATTTTACCATTGTTTTTCATGGATCATGATTGTTACCCTCAGTCTTCTTACCAATCAAGGTATTGTTGGTGCAGTCAAAATTTTATACACACACTTCTATCTTGCATTTCAACATTTTTCAAAAGTCTAGATCGCAAGGTTAAGATTTGGTTTAGGGTGAAAAACTGAATGTACCAATTAAATTTGGAATAATCATATTTTGAATGTGTATTGAATTGTTAGGATGCTGTTTTGTAGTAGATTATTTAGTCTATATTGTGTGATGTTACTGTCACTTTACCTGTGCAATTCTATACATGCCTACTCATAAGTAAGCCCTATTGAGCTTAATGGAAATTACACCCAGGCATGTAGGATAGCAGCATAAGAATGCCTCTTGACATTTTATTGTAAGGGAATTAAATTGGCAGTTGTATGAACATTTTGAATTATGGTGCTGGAGGAGACTCTTGAGAGTCCCATGGACTGCAAGAAGATCAAACCTATCCATTCTGAGGGAAATCAGCCCTGAGTGCTCACTGGAAGGACAGATCCTGAAGCTGAGGCTCCAATACTTTGGCCACTTCATGAGAAGAGAAGACTCCCTGGAAAAGACCCTGATGCTGGGAAAGATTGGGACGACAGAGGATGAGATGGTTGAACAGTGTTCTCGAAGCTACCAGCATGAGTTTGACCAAACTGCGGGAGGCAGTGGAAGACAGGAGTGCCTGGTCCATGGGGTCACAAAGAGTCAGACATGACTAAACAACAACAACGATGAACATTATAGTTGTTTAACATGATTGCTTCTCAATATAGCATGCTATACATGGGTTCACATAAATGAGTGTCATATGATCTGCCATACTATTCACAATCTTACCTCCCCTTCCCCAATTTATCTCTGTTCCCTAGGAAATAGAACAAGGAATAAATGCCATTCATAATATCCCTCCAAAATCCCTTACCTTGTTGATGTACCAGGTATGGGGCGTCCTGTATCGACAAGAACACACCAGCAGTAACCCGTGGAAGGGTGACACTGCACTGGCTTGTAAAGGCCACCACTGGCACACTCTGGAATGAACACATTGTCTTTCTGAGGTTGTTTAGCTTCTTCTAATGCTGACTGAAGTTCTTGATCACATGATGCCGCGGCTGGAAAGAAAAGAGCAATAAAGCTATGGAATCGCCTATAGACTGTTCAACTAGCTGGTAGATTAGCCAAGCAGCCAAAGTAAAATAGAGTCTGGAGGTATGGCACCAGTCACATGAACCTTCACTGGCAGTCTGATAGGGTGAGCTCAGTCAAAAGTCTCCCTTCATTTATTTAAAAATGAAATAAATGATTTTTTAAATGATTTTTTTCATTTAAAAAAATCGCAAGGTATTTCACAATAATGCAGTTCATTTAAGGTTCATCATCTTGTCAGTTCATTTAAGGTTCATTTAAGGTTCATCACCTTGTCACCTTGTCAATAATGCAGTTCATTTAAGGTTCATCACCTTGTCAGTTCTTTGGGATGACTAGGTCTTCATTAATAAGCGTGATTCTGCACAAGTCTGCTTAGAAGTATGCCCTGCCTAGTTCAATAGGACTTACTCCCAGTTAAGTGGGTATAGGATTGCAACCTAAAGAAAGGTTACCAGATTTTTTTTCAATGAATCTGGGGACACTTTTCAACTTCCTACTAAATAGATGGATTTTGTCAGGGGACTGATTTGTGAATCCGGGGACTGTCCCCAGGAAACGGGGGCGTCTGGTAATCTTAACCTAAAGGCCTTTCCAGTTGTGGCTCACCACCTGCAGAACACTCTTCCCAGTGAGGTCTGCCTGGCAGCTTCACGGACATCTTTTTGGCCTCAGATAAAATATGTTTCCCTTCCCCAGCCCTTTGATGGACTGAGTTGATTACATTGTATTCAACAAAGCTTTGTGTCGCTGTTGGGAAGGGTTCTTTTGATTTATAAAGATTTTAATGTTTTATTTGCTGTCTTTCCTTCCCTTGGGAGGAAGAGCAGGATATACATTAAACAAACAAACAAATGGGATTTTTCTTTCTTTTTCCTTTATGGTATAATATAATCCTCTTTTTGTTTTAAAATGCAAGTCGCTTGGAGAACTTCTTAGGTAGCAAGTGACCAATAAGTCATAATAATGCAGAAAATTACAAGGGCACCTGTACCCACCTTTAACGTATCCAACTGCTATACACATATTTCCTCTCAGTTGTCTAAATCCCAGGAACATGCACATGACAAACATTATCAGTAACATCCCCTTGCTGATAGTTCTCCTTTTCTCATTAATATAATGAGCCACGAATGGACAATTTGAAAAGGCTACTTTCCAGAGCTTTAATTAAGCTTTGACATTCAATGCAGTTGCCCCACAGAAGCCCAGTAACAAGACACCAGTGACTTTAAAAAAACAAAAAACAAGTCCTGCAAAGTGAGACATGTCAACCACTGTGAAGCAATGTAAGCATGTCCAGCATTTAAGAAAACGAAAAATTCCCTGTAAGCTTCTTAGAAGAAACTGGTGGTTAAATTTGGTTCACAAATATCACAAAACTGTAGTTCTTCACTGTGAACCTTTCATTTCAAGAAGTTTCATCTTAGCATCCTAAACTTCCCAAACTTGACTTAAAGCAAATGCTCAACTAAGCAAAGTAAGAAAATGGTTAGTGTATCTCTCAGAAGATAGATAGACAAGTCTTAAAGGATGGACTAGTTAGTTCTAAGATTTGACTCACAGACTGACTTACTTCCAGGGAAGGCTGGTCCATTAGCATCAATGGGGCACTGCCCCACCAACCTCATCCTGTTCTACCTGCTTTCCTTCTTATTATCTGTCAAGGGGACGGCTGTCAGCTTCCCCCTCCTTAGGCTCACAATTGCCTTGCTAGAACTCAGAGGAGGATGGGGACACAACTATAATTAGTTGGCTTCACACATCAATGGTCCTTGCTATATTTTTCCTTGGTCGGGGGGCCACCAGGTGGCGCATTGGAAGATGGCCGACAATAACATCTCTCCGGCCCACACGAGGTAATTAAGAGGCTGCTATGGGAAGTATGCAGTCTTCCCACCCCCCCCCCCCAGGAGATGGGGGGGGACTGCCTTGCCAGCGGTGTCCATAATGCACCCCCGGATTCGAAAGAAGGGGGTGCCCGGTCACTTGGCACAAGCCTTCGGTGAGGTCGGCTCTTCCTGACGCTGTTTCCAATCAGCGCGTGCTGGTTCGCTTTAGCTTGAAAATATAATTGGAAACATATAATTGGAAAGAAGCTAAAGCACATACATCAAGCAAAGTTCAGGAGACAAGACTGCTGATTAATGGATCTCTGTGACCGGAGCGACGGACGGGACAAATAAATCAAGTGATGAACCACCATTAAGAGACTGGTATGTTTGTAGTTAAACGGAAGGGGGGTGGAGGAAAAAACTTTTCTTTTCTTTGCCTTATGTGAGTATTAATAGCCCTCCACCCCAGAAAGAAGATCGTTGCATTTTATTAATCACAAGCAGGAATTCAAGAACTGTGTGGAGTGAATTATAGATCAAAGAGATGATTGGTAAACAATGGAGAACGGAGGAGAGTTTTATGACGCAGCTTTAAATGGTGTCTCGCTAAGACAGGCTTGTCTAAGAAAGACGGGGGGAGGAAGACCAGGATCATCGGAATGTGAGTGATGATTGGAATGTGATCTAAACCTGGCAGAGCCCTCCTGATATACTTGGCAAGCCTGGGAAAATTAAAGGACAGACTGAAGATAAATTCTTTACGGAAGTGTGGAATGGCGGCTGTCCCTAAGTGATATGATTATTGGAGAGTGTAAAACCCACACAGAGGATGTTTGTTTCCAACCCGCTTGTGAAGATTATCAGAGATTGCAAAGAAAGGAATATATGATAACAACAAGAAGATGAAGAAAGTCATAAAGAGACTATCTGGATTGAACTGGATAGAACTGTTTAATTAAAGCAGCAATATAAGTGATGCTTGGACCCCCGTTCGGAGCTTGAAGTATGGGTACCCCCAACAAAATTTAAAAATCTGGCTGTATAATTTGGAATTAATGTGATTTGGAAATAATGTGATTTGATTGGCCTGTTAATAATTTTTTTTAAAATATATATATATATTTTTCCTTGGTCACCCCACCTTTGCCCTACCAGGCCCAGTGGGAATCAGCTGCCACTGCCTATTTGGGTTCCATTGCCCCCTGAGAGTTAGCACATGCTGCAGGCAGCAGGGACTGTACAAGCTGCAGCAGGCAGAATTCTTCTGTCAGGTTCCAAACGATGTCTTCAGGTTTCACCAACCATGAAAGATTGGTTCATTAGACTTGGCATTTGGCAATGATGGTAAAATATATTGCATTTGTGCATATACACCAGAGGTGTACAAATTTGGCCGAGGGGACAAATATGGCCCCCAAACCTCTTTCTCTGGCCCTCAGAACTCTCCTGAGTCCAGACCTGTCACTGGCCTAGGTTTGCACCATGAAAGTGTTTTGCCTGCTTCACACCCTCCTTGGATGTTTTTGCTCAGTTGGATATGTCCTCTGATGGGGCCGCTTGCTTGCCTGGATAGAGAAGGATGCATAAGTGGGTGTAGAAATTAGCCTACAGTATACAGGTCAAGCTTACATTCTTTGCGTTGCCCATTTTTGGCCTCTGGCTCTGCCCACCACTGGAACATAACCCTCTGGCTGAAAAGGGTTCATTACCCTTGAGGTACATAATGGAAAGTGACATAAAAAAACCTTTCCATAAATCTTTGTTCTCCATATATTTGTAAGGCATTATAAAATAGAGTCCCCTTTGCTGCTCTCCTAAAAAAGGCTATGGATTGGATTCTATAGTATATGTTGACTTATGCACAAAGTTCAAAGTACATAACTACAAAACTGCACACAAAAGTTAAGATTTCCTATTCTTCCTTCTCCTGCACCTCCTAAAGTCTCTCGGGGGGTGTCAAGAAACTGGTTCCCTTGAATGGTGTAGGATGGAGCACAAGGGGTCAGATGAGCAAAGAATTGACTGAAATTGCATAGACCTCATTATCGGAAATTTCAGTTCAAGCCTGGAAGGTACTTTCCTATAACCATGTTGACTATTGTGAATCAAAACATGAGAATCAGAGACCCAGGAGCTTTTCTGTGTTTGAGCTTGCAGAGAATGCCTAATGTACAGCTGCTTGTTGGAAACTTAGCACTCTTGGAATTTAGGTACATTCTTGTGGCCTAACAAAATTCTCAGGGCTCCAGCCTCCCTTCATTTGCATATGCTTTCTAGCTCAGCTGAGTAAAAGAAGCTGCATCTAGCAGATGCAATCATTTAGCTCTGCGGTTTCCTATGGGACTATCACGCTGTTTATAGGAGCTGGCCTTTTGGAAGTGCATTTTGAAGAAAACGCACACTAGAAACGGAATACTCCAAACACATGTTTACTTCTGGTTCATCTGGAATGCAATCACAATCTTATCTTCCTGTAACATCTTGCCATATCTATATTTAGCACAGTTTTGAATTAGGTTATTTTTTTTAAAAAACAGACTCAGTATAAACTTCTTCTATACCGTGTCATCAGAAATTTGCCACTTAAGCCACAATCATTGAAAGTAAATTAGATTAACTTTTACCAGAGCTATGCAACCTGTTCACACAACTCTGGGAATGTTAAAGTCTCTCTTTTCTTTTCTTTTCCACTCGTCTGTCACCCTTAATTTCAGCAGAATTTCCTTTTTTAAAGAAAAGTGGCTTTATTGAAGTAAGCATTAGAAAACTGTATTTTTCATGATAGCATCTCTTTTTATGAAAGGTTCCTCATCTAGATTAAAGTTCACCACAGTATTTCTTAAGTCCTCTACATGAACTGTCAGTGTATTTATAAAACATGATTAACAATAAATAAATATATTAGTATGGTTGATTCTTTTACAGACTTAGTTCTACTATTTTGTATATACCATTTTGTGTACACACACACAGCAAAATGTAATGTAAGTGAACACTCACCAGGGCTCAGTCCCCAGAAACTGTTTTCAGTTTTCAACTTGGTTTTAGAATATGCATGTTACAAAAGCTAAGAACCACTGAGCACACTCAGAGTGCCTTTCCCCTGTGCCTAGAAAGCATGGATTTTCTAAAATAGGTCCCTTTCTAAAAAGACCTATTTTAGAAAATATGGAAAGTGTTACTGACTGTATAAGTGTAAAGGATAATGCCTGCCCCCTTCCCTCAGTATAAACTGTGGACCTTTTGAGTTGAATCTTCCTCACAAAACCCTGTAAAGAAAAACTTTGCAAAGAAAACCCTGTAAAGAAAAACTAAAACAGAAAAAGTATTAAGATTATCATTGTGTATAGTTGTTGGGCTGTCTTAACCTGGTTACGTTAATAACTTACCCTTAGTATCTGTCTGGTTTGGTTTATTTTTTAATTGATATTTTCAGAAAAGTTTAATGAGTCATAAAACAGGGCAGCTAAAACGGTAACATCATCAGCCAATATAAAATCAAACCAATATGATATAAACTGACCTAGCAACTGGTCCAGTACTAAAACTCTACAATGGCCTGTGCATGTGTGTTGAATTTATGTGTTTATTTTTATATCTCTTTCGCTGGCGATGAAAGCTGGCTCAGAAGTTCTGGCAGCAGCCCTATCTCAAAAAGGAGGGCATTCCATAAATGGGATGCCAGTACAGAGAATGAATATATAAATACACACACATCTATATTATCTATTTCTATGTAATAGTAAATGAATCACAGCTGTACAGACTTACAATTTCAATTTTATGAAAGAATAGCATTGTCTCCATTGATAATATGTTTCATTTTCAAGTGTTATTAGACCTTAAAATATGATTTTTTAATTTTTTTGCATGGTCTCTATACACTTTTCAAAATGTGACTGTGTCTATAGTGTTACTCAACCTTACCCAAGAGAAAGCCTGAATGAATAATAGTCGGACTCACTTCTGCCTAAAGGTGCACAGAATTCTTAGCGGACAATTGTTTGAAACAAATATTACCCGAACTTAAACCCTCACAGAGGCTTTGGCATTGACAGAATTGGCTTTGTTTTCTAAGCCATGCCACATCAAGCACCAGCCGAAGCAAGCCTTGTATTTACTAAGAATGCATGAAAATCATCATCTATTGATACTGACAACATCTACTGATATTTAACACCAAGCAGGAAATATAAATGAGAAAATGAGTTTCTCTTTGGAAGCCACACTGTCCAGACAAGGAACATGACTTTGTGTGGAACTTGTCATTGTGTCGTTGACCATATCTGATAAGCATGACCATAACTGATGGTTAGGAAATCGACTATAGCAAGAAGATGTTCTATTGGTATTTCCTAGGCCTCCAAACTTCTGAAGATCTTTCCTTTAAAGTAGACCTATACAGAAGTTAATATACAGTGGTACCTCAGGTTGCAAACACCTCAGGTTACAAACACTTCTGGTTACAGACTCCACTAACTCAGGAGTAGTACCTCGGGTTAAGAACTTTGCCCCAGGATTAGAACAGAAATCGTGTGGTGGCAGTGGGAGGCCCCATTAGCTAAAGTGGTACCTCAGGTTAAGAACGGTTTCAGGTTAAGAACAGACCTCCGAAACAAATTAAGTTCGTAACCAGAGGTACCACTGTACATTCACTGCTTTATCATTCAGGCTCCCAGTTGCATAGACAAGCCTGCACACAGTCAACCCAAAAGACATAGATCCCATCTCCAGACTTTCCAATCAATACGGAAAGATCTAGGGGTGGAACTGGTGGGAGTGATAAAGTGGGGGGGGCAGTGTATTCATTTGTGTGCCCCCCCCCCACATTCTTGGAACACGTGAAGGGTAACTTCTGTACAGTGTTAGGTAGAGGATTGTCAATCAGCTGCTTGTGATTAAAATTGAGCTGAATTCTGTGGTAGAAGTGAATGCAAATATTTGGGGTTTCTCTTGATCATTTCAATTGGTCATTCTGACCGAGTAACTATTTAGATTTATGGCCACAAGGTTGAGAAATCTGGCCTTAGTTACTTTACTGGCAGAAGTGCCAAGAAGCATCAACTGCAGTGCACTCTGCTGTAACACTTCCGTCACTCTACACAGCTAAAGTTTCTGGCACCGTTCAATATTTTTTTTCAGATGCCTTGCAGATGGGATGCTTTCCATTCTAGAAGACGGCATTCTGCATAAAACTATCTTATCTAACCAGAAGTTACAAGTGCCTTTGACATAACTCTTCTGGACAAGTTGTTCACTGAGTTAGACTCTTGCAATTTTTTAAAAAATTATTGTTTATTTTTTAAAACATTTCAAGAATTCAGATTTTTTTAAAAAAACCTGCTTGAATGTTCCATTTTCAAGGATTATTCATGATATATTTCAAGTCCAAAGTCCACATATTTCCATGTTTAAATTGATTTTAGATATAAAACAAATAAGCAAGTTCTTATTGAAGTGAGGGCATGTCAGAAGGAAAATGATTTGATATCTGTTTATATATATTAGTAATATATATATTAATGTAACTGCATAATGCTTTGTTTAAGTTTTCTGTTGTTGTTTTTTTGTACACTGCTTAAAGAGATATTTTTATATATTTAGTGGTATAGAAATCAAATAATCAAAGGAAGTAGCGATGGCCACCAACTTGGATGGCTTTAAAAGGAAATTGGACAAATTCATTGCAGATAAGGCTACCAGTGGCTGCTAGTGTCAGAAGCACTAGCTCTCTGAATAACAGTTGATGGGAATCACAAATGGGGAGGGAGTGCTGTTGTGTTCATGTCCTGCTTATGGGCTTCCCACAGACTTCTGGTTGGCTGATGTGAGAACAGGTGGTTTGACTAGGTGGGCCTTTGGCCTGATCTCACAGGGCTTCTCTTATGTTCTTAAAGGTGTGGCGATACTGCAGGGCAGCAATGTCCAACCGGTCGACCGTGGTTGAAAGGTAGATCAGCAGCATTCTCCAGATTGATCACAGGAGTTAAAGAAGAGATCGCCCAGTTTCTCCTGAGTGATCATGACATGCCCCGCCCCTGGCGCTGTTGGCAGTGCTGTTAAATGTTTTATCCCCTTCATCTGCAGTAGAGTGGGGGAAGAAGGGAGGGATGTGGACTGTTGGGTGAGTGATTTAATGCAACCCTCCCCCAAAAAGCTCAACAACTCTGGTACTCTGGTCTCCTCCCCTAAAAAGTGCAAGAACTCAGGCCTCCCCGCCCGCTACAAAAAGCTCAACAACTATAAAGTAAAGGTAAAGGTACCCCTGCCCGTACAGGCCAGTCTTGACAGACTCTAGGGTTGTGCGCCCATCTCACTCAAGAGGCCGGGGGCCAACGCTGTCCGGAGACACTTCCGGGTCACGTGGCCAGCGTGACATCGCTGCTCTGGCGAGCCAGAGCCACACACGGAAACGCCGTTTACCTTCCCGCTAGTAAGCGGTCCCTATTTATCTACTTGCACCCGGGGGTGCTTTCGAACTGCTAGGTTGGCAGGCGCTGGGACCGAACAACGGGAGCGCACCCCGCCACGGGGATTCGAACCGCCGATCTTTCGATCGGCAAGTCCTAGGCACTGAGGCTTTTACCCACAGCGCCACCCGCGTCCCTACAAAAAAGCTCAACAACTATGGGCAATGACAATTTTATTATACTGCCAGTTTTATTATACTGGGAGTAGATCACAGTCTCTATAGAGTTGAGCGTGCCTGCTGTAGAGTGTATCCACACTGTACATTTCAAGCACTCTTAGACTACTTTAAACAATCATGGGTTCCTTGCAAAGAATCCTGGGAGCTGTAGTTTGCTAAGGATGCTAAGAGTTGTTAGGGAACCCTTTCCATGCAGGGAGTTAAGACGGCTTCACTTGTGGGCCTGGAGTGGTGGTCTATAACATAAAACAAATGCAATGATGACCTCCATTATCAAAAGAAGTTTCTTCTGAGTCGCGGTGGCTTTTGTTTGTTCTGTCAGAGACACTATTTATTAAGTCAATTTTCAGCCTTTTCTTCAGGCTCTCAGGGGAAAACAACAACGCGATTTCAGCCTTACTTTGAAAGAACAAGTCGGCGCACCACCCTTCTGCTGGCCCTCTCTGCACAGGGATTTATTTACCCAAATCGCACAGAATTGTCTTTCCTGAAGAAGCAAGAAAATTAATTTCAAAAAGCTGAAACCTCAACTGAAATGGGTGGCTGGTTCTGGCATCATACCCGGATCCAGAAATAAGGATGCTCCAGGAAAGCAAAAGAGCCAAATAAGAATACCATAGGATTATTTCCTTACAGAGCCAGCAATTTTTTTTTAAAAAAATATACTTCTACAAAGTTTACTTTTCATATGTTTATAGTCAGCTCCAGTGGCTCAGCTTTTATTTTGGCTGCCGCAGCAAAGGCAAGCCCAGGGCTTGGCTCTGCCATAGGCCTGCGAGCAAAACAAGGGCGACATGAATGAAAAACACATCTCTACCCCACCTTCTCCTGGAACCATTGTGGGGAAAGAAAGAAACATTCTCCTACACTTTGGGCAATGTTCCACATGGTCTATCAATTTTTTTAAAAAAAAACAAAAACCCTCACACTTCCTCTTGAAGCCAGGAAGGTCTTTGTGGTGGCGGTGACTTTGGCCCAAATCCTGTGATGACATATACGGATGCAACTACTCTGAAAGGAATGTATCCCTATGACCAACAACATCCTTAAGTTAAAAAACTATGTACTAGTATTTTCATATGGCCAAGGGGGCCCACGTCTCCCAGCCTCCTTCCCTTCCCTTGGAGCTCTCCCTCTGCTATGACATCTCTTTTATTTTGTCCGTTCGTTGTGATTTGTGTTCAGGGTTGTGTCAGGATGGTTACAGGCAATCCTGCTTTCAATACTGCACCTGTCAAGGGCTTAGAGCAGACAGACTGCTTCGTCTCCAATCGGTACATACCTTGTAATTTGCTGCTGCATGGCAGTCCTGTAACTTTCTATATAGCACAAATGCTCTGGAGTTTGTTCGTTCTTTTGTTCTGCTTTGGTGGCTCTGTGGAGCAAAAGTGTCCCTCCAGATGGCAATAACGTGGTTCATAACTCTCACCTCAACAAGCCTTCCTCTTTCAACAGTGTCTCAGACAAATGGAGCCTCTTACGACTGGGCTTGCCAGCAGGATCCCTGGTTCATTATATTATGGAGCTGCCTATTATATGGTGGAGGGTGGCAAGCTGGCTGGGAATTTTGGAATTCTCCAGCTTACTGCCTTTCTTGACCACTAGTTGATTGAGTGATATGTTCTTTATATACTACTTTTATATAGAACAAAGCACTATGGGGGTCACAGCAGTCAGCATTCTTAAGACATCACAATTCAAAAGAAACAAAAAACTAAGCAGAAAACACTTCCCCCTCTAGTAGCCTCCCCATCTAAAAGATGAAGCAACTTCCTCATTTTAGCATATCCACAACATTTCTCAAACCAAAGCACTGCTCAGACTATCGAGGGGTGGTGGGGAGAATCATCTTTGCTGATGGCCATTGGACCCACCCCCACCCCATGGGTTGAAAGTCTAAAAGAGCCTATGTGCTGTATATGAACTGGCTTTTTCTGGTATTATTATTATTATTATTATTATTATTATTATTATTACCCCGCCCATCTGGCTGGGTTTCCCCAGTCACTCTGGGCGGCTCCCAACAGAATGTTAAAAATGCGGTAAAACATCAAACACTAAAAACGTCCCTAAACAGGGCTGCCTTCAGATGTCTTCTAAAAGTCAGATAGTAGTCTATTTCCTTGACATCTGATGGGAGGGCATTCCACAGGCCGGCGCCACTACCAAGAAGGCCCTCTGCCTGGTTCCCTGTAACTTCACACCTTGCAGTGAGAGAACCGCCAGAAGGCCCTCGGAGCTGGACCTCAGTGTCCGGGCTGAATGATGGGGGCAGAGACACTCCTTCAGGTATACTGGGCTGAGGCCATGTAGGGCTTTAAAGGTCAGCACCAACACTTTAAAATGTGCTCAGTAAATTCTAATCCAAAGCACTTTGTAGCCTAGGCTATTTTAGACCTCCCAAACACACACACATGCCCATTAGTGGAAATGACTCCAATTTCCCTGTACACATCTGAACTGGACTCCTGTCTTCATTTACACTTAAGGGGGGGGGAACCAAGGTGTGGCTGTGAACTGGGTGTGGAAAGAGACAAGTGCATATATCTCTACTGTGTTGTAGTCCCCAATCTCATGCTTCTTCACTGACTTCCAGCAGCTTTCTTGAATTGACCGGGAGTCATGCTCACAATCTGCAGGCAGCCCACGAAACAAGGTTTGGCCATCCTCTGTTATAGATAAACAACATTAATTTATCTTGGAAACAACAGGATCTGGCTTCATTTAAATCTTAGATTATTTCTATCTTTACTTATTTCACTCCAACTGCAGCTAGGCAAAACAAAGGGTTGTTGCTGTTGTTTGTAAAATCCCATTATACAAAGTATATCTGCTTCCCTTTACACTCACAGTCCAAGTATCTGATACAATTCCATTATCTAACTTGGAAGCAACACAGACAAATGTGCATGTTTTTCTGGCCACAAAAACAACTTATACCAATGGAAAGCACGCTGAATAAATAAACACTAATTGATCCATTGTGCTGGATGCTATGGCATGTATTATAACAAACGTGTTTTCCTAAGCTTTCTTCTTTTTGCAATACATTTTAGCATATTTGCTACAAATATTTGTTGATTCTGGCCCTCACCTTGTCTTGCTGTTAGTCTCACACCACATGTCTAAATTCATTTGTGACAAGGAGGAAAAATCCTGAGGCCTATGTTTTGGCAAGATGCTTCAAACAAAACAGATTCTAAATGTTTAACTTCTTCAGACAAGCAGTGTCTCAAGAAACAGTGGTGCTGGCATTCAGTCACCTAATAAGGCAATATTTTTTATTACAGTTTACATTAATTCAGCCCTGATGCTCTGCCTAGACATTTCTTTTCCTCCCTTTTTTGTTATTTGAGCAGATGGAAGGTTCTCCCCATTATTTGGAAGAAGAAAAATGAAACATGGTGAACATGCCTCTCCTAAACCACATGACTTTTTTGAGATAGGTTTCAGGAAATAATTATCAGGAGAAAGCTGCTACCAGTGTAAGAAAACCCAGAATGATTCAACCTCATGAAATCTGTACTGTCTCCTTTAAGACTCCCTGGTGGGTTCTATATTAAACGATTTATTTAAAGGCCATAAACAAAGTGATATGTGATTACTGTAATGGGCATCATTCATCCCTGTTAACTTTCAAACAAACAGGCACGAGTTATTCAACAAGTGAGTATTGACCCTCCTGCTTCCCTACCGCATGGCATGCAGAGCCAGTTTTGTGTCTTGAAACTCGTTCATGCAACTAACCTGCTCCCAGCGCAATCCTATACATGCCAACTTAGAAGCCGCATTTAGGTCAATGGGATTTGCTCCATTATCCAGCTTTACCAGCAACCAGTTGAGATAGCTCTACATGGAGGGCATTTATTTATTTCAAAAACTTATATGCTGCCTATTTTATTTAAGTAATTTTATATTCCATCTCCCCCCGCCTGCCCCCACTCCCCACCAAAGGATATAAAAATGCAATCATATCTGAATAAATCTGAATAAATCTATGTAAATCCATGTAAATTAATTCATTTGCCATTCCTGTACTTCCAACTGTTGAAATGCAAGTCTCAGATTTATTATGCTTTCCTGGTTGCTCTTAATAAAGTATGGAGGACAAGCAGAGCCTACATATGAAAATAAAAAATGACTGGAGTTTCATTCTGGAGTTGCAGAGAAGTCATATAACGTAATTAAAAATACTACAGTGAAGATTGCTATCTTTTTTGGCATTAAATTAACATACGCTATAAAATAAAATGACCAGCCTTGCAAAAAGGGGGAAGCCGGCCAATGTTTCCACGGTAGAGGTTCCATAAAATAGTGGAACATCCTGAACACAAACGGTATCTCTTAGATGTTAAACAGAGCACTTTTAAAAAATGTTTTAGGGTGGGAGGGTCTTTAACCCTGGTGGGAGGCGAAGGCTAGAGATGCTGGAAGCCAGAGCTTATAAGTATTTCAAACTAATATGTAAAATTAAAGGATAAATGAAAACGCTCGTAAAACGGGATTTTTGAAGATAGGGCGAATACTGCCATACATATATTCCAGCAGACTGGCTGTGTAAAGAAGCAATATATACAAGTTGCTCCAGGGAGGTCTGGGGAGGCTTATCTCCCCTCAGAAAAGGAAAGGAGAGGAAGACATAAAGAACAAAGAATTCATTTTACCAGTTCCGGCTTTCAAAGAACAAAACAAACAAGAGCAACCCACAAACTGAACCACTGCCTACCTGGCCAAGAAAAAGACAGAAGATGCCATCCTGTACATATCTTCTTTTTAAATGGGAACACCCTACACATATCTTCTCAGGAGTAAGCCCTGCTGTGTTCAATGGGACTTACACCCAGGTAACTGGGTATCTTTGACTGCAATCCTACACACACTGATCTGGAAGTAAGTCTGACTGAATACAATGAGACCTTGAGGACAATTCTAACTGGGGAAGAAAGTGAAGAGGTGGACAATCTGCTGCTTCCAAACCCCTGTCACCTTGGGTGCAAGGTGGGGGGCAAACTTACTCTTCTCCCTCCACAGACACACTGTGGTCTCCCTGCAGTTATCTTGTTGGTTTCAAAAAGGGAATGGTTTCAGGGCCTCACACTGACTACCACTGTGATTTTCCACTGCTGGTGGCAAATCTGTGACAGCTCTGATATTTCTGAATAAAAATACACAACCTTTCAAAACTGGATGTCTATGATGTTTGATGTGGCTACTTCAACAAGTTTCCCATGTCCTGTATGAAATAATAGAATGTCTTTGCTCTATTAGAGACAAAAGAAACACCTCAAGAACCTTTCCTCGTTATCTTAACAACTCGGTGAGGTACAGTTACTCCTTTAACTAGTAGGGGACCACTGGACCACCATGAGAAAAGTTAGTGAAGGGAGAACACACTTGTCTCTAGCCCTCCTACATACCCCGGGACAGCAACAAAAATGTTGGCTTCCAGGCTGGCTGGGTAGCTTTCCTGTTGCCACATTGCAGAG
The DNA here is from genome assembly GCF_965153285.1 of Podarcis tiliguerta. Taxonomy (NCBI): domain Eukaryota; kingdom Metazoa; phylum Chordata; class Lepidosauria; order Squamata; family Lacertidae; genus Podarcis; species Podarcis tiliguerta. Next base: position 48,246,706 of record NC_139536.1, read on the forward strand.
TTTTTATGAGGGAAAAGGAAAGAGGAATCTTCAGGTGCCCATGGAAGTAACTTATAGGCCAGTGCTTTTCAACAAAGGTCTTCAAGGGTGCTGTGAGATGAGGGTCACATCCACACCATGCATTTCAAGGACACAGCTTCCCCCAAAGAATCCTGGGAATGGTAGTTTAGCCCTCACAGAGGTACAATTCCCAGCATCCTTAGCAAACTGCAGTTCCCATGAATCTTTGGTCCTTTAAATAGATGACATGGATGTGACCAAAACTGCAGATACAGCCAAACCACTGTGCTTTTTGCACTCCCTCTTTTAAAGGGAATGTATTCACACTGCCCTTGAAGAAGCCCTATGTCAAAACATGTTGCGTCCGGTGACAAATGTTAAAGTGCAGGAGCTCATCATGACAGATTCCACAGCCACGCCCCCAAGGGGAGTCCAAACATGCAGACAGCTGTGGTGCTCTGTTAAGTCTAATAAATTACTTCCTGATGCACCTGAGAATTTCTTTCTTTTTCCACCTGCATTTGTGATCTCCAGACATTTCTTCCAGATTACTGGTGGCCCTGACCTCTCTTCACTTCTCCTCACCCCTCAAATCTTTTAAGCCTTTACGCTGAGAACGCACTGGCAAACAGTTATGCCAGCAATAGGACTGGAACAGCCCTCCACCCTGGCTGGATCAAGTACATCTATTATGCCCCAGATAGGAACTGAAACATTCCTGCCAGATCCTAGGAACTGCTCTGCTCTATACTATATTAATAGGATTGGACTGTTAGGCTGGCTTTTACCGCCCACAAAGTGCTACACTAGGGTGAATACTGGTTGCAATTTTGTTTTCGTTTGTGGTCTCTTGCATTTGCACACGTGAGACTCTTGAATAAGTAAAGTCGGTTCCAAACACAATAACTCCTTTGCTTTTGGCCCTAACTAATCTCCAGTGCAATAAAAATGAAATAAATACCACTTAAAATGAAGCATTTCTAGGCTTTGTTTCATTTTGTTTTACTCTCTCAAGGATGCTGTGTTCCCTTGCATATCAGTCAGAAAAATAACAATCTAAATTTCCAATACACCAATTACACGTTGTCTAAACAGTCCTTTTGTATTCTCTTTCTGACTCTCTGTGCCAAGAAAAGGGGAATAAAAAAAAGATGGCATTAGAGGATATTCCAGAATGGAGGGGTGCTCCACATCATCACCATCCTAAATGATGTGCTTCAGCAATGGAAGTTCTATGCTCACAAGAGGGCTAGACAAATTTTACTTTCTCTCAATTTTCCCCATTTATTCTAACGTCATGCATGTTTGTCTTACTTTTTCACTTTATAGGCAGTTTCACCTACTACGTGAACTTCTGCACACAATTTTTGGATAGAGAATTGCTCCACAAAGGTGACGGAAGTGCAAATTACGGGGTATAGTTTTTTTGTGCAAATTGGGAAAGGGGATGTAAAAATGTGAACCCAACTGAATTTCTCCCCTAGTTCAGAATATTTATTATTATTTTTTTGCAAATTTTCAGGTGTGCAGCCCAAGCTGTGTGTGTGTAGCCATTCAGAAGCTAAACACTTGGCTACAGCTGCCTCCACAGTTGCTCTGCAGGTCTTACTGATAAGGGCATAGTGTCATTCCAACCCACTCAATGGCAACATCCTTTTCCTGCTTCTGTGCACCCATCACAATACCTTTTCAATCACTGCTGACGCTTAGAGATATTTGTGACCTTATTCAGAAGCGGGCTCATATACAGTCTTTGGGGACTCATCAATGCCTGCCTCAAATGAATTCTCTTCAGATCAAAACCCAACCTGCAGAAGAATTTTTGGCTTCCTCAACCCACCCGTACTCATACTTTGCAAAGGACTGTACTCTGTTTCTCTATCTTTCATAGAAGAATCCTTTATTTGAAGGCATCTTCTGTTTGAAGAGCTGCCCAGTTTAAAGAACCCTAATAAGAGAAAGCATCAGCTGTGAAGCCACCCATCAACCATCAACACCTTTACAGCAGACTGAGCAGGCATATGGGTCACAGGGTCACAGTCTATTCTAGTATGCAAATTTTATGCAAATCTGTACCCCATTTCCCCCTTTGGTTTGGTGATGAATTTCCTTTGGGGGGACACATAAGTGGCCACCTGTTTGATAACAAATATGAGTACCAAGCTGGGGAGTGGTGGAAATGAAGGGTCAATCCCTGTGGTAACCTGTGGTAGCCATTCATGTCCTTCACAAAGTGTTAAAGAAGAAGGAAAGGAAAGCTATGAAAACGAGATCCTGGTTAACTTGAAAAGATTATAAGGGGGAGGGGGTAATATCTAAGTATGAAACTTAGCTAAGACTCTGTTTTAATTTTAGCTTTATTAACTGCATCAAAGTAATTATGCTCTATCATCTTACCAGAATTTTTATTGGTCTTATTCTGTCGGCTCTTTACTTGCTCAGTCCATAATGTAGGGTAACGCGATGCTATATCTAGAAAATTAAGAACAAATTGAGATCATTATAATGGAAAATATAAGTGATGACAGACTAGATTTATTGCAAGAAAATATTAAGTAACCTAATAAACACAGCAAGGCTGATTTCTTATTGAGAAACAAGTTTAGAAGAGGTTGAATAGTGGTATTTAAGAGGAGATGAAGTGCATGTTATGAATAGAAATCATGTCCATATTAAATGACACTATAAAATGAAGATTTAATGGGATAGTCAGTGCAGTTCATATTCTTCAGTCATAAACCCTGCTGTGCTTACGAGGTCCATCACAGTTCCTTACTGAGCTATGTGAGCTTTGGAGACCAACTAAAATTCTTGTACCGCCTTAAAGGCTGAAAGTGTATGTATTGTAGCATAAGCTTTCACTGATAGCATACAAAGAGATGAAAAGCTTTGCTGGATCAGGCCAAAGGCCCATCTAGTCCAGCACCCTGTTCTCACAGTAGCCAAAAGCAGGCAGGACCCAAGTTTCAACAACACTCTCCCTACTTGGATTTCCAGAGACTGAGGTGCATTGCCTTTTGACAGTGGAGGAAGAACACAACCACTGTGGCCAGTAGCTGCTGATAGCCCAGTTCTCCATGAAAGATTCCACTTCACTGCATGCAGAAAGTTACTTTCATCAAACATGTAAAAGGGCTATGTTCTTCTAGGATATCTCCTAGAAACACAAAAAATAGGCATCTTTTCTGCGACATAATACTGTGAGCAAATGGTATATATATATATATATATATATATATATACACACACACACACACACACACATATATATATATATATATATATACACACACACACACACACAGTATAGCCATTGTTTCCGTAGTCTCCCCATCCCATTTCCAGAAATGCTCACCTTCTTCATCACCTTGGGGCTGAGTGTCCAGTGCAGGAGCTGAAGCATCATCTGAATTCAGAATGGAAAAGATTTGCAAGGAGACTACAATTATGAGAGTAAGCTAAATAAGGGGACATACTTGATTGAGACTAAAAAAATGCATGTAGCCCAAGCCATCCAATACATAAGCAAATAATATCAGTGTTATCATATACATTAAAAAAACAAACAAAACAAAAACCTTTCACATTTGAATGGTACAAGTGGGACCTTCAACAAAATTTTGCCCTGCCTGTATAGGAATCCTTTTCCTCTCCCCTCATTGGCTGTGTCTCCCCTGCCCTGCCAAGACTTCCAATCAGCATTCTGTGCCCCTGAGCACACTCAGCCCTCATTGGGCTGTTGGGAGGTGGGGTGGATCTCCACTCATTTGGAAGGGTCTCCTGAAACATGCCAATATTTTTCTTTTTCATTTATTTATTAGATTTATATACCACCCTTCATTAAAAGATTTCAGAGAGGTTCACAAGAGAAATATCTCCCTTTTGTGCATAGATGGTGCTGAGGGAATGTTCCTTGATGCTCTGGCCAGTTTAGTCACTAAATCCAAAATCCATTTGCAGAGATTCCTGCTGTGTCAGAGAAAACTCATTTATTTTCTTTCTTATCATTTATACACTCCTTGATTCAAAACTGCTTTGAGGGTTTTCTTTTACAAAGGTTCATGTGGGCCGACCCATACAAAAAGCCATTTGCCAAATAATAGAGACACCGACACAGGAAAGAGTTTTATAAGTGTTCACATGGCAAACGGGTTGTCTGAATAGTCTGTCAAGAGCACAAAGTGCTTTTTTTGTGAAATCACAAGTGTTGGGGAAAGGCACTTCTTCAGTCTGTGCTCTGACCAAACAGTGCCGACCATCCGTTTTCTCAGTGCTCAGACCAAGCAATACAGACCATCCATTTTGTCTGTCTACAGTCTGAAAGAAATGGCCTGTATGCAGCAGGCAACTGGATTTACAGAAACCTGAAACAAAAGCAGAGTTTGGCACAGCAAAATCTGCTAATTCTTCTGCAGATTACACAAACAAGTTCTCTCGACAAGTTTTGATTTGCTTTCTTCCTGCATATTTCCTATACTCACGCTGCCCAACAAAGGAAAATACTGTATAGTAAAAATAGAAAGAGATCGATGTGTTGGTTCAAGTTAAGACAAATGCCACAAAACCTTTGCAAAATCAAAGCACTTTGGGAAAACAATGCTTTCGTTATTTACATCGGGTGGGGGGAGGGGAGGGGAACAGTTTGTCTGAAATTCATCTTTTCACATAAGCAAGGATTGAGAATCTGACTGTGAGCCATGATGGCTAGGGCCGATGCAAGATGGCACTTCAGAAACCTACAAGTTCTCTAGCCTTGTATGAAAGACTGGAATAACTGGAATAAGACTCTTGAAACCTTACTGAAATGACCAGGGCTGTTGCCTGTGGACTGTGTTTCATCTGAGGCCATATTTTGCTTGGATGCCGGATAGTAGTCAAAACCAAACCTGGTGTGGATTTTAATCTTTACAAAAATAACACTGTTTTAATCTGTTTTTATAGATAATTTCAGTGTTTTATTTTATATTCTTCTGATTTTTTTATTCTTTTGAAGAATATAATAATATTATTAGAGTTTTTCTTTTACAATCAAGTGGTATACAGTGGTACCTCGGGTTACATATGCTTCAGCTTACATATGCTTCAGGTTACAGACTCTGCTAACCCAGAAATAGTACCTCAGGTTAAGAACTTTGCTTCAGGATGAGAACAGAAATCATGCTCCGGCAGCGCAGCGACAGCAGGAGGCCCCATTAGCTAAAGTGGTGCTTCAGGTTAAGAACAGTTTCAGGTTAAGAATGGACCTCTGGAACGAATTAAGTACTTAACCCGAGGTACCACTGTATAAATTTTGATAACTAACCAACTAAAATAATGATGATGTTCCCCAAACAAAAGGAATGCACCGATGCAGCTATGTGATGTTTAAAAGGCCTTTCCAGTGTAGAGCAGGTGAGTCTCTCCAGAACCTTGCCATCATCAAGTCACAAGGAATAGTACAGGAATAGTATACACGGCAACTGCACTGGCTTGTCATCAGTAGTGGCCACTGCCAGAGAACATTCAAAGATGCCATGAGAATACCGACCGCATTCTGTGTGAGGCTAGCTTGTGGGTAACTCATGTAACCTCTCAGGGAAACAGCTGCCTCTGAAGAGTCTAGAAAGAGCCTGGTGTGTGTGTGGGTGTGTGTGGGTGTGTGTGTGTGTGAGAGAGAGAGAGAGAGAGAGAGAGAGAGAGAGAGAGAGACTTTCTCTCATAATGTTCAAGCAATATTGCACAAAATGAGAGGAACACAGTATCTGGCAGATGAGAGAGAAAAGGCAAGAAGCTGACAAGAGGAAGCCAAGATTTTTTGGAGAGAGGACAGCTAGTCTCTTTTTGTGTGTACGGTGGCTGCGCTGCTGAGAAATTTGTTTGAATTTGTCGAAACAAATACCCTTCTGTTTGCATCAGATTCCTAAAAGGGTGCCACAGGGCCTTTTTACATCATGCAAGCAACTTTGTAAATCATTATTTCATGGCTGGTTTTAGATATTTAGCTGAGTTACTGGCATCTCCCACAGACTCCGCTTGCCAGCAAACATTTCTCAGGTAAGAATCACAGAGGTGTTTGCTAGGATTAATGCTCATCGGAGAGAGCACGATTTTTTTCAAGCATGCCAAAAATAATAATGATGAAGTTGTCGGTGAAGGGAAGGAAACTTGAATTTAGTCAGCTTCTGCTCTTGCACTTCTGAACAGATGACTAGCACTAAGAGAGCTGCTGCCCTTCTTTGCTGTGTCCAACACCCCCATTGACACCTAACGCCCTGGCAGCCTATGTAGTTGCTTCTGCCAGCATTACTTCCTTGGCAGCTGCTCAGCTGTGCATGTGGTGGGGTGAAATCCTGACATCATTGCTGCTGGACAGGATTAGGCAGGGGTGGTTTAGGGTTAGGGGTTGTGAGGTTGCACCAGAAGAAGCACCACAGTGGCAGTGGCAAGTCTCACTGGTGCAACCATGCAGCCCCCAACTTGCTATTGACTCACCCCATCCCCATTCCTATCAGGAGAGTGTCTCCATCCCACTGCGAGTTCTGCTACTGGCTGTTCATAGAGTTGTGAGTTTGGTGCAGGTTGGCTGTGTACCCAAGTCCCTTCCGATTCCTAGATCCAACAAGGATCCGATAGCTGGAATAGCCAAGCCAGCTTCTTGGCAATGGCCCACTAAGTATGGGTTGTTAAGGTAACAAAGGAAGTGGCTCTCTGCCAGAGGCAAAATGGGTGGGCCCCACTCCCTCAACGGTCTGGTAGTTAGAAAGACAAAAGCCAGAGTTGAGGTGTGTGAGCGAAAAGCAAGAAGCAGGCTGGGCATTATCATTCCTTTTGGAGTGATAATGCTATAAGCCCCTCCATCATAGGCTCAGGTTGTATATATGTGCAAATCAACCATATATCCTAAAGACACCACAGTCTCCTTTTCCCTCATTCCAAGGAAACTGAACTCTGTGTAAGCACCTAGAACTTCACACTGCTTGGACATTAGGGTGGCATGCAACCATATATTTGCATGGACAGGCAGAGCCCATCCCCCAACCCCACGCCATGGAAAGGGGGAGGATGTTGGGAGATTCCAAGGAATCTCCATCCGACTGGTTTATCCCTAGTGGAAGAATGACTCTGAGGTTAGGCGGGAACCTCCAGGTATCCAGCATGGGAGGGGGCAAAGCCAGGTTATATTTTAGGGAGCCATGTAGGATTGGGGGGCTGCGCATGACCACACAAAAAATGCCCCCCATTTGATGTGGGGAGTGGTCATTGTATGCACAAAAGTATATTGGTGATGTCTAAAGAAACATACATGAGAGCCAGTGTGGTGTAGTGGTTAAGAGCGGTAGTCTCGTAATCTGGGGAACCGGGTTTGCGTCTCCGCTCCTCCACCTGCAGCTGCTGGGTGACCTTGGGCTAGTCACACTTCTCTGAAGTCTCTCAGCCCCACTCACCTCACAGAGTGTTTGTTGTGGGGGAGGAAGGGAAAGGAGAATGTTAGCCGCTTTCAGACTCCTGAAGGGGAGTGAAAGGCGGGATATCAAATCCAAACATGGAAGTGCACAAAAAGGCTCCCTTGACCTGCTGAGATTCCTGCATTCAGGGGATTTGACTAGACAACATTTGGGGTCACTTCCGACTCTACAATTCTATGCTTCTATGAAACAGAGATGCACAAATTACATGAATATGAACATTTTTAAAATGGAGGCAACAAAGCATCATGTTTTATATTTGTGGACTTTAAGATGAGGGTGGTTTTTTTTGGGGGGGTGCGAGACATTGCTGGGAGAAGAGTCCCACAAAATCCTAAATGCAAATAATACTAATTCTAATCCTATGTCCAACTTTAGTTTGACGCTAAAAATATAGTGTCATTTTTTTTTTTTAGCTGAGTGCCTTTTAAAGGTCTGATAACATTACATGGAATACGTATAGCTGATTCCTGCAAAAACTTTCAATGCAAAACATGCTGATCATACAAAACACATGTTGGCTTTGACTGGCAACTGGGATCCCAAGACACCCCTTGAACATCATTCAAGATGTTTGAATGGTGAACATTGCGAAGTATTAAGCCTAACAATAATTCTGCCCTGTTTAGGTAAATAGGGTCTGGCAGCTGATTGGCCTCCGTGGCAGGAGTTGGCTTTATAAAGTTTCCAGATTCACACCTGGTTTTGTTCCATATATATCAGGCACTGTTTGTAGCTGGGGGCAGGTGATAAAACTTATTCATTGCTGCCCAGCCTCAAAATCCAGGAAACTTTTAAAGATGGGCACAGTGCATGCTGGCTACACAAAGTGCCAAAACAACAAAATTTATGATCTGTATTGAGTTTCTTCAGAAAGTTATGAACACCTGGAGCCTACACATTTGCCTGGCAAATGTATCAAAGAAAGATTGTCCTCGAGTAATATATGCATAATTTATATTACTCAGTTTAAACAGCTACTGATTCTTTTCATAGGAGTAAAACATAAAATGGCAATTATTCCTAAGGATCCTAAGGATCATAAATTAAGGATAGTTACATAATTTCCCATCTGTCACATATCCTTAACTTGGGCACTTAGAGGGAGGGAAAAACCCCACACATATTAAATATAGTTGAATATGCATTACCATTAATCTTGGCACTAATGCCACCAACTACAGTGGGAGGCAAACTGGTCCAGACATATGAATGATTTTAGCACCAGCACATAAAAAGCTATATGGATATATCATTAATAATAACAGCAACTGCTTGGCTCTGAATATGATCCATCAGTTTAAATCATTACAATAACTCATCGTAAGAGAATTTAGCCTCAGTTGCCACAGTGATGGATGAAATAATGGCACTGACATTTTGATCCTAAACCAAAATTGGCCTTACGAAAAGGTGCAGAATGGTCTGATGCACTAGGATGAGGGTTAATAGAGACATTTGAAAAAACAAGCAAACCCAGCAATGCAACAATTTAATGGAGACTCTACTTTTGATACAATTGATATTTTGAAACTAGAAAAGGTTTAATCTCAGATGAGTTAGAAACAATTGTCTTAGTTCAAGGAGGAAAATCCACAGCTTTCCATTCCCATTTGCATAGCAATACTTATCTGGGCTGCTCTACTGAAATGATGGCTGAGGCCAATAACTTAGACAGGAATATGGAGTGCTGTTTTTCTAGAAAAAGAGGTGTTGGAACTCACCATGAATTCCTCCCTTGTTGTCTTATCATTTCAATGGCTCCCACCTGAGAGGTGAAGGAACTGAGTTCCAGCAAGTTCTGGTTGGGGGGGGGGGAGCCTTGGGAATATGGTCATATGGTAAGTCACTTATACATGACTAGTTCCATGTGTCTAGAACTGAAATAATTAGGTTGGATGTAAAAAATAATTAATTCCAAAGGATGAAATGTCAAAGTACACAATGGAAGTCCACAAAGGGGAAATATGAAAGTAGAGGATAATGCATTTTTAAACTGGGGTATGACTTACCTACCTCATTAGGTAACTAATCCTGTTGTCTGGAAGCATTTAGGATGCCCCTATATGTGGCTGCATAGGGATAGACGTGAGCATCCTGATGCCTGCCCTGAAAGGCTTGAGTACTTTTCTGAATGTCCAATTAGAACAAGAAGATCAGGGAATGTTCACAAAGTCTCGTCCCAGGTGGGATATCTCTCTTCAACACGGGAAATAATTTACTGCGCCTTGAGGCAGTCGAAAGAAGCAGCGGCAGTCACAGGACATGGCTAGCACAGGTCCTGCTTGCCTCAATCATGCTCACAAACATTCAAGCAGGGTGCTCACTTTTGCTCAAATGCTTGTAGCTTTATATTCAAATGTGTGAACCTTTGCTACATCCCTTAGATAGACACAGGGCAACTGTGCCTCAAGGTTGTGGGGAAATGTGACAGTCGTGTCTCAGGGCAATAATGTTCGATAGCTCTGAGACTCTTCTGTTCCAGGCTGAGTGAAAGCAAAAATATGAATACTGCTAAGATAACGTTGATACATCTGCTTGTCAGTAGGCATCCAACCTTATTTTTATTTGCAGTAGATTACCCCACAGGAATGTGCTCCAGCTTGCTGTTTAGAATGTCAGGCAGGAATATTTTTCAGGAGATTTATATCTACGGAAATCCACCAGGACGTGGCCTCTACTTGCCAGCAGGTTTACACCCAAAACTAAATCAAGTTACCTGCTTGAAACAACAGGCTGGTTAGAGTCTTGGCATTGAACTAGGGAGACCCAGGGTCAAATCGCCACCAATCCATCAAGCTCCCTGGGTAATATTCAGCCCGGTATTATCTCCTATCCTAACCTACCTCACAGGGTTGTTGGAAGGATAAAGTGGGGGAGCATACAAGTAATCCCCGAGCCTACCATATCAAGCGGAAACATATCTTTGTCATGTTTAACTAGAAATGGCAAAAAGCATTGCAGGCAAATGTATATCACCTTAATCAGGGCAGACTGTGCCAGTTGTTCCCTGCGTGCAGTGGAGATATATCCAGGGAAAATCAGTCGGTGCAGACCTATCATTAAAGCAATGGCTGCTTAATTTTCTAGGAATGAATGGTGTCGGATCTCACAGAATCATCTCTGTGCCCAGGCTTATCCTATGCTGCTTCTATCAGGCAAAAGACATGTCCATAGTCAATGGAGAGGAAATTCCCTATTTCATTATAAGATATTTACCTGTTTTTCCTGTACCTTCACGTTGTGGCAGCTTCTCATTTAGGGAACCTAAAAGGTTGGAGGAGGGGGGAAAGGTGAATTAGAGGAGGGGAAAGCAGATGTGTGATCAAGAGCAGATCCACACAGTGGGTGGGATTCACTTAACAAGCCCCGCCAGTGGAAGCTCTGTGCAAAGACTTCCATTTGCACAATGATACTTCCCACCCTCTTCCCTCATGCTCCCAAAACTGACTCCCCCAGAACAGTGCATGGGGGAGGAGAGGGAGATCATTCTGTCTGGCAAGCTGAAATACTTGTGCAGACAGAGCATTCATCATAGCATGACCATTGATTTCCACCTTATACTTTTAAATCACAGTCAGCGCACTTCTAAAGGACATGACTTCCTTCAAAGAATCCTGGGACCTAGAGTTTTCCCCTTGCAGAGCTACCACTCCCAGCACTATTAGCGAACTACAGTTCCCAGGATTCTTGGGGGAAGCCATGTGTTTGCAAAACGCACCCTGTCAATCTGCCCCAAGGAGAGCGAGTTGGCAACTTTGGCAAGGTTGTGATAATATATAAGAACTGAGGAGGGAAAGCAAAACAAATGATTCTGTGAAGCACTTACAGGATGCTGTTCACAACTCCTATAGTGCTAAGCGCATGAGGAAAAAACTATGCAGAAGCAAAGATTTTTGCACACAACTTCAGGGGGAATGTTAGCTAACAACAGGGTGTACATACATCACATTTCCCTGCAACCATTTAACACCTGTTTCTAAATTTCCGTTCCGTCTCCCAAGGGCTCAGTGGCTCTGGAATTTCTTTCAGTTCCCTAAATGTTGATATCTTGACTTAGGGAGCAGTAAAAATGTCTGTGTTGCATCTGGTACTTTTCAGCAGACAGTTTGTGGGGGATGAGAGTATTTATCTTTATGCTGTCTTTATGCTGCCAGGAGAGCACATTTGATTACTCTGTACCTCTCAAGTTGACTGGTTTTCTTACAATAGTAGACTAATGGGGGCAGGGGGAGCACTGGAGAACCTGTGAACTGTAATAATGCTTAGCGCCCATCGTCTAAGACTGGAGTGTGCAAAGTTGATTTTAATATTGGTGGCCAAACTGTTTTTCAAAGATGGATCAATTGTAGCAAACACAGCATAGCCTCATTTATCCAAACAGCCTTGTCCAGGAAACAGTGGGAACATGCAGATAACCAGGAGTTCAGATGCACAGGAATGTTGTATCCATAGAGTTACACTGTGACCTACGTAAACTCATGTGGAAGGCAATGAGTTAGATAACAAATAACTGGGATTTCAGTTAATCTGCAAGAACAGTGTTGAAAGAGTTCAGTGGGTGGCATAATGCAGATAGACTTCAGTGAATCTGGTGAGGATTCAGGGGGAATACCAACGGGGTGTGTAGTTTAGCTACAGGCAATTTCTAGGGGTACATCCAAGGCTATGAAAAAACCCACTGAAGGACCAAAATGTATGAGAACTGAAAGTAGGATTCACTTTATGTAGGGTTGCCCTATGTCCAGAATTTCCTGGATATACCCGGAATACTGCAGCCGAAAGCAGTGTCCAGGCAGATTATCAGGGATAATCAGGATGTATGGCAACCAATGTCTGCAAAGTTATTTTTGCTGATTTCCCCCCCCCCCCCAAAATAGCTCCAAAACGTCCAATTTCTTTGCGATTTTGCAAGCTCAACAACTTTTCTGTCCAGATTTTCACTTTTTGAAATATGGCAACTCCACCTAATGAGTCCTATTAGTCCAAGCCCAGCATGAGGTCTTCCACCTGTGCGATGGGTTCCCCCCCCTCCTCTCCCCATGATCCAGGTGCACTGAAATTGGCTCAGACTGGGGGAGAAGCCTTAGAATAGTGGTAGGGGAAGAGGAGGGATTCTTCAGTAATGTTGAATTCCACCTACAGTCTATTGCATCACACCAAACCAAGTAATTAATTTATCTTCTAGGACCGTTGCAGCAGAAGAATGTGGGATGTTTTCCCCAATTCCATAATGTAATGAATTTTAAATAAATATTACACAAATAAAGCTTATTTTTAAACATGGATCATGTCCATGTTTTGTGCAAGAAACACAAAAGGAGCTGGGGGGGAGGGGAGGATGAGCTTCAACACTAATTTGATATATCCACCGTACCGCCCAAGTAAGTATCATGGATGACCAAATATAAATATAAAACAGACTGAATTCTGTCTCGTAAAGCATCCAATAGTAAACCCATCAGTTTGAGCTTTTTGTGAAGACTCAAGGCTTTGAGTTAACTCAGAAGTTCACTGCTCTCCACAGTTAAAAGGGGTGAACTTTGACTAGATTGTGCCCACTTAAGGATTTAAGAATGCACTGGATTTATTGGAACACCTTCATCCACATATGTTTTTTATCACTGTTGCCCACAGTCCCTGAGCCCATTGATCTGACAATTATTCTCTTTGTGAGAGGCGGGGGCTAAGATCTGGGAACCAATTTTATTTGCATATCAAAAGGCAATTCTAGGCAAATTATCTACTAGAGTAACCAAGGCAGTTTCTATCCCCCCCCCCAAAAAAAAGCCAAAACCAAACTAGAAGGGATCTTGATAATCAGTATAATCAAAGAAAGCCTGGAGTTGACTAGGCACTAGCCACTTGGGGAGGGAGCAGTATTTGATACTGCTTGGATGATAATCATCCAAATCTAAGTGACCCAACAATAGGTTTTTCCACAAGGCATGTACCACCACCTCTTTCAATATCAATGGAACATGCCTCTCATTCAGAGATGTTCACTGCCCCAGTTTCCAGATATCCAGCCCCAGAAGCTACCATAGGCAAGAGTGGGGGAAAGTGAGGTGGGACAGTGGGGGGAAAGAAATGCAGGTTTATTTGTAGGTGTTTGGGGAATCTTAGGACTTAGAGGTGAAACATGGAATTGGCTGCTTGGCTTGCAAGATTGCGGACCGAATGGTGGGTTGAATTTGGGATTGGATTTGATCCCATGTGGCCCTGCCCTAGATATTGGTCTGAGGTCATTTAAGTTTTGCATGGAAGATCTGTAAAACTACAATCTTCTTTTAATGACTTCAATAGGAAGTTTGCTGTTTGAAGTACTGTTGGCTATTACATTGGGACATGAGGTTCATCCAAATCCAAAGTTCATAACTCCACTCAAATGATGGGAAACCAAACCACATGGAATCCAAGAAGGAAGAAAAACCATCTAATCCAGTGTGAGGCTTAAAAGCCAAGCTTAACAGAGAATTAGTTGAGCTTTTCAGGAAAGCTGAAATGTCTATCTATGAGTGTAGGAAATTTCCATTACTACACCAGATGTAGGATCTTTTCTTTCCCGGTAAACGATATGTTTATAGCCGGATTAAACCAGTCAAATAAAAAACCAAACAGATTCTTTTAGACATGATATATGTTTTTACCTGGGCAACGTGGAGTTTTATGCGCTACGGCTGTACCACTGATGGGACGACCATTGGAAGTGACACACCAACAGTAGCCTGTGTAGCTGTGGCACTGAACCTATTAGAAAACAGCACAAAGTATATGAAACAGAACATGCACAGTTTAGCGTTTCAAATTTTCATTAATAACAGTTTTATCAATTAGCTACTATGCTCTGCCATAATCCTCTATATTACCATTTAAGGTAAAGGGACCCCTGACAATTAAGTCCAGTCGTGAACGACTCTAGGGTTTTGTGCTCATCTCGGGTTACAAGCCAAGGGAGCCGGCATTTGTCCACTTCCGCAGACAGTTTTTCTGGGTCATGTGGCCAGCATGACTAAGCCACTTCAAACCTAATACCCAGAGTTTTATCTAGTGTCAATGACCTCCATGCCCCCCCCCCTTGTAGGACATGGGATGCAATCTGGGACTCAGCTGAGAGGGGATAAACCTGATGTTCACCCCAGACTTTGGAAATCAACAAGGACACATTTAGTCTTTAACTGTACTTTCAAAGTGTAATCATGTACTTTCTCCCAGATGGACAGGAAAGAGCTGACGAAATATTGCTTCATAATGTTGTGGACTGTAGTCAAGTGTGACACCCACACGTCACACAGTTCACTGGCCTTAAGCTAAGAATTCAGGTCTGACTTTCCCAAGTTTATAAAGGCATATATATTCCTTTTAGCTGTTTTAAAATATGAACTGTGACATCAGAGCCAACCCATAGCTACTCTAAGTCAGAAAAATGAGCTGTTTCAACCAAATGCAACAGACACAAATCTGAATTGATAGACATGCCAGATAAAGTGTCAAGAATTTTCAGCCAACCTGGCTGTAAGTGCCATCATCGTTGCATTCTGGAATAAACACTTGCTGGAACTCCTTGCGTGCTTGTTCCTGAGTGTACTTCCTCTCTGCCACACATCTTGAAAGATCTAAAGAAAGAGAGGGGGAAAGCAATACCATGTTAGTGCCTCTGTACATCAGAATACCGTAGAATAGAATAGGTGTGAGTCATGCCGAGTCCATTGGCTGGCTCTGCGCAGCTTCCTTTGGGTTGTCAGTTTTCTCCTTGAATATTCAGAGCAAGTCTTCAGCCAGGTAAATTTAGGAAACACCCAAAAGGAATATAATACTCATCCTCTGATCCAGATGACCATGAAGTATACGTTGCAAAATTGTATGGATCCTTGCTCCATTTTTGCAATAACAACAGCCACACATGCTGTCTGATCAGCCTTAACGTACCAGAAGGCCTTTTTCTGTTTTTGGTACTGAATATAACTATGCCTCTGAAATATAGCTTGCTTGAAAAAACAACAACACATATCTCATTTGTGGTTAATATTTCCCTGTCATGTTTCAGACATTTGGAGGTGGGGTTGAAATAGAAATGTGTTCATCTTGTAATGCTCAAGCAAATATTGAATCAAACAGCAGTCCCCCTCATCCCATCAAGTTTTTCTCTGGCTTGGGTCTTAATCTGAGCCAGAAAAGAACCCTCTGACCTTGATTCTCTGTCCCCTATTCACATATCTGTTCTGACCATGGAAACTGCAACAAGAGTAGCAGCAGAGAAGGAGCTATAAAATGCCTCCCACTCACACCCCGATGCCAGAGACACTGGCAAATGCAGTTTTCTACATCTTCCAGGGTCACTGAGACACTAAGATTCCAGAAAGAAGGAAAAGGAGAAATATGGCTGTGGCCTTTCAGTACTGCTGTTGTTGCTACTTCTGTAACTGCCACTAGACTGGGAAAATGACAAAGAAATATGGTAATCAGAAAGGGCAGTACTTAGGCATGGAGTGGGGGAAGGATTAGGGAACCATGGTGTGCTCCTGATGATGTCATCGGAAGGACAGCAGAATTCCTGAATTTGGATCTAGGCATGAAAAATCAAAGCTGTATTTCCAGTCTTCCAGGAAAATAGTTGACTTTACCAGCACTAGGACCACAGGAATTTGCCCAAAAGGAAAGAAAAAAACTATGCACTTTTTCAAGCATCATATTTAATACTGTAAAGACTTCTATAGCCAATTCCTGTTACTGTAATTAAGTACTGCACTATTAAAGTCTATTATGAATATAAGATCTGAACACCAAGTAGAAATCAAATGGATTCATTAACTAGCATACATACTTAATTAATGCTGTAAAAATATCTGATTCTGTTATGAGTTCCCTGCTTCCCTGTATTCACAGTTCAGCTTACTTTGAAATCCTATGAAGCCTATCCTGAAATCCTTACCCCATCATTTCCCACCCCACACCCACCCCTGCCGCTGCCCCAACAGGACTAGGTGTTTTCTTTCAATACTTGCTTCTGTTAAATCTGTTGAGTATAATTGGTTTAATTGACACTAAAATGGGAATGCCTATGTGTGTTGGTGAAAGGGTTTAACTGGTATATTCCATTGAAGCTAAAGTACAACAAGAAGAGCTCTCTTTTACCTTTAACTGAGTTGATAATTAACTAATTGTTGTTCTCTAGCAGCTAGCATGAGAGTGATTAACCTCAGATCATGTGAGAACAAAGAAAACAGCCACCACCCTTTCAAGATGGCGAATGTTTTCTTTGTTCCCGGGCAACATGGAGTAAGGATGCAAATGAAGCTCTCCAGGTAAACAGCCCCAAGCTAAAGGGGCTGGAATGCTGGAAATGCAGATAAACAGGGGGGCGGGGAGAGAGAGAGAGAGGGAGGGAGGGAGAGAGAGAGAGAGGGTGCTCTGTTTATCAGGTCTGATTATGTTAAAGTTATTTCTAATATACTGTGCTGGACACCTCAAGTTATTGTATGGATATTGCATATTGTATGATGCTTTTGTTTTTGAAGGTAGTTCCTCAAGTAAATATTTAATTAAGCTTATGGCCTTAGTAATGTTTTCTTCCAAAAGGACTCAATTTCTACGCATCTAGTCACTTCAAACTGCAACATTAATATCTGCAATAAAAAGTATACTTAGTTTTCTCGGACTCCCCAGTCTCCATGAGTCCTTTTGAATATATTTGGGCTTATTACATACACATATATGCAGTGCTTTTTTTCTTTAAAAAAATGTTTAGGGATACTCTCATTTCGACTCAAGAAAATCACCATTTTATAGCTCAAATCTGGGGAAATAAATACAGTAAATGGACAAAAGTACAAAGATTCACAAAATGTTTAGGGGTATGCGTACCTCTGCATTCCCCCAGAAAAAAGGACTGCATATATAGAAGTTTAAAGGCTCATCACTCCTGTGATTGAAACTGCAACGCTGGGTGAATTTTAAAAAGTTCAGTTTAAATATGGACAACATTTAATGACAAATTTCTGCTTTCCAAAAAGCGAAACTTCCTACTCTCATTAGAAGTACATTTTGGTTTTTGGAAGGAAAAATCCCTCATATCTGAGGCATCTGATGAAGTGGGCCCTGGTCCATCAAAGCATCTGCCACAATAAATCTATTCATCTTTGAGGTGCCATGAGACACTTTTTTTCCCTGTAAAGGCCAGTTTCTTAAATTCACACCAAAGGCTCTTGCTGTAGTTGGGCTGTGCTGTGGTAGTCAACTGCCAATGTTTTTAAAAGAATAAAATACAACTGCTTTGCCCAGCTTTCATACCGTACGCCTTATCCTAAGCTTATAAGTTTGCTTATACATTACTTACTAGCATGTGGTTTTAATGGAGAGAGTGTTTCATCTGAAAATAAATCTCTCCTTTGGTGGACTTCTGTCTTCATTTTTAGTGCAGCATGTGGTTTAAATGTCAAAAGGAAAAGTGATCTAAATTCCAGGACGCGAGGGCTCCAATCCTCGACGCACTTTGTCAGGAGCAAGCCCCACTGAGATGCATTGCGCCTATTCTCCCAAAGAATGTGTGAAGGATTGCATCCAAGCTCTCTCATACAAGGCTGATAGTATTATAAATCAGTTCTTATATTGGAATTATCACTGAAGGGTGCCAGAGAGATAAATTCCTATAGATTTCTCCTGACTGAAACATCCTTCTTTGCAGTCTATCTAATATTCCAGGAGTTTACAGAAAGTTAAATCTGATGGAACATGACACCTGCAGTCTAATGTTTCTGGAATTATTCAAGCACAGTGTTATGTACTGAACTTGGATCCTACAACAATAGGCAGGTAGGATTCTAGAAGGCAGCAACCTGATTGGTCTGCAGGAGCCACCCAATCCGGCTCCAGGAGGAAGTGAATCAACAACCTGATTCGCCTGCAGGAACAGTCAATCACACGGGACTCATTGTGTAAATAATGTATATATAGCCAGAGGTTTGGGGAGAAAGCACTCACTCACTGTTTACCATGAGCTGAAATAAAGAGCATGAAATCAACACTCAACCCCGAGTATATTTCACACAGGAAGCTGCCTCCTACTGTCATGGAGCTGAAGTGCGTGTTTCTACCTCAAGACAAAGAATGTTTCAGTGTTGCTCTTCTGCCTGTTTAGGGCAGGGGTGGAGAACTTGTGGCCCTCCAGATGCTGTCGTACAACAGTTCCCACCATCTGTGACCATTGGCCATGTTGCCTGGGGATGATGGGAGTCCAACAACATCTAGAGGGCCATAACTTTCCTATTCATAGTTTAGGGCACTGGTTTTCAAATGCAGGTGTTTATTAAAGGTTCATCAGATTTCCTCACATTTAGTTTTATGGAAAGTTCCACATCTTGTCCTCTTCATGAACCAACCATGAGCTGGATCATATGCCTTAGCTTTACAGTGAGGTCCACCTCCGAGGGCCTTCTGGTGGTTCCCTCACAGCAAGAAGTGAAGCTACAGGGAACCAGGCAGAGGACCTTCTCAGCAGTGGCGCCCACCCTGTGGAATGCCCTCCCATCAGATGTCAAGGAAATAGACAACTATCTGACTTTTAGAAGACATCTGAAGGTAGCCCTGTTTAGGGAAGTTTTTAATGTTTGATGTTTTATCGTGTTTTTAATATTCTGTTGGGAGCCGCCCAGAGTGGCTGGGAAAACCCAGCCAGATGGGCAGGGTATAAATAATAAGAATTTGTTGTTGTTGCTGTTGTTGTTGTTGTCACAGTCTGGTTGGATTTGTGCATTTAATCCTAGGTATCTCATTGAATGGCAAAGGTGAAAATACATGTTTTTACAAATGGACTTGTTTCAAAGATGGGTATTTTTTCCCTCAGCAAGAAAATTCCATACAGGCCAGGCCCCATTTAAATGGGGCAAAGCAAACTTACTCTGTTTTCTCTAGGCCAGTGAGTATTCATGTACAAGATACTATACTCATTTCTGCAGTTATCTATCTTTCTATTTTATAAACAGAAATTCCTACTCAACAGATCAAAATAATACTTATCACTGAGAAAAGACTACTTAGAAAGTGATTAAAGTGAAATATTTGAAATAAAATATACCCTAAGGGCAAGCCACAGACGCTTAGCTGTTCTTGAACCAAATGTAGAGGTTTTCTTAAATCTGTAAAGATTTGAACAGATGGGACTAATATTAAGTCACACAATTTGGATACTTCTAAGATTTCCCTCTGCACCCACTCACCCACTTTATATGGATGTTTCCGTTTTCTGGCTTCTCCTCCTCCCCCGGCCCCTTTCGCCCCAGTTTTCAGAATGCCGAATTTCAGTGACATCTTGTGGAAGCATCTGCACAAGCTTTAAGTTGGTTTTATACCAGTTAAAGCAGGGACAAGGGACCTGTGGCCCTCCAGTTCCAATCAGCCATCAGGGCTAATGGTCTCTTGAGTAAAGGTGAGGTATAAATGTAATAATAAATAGATAATTTTATAGAGATGCTCCCCCACACTGCTGAGCCATTTCCATATTTTAAAAGACAGGCAGCTGCAAAATGTGAAGGATGCAACAAGCCTGGCAAGGTGATCCGTAAATGACAGTGCCAACATTTCAGCATTCAGTGGTCTGTTCTGCAAAGTACATTTCACCATCCACATATGATGCTCGCACAAAAATTCAGGTCTTGGGGGTGGGAAATAAATTTGATTCAGCTTGCATTTCAATACGTACCTGCCTAATTCACACTTTCTGAAACA
Organism: Podarcis tiliguerta; assembly: GCF_965153285.1. Taxonomy (NCBI): domain Eukaryota; kingdom Metazoa; phylum Chordata; class Lepidosauria; order Squamata; family Lacertidae; genus Podarcis; species Podarcis tiliguerta. The sequence goes on from NC_139536.1 coordinate 48,266,874, forward strand.
TTATGCAGATTAAAATATAGCCATAATATGAAAAATGTGCACTTTTCTGAATTTTGCAATCCTGTTTTCCGGTGAATTAATGTGTGCAAAAATTCAGGCAATGGGGTAAACTATGCATAAAGATGCATATATTAACAAAAATAACTTACCAAAACTCATCTCACAGGAAATTGCTTTACAAAAATATGTGCATTAAGCACAATTGCATACAAAAATGTGTCTGTTAGGAAAAATTCACACTGAAAAACTGATCAATTTTTATGAGGATTTTATTTTAATGAAAACAAGCAAGCAAGCAAACTGATGTGTAAATGTGAAGAACTAGACTTGGAGCAATGAAAAGCTGAATGAGAGGAAATGAAATTGACAAATTTGCCCATCCATGCCCTCATACCTTTGGCAGAATTGCAGAACTGGAAGTATGTGTCTTCTATATTTGAGTAAGGCCTTCTCTCACTAAAAATGAACAAATGGCCACCAGGTGGGGTGTCACGCTCAGCGGGAACAATCACACACCCCTTTCATGTACACACTGAACATGCAAGGGAACTCCTGATGAGGAGAGAACAGCTATACATCTACAGAGAGGTTAAGTTTGGCCTCAGACTTTCAGGTGCTTTTTTAAAACACACACACAACCCCAAAACGTTCATATATTAAAAGCAGGGGTGTTCAGCACTCACATAAAAGTACAGCATTTCCACACACATACATACACAGAAGGGCTGGTGTGTAGTGCCAGAAGCAGCAGACCATTTCTACCTCTTTTAAAAAAGCAAAATGCTGCATTCTGGATCTCTGCAAAGAGACAAAGTTATCTAAGCTGGAGTGTTCTTCCATTGGCACCTAAACAGAGCCTACCTCTGAGCAATTCCCATTTGCAACCACTCAGCAATTTAGATATTTACTAAATCTTTGTGATAAAATAAGGAATGCTCACTGGAATCTTGCTCGGTGAGAAAATATTTTTCACCTTCTTTCGGCACCAGCATAAATTCTGGTGAGGTTTGACTGTTGCTGTTCCAATTCTGCTTGAAAGCCACAGTTCCTTCTGTTTATTCCTTTCTGCTTTGTGATGGGGTAACAATTCCGTCTAAAACAAGACAGTCTGTGCAGGTCTTGGACTGTGACTGGGAGTAGTATGAGGCTTGATGGAGGCCAATAAACTGAGGCTGAATCCTGATAAGATGGTAGTGCTGTGGGTGAATATGCTGCCCCTGAAGGAACCAGTTCATAACCCGGGAGTACCCTTGGATTCCAATCTGTTCCTGAAGTTCCAATTGATTTCTGTGGCTAGCATTGCTTATGCCCAACTTAGGCTAGTTTGCCAGCTATGGCCATTCCTTGCTCTGAATAGCTGGGCCCCAAATGTCTGAGCTCTAGACATCTCCCACCTGAAGTACTACAATGGGCTCTACAAGTAGTTGCCTTTGAAGCTGTTCAGAATCTGCAACTATTCTGAGGATGGCAATGGTTTGGTTGCAAAGTGCCACAGGTCCTGAAAGTGGTGAAAATGCCAGGCCCAATTCAAGGTTTGGCATAAACACCCAAAATGGCCTTGGACCCAAGTACCTTCGCAAATAGGAACTATCTCAGGTATAGTTGTATGAATAGTTAATTCAAGCACACAGGCAGGTGAAAGTCTTCCTTTGTTTGTAACTAATCTTCTTACAAAACACTTTTCAGGTTATAGTGAAAGTTCCCTCAGCACCACTGCAGAGAACTGAAAACCTGAACGGACTGAAACTGCCTTACCAACACCAGTGAGATATATAGTATTTCAGAACAGAATGGAAACATGTTGGACAGTGCATACAATGAAGATCCCTTTTCAGCGGCCAACAGTGAACATATTTGTTAGGGTATACCTTACGGTTGCCAGATTTATTCTTTATTTTAAAAGGCTGTTCCTTATTTTGGTACATAGCAAGCCAACAAGGCATAAATAGATGTCGTTTAGTCTAGAACATTAGAGCTAAATGTAGTATTCAGCACCTCCGTGTCCATAAGCAACACTGAAGTGCAATTAACAGGGAAACATTTATGGCCATGATTATTGACAAACAAAGGCTGCTTTGAGATCTGGTCCCTGACACGAAAAGTTGTCGAGAAATATGTAGTCCTTGGCATCACTTGGGAATTTACTGGCCTTGCAGAAAGCCCAAGCTGAAAGTTCCATTTTTGCCCAGAATCTGAAAGTAAACTTGGCATAGACTGTTCTGCATTTGAGCTCTCCGAACCACCAAAAAAACAAATTTATGGGCAGAAAGGCCAAAATATCTTTGGGAGGGAAAAAAAGTTAAAATGGATCCAACTTAAAATGCCACTTCTTCCAATCCACCCACTGGATCTGTTCAGTTGGGAAATGAGCCGCTGGCAGCAGAACATTGTTCTCTTGACAGTGCCCCAGAAAGAGAAATCTGTTTTTCCTCCACTAGACATGTCTGTTATAGATATTGCACACACAGAGACAAGACACAGTAAGCTGGCAGCGATTGCAGACTCGGGATTTGAAGATGCTGAGGTGTGAGGTGAAGAGATGCCACTCAAGCACTAAAACCCTCCACCTCAATTAACAGTTAACAGTTGTGAGACCCTGGAGAGAGAAATACAGGCCTCTTGCTTGCATATATAGAATGCTACACAAAACAATCTAATTCCTCTCTTGATTTCACAATAAAATTGTACAGAAGGTAAGGGGAACCTGTAGCCCTTCAGATGGTGTTGGACTACAGTTCCCAACATCACTGACCATTGAGCATGCTGGCTAGGACTGATGGGAGTTGAACAACAACAGGTGTGCACAGCTAAAGCCAAACTCGGCTGCCGTGTATGATTTCAACCCAACAATCCATGACCATTGCCTACATTGGCAGAGACGCATGCGCCTTGTAGTCCACAATGTCTAAGGGGCAGCTTGTTCGCTAACCTTGCATTAGGGTTCTTGCTTCACTATTATTAGATAGCTGCCAAAATGGAGGTAAATGCTAGAGAAACAGGTAGCTCAACCACCACCTGAAATTAGTCAAGTGACTTGCACCTTGATAGCAGCAACTGGAGACATTTTTGTATAAGAAGGCTATCCTTGAAATGTAACCCATCCATTCTATGCAATATTCCCCATTCAGTCATTGAAACGATTTTATTGCTTTTCATTTATGAGTTCGGTTGTGGGTTTTTTGGGGGGGTTTTTTGCATTTTATCTTATTTTTAGCTTATTGTATACCACTTCAGCAGATTTTGGCTGTGAAATGGTTTATAAATCTGAAAATACAATAAGTAAATAAATAAAATTAAACTAAAGGCTAACTGCTATATGATGGCATCAGCTTCCAACAGCTGGAGACGTTTGGGGAAAATATATAGCCAGATCTAGATGCGGTTTATTTATTCATACAACCTACATGCCAAATTCTATGAGGTGCCTTCCACTAGTCTCTGAGCACATGATCACTGCACAACTATCTCAGTGCTTTGAAAAGAGAAGTCAATGGCTGTAAAAATGAAATAAAAATTAATTAATTATAATATAATGGACACAGAAAGAACTAGTGGGATCCCGTGGATAAGCAACAACCTAGAAATAGGACTTAAGTTAGGCACAATCTGTGGTTTGCAAGTTCTCTCCGGCTAACCTCATAATTAGCAAGGTTTTTCCAAGCTTTCCCAGAAAACTTTTGGAGAAATATTGGGATCTTACCAAGGGTTATCCGAGAGCCTTTAAAAAATAAAATAAAATAAAAAAGCCTGAGAGAGCTCTCTGCCAGCTTTCTCTACCGATCACAGCCCTTTCCATAAACTTCACAATGTGAAGGAATGGAGTTAGAAGCAGGGAAGGCTTGTGTGGAAGGCTTCAGCAACAGACTCCTCACTAGGACTGGAGGAGAAATTTGATTCAGCTCCTATTTAAAGCTACATTTATTAAATTTTCGCTTTCTGAAACTATCTGCAAACCCAAACAAAGCTAGCCTTCAAAATTCACACTTAACTGAATTTTCCAATGTAGTTCTCCAGCCAACCAATGTTTATAAAAAGGCATATATTAGGGGGAAGTTTGCATTAAAATGAAGTGATTAGTGAAGATAGCTTACAGAAATGCATTAAATTGGGGGAAATTGCTTGCATAAATATGTACATTAGTCAAAACTCCATATGTCTCTTAATGAACACATTGTATATGTGTTCATTATGAGACATTCACAATACTGGTGAATTTTCATGAGGGTTAGTTTCATTCTGTTTTTTAAAAAACAAATCACCAATTGCTGCAAAAATCTAGAGGGCTGAATTTAAGATTGAAAAAAATGAGAAACTGATAGAATGAAAATTATCAGATGCTCCCATCCCTATTCCTTACTTTATGGATTAATCCAGTGGTTGTCAAAGAGTGTGGCAGACCACACTGGTGTGGCAGAAGAGGATGGCAAGTGTGGTGGGAAAATTCAAGGACAATCAATATTCTATTTTGGGAATGATTCTTGTTCTTATGAAGCTGCACTGTTTTATACTTCCTGGCTATCCCATGATCATGTTATAAATCAAACACTGCTGGGAGTTGTTTTGTTTCGTTTTTCAATGTATTTCTTATCAATTGAAAATTTGGTCTCTACACTTCTTAAATCTACAAAATTAGGCTAAAAAGTGCATCCTGAGGTAGTCTATAGTACTGTGACATCTGGTTCCAGGCTTGCGAGGAAGTGAAATCATCCCCCAAGGTGGAAAATATTAGGGAGGAAACTAATAATAATTTAGGATAATCAAAGAGCAAGTTTTTCTATTGTTTTAGTCTGAATCGTTTTTTCAGGGAGGGGGTTTGTGCTAGGAACACCTTCTGTCATTCCTTTCTGCAAAACCCTTTAATGCTCCCCTGATTGTATAATGTTTTTAAGGATAGTTATTGAAAGCTCTCCCTTATGGTCATCTGCTAGGAGTGGTTGGTCTGAGAAACATAGAAAGAACAAAGATACCCTGCAAATAATTTTCATTGTTTTTAGTTTTTACCCAGGCCTTAATAACACTTCCCTCATAACCTTGTGGAATTCTATTCAAATATACACACCCACACCTTCTTCTTCTTCTTAAGGAATATAATTAACAAAAAGAACAGAAGTAATTTCCCTTCCTGGAACTGTATCTGACATTCTAGTCATCTGGTGGTTAAGGGAATAAATATTCTGAAGAAAACAAAAGAATAACAGAGCTGGCTGGGACTCCCTTGGCCTTTAGGAACCACCCATTGCTTTGTGGCAGGCGTCACTAAACCTAAACGCTCTCTGACAGATTTTAGCTAAATATGGAAAACAGAGCAGAAAATGAAGTGGGTAACATTGAAATCTTGGCTTTTGCATCTAATGCTCATATTTTTGGGGGGGTGGGGTGCCATATTTTTATTATTTTGACCTTATTGCACATATTGAATTATTACTTTTAAACAGAGTCTGTGTCCTATGCTTACTTAGGGTTTGGAAGAAGACTACCTTTTCCATGCTGAAAGAAAAGGCAGAATGTGAGAAAACCCCTAAACAAAACTCTGTCAGTGTGTTTTGTGTGTGCCTGTGAGGGCCATAATGTGTGCCAAAAGGAAGGAAGGGGGACCCAGAAAAAAGTTGTTTAGTTATTTATTTTTAATTCTTATGGTCCGCCCTTCATCCTAAAATCCCATGGCGAGTTACAACAACAGCTGCACAAAACTATAAAAATTATGACAATAAAATAATAGTTCTCGTAAAAATAAAAACAGCCTGTCAGTTCCTGGGATCTAGGCATCCCACAGCATTAAAAGGCTTGCCAAAAGAGTTCTCATCTGGTCTTCAGCTGGCACGTGTAGCTGGCTATGTTCATGCCAGTCGAACCTCAAGGTGATGTCATGGGACAGTTATGCTTCCACTGTAACATGCTCCCTGAAAACCCAAACCCAAATTCTGGAAAGGAAAGATCCATTTGGATTGATCACAGTGAAGGAGCTTCAAAACCAGGCTCAATGTTCTCATACGGGGTGGGGAATCTGTGGTCCTCTAGATGGTGTTGGGACTCCAACTCCCATCATCCATGATCATTAGCCATGCTGACTGAGGCTCATGGGTCTTACCTTCTGTGTCCAGGGCAGCTGTCTACCAGCTCCATCTGGTACGCAGGCTCAGACCCTACCTGCCAGCGGACTGTCTCGCCAGAGTGTTGCATGCTCTAGTTATCCCTCGCTTAGACTACTGCAATGTGCTCTATGTGGGGCTACCTTTGAAGGTGACCCGGAAACTACAATGAATCCAGAATGCAGCTGCTAGACTGGTGATTGGGAGCAGCCGCCGAGACCACAGAACACTAGTCTTGAAAGACCTACATTGGCTCCCAGTACGTTTCCGAACACAATTCAAAGTGTTGGTGCTGACCTTTAAAGCCCTAAACGACCTCGGTTCAGTATATCTGAAGGAGCGTGTCCACCCACATCGTTCAGCCTAGACACTGAGGTCCAGCGCTGAGGGCATTCTGGCAGTTCCCTTGCTGCAAGAAGCCAAGTTACAGGGAACCAGGCAGAGGGCCTTCTTGGTAGGCACCCGCCCTGTGGAACACTCTCCTACCAGATGTCAAAGAGAAAAACAACTACCAGACTTTTAGAAGACATCTGAAGGCAGCCCTGTTTAGGGAAGCTTTTAATGTTTGGCGGACTATTGTATTTTAATATTTTGTTGGAAGCTGTCCAGAGTGGCTGGGGAGACCCAGCCAAATGGGCGGGGTATAAATAAATTATTATTATTATTATTATTATTATTATTATTATTATTATTACCCTAAACTGCTTTCATCTTTGCCTTAGGAGAATTGTGAACTATGATTTTAAAACCAAGAGACCCCAAGAATGATCTGAGGGCACTTCATGCAACTCTGCTGCTGAAGCTAACACAATCTGGCTCTGTATACTGCCTGGATGGGCTATATAATGGGTAGACACACTAAGGCCCGGGGGCCGAATCCGGCCCAATCGCCTTCTAAATCCGGCCCGCGGACAGTCTGGGAATCAGCATCTTTTTACATAAGTAGAATGTGTGCTTTTATTTAAAATGCATCTCTGGGTTATTTGTGGGGCATAGGAATTCATTCTTTTTTTTCTCTTCGAAATATAGTCGGGCACCCCACAAGGTCTGAGGAACAGTGAACCGGCCCCCTGCTGAAAAGATTTGCTGACCTCTGGGCTATATGAACCATATGCATGCTTCCTTTCCACAGAAGGCTCTGAATACTACAATTAAACCACTATTAATGAATTCATTGCACTTAGGTCTGGCTTTCAGCTCCTTGGGGAAACAGCAGGAGAAAAGTCAGTGCAACTAGAACTATGGTGTGACTTCCTTTCTTCTTTTGCTGACATTCTATTTAACTTTGTATTCTAGGAGCAGGAAGAATCTCACAAGTGCATTGTAGTCTACAGAATTTCCAGTGTATGAAAAGGTCTCCTTTGTGTTGTCAACAGATATAACAGGAGCTTGGATTTCAAAACTCAATTAAGTTTTCTTTGTCACCCTTGAACAAATATGGAGGTAGAGCCAATTAGACAATACAACAGAGCATTATGAAAGAGACTAAGAGAACAAGAAAATTGTTTCATTTAGGACTGAACAGGGATGAGACAGAATGTCTCTTTAACGAATTCTTGGTGCTTTAGGAGCTTTTTGGAGCTAACAGAGATGAGGAATGCATGGCGTGGAAAATTGTCTCCTGGAGGATGTCTCTGTGTGGTCTCTTGTTTTGGATAGAGAGTGAGCAAAGGTAAACCTTTTGTGATCATCGGTATTTATGCATAAAGGATAGCATTGTGCTGAAAATCAAACCCTGCATTTAAGCTGGGAAGCGTATCAAGATTTTTTCCTCAAGCTGGCAACACAAAAACCTGAATAGTTCTGCACCAATTAGCCCAAATGACTTTCAGATTAATCAGAAATGAGAAGCAGAACACTAAATATCAGAACTGGACAGGGAAGAGGTAAGATAGTAGGGTGGGTAGAGGATGGGATGTTGACGAGAAATGATTGATATAGAAGAAGAGTTTGGATTTGATATCCCGCTTTATCATTACCCGAAGGAGTCTCAAAGCGGCTAACATTCTCCTTTCCCTTCCTTCCCCCACAACAAACACTCTGTGAGGTGAGTGAGGATGAGAGACTTCAGAGAAGTGTGACTAGCCCAAGGTCACCCAGCAGCTGCATGTGGAGGAGCGGAGACACGAACCCGGTTCCCCAGATTACGAGACTACCGCTCTTAACCACTACACCACATTGGCTCTCTAGTGCTGTTTCAATCCCTTTCACTGATCTGAAAATAGTTCAGCACAGAAACCATTTAAGATGCAGTAGTCATATCGTTTAATCTGCTTTCACTCTAGTGCAGGCTTCCTCAACCTCGGCCCTCCAGCTGTTTTTGGCCTACAACTCCCATGATCCCTAGCTAGCAGGACCAGTGGTCAGGGATGATGGGAATTATTGTCTCAAAACATCTGGAGGGCCAAGGTTGAGGAAGCCTGCTCTAGTGCCTTTCTATAGAATTAAGGTAAAGGTACCCCTGCCCGTACGGGCCAGTCGTGTCCGACTCTAGGGTTGTGCGCCCATCTCACTTAAGAGGCCGGGGGCCAGCGCTGTCCGGAGACACTTCCAGGTCACGTGGCCAGCGTGACGAAGCTGCTCTGGCGAGCCGGCACCAGCGCAGCACCCGGAAACGCTGTTTACCTTCCCGCTATAAAGCGGTACCTATTTATCTACTTGCACTTAGGAGTGCTTTCGAACTGCTAGGTGGGCAGGAGCTGGAACCGAACGACGGGAGTTCACCCCACCGCGGGGATTCGAACCGCCGACCATGCGATTGGCAAGTCCTAGGCGCTGAGGTTTTACCCACAGCGCCACCCGCGTCCCTCTATAGAATTACTATTCTTCATTCACTCGCATTTTATGGGGAATTTTTGCTGTTGCCAAATTGTTGCAGTCCAGTGTTTTCTGTGTTGTCTTCTGATATTTTTCCTCACAACCACTATGAGGTGATTCCCCACCCCACCCCAGCAATAAAACATAATTGGAGCACTAATCTATCCAGTGCAGTTGGTCAAAGCACTAACAAGGCTTTTCAGCACTCTTGTGTCTTTAATTAATTAATTAATTAATTAAATTAATTGATTGGCCTCCTTGTTTTATTGCATCTTGTTGATTCCAACTATGGGATCAGTCATGAACAACTACTTTTAATCAGCCAAATGTCAGTTTTTGTTTCCACAATGATGGAAGTCTCTATTCACTGATTTCTTCTCATGTTTTTCTTCTAATTTTTTTAGATAAATAATAAAAAATAGTAGTACAAGAAAATCATTCATTAAGAGGCTATTAATTACTAATCTCCAAGGCCTGGTGAACAGGAGGCTATTAATCATTCAGGATCTGCAAACACAACACTTTTAATGAACATTTCATTGGACCTTTCCAACAGTGCAATATCCTAGACATGTCTTCTCAGATGGAAGTCCGACTGACATCTTCTTATAAGTAAACTTTAAGGGAAAATTTTGACCAGGGAGGAAGGCATTTCTGGATGATATAGTGCCATAGTGACTATATGTTGAAACTGTATTCTATTTCTACAAGTTCCAGCTAATTACAGAAAAGCAATACCTCAACAACATTAAAGGGCTGCAGTGTAGAACAGCTGCTGACTGAAGTCATTGGAACTGGTGTACAAGCACTGAATCCCATCCAACAACACCAGAGTGTATAATGTTAATATCTTCTCAGTCTAATCACACTATCCCATCCCACACCACAGCCTGTAGAACTACTTTGCCACATGTTCTCTGGTATGTGATTTTAAAGAGATGTGTGGCAAGTTTTACTCATCACTCGGCAGGTTTGTACAGACGGACAAGGTTATCTGGAGTGTGAATACTCTTAAATGAAAAACATGGCAGCAGCTTGGTAAATTTGGACTGTATGGGCTCAGTGCTTGTGGCAGATCATACTCAGGATGTGTATACTCAGGATCAGCAAATATTTGAAGGACCTCAACGGTCCTTACAGTGTCCATATACACCAACAGCAATCTTGGCTCTCTGAGAGCTGGTCCTTATGCAGCCAAAACAGTGATGCCTGAAATGGAAGAATTAGCAGGATTGGGGGAGCCCTGAGCAAGGTTGTTGAAGAGAAATTATAGATATGGTGCTGTTTTAAACACTTCCACTGCTATGCAAGTAGTTCAACACACAAACCATTTAAGATGCGGTACTCATGCTCAATGATCATGAAATATTGGCTGATTTCTTCTTTTTTGGAGGGTCAGGAGGTTGAAAACTTGAGGGATGAAGAATGGGACAGAATACCCCAAAGATGAGCACTCAGCACTGCAACATTTCATGATAGGTTCCACTTCTTTTTAAAGGATGACACATTAAGGAGTGTGCTTAAAGCATTAATTCATAACAGGCTTTGTTATGCCCACAGAAAGAGAAAGAGAAAGAGATTTATTACCTTTGCAGTTGCCCTTGTGGGAGATTTCTAGTTGAGGATCTTTGCATTTTGCCCGTTGGAATTCACACCGGGACAGGAAAGTCCTGCCATCTGAGGCGCACAGCGATTTTTGGGGGGACCCCGTGCATTCCAGGCTGCATTCTTTGTCCTTGTCTTGCTCCACTCTTAAAAACTTTAACAAAACAAAGTGGTGTAAGAGGCTGAAATCTGATCAAGCATTAAAACTCTCCAATAATATTTGGCCTGTCATGCAGCCATCTGATCTCTACCTCACCACCTCCACTCCCCCCAAAACACAAATCCTGGTTGTGAATTTATTTTTCAAGGAGAGAAAACAGCAAATTAGCACTGCACAATGAGAATCCCAGCACCAGCCGGACTGCTCTGAGTTAGGGGTTCAGGAACAGGCCACAGAACCATGGCCTTTCTTCCCCAGTCTAGTCATAGGGCAGATGGGTATCTCTGCAAGTCCTGCCTCTCTGCAGAAGTGATGCAGGTGAAACAGCCCTCTGGAGTCGCTTTCCTACTTAGATAAGTCTGCTATGTCACAATTCTACTTCAGCTTTTAGATCATGAGCCCCTTGACATAGATTAGTTTCCTTTTCATTATGTGCAGTGCCCGGTACCCTTTTAAGTATTTTATAGACGCATTAATAATGACAATGAACTGGAGCATAGGAATTTCTGAAGTTATGAATTGACGCCAGTGCAGAAATACTCTTGAGGGACTGGCATAAAAGCAGGAGACTTAATCATTGCCATCTATGGCAAACAGTCACCAGATTTTTGTTAAATGTGAATGTTTTCCAAAGTAAGCATACGGAGTCTGTGAATTATATCTAATTCCCTGTGTGCATTTTTTTAAATAAAAAAAGAATATGCATCTGTAATAAATCCACTTAACTTTTGAGCGTCAACTGTGCTCTCCTTGCATTTCATCACACTTTATTATAAGCAAATATAAAAGCCTTACAGTAAGACATGATAATTATAATTTTCTGTAAACAGTGCAACAAAAATCACAGAATTCATTATAGGCACAATAGTCATATTCTTGGAATCCTAGCACAAGTTAAAAAATATAAAGGAACAGTAACAAACAATAAGAACATTCTTTTCTGACCCGTCCTAATTTGTTTAGCACTTTTTGAACACCACCATGGATTGTCTGAGGTTCAACTTCAAGTTGAATACAATACTGGGCAATTAGGGATGGAGTGATAGTTCATTGTAGGGGTGCTCAACTTTGTAAGCATTCCCAGTTAAAGTGTTGCAGCACCTAGAGCACACATACCCTTCCTCAATACTGCTGGTATATTACAGCCCAGGTGTGACCCTTCAGGTAGAGAACATGTCTCCACTGGTTTGCATAGGGGGTGAATTGAAGGACAATTCATGGTGGGAAATATTATTGAGATGCTGGTCACAAAGGAAGAAAGAAATCACCCATCCACAGACAAAACCTGGTGCATAAAGATTCCCGAAAGGGGATAATTTTCCAATCCATTATGTTGTCCCTTAAGCTGTCCTTTAGTTTGGGGGAGGAAACAATTTTATTTGAGGAGAGAGGGACAATCATTTTGAGTGCTTACAAAAGACTTCCATGTTTTGCCAGTGCATGATGGGAACAGAAAGCTCACCAAAAGCAAAACAAAACCCAACATCCACCTGCCAAACTCCAATATCTTTGAGCTGAACTTCATTCAGAGGTCTTCTTCTCTTTAGCAACATCACAGCCTTCAATTGCATTTTCACCTTTGTTGTGGGTCCCTTTCTTCTTCATAGCACTTATAAAGTGATAGAAGTAAATACAGATGTTCTTGGGGAAAATGGCAGTGCAAAATCTCATGATAAAAGGTGGTCATTTCAGAAAGGAACCTAGATGTGCCTTGAGAACAGCCGGACATAATACTGGGCCAAATCTGAAAAGCACTCTCATTTGTATTCCCACATCATCTTTTTATTACTGTTACTACTATTCACCACCACCACCTTTTCTCTCACTTTCTATTAACCTCCAGCACCTCCTCTAGCCCTTTTCCCTGAGAGGAGGGAGACCTTCTTTTCACACTTCTCTGTTTTCCATCCACCTGTACTCAGCATGCAAGGAGATGCTGGGGCTGGCATTGGTCCAACCAAAAGGCTATTGCCCAGCTGAAAGGCACAACAGGTAAGTGGGGATGAAATGGGCAGGCTGTGGCACTGAGGCCCACCAGAGAAGGAACAATGACGTAGAAGTTAAGCTTCCATGTGCTATCATGGTGGAACTGGTGACTTCATATCTGGCTACCAGAAAATAATTGTTTGCAACCAAGTCCAGGCACAATTTGTTATGATTTATTTGTAACAATAAAATACACGCAGTCCCTGGTTTCATCAAAGTATTTCATAGGAAGAAGAAAATTGCTGTAAAGGGGATTAGAAACCCGATCAGCCTTATTTAGAGTGAAAATCTCTTTGTCATTAATTTCAGTGCTGGCTCCATCCCCTGCTTCCTTTCAAAGCCAACGCTTCCTGGTTATGATCCTGTTCCAGACATGTACTAATGATTTGGTTACAAAATATTTTGGTGCCTGCATGAAAACATCTAAACTCCAGACATAGCCTGCCTGCATCCTAGTGTGACTCAACAATATTTTGCAAAAACAAATAATCTCTACTCCAGTACTGCTCAGCCCCGTTCTCCAAGTTAAACATTTAGTGCAGAGCTGACATTAAGATTTACAAACTGGACCCAAGCTAATGGAACTGGCTTGGGGCAATTTCAAGAAGTCTGAAAGCAGTGCCTGCTCCTTGATACACACCTGAACAGCTACTCCATTGACCCTACGCTTTCATTCTCAGTCCAAAATAGCTAAAAACAACAAGAAGCACACACCATATAATTACAATACCAATTATATCACCATCATTTCATACAGTGAATGTTTATTGAAAAATGAGTTTTCGTTTGTCTATTGGCAAGTTGTTTTGAAGGCTTCTGACCCCAAATCCAGATGTGCCAAATGAAAAATGACACATTAAAGCAAAATTAATTACTTAAAAAAATTAATTTGTTAATCTGCTTCCAGAGTTCCACCAACTTCATATGAAGAGGTGAGGATCTGGCAACCATGATATATGCCTTTATTTCCTCAAGGCAGAAATCCTCTCCATGTGCGGTTGCCTTCTGAAGACTGTTCCAGAGTTGCATCTGACAGGGGAATACATTATCCCAATGCACCAAGGTCTGCACTAGCTTTGTGTTCTCTTCCAATAATTACAATTCAAGGTGCAGGATTGTTATTTATTAAACTATTGTTATAACGACTTTCTAACCTCATCTGAACATTTGGACAAAATGTGAATGGATATACATAGTCAAAACAAAAATTGAAAAAACCCCAAATGGCACACAAGTCAACAATCGTGATTTTGTTCTAGAATGCTCTCTGCGCACCTTTACTGTAATTTCTGAAGAGATCTTACAGGCATAGGGTGGCCACTAACACATTATCCAAAAAGAGGAACTGTGCCGCAAAAAAGAGGATGCAGATTTGCATTCAGTTTTCACATCCTGATTTGCACGCGCACATTTAGAAACAATTACTATCCTATAAACAGAAATACAGTACATCTCAGCAAAATGAGGAAGACTGTGACCAGGTAACAGGTGCTAACTACTGATCAGGAGCAGCCAGCGTGATGGTGCAGTACAGTAGAGATGTCCTTCTAACAGCTGTGGTGTCACAGCTTCTTGCCAGGACGGAGCAGTGTGACAGCTTGGTTGTGGCTGTGTGTGTGTGTACCGGCAGAGCCAGTATGACACTCCTGGAAGTGCACCCACACAACCCTGACCTTGCTGCTTACTGCTCCATCTCATCCCAGTAAGTATCCATGAAACTAGTGTTGGGAGGATAGCTCCATGGCACTGTCCCACTAGGCCAGTCACTTGTTAATGATGGGCAACTCTTCCTTCTCAAGGTCCTTACCTTTAAACAAGACTAAGCCACTGAGCCTCTGGGGATTGCCAATCAGAAGGTCACTGGTTCAAATCCCTGTGACGGGGTGAGCTCCCATTGCTCTGTCCCAGTTCCTGCTAACCTAGCAGTTCAAAAGCATGTCAAGTGTAAGTAGATAAATAGGTACTGGTCTGGCGGGAAGGTAAACGGTGTTTCTATGCGCTACTCTGGTTTCGCCAGAAGCGGCTTACTTATGCTGGCCACCTGACCCAGAAAAACTGTCTGTGGACAAATGCCGGGTCCCTCAGCCTTTAAAACGAGATGAGTGCCACAACCCCAGAGTCGTCTGCGACTGGACTTAACTGTCAGGGGTCCTTTACCTTTTTTAGATTACACAGACCTTTAAATAGAGGACCGTCCTTTGCAATGTAGAGGCACTACAAATGCCTTTCCTGAAAGCAGTTCCAAGGGAAGGGGAAGGGAATATATTTCTGACAAATTTTCTCCACACACACTCGAACCACAAGGAAGATTTGATTTGGGTGGCGGAGCCAATGAAGACCACCGAAACTTTCCCCAATTAAATGTAGCTTTTGGATGGGAAGGGGCAGCATTCTTAGGGGCCATGATTGCTTTGAGGAAACAAAAAACAAGGAAAGGTTGGGAAAAGCTGGCATCACCCTTCCTCTTGCTCTGCCTGAGGTGATAGCCTCAGTGACAGGGAAAGGTGGGGAAAGGTCTGAACCCCTCTTCCTCTCCAGCCCATCAATCTCGCCAAGCCCCTAGTTACCATTAGAAAAGTGGCCCTTCTGCTTCTATTTACACACATCTGCAGCTCTGTTACACTTCACTAGTATAATTGAGTCCTTTAAAGCTTTTTATCCTAATCCACACAATAACTCTTCAGAGTTATTCTATCACAACAGGATCAGGTTGGGTTGTTACACTTAAAAAAAAAAGTTTGCTTTTTAAAGGGCTCAAACCTTTTATATTTCTGAAGCAGAAAAGAATTATATGGCAAGATTTTGGTCTGTAAAATGACCATGTGTTATTCTTTAGGAAAAAAATCCCACTCATATGTATCTTTTTACGCTCACTGGTTCACTTTTTAAAGGCCTTGTTACAGCATGCACACATGGAAACATTTTATAGGATCTGGCTGTTAAACAAATTTTCCTGATAGGCCCATGAGTAGGATCCTACATTATTTGAAGTATAGATTGGGTTCTGGAAAAGCTATGCTGACAACATATTTTACCTATTGTTTTAATATGTTGTTGTGAAGAGTGCTCCTGTTTGGGGTTCCATCCAGCTAGCTCTGGCCATTTCCAGGGTAGCTTATTCCATGCCCGCTCTCAAGCTTTCCCCCTAAGAGACACTCAGCATTCTGTGGATGCCTAGCATGCTCAGTCCTCCTCATGTTCTTCTTGGAATTCACAACCCTTGCATGTTGCTTCCTAAAACATTTCATAGTTCTGCAAACCTTGGGGTTCCCTCAAGTCTGCTGATATTGTCTTATGTGTAGTTAGTGCTGTTTCGACAGCATAGGAATCTGTCCTCAGAGATTGAGTATGCTATTAGTGTACAGGGTGGATTTTGATCTTCACCCTGAGTAAAAATTGCTATTGTTGCCTATTCCTCACTTTAAAGAATTTACTTTGTGTGTGTGTGTGTGTGTGTGCGCGCGTGCGTGCGTCCGTCCGTGCGTGCGTGCGTGCATGTGTGCCTCAAATTTCCCACAATGTCAGTATAAAGTGCTTCCCCAAAACACTTAACAGTGAACCAATCTTACCTGGGGGATTTTTGTACATCTTGTAGCAAGCTAGAAAAACTAGCATCAATAACCTGGAGTTCATGTACCAGATCCCATAAAGAAAAGTTCTTATTTCTTCTTTTTCTAGGTAAAGTTTGCCTCTTTTCTGCACAGTTGTGGAATAGAAAACCAGGGACGTAATGGGTTCACTGATGTTTAGACTAGTCGTGTATCCATCATTATAGAATAACAGAATTCACTTAAGCAAAAGCCAGTTAAAGCAATAAACCTTTCAAAAAATAACACACCAATGTAAAACATATCAGTCAAAGCAGAGTCGTATTTAACAATCAATTTTCTGTGCCTGTATCCTGCACTTTTAACACAGTCTCAAATCCAGCTGAAAGCAACCGAGTTGAACCTCCAGCACTGAGGGAACAAAGCAAAATAAAGTCTAATTGACAGACAGCTTGGAATTGACCTTGGGAACAAACGCAAAGGTGTTCTGCATTTTGCAGCTGATTCTTCAGCCATACTGCAGTTCAACTGGAGGCAGGGAGTTGCACTTGGAGAGGTGGCATGAAACAGGAGACATCCATACATGGATATCTGAAGATTTCCCCTGGCTTTCTCTGTGACTATAGCTGATATCAGCATATGACATCCTTCGGCAGCTACTAGGGTACCAATACTTTGGTAGGGCTATGTCAGGTGGCAGGGGAACAACCCCCATGGCAGGTTGCCAGGAACGGATAAGACAAGGAAAAGTTCTTACCATCTGCTTTCTATTCAATATTTACAGAGAGAGGCTTGGAAATGCAGCTTCTTGGAATAATGGCGCTGTCCTGAGAAAATCTCCACCCTGCTTTTCTTCCACTTCCTCATTCATCAACAACACCCGCCCCTTATGGTGGCTGCTCAGGGCCATCTGTCTCTGAGCTCTTTGCTCTCCTACTTTTAAGGCTCAATGGGTTGTGGTAGATGGTGGGTCTGGAATGCTTTCTAGTGACAACATGTCAGCCAGCTGCTCCTGCTCTGCCTCCTCCTGAGAGCCAGTGTGGTGTAGTGGTTAAGAGCGGTAGTCACGTAATCTGGGTAACCGGGTTCGCGTCTCCACTCCTCCACATGCAGCTGCTGGGTGACCTTGGGCCAGTCACAGTCTCTCAGCTCCACTCACCTCACAGAGTGTTTGTTGTGGGGGAGGAAGGGAAAGGAGAATGTTAGCCGCTTTGAGACTCCTTAAAGGGAGTGAAAGGCGGGATATCAAATCCAAACTCTTCTTCTTCTCCTCCTCTCCCATTATTTTCAACTTTCCCCCTCATCTTCCTCTGAGCTGTGACCTCCCTCAAATCCCTGTTGTAATTCTGAACTTTCTTCTTCTCTGGAAGGGTCAGGCTGGGGAGGCGGTCTCTCCACCATTCCTCCTCTGCCCAGTCCCTGACAGGCTACCACTGTTATTTATCCTAGCCCTTCTCCTTTCAAAAATATCACAACCTGGTACTCCAAGGTAGCTGGATCTAGGTTTTCCTCATAGTGCCTTGTTAGTGCTGCTACATCAGATGAATTGTAGGAAATTAAAATGGTGGGTAGACCTTGCCACCCGGCAGGTGTATGGTCACTGCAGACTGTCACCATAACAAGGTAAGCCTACTGGAAGAAAGGGCCTTCTGATGAAGGAGGGGTCCACTTTGGTGAGTGGAGCTAACACTGTCAATGAATTATCACTCACCCTCTCCCCAATATTTGTAAGTCAGGAAGTTCCTCTTGATAAGGTACAGAGGGCAGCAATGATTAAAGCATGTAGCAATGGGGACCATGTACTCTTCTATAGTGTTATGGCTGCCAGAGTGTTCACATCAAAAAGATGGAGATAGATTCAACAAATGTGGACATGTCTTGTCAGACTTCCCAACTGCCACATGGGACAGGTTTTGCTACTATGTGTGAACACAACCTGCATCCCATAAACATGGTCAGTGCTGCTGGTGTTTAACTGCCAAAACAACTAGTTGTATTCCACAACCTGCTGCACCCTAGAGAACAATGTAGCAATCCTTTGTAGCTATGCTTCACAGAAGAAGATTGGGAAGGGAAGGGGAGCTGCCTTTGGGGCAGTCAGTCTATCATTACTAATCTCACTGCAGAACTCCAAAAGTTTCAAGGAAGCCTTGAGCACTCAAAAACACATCTAGCAATTACTGCAATAGATCATGACACCCTGAGCTGTTCTCACATCCATGAATATCTTTACAGAAATTCTGTGAGAGTAAACATGCCCAGAAGAGCCTTTCCATCCCACAACTCTATAATTTTAACTGCCCAGAAAACGCCAAGGGAATCTTACTCTACATCCATATTTTACCTGAACAAAGTTACTAAGTTTTTAACTGTCACTTTCCTACATTACATCACAAAATTCATCATCATCATCATCATCATCATTATTATTATTATTATCATTTGACTTGAATTCTGCAACTGCAGCTACACAAGTTCCTCAACTTCATTGGGCTGAGGCTGATGGCAGTCAGTGTCCATCAACATCCAGAGGCCCACCTCTGCCCTAAATACACTCATTAATAACACCCTGCTCTCATTAAGAGCAATTGACTTTCCCCTTAATAGAAGAGGTGTCTAGATTGAAAACTTGGTTTATCCTAAAATAACTTGGAAGCAGAAGCTGATACTACTGCCTGCCTTGTTCAGTAGAATGGCTTTACTTGAGGGTGGTTGATAGTTTAAAAGAGGAGGCAGAGTCATGGGCAGGATGTGGTCTTGTGCCTGTCGGCAGGAGCCAAACCAATTATGTTTGATGAGTCCTATATCCCTTAATTAGGGCTATAAGTGTTTCAATGGGACTACTAAAAAATAAGTGGTTTAGAGCCTGTGGTCTAAGATGGTTATAAAGATCTCAGCACAAATAAAGAAAATATCAGATGTGTGTCAAGTATACAAATTATGACACGCTGAGCATGTCCAGTGAGTTACTATAAACAATATTTCTTTTCCCTGGTGACTATAATAATAGCACAGTCAGGTAATAATTTCATGCCTGTACTTGAGACACTGGAAAATCTTTCTAATGGGGTAGAACATGGCTTGTGGCTGAGGAAGAGCACACCCCAATCTTTGGAAGACCAGATGTGCAATTAGTGAGAACTACCAGTTAAAAGGGAGAAATGGAGAGATAAAGAAAGGTAAGAAATGAACATGCAGAAATGATCTTCTCAATGCAAAGAAGAGGGTTCAAGTTTCTACAGTTTCATACTTTGTTGGTTACTAAAAAAGAGAAGAAAAGTGAAACATCACCACTTTGCCAACTCACAAAAGGAAGTGTGATTTTAAAACCCACAGGGAGAACCTGTAGTGGCAGCAAAGAATGGTATTTGATCTGTTGAGCACTTTGACCTGTGCTCAAGGATCGGAGCTGGCTGCCAATTGGTTACTGGACCAAGTTCAAGCTGTGGCTGTTGGTAGATGACTTGGGACCAGTTTGCATAAGCCACTGCGCTGCTACGCATGTGACTATTCAGTCCCAGAGTTTGCACTTTAACTAGTGCCACATTTATCCCACATTTGCAAAGAGTCATTCCATTAGTGTGGCAGCACCTCTGCTCTGGAACGCCTGCCTTATGTACATTAGGCAGGAACCTTCACTATACTGTTCTTAGATGCCTGCCGAAAACTTTCTTGTTTTGGCAAACCAGTCCAGACACATGATTCACTTAGATTTGTCTTAAATGTTCCATCACGTCTATCATTGTTTTTAATGATCATTTTATACAGTCAGATGGGCAGGGTACAAATAATAACATTGTTGCTGCTGCTGCTGCTGCTGTTTTTCATTGTAAAGGTAAAGGGACCGCTGACCATTAGGTCCAGTCGTGACCAACTCTGGGGTTGCGGTGCTCATCTTGATTTATTGGCTGAGGGAGCTGGCGTACAGCTTCTGGGTCATGTGGCCAGCATGACTAAGCCGCTTCTGGCGAACCAGAGCAGTGCATGGAAACACCGTTTACCTTCCCGTCGGAGTAGACCTATCTATCTACTTGCACTTTGACGTGCTTTCAAACCGCTAGGTTGGCAGGAGCAGGGACTGAGCAACGGGAGCTCACCCCGTTGTGGGAATTTGAACCGCCGACCTTCTGATCGGCAAGTCCTAGGCTCTGTAGTTTAGACCACAGTGCCACCCGTGTCCCTTTTTCATTGTATTTATATATTTTAGTCTTGTTTTGTAGGTAATTCAACTTGTATGCCTCTTCAAGATTTTTTTTTAAGCAAGTGGTCTACACATTTTCTAAATAAATAAATAAATAAATTTGTGCTGTCTTATGGTATGAAAACAGGTGTGTAGGTGTGTGTGTGTGTGTGTTTCATTAAGTTAGGTAGATAAGTTACACTGAAGTACACATGGCTCTACAAACACTATTCTTATAATAAACCTGTCAAGCTTTGTGAAAATACTATGGCAGCACACTTGCTGCTGCCACACATATTGGGCTGAGGCTTTAAATGAAACCACACTGTCTGTGGCTATATCATACAATAAAAAGGAGGGAATGTTCCCAAGGCCCACAATAGACCGAAAAGCCCTCCATGACACACACAGCTCCAACGTCAGTTCATCGAAATGAACAAGTGTGCGTTTTGTGTTCGCTCAGTGATGCAAAGCTGGTGAATTCCACATTGAGAGGGAGGCAGAAGGTGAGAGATAATGCAGACCCTGACTTGTCAACTGGCCTCCTGGCAGGATCTGATAAGAAAAAGGAAGGCAAGTCACTAGCCATGCCTTTGACCTCTCCACTGTTCACCACAGGAGACAGCATGGGATTCCATCTCTAACCAAGAGAGAGAGTGATTGGATCTGTTTCCATGCTGCCTGTAGAAAGAGTGAAGCCCTTTCCCCTCTGGCCAGCATAACAATGCAGCAGGCTGCTAGAGGAGGGACAGAAAGACTGAGCTGTCCTTTCTCCACCAGCTCACTTGGCTTCTTTTCTGGCTACAAATTAAGAGGCTTCCCTTCGTCCTTGGCCACCGCAGCCATGTGCTTTTACCAGAACCATGATCTGCAAACATGGCATGATAAACATTATTTTTATACCATGGAAATCTTCATCTGTGTATTTCCTCAGCTTGAGCAGCCATCAAAATCACAGGGGCAGGTCATTTGAGATCTCTAGGTATTATTACATTTATGGGGATTGCACTCTGCTGTCTATATAAATGAATGAATGATTCCAGCAACACAATCTCCCACAGAGATATGACAGCATTTGGATTAGATCTGGTGGAATTTCATCTCCCGGTTCATCAAAACACACATAAAATCAGATGAACTGGGGTTAGGAATGTGCTTCTATAGCAATCTTTAGGGAGGCCCTAAGGAACAATGGTGATCTGTACCCATTTGGACTGTAAACTGCTGTGACAGCAGCAGAATTTACTGAGGGTTGAACCTGGAAGGCTTCACTATTTGTTCCCTGCTTAAAATATTGTTTTACCATTAGATCAATAGCTTGGAGTTAAACTGAAATGTTCACATTTTGTAATCTATCGGTTGTGAAGAGAGGACTTCAATGTTCATTCCCCAACTAGTTGGATTAAACTGTCCACCCTAAACATATATTTATTAAAAAGTAAGTGCCCTTTAGTTCATTGAATTTACTCCTAACTAGGTATGCACAGGATTGCAGCCCTAGTGAGGGTTTCCCGCCCTCCATGAGCAAACTTGTTCCTTCTGCGTATTCATCACGTTCCTTCTCAGTTTCAGAAAGCTGTAGACAACATGTTTAAAATTGCAACAAGGGTATTAGTTACAAGAAGAAGATTACTGAGTTTAAAGGAAGGATGGACTGAAATTCATCAAGCATTTTACCCCCTGGAATGTATCCCACTTTACAGAGCATAGTTCTCTATTTGTGGGGGAGCTGTTCTGTCTAGGTTAAGGATAAAGAATCCTAAGAAAGGAGAGCAGGGGACTTGAAGCTTCCCATCAACTATCAATAGCTGAACGCAAATTCACACTGCGTCACACTGTGGTGACATGTATTATACTTCTATTTATAGTAATCATCTCTAAATTTGCATATATTCATATCAATTTGTACCAGTAATTTCCCATTGCAAATCTATGCTCGCTTTCGTACATTTCCATATTGCATTTCCTTTTTTATGATGGGTAAGTGGTGACCCTGCTTCCTTAGAAACAATTGTTGCTGAAGAACAATTTTTCACCAGCCCTACTGTAAAGGGGGATCGGACCTACGTTAGGTCCAACCCTAGCCAAGAGGGCTAGGTCTGTCAGTGGTCTGTTAGCCATGACAGGTAAATGGAACATACATGTTTACTGGTAGTATACCTCTGCAATGAAAGTCACTGGGGAAAATAATCATAAAGGGGAGGTTTCTTCCCTTCCCTAGAAGTATCAGGATGACCAATGTCTGGGAAAGAATAGGAACCTCAAAGTAGTATTGGTCTAATCCTTCCAGAAAGGTTCATCTAATGCCCTTCTTTTCTTACTAATCCAAGGAGACTTATTGTGCCCATTTTGTAAACTGACAGGGTGTAATATATAACTGCTGAATTTCTCTTAGGTTTGCTGTGAGAAGAATATCAACATACTGGTGATGTTGTTTCCGGGTATTCATTAGACATTTCTACCATTGCTATTCTAGGCTGCATCAACAGAAGTATAGTGTCCAGATCAAGAGAATTAATAGTGCAGCTCTATTCTGCCTTGGTCAGACCGCACCTGGAATACTGTGTCCAGTTCTGGGCACCACAATTTAAGACAGATATTGAAAAGGTGGAACATGAGCAGGGAAGAGCAGCCAAAATGATAAAGCAATGGGAAACCAAGCCTTATGAGGAACAGTTGAGGGAATTGAATATGTTTAGCCTGGAGAAGAGGAGACTGAGAGGAGATATGATAGCCATCTTAAAATATCTAAAGGGCTGTCACATGGAAGATGCAGCAAGTTTGTATGCAGCTGTCCCATATGAGAATTGAACCTGCAATCTTGGCACCAAGCTTTGGTAAACTATAAGTGACAGGTTTGCAGGGTAAATGAACAACACCTATCTACTGTCTACCCAGACACATTCATGAGTATGATCTGAATGATATAAAGAGCTCAGCTGATAATGATCCTGTGTATACAAACTGCTATAATGAAGTGGAACAATTCATATCTACTGCTTTGAATTGAAAGCATTCTTTATTTGGAAATATGTGGCTACTGCTCTCTGGGTGATTATGTTGACAAAACGTCCATGCACATAAACATTTGACAGAGATCTGAGGATCTGGGGAATGAGCCAATCATCTCCTAAAGCAAATAAGGCTGTACAAATACAGGGGGAGGAAAAGGTTATTTGGCAAAAGTTTGGGGACAGATGCATGCAGCCACACTGACCAATGAAATGCTGGAATAGTAAGGACTATCAGTTGCCCAGATAGTTGCTCATGATCATTAACACATCAGATATAAATTCCAATTACAGTCAAGGAGACTGCTTTGGATTAGGGAAGTAGCACATGCTGTCCATTCATGTATACGTGAGTGTGTGTTTGTTTGTGTGTATGTCCTGCAGTTGTTTGTCTAGAAATACTGGATACAGGATTTTACTATGGGTCCCTTAAAACTGGTGCTGCTTGGGTTTTTTTGCAGGTTGAAATATACTCAGAGTCACAAAGTGATTTCATGCTCTTTATTCAGCTCATAGTGGTGAGGAGGGATGAATGAATGTCCCCTCAAAGTATCTGCTTTATATACATTATTTACACAATGGGCTGCACATGATTGGCTAATTTCGGAATTCTACTGTAAGCCAATCAGGTTGTGGATTCACTTCTATCTGGAGCATGATTGGGTGGTTCCTGCCAACCAATCATACTGCTGCATTGTTCTCGGACCAATCAGGCTGCTGTATTCTGAATCCTATTGTTCTAGGACCAATCAGACTGCTGCAGTTTGGAGCCTATTCAACTCATTACATAACACAGGTGTTTTCTGCAACATGCCATAGATGCCATAATAGTGCATAAGTGGTGGATTTACAGTATACTGGATCATCTACACATCATTCAGCTTCATCAGATTATTGCCACCTGCTGGGGCACTCTTGCAATATCCCACAACCAAAACAAGAGAACAACAACAAAACCCCTGATCCCACAATATTTGTGGTATTATAAAAACTTACAGGATTTCAGCAGGAAGTTACAGGACATGCACTGACTGGGAATGAAGCAGTATGTCTTCCCCAAAACTTTTTCAGGTACAAAATTGCTGAAAGCGGGATTGCACATAACAGCCTTGATGTCATGAGCACAAGTAATCATGAACGCAGAATAAAGAGGATGTCTGTAAGGGCCCTAACATGGAATAACAAGGCAAAAGCACACTGAGCCCTCTCTTGAATCTAGCCTTACTTAAACATCTCAGTCTATGAATGGTAGTGCGGCTTCAGTCCATCCTTGTTGGCTCCTCCCTTCTCAGTCAACAAGCACTGAACAGGACTGGTGAAGAGGAAAAACCAACCCCATGGAATGGGCCAGTGTGAGTCATCCATGTGTTGTTTTTGTCTTAACCAACCGCTTGCCAAGAGCATTCTCCCCTCCCCTCTTTCATCCCAGTGCTAAGCAAAACACGGTGCCACCTGCCAGAAGCTGTGCTTCAGATGATGCAAGATATCAAAGAATCCAATGGCATCTTAAAAGCTAACAAATGTATTGTGGCAAAAGGCCGTTTAAGCAAGAGTCCGCTTTGTAAGATATTTGATACATAAAGTGGTTTGGAAATTATTAGGCACAAATACGTGTGTGTGTATCCACACACACAGTAGGAAAAACAGTTTTATGTTTTATGGTAAAATAATTGCAAGC
Source organism: Podarcis tiliguerta (assembly GCF_965153285.1). Taxonomy (NCBI): domain Eukaryota; kingdom Metazoa; phylum Chordata; class Lepidosauria; order Squamata; family Lacertidae; genus Podarcis; species Podarcis tiliguerta. The sequence continues at coordinate 48,291,948 of NC_139536.1, forward strand.
AATTATATTGTATGATACAATAAAGGTTGGATGTCCCAAGATAAATACACACATGAAATATCCTATTTCAGCTGCTTAATAGCACCAAAATCTTTCCTTTCAAGGCATACTCATATTTTCTAATGCCAGTCAATGTCTAAAAACCTCCATCATCTGGTAACTCTTCAGTGGCCCACAGAATCCTGTTATTGACCTCAGCCTTCTTAAGGTTCCAGTGAATAACCTTAAACTTTACAAATAATCCTCCTTCCAAGAAGTCACATCAGAAACCGAAGCACTAATGGTGCATGGTACATTGATTTTAATAAGAAATGGAAAGCACATGTTGGTGTACTCACATTACAAGCCCATCTAGAGGCCTTTTTTCTTATGGTTTATCCAGGCGATGGATGCATGCACAATCCCAATGGCTTTTAAGTAGGGGTGTGCATCAGATTCAGAGCCAGAGCTGGATGTTTCAGGGAGATTTGGGGCTTGACATAAGTGGAGCAAGTTCCTTATGAGAAAGCACAAATCAAAGCAGGGACCCCTGAAACACTTAGTGTTGGCTTGGCAATTCAGACACCCCAAAATGCTGCAGACAGGCATCTGTTAAAAACAAAAGCAATGTCTCGATGGGATGAGGGAGAGCTTCATTGTGACTGATAAGCCAAGTTTGTTACCAGAGGGAACACAGGTGGCCCAGCCCAGCCCACCTGAGGCGAAAAGAGGATGTGCTTCCCCTCCTCCCGTTAGGCCATGCCAGAAGATGCAGCTGCCGGTGGTGGTAGGGGCAGACAGGGCCCCACCCCACAAGATTCCATCATCCAAGGTGGCTGCTTCAGTTTACCTCATGAGCGGGCCGGCTCTGAGAGGGAATAGTTTCTACTCAGAAAGCAAATCCCTTTCCATTCTTCCCCTGTCTCAAATCAACTTGAAAGGGGACTGGCACAAAAGCCCCTGGCCCTATTTGAGACTTGGCAGCTTTCTTGCCTTTCTCTTGTCTGAAGTTTTCATACCAATTGCCCACCACAAGACGTATAGGGAGATGAATCTTTTATGAATGCCACCTAAAAGTGTAATGGCTGACCTTATGGGAAAACAACTGCACCTATTGCTCTGAAATTTGGCAAGATCTGTGCCCTCGGAAGGGGCGACCTAAGCTGGCTAAAATCCCATAAAATTCTGCCCCCAAACTCTATACAGTGGTACCTCGGGTTAAGAACTTAATTCGTCCTGGAGGTCTGTACTTAACCTGAAACTGTTCTTAACCTGAAGCACCACTTTAGCTAATGGGGCCTCCCGCTACCGCTGCACGATTTCTGTTCTCATCCTGAAGCAAAGTTCTTAACCCGAGGTACTATTTCTGGGTTAGCGGAGTCTGTAACCTGAAGCATCTGTAACCCGAGGTACCACTGTACATTAAAACAGTTATAAATGAACTCTCTCTCTCTCTCTCTCAAGCCCTTTGAAGACAAAGGGGGAGGCTTATGTGACTCATGGAGCCAACAGGGTGGGATATTGATCTTTTACCAGCTTTAATCACTCCTGATTTGATGGTTGCTGTATCAAATAGCTGCTGTAACCAGAGGAGAGGGAATGGATTTCCTCCCCCCACCATGCTTCAAATAGCCACAAAGTTTAAGTCTGCATCATTTGAAGGCAATGCCTTGAAAAGTAAGAAGGTTTATGTTTTTATTAAACAATAAAATCGTATTCTTCAGTCAACCTTCAAAAACACCTGGAGCCTTAATCAATCTGTTATCGATAGCATGTGTCCCACAGTTCATAGCCAATGTTCACTAGCCACAATCATTGGGCACTGAAATAATAAAATCTACCTCATATGCAGATGGAAGATCCTATACCACAAAAACGTCACATTCATGCCAAGAAGAGAAACCCTTTGGATTCTCTGGCTGATGCAAGACTGTGGGGAGAACTTTGTTTCAGTTTTGGCTTCCAAGAAGTCACAAGCAATATAAAATAGAACCAACAACTCTAACCAGCTGGATTGTAGCTTATGCTTTAGGAACACATTGGACACACCACATCCTTATCTTTGTTCCCATCTGTAGCACATATGCATTTTTTATTAGGTATGTGACAGCTGATGGGATGGGTGAAATCAGAGATCGCAAACTCTTGGAGATGGAAAGATTTGGAAGCCGGGTGATCATGATGCCACAGTTCATAGTGAAGGGTAGCAGAGAACAGGGAGCCAGGAGATGAGTTCTCTTTGTTCCTTGGAAGTCATGCATGAGTCTGTATTTTCTTTCCAGTCATCAAGGGTTTCCTCTTTGCAGGAAATGCCACAAGTAGCAAGCAGCTCCAACGAATGGCTGAAAAGGGGGGATACATCTGGGTATGTGGAAAGTGGTGGCATGTTCAACTTTTGGATTGCCAATGTTTACTGGCCCGGTTCCTGTGTCTGACACACAGCAGAGGAAACATTACCCATGAACTTATTCCATGCCAGGAGACGCTTCACTTGGCTTAGTTTCTAGATGTCAGTGGTTTTTGTTAAAAGCACAAAGCAAGACCCTATATGATTAACATAAGCAAGGTGACCAGAAACAAAGGAGGTCAGGGTTCCTGTACCTTTTACAAGTGTGTATAAGAGGGCACTCCAGAAAGAACATATCTCCTCACCTCTGCACATCACATTTTACCTGCAAAAATTCCATCAGCCTTTTCATCTGGCTACCTTAACCACATATATGTGCTGTATATTCAAATACAGATGGCATTGCCTCCTATGTTCTGGGAGAGGTTCTCTTCACTTTTGTTTTTTAAACTGTTCCCTGCCATTCTCTCATCTATCTGTTGTTGCCTCTTTGCCACGCATTTTTCTTTGTTAGGTCTCCTTTCCGGAGTAATCCCAGTCGATCAGGGAACACATGGTGCTCCATGCTATGGACAATTTGAGATTGCCCCACCAAAGAAATCTGTGCTACAAAGACTGCAGTTAGCGTTGGAATCAAGCAATATCTAGCAAGATAATCTGAGGGCTCTCATGGCTTTTCTCTTCATCTTACATGTTAAGACTCCAGGTGAAGAAGGAAGCAGGAAATACACATTTATAGCCCAGTAAAGAGATTCTAGCAAGAGTATTTCAAAAAGCTCATCAGAAGTTGTCCAGTAGTCATGCATGGCTAAATTTCATCTATCCTTTGTAGAAACTAGACCATGCTTCTATTTTCTATCTTGTTTCTGCTTTTCAAGGCAGTCGGAAACTAGCCATCATGTGCACCAATAGCTATGCTCAGTTAAAAATCTCTTCCACATTAAATGTTCCTTAGAACAAAAGATTTACACAAAACAAAACTGAAGATAGTACTGTGGAAAATTGAGTACTTTCCCCTTAAGAAGTGAGATTTCCTTGTTTGATTTTGGTAGATAAACCTCCATGTCACATAAAGATGATGTTGGCAAGAACACTGCTCAATGAGCGTCACCCTGAGGTTAACAAAATTCAGTCTTTGACTCTATTATACATATTAGTGACTGGTTATGTATTTCCATGTATATGTTTCAAGATCTTGAGCTGCCTTCTTGCCCCACCATTTGCGGGCAGAAAATGCTTAATGCAGTTACAAATTGATTGTATTGTGCAAATCTTTTGTAAGCCGATTTGAGAGCCTCTTGGGGCTATCAAGTGGCAAAGAAGTATTTTAAATAACAAATAAAATTGTATAAGAGGTATGTGTCTGTTTTCCCATTTAGCCTTAATTTTCCTCTTGAGGTTTTGCCTTCATGATTGCAGGATTAGATGTAAGATTCTAATAGTTGGTACAATATGCCTTCCAAGAAGCAAATGGATTCCCCTTTTCAAATTTAAATGAACATGAATGGTTCAACTGGTAATGTTAGTTTGTAATATACTACAATCATGGCTTTTGTCTGTCCTGTAAATTACCTGTCTTTGTAAACCATTTTGAGCACAATGCAATTGGAAAAGGATATATACAATAAATTGACTGACTGACTGTGAATTTGGATGGTGGCTCAAGAGCATGAGACTCTTAATCTCAGGGGTTCGAACCCCACATTGGGCAAAAGATTCCTGCATTGCAGGGGGTTGAACTAGATGACCTTGTGATCCCTTTCAACTCCAAAATTCTATGATTCTAAAACATGTTCTGGTAATAATCATGAACTAGTGACATCAATGAGACTATCCACAGGTAATGGTTTGAAGGCTGGTATGTCTTATAGTCATCCTTTTTAAAAAAATAAATTTCATTTTCTCATTTTACAAATATTTTAACCAAAAACCAAAAACTTTACAAAATCATTCTGCATTTCCCTCGACTTCCCTCCCCTCCTTTCTGCGGTTACTTAGTTTATATATTTTTGTTACTGCATATCTAGTTCAAGCCTGTTTACTAATTTCCCCTTCGTATTCCCTTTTAATTATTTCTTACTGCATGTATGTTGTCAGTCCTGCTAATGTTTTGAGTTGTTTACAATACGTCTTCAATTAGTCAATAATTCCCCTCCCCATTCTGTTTTAAAAAGTCCCTCTTCTTTCTTTCCTGTTCTTCCTGTAAGTTTCACCATTTCTGTGTATTCCATCAATTTTAATCGCCAGTCCCCCTTCCTTGGAGCTGTTTCTTCTTTTCATCTCTGGGCATAAATCATTTGGGCAGCTGTAGTAGTGCACATAAATATTTTTTTCTGTTTTTTTAGTACCTCTCCACCAATTATACCTATAATAAAAGCTTCTAGTTTTATAACAAAAGTTATCTTCAACATTTTTTTCATTATGAGTCATTTCCCAGATACCCTCCTTCTACTGGTATCTGATTCCAAGTTATATATTTTTGCTAATTTGGTGGGAGTCAAATACCATCGATACATCGTTTTCATATAATTTTCTGTTATCACATAATACGCTGTAAATTTCAAATCCACTTTCCACAATCGTTCCCATGCTGCCATTTCAATATTATGTCCTATATCCTTTGGTCATGTCTTATAGTTATCCTTGATTTGCCTTTTCCTAATGCTGATGTCTTAAAGTTCTTCCAAGCATTACATTCTCCAATCTGCTGAGCAGCAGGTTACATATGGTCACCACGGCCTTTTAAACAAATGAATTTAGCGTTTCTCTGTACACCTTCCAGCAATCAGGCTCTTCTTTTTTGTTTGTCTCTCTGCAAAGGAAAGTGCCCCAGGGTGGACTTTTAAATCCTCTATTTGACACTGATTTAATTGCTGTCAAATAAAAAGAAATGAAACTTTACTGTCCATATGATTAGGACATGGAAGGCTTTCAGTTACTCATTGCTCCTGCTGAACCAATAGCCAAGTGTTTTGGAACTGATGCATACAAAGGAATTTCGCTTTGTGGATTTTGCCTCAGGCCGCCGGGATAAAAGACTCTAAAACTCTTGATGTGGATTTAATACTTGAAGAACCTGGTATTTCCTTCTCTTAGGTAGAAACATAAGCCTCAGGTCGAGTCTGCACATTCAGTGAAATGGGATGGTAGAGTGGGCCCTGCCACTTCAAGCTGCAGGTAGAAGATGTATCGAAGATGTAGAATATATGCTTTAAAACACTGCCCCACTGCCCAAAGTGTTTTTATTGAAGGGGGGGTGCTAGCACTGAGGCCCAGCAGATGTCAAGGCAATAAACAACTATCTTACTTTTAGAAGACATCTGAGGGCAGCCCTTTTTAGGGAATTTTTTAATGTTTGATGTTTTATTGTGTTTTTAATATTCTGTTGGGAGCTGCACAGAGTGACTGGGGAAACCCAGCCAGATGGGCAGGGTATAGATAATAAATTATTATTATTATTATTATTATTATTATTATTATTATTATTATTATTATTACAGAACTGGGAGAAAAGTTCTGGAATTGTTTTCTACTTCTCATATAGCTTGAAATACTGAAGAGCATTAAAATGTGGCACCCTCCATCCAATCACAGTCTGGCATGGTAGTTCGTTCTACTTGAATGTAATAATACAGTCATACTTCTGGTTGTGAACGTGATCCGTGCAGAAGGCACGTTCACAATCTGCAAAGTTCGCAGACTGAAGCGCGCGTCTGCGCACATGCGTGATGCAATTTGGCACTTCTGCACTTCTGCACATGCGTGTGACGTCATTTTGCACTTTTGCACATGTGCAAGCTCTGAAACCCAGAAGTCCGCAACCTGAAAACACACAACCCGCAGCATTCGTAACCCGAGGTATGACTGTACCTCAGAATTCTGCCATCTTCTACCAACCAGGGTTCCTTTTCATATGTAGGAGCTTTCACAGTACATCTGCACACATGAAGTACATCAAATGGGCTTTCACTGGGAAAGTGGTGCACAGGGGACAGAGAGCTGGCCTGGCCTGTGCAACCTCACGAGGCCAATGCATATTTATTCAAAGTGAGCGGTGTAGGTGTCATTCTGCTGTGTCTATAGACTATGCAATACAACAGAATGCATTGCATAAAGAATTTCCCAAACTTATTGCCATCTAAGTTCAAGATTCCTCAAATTTAGTTTGCCAGACTTGAAGTAAGATATCTTGGCTATCTTGGGAGATACTGATAATGACATTTCCAGGCAGCCTTCTTTTTATAAAAAGCTTAGCTCACTTGGATGAATTTTAAGTGGAAATTATTTTAAAGTGTCTTATCTAAATATGGTCATTGCTGTTTTTAAAATTTGTCCATCTACTTTTTTGATTAGCCAGAATTTGTGATGTGTAGAAAATTTCTTCCACTTTTTTTCGAACCATTCTCCATCAATTAATGGGGGGGGGGGGGATGTATTCAGGGATTATCAAGGTTTTTGTGTGATTCTTTTTTATCTTTGTAATACTGTTCAATTCACATTAAAATCTATGTCTGTATCTATATATGATAGATTATTATTTTTTTGCTGAAATTCACATAGATGGGGTACAGGGTTTTTGCTGTGCTGTTCAATAGGTTTGCAAGTGTACTTCCTTTTGTTCCACAAATCAGTTCTCCAGTGATCTGCATTCTGCAGCCTTTGCAAGTGTCCAGGCATAGGCAAACTCGGCCCTCCAGATGGTTTGAGACTACAATTCCCATCATCCCTGACCACTTGTCCTGTTAGCTAGGGATGATGGGAGTTGTAGTCCCAAAACATCTGGAGGGCAGAGTTTGCCTATGTCTGGTCCAGACCTTCCAGATAACCCCGTTATTTCTTCATCGGGGCTTTTCTGTAAGCAAGGGAAACCAGGAAAGCTGCCTAGCATGCACCCCACAGCTGTTATCTGGACTGCTGCAATGTACTATATGTGGGACTGCCCTTGAAGGTGGCCTAGAGGCTACCACTGGTGCACAAAGTGGTTGCTAGGCTGGTAAGTGGAACAGCCCAATAAGGGCTGGTCCTGAAAGACCTGTGCTGACTGCCAGTGAGCTACTGAGGGATAAACTGAGGTGTTAGTACTACCAGATAAAGTCCTAAATGGCTTGGGACCCAAGTACCTAAAAGAGCACATTCCCAAATACCCACCATCCCAAGATCAGCAGGTCAGGCCATGTTGGTGGTGTCAATCAGAATTTGAAAACATTCCAGTTAACCCAGGTGCATTTGGTGGCTGAATGACACTGTTCCTGGAAAGCCTAAGATCACTGGATGAGAGAATGTTTCTCATTGTTTTTAGAAGGCTTTTAAATCCTTCTTAATTTTAATGAGTCTGCCACCTTCGGCTTGTTGAGGAGGAAGAGAGGAATATAAATTCAACTTTTAAAAAATCAGTGAAGTCTTTTATTTTGAAAGAAATCAGTGTGGAAAAAGGATGAACTTCCCTTAAAAACAAAACTAAAACTTCCCTTAAAAACAAAACTGAGATGTGCACCAAAGTGCTGGAAAAATGTGCCCACCATCCCTCAACCATGTTACAATGATAAGGAACAGAGAAGGAAGAGCAATAACAGAAGCCTCTTTTACACAAGGAGGAAACTTGTGAGAAATTGGAATATAGTTTTTTCCTCCCACAAGGCTACCTGAGACTGGGCCTTTACCCAGGGGTTGTTTAAATCTTGATTTTGGACCACCACACAGGTTGTTTGGATCTTGATTTCTGACCCCATGTTTTGGCAAGGAAAGAATATAGTCAGATCTTTACTGTGATTTATGGCAAAACATGTCTGCCACTGTTTTGAAGCATTGCACAAACAAAAAAAATATGTTTTTAATATTAGTTGCTGTCTAAGGATGACCAAATACTGATCATTGACTGAGTGGAGAATCAAACTCTCTGAAAATCAGGAAATGCCATAAGGGTCAGTGCACAGGGCAAAGCAAAGTTCATGTTGCATTTAGATCACACATACACCCTGGAAACAGTTTAAAGAACCCTTGAGATAATGCATTCGAAATATTGTATCCGTCAAGCATCTGGAAATCTGGATATAGGAACCAAAAACATCAAGGCTGACTTAAAATACGATTCCTTGTTTTCGAAATCTGAGATCATGCTCCACTCGCATTTTCTGCTATTTTTTCTGGAACGTGAAAAGCTGCATGAAATATGATTTCTATTAAAGATGGGAACTGTTTAATACAATTGAGTATCTCCCAAACTAATGATATGAATACTCTGCTATACCCAATGAGTCACTCAAAAGTACTTCACACAAAACATTTTGAGCTGTTCTAATCACCCCTAGGTGTGAATTGGCTAATTACAGCTGTATCTGTAATTGTGATAGGGTTTGTACATCTGAGAGCATATCTGGGGACAATGGGAAATGGATTGTTCACATGGCTAGAAAATGTTTTGCATGAACTGGTCACAGCTCAGGGATATTCACATTCACAAACAAAACAGAGGTTTGCAATAACACTAATGAAAATACTGTGACCTTTTCTCAGAGATCCTATCCCAGCAACTATCCCTCATATATAAACACGTCGATACAGTACACTAATTTGAAAGTGTTCTCAGAAGATAAAGTTAATTTGGCTGCTGAGACCATATTAAGGCAGAGCTCCAGAATCTGAGGTGGCTTCCCATCACTTCATGCAAGGCTAGCTGTGAACCAGGAAGAGGGTCAATATACACCAGGCAGCTTAGTTTGGTCAGATTCAAATACATCTCCATTGACAAACATTTAGGTTTTCGAATGCTGTAAACCCAGAAGTAAATGCTTCGGTTTTCAAACATGCCTCAGAAGTCAAACATGCCACATGGCTTCCACTGAGTGCAAAATCCTGAGGCCTAGCTGTCAGCTATTGAGTTTTCAGTTTTCAAACGTTTCAGAACTCAAACGGCCTTCCAGAATGTATTACAGTGGTGCCTCGCAAGACGAAAAGAATCCATTCCACGAGTCTCTTCGTCTTGCGGTTTTTTCGTCTTGCAAAGCAAGCCCATTAGCGGATTAGCGCTATTAGCAGTTTAAGGGCTATTAATGGCTATTAAAGGCTTAAGGGATTAGCGGATTAGCTGCTAAAAGGCTATTAGCAGCTTAGCGCTTTAGAAAAAGGGGTTGGGGAGCGGGGGAAAAACTCAAAAATCGCAAGACATTTTCGTCTTGCGAAGCAAGCCCATAGAGAAATTCGTCCTGCGAAGCACCTCTGAAAATGGAAAACCCTTTCGTCTTGCGGGTTTTCCGTCTTGCGAGGCATTTGTCTTGCGGGGCACCACTGTATGTCTGAAAACCAAGGTACCACTTTATACGCTTTCAGAGTTGATGCTAAATACATCACTTCTGGCAAATGAGCCACCATAGGGCCAAAAAAAATTGTGCCCCAGGATTTTTAGACTCGTCTACCCATGTACTATCTGAAACCAAAGTGACGCATTGGTTACCAAATGTGAATCTTTTTACAGCTCTCCTAGCCCACTAGATAGGATTGGGGAAAGGGACTAAAGTGCAGTGTCACCAGTAAAGCTTTTAAAGGTAGCAACAGTGTTGGAGATGCCCAACCGTTTCTTGGCTTCTAGATCCACAAATGAATTGAGAATGGGACCCAACAATACCCCATAAAAGTAGAATTAAATAAACAGGGGAAAGGGAGGCTTGAGCTCAGGTTTTAACTTGAAATATAGAACTGGGTCTTGAATGTGCAACTTACATTCGGTTATTGCCTTCAAAGAAGGTGGCATGCCATCTCCACATCTTTCCTACCTCGTTTGAAAATAGAAATGGGGGTTGAGGTGAGTGCCACGCTTGAAATGAAATATGTCCTGAATGTGCACACTAAATATCATTGAAGATGTGAGTTGATCTGGGGTTCATAATTTGGATTCGTTTCACTAGGAAATTGAGGTTTGCAGTTAACCTAATGAAAATATTGTGACTTTTTCCTCACAGAACCTGTGACCCAACAACTATCCTCTATATTTTAAAAAAGAGTCTAGGGAAAAAATACAATTGTACATTTTATTGTAGAAGTTTAAAGATTAGCACGTCGGTACATTTGTAGACCTCATCAAGTAGATCACCTACATCAAATTACAAGCTATTAGCTCAATAGGTACCATTTTAATTCTCCATAGAAGTTTGAGAATTATAGTAATGAAGCCCTTTCTCTTTTTCTTTGGCTACTCTGCTTAACTAAAGAAATGGCCCCATACTTCTTTAACATACTCCCTCTCTCAAAACTCCATTGCTGTAAGAAATGTGATTTATGAAGAGAAAATGCATTATTTGATGATCAGACTTCCTGTGCAGAGTTCATATTTGCAGCTAAAATTAAAGAAAAAATATCATCTGGGTGGAATCCATCAAAATGACTGACAAGCTTGAACAGCTATTCCCATGAGGCTACTGTTCAAAACAGAACTCTGTTAGGTTAATTCAAGGGGGGTAATAATCTGCCTTACTGGTTTATATCCCTGGGTAAATAAAGACCTTCTTAGTTTTAGCCAAGCATGCATCTCTTAAGACTAGTTGATGATAATAATAAAAATAATTTTATTATTTATACCCCGCCCATCTGGCTGGATTTCCTCAGCCACTCTGGGTGGCTCACAGCAGAATAGTAAAAACATGATACTCTTACTGAAGCTAAACTCACCCCATGTCTCCCCACACCCATTTCCATGTGCAGGCATGGAGCAAGATTCAGAAAATATGTTAACTTTTAATCATTTTACTGCATACACACCCAGCTATATATATGTGTGTGCGTCTGTCTGTGTGTGATAAAATGTAATAATATGTAATATGTAATAATATATTATGTAATAATATCCCATTTTTCTTTTGCCATGGAACCCAAAGCAATGAATATGGTTCCCAGGCAGTCACATATTCATTCAAGTGCTGACCAGCACCTCCTTAGCTTTGGTAAGTTACCTGTGCCTTCCTACTAGATCCTTTCTGCATTACTGTGCATCCCTTCTTGAAAATAGGCTTGACAAAGAGCGGCTCTCTGCTCACATGCCCAAGCGGAGGAATTCCCTCTCGCTAGAGATCCAGCAGGCTCCTTCTCTGATGTAGTTTCTATTTCTTGGAAACTTGTCTCTAACATTCCAGCAAGCTTTCAAGCTGAACGGAGCCTAATCCTTCCAGACTGCCTCTTGTTTAGTAACTTTTTGCTGTATTGAATTTGTTCTTTATTTCTGTTTCTTTCTTTCATTCTTTTTTATATGAATTCAGCCACCTTGGACTTCACTACTGAAAAGGCAACATGGAAATGTTTTCACATATGAAAGGAAAGGGAATAAACAAACAGCAAAAGGTTTATCACTGTGAAACCTCTCTGGTACTCTCTGGTACTTGGAGAGAGTGCTTGGATTCTCTCTCAAATGCCTCCAGCTTTTTCCAGTGTGCTTTCCCTACCTTCCCCCAAGCTCTCATGACCTGAAACATTTTAGACTGATGATGCTCAGCATGCCACCACAGAGACAAATCCTGGTGGCATTGCCCAGGCATGTGTTCCCTCAGCCAGCCATGGATGGAAGGGAGTAGATTTTTCCCAGGCAGCTGCCAAGCCTACTGCTGCCTCTTGGGCTTTAGCCGTTCCTGGTCTTACTTTACTTCTCTGCTGCTTTTCCCAGCCTAGGCAAATTCCAAGCCTTAGTTTTTGGCTTGTTTTGTGTCACCTGACTGTGCCACTGCACCGCTCTCCTTCCTTACAGGGGGACAACTGGTTTTGGGTGTTCCTAGTGTGAGCCTAGTTTAATGTGGGCGTACGAGAGTAGCCTAGGATGTTTGAGAAAACCACACGGGAGTTAGGTGCATCCAATGGACACAGAAGATTCCCCTATGATGTCTACTGCATTAGAGATGTTTGATCTGTGATGCTCCACTTCTGTGGATCTTTCAGGTATTTTGCTGCGCTTCTGCACAGCTGGATGTTTTCCAAAGTCTTCAGCAAAATTATGCTGGTGCCAACTGTTCTGTGGTTCTGGCGATGAAGAATTCCATTTTGTATTTCAGATTCTTAGGTCACGGAGCTTTAGTTCAAAGTCTAGTGTTTGCCAGGTTTGGTGGTGGGTGACTGAGAATGGGATGCAGATGCTTGCAGACCCCACCTGTGAGTAGGAAATCATGTTGTTCTCGGGCTCCCTCCAGTGGCTGATTTAGGCAATATCGCAGATGTCAGTCACATTTCACACCCTTTCAGAAGTTGAAGCAACAACATTTTACTGTCCTTACTAAATGGTGCTGTGAAACACTGCTTAGAAATGCTGAGTGCAGATGGACCTCGGACGTTCAAACCCCAAGAACAGTCCCATCACAAAATGTAGGAGAGGCAGTGAAAAATAATGCAGATCACATGTAAAGAAATAGTCCTTCAACCATTAACAACAACACATTTGTTGTTGGACACATTCAAGTCCTTATTTTATGCATTCAACCTGGCATTGCATAGGGTTCATAGATAACTTTTATGATTATATGTAAGCAACAAGATGTCTCCAACCCTGAAGCAAGGAAGGACACACTCAGGCCTTGATCCAGGGATAATCCAGCATTCTGGTGCAGTGTGCTGATAGTAATATGTGGATAATAAGCCACTCCAGACACCATTGCACAGATTAAACTACAGACTTCATTGCTGATAACCAACAGTCCTCAAATGGCCTTTTTATTTTCATTTTTAGCAGACATGCTGAAGTCTATGCTGCAACATTAAAACTCCCATGAGGACTATTCCTCAATAGCCTTTTAATATTGTAATGAAGTTGTCTGCTTTAGGATAGAATGGTAAAATCCTGCTCTGTTTTCTCTGCAAAGCATTCTAGGCTTTTAAAGCTTAAGATGCAGAGGCCAGCAAAATCATTTGATTCAGGGGAGATCTTCATTTCACTTTCAGGATTGAGATGCACAGAAAAGTCAACACAGGAAATGCTCTCGCACTCAGTAAAACTTATCTTAGCTTTGTTGAAACTAGGTACTTTGTCCAGATCCCACCAAGAAGTCCCAGCCAGAAGTATTTACTGCTCTGCATAATCCACACAAAGCACCTCTCCGCTTTCTGCTGCATCCTCAATAAAGTCTCCTTTCCTAAATTAGTGCAGGTTGTGTCAGCATCCCACGAGCCTACTTTGTTCTCCTGAAAGCTTCTCCCTAAAAGTTAATCACTGCCATCTGCTTAGAAGGTGGCTTTTACTGCCTCAGGTAGGGAGAGAGAGAGAGAGAGAGAGAGAGAGAGAGAGAGAGAAGACTGCAAGGCAAGGCTAATGATTAAGAATGTGCGAACAAGTTGAGATAAGGACCCATTGATCTTAGCTAGGCTTGTTGGCCGAATGGTCTTGTAGGTTTCAGGTTTTCCAAGCACTTCTGCTCTTCCTGTCCTCAGATAGAACTGGAAGCAAGAAAAACCAAGAGACTAAAAATGGTTGCTTCTGCGGTAGTTCTTTTCCGGCCCAACCACTGGGAATGTGAGGACATTCATGATGCAGCCAGATCCTAGGGAGATTTCCATCAATATTTCCAAACCAATGTGATTAAGATAAAGTTTAAGTAAATATCTAACCTTCAAATTGAACCTGTCCCCCTGAGCCAAGTTCTAGCCAAACAGGACATAACATCATACTTTGCCACTGTTGAATAACAGTGGATATAATCTCAGATATCAACACGAGACAAATTTACTCAACAAAAGCTATCCATCGCCAACCCATGCCCTCATACTGTCGTTCACTCATTGACCGATATGCCCACAGAAGCATTGTACAGTGACTGTGCTCGTTCACATGATCCCATTTCATGGATGAGGTCAACTTGTGCAGAACTGACTGTGTGGAGACAGTCTTGTAAATGTTTCAGCCTGCGTACAGACGTTGAGAGAACGTATCCCGAAAAACCTTCAAAATATGGTTTGAATTCAGATTTATTTTTTTTAATCGTTTACAAAATGAGCTCAGCTCATGTAAATCCACTGGAAATTGGTTAGGTGAAATGGAGTTCGGGCCCAGGGAAGCAGGCTAGCTGGTTAGCTGGCTATGAAAGGATGTCCCTCAACCAGTCATTTCAGAAATTGTGTGGTATTGGAAATAGAATATAGCTAGTAAAATATAAGCAGTTTATGGGGGTAGTAGCTGAGAATCTGTATGTAGCTAAGAAGGTTTTCTGATGACCAAGGGCAACTGCAATGTGGAAGAATAATCAAAATGGAGCTCAAAATCATATTTATCATGATCATCAACACCACCACCTGCCATCTTCCAGCACGTCCCAGTGTTGATTACAACCATTAGAAATTCAGCATTAAAACAGTTAAAACAAATAACAGGAGTAGAGTGGGTCCTGAAAACCCATGTGTCAAAGGCTGAGGTAAAGAGGTAGGTCTTCTGCATTCACCAGAATCTGTATGATGAAGGTACCAGACAAACCTCTGAGCGAAGGGAATTCCACAACTTAGGGGCGGCCACAGAGAATATCCTATCTTGGACCACCACCACCCTGAACTTCTGAGGGTGGTATAACTACCAAGAAATTAGTTGCAGCCCTACATAGAGTGCACTGCAGTAATCCAATCTGGAAATTACTGGAGCATGGACTTCCGTGGCCAACTCATCTCTGCCCCAAAGGGGCCAGAGCTAGCAAATCAAATGTAAGTGGAAATAGGCACTCCTAGCCACTGATGCCACCTGGGCCTCAAGTGACAATGTTGGGTCCAGGAGAAACCCCAACTTGCTCATTCAAGGGGAATACAACCTCATCCGGAACAGGCCATCTTCCCACCTCCTGGATTTGAGAACCTGGAACACATAATACCTCTGTTTTTTCAGGGTTCAGTTCCAATTTTTCCTCAGAGTCCCTTGGAAAGAGGAGTTGGCCATTAAACCGCTGTGGGAATTGTAGCCTTGTGAAAGTAATAGGGGTCTCATAGCAATGTTCAGTACCCTTAAACTACAGTTTCAAGGATTCTTTGGGGGAAGCCATGAATGTTAAAGTGGTATGATACAGCTTTAAATGTAAGCTGTGGCCTAAAACATAGTCAAAGCATTTAGAGAGCAATTTGTACTTGGCACTGGGGATTTTTCAAAATTCAGTTTCAGTTTCAAAATTCTCCATTTCACATCAAGATTGTCCTTCTCATATTAGTGCAGGTGACTGTTTAGCTGTACAGTGGTACCTCGGGTTACATACACTTCAGGTTACATACGCTTCAGGTTACACACTCGGCTAACCCAGAAATAGTGCTTCAGGTTAAGAACTTTGCTTCAGGATAAGAACAGAAATTGGGCTCTGGCGGCACGGTAGCAGCGGGAGGCCCCATTAGCTAAAGTGGTGCTTCAGGTTAAGAACAGTTTCAGGTTAAGAACAGACCTTCGGAACGAATTAAGTACTTAACCCGAGGTACCACTGTAGTGGAAAAGTCAACTGGATTCCTTAATAGCAAACCACAATGCTCCCCCCCCCCATGAAAAGTTTCTTGGAAGTTCAACACCAAAAAGCCTCATTGTGAATGTTTCATTTTCAAGGCCCAAGTGCCCTTGGTCACACCAATGCCCATGTGTTCTAACAATCCTGTTGATTCAAGGATCTGGAGCCACTTAGAGCTTTATTTATGGCCTTGGTTTGAATCACAATTAAAGTGAGCTTTTCCGAATGTTTGGGTTTGTAGGCGCCATCTAAATGTGTCCCTCAAGTTGCAAGGCTTTGATTGTGCTTTGTTTCCCTCTGTTCAGCTACCTCAGTGGTCCATCTTAACTGTTGTGTGTTGTGGAACCCATCCAAGGTATTAAAAGGGACACAAAAGTTATGTGCTAGGGGTGGGAATGAACACACAGACACAGTAAGGCTCCCCAAAATGTTCAGTAGCTAGAAGCAGAAATGCCTAACGGAGAAAGAGGTGCTCTTTTAATTTCTTCAGCTGTGAAAGAGAACTTTCCCCTTTTTGCTAGGGTCGCCAGTCCATCATCTTAGAGGAAACCAGAACAAAAAGCAAAGTCATATAAACAGCATCTGATTTTTTACTTCTTTTTGTGGTTGAAAAATCTCCAGTGCCAAGTGCAAATTGTTCAGCCTTCTTACACAGTGCGAGCAGAATAAGGAGGCAGGCAGGGTGGAAGAGGACATTTAAGCACCCAAGGCAGTTTAAAAATAAAGTTTAAAAATAAAGAAATTCCGCGAGGGACCATTGGCCCCCATCAGGAAAGCTTCAGGTCTTCTACTTGCAACAACCAACATCTCACTCTACCTAATGGAGAAGATGGCCCATACCCCACAAGTGTCCCAGAAAAAAGGGGAGCATGCCATTTTCTCATGCAAGAGCACGGTGGCCATTTTGGGTGCCATGATTTTGCGACAAGATCTTGCCCTGAAAATAGCACTTTTGGGGGCCACAATCTTGCATGGCACCCCAAAACACACATTTTTTTTTTAGAAAAAGGTGCCAGAATTCACCATAAATGCTTCCCTCATTCTCTTATAATGGCAATGACACTCACCAGAGAGGTTCTGGAAGTCTGCTGAGTTCCAGCTGGAAAAAAAGCCCTGATAGTAGTAGCAGCAGCAGCAGTTGTAGCAGTAGTAGTAAAAATAGGCCATTGGTTATACCAAGTCAAATGGTTGGCCCTTCTACCTCAGTATTCTTTCCACTGTTTGGCAGCAGCTCTCTGCAGTTTCCGACAAGGTTTTTACCAGGGACTTCTCTGAGCAAAATATGTGCTAGGGCCCTTTTCTAAATTCATGCCATGAACTACAAATATTTACATACGGAAGCTGGCTGCAGAAGCCGCAATACATGTGAAAATCTGTGCATCCTCCTCTGAAGAATTGGCTAACTAATATATTGAGGTGGGGGGGGGCAAGGTAAAGTAAGCTTAGAAGAGGACCCTAAGTTGAAGTGTTTGGAAAGCGCTGCCTTACATTCTCAAGCTGGTTCTAATCTCCCATTTGAAAGACAAAGGCAGAATTCTTGGCAGGCGAAAGGGCATTGCAAGCATGTTTGAAGAGATGTGAAAATGTAATGTTGTAGTTAGAGGACTCAGGTCTGCCTTTGAAACAAGGACAAGAGTTTGGGCTTGCCCTACGTGTGCTGTCTCTCTAAAGCTGATACAAATGTTGTTATGTGCATCTTGCTTCCCACCCCCAGCTCCCAAGAATGCACCCGTATCTCTCGCCTTGCAATATGAACAACAGCCCTCAGCTTTCACTTCTTAAAACGTTCCAGGTCTCTGCGGTTGCACAGAAAGTTGAGGAACAGATGATTCTGCGTATTTGTAATATTTATTTGTGCTTATTTATAATATTTAGGGATTTACTTGTGCTGTTTATGAGTTGTCTCTGACAGAAAAACAGCCAACATCTGTTTCTCAACAGACCACATCAAGCCCCCTATAAACCAGGGATGTGGAGCATGTGG
This sequence comes from Podarcis tiliguerta, assembly GCF_965153285.1. NCBI lineage: Eukaryota > Metazoa > Chordata > Lepidosauria > Squamata > Lacertidae > Podarcis > Podarcis tiliguerta. Next base: position 48,309,685 of record NC_139536.1, read on the forward strand.
TCCCCTAGATGTCATTTGACTACAGCTCTCATCATCCTTGATCATTGGCCATGCTGGCTGGGCTTCATGGGAGTTGGAGTCCAGCAACATCTGGAGGACCACGGGTTCATCATTCCTGTCCTAAACATCTCTGAACAGCTACTTGGCCTGTTTTCCGTCCTTGATCCTTCTTTACTTCTCCCGCTGCCACCACCTTCTCTTCACAATACTGCACATGTATGCTGTTGTTGGTTTAAGCCATGACACAAAAGTAAACAAAATGGTGAAGACCATGGGCTTCCACAGACATTCCCAAGCTTCATTTTGTTTCAGATATGGTGGCCATTTAAAAACAAAATGTGTTACCTGTTCACGAAGGAAGAGCCACAGCTCCAGGACAGAGCATGTTCTTTGCAAGCAAAAGGTCCCAAGTTCAGCCCATGATCTTGGGAAAGATCTGTGATTTGAAACCCCTTGTCTCGGTGGAGTTTATACTGAGCTACATGGACCAAAGCATTGAGTCAATATAACACAGCTTCCTACGCTCTACACTGTGATGTGTCCAGAACTGAGCAGTAGCAACCCAATGTAACAGACTCAACAGCTTAGGCTGCAATCCTATACCTACATACCTAACAGTAGGCCATAATGAACTCAAGAGGACTTGCCAGGAGAAGGGCCACAGCTCAACAGTAGAAACCCCAGAGAGCTGCAGCCAGCCAGCACAGGCTAGCGTTCCTCGCCTGCTGTGGTCAGGGATGATGGGAGTTGTAGTCCAACAACAGCCAGTGACCCAAGTTTAAAAAACACTGGTATAGGCAATACTGAGAGAGATGGAGTAATAGCCTGATTTCTTATGAAGCAGCCTCTTATACTCCTATGCTTCAGAAAGCGAAGAAAAATAACTCAAAACGTCTTGCTTTCCCCATCTTGTCATTCTTGAGCTAATTGCATGAGTCTGAGAAGCCAATTCATGCTTTTAAAGAATGCTGAGTCAGCAGGATTAAGCATCCTGCCTGTTTAGAAGATGAGTGGTTCACAACTGCTCATGGGTCACCGTGAAGTAGCTGAGATCTCACAAAACTAATCAGGATCCAAGCCTTGAAAGATGACTCTTGATTTGAATTTTTTAGTCTGGTGTTCCTTACGTGAATGCGCCTAATTTTCAAATTGCAATGGCCACATTATATATAAAATGTGAACATTTGCTACGGCCCCTCCAGGTACTGTTAGGCCTTGACAGCAACCCCTGCTGCTAGCGGTGTAGCCCTAGCTTCTATCGCCAGCCCTATCTTTATCTCTAGTGAATATGTCATTGCCTTGACTGGAAAGAGGCCAGTTGAACGCTGTCCCTACATTTACAAAGAATTATACACAGCAGATTTGTAATGCTAAAAAAGTATCCTATGCCATAACAAAGTAATACAGCATGAAAATATTCCAGCCATTTATGCCAAGAGTTATAGAATATTATATCTCATACTATGAGGTTGCTTCCAGGGCTGTGAATGGGCTTTTAAGAGACCTTGGCAAATTTCTTTCTGAAGTTAAGATCTTGTGGTGAGTGTGTGTGTGTGCATGCGCAAATGTTTTGACATGGAGAAGAGGAAGAAAAACCAATTGGAAGATAAACAGCTAGGTTATCTTCAAATCTAGAGGCTCCTTATCTGGACAGACTTTTGAGATAAAGTAAGTCTGTGATAGGTCCAGCTTCATTTCCCCTCCAAATACAAATTATGCTGCCAAAGTTTCTTCTCAAGCTTTCCTGTGGCCCAGCAGTGTTCTGGGAATTCGCTTTAGTTTTAGATCTCTCCCTTCTCCCTCTTTCCCTCTCTCAGATAGGTTGCTCATTCTGCAGTGAAATACTATGCCAAGATAAAGTTAGAAAAGTACTCTTTAAGTTAAGAAAGCAAGACTGGGTAAAAACATGAAGCTGTTCAATAGTGTGACTTTTCCACCAGGGTGTTTCCACTGAGGCTGTGGGCTGCAGAGGGAAGATGCAGCTAGAGTAAAAAGAAGACAGTGGTAGAGAACCAGAAACATAGTTTCATTCAGGGATGGGGGAGATATTCAATCTAGTTCCCATTTAAATGTAAAGGTAAAGGGACCCCTGACCATTAGGTCCAGTCGTGACCGACTCTGGGGTTGCAGCGCTCATCTCGCTTTATTGGCCGAGGGATCCAGCGTACAGCTTCCAGGTCATGTGGCCAACATGACTAAGCGACTTCTGGCGAACCAGAGCAGCGCACGGAAATGCTGTTTACCTTCCCACCGGAGGTACCTATCTATCTACTTGCACTTTGATGTGCTTTTGAACTGCTAGGTTGGCAGGAGCAGGGACCGAGCAACGGGAGCTCACCCCGTCACGGGGATTCGAACCGCCGACCTTCTGATCAGCAAGTCCTAGGCTCTGTGATTTAACCCCTGCAGTTTCCAAAACAGGACATGAACTGAACCACGGCAATCCTAACAAATACACGCTTCTCCAAATTTTACACTGCTGTTGTCCGGCCAAGTAATATGCATAAAAATGCATGTAGCAGTGAAATGCAAAAATGCTTTACAGAAGGGGAAATTGCTTTGCAAAAGTGTGCACACTAGCAAAAATTGCAAACAATTTTTTTGCTGAAATGCCGATGAATTTTCATAAGGTCTTATCATGGTGAAAAGATCATAAATTCATGTGGAGAACTGAAGACTGGAAAAATGAGAAACTGAGGGAAACTGACAGATTCATCCATCCCTATCGATAACTGCCCTTTATCTTTAACCCTGGCAACAACAGACCCTACACATTGCTTTCCATAACTGCAGGTTCCTCCACCTTCTTCACACAAGTCAGTGGAGCAGTATTTGCCTTTTCTAGAAAAAGGGGAAAGGTGGAGAGAAACCGCATCTGCATTCAAGAGGCATGTTCTGTGGCTTCAGCTTGAGAACCATTGTTCTGTGCTGAACTCGATACTGAGTCCTAACAGGCCACACACTGTTTTCTGACTGTACCTAAAGAAGTACAACACAGCCATATCCATAGAGCAGGATTCCTAGAATGGGCCTTGGGTTGCCCCTGATTTGCCATACATGCTCAAAGAAAGCTTTGGAATTGGATCAATTGGAAGTGATCGATCCTACTTCATTTTTAAAAAGCTGTAAAATCAGTGCTTATAGCTCATTCAACAAAGGTTCAAGAAGAACAGTCTACAGCCACTTCTACATTTCCAATTCTATCAGAGCCATCGAAATGATTTCCATTAGAAGATTAGGTGTGTGCATAAACTAGGGAAAGGTTTCAGGCCAGTCATAGGAGATGCCCTTACTGGATGGGCCGGAACCAATCTCCCATAGGAACCTGCATGTTTTCCAACAAGACTTTGGAATGCCAACAAAAGACTGCTAAATATAACTCAAATGAAATGTCGTGCCACTCTGAATATGATGGACTGATGCAGTACTGGCTGGTGGTGAGCTAATCTGACCCTCCCATCACTGTGTTTTTAGCTGTGCCCACCCCATGCTGAGCTCGTTCTACACCAGTGTGGTGTTAGTGGTTAAGAGCGATAGTCTCGTAATCTGGGGAACCGGGTTCGTGTCTCCGCTCCTCCACATGCAGCTGCTGGGTGACCTTGGGCCAGTCACACTTCTCTGAAGTCTCTCAGCCCCACTCACCTCACAGAGTGTTTGATGTGGGGGAGGAAGGGAAAGGAGAATGTTAGCCGCTTTGAGACTCCTTCGGGTAGTGATAAAGTGGGATATCAAATCCAAGCTCTTCTTCTTCTTCTTCTTCTTCTTTGCCCTTGCCCTTGCCCACCCACCCCCCTTGGTAAGCAAAGCAATGTGCCACATTTTGAAAATGGGAGAGAAGCTCAGCCTCGCCAGCTCCTACTGAACTAAGCTTCTTTCTCCCTTTCCGCCTACCTGCAGTATCCATTAACAGCAAAGCAGGGGGTAAGTTGTTTTGATCCATCTTATTTCCTGCATAAAGCACTGGGAAGTCAGAGGAAGGATTAGTAGAGAGGGGATATCCATCCTTCTCCTACACCCTCTAATCTCGCAGAAAATTAATTATTAGGGAGAAGGGGGTCATAATCATCAATATGAGTCCTGTTTGTCATCACTCGTCATTTTCTAGTGTTCAAAAGGAATGTGTTGAAATAAATTTGGGAAACAAAGCTGTTTCATGGCACCAAAAATACAAGCACTAAGATCTATGTTTCAGCGAGAAAATGTTGAGCTTTCCCCAAATAAAGTATTCTTCTGCTCTTAAATGGTTGCTTTTAAAAAAACATACACACACACACAATTTTTCAAAATGCTAAGTGTAGCTTCATGCTGTACAAAGGAATATCCACTCCAGCTAAGCAGTGATGTCTATAAAAGCAGCTCCTATGTAAGAATTCCATGGTCGGATGACTGGAGACTGCACACACAGGTACATTTAGACAGGAAGTGTCTAATGTGGACCCCTTTCCCAACCAGTAGTATACATAGCAACACATATTACCATCTACACCAGGCTTCCCAACCTGACGCCCTCCAGATGTTTTAGACTACAACTCTCATCAGCCCCAGAAAGCATCTAGGTACACTATAGGTGCGCCATGAATATTCAGAGTGTCCCATAAAATGTAAGGCAAATATCATTTTCATCATGTGTGCACCTAGCATACATGCTTCAAGAAGAACCAGAAAAGGCCCTACCTCCATCACACTATACCTGTGTGATGAAATGAAACAAACCCAGCACATAACGGGGAACATGCAAAGTGTGTACATGAGGATACCATAATATGTCTGGTTCATATGTGGCGTGTGCACTGTAGCAGAGCACGAGAAGTGTCTTCTACATTTAACTTTAGAAGAATTCCATCATCACTCTACCGCCTTCACCATCATGAGAAGTTAACCGAGCTCTGGTGAGTGAGACAAGATTGAGGATTCCCTTCTTTGGCTGCTGGAGCCACAGATGGGAGAGGCAGTGGTGGGCGCTGGGGTCTCAAATCTCAGTGGTGCCCCTTGCAATGCCAAAGTTCAGCACCCCTTGCCTCTCGCCTTCCATTCTGCATCATAGTTTTGGCACCCACTGCACACACCCAAGGCTTCACACCTGAATGATCCTTGCACTTTCCCCAATCCAAAACCTGGAGAGAAGATTGTCTCTGGGTCTCCTGGCTTTTAGAACTCCAAGCACCCATCAGGCAGGAAAGGCCACATGCCTTCATTGCCCCTCTGAGCAGGAAGGGAGCAGCAGTGATGGGTTGGCTTACCTCTGCACCTGCTAGAACACTGGAGCTCGGGTACCAAGGCAGAGAGTGCCCACCCTCCTACCGCACACCTCAATGGCTCTGTACCAGTGTGGTTCATAACTTCAAGCTGCATTTCAAAGAGGCAACAAGAGGTCACAAACAAGGTAAAGGTAAAGGACCCCTGGACAGTCAAAGGCAACTATGGGGTGCAGTGCTCATCTCGCTTTCAGGCCATTTGTCCACAGACAGCTTTCCGAGTCATGTGGCCAGCATGACTAAACCACTGCTGGTGCACGGAGGACCATGACAGAATCCATAGAGCACAGATACACCATTTACCTTCCCACCATAGCGGTAGCTATTTATCTACTTGCAGTACTATGCTTTCAAACTGCTAGGATGGCAGAAGCTGGGATAGAGCAATGGGAGCTCACAATGTCATGTGGATTCGAACCGCCGACCTTCCGATTAGCAAGCCCAAGAAGCTCGGTGGTTTAGACCACAGCACTGCCCGCTCCCTCATCCCTTAAGGTCAAGTCCTAGTGATGACACATTTTTTCTTGGCCATCAAACCCATCCAAAAAAGTGTTGACCCTGAACCTTCAAGCTCAAACCCACAAAGCTGAGCATTTCTTCCAGCTAGTGCTTTTTCCAACTGCGTGTTCCGCAACTGATTAGTAAACAATCTTATTTATAGCAATTGATGTATGCTGAACTTCTATTGTGCAACATGCTTCATTCACCACCCCTTTTTTTTACTTGATTTTGTATCACATCAGGCCTGGAGTGCAAGGTCACTATGTATCCCTTTATTGTTCTCTTTTGCAAAATGCGGTTTTGTTCTCAACCCTTGGCCAAGGTGTCTTCCCTGCCCCAGAGTTACTACCAAACATCATGTTTGCTGCTATCCCCCATGCCAGAAGAGGCTGGATTCAAAGTTTGTTAGATATACTTAGCTGTAAAATGCTCCAGACCATTTGGAAAGAAAGGTGTTAGGAGCTGTAAGATTATATGGCTAGCATAAAACAGCTAAATATTGGTTAATGACAACCCACACACACACACAAAAAGTTAAAAGAAACTACTAAAGTAATATAGTAGTGAAAAATGACTGTGGTACGACTGCAAGAGCAAGCAGATAATTCAGGGAGAGAATTAAGCTTGTGCTAGAAACATTATTGTTGTTGTTGTTGTTGTTGTTGTTGTTGTTGTTGTTATTATTACCTCTGCTTTAAAGCTGAGCTTTAAAGGTGATGTTACAGCTTGCTGGGGATAAAATACACTTGACTTAATGTGATCTGCACTTGCAGAAGTCACACACTATAAAAGTTATTGGAAGTGAATGGTTTCTTTTAAAGTTTTCAATTAGTAGCTTTTAATCAGCAAATTATTTCCAGGAAACGGCACAGGGGGGGCAGGACCCCTTCTGAAGAATGCCAGGTATGAGTGACCCAGCCGGTCTCACTTTCACCCCCACCAAACTTATCGCAGAGGGAACATTTACTATGCCATAGAAATGTTCATTTGCTGAACGGCTAAGATAAATATGTCCCACTTTACTGCTTCCATAAGCTGCATGTGTGTCATAAAGCTCGACCTAAGAGCACAACCCTCCACCTCAAATACTTCAAACAAACCAGCACTAAGGGGCCTCGTGAGATTTTTAGCTATTGCTTAAACCTAGCTGCAAGGAAAATGTTTGAGTCTTCAATTATCATTTTCAAATCATTCAAAGTCACCGAGAAGACTGTGCTGAACTTTTCCATTGCAAGATTTGGCTAGGAAAGTGGTTATGGCTTATTTGGTTTTCCTAATGAATGGGCTCAGCTGCCCTTCATACACAGAACCCAATGTGTGGATCTCTGGCCTGTGAAATGTAAACAAGGGTCACTGCTTGATCTTATTTATTTGTGTATTTACTTAAGACATTTATATCCTGCTGTTCTGCAAGCGTTAGGCAATTCACAACAAAACCACATGAATTAAAACAAAACCCAGTAAACACACACTATATTGCCCCCCGCAGATCCCTTTATCCAGGTGTACAACGTGCATTACTGACCAAATGACCTCCCTGTTTTTACTTCTGGGCAGCTGCCCTTCTGCGTTTCTCCAGCGGCTGGGAATTGTTTGAAGAGGTAGACAAGAATCTGCTAGGGAGCAAGTACAGTCCTCCTCCGCTGCAGGGATGGGGAAGCTGCTATGACACTCCAGATGCTGTTGGACTACAAGTCCCATCAGTCCCAGCCAGCATGGCAAATGCTCAGGGATGATGGGAGTTGTAGTCAAGCAATCTCTGGAGGGCCACAGTTTCCCATTCCTGTTTCAGGGCTTGTTCACACTTCTGTTCGCCTAGAAAGCATGGGTCCAAGCAGTTTTCCATATTCTGTTTGCCCTGCTGCTTTCGCCAGGAAAACTGCCTCTTTAGTGCTGAATCAGAGCAAACATCCATCTGCGGTACACCCAATTGACATTTCATAGAACTGGAAGGGACTGTGAAAGTCATCTAGTCAAACCTCTGCAATGCAGGAATCTTTTGCCCAACATGGGGCTCAAACCCACAACCCTGAGATTAAGAATCTCATGCTGTACCAACTGAGCCACAAGTCAATCCAATTCAGCAGTAAAGATTGGGTTTTCCTGGGGGAAAGTCTGAATGAGTGTAATATGAGGCAAGACTATAAATGTGTAAAATAAAAGTGAAATATAACAAAAGCACTGAGGGAAACCCATTATACATTAGTCACTCTTTGACAAAATAAACTGGTGGTGTGTTGTTTTTTTAATTTCACTATAATATACACACTCTTTGGAGTGGGATAAGGATTCAGGGAAGCTTCTCCTGAAGGAAGGAAGACCTGACTCATGTTCTGAGAAACTTATTGCTACACCCCTCAATCCTGAGCCATCTGCACTTTGCTATTCTTCCAGCACTTTAATAATGATTTACGAGGTAAATGAGATCAGGTAGATTGTTCAAGATATATTTGCTTAATTCAACCCCACAAAAGCACAGGCTCTTTACATGGAGGGAAAAGGAAAACATGAGTCAGGCTACGATGTAAAAGAGATAAACTAGCACGCTTAATATCAAGTACAGCAGTACATACACTCTTATTCACTCAGAAGCAAGTCCCACTAAATTCAATGGGATTTATCTTCATATAGATGGGCAGAGCATTGTAGCCATAGTATGAAATTTCCTTACGACAGAGAAACACAACTAAAGTTGGTTCCATTTTCTCTTTTTGGTCATGAAACAGTAACAATGCGCAAAGAGGTAAGCTACCAAAATAAATTGTGGCTGCCTCCATCAGACTTCACTGAGATTATATTTTAATCAGGTTCATATACCTTATCCAAGCAACAAGGCTGATGCCAGCAAGCCAAATTTAGAAATGGGGTGAGTATTTGTAAGGGAGAGAACCTCAAGAGGAACTGTCTCCCTTGACTGAATAGACTGGTCTATTTTTTCAGTTTCAACCAGCCTATTTTGAGCTGGCTCCAAAGTCAAATGGGGATCAAAAGGCCACTCCGTGCATCATTTCCTGTCAAATATGGTGTCCAACAGGAAATGATGTCATCACCTATTGCCCCCTTCCCCAAGGTACGGCTTCGTCTTTGGAAAACGTGGGCTGGTGATAGAGGGCAGAGCAGCAGAGGCTGGAAAGCTTGGAGAAGGGGAGCAGCTTGCACTTTGCATGAATTCATGACAGGCGGGGGACTCCTCAAGGGTCCCAGCCATACCATATATTTAATAGCACATGGTTTCCCCCAAAGAACCTTGGGAATCCTTAGCGAGCAACAATTCCCAGTGCTTTTAAGAAAACTACAGTCCCCATGATTATTTTGGGGGAGCCATGTACTCTAAGTGTGCTTTAAATGTATAGCATTGGGCATTAGTGGTTATTGACATGAGGAGACCATCATGACCAAGATTTGTTCTAGTGTTTGACCTGAACACTTGAACTAGGAAAGCACAGTCAGTTCTGGAGGCAAGTTGGAAGTGTGTAAATCATCCCTCCCTACAACACATTCATGCTGTTCGTATGAAGAGCTAACCAAGTAGTTTAAGCCAATTGTAAAACCAAGGAAGGCTTTCATTATAGGAAATGTTGGCCAGCAAAGGACAGCTGGGTGCCTACAAAATTCTGTTTCCTGGTGGCACAGCTACTGCCCACTTAAAGAAGGAATTGGGCCTAAAACATCACTGAAAAGTCATTTGAGAAAATGCAGCAATCAGGAGTGAGTCTATGCTCTCTTACGTGCACCTACTTGGGAAAACCAAGGTTTCTGCCTGCAGTCCTGGTCAAAAGGAAAACACTTCAGACCATTTGTTGAATTCCGGGTCCAGTGAATTCAATGAAACTAGGTAAAATGTCTGGAGAGTTGGCATTTAAAGGAATGAAGCAGAGAAAATGAGGCTGAAGGGGCCATAAATAACACATTGGATGCTATCCAGAGAAAGTTAGGCATAAATTGCTTTAGTCACATTAAATTCAGTAAGAACTGAGCTCACCATTAATGCTTAAGTTCCATTGATTTGAATGGAATATGTTTAAGTGTCACCAGACTTCATTGGATACTGCCCACTGGCAGTGATCCAACTGTTCTGAAGCTCTTTGTGTTGTGTGCAGGTTTACTTGTTCTCTTTCGTGGGCAGGGAAACACACTCTGCAAGATATTGGGGATTCCTATACATGCATAGAGAACTTCTTCTAATAGAATCAATCGGGACTTCAGATAGACCTCCAAACTGAAAGTGAGTCCCATTCATTTGTGTGAACTTTACTTCCAAGTAGTTCTGTACATTCACATTTGCTGTTAGGCTGAAATTCCAAGCTCACTTAGTGTGGAGTAAACTGCATCAGAATCTCTCAGACTGGCTTCTGTTTCAAGTAAGCCTTACTTAGGATCAATGTGCAAAACTCTTAACGCAGTGGCTCACACTCTCCCTTTTCCTGAAAGCATTTAGGAGTCTAATCCACCACTGACTGCCAGCAATTCGTAGGCTGCCAAACACAAACCACTTAAATCACCAAACTTGCATTCAAACTTGCTCAGCCCAAGCACCCTCAGCAGACCAAAACTGGATCAAGTGAAGATTTGGTAACTCAGGTATTTGGTGCATACAGCTGTAACCTGCATTGGCTTCAGTTACTTCATGTGTCCTGTGTACACACACAGGACAAAACGTTACTCCAAATTCATTAATGGAATTAGTCAATCCAGTTAGAGCTCTTCTCACTATCAGTCTAGAATCGTCACTGTGAATAAAAGATTTCATTATGCACAGGTATGCCTACAACAATTTCTGCTTGATTGTATCAACAAAAAAATGTTGTGTGAGCTCAGTTGTACCAATTTTGTGGAGACTGTCATCTTACCTGATCTTCAAATATGCACTCACACATTTGAAAATAAATCCTTCCTGATAGGAGACCCACACACTCCATCTCCAGACTAAGTTCTCATGAATTTTTGCATTAAAACTCTAGGAAGTCTCAAGCAAGACATACACAGTTGGCTGTTTCAGAAACGCCGCTAAGGAGGATGGAGACTTGACTGCACATATTTAGTGCAATACTGAGGACTAGAAGATTGCCTCGCTTTTAAAAAAAGCAAAAGTGGCATTTCCTCGCCTTTACTTGAGGGCTTAGAAATTTCGCCCCGTCAACATTTCATCAAGGTGCGTGCGTGTGTTTGTGTGTTTGTGACACACGTGTCCCTGAGGGTAGTACGGGTGGGTGGGAATCTACCTAGGTCTGGAACCTTGCTTTGCCAGATCAAGACACCTCTTAGCGCTAGAGTACAACGAAGCCAACTTTTTGCTCGTTCCTGGCTGCCCATCCGCGCTTGGCGCAGCGCGCTCAGCAAGTGCCTTTGTGGGTGGGAAGACAATGGCAAGCGGAGACGAGCGGCCTCGGGGAAGAGACGCAGGAGGGCGCTTTGCTGCCCCGGCGCGGCGACGCTGGGGAAGGAAAGAAGAAGGAGCCGCGCCTGCCTTACCGTGAGCGCAGAGAACTTCTGAGCCGGCGCGAGGAGCGCCAGCTCCGGCAGCAGCAGCCACAGCGGCAGCAGCAGCATCCTCGGGCGCCGCCGGATCGGGCCTTCGTGGCGGTGTCCGTCTGTCAGTCCCTAGTGGGGCTCAAGCCCTCCTTCCTGCGGGGGATTTCCCCTGGTGGGTCTTCTTCCGCGCCAATTCCCTCCTCAGGTTTGGAGAGGGGAGCGCGCACGCGAGACGAATCCGCTCTCCGCTGCGCCCCTGGGTCTTGCGGGTCCCGAACTCGCCGCTCTCCCCACTCCGGCTCTCCGCCTGTGGAGCGACGATCCCTTTCTCGTTGTACAGGAGCTGCCTGCTGCGGATCCCCGAATCAGATACTGTCTGCTGGTGGCCAAGCGGCTTGCTTTGCCCTCCCTCGGTGTGGAGCTGTCATCTGATGCTCGCCCGGGGAGCGAGCGAGAGAGCGAGAGAGCGCCCGGGAGGGGGGACTTTAAATAATAGCAATTAAAGAGCGGGGGACTTCCCTAATCCTCTCTTCTGTCGTCCTGCACCAGGCAGCAGCCTTGTCTCTGGCTCTGCAGGAATTCGGGATGGTTTGGAAGGAGGCGGCCGGAGAGATGGGGAAGGTGCAGTATGAACCTCCCAAGGTCTTATATACACACCCCTCTCTGCGCTTCCCTCTGAGCCCGGCCTCCAATGCCTCCTCCCAGACCTGCAGATCCTCCGCTGATTGATTGATTAACCCTCCTGACACCAGTTTTTGCTCGCCCCCTTCGCTGAGATTCCTAGCAGATTCTTTCGGGAAGCAGAATAACTAGCAAGAGTGAGAGAGCGCGAGAGAGCCAAAAAAGGGGGCAAACTGGACCATTTGAGGCGGTCACCAGCGTGCCGCCTGCAACCCTTTGCAAGAGGTCAGCGTGCGCAAAGAGGCAAGCGTGCGTTTGCTTCCAGTCCCGCTGCTGGGGGTTGTTGCAGATTGCGTTGCAAAAGAGGGTTTAAAAGGTGAGCGCCGGGCAGTTGGTGTGTTCCCTCGGCGTTGTTCGCCTTCCAGCTCTGGTGACATTTTGGGGCAGTTGCTCGGTAACTCTAGCTTTTAAGGATAAGCAAGAGGATTTGGTGCGTGCGTGTGCCTTGACGCTAAAGAGTGTCTTTTCGCTCTCTCTTTCAAACGCGGCATTGTTGGAATATTTCAGCCTTGGCCGGTCACTTGGCACAACGCTGCTGACACAAAACTGAAGGATTACAATATTTCTGAAAGCAAAGCAGACTCAGACGAATTTATCAAGGCTCGGGAAGCGCGAGAGAAATAAGAGTCTGCCTTGAGAATTAGCTTTGGTTTAATTTGTCGAATCAACTGCAACTAGTAAATCCTAGTATTCCCCAAACCTTGTTTTGCATCACACAGGATTCTGCCTTATACTGAAGGCATGTTCGTGTTACTGCCTATTCTGCATTCACTGCCCTTCCACTGCTGGTTTTCCAGCTAGATTCACACTAACTTAGGCTGTGTACATATATATATTATATACTATATGTGTGTGTGTGTGTGTATACATACCATATAAATGGCCTCAGTCCTGTATACCTGAAGGAGCGTCTCCAGCCCCATCGTTCAGCCCCAACACTGAGGTCCAGTTCTGAGGGCCTTCTGGCGGTTCCCTCAATGCAGGAAGTGAGGTTACAGAGAACCAGGCAGAGGGCCTTCTCGGTAGTGGCGCCTGCCCTGTGGAACGCCCTCCCAGCAGATGTCAAGGAAATAAGCAACTATCCTACTTTTAAAAGGCAGCCCTGTCTAGGGAAGTTTTTAATGTTTAATGCTGTACTGTAGTGTATATGCAGCCTGGGCCACAAGCCCGTATGGACCCTGAAGTTTCTTGACAAATATTGCAGTTGGTTGTGTTTCTTTGTCAAACCGGCTTCAATCAAACTAGAAAGCTGAATGTGAAGCGGTAAAATGAAGATACCCTAGCAGCCATTGCACATGCACAAATTGCAGCTTCACAAACAGGAGTTTGGGGCGGGGGTTGCAACAGCAGGGAAACCAAAAAGGTCCTGCAGGTTATCCCTGCCCACTTTCTGGCATGAACAACACCACACTGGAAACACAGCTTGAAACATAGCAGGAGCAGCGGTTGAGCTTGCTACATTTTAGGCCACTAATGTGAACATGCCCCAAATCAGACCATTGGTTCTTTTAACTCAGTGTTTTCTACACTGAGTGGATGTGGCTGTCCAGGATTTCACAGAATTGTAGAGTTGGAAGGGATCCCAAGGGACATCTAGTCCAATCCCCTTCCCTGCAATGCAGGAATCTCAACCAGACCATGCACGGCAGGTGGCCATCCAACCTCTGCTTAAAAACCTCCAAGGAAGGAGAATCCACCACCTCTCATGGGAGTCTGTTCTGCTGCTGAACAGCTCTTACTGTCAGAAAGTTCTTCCTGACAGAATCTCCTTTCTTGCAACTTGAGGCCATTGGTTCAAGTCCTTCCCTCCAGAGCAGGAGAAAACAAACTTGTTCCATCCTCCATGTGGAAGCCCTTTAGATAATTGAATATGACTATCATATCTCCTCTCAGCCTCCTCTTTTCCAGGTTAAACCTACCCAACTCCCTCAGCTGTTCCTCATTAGGTTTGGTTTCCAGACCCTTGATCATCTTTGTCTCCTTCCTTCTGCACATGTTCCGGCTTGTCAATATTCTTCATTCAGGTGGAATTTTCTCTCCGCCCTACCTGGAGATGTGAAGGTTTAACCCTGGAACCTCCTGGATGCAGAATATATGCTCTATCACCAAGCTGCAGTCTTTCACATAAACAATGGCATTGGCATCTTTGCACCTTCTCCCTCCAAAAGAGGGAGCAGGTTGAAGCTGGGATTTGAACTTCAACTGGAGAATTCCAACATCAACATACATACTAAGCCTTGTGCTGATACCTCAGTCTTCATGGCAGATACTGCATTACAGTGTCTTTTACATCTTTCCTGACCTTGAAAACAAGTAGAGGGATTCAGCTGTTATTTGAACTTGAAACTTAGAACTGAATCCTGAATATGCATATCATATTTTATTCTGATATCAATGTGCTGGAGGTAAAGATGGTGTTACCAGCTTACAAACAATGCCAAACCGATGAGTTAAACCAAGGTCTGAATTTGCTCAGCTAGTATAATACTTAGCATGGTCATTTAGACTGTTCTATGTGTGTTGATCTTAATAATCTTTGGAATAACCATATAAATAGGTCCATGTTTTTATCCTCATATTTTGGATGAAGGAACTGAGGCTGAGAAGGAGCAGTTTGCTTAAGGCTCAGTTTGGGAACCTCCAGATGCTGCTCCTATCATTCTTGACCACTGGTCATGCTGGCTTGAACTGATGGGCCTTGAACTCCAACAACTTGTGGAGGCCACAGGTTTCCCAACATGTATGCACAACCAGAGCTCTGTCCTGACCAATGGCAGTGGCTGGGGAAAGAACTGAGGGAGGAAGAGCCTTAGAGAGTGGTGGGAGGCGGAGACCAACTGCCTCATTGGAGCAAGACTTCTTGGGAAGAGCAGCCATGATCACTATGCCTAAGCTGCTTTGGAGGTTTTTTGAATAAAGAGTTAACTTCTTTGACACTCCTTATTGCTGACCTGCTCCTGACTCTGGCTCCTGATGCTTATTGAGATGGAGCCAACCAGGGCTGCACATAATATTGCAAATGCATCCGCACCATAGATTTATATAAAGATATTGGGATGTATCTAATGAAATTGTACCCAGAGCAGATCTACTAAAATGAATGGATGTAAATTAGCCAGGTCCATTAATTTCAATTTGGATATGAGCCATTTTGTATGTTGGGTCCATCTTCTGCCTCCGCCTTCTCCTACTTCTCATCATCTGCTCGGTTATTTGACCAATAGCCAGACCTTAAGCCAAGCTAGGGATGTTTCGCTGGAGTGGCATTTGACCTGTTTTGATGGATCCATAAAGCAACCCCAGATCAAATTAATGTCCAGATGCAACATATCAGCTGAGTCTGCTGCTGGTGAATATCTGAAACCTATATGGCTAATCCACCCCAGCAGAAACAGTATCCCACATTATCACATCTTTTAATTAAAAGGCACTAAAAGTAATGAAGTATTAGCAATGATTACTCTGCATACCTAAACCAAGACAGATCATTTCATAAATGTGTGGATTATCTATATGTGTGAGGAGTACATAAGAAAATGCAATATGACTGCAAGGTGCTTTTTTCTTTTCTTTTTTACCACATTTCTTTTCATTATTTTTCTGGCTCTCTGAATTTGCCTTGTGTGCCAAGCTGCTCGTAGCAACTTGATTGTACCTTCTTCCCCAATTTTTCTAAAAGAGAGAGAAATTGCTAAGGACACATCTGAGCACAGCAACAATGCGATTTATTCAGAGCAAAGGGTTAAAGCCTCTTGGAAATGAAGGTATTCCTTTTCAGCTTGGCAGGAAACTATTTGGGTTTGGAATGTTTCAAAGGGCTCCCCCCCCCCATCCCCTCCTTTTATCACAGGTGCTTTTAAACCATTCCGTGGCTGATTTTCAAGGTCTGGGGCCAATGGTAAACCACAGAGAATTTAATTCTTTTTCATGAATAGCTGTTTTACTTACTAAATTCCCTTGAAGGTTTTCTTGATGTCGTCAACAACAATCCACAAATAGGCCCAAACCTATTGAGGATAGCTTTGTTTAGAAAATAAATTTTAGATTATAGTTGCTTGTACATTTGCTTTCTTTTTCTTTTGGCACGAGGCGAGGAAAAACCCTGCAAAAAAGCAGCTGTATTTTGCTACACATCATTGACACAATAATAGTGCATTAGTGGTGGATTTACAGTATACTGGACCATCCACACATCATACCACTTTGTGAGCTGTGTTGTGGCACTTCCCCAATTGCTGCATTATTGCTGTCTGGCGGGGCGCTCTTGCACTATGTCACAATGAAGGTGGTTCTGATAGAATAAACTGGAAGATTTGTGGTATTAAAAATACAAGAACACAAGACTAGCCCTGTTGGATCAGGCCAATGGCTCATTCAGTCCAGCATCCTGTTCCCACAATGACCAACCAGAAGGACCTCATGCTGGTGTATTTGGGAGGCATCCCATTTTATCACTTACAATAACCTGAGAGATAGTGACTACTACCCAAAGTTACTAATTGTGGGTGAGCCAGGCTTGATCTCAGGTCTTTCAAGTCCTGAGGGACTGGGAACCCATGTCACTCAAGGGCTTGTTGGACTATAATACTCATCATCTCTGAGCACTGGCTATGCTCTCTGGTGGTGATAGAAATTGGAATCCAACAGCAACTGGAGGCAATAGGTTCCCTCTCTCTACACCCATTTGGTTCTTGTCAATGTGTCTTGCCTCGTGGCAATTCAAGGAGTCTGTAAAATGAGGTGGAGCAACAGAGAAATGGGGAGTAAAGAGGGGTGACAATACCTCTTTCATCTTGTGACTTAATCACCAACTTAAATGCATTCCCTGGACAAAGATCTAGATCTAGATACACTGGTATCAATTGGTAACATTTCACAGACTTAAGCATCTGGCATAGAAGAAGAAGAGGAAGAGGAAGAGGAAGAGGAAGAAGAAGAAGAAGAAGAAGAAGAAGAGTTTAGATTTGATATCCCACCTTTCACTCCCTTTAAGGAGTCTCAAAGCAGCTAACATTCTCCTTTCCCTTCCTCCCCCACAACAAACACTCTGTGAAGTGAGTGGGGCTGAGAGACTTCAAAGAAGTGTGACTAGCCCGAGGTCACCCAGCAGCTGCATGTGGAGGAGGGGAGACACAAATCCGGTTCCCCAGATTACGAGACTACCGCTCTTAATCACTACACCACACTGGCTCCATACTTCTTGTTTCACAGTGTCTCGTTGTACTTCCTGAACATTCCTGCTACTTTACATGAGTGGATCATTTCATCCTCCAGCGCGATCAGTCTGGCATGCAACCATTTCATTGATTAAGGAATAATAATAGTCAAGTGGATATGGCTCCAAGCTGTCATTTTTCAAACCACAACATGACCATCACACGACGTCAAAATAATTTAGGATGGTAATGTTTTGCCACACGTGACCAAAGCCTTCGTTGAATTCTTCTTTTACAGTCAAGCAAATCTAGGAAGTGCTCATGTGTTTTGGCACACACAACTGCTTTTTTTCTTGCTTTCTCCCATTGGGTGCATTTGTGGCAAGGAGCAGATGCCTGTCTGCTTTTCTGCGGCATACCATTAGAAAGTGTAGGAAAAGGAGGCACAGGGCAGAATTTATGGTTAACAACAAGTGGAAACAAAGTCAGGAACAATTGAATGGGGAATTGTCTGCTAAGATAAACAACCTGCCAAGATTTCCTCTCTGGCTAGGTTGATGCTAGACGAAAGGTTGGTTTCGCACAGCTAAAGAAAACCTTCATCTTTGTGGGTTTAAATCTCTGACAGGTTATATAAACACTAATCCATAAGGCGTTTAAAACTCTTCTCCCATGGCAAGGGTTTGTGTGGGATCTGTGGATTCTATTTATTTCTTTGGAGGGTCTTGAGCAAGAAGAAGAGAGATTCTTGCTGTTAAAAGTGTAAACTCAAGTTCATTTGAAGGAGCGAGATGTGTGCTATCCTAAATATTTGGCAAATGGTTGGTTTGCATGAGGCACCCCAACTTGGGGCACTCTTAAAGGTCAGCAAAATGCCAAGTATGTACTTTATTGTGAGATTTTCCTCACACTTTGTGTGGTTGGGGGACCATTTAGAATTTCTGCCTCAGGCACCACCATGTCTTGAGCGATTTCTAACTCCAAGAGCACTTCCAGCTCTTTTTGGGTGGCATTCAGTTACATACCACCAAATTTAGGTCGCACAATTATACTTGAATGATGAAAACCCACTTTCCCCAGGATCAGACTGTTTGCAATAAGGAAAGTGATGAGAATGTGCACCGGAAAGTGTGGGATAACATTTGCTTTGGCACAACATCATATAACGTCCCCAGCAACAAATCCGAATGGATGCGCAATAAGCAGATCATCTGGAAGTGTCATAAGAGATATGAGAGAATACATGACTGCAGTGGTTTAAGTGAAACCAGGGAACATATTAGCCTTATTCAAGGGTTTAAAGAAAAAATGCATGGGGGCTTAATCTGAGGAGGGGGGCAGGTGGTGCATGGGTTACGTTCCAAGGCAGGGACGCAGGTGGCGCTGTAGTCTAAACAACTGAGCCTTTTGGGCTTGCTGATCAGAAAGTCAGTGGTTTGAATCCCCGCAATGGGGTGAGCTCCCATTGCTCTGTCCCAGCTCCTGCCAACCTAGCAGTTCGAAAGCACACCAGCACAAGTAGACAAATAGGTACCACAGCAACGGGAAGGTAAACGGTGTTTCCATGCACTCTGGCTTCCGTCATAGTGTCCCAATGCCGACTCCCTCGGCCTGGAAAGCGAAATGAGTGCCACAACCGCATAGTCGCCTTTGACTGGACTTAACCGTCCAGGGGTCCTTTACCTTTACCTTTTACCTATGTTCCGAGGCACTGCATGTGTCAGTAGAATAGAGTAAATTTTGAACACCTTGAACACCATTGGGAAAGCCTGCAAACGCCCTCTAAACCTCTGGAAACTCTTGAAAAACCCTTTTATAAAAAACCAGCAGCCCTTACCAGACAGGCATGAATGGTGGCAATCATGGCTCTCAGTCTTCATCATAGCTGGAGGACAATTTGCAAACAACAACAAACAGGGTAGACCAGTACTCCAAAGTGCTTGGCTGTGAGTTAGATTCACTTACTGCCAATGGTGTAGGGGTGATGGTGTCTTGCAGAGGAACATGGTAGTGGCCAGCTGGTGCTTATGATAGGTCCTGCATTGCATTTTGCAAGTGATTTTTCCTATTTCCCCCCAATTGATTAATTAATTCTATGCTATTCTATTTTTGAATTGCTCCCTCTGAAGCATCTCATGGCAATGTAATGATAAAAGCAACAACAATACAAACATATGTAAAACAATTTTCCATACCAAAACAAACTCAAATACAATACAGATGGGGTAAAATTTTCCACTGAAAAGCCTTGTTCATTTGATGGTTTTACGATGGGCATATTAATGTATGTAAATAGATAAATATCCCCATACCCCTAGAATTTATTTTTTAATAAACAGGGGGAAAACCAAAAATAAAGAGCATAAAGAAATACTCAGAAAGTCAGAGCAGGCTGAAAGCAGCATATGGTTGAACACTATAATTAAACTTATTGTTCCAAAACATTACCAAAAATGCCCATTTTCCCAGCCTAACAAGAAGAAATACATTT
This sequence comes from Podarcis tiliguerta, assembly GCF_965153285.1. NCBI lineage: Eukaryota > Metazoa > Chordata > Lepidosauria > Squamata > Lacertidae > Podarcis > Podarcis tiliguerta. The sequence continues at coordinate 48,329,241 of NC_139536.1, forward strand.
TAAAAGGAAGAGGTGGGGAGGGATGGTTTAAAAAATGCTTTTGCTTTTCCAGTAATGTATATGCAGCTTTCCCTAACACCCCCACATACAATGCAGGTCAGAGAGTAAACAGATTTTGGAGCAGGGAGAGATTTGGCTTCAACCCCTTTCATTCTCTATCAACAAAGGTGATTCTTTAATTTGGACAGTGCAGGTGTTTCCCTCCACCCATCACCCACCTTGTCCCAATGCCTTGCAAAGAAAATGTACACATTCAAGCTTCCAGAGACTTCTAAAACCCTTTGGCTAACTCTAACATCTCTTGAAAAGCCTGACTTAAAAACAACAACAACAACAACAACAACAACAACAACCTGGAATGGGGGGAGTTCAGTGTGTTGGAGAAGTGATCATCCAAATTGCACACATGTATCTGCCCTTTGAGTATAGAGAAGAATCACAAACCTTGCTTATAACTAGCTTTACGTACAAATATATATCTGTCTCTTTTATGGAACTCCCTGGCATGTCTCTAGGAACTGGTGCATGTTTAATGTCTAACATGAAATGTTGGCTCCTAATGTAGGAAGGCACTGGAATATGAAATGCATTTATTAAACGAGGAGCGAATTAATTTCTTGGCATGTCTAAGCAAGCCCTTTTATACCGTCAAGCCAAATAAATTGTATATTTTAAAGCCCCTTGTGGACTACCCAGTTGAAAACATGGTTTCGATCGCAGGAAGACCTTTCCACACTGACTGCTTATGAGGGGATTTGCTGGAATCTAAAATTCTGCTTCAATTAAGTGATGATATCATGGAAAGGAGCTGAATAGGAGTCATTATATAATACTGTAGCTAAGAAATCCTAGGCTCAAAATGAAGATAATAAATCAACAAGTGGTTGAAAAACACATGAGCTGGAGATGGACCAAGAATGGTTTCACCAGGTGCTGATCCAATGGAAAGAAATGATGTTTGGGAGTTGTGGAATTCTTGACAGAGTTTCAAGCTCTCATTGTTTGGGAGACAGAACTGTCCACTGTCTCTCAGCTGCTTTTTCCTCAACACTACCCTGGTCCGATGTCTTCAATGAATTCCAGTAACAAGGATACACTAATACTCAATAATCCTTCTGCAGCGAAAATCAAATCTAAGTTTACTTAGGATTCTAGGGTGGAAACAAACAAGGGGCAAACATAACCTGTGTATATTCTGATCACTGTTTTAGTAACTATTCCTGTTAGCATGAATCCCAATGGCTGCATTCACACATTAATCTAAGCCATGGTTTGTTGTAAACGTGGTTTTTTCAACACAACCATGAGTCATCTCACAGATGAACAAGAAAGTCACAGTTCTTTTTTTAAATAAATATTTATTTCATTTTTCAAATTAAAATTTTACAGAGATATATCAAACATAAATCATAAAAACAAGATTCCAAGGAATCTCCTGGACTTCCATCCTCCCCTTTATGGGTCCTATGATTAATCATTTCCTCCTGCATCTTTTATGATGATCCAAAACTTTTACATCTCCATTGTGTCCAGAATTCACCCTTAAACTACAAGTGATATTCCAATCCTACTAACGATTATAACTATTGACAATATTCTTTAAGATAAGTTATAAATTTCCCCCATTCCTTATTAAAATTTTGGTCTTCCTGATTTCTTATTTTTTCTGGTCATTTTGGTCATTTCAGCATAATCCATCCACTTCATCTGCCATTCTTCTCTGGTAGGAACTATATCTTCTTTCCATCTCTGGGTCAATAACATCCGTGCAGCCACAGTTGAGCTTGGCTTGTTTTCCAGCTGTTCCTGCCTCTGTAGTTTGCCAAGTGTCTGGGGCTGCATGGCCAAAAAACCCCAAACTATGTTTAAACAAGTCTCCTTCTTTGGAGGTCTTTAAGCAGAGGCTTGACAACCATATGCCAGGAGTGCTCTGATGGTGTTTCCTGCTTGGCAGGGGGTTGGACTCGATGGACCTTGTGGTCTCTTCCAACTCTAGGATTCTATGATTCTAAGGCTGTTAGGTCCAGACCTAATGCCAAACCATTCTTAAAAGAAGCCAAGATTTGTAGGCTAAGACCAATGTGACTTCCCATGGTGCTTTATTGCCAGGAAATAAACCATGGTTAGTTTGCTGGACAGTCCAACAAACCAAATTTCAGCTAAATGAACTTAGTGTTAAGTGCAAATGCCAATGTGTGGCATTCTAAAAACTGTATACAATGTGGCACTGAATCAGCTATCTGAGAATCTTGGCTTTTTCTTTCCTTTTTTTTTTAAGCATGTTTTTATTGATTGGTTTGAGGATTTATCAACTAATCACTTAAAAACTTAATGAGTTCTTGATGCACGCAACAATACTTTAACTAAAAGATATACAAAAACATTCGAGGAAGAAATGCCAAATGAATCAGCAGTGCTGTCTTAACAGCAGTGGTGAGTGGATAATATATACCAAACTAAACTAAGAGGTTAACAGTCTGCTTTAAAACAGAGGAGAATGCCTGTCTAAATGGGCCAAGCTCTCAAATCTGGCAAATTTCAAGCAGTAATGAATTCTCTAACTGTGGGGCAGCAATAGACAAGTCTGTTTATGGCTGGAGGCAAGCTAGCCTCCAAAGACTTGGCACCCTCAGCAGAGATTTATTACCATGCCTTTGTGATCAGGGAGGTACACTTGGCAGTAGCCACTCTCACAAGTATTCCAGGCTTAGAGTACATAGGGCTTTCAAGATCAAAATGTCACCTTGAACTCAGCAGAGAAGCAAATAGGTATCCAATGCAGTATTGGAGTAAAATGTTCCTGGTAGCTAAACTCAATCACCAATCTGGTTGCCAAATTCTCCACCAATGTATTCATGGCCAGCCCCATATATAGTGCAATATAGTGGTCTGGTCAAGAGGTTACCAGTGCGTGTATACAATGGAAAGAAGTTGTATCCATGCACCTACCCTTTTCTGCAAAGCAGAGCACACACAATGAAGCTTGATTTATGCCTACACTTTGTCCTTGCTGCGTAAGAGTGATTTGATTTAAGCTTATTTCATCTCATGGAGGCGAGGGGCATCAACTCAACAAATCTTCATATGTTTGGCTTGGTTTGCTGATTTGTAGATCAGCTTTCTCCAGGCATTTTTGGTGATCCCCAGAATGTAAATCCTCATCCCTTTCCCACATTATTATAGTGAGATAGCTACCCAATTAAAATGAAGACGGCATCACGAATGCTTGTTTAAATAAAAGCTATCTAGTGTCACTAACTAAATGCAGGTTTGGCATGATTTTTTCAAGGGGGAAATAAGATTCGCAAACTTTGTGCACTGAGGAGAGACTAGACCAAGTTTATAACCATCAAAATAGATGTATAGTCACGAGAAAGCAAACAATAGCCCAAAGTGGAAATAGCAATATTATAGTGGTTTGCCTAAGGCTTATTAGTGAGTCTGCGGAGGAAGTTTCATTTGTCAGAGGTTTTGCTGAGATTTGTTTACTGATGTGCAACAGAATCCTTTGCTTATTTCCCGAGAAGCAAATCCCATGGTGTTCACTGGCCTTTATTTCCAGGTAAGTGTGGATGGGATTGCAACCCTATTACGGCTTTTAATTTATTTGTATTTAACATTGTGGTTTAAATGCTGTTTATTGCTTTATTTCTTAAAAGTCAAGAAAGAAAGAAAGAAGGAAAGAAAGAAAGAAAGAAAGAAAGAAAGAAAGAAAGAAAGAAGAAAGAAAGAAACAAAGAAAGAAAGAAAGAAAGAAAGAAGCAGACCACCTCAATAGTCTACTCCGTCACTTACACCCTTCCCCAAATCACTATGGTTGGAGTGCACTGGGAAATAACTCACTGTGATTAAAGGTTTGACCTGTCTGTCAAAACAGAAGATCCCACCCCTCAAGCTCTGGGCATTTCCCCAGTCAGCTGGGTTTCATTTATCAGAAAAGGTGGGGGAAATACTGTGCATTTAATTCGGGGGGGGGGGGGGGATGAACCAAGAAGCTTGGTCACTCCCTGATCTGCCTGAGCATGCCTTCATAATGATAAGATCTGACTTGGTGACGTGAAAGACTATCTCAAATCACCCCAATTCACCTCATTAGTTGGGGTACACACAAAGCCAATGCCCAATGGGCTTCAGCAGATGCCTCTACCTTTTCTTCCAGCAACCATCCTACAGAAATGCTATGTTACAACACAGCATCATTTAAACAGAGTCATTATAAGAAAACAAGGTGGCCCACTGGGCTGCCAATTTCAGCTCCATCGCCACTGCCTACAAAAAATTGTCCTGCTCCCAAGAGAATTGGCTGGAAGCACTGCTCCACTTTTTCTGCCTGCAAACAGAGCTGTGCAGACACACTATGAGTCTACTCTCATCCCATGACGCACCCTGTTCTCCTTTACCCACCTTTTCCCTGTCTTTGGGCTGTTTTCTTTTCTCCTCCCTCCCTTTTGCTCCTGTCTTGTTTTCTTGTCATTAATATGGGTTTATTTTTGAGCACCTGTTGAGCAGGCCGGGAAGATGCGATTTGGCAAAATGAAAAAAGGCTAGGGTCTGATGCTACATAAATACAGCTCTTTGTTGCTCTTTCATATCAAATAATTGCCCAGAAGTCTCAAAAGGTGCAACAGAACGTTCGATGGATGTGGTTATCCAAATATGACCTAAGTAGCAGCACTCTCCATTTCTGAAAACACACCCTTGGAGATGTTTTCTTTGTTTCCTGCCCTACTTGCCTCAGGCACACGATGCAGCCATCTGTTTAATGCTGAGCTTGTTGCTAGCCAAAAGAAATCCATTCGACAAAACAAACATGAAAAGGTTCAGAGCTTATAAAGACCAAAATCTGGAGTGTGGGGGAGTGTGATGATGAAGTGGGTAACTTTTAAAGGGGATGCAATATTGGTCAATTAACAAAATTCATTGATCATTTTAAAAAATCAACTCAAAATGTTGCATTTCAACGTGTGTGTGTGTGTGTGTGTGTGTATATATGTATTTACAGAGTAAATGAGAAGACTAACAGAGAGCAAGATTCCCCTTTTACCACCTACAATCTACATTTTGGTATCTCTTCAATTACATTCTTCTAGGCAATTGAGACACAACCTAGAGCTTGACCTTATCGAAGGTGATAACATCTAATGCCGATAAGGAAGAGCATAACAAACTACTCCAAAGCTCTTCCTCTTAACACTTCAGGCAAAGGCCAGATGCTGGGTCACATTATCTAGTCACTTCTTCGATTCTCATCCCTGGGGAAATGAGACCACTGCCTAACCCATTTCTTCTGGGGATGCAGCAGAGCGGGCATTTATCACCACAACAGATAAAGGAGGTGTGTGCTTAATTTTGGACAGGAAAGCAGTGCTCCAACTGCAATAATTTAGCACAGTCAGTGGAATCTAAAGTGACCCTTCCACATGCTTCACAATGGGTTGGATTCCACAAAGAGATTCTCCCAGATTTTCAGTGAGGCGAGGTGAAGCAGTTTGCCTCAGGTGTAGTTCTGACACCCTCACCACCTTCACCTTGTTGAAGCACTGGTATTGGGCCCAGGTGGTATTAATGATGAGATGTACCTAGTTTCAGGTATGGTTGATTCACCCTCTGTGGCCAGTCCTGGGTTGGGATAATCTGGCCACAATAATCCATGCACTTGATTAGGTTATTGCAATGCACTCTATGTGGGGAAACAGTACGAAAGCTGAGCGTCTTGTGCTTGCCGATCAGTCAGTCGTCAGTTTGAAAACACACAGAGTGAGCTCCCATTGCTCTGTCCCAGCTTCTGTCAACCTAGCAATTCAAAAGCCTACCAGTGCAAGTAGATAAATAGGTACTGCTGCAGTGGGAAGGTAAACAGTGTTTCTGTGCGCTCTGGCACATGGCACATGGTGTCCTGTTGTGCCAGAAGCAGTTTAGTCATGCTGGCCACATGACCTAGAAAGCTGTCTGTTGGCAAACGCCGGCTCCCTCGGCCTGAAAAGTGATATGAGTGCCCTACCCCATAGTCACCTTTGAGTGAACTTAACTGTCCAGGGGTCCTTTACCTTACCTTATATCAGCCTGCCCAAGCTGTTAAATGTGCAAGGCCTTCTTCTCAACTTGTCAAGGAGTATATCCCACTGTGTGGTGACTCAAGATAGAGCCTTCTCTGTGGTGGCCCCTCATTTGTGGAATTCCCTCCCCTTGGAGGTTCATACAGTGCTGTTGTTTTCTGACTTTCAGTGCTTCTTAAAATGCACCTCTTTGGGAGAAACTGATATAGCTGTTATGGATGTTGTCTGCTTGCTGTGTTTACTGTTGTTTGGGGTTTAAATAATTGTTTTTAATATAAGAATGTTTTTATTTCATTGTGGTAAAGCGTGTTCTCCCTCATGGAGAGCACGTGTTGCGGTGGGGGCTGCCAAGACACTCCAAAGTTGGGGGGCGGGCTAATTGATCGTTGGCCACTGATGCGATTGGGGCTTCCCTTATTGTTGGGAAGAAGTTAATGTTGCCATGTATTGATTGACAGCCAAAAATACTAAAACTCCTTGCACAAGGCTAGGGCTTCCTCTTTTCGCCCATGCATCAGATTGCCTGTCCCTCCCTCCCTAGAATAGGGTTGTTCGCTTTGACCTTGCTATGCCTGTCATGGGGTCGTCTGCTTTGGAGCGGGGGGCTGGTAGGAATTTTGTCCATCTGGCTGATTGGCTGGGGCCATTTGGTTTTTGCCTACTGCGTAGCAAATCGTCACAACTTGTAAGGTTCGCGGTTAGGCATTGGTTTATGGTTTGGTTGGTTGAGGGGCATGGATTGGCTGTGCCTGCCCCTCTAATGCTGCTGCTGCAAGTGATTCCGTTAAAGGAATTGGGGGCTAACTATTGCTTGTCCACTCTGTCAAGGGGGCTTGGGCCATAGCAATGAGCTCCTGGTTGCATTTGGGGTGAGGGCAGGTTCCCTGCTCCGTTGTTACCCCCAAGTGTATTTTCCTATTCTGACTTTCGCATCGTGCGGAATATCAGTCTGTCCCCCACGGTGGGGGCAGATAGTCGCAACCAATGCCTACACAACCACTCACAAATTTGTATTTGAATAAAGTTGTGGCCAAAATTATGCCAAAAATCTTAAACAAAAAATTCTGTGTGGTGTGTGAGTTATTGGGGTGGACCTGGGGACCTCGACACGCAAAGCACCCTGGGGGTTTTTTAACTGAAGACCAGTTTAGAAATTGGCAAAATAAATGAATAGCTTTTACCTCATTTAGCCTCCCAAGAACCCTGTGAAGTAGGTTAAAAGGAGAGGGAGCTCATTCACACATTTCAGCTGGAATGTTGAGTCCATGAGGCATGTTAAGCCAAGGGATAGACATTCCCAAGGACACCCACAGAGGTTTAAGACTGAATGGCAATTTGATGCCAGCTGAGTCTCTTCTGTTGATAGCCATTACTTGCTTTGCTGCACTATACTGGGGAAAATTAGAGGGAAGGGGCAGAGCAGTCTGAGCAATCTCTTACCACACCTATGATAGAAATGAGTTTGTATAAGCTTTCTACATTTTAATACAGCTTTGTCCCTCCTATTCTCCATATTTCAGGTGATAGCACAGAAAAGGCTTCCCTGCTGCCACCCTGGGGTGATGTAGGTCCCCCACCCTTGGGTTCTAACAAGGCCTGGAATGACTATAATCCATAATTCTTACAGTTCAGGGCTGTGAAGTCTCCCCATCTTTTCAGTCTCGACCTAGACAAGGAGCACCTCACTTGTTGGGCACTGATGTGCTTAAGTGCTGAACTTGCAAATGTGTTGAGTGGTCAGTAAGTGCTGAGTGCTTTGGAAATACCAGCTGTCATGATGCTGAGGAAAGAACTCAGTCCTTGTGAAAATCTGGCTCTTTCCTCCTCCAATAGTTTCGGAAGCAATAGCTCTTTGAAGAGAGTGTCTTGGGCAGCAAGCCTCTATGTACTGACCTGGGATTAAGCCCCACTAAACATCTGAGGAGACATATATAGGATTCTGCTGTTATCCACCTGTTGAGAAAAGTTCTCATTCAGCTAAAATTCTGACCAGCTTTTTACGATCTAATAATCTGTAGTAACAGGAGTTTTAAAAGAGCTTCAGGACTGATTCGTATGATGGATTTATGCAACAGGACTTAACTGTTTTCTGCATGATGAGCTTCAGCTGTTAAATGTACTTCACATCCTAGGGCTAGAGTAAAAATCGGTGAAATGTTCTGAATGCGTACTTTGACAAAATAGGAAGCCAGTCTTCAAAGAAAAGAGAATTTCTTATGGGCTTGGTTTGCACATAAGACTAATATTTGATGATATTATGTAGCATAATGTGGTTCTGTGCTAGTAAACTGGAACATCACAATCCATGTATTGTCCCTTCCTACATGGCTGTCATATTCACATAGGTTTCATTGGGGTTGGGAAGTAATGATATAGTAGTTAAAGTGTGGAATTAGAACTGGAAAGGCATATGATCAAATCCACACATGGCCATGAAGCTCACTAGATGAACTTGGGGCCAGTCACTATCATTCAGCCTCACAGTGTTATTGTGAGGGGAAAAGTCTTTGGAAGAAAGGCAGGTTGTAATGTAATAAATTAATAAATTAGTGCCTTCCTCCCCCTTGCTGCCTCTAAGGATGTAATTCAGAAAACGCCATGCTGAAGTCAAATTGCAAGGCTCAGACACATGTTCACGGAATCCAATATTATGATGTATAGTCAAGTAAATAATCTTGTCGTGCTTATGTAGCAACGTTGCCAAGTAGGCACCATTGCATCCAATCTATTAGTGAGAAGCTAGTGTCAGCAAGACACATCTCTCACCTTTTGTGGGGGTTTTTATGGGTGACATCAAACAAGCCACAATTCTATTACCATCCAAATGTAAGTTAAAATAAAAGTTGTTCACAAAATATGATTGCACTATCCCTATCTAGTTAAAACTTGTGTAACTGTATTTGTTTTCATCCAGAATTTCTGTTGACTTCAATACTGTCAAGAGTTTACCTTTGTGTAAACTGAGGTGTTTCCTTGCTCAAGTAATCAAATAATAGGATGCCCTGCTATGGTGGGCTGGCTGTGTTTATCTCACTGAGGAAGGTTGTACTAATAAAGAACCCCAATGAATAGACAAAATGAGTGAATGAACAAATGTTTTAGTGTACAAGCTGTTAGGGTATGACAGTCCTGACAATACAACATACATAGGAATACATTGCAAGCTATAAAGGCAGAAGAAAGCACACTAGCAATCATGAGATAGAAAATGTGAAACTGGTGAGTGATGTTACTATTTTATTCGCAAACTTGCATTCTTCCAACAGAGCCACGATCCTTCTTGCCATTTATATTTCCTCTTCTCTGCTTAGGGAATAGTTAAAATGTGTGAAAGGAAGATGTTTTGTGAAACTAGCCCCATATTCTGATTATGTTCCTGGCTGCTGCTGCAAATATGCCTTATCCAGTTCTGAGACAATCTGGCATCTCATCGAATCTGTGCGTTCCCCAGAGCCAGCCCAAGACATTTTTCTGCCCGAGGCAGAGCAGCAAATGGCACCACACCAGAAATGAAGACCTGCCAAGATATTTTGGCTTCTGAGGCAGAAAAGTCCTTAAGCACCACCCCTTTTGCTGGCAGGAAAAATACAGCAATAATAGACAGTTTGCTGCCCTTTCATGACATGCATCAAAGATCAACTTCCTGAGATGGCCTTCTCACACTGTCCAATGGTAGGACTGGCCCTGGCCCGGAATGACATACCAGCTTCTGTTATGAGGCCAATTTCATATCCCAGCTTTGTATGTGTGTGTGTGTGTTTGTGTATCATAGCTGTCAACTTTTCCCTTTTCTTGCGAGGAATCCTATTCAGAATAAGGGAATTTCCCTTAAAAAAAGGGAAACGTTGACAGCTATGATGTGTATCTCTCACGCAACTCAAACTTGGAGTGTTGGACTATGTACACAGCCAATTTCACTGTACTATATCTTTTCAGAAAGCTGCTTAGCAATATTGGTACCTCTGTAAGTGAAAGAGTCCCAGATGTCTTTTCAGAAAGATGAATGAACTGATCTGTTACGAGCTCACCAAAATTCATCTCCTTCACTCCACGATGGTGTGCTGTCAGAAGGGGCTATGGCGAATTGCTGTGGCTAGAAGACCGTTAAGATTCCGGTACCACTCACAGACCGATAAAGGGGTCAAAAGGGGAGTCTGGCTGATGATAGTAGAAAGAAATATTCCAGAAGAGGTCTTGGAAAAGGCTGTGAACTGTGGAAGTTCACTCTCCCACTGTCACCAGCTATTAAAGAGGCCATTAATTAAAGAGCATCAAGCTCTATTGGATTCTGTGGCATGCAGATCCCATTAAGTATTTTCTAGCACCAGTAATGGAATCTTCAAAGGAAGGGATGATGTCACTGCCTTTCCCTTCGGGAACCTGGAGGAATACACCCGACATTTAAAGCATTCCCGGGAAGGGTAACACCCTTTACAAACTACAGCTCCCAGGATTCTTTGGGGGAAGTCATGTGCTTTAAATGTATATGAATGCAGCCAATGTGTTTGTTGATATTACACACTTCGATACTACACATGTGCATGTGTTTGTGTGAAAGGGTGTACACTTGTTGGTTTGCATAGCTCAGCCACAAGGACACCAACTGTAAACTCATTGATCATTACATATGAATAACTGTAAGAGTGTATAGCTCAGCTGTTTATGCAGGTACACAGATTGTATACTGGCTGAATGTAGTATGTGAACACCCATTTAGGCCTGTGCTGGACTGTTGTATGCAATCATTTATGAGGTGAAGTGAGGGGTCTGGTACTCCCCACACATGTTTTTTATTTTGATGTTGTTTCTGGTAGCTCAAAGACGAAGATTCTCCATCTCTGCTGCTTCTTGGTGTCAATTTTTGAGGTGTCTCCCCTCACTATTCGATTTATTTTCACATTCTTTTGACATGTATTGCCTGCCCATTAACAATGTTCCATGGGTGACTCACGCAAGATTCAAAACAATCAAGAGCATAGCAGTTAAAACAAAACCACCACCAAATATAAGATTGCATCATTATCATTATTAATTTTTTTATATTACAATCAATGCAAATATTCAACATTATCTATCACATAGAGAGCTTGATGACCAGGGCCAATGCAAAGGATTACACTGCCTGAAGGGCCTCACTCTACACCCCCAGGTGCTTAGAAACAACAACAACAACATTAACTGCTAATTAATTCTACTGTGGAAGTAGTTCTCTCCCTTTTCTTTCCTATTTTACAACATACATGCTAATTTATGTGGTTCTGGTTGAAGTGAATGCTTGTTTTGGTTTGGTCATGCTTGAAATGGGCCCTGTACATACAAAATGACTCCTCTCTTTCAGTTTGCCACAGCGTAAGTGCAGGGCATTTTGACTCACAGGCCTAGACTGTGCACATATATAGCCTGATGGTCAGTAGACAGCTGTCAAGTCTGAAATGTGCTTCCTTCTATGGTCTGACAAAATCCACATTTGTTGACCTTATGGGCACAGCAATGGCTCATCTGTTTACTCATGCTTTGGCCTGCGGAGGCGGCCGTGGATAATGTCTACTTTATACCAGAGGAGTTGTTGTTTTTTCTTTCTGAAGAACTCGCAAAGACAAATATACTGAGGGGATGATCCCTCCCTGGGTGACACAGCACCTGCGCACAACGGTATCCCTGCGAGGCCATCAGAATCCTGTCTCTCTTCACCTTTGAGTAGATGCATGGGCAGCATGCCAGCAGTCCTTAGTGTGCACCAGTGAGGGGGAATCAGAAACAGGGAGTGTCCCTCTGCACATGGATATTGCACCTGTGCAGGGAAGGATTTTACCCATGACATTCCAGAAGTATTGGTTTTATGCATCATCTTCATTTACTTTGTGTCACAGACATGAGTCCTTTTAAAACCAAACATGCAGTGGAGTCCATTGGGAATCTGAAACGTGTAGAGGGGAAACAGCTATGAAGCAGCAAAAACGAGAATGATATTTTCAAAATGTGTACAGTGGTACCTCAGGTTACATATGCTTCAGGTTACATACGCTTCAGGTTACATATGCTTCAGGTTACAGACTCCGCTAACCCAGAAATAGTACCTCAGGTTAAGAACTTTGCTTCAGGATGTGAACAGAAATCGTGCTCCAGCAGCGCGGTGGGAGCAGGAGGCCCCATTAGCTAAAGTGGTGCTTCAGGTTAAGAACAGACCTCCGGAACGAATTAAGTACTTAACCCGAGGTACCACTGTACATATTTAAAATAGTGACACTTCTTAGAGACGTCATTTAGCAGATAAGAACCGAATCCTACAGAGATGGATATAATGCACTGAGAACAATTTCTCACACACCATGTGCAGTGCAGGTTAAAATAATTATTGTGACCCGACAAGTAAAGGTTAAGGAGAATGATTAAACTGAAAAGGTTTCTGGAAAGAGGAAAATGAGAAGATGTTCATTGGACTTCCTCCCTTCATGCTGCAATATATAATCAAGTGCCCACTGAACTAAACACAAAATGCCTTCACTAGGAATTACTTGGGCCAATTCACAGGAACTTCTGAGTACTCCAGCACAGACCTCTGCTTCGTGGGACTAATGGCTACTAGTCATGATGGCTATGTGCTATTTTCTAGGTACACAGATGGCCCTCCTATTCTGCTCATGGGCTTCCCAAAGACATTTGGCTGGCCACCATGATCCTGGGTATATGGGTCTTTGGTCTGATACAGCAGAGCTCTTCTTGTTTTGTTAAATTCCTGTGCCTCTGATCTCAAATTGTCTTTTCTAAGTGAAGCAGTAAACTGGATCAATAGGTGAAGCTCAAAGACAACCATTTTAACATCGATATGTTGTATCTTAGCTGAAACAAAAAGCATGCCCAGTAGTGGTAACATGAATCAATAAATTCATGTCACCATGATAAGCGCTGATAAATTCAACCTGCACTGCAATGCAAACTCTGTGTGTGAAAGCATCCTTTATACAGCTGGAGAAGTCATAAGTTGACTCATGAAAGGGTTCCCAAGAGGAGTGAATCCCACTGAGCCTATTTCTGAGTAGAAATGCATAAAAGTTCACTGTTTATGCTATGCGTCTCCCAATACCATGACTAAATATGCTACCATCTTCTCTAATGTTTATTTTTGAATGCAAAACTGCTTTTCCAGCTAAGCAATATGAAGTTGGTAAGAAGAGAATATTCATAGGAGCAATTGCCATTGGTGAATGTAGAAATTGACCGAGCTCAACATTCCTCTTCTAGGAATGGTGGTTTCCTTAAATCTGTCTCAACAAAATTAAACCATTCTATGTCATGCATATAACAGAGATATTTGTGTTGTCTCACAGTGACATCTAGTGATTGCTCCCATGATGAAGAAGCCATGCGTTTTCCTGGGTGTTGTACTTGTCTTCCTTGCTTGCTTGCTTGCTCACTTACTCTCTTGTTTACCTTCTTTAAATCAGTGTTACATTTACATCACAACACTAACAATGAAAAAAACAATGTGACTTTCTCCATTTAACACAGAATTCTTTTTACCAAACCTGACTCCCTGACTGCAAAATTCATTGTACGTTTCCCCATCTAAATGGGTTGTATCCAATGAAGTGGTCCCACTCAGGTAAGGACTTCTACTTGGGCAGCAGAAATTCCCCTCCCTCTTCTCTTCCTGCCCTCCATGCCTTCCCCCATATCTTCTTCTGAAAGTTGGGGAAAACCCCAGAACAGATTTGGGGGGGGGGGGGCGAGTGAAGGAGAAGGAAGGGAAGTTCTGCTGCCCAATTGCAAAATAAGACATTCTGTGTGAAAACGAAGACTTCAGGAAAACCCCATGACTCTTCTGCTACACATTGCCAGAGAAACTCTGGCACAATATACTTTTTGTCCCAAGAGAAACCTGTAAAAACAGTTATCAAAGCTGTACAAAAGAAAGACACATGAAAGAGAAATGAATGCAATGAAACTGGGTTGTGTAGCATTTTGCAGTTAAAATTGCCTACCTACCATAATTTATTTTATTCCTTTTTCAGTACATAGGTACCTAGAACTACTACCTTGTTTCTTAGCACAATCTCTCGGGGAGAAGTATTTCCCATAATCCAGTGTTTATCTTCTTGCTTTTGTATTCAGGATTTTTTTCCCCCCTAAAAAAAATTCATGTGGGCTATTCTTCTCTTCCTAAAGAAAGACTCATTTGTTCACTTTGGGAGGTACCATCTGGTTTGAGTTTAGCTAGGAGTGGGGGGCAAAAGCTTTCAAACTGACAGCACAAAAGAAGCCCACAGCAACAGAGCTGTGGAAAGTGTGTTTGCCCAAACTGGCCCTAGCATTTTATTTCAGCCTAATCCAAAACACCTGCTACGGGGCTTGCACCTGGGCAGAGGGCACTGGAACGGCTCGACCTCCTGATGTCTTGCCGGTTTTTGAGATCTCTGCAGAATGGAATGTTTGCCCTCTGGTGGCAGCCAAAAGGAAACACTGTGGATTTGCTGAGCGAAGGAAGACATACCTATGTAGTAGAGATATGGTGAAATGCTTTCTTTAAATATAAAACAGGCCTAATGAATGGCCAGGATGAAATTCCACTTTACACATTTAATATTATAACAGCAGAATCCTACACACGTCTGCTTATAAACAAGTTCCACTGAGCTCAATGGGCTTATCCTAGGAAAGTCAGTAAGTATACAATTGCAGCTTATTTTAATTGAACGTGGATCTTGCTGAAATCTTAAGAGCAAGTTCACCATGACTGAAGTCACATTAATTTCAGGGGAAACTAAGTGCTGCTAACTTTGAATGGATCCAAGCCAGTCTCTTCAAGGTCTGCTACAGAGAAGCCAGGGATGTGTATATGTTCTTTTGATAACATTTTCAGTTATAGATGCTATTTGTGTCTACAAGCAGAGTCTTGTGGAGCAGCGTCTTGGCCAGCTGCTGCTTAAAACAATTCCCTTTAAAAGTACCAACAAGACTTAAGATTTCGTTGTCTAAACATGCTTCACAAAACTGAAATTTTCAACATCAACTTCCCAAGCTGCATTATTCCAGATTCTTAAAATTTACAATATTTGGAATTGGACTTTAGTACAAGACACTCCCCTGCATATGGTGCAAGACTTTATGATCTCTCAAATACAAAGCACTGGGGGCTGTTTTTTAAGTCCAGTAGTGTGAAATGTAGGTAACAGATGAATACCAGTGAATTGGTCAAACAGTGAAATTTCTCTGCACTAAATTGTGTGTTTAGTTTACCTATGAAAGGGGGGGGGGAATACCACACACATAGCAAAATGTGATTTCCCTCTTCAGTCTGGAGTGTAGCCATCAGTCACCTGGGACCATCTGTTCAAATCTAATACTTTTCTCCTGTTACTGTTTTCATCCTGCCACTACTTGAGGGAAATATGGGAAGAATAGCATTCCTTTGGGGGGGGGGAAGGAATCTGTTGGTGGCACTACATCCTAGCAGAAGACTGTCTCTTTGTCCTGTGGGGCTACCAGAGAACAGGTCACTTCTACTCAAACAGATGAGGACAATCTTGCGGAAAATCTGATATATGTTTGTGGGTGACTCTTAAGCAACAGCAACTGTAAAAGTTCTTACCCATATGGATTCATTCAGCATACCACACAGCTTTCTTTAGATTGCTTAGGGAGGGCTTCCCAAATTTTGATGCATGAGGCTCCAATCTTACACACTGAATAAAAGGCATATATTTTCTTAATCAGTTCCTCAAACATGGTCCTGCCTCAGGTCAGGTGTCAGTAATTGGCATCCTTGGGGAGTTGCCAGGGCTCCAGTGCCCCAATAGTAGGTATAGTGCAAGTATATGTCCCCAGCCAAGGCCTGCCCTGGGCCTCCCTTTAAAAATAAAAAATTAAAAAAATCCAGCACCATTTTAATTCCCCTCAATATACAGAAATAATGCTCCAAGGCATTGTGGGGAAATAAAATAGTTGCCCCACATTGAGGATTTCAGATTACATTTCCCACAATGACCTGAGGCATCAAAGGCATTGTGGGGAAAATTAAATGCTGGCCGCCATTGAAATGGCCCTGGAAGACATCCATGTTGTAACTACAGAACATATTGTCTAGCCTTCTCTCTGTTCCATCAGTTAAGGCTCAGGGATGGTTCTCTGATATCTGGGTGATACCTCAAGGCTTCTTCCATGCCTTTCAACAGGTTGAAATCCCAGAACGACCTTGATTCCTTCCCTTGATTTGCTGTCAGCTCTGTGAGAAGAGGGTGATACTTTGGGCTTGTCAGAGGTGAGGTGGGATCATTACAAGTTGAAGCAGCAATTTCTGAAGTGTTTTGTGACACCTTGCTGAACCAGACATCAAAATAGTGTTACATACAAGTATATGCTTAAAGCAAAAAAAAATTGTTTACTTACTTACTTAATTTATATGCTGCCCTTTGCCCAAATATCACAGGGTGGCTTACAGCATAAGCTGTAAAGAATGTCTATAAGCTTACCATAATACCACAATGCCAAGGTGGGATGATGGGGAAATGAAGGACAAATGACAGGGTGGGGAGAGAGTTCTGTTGTCACTGACATATCTAGCTTGTTGTCAGTGGAAACAATTTTACCGGCACTCTCCAAACCCAATGCTTTCTGGGAGGGAGCAGTTTTGCAAGAGTGGCATTTCTGTCTAAGGAAGATGCCAGGATTGCTGGCAGTGGGTGGGGGCTCCTTCACAACTGACAAGTCTAGCTTGTTATCAGAAGGAATGATTGTCCTGAATCCCTTTTAATGCTTCCCACCACAAAATCAACTTTAAAGGTGTTGTAGAGATCCTGCTTTACCTCTAACAAGCACCAAATACTCCCTACACATTCTGAAGATTCATATGAATATATGCCCATAGTAAACGTATTCACAAATGGGTGTCTAGAGCAAAAATGATCAGGGACACAAGGAAAGAACTATTGAAGCCAAGGGCTAAAATAAAGACCTGGATGTGCATGACTGGGTTTAAACTAAGCACAAAACTCTCAGAAACTAATTTTCTGTGACTGCATGTTTCTCCTCTGAGGCACCACTCTCATGCCTGCAGTTTTCAGACTACCGTAATTGCCCAGAAAACACATGGGGAGATTTGCAAGTGATTCCGTTTTCATCCACCCCAGAACTGTGGAAGCCAACCTTGCACGAAAACCTCTGCAGCTATTCCTCTGGAGCAGGCATAGGCAAACTCAGCCCTCCTGATGTTTTTGGCCTACAACTCCCATCATCCCTAGCTAACAGGCCCAGTGGTCAGGGATGATGGGAGTTGTAGGCCAAAAACATCTGGAGGGCCGAGTTTGCCTGTGCCTACTCTGGAGTATGGCAGGATTTGTGCTGCTCAGGTAAAGCCATCATCTGTCCTTTGCCACACACCTTTGTTCCTGACACCTCTGGGCTCTTGGGTGTTTCTGTGAGCTCAGTTCCTCTTCTGGTTTGTCATAAAGCTAGCAAGTTCGCTTTCTTGTTTTGGTTCTGTTTGATAATTCCCAAATAGATTTCTTAACTCTACTTCTTCCTTGTATCTCTCACTGGTATGGAGGTTCTCTTTCATCTTGCTATTTTTGAAAATCAATTTTAACAAATCCACCTCATGTATTTTTGTTGTCTTTCTTTGGCTAAAGCCTGGAGTGCTGAATCTAGTTCCTAAGTTATTGGTTCCTGCTACTGACTAACTTGGTGGCCTTGAGGATCAGAGAACAAAGAGCCTGATGATCATAGCTGTCAACTTTTCCCTTTTCTTGCGAGGAATCCTATTCGGAATAAGGGAATTTCCCTTTTAAAAAAAAGAGAAATGTTGACAGCTATGCTGATGACATCCACTAAGGTTCTGGGAATCTCCTGGCCCAGACTGATTGGAGTGGTGGCAGTGATCTACCTTTCAGGGTTGATTTTTGACCTTGGTCATTTGGGTGCTGCTAAACCAACAAGGGCTTTCTTCCAGGATGTTGGAAACTGTTCCTTGACACCATGTTTGACATGTGCAAGATGAATGATACTGTGGTCTCACTTTATTCTGAGCTGAAAGAAGCCCCACTCCTCCTTCTCCACTCACACAGCTGTGAGGGTGTATCTGCATGTATCTGCTTAGGTGAGGGATTGTGAGCTCTGGTCCTATGTGTGCCATTTGTCTAAGGTCTGATCCTGGTCTGGAGATGGGATTGAGGGTCTGAAAACTGGAAGGAATGACACGAGCCACATCCTGCAACCACTTTACATGCTGAAGCCCTTGGTGGCAGCGAATGCCAAATGCAAAGCAGCTGCCTGCATAGTATTCAGAGCATTTGCCAAAAATTCCCATTGTGGGTGGCTTGTTTCAAAACAAAGAATCCTTCCTTGGGAGGTCCATAAAAAAAAAAAAATCAGATTACAGTAGAAGGGAGCTGCTAGTGACCAGAGAATTTCTCCCCCCTCTATCTTCAGCTCCCATAAAGAATGCAAATAGTTATGACAGATTTGTACCAGCCAATGTATACATGGTCTTTTTCCTACCATGAGACCACATTCCTCCCCCTATCAGTCTATTACTCTTTTGCCAGCTTCAGTCCTCCAAGCAACTTGGAACACTCTTTTCTCCACCAAACCATGGCAAGCTGTGCTTTAAAACTACAAGAGGACTAATCAGGAGCAATTTAGCTTCCCAAGTTATTTTGAGATTACAAACACATGCATCCACCTACACGCACACACAAGTGTGAGATACAGAAGAAATTCAGTTTGGTCTTCATGCTGATGAGAACCAACCTCACCCATGCTTTCCAAAATAATATACACGGTATACTTCCCCATTTACACTTCCCTAGATTTTGTGATGCAGGTCGTCACTCAAATACAACCCCCCCCCAAAAGTGTACAGTAGGGAGAAGTGTGCATTAAAATGCATATATTTGTGGAAACTACATACAAAAATGCATAATACTAGGGAGAAATGCATGCAGAAATATCTGTATATTAGGCAAAATCCCAACCTGAAATGTGATTATGAGTGCTAAAATGCTGGCAAATGTTTTTTGAGGACTTGAAAGAAAAATTGTGAACTGATAAAACAATGATGAATAAAATTTAAGTGGGAAAATGAGAAACTGAGAAAAACTTAAAGGGGACAGCTTAGTCCATATCTAACACACTTACTTGCACACACATTCAGCATTGCAGAAGGAGCAAATTTATTCCTGTGGGCATTTTAAAGGCATTTATTGCAGAGGCTTCAAGAGACCCCGGTTTCCTTGTGAATTTGCACGCTGCCCAAAAGCAGCGGAAGGGGCTTCCTTGTCCCAATTACTATAATGCTGTTCCTCCAGCAAGACCAATGCCGTTCTGATTTCTTCCCTTTTTGCTGCATTCCATTGCACTGGCAGAATAGCAATAGAGAGTTTGTGTGCCCATCCTATGATGCTGGGCAATTCTTCACAGGAGTCAAAATTATTTCAAATTGTTTTCACTCTTCCTATTAGCAGTCTACGGAAAAGGTAGATTAATTGTAGATTCTAGACATGTCCCTGGAGTTTTGGGGAGGGGTTGCGTCTTTAAAACAAAATGAAACACCCAAATCATTAATTCGTTGGCTTTTACAGAAAAAGAAGTTTGAAAGGACACCCATTAGTCATACAGTGTGAAAGGGCGACACCTGGTGGCTTTGTTTATGATTGTATGTATTCCATATTCCCCCTGGTGGACTGACAGTCAGTATAGCATTAATAATGATTTTTTGAATATTTTTTCTGTTGTTATTTTAATTTGTTTCTTGTTTGTAAATGTTATATTAAGGAGGGGCCAGAGCTTAATGCTGGACTACAGATTTGCATTCAGAAGGTCCCATTTTCATTCCCTTCCATCTCCTGGAAAGCCTGGGAAAGAGTCTGTTGATTCCAGGGAATTTAAAAAGATGGGTATTTTAATCAGTTTATTTCTGGTTCTCTTTTTCTTCTTCTTCGTCTTCTTCATTTATTTATTTACACTCCACATTTTCCCCTGATAGGAACTCAGGGTGGCTTTCTGATAAAATAGCAACAACTAAAAACAGGCGGGTGCGGAAAGCAATCATTAAAACAAACAAACCATTAATAGAATTAAATCATAAACAAATTTGAACAATCTATTAAATAACATAAAGGTAATTACAATAAAACAGCACGGTTCTTGTCACTTTTGCATGTGTTTATTCCTAAGAAAATAGACAAGACCAGGAGGAAACTGAGCCATTGTGAGCATCTCTGTGGAAGCTTGTATGTCAGCATTGTCCTGGTAAATTTGGCTTACCATGTCAGGCAAACTAGGCCAACATGCAAAATCTATGAATTCTTGCCCTATTACTATGAATGTGTCTCCTTCTTTAATTTGGTTTCATTTTTTTTCGCAACCTGACCAGAGGTGAAATGACCATTAGGAGGAGCACAGAGAGGGTGAGACCCTACCTGGCCGTGGACTGTCTTGCCAGAGTGGTCCATACTCTGGTTATCTCTCATTTGGGCTACTGCAATGCGCTCTATGTGGGGCTACCTTTGAAGGTGACCTGGAAACTAGAACTAATCCAGAATGCGGCAGCTAGACTGGTGACTGGGAGTGGCTGCCGAGACCACATAACACCGGTCTTGAAAGACCTACATTGGCTCCCAGTACGTTTCCGAGCACAATTCAAAGTGTTAGTGATGACCTTTAATAGGGTTGCCAGACGTTCCCGTGGACAGTCCCTGGATTTGCAGATCTGTCTCTGGACAAATTCCGTCCCTGGAGTGTCCCCAGATTTGCAAATCTGTCCCCGGAAACGTGGCAGCGGCAGCCTCAGCAGCCCGGAGCCATCCTGTTAGCGCAGTTGGCTCTGGCTGGCTCCAGGAGCTGCTCACTGCTGTGGCGCATGTCATTTTTCCTGTGCCATGGCAGCGAGCAGCTCCTGAAGCCAGCCAGAGACAACTGCACTACCAGGCTGGCCCCTCCTGGGCAACGGCCGCCCACCTGTGACTCCTGAGCCTCCTCTGATCTGTCAAAACAAAGGGGAAAGGGGAAATGATATCAGGGAAGGCTCGGGAGTTATGGGCAGGCAGCGCTCCATTGCCCAGTTTTTAGAAAACTCTGCACATTTATGTTTTATGGGGTGCGAAAGAAGGGCTTTGCACCTTTATACGATATGCATGTGTGCTTGGGCCCAGGGTCTTTTCCTTCACCATCCCCACTAATGACACCCTGTTGCTACTAGGGCTTCAGAAAAAAAAGTGCTCCGAATTCATTGAAAAAAATCTGGTAACCATACTTTAAAACCCTAAATGGCCTCGGCCCAGTATATCTGAAGGAGCGTTTCCACCCCCACCATTCTGCCCCCCACTGAGGTCCAGCTCTGAGGGCCTTCTTGTGGTTACCTCCCTGTGAGAAGTGAGGTTACAGGGAACCAGGCAGAGGGCCTTCTTGGTAGTGGCGCCCACCCTGTGGAATGCCCTCCCATTAGATGTCAAGGAAATAAACAACTATCTGAATTTTAGAAGACATCTGAAGGCAGCCCTGTTTAGGGAAGCTTTTAATATTTGATGAATTACTGTATTTTAATATTTTGCTGGAAGACACCCAGAGTGGCTGGGGAAACCCAGCCAGATGGGCGGGGTATAAATTATTATTATTATTATTATTATTATTATTATTATTATTATTATTATCATTATTATGCACCTGTAGCAGCAAAACCTGACACCTTCATCCGCCCAACCTGCAACAAAACGTATCTCCTCCATATCGGTCTCTACAGCCACAGAAAACGCTGTCACTCTCCAATGGTTTGACTTTAACCCTGAAAGTGCACCCTTCAGTTGTCTCCCGAGACAGATGGATGAGCTTCCAATGGCTTTCCAGTTCTGCATTGTGATTTATTTCACAACTAATGTGGCCTTTTCAAACTATACCTTCGATTCTGGCCCCTGATAGATCTGGAATGTACAAAGCTTGTATGTCTCCCAGGGTAACAGAAGTTCTTTAAGTCATCTTCATCCTTCTCAGAACTTCTTTTCAAAAGGGTGCAACTATCGAGCAATTCCAGAGTAAGTGACTTCTGCAGCTGGTTGTCCAAGGTGAGAACAGAATGATGGATTAGAGAGGCCCTTGGCCTGATACAGAAGGCTCATTTAGCATTATCTATATTGAAATGGCACTAGATCATCAGTATCTATCCTGGCCCATTCAGGTGCATTAGAGTCTAATTCTGATCTAACATAGCCTGGGAAATCAATTACGCTTTGTAATACATAAATTGGGGAGAGTAGATCTTCTTTGTGCAACTGTGAGCTTAATTTAGAAAAAGCAATATGCGGCTTTATGCCTGTGCCCCAAATAAACTTCCCAAACAGCTTGCCTAAAGGGAGGGTGTGAGGGGAAGACCTCTTAAAATATACATTGTATTTCTTCTTAACATGTGCATTCTAAGTGCATTTCTTCTTAAAATATGCATTCTGTCAGGCGGTAGAGAAACCAACCCCCACAGCAGGTTGCCAGGAACGGACAAGACAAGGAAAAGTCCTTTACATCTGCTTTTATTCAATATTCACAGAGAGAGGCTTGGGAATGTAGCCTTTCAGAATAATGGCATCATCCCGAGTGAATCTCCATCCCCTCCGTCTCTCCCGCTTCCTCATTTGTCAATCTCATAGTCTCTCCTTCAGGTGCTGAAAAGTGCCCTCTGCCTTTGAGCTCTTTGCTCTCCTACTTTCAAGTCTCACTGGATTCTGGGAGGGGGAATCCAGAATGCTTTCTAAAGAAACTGAGTCCGTCAGCTGTTGCTCCCCTTCTTCTTCTTCTTCCTCCTCCTCCTTCTCCTCCTCCTCCTCCTCCTCCTCCTCCTCCTCTCCCATTATTTCCCAGCTTTTCCCCTCATCTGCCTCTGAGCTGTGACCTCCCTCAAACCCCTCCTGTAATTCTGAACTATCTTCCTCTTCTCTGGAAGGGTCAGGCTGGGGAGGCAGTCTCCACCATTCCTCCTCTGCCCAGTCCCTGACACATTATAAAACATAGTTTCAACTGGAAGCTGCTTTGCAATGTTCAGGGGAAAGCAAAATCTGAAGGATAACTATGTTCTGATTCATATAATAGTCCATGAGCAGAGATCAAGTCAGTTTGAATTAAGACCCACAAAGAACAAATTCCTCAAGCATCCATAATTTAAACAGGCCATCCTACTTAAATATCAAAACTGCTGAAATTGCAAGACACAGGAAACATTACGGCTCCATCAATGTATTGACACATGGGGGTATAAATATATATTTATTATTATTATTATTATTATTATTATTATTATTATTATTATTAATAATTATTATTTATCATCATCATCATCATCATCATCAAAATATTCCAAGAGACAATGCAGCAAGCAGGCAGCCCTTCAAATATAGGTTGCCTCCTCAGATCTTGCAGTAAACCTCATACTTCATCTTTGCTCCTAGTTTGCTTTTGGCTAAACGCTCTTCAAACCTTCTGTCCATTTCTTGGTTCTGAGATTCTGAGAACAGGCTTTTCCAGTCACCAACAGATCCTGCAAATGTTTAAGATAAATGAATAGTTGTAACATATATTCAGAAGTATTTTATTAAGCTGGAGACTCTTCAGTGGGGTGGATTTGCAGCAATGACTTCCCAGACGCAGTGTCACTGCGACTTGCTTGAGAAGGGAGCAGACGGCCAAGACAACTGCAAAACTATGGCAGTGCGATGGCAGTCTTTTACAAAGGAACTTTTCATTACAACTAAGTCCATTTTAACTTTAAAAGAGGATAGTGGATTGGTTCTCGCTTGACAATAGGGTAGATGATTATGCAAAAAAAGTAGATTTGCATACATTTGAATAGAAATACATCTCACCAGATTGAGGAATACCCCAAGTGACTTGCCAACCTTGGACTCGACAGCCCTCAAACAGAGGACACCTTTAGCTAGAGAACGACTAGGAACAGCTCTTAAAAATAGATCACTGTCTTCTGTAAGGTAGGACTCAGGGACATCCTATTCCACAATCTCCAACCATCTCTTGTGGGATGTATGTCCAAGTGATATTTGAAAAATCACCACCTGTTTCTCTTTTAAAATGTATTATCCAATTTAACTACTTCTGACACCAAAGCAGGAAACACAAAAGACAGGACTGCCTGATGGTGTGAGGGGGACCTTGGTATAGTTCCTTCTGATGGATCCCTCCCATGCCAAGTCCCTCATATAACATTGGTGCCCTCTTAGCTCTTGGAAACAGGGGGCAGAATCAAATCATTGTGGGAAATTTAAGTGGTGGCTCCCAGTTGCTCAGTGCTGTCCACTACTGGGGGGGGGGGTATGTGGACAGGAGAGTCCAGAGCAGGCATTAGAAGGGGGTCCCAATAGGGCATGAGCAAGTTCCCCAGGATGCTGCATATTGATTCCAGAGGCATGATGATGGGAGCTATTTCTCCATCACAAACCTCAACAACTTCTGGGCTGATTTTATAGAATCAAATACAGATTCCTAATCCCATACCCTGTGTTCTTGAATGATAACACAGAATGGTAACTTGCCTTGAAATCACAGGTCTGGACTGAAAATTAAACCTTGCAACCCTTTGTGGCATCCCTACTTTACAAAAGCATACACAAAATATAACTTGATAAGTAACTGTACATAGTTGTGATCACTTAGCAGGCAACTATTGGTGAACAGTCTTATTAACTCCCACCATACCCTAGAAATTTACCTTTGCGGAAAAGAACATCTCCAAATGCTCCATGAGTTTCAGCAGATTTCTGCTTCATAGCTTTGAAACTGCCTTTTTCAGCAACACTTTTAATTTCTTCTTCAGTCAGGGAAAACCCAAAGAATTTAGCTATTTTTTGCAATCCTGAATGTAGATCCTTTTGTTTTTTCATAAACAAGAGAGAGCATATTGCATTTGTCAAAAACATTACATCTATAGTAGAGCAAAAGTAATGTGTCTGTTAAATTAACCCAACATCATCTACTACTCAGTAGTCCAAAGATTTCACTACCCTTTTGTCGATCTCATTTAAATACCTATTTAGGCATATGGACATATGAAGCTATATGTTTAAATTAGGATTGATGGATTATTACTTTTGTATGTCAGCTGGCAATGTTTTCCCCCTTTCTTTTTGTTATATATTTAAATAATATTACTTAAAAATATAAAAATAAAAATGATGTTTTAACTCTACACTGAAGGTGGAGACCAATGTCATATAAAAAGAAACTCACTCAAGTGGGTTCTTCAGCTGTGCTATCAGCCCTGCTTCCTCCTGGCCTTGTAATAGTGACAGGTGTAGAGTGACCTAGGTATCCGTTGAGAGGTATTCTCGCCTAATACATGCTTTTGCTTTCAAAACTCTGGCCAGAAGAAACCATCTCTTTGGCTTAGCTGCCAGCGTAGGCCACAAGCCTACACAACAACTGTGTTATGAGCATTTCAGAAAACAGTCAGACATGTAATGACACGTCTGTGTTCAGATTCCTGCTCCATGTTTGCAGTCATGGGATTGCTGTCTATCACATGACGGTGTATGTTTTCATTCCACAGAGTGGGAAGTGAAGGAGACATGATGTTTTGGTATTACTGTGTTCCGGAAAGTGGGATTATTGTCCTTTGTTCTTTCTCTCTTTGCTATCTGATGAGAAAGAGGAAGGAGCTAAGTCAGAATGCTCTGAGTGTATTAATAAATGAACGCAATTAGCCAAAATGCTGTGCTACTGAGTTCTGTTACGCAAACTGCAAATACTCTGTAGATCCCTAAGTGTGCTGATGCTTCTTGGTATCGGTTGCTGTGATGTTTGGGCTGAAGAAAATTTGGAAGCTCCCGAACTACAGACCAGGAGGGAGAAAACATGCCAGTTGGGCATGTGTCTCTACCAGGGTCCTACACGAGAGTAGGACGATCCTAACAGTCCGTACGCACTCATCACAGACAGGGTATTCACCTATAAAGTGTCCTTGTGCATTTATCTCTTCGACAGCATTTCACAAAGAAACCTAGTTTTGATAGCCCTGGGGCTAATGTGAACCTCACCTCCTTAAGTTCTTCGTAACATATGCCCATGACATTTTCATCATCAACATACTTGTCCCATTCTGAGACATGGTCAAAGTAGGAGCCCCAGCACACTGGATAAAAAGGAGAAGAGAGCTGCATGATATCAACATTTTAAACTTATCATTATAAGCAAATTCAGCTATACAAATTAGAATTGCTGGGGGAAGCAGCACTGTTTTCCACAACAAACACATTGAAGTAGAAACTATACAAATTAGAGGAGCATTTCATCAGTTTTTCCTTTTTGTGTGGGGGTTTAAGAGGTTCTTAGCGGTTTCCTTTTGGTGCGCAGAAGCTAGTGGTTTTATTTTTCAACTTTTCTCCCAAATCCAGACAGAGCATTTTATGTCATTCTGAATGGAAAGAATGTGTGACCCACCAGTACCCTACCAGAGTAAGCTCGCCAAAACATCTTCACCATTTTTGTGGCATTATCCCTGGTTTCTTCCATGCCCAGAGCCCCCTAGAATTCACACATACACCTTAGATCCTTAACGCAAAAACTATCTAAGAACTTTAAGCTCACCGCTAGCATACACACATAAACTCACCTGCATACAAACATGTGGGAACTCTCATTGGACTGGCATTCCCATTCATGGGGACATGGATGTTTTAGGAAGGCATGTACATGATGGCTGTCATGGTCTGGTTGGATGCACAGGAGTGGTGAGAGGCTGGGGAACCCCAAAGGGAACCTCCAAGTGATGACAACTCAGAGCCTGGGGATTGGTGGTGGGACAATGATGAGTTGTCAGAGGGAGAAGAGGCAGCAGGCTGGGAAGATGGGGTGTCAGAAGCTGAAGAGGAGAAAGGGTTTAGTGAGCAGGAAGAGGCTGGGGCAGAGAGCAGTCCAGAATCAGAGGCAGAAGTGGAGACTAGAGAGGAGAGGCGTCAAGAGGCAAAGATCAGGCAGGCTGCTGAAGAATCCAGGGGGTCTTCCCCTCCTGCTGCAACTAGGTACCCCCCTGGTCTCCCAGAACCCGCAAGGGTATGAAGAGGGCAGAGTAGAGGCAGGCAGGGTGATGGAGCCTCAGATTGCTTGGAAAGGAATTGGGGGAGGAGTAGTCTTAGGCAGCTGCGCGAAGGCGGGGGGACTTTTAGTCCTTGCAACTGCGTCAATGGGGCAAAATCTTTTTTATATATATAATATTTTTATTCATTTTCAAATACAAATTTATACAACCTTATCACATTTTATCACCAATTCCTCTTTTTTGACTTCCATCAGTTTCTCTGCCAATCTTCCATTTTAATTGTTTTATTTACGCATTTCCTAATTTTAATATGGCCTTTAAATATACCCTCCCCGATCTTATTTCTTTTTTACATTATTCCTCAATTTTTCACAGAACATCTTGAAAACCTACAAGAGTTGTCTGTTCATCACATATGCTTTTCAGATAACCCGTAAATTTCATTGGGGCAAGATCTAATGGGAGGAGTTGCTGTGCTCACTAGACCTGAGCTGTTTTGTCTCTTTGAATAAAGAGTTAACTTCACCGACACATTGTGAGTTATTGCTGACCTGCTCCCAATACCCGCCCTGATAATATAGGATTTTAAATGTTGAAACCAGCACACTGAAATTAGCTTAGATACGAACTGCCAAACAGCGCAGCTCATGAAGGTCTAGGGTCAGGACACTGAGGTCCAGCGCCGAGGGCCTTCGAGAAGTGAAGTTACAGGGAACCAGGCAGAGGGTTTTCTTGGTAGTGGCACCCACCCTGTGGAACACCCGCCCAACAGATGTCAAAGAAATAAGCAACTATCTGTCTTTTAGAAGACATCTGAAGGCAGCCCTGTTTAGGGACGCTTTTTATATTTGATGAATTATTGTATTTAATATTTTGCTGGAAGATGCCCGGAGTGGCTGGGGAAATCCAGCCAGATTGGCAGTGTATAAATAAATTATTATTATTATTATTATTATTATTATTATTATTATTATTATTATCATCATCATCATCATCAGGTTACATGTGACCAAAGGTTAGCATCCAACAGAAGTTATGCCGCTAGATTCTGGAGTGATTGATGTTGCCGGTCCATCTTCAAAGGCAGAACCAGGTAAAAGCACACTAGAGTAGTCAAGTCAAGCTGTTATCATACATTGGAGCCAACTCCTAAAGGCCGAGGTCCCATCGCCCTCCCCCCCACCCTCCATAAAATATTTGAGCTCCCACCCAAAGTTGATGGACATTTCCATTCAAATTGTGTCTGTGTGCAAATCCCGAGATTGATTATGTGGGGCAGGGCTTACCTGCCCCTCCCAATATTTTATTCAAGTTGGCTCCCTTCTTTCCATAGCATTCCTGACCATGTCTAGGTCCTAAGTCTCTGGGAAAGGATGAAGCTGGCATATTAACCAGAGCGGACAGTACACACTCTCGGCTTCTGCTGCCACCTAGATAACAAAATGGGGTGCTGGATCCAGCACCTCTTCCCATACCATGAACTACTCTTGCATATATTATTTTTGACATTTGCTGTAAAATAAAAAGGATACCTTGTCCATTCATAAAATCTGTGAAATATGCATCCCATGTTGCATTAGGAAAGCCAGGAAAATTATTGTTGAAATGAAAATAAGACACCACTGTATCTTTGGGATTCCGAATCAGCACCAGTATCTGAAACACAAAGATATAAATCACACTTTAAGATTGTGCCCTTAATGCTCTGAAATAACATTTAAGTGAATGCTGTTGTAAAGGAATTATAGCTGAAAGACTGTAAAATATATGTACTCACCTTGGCTTTACTTTTGAAAATAGATTTGGGTAGTAAATGAGGAGGGAGATGAGTTACTATGATCCTTCTGGAAGGTAATTTCGCCATCCTCTTAAATAAGATAGGAAATAAACACTGTGGTCAAATTTTGAATTTAATCAGTTCATTTCTTCATTACATCATAGTATGGATTGCAATGGAAACATTTCCTTCCAGATTTTTCACTAGATCTATTTTTATTTTATTTATTTAATCCCTAGCCTGCTTGGTTCCTATATGTCTACATAACACACAAAGCGCTCTTCCCAATTCTGATTTTCAAGCACAGCTACCACTTTTCTGGGAAACATTTTTTGAATACGTGTCATGTGAATACAACTCTTTGATTGTGTGCACAGTTATCAGTATTTTCCAGTTATTTTTTTTAAAAAAACTGGTCTTAAATAATGATGGATAAACTGCCAACTGACCAGGAAAAAGGAAAAAGAAACATGATGATGAGCTAGATTTCTGGAACTGGCAGATTTCTCAGCTTACATAACGGTTTATTCGTGCTGCTGTTAATACAAATGGCACAGTGAAATCAACATCTGCAGGGGAAAGTGCATCTCCAATCTAAACCAAACAAAAATTGCAAACCCTCTTCCATGACTTCAGGTGAGGTTGTACCTCCCTGGTACATGTTATTATTATGCCCCATGTCTTCAATCTACTCTTAAGCTAAAAAGAATAACAGTCAGAGATGGGAATACATGCGACTGTACCATGAAATGACATGAAACAAGTTCAGAAAATAAATACATAAATAAACTTGCCGCAGAGACACTGGGTCCATCAGGCCATGGATACTTTGGCTTGGCCATCTATGCCCCTCAGGATGACGCTACATAATCACCTGGCCAACTGCCACCAAGCAGCAGCTTCTTATACAGTGGTACCTCAGGTTGCAAACAGGATCCGTTCCGGAGCCCCGTTCACATCCCAAACAGAACGCAAGATGCGACAGCGTGTCTGTGCGTGCGCAGGTCACGTTTTGCCGCTTCCGCACATGCGCGTGACGGCATTTTGACCGGAAGTAACACGCTCCATTACTTCCGGGTCACTGCATAGTGCAACCTGAAAACGCTCAACCTGAAGCTTATTTATCCTGAGGTATCATGTATGGAGAAAGGGCAATGTTATTTCCCTCTAGCACAGGAATCCAAATGTCTGCTCCTTGGGTGACAGAGATCTGTACACCATTCAAGGGGGTCTGATGCTTCCTAAACTCATTTTTAAAAGAGTGGTTCTCCTAGACAATGAGCACTATATGTCTGCTTTTCAGAGACTAATTAATGTCAGTGATGGTGCTGATTGCTGATGAACTAACCTTGAATGCATCTAGATTTCTAAACTCAAGACGTGGAGGCACTGCCAATTCCTCTTCAATTGCCATTCTTCTTTTATTTTCCTCTTCTGTATATTTCCCAGCCCTGAATTCCAAGTCACGTAGCATGGTTTCAAGCCAGTTTGTACCTGAATGAGATGCAAAATGTCTGGGGCATGTGCTTCATGCTTCTTTTTAATAACTTGCTCATGGAAATCCCTGCTGCTCAAGGACATTGTCCACAAATAAAGAATTTATCCAAAATGTATAAGTTATGATTAAATTGGCATTTAAAGGATGAAATTGTTAAGGATGTAAGGATGTAAGGGTAAAATGGGCCCAAGACTTCAGATATACAGTAGAATTGGAGAAATGGGAAAATCTTTGGAAATATGAAATCAAATTTACAGCCTGCTATTTAAAGAAAGAAAACTTTTTAAAAATGATGTATAGGTGGTACCTCACTCCATCAAAATTGGTGAAAATGAACAAAAAAGATCAGTAGTAAGTACAGTGGTGCCCCGCAAGACGAATGCCTCGCAAGACGGAAAACCCGCTAGACGAAAGGGTTTTCCGTTTTTCGATGCGCTTCGCAGGACGAATTTCCCTATGGGCTTGCTTCGCAAGACGAAAATGTCTTGCGAGTCTTGAGATTTTTTTTCTGCTCCCCACCCCCTTTTTCTAAGCCACTAAACCGCTAATAGCCTTTTAGCAGCTAATCCGCTAAGCCTTTAATAGCCACTAATAGGGTTTAATAGCCGCTAAACCGCTAATAGCGCTAATCCGCTAATCCGCTAATAGGGTTGCTTCGCAAGACGAAAAAACCGCTAGACGAAGAGACTCGCGGAACGAATTAATTTCGTCTTGCGAGGCACCACTGTACTGGAGATGTAACCATAAGGATAGGAATCTATTCCACATGTGACTTTAGAAAGCATTCCAGACCCTCCCTCCCAGAACCTGGTGAGCCTTGAAAGTAGGAGAGCGGAGGGCTCAGAAGCAAAGAGCCCTCAGCACCACCCGTAGAATAGATGACGAATGAGGAAGTGGGAGAGGAGGAGAGGAGAGATTTACTCGGGGCAACGCCATTATTCCAAGAGGCTGCGTTTCCAAGCCTCTCTCTGTAAACGTTGAATAAAAGGCAGATGGTAAGAACTTTTCCTTGTCTTACCCATTCCTGGCAACCTGCCACGGGGGTTGGTTCCTCTGCCTCCTGACAGTAATGGAATTATTAATGGTCAGACATGAATGTCTAGGCTGGGGGTGAAGCCAAATCAGACAGTTCTCCATTTTTTTGTATATAAATACAGTGGTACCTCGGGTTACATACACTTCAGGTTACATACGCTTCAGGTTACAGACTCTGTTAACCCAGAAATAGTGCTTCAGGTTAAGCACTTTGCTTCAGGATGAGAACAGAAATCGTGCTCCGGCGGCGTGGCAGCAGCGGGAGGCCCCATTAGCTAAAGTGGTGCTTCAGGTTAAGAACAGTTTCAAGTTAAGTACAGACCTCCAGAATGAATTAAGTACTTAACCTGAGGTACCACTGTAGGGAGAGTCATATAAGTACTCCTCCTGTGACTCTTACCTCATCATGGTTGGGCTATTTAGATTCCTTGGCTATATGTAACTGCACCTGTGTAATTTGTTTTTTATACAGAATATGTTCCATGTATGGTTATGTTCTTCATATACTGCCTTTCATAAGACATTTTTGTTAGGGTGGAAAAGATGGCTACTCACCTGTTTTAGGATATCCTACCAGGATCACATCATCCGTTCTGGCTTCAAAGGTTTCAAGAGCTTGGAAATTTTCTAGCTTGCAAACAGCAAGAGGATACAAAATCCCTTTATAGGTAAATAGCTTATCTTCTGGAGCTAGCTTGTCACCATCAGCCAAAAACTTGTCCAGAATTTCAATACGTTTCCTGTTCATGTTCATCTTTGTATCTGGCAGGATGGACACTTGATGAAGATTGATGAAGATTGAGATTTGAGCTATTCTGCCTGAACAGATTATGGTAATACTTATGTTGATCAGAAAAAGTTAATATATTACCAAGATTACGATTCATATCTGGTGATGAAGTTCACAGTGTTACTGTTTAACCAAGATGCCTGTAAAGTACCTCTAGCATTACATTTCCCATTCCATGTTCACAGCTGTCCTTGACATTTGGGCTTCTGATTATTTCAGAACTCATCAGCATCAAGAATAGTTTTGCTGGATCAGTTCAAAAGCCATCTTACCTAGCATCAGGTTCTCACAGAAATTGGTTTAGTGTACTCAGAAAACAGGCACTGTGTGTGTGAAGCAGGCGAGAGAGACAACAACAACAACAACAACAACAACAACAACAACAACAACAATAATAATGATATTTTATTTATACCCCGCCCTCCCCAGCCAAGGCCGGGCTCAGGGCGGCTAACAAGCAATAATAAAAACAAGTTGAATGATTACAACTTAAAACAAAATTAAAATACAACATTAAAATATTGAAACATTAAAATATTAAAATGCCTCATTAAAATGCCTCATCGCAGGAGAAGGAAAAGAAAAAAGAAAGAGAGGGAGGGAATCAAAATGGCTCCAAGCCAAAGACCAGGCGGAACAACTCTGTCTTACAGGCCCTGCAGAAAGAAATCAGATCCTGCAGGGCCCTGGTCTCATGAGGCAGAGCGTTCCACCAGGCCGGAGCCAGAGTTGAAAAGGCCCTGGCTCTGGTTGAAGCTAATCTAACTTCCTTACGGCCCGGGACCACTAGGGTGTTGGACCTTGAGGCTCTCCGTGGGGCATACCGGGAGAGGCGGTCCCTTGGTATGAGGGTCCTAGGCTGTGCAGGGCTTTAAAGGTCAAAAGCAGCACCTTAAATCTGACCCTGTACTTCACCGGGAGCCAGTGCAGCTTGAAAAGCACTGGGTGAATATGCTCCCATGGCAGTGACCCCGTGAGGAGCCTCCCTGCAGCATTCTGCACCCGCTGGAGTTTCTGGGACAGCTTCAAGGGCAGCCCCGTGTAGAGCGAATTA
Organism: Podarcis tiliguerta; assembly: GCF_965153285.1. Classification (NCBI taxonomy): domain Eukaryota; kingdom Metazoa; phylum Chordata; class Lepidosauria; order Squamata; family Lacertidae; genus Podarcis; species Podarcis tiliguerta. The sequence continues at coordinate 48,362,473 of NC_139536.1, forward strand.
CAGTAGTCAAGCCTGGAGGTGACCATCGCATGGATCACTGTGGCCAGGTCGGGGCGGGAAAGGTAAGGGACCAATTGCTTGATGCGGCGAAGCTGGAAAAAGGTCACCTTGGCTGTTGCTGTAACCTGCGCCTCCATGGAAAGGGAGGCATCAAGGATTACACCCAAACTCTTAACGGAAGGCAATGGCACTAATTGGGCCCCCGGAAGAGAAGGGAGTTGGTCCCTCATCCCCATGCCATCCCAACCCAGCCATAGGACCTCTGTCTTCGAAGGATTTAGTTTCAATCGGCTCCCACGAAACCACCCCTCCACAGCTTCCAAGCATCTGGTCAGTGCGTTTGTGGCTGAGTTGGTGTGGCTATCCATCAGCAGATAGAGCTGAGTGTCATCAGCATATTGGTGACAGCCCAGCCCAAAGCTCCGGACAATCTGGGCAAGGGGGCACATAAAGATGTTAAAAAGCATCGGGGAGAGTATTGTGCCCTGCGGCACTCCACACACCAAGGAATGGTGCGACGACATTTCCCTCCCTAGTGCCACCCTCTCTCCCCGACCAGAGATAAAAGAGCACAGCCAGTTACGGGCTATGCCCTGTATCCCCACGTCTGCGAGGCGGTGGTCCAGAAGCTCATGATCGACCATGTCAAAGGCTGCTGACAAATCTAAAAGGATCAGCAGTCCTGATCCGCCTCGATCCAGTTGTCTACGGAGATCATCTTTTAGGGCAACCAGAGCCGTCTCGGTCCCAAAACAATTAGTAAGTGTGGTAAACAATGAAAAGTGTCAGTAAGTCATACAGGAGCCATAATGCCATCTGTTGATTGAAATTATAGCAGGGCAAATAAATGATTTTAGACCACCACTTCAATGGTTTGTAAAATAGTGTTATTTTACAACAGCATTCTACAAGAAGATACTATGAACTACTGTGGCCACACTCTTACGTAAAAGCTTTACTTTAAATGCTTTATCTTGGCGTTCTGAGACTAAATTCCACCCTTCAAAGTTTAGCACCTAAGGCTCTGCGAATGAGGAAGTGAGTTGGGGAAGGAGTTAGCACCAGTTAAACTGAGCTGACTGCAGCTTCTGGGAGCTTATGACCAGAGCTTGTGACCAGGACTCGTAAACAGGGGAATTTGTGAGGGTGTTGAGCAAGGAAGGCCCTTGGTGCTGTCTCATAGTATGCATAGAACCAAGAGACATGAGAGGTGAGAAAGCTGCTGCAGACACATGCACACCTGTGCCATGTTTGTCTTCCTCCTGGAGAACATGCAAAAGTACACTTGTGGCAACTGCAAGCTGGTTGCCTTGTTGGAAGAGAAGGTATAGCAACTTGAGGCTCACCTAGCCCCACTTGGAGCTACAAAGCAAGAATTTTTTCAATAGAGTTGAGTGGACCGTGCTAGACTAGTAACACAGGTGGGATGCCCCTAGAGAGGAAGAAGATTGCCCACTGCAAGTGATGAACCCCTGGAGGAACATGACACGCAGAAGCAGGGCTGTCAGGAGCCATGCTGCGTCACTGGAGCTGCAAAATGGATTCCACATGCCCACCTCACAGTTTCAACTGGGAGCTGCTTTGCAAAATTCAGTTAAATGCGAAATCTGAAGGATAACCAATTTTTATACAATAGTCAATGAGCAGAGGTCAAGTCAGTTTGAATTAAGATCCACAAAGAACAAATTCCTCAAGCATCCATCCATTATTTAATCAGGTCAACCTGCTTAAATATCAAAACTGCTGGAATTGCAAGGAAACATTATGGCTTCCTCTATACAGGTACACAGAAAGAGACAAAGCTAAGTGTGTTTCAGGAGACCATGGAGGAGACAGGCAGCCCTTCGAATCTGGGTCGCGTCATCAGCTCTTGCAGTAAACCTCATACTTCATCTTTGCTCCGAGTTTGCTTTTGGCTAAACACTCTTTAAATCTTCTGTCCACTTCTTGGCTCTGAGATTCAGAGAACAGGCTTTTCCAGTCACCAACAGATCCTGCAAACATTTAAGATAAATGACTAGTTTTAACATATATTCAGAAGGTATTTTATTAAACTGGGGTCTCTTCAGTGGGGTGGATTTGCAGTGTCACGGCCACTTGCTGGAAAGGGAAAGCCAAGACAGCAATGAAGTCAATACTGTGTGGTGGCAGCAATAGGTGCTCTGCTGTTGCTCCTGCGCTGCCCCACCCTTGTGATTTGCTTAGCCTTCCCTTCCCCTGCAAGGCAGCAGTGGCTCCACTGTTGGAAGGCTGTTTGCTTCACCTCTGTTCCACTGAGCCTGCTGCTCCTATTGACTCCTTTGGAATTTGTTGGCTAAAGGAGGTAACTGACCTTGACAAAAAGGAACCATAATCGTTTGCTCCTCAGCCAAACATCACACAGCTGCTGTTAGGATTTACTATGAAACATGCTATTTATTAACCACTCACCGTGCATAAGTCTCTCACACAGGAGCTGTTAATTAAAACTAAGTCAAAATAAACTTTAAAAGAGGTCAGTGCATTGGTTCTCGCTTGACAATAGGGTAGACAGTTATGCAATGTCAAAAAAAGTGGATTTGCATACATTTAAATAGAAATACATATCACCAGATTGGGGGATACACCAAGTGACTTGTGTGCTCTTTAAACAAACCTTGGACTGGACAGCCCTCAAACAGAGGACACCTTTAGCTAGAGAACAACTAGGAAGAGCTCTTAAAAATAGATCACTGTCTTCTGTAAGGTAGGACTCAGGGACATCCTATTCCACAATCTCCAACCATCTCTTGTGGGATGTATGTCCAAGTGATATTTGAAAAATTGCCACCTGTTTCTCTTTTAAAATGTATTACCCAATTTAACTACTTCTGACACCAAAGCAGGAAACACAAAAGACAGGACTGCCTGATGGTGTGAGGGGGACCTTGGTATAGTTCCTTCTGATGGATCCCTCCCATGCCAAGTCCCTCATATAACATTGGTGCCCTCTTAGCTCTTGGAAACAGGGGGCAGAATCAAATCATTGTGGGAAATTTAAGTGGTGGCTCCCAGTTGCTCAGTGCTGTCCACTACTGGGGGGGGGATATGTGGACAGGAGAGTCCAGAGCAGGCATTAGAAGGGTGTCCCAATAGGGCATCAGCAAGTTCCCCAGGATGCTGCATATTGATTCCAGAGGCATGATGATGGGAGCTATTTCTCCATCACAAACCTCAACAACCTCTGGGCTGATTTTATAGAATCAAATACAGATTCCTATTCCCATACCCTGTGTTCTTGAATGATAAATAAAAAACCAGAAGAAGAACTTGGATGCCTTGAAATCACAGGTCTGGACTGAAAATTAAACCCTTTTTGGCATCCCTACCTTTAAGAAGCTTACGCAAAAAATAACTTGATAAGTAACTATACATAGTTGTGATCACTTAGCAGGCAACTATTGGCGAATAACCTTATCAACTCCCACCATACCCTAGAAATTTACCTTTGCGGAAAAGAACATCTCCATATGTTCCATGAGTTTCAGTGGATTTTTGCTTCATAGCTTTGAAACTGCAATTTTCTGAAACACTTTTAATTTCTTCTTCGTTCACGGAAAAACCAAAGAATTTAGCGATTTTTTGCAATCCTAAATTTGGATCCTTTCCCCCCCGAAAACAAGAGATAACATGTCAAAACAGTATATTCAGTCCTTTCATTCTAGCTGTACGCAACAGTATGTAGTCCTGCCACCTTTTGGGGGGAAAGGTGGCACGAGGGCTCTCGGAAGCATTTGTCCAGCTTAGGACAAGGAGGCACAATGCTCTGACAGGATCCTGGAGGCCTGCTGTCTCCTTCCCAAAGTCAGGCAGGGGAGGCTTCTTCACCCAAGCAGCAGCACCCTGCTAGGTGGGTGGGTGGATGAGGGAGCATCAAGCAGCTACTCCGCCCTCAGTGCCCAGACTTGGCATGAGGCCACGCCCCCCCACTGGCTCCTCCCCCTGCTTGCTGGTGAGTACTGACACTTTTTTCAATAAAAAAGCACTGATTACATCTATAGTGGGGCAAAAGTAATAAGTCTGTTAAATTAACTTAGTAGCATCTACTACTACAGGTCTAATGGGAGGGGTATAAATAAATTATTATTATTATTATTATTATTATTATTACTACTACTACTATTACTACCCTTTTGTCAATCTGATTTAAATACCTATTTAGGCATATGGACATATAAAGCTATGTGCTTGAATTAGGATTGATGGGTTAATTTTTATTTTTTATTTTTATTTTTTTGTAATCCTGAATGTTGATCTTTCCCCCACAAAAAATCCAAGAGATAACATATTGCATATGTCAAAACATTACATCTATAGTGGGGCAAAAATAATGTGTCTCAACATCATCTACTACTCAGTAGTCCAAAGATTTCACTACACTTTGTCAATCTCATTTAAATACCTATTTAGGCATATGGACATATGAAGCTGTATGTTTAATTTAGGATTGATGGATTATTATTTTTGTATGTCAGCTGGCAATGTTTTTCCCCTTTCTTTTTGTTATATTTTTAAATAACATTACTCAAAACTCTGGCCAGAAGAAACCATCTCTTTGGCTTAGCTACCAGAGTAGGCCACAAGCCTACGCAACAACTGTGTTATGAGCATTTCAGGAAACGGTCAGGCATGAAATGGCATGTCCGTGTTCGGATTCCTGCTCCGTGTTTGTAGTCATGGGATTGTTGTCTATCACATGACGGTGTATGTTTTCATTCCACAGAGTGGGAAGTGAAGGAGACAGGATTTTTGGTATTACTGTGTTCCAGAAAGTGGGACTATTGTCCTTTGTTCTTTCTCTCTTTGCTATCTGATGAGAAAGAGGAAGGAGCTAAGTCAGAATGCTCCGAGTGTATTATATGTAAATAAACGTAGATTAGCCAAAATGCTGTGCTACTGAGTTCTGTTATGCAAACTGCAAATACTCTATGGATCCCTAAGCATGCTGATGCTTCTTGGTATCGGTCGCTCTGATGTTTGGGCTGAAGAAACTTTGGAAGCTCCCGAACAACTGACCAGGAGGGAGAAAACATGCCGGTTGGGCATGTGTCTCTACCAGGGTCCTACACGAGAGTAGGATGATCCTAACAGTCCGTACGCACTCATCACAGACAGGACATTCACCTATAAAGTGTCCTTGTGCATTTATCTCTTCGACAGCATTTCACAAAGAATCCTAGTTTTGATAGCCCTGGGGCTAATGTGAACCTCACCTCCTTAAGTTCCTCGTAACATATGCCCATGACATTTTCATCATCAATGTACTTGTCCCATTCTGAGACATGGTCAAAGTAGGAGCCCCAACACACTGGATAAAAAGGAGAAAAGAGCCGCATGATATCAACATTTTAACACTTAACAGGCTCTCTGCTAGCATACTCACATAAACTCGCCTGCAGACACACATGTGGGAACGCTCATTGGATCTGCTTTCCCATGCATGTGGACACTGAGGTTTTAAGAATGCATGTGCCTGCATGTAGGATTTAAATGTTGAAACCAGAACTTTGAAATTAGCCTAGATACGAATTGGGAAACAGCACAGCTCATGAAGGTCCACTATCACGAGTCATGCTGCTAGATTCTGGACCGATGGACGATTCTGGCCCATCTTCAAAGGCAACGCCAGCTAATGCACATTACAGTAGTTAAGTCAACAGGTTGCCATAGCATTCATGACAGTGTCTAGGTCCTAAGTCCCTAGGAAATGATTCAGTGGGCATATTAACCAAAGGTTAACACTCCCAGCTTCTGCTGCAACCTGGACCTCAGAATGGGCCATATGCAGGACCTCTTCCCATCCTGTGAACTATTCTTGCATGATTTTTTCAAAATAAAAAGGATACCTTGTCCATTCATAAAATCTGTGAAATATGCATCCCATGTTGAATTAGGAAGGACAGAAAGGTTATTGTTAAAATGAAAATAAGACACCATTGTATCCTTTGGATTCCGAATCAGCACCAGTATCTGAAACACAAAGATATAAATCAGGCTTTAAGAATGTGCTCATAATGCTCTGAAATAACATTTAAGTGAATGCTGCTGTAAAGGAATTATAGCTGAAAGACTATAAGATGTACGTACTCACCTTGGCTTTACTTTTGAAAATAGATTTGGGTAGTAAATGAGGAGGGAGATGAGTTACTATGATCCTTCTGGAAGGTAATTCCGCCATCCTCTTAAATAAGATAGGAAATAAACACTGTGGTCAATCCATTCCTTTCTTCACTACATTGTAAATTGCATGTAACAGAAACATTTCATTCCAGATCTTTCACTAGAAGTATTTTTATTCTATTTATTTAATTCCTCGCCTGCTCGGTTCCTAAGTGTTGACAACATACAAAGGGCCCTTCACAAATTATCGGTTTCAGGCATAGCTACCATTTCTATGGAGAAAATTGAATATGCGTCATGTGATAAATACAAATCTTTTATTGTGTGCACAGTCACCCACGTGTTTTTATATTTCCTGTAAGCTGCCCAGAGTATCTGAGGAAACCTAGCATGATGGGTGCAGAATAATAATAATAATAGGTGTTTTAAAAAAAAAAAAACAACTGTGCTTAAAATGCTTTTCAGAGATGAAATAAAGTCAGTGATTGCTGATGAACTAACCTTGAATGCATCTAGATTTCCAAACTCAAGGCGTGAAGGCACTGATAATTCCTCTTCAATAGCCTTTCTTCTTTCCTTTTCCTCTTCTGTATATTTCCCAGCTCTGATTTCCAAGCCGCTGAGCATGGTTTCAAGCCAATTTGTACCTGAAGCAGATGGCTTATGTCTTATGTATGTCATTGAGACTGGCACACTCTGGCTTCATGCTGCTTTTAAATATTTTGCTCATGAAAATCCCTGCTGCTCAAGGACACTGCCCACAAATGTCCCCTGGTATCCTTTACTGGTGACTTCTCACCAATGACAGCATGGGCAGGTATGGACCAGAAAACCTCAGGGACTGTGGTTATACAGGTAATATCCGTGTGTCACCCCTACTGACTGACAGATGGGGACTACAGCACTGTGACTTAGGGATGGGTGAATTGGTCGGCTTTGGTTTCTCTCAAAGCTTGAGATCCTTCTGAACTTTTGGAGTTCTGGATTAATTGGACGTTGAGATGCCAGAATGTTGAAGCAATTGGTTTACTTTCTAAAGGAACCAATGCATTAGGAATTCACCAATGTTCCCATTTTTTTCTTTCTGAATATTGCAGATATGTGCTTCAGTTCATTGGTCATCCTGCTCCCTTCACATTACATGATAATTGATACTGATAAGTTGATATATGAATAAATTGACATTGAGGACATCTCAAAAAAGCAAACTTGATGTAATTGCACATACAATTCTGTCAAGACTCTTTTTGAATGGACATGTGGGCACAGTAACAGCCCCACAGAAAATACATTGTGCTGTAGTTGCATGTACAAGCACAACAACTTTGTTTTTGCTGAAGTGTTTTATCAAACTACGTGTGCACATTGGTGTCACCAGTGTGTGGGAGAGGGAAGAAGCAAATGATCTAAAGATGTGGAGAACAGAGTCGTGATGCCCATGCGTCAATTCTGAATTTTGGACATTCTATTATAAATGAAGGGACGCGGGTGGCGCTGTGGGTTAAAGCCTCAGTGCCTAGGGCTTGCCGATCAAAAGGTTCGAATCCCCGGTTCGAATCCCCACGGCGGGGTGTGCTCCCGTTGTTCAGTCCCAGCGTCTGCCAACCTAGCAGTTCGAAAGCACTCCCGGGTGCAAGTAGATAAATAGGGACCGCTTACTAGTGGGAAGGTAAACGGCGTTTCTGTGTGCGGCTCTGGCTCACCAGAGCAGCGATGTCACACTGGCCACGTGACCCGGAAGTGTCTCCAGACAGCACTGGCCCCCGGCCTCTTGAGTGAGATGGGCGCACAACCCTAGAGTCTGTCAAGACTGGCCCATACGGGCAGGGGTACCTTTACCTTTATTATAAATGAATCTTTAATCTTGACTTTATTTTGACTAGATCAATAATGGAATTATCAGTGATCAAACATGAATGTGTAGTCTGGGGGTGAAGTCAAACCAGACAGTTCTCCATTTTTTGAGTATATAAACAGGGAGAGTCATATAAGTACTCTTCCCATGACTCCTTCCTCATTGTGGTTGGGCTATATAGATTCATCGTAAAACCTTGGCTATATGTAACTGCACCGTTATAAATTGTTTTTTATACTGAATATGTTCCATGTATGGTTATGTTCTTCATATACTGCCTTTCATAAGACATTTTTGTTAGGGTGGAAAAGATGGCTACTCACCTGTTTTAGGATATCCTACTAGGATCACATCATCCATTCTGGCATCAAAGGTTTCAAGGGCTTGGAAATTTTCTAGCTTGCAAACAACAGCAGGATACAAAATCCCATCATAGGTTAACAGTTTATCTTCTGGAGCTAGATTGACACCATCAGCCAATATGTTGTCTGTAACTTCAATCCCACGTTTACCTCTCATGGCCATCTTTGTGTCTGATGGGACGGGCACTTCAAGAAAACTAATATTTTCTGTATTCTGCCCAAACAGAACAAAGTTAATAGATTACCACAGTTGCAATTTCTTTCTGCTGAGGCATACATAATGTAAAGTTATTGTTTAACCAAAATTGCTAGAAGATGTCTAGAAAACATCTCTAGCCTTTGCATTCCCATTGCATGTTAACTTAAGGTTAGCAGACGTCCCCGTTTGCTGGGGACAGTCCCCGGATTTACAAATCAGTCCCCATATAAAATCCATTGAAGTTGAAGAGTGTCCCCGGATTCATTGAAAAACATCTGGTAAGCTTATGTTAACTCCAGTTAACTTGACATCTGTGCAGGGCCGGATTTAGGTTTGATGAGGCCCTAAGCTACTGAAGGTAATGGGACCCTTTATCATGTCCACCTGTCCTTTGTCAACAACAAATTGTTGCTGTTTTTTGTGTTGAATATATGCTATATGGTAATTTATGGACCTAATTGGTATCTAAAGCCATTTGCACATAACAAAATAGAAGCCTACACAACACAAAACACTGTATGTAGGTTTTATTTTATTTGTTTTTTATCTTATATTTTGGAAATGTACATCCAGGTTTTTCTCCTTTAATTTTTTTTGGGGGGGCCCAAGAGAATGGGGTCCTAAGCTATAGCTTGTTTAGCTTATATGTAAATCCGGCACTGCATCTGGGCTGCCAATTCTTTCAGAAGTCATCAGCATTATGAAGGGTTTTGCTGAATCAGTTCAAATTTCATCTTACCTGGCATCGGGTTCTCACAGTGGCTAATCAGATACCAAAGGGAAGCCTGCAAGCAGAACATGAGTCCACTTGCCCCACTTCCGATTCTCAGCTGTTGGTATTCAGAGGCATAGTGCCCAGCAGTGGAGCTACTGAAATGTTGCCTGCATTCCCAACACACATTTCAGAATTAGAATTAGTTTTGGAGTTCGGAAAACAGTCCTTATGTGTGTGAGCAGGGGAGAGAGATTTGCGTATAAGTGTGGTAAACAATGAAAAGTTGCAGTTAGTCATTGAGAAGCCATGATCAGCCAGAGACCAAATCTGCCTCCTTAGTAATGACAATAAGCCTAGTTTTGAGATAGAATCTGACTTGTTTGCCCTATGGGATAACCTTTGCTGGCAAAGCAGGTGGGTGGGTGTTTGTGTGTTTCTTTGTTTCTTTCTTTCCTTTGGACCTCTCAGGGGTTTCTAAGCCATTGATTATACCACTCTGCGGAGGCTCTCCAAGCTGGTTGTGAGAGGCAGCACTTGACAGTCGTTCCACTCCTACTTGGCGGGTGAGTTGAGTAAGATGGGATTGTTGCTCAACCCCCTTTACAATTGTGCTTCGGGGCCCTGCAGATTTCTGTTCTTTCTCTTGAGCTACTTAATGTTGCTGTTGGGAAACCTTTGCAGCTCAAGGGTCACGTTCCTGCAACATTCCAGGAGCCACATGCCAGTGCTGGGCAGAGTGAGAGGCCAAAGTACAGTGGTACCTCAGGGTACATATGCTTCAGGTTACAGACTCCACTAACCCAGAAATAGTACCTCGGGTTAAGAACTTTGCTTCAGGATGAGAACAGAAATCGTGCTCCGGCGGTGCGGCAGCAGCAGGAGGCCCCATTATTTAAAGTGGTGCTTCAGGTTAAGAACAGTTTCAGGTTAAGAACGGACCTCTGGAATGAATTAAGTACTTAACCCGAGTTACCACTATAGACAGAGCAATGAATGCAAATTTTTACCTTTCTACGTTAGGTACACCTGCACGTAGCCCACTTTAGCATTTATCCAGGCAAGCCAGAGTCATTATCAGAGTCCAGCCAGATAGAAACCCTCATGAAGGGTATGAAACAAGGCCTGTGAGGGGGGTGGTTTGAGGAGAGGAGTGTGTAGCTGGGGAGGGATATGGCCTGGAGAGAGTCCCAAGGGCCAGATAAAGAGGCTTCGGGGCCATATTTGGCCTGTGGACCTGAGGTTCCCCAACCCTGATTTACAGGGAACTCCCAGGAGAGGTCATCTAGAGATGTGGATGGAGATATCACCAGTATATGGGTGACACTCAGCTTTCCCTCTCTTTTCTGTCAGATGCAGGGGAGACTGTGGGTGTCCTGAATCAATGCCTGGGCATGGCAATGGGCTGGATGAAGGTGAATGAACTCAATCCAGGCAAGATGACAACGTTGTAGGTGGGTGATTCATACACCCAGCTGAATGGGGATCAACCTGTTCTGAACAGGGTTGGCATTCCATCTAAAGAATCAGGTTCACATCCTGGGGTCAGTTACTGATCCAGCTTTGTCATTAGTGGTTAAAAGGACCTCTGTGGTTTCTGTCTATCAGCTTCAGCTGAAATGCAAGCAGCAACCGTACCTGGATTGAGATAGCTTGGACACTGTCACTTCCTATTCAGACTATTGTGACATGGTATATGGCAGGTTGCTTTAAGGACAGCCAAGATTCTGCAGAATAACTAATGGAACTGGGCAGTTGGATCATATTGCACTACTGCTTTGTTCGGCCAATTTAAGATGATGGTTATTATCCTTTTAACCTGACTTGGGACCAGGTTACTTGAAAGATCAGCTTCTACCATATATACCCTCCCTACCAGTCATGGCATGGCTATACATTATCTCCTATAAGAGAGGCAGCATACCTCAGAAAAGCAGTTGCTGGGGAAAAAAAATACCTAACAAGTTGTTCTCTTTACAGGGCAGTAGGAACACTAGTGAAAATTGTATTGTGAGTACAAGCAACTGGAGTGTTGTTTTCTAGCAGCGTTTTACAAGAAGATAAACCATAAGACAGCACAAAGAGTAATATGAAGTTGAAGACTTTTATTCCATATCAGGTGGTGTCTTCTGCTGCTGTCTCAAGAGAGCTATCTATTTATCTGACGAGGTTTGCTTAAACTTTTACACACTAGGAAGGTATGAACTTTTGGTTCCACACCTTTACACAAAAACTTTGTTTTAAATGCTTTAACTTGGTTTTCCCGGAACTTAAACCCCACTCTTTGACGTTTGGCGCCCCAGGGCCTATGAAACATAAGAGCTCTTGCCTCTCTAGTCTGGTGTGTGGTTTCCCACAGAAGCTTCTGAAGCCCCCATGGGAAGCCCACCTGCAACCACAGGAAGGCAAGAGCCCTCTTCTGCTCTTGTCTGCCAGCAAATGGGATTCAAATGCTGCCCCTGACCGTGGAGGTAGAGTGGTAGTCATTTTGACTAGTAGCCTTATTCTCTATGAATTTGTCTAATAGCCTGAATTCTTGCCATCTCCACATCTGGTTAGTGTGAGAATGTTGAGGAAGGTAGGAGAGGATATATTGATTAAATATTATCCCTCCTCACTCACGCTACTTGAGCAAACAGCAGAGCACATTCCATTGCAGATTGCTGGAAGCAAGTTGATGATTTGTTAGAATCTTTTAAATTAAGCAATGTAGTCTGGCTTGTCTGGTCTGGCTTGTTCCTGGTAAGTTTCCCCTTTATTTCCCTTTTAAAATAATAATAATAATAATAATAATAATAATAATAACAACAACAACAACAACAACAACAACAACAACAACAACACAACAGTCTTCTTTAAAAATAAGAGTAAAGTTGACTTACATTCAGTTCACAGCAGTAATCTAAAGGTAGGCTTTATCTTGTGCTTACATTTACATTTGTGGAGAAAAGAAGTCTGAGCTGGGCTGCAGACTTTCTGTCCTCTGTAAGGAAGAGCCAGAAGAGGAGGTCCATGCCCATCTACCTGGTCACACACAAGGGGAGGAGGCTCCAGAGCAGGTATGACAGGAACTGGAGCCACATTCCCCTGCGTGTCCACTCTAGGCAAAAGGAAAATTTTGCATTTGACTGCTTCAGGGGTGATACATCCCACAGTTAAGTACTGTGCAGATTCCAGTAAACTGCTTTCACTTCTGGGACAAAGCGATAGAACCTCCATTTCTGAATATGTGAAATCCAGTAGTTATTCATATCTGTCTCCAGTCCAGATACATCTGTCACTCTATTTTTTAACTTTTAAATTTGTCATATGCAAAACATAATCTGCTCAAAAAAGTAGTCTTCAAAATCATTATACCAAATTTAAAAATGGAAATTAAAATTCTTAAACATTTTCCAGCTTAGGAAGTCTTTCTTCTTTCTGTTCTAGTAATTAGGTCAGGCATCCCGAATGTTTGAGGCCCTCCAGAGGTTTTTGGGACTACAACTCCCATCATCCCTAACAGGACCAATGGTCAGGGATGATGGGAATTGTAGTCCCAAAACAACTGGAGGGTCGAGTTTGGGGGTGCCTGAATTAGGTGAATGATACCACACAAGTCTGCTCACCCCTCTTTGTGCGGCAGCGTTACAGGATGGCAAAGGCTTCACAGGGGCCCCGACGAGGGAACTGAAACAGTGGCGCCCTACTTGGTAGACGGTGGGGGCTTAAGCCCCCTTCGCCTATCAGGAACTGGATCCTAGCCTGCACCCCGGTTTGGTGAATGGGGATGCAGGCTGGCGACTTGGGCTGAGCCAGGGGGCAGAGCCAACAGAGCAGGTAGGCTTCCCTCAGATCCACCCATTGCCCATTTAAGCAGCCCGCACCTGGGGCACTACCTGTTTGTTCCTTCGCCGGGTTTTCCTCCCTGCCCATCCACCCTCAGTTTAAGCTGATAGTCAATGACTTTGCTGTGGCTGTTCTTTATGGGGCCGGGTAGGAATTTGCCCACCGGGCTAATTGGCACCGACCTGGTGGTTTTGCTTACCTCCCAGCAATTGTCACAACCAGTTTGGCATTGGGTCAATCCTTTGTTTTGGATGGAGGGGAGGTTGTAGTCTCTGCCTGCCCCTCCAAATGCTGGGGTATCCCGTTAAAGGGATCCAGGGGGAGTGACCATGTCTGTGTGCCCAGGTGGGGTCAGGGCTGAAGGCACTCCCCCAGACGGCAGTCCCCACGGGGGTCACGCTTGTTGGGAATTACACCTTTGCTGCAGATATGTGGTTTGTTACATGTCACATGACTGTTTACATTCCAGCACAGATTGCTGGTGTGAGCAGAACTTCCGCTCTGTATTGCTTTTGTTTTTTTCTCTCTCCAAGAAGACGGCAAGGAGAGAGGCCATGTTTTCCTTTGTCCTGATTTATGTAGAATAAACGTGTAGCTTAGTATTGTATCCATGCCTCAAGTCTGATCTGTTGGGCAGTTTACACTGCTGAGTAATGTGTGCTCAAGCATGCACTGGAGCTTGAGTCACAGAGGCATGTCGGAGGAGGATGACTGATGGATCTCCGCAGCGGCAAGGCTGAGAGGGGAGACGCTCCGGGTGGGGCCGAACCTGCTGGCTTTTCAACCCCCAATTCCGACAACCCTATTTGATGTAAGTCTTAGGAACCCCCATCTGGATTGACCATGCCTCACTTCCGGCCAGCGGGCCAGAAGTATTCTGATTGTCCCATGACCAAACCAAACCTCTTTCATTTGTATTCAATAAAGTTGTGGCCTGTTTTGACCCCCCCAAAACCAGCCTCATTGGACTCTTATTTGCATGGGTTGGGGGATGGGAACCTGATGCCTGCAAGTACAGTTTCAGTTCAGAAATAATAAAAAAACTGTTGGAAATAGTTTACACTTTTAAAAAAAGAAATTTTAATAAATTTTATTATGAAAAATTTATCCATTTTATTATGGGCATGGAGGGGGGCATATACCAGAAAGACTTCCCTTTAACAAAACCAACCCAAAGATGTCTTCCTTTATGGACACAACTGGAGAGAACTGTAGCACCATTGCCTTCCTTAGCTCTTGCAATATAGCTCGTACTTCAACATCTTTCCAAGCTTAGTTCTTGCTGCAGTCTCCTCAAATTTTCTATCCATTTCTTCGTTCTGGCTCTCAGAGAAGACACTCTTCCAGTCACCTACTATGCCTGCAAATATAAAGCATAATAAAGATTATAGTACAAGAGAGAGAGATTTATTGTGCCATGAGCTTTTGGTGACTGGAGTCACTTTATCAGAGACATGGAAGTGTTATCTTAAATGAGCCCCCGCTTTTAATTCTCCACAACTACCGCCAGATGGGCCCCCGAAACTGGACCTTTTCAGGTGCCTTAAATGCAGTGGCGTAGTGTGGGTTGTCAGCACCCGGGGCGAGGCAAGTAATTTGTGCCCCCTAACCCGGGGCAAGGCAAGTAATTTGCGCCCCCCCCCCGCTGCACTGTCCCTCCCCCAGATAGTCCCTCGCTCTCTCTCCGCACCGCACCGCACGCCTGGCACCCTCCCCTCCACAGTGGGCGGCGACCCGGCGGCTCGGATCGGATTCGCACAGCCAGCACTGCAGTGAGAGAGAGTGAGTGAGCCAGGTAGGGGCAGAGAGCTGCGAGCGCGCCCCCCCAGATGTTGCGCCCGGTGCGGCCGGCCCCCCTGCACCCCCCACGCTACGCCACTGCTTAAATGTAAAGCAGCTCCCCAAGTCAGGTTCACTTGGCCTCTTTGCTGCTTGTTACAGCAAAAGCCCTCTTCTGCTGTCTGGGACACACACACATGGGCGAAAAGTCGGGAGGGGACAAAGGTGCACAGGAAAAGAAAGTCCCTGGTGTCCCCACCTGTAGCACGGAAAGTTTGAAGGGGGATTGTTAATATGTTTTGGTAAACACACTTAGCATCTTCCTTGGGACTGGGATCCCCTGTGATCAGGAAGTTGGGCAGGATACTGCATTGGAGAGTGCATGCATGCTCCTGTCTCCTGCCGATTTTCAGCCCACACACATCTGGGTGAATGCCTGTATAGGGCTGTAGAATATTTCATTTCAGTGAGCTTTTGTGGGTTGCCATCTTGCAATATGTGCTTACTTATTTCAGAGCTCCAAAGAATGTTGCACTGAGTGGTATGAGACTGAGTGGTAAGAATGAATACAGTTGCAGCCTGGGATTGTTTCAGACTGATTATGGTTTTATGGACACCTCGTTGTTGGTAGTGATGGTTTGCTGTTGTTGCTGTTTTACTGCAATCCACCATGAATGTTTTGTGGAGAGGGTGCCCTTCAGAGGCAAAAATATGTTATGTTAAATATAAATGGCTTAGGACCGCAATATCTCAAGAACCACCTCTCCTTACACGAACTGACCCAGACCCTGCACTCATCATCTAAGGCCCTTCTTTGTGTGCCCTCTCTATGAAAAGTCTGTGGAGTAGCAACACAAGAACAGGCCTTTTCTGCAGTGGCTTTCCACAGGGAGGTTCGGCTGGCACCTTCATTATATACCTTTAGGCGCCAGGTAAAAACTTTCCACTTAAACCAGACCTTGAGCTGATTGACATCAAATGCCTTTTTAAATGTGTTGTGGGTGGGAGGATTCTTGGTTTATTTTTATTCCCATTTTCATTATGTACTTTGTGTTTTTTATACTGTAAATCTATGGATGAAGGGCAGTGCACAAATTTAATAAATTCTTGTTATCATTATGGTTATGATCATTAATATGCTATAGCACTTAACGTAATAAAAATATCTAAACAGCTTATATTGTAAATGATGAAAACAGAACAACCAACTTTCACTAAATATGTGGATGAATTCATGTGGAAAAACTGTAAGCAGAGCCCTGAAATCCAAGAGGAAAGGTAGGTTTGTGGCATATTCATGAAAACAACAGATTCTAGGCTACTTTCTACCTGATGTAACTGAAGCACTACGGAGGTGTGGTTTCTCTCCCTCAATAGAGCCTCACTAAAACATACAATCCCAATCTACATACTAGAGTGGTACAATCCAGTCATAACATCGTTAAACTGTCCCCCGGCCCTTGCTGCCCAGACGCAGCCACGGCTTCCTATGGCTGCAGGAAACTCCTGCAGCCAATAGGAAGCCGCAGATACCTCCTCGTCCTCCCCCGCCATGGCTCCGAAAGCCAGCGAGGAAAGAGCAGCGGGCATGTGTGCATGCCCACAGGTGCGACGCTCCTGTGCGCAGACGATCTGGCCCACCGGCAGAAAAGTTTGCTGACCCCTGTATAAGAATGTTACCTTTGCGGAAAAGAGTGTTGCCCATTTTTCCATGGGTTTCATGGGATTTTTCTTTCATGCTGTTGAAACTGGTCTTCTCCATAATGGACTGAATATCTTGTTCCGTCACAGAAAAATTAAAGAATTCTGCTATTTTTTTTATTCCCAGAGTTGTGTTCTGGATAAAGAAAACAAGGGTGTCACAAGTGAAAAATACTGTGACCTCATGAAACTTTTCCAGATCCCCAGTTCCTGTTTTTGTTCTGCATTCTACACAAGAGTTGCAACCAGCATATAACTTTCTCCAATCCTGCTCAGTTGTTCTTTGACTACTAAACAATATGTTTTGTAACAGAAAAATATGTGACCTTATTATTGCTTCCAGATGTGTCTTTGCTTGCAAGCTGTAATTGTTTGGAACTGTCTATGAAGAAATAGTCCTCAGTGACTTACAGAAATCCAGTCAAAATAAGATTTAACAAATCCAGAAGTTGTATTTTGAAAGAAAACAATCATGAGCTGTTTACCAGTCTAAGAGGGTAGAGATGAGTAGAAACCATGATTTAAATCCTGTTTCAATTTCCTTCAGACACTGTCCATTAGAAATGCTTTAAAAATAAATTTTAAAAAGTGTTATTTACCTCTTTTAATTCCTCGTAGGTAATAAACATAATATTTTTGTCATCCAGATACTTGTTCCATTCAACGATATGATTAAAATAAAGGCCGTAGGGAACTAGTAAGAAGAAAGCAGAACATTTTATTCATGTAACAAATCTCTCATAAGACAATGATAAAGGCTTTTATGTAAAATCTGAATTCATTTTCCACAAGTAACATTTGCTTATGCAAGCTAATGTTTTGAAAGGTAGCATGTGAAAATGTTTCTCAAAATGTCTTCCATGGATCTTGTTTGCTGATGGTCCTATGTTATGTCTTTTACACCAAATCCGTAATTCTACCGAGGGAAGACTAGCCTCTAGGCCAGTGGTAGCCAAACTTGGCCCTCCAGCTGTTTTTGGGCTACAACTCCCATCATCCCTAGCTAACAGGACCAGTGGTCAGGGATGTTGGGAATTGTAGTCCCAAAACAGCTGGAGGGCCAAGTTTGGCCACCACTGGCCTAGACGTTTGGGATACAGGGTGGTACAGTACAGAGAAAATTTGCCTTAAAAACTTTGATTGGACAGCTTCCGTAGATCTAAGGTCCAAATCTGAGCCCCATATAATAACTGTGCGAGGGGTCTAGCTTGGAACACTTCCAGGACCGATGGTATATGTTTACCACCTTTTGTGTAGAAAAAACATATCAGAATTTTGGCACTTTGGGACGCTTTTTCTTTTGCACATTTCTGGTGTGCTCCCCATGACCCCATAAATTGGAAAATAAGACCAAGATATTTGAAGACTTTGACCTGTTCAATTAGCTGTTGTCCATGTGCCATCTATGGGCCTTATGTAGTTTCTTGAGAAAACCATGACTTTGGTTTTCTTGTAATTCACGGCCAGCTGTTCTCTCTGTTATGTCTTTTACAATGATTCATGAGGTTAATTAAGTAATAATAGTTTTCAAAGGCTCTTCACTTATGTGCCCGTGCATTGTGTGCACCAATATTTATTATATGCGCTAGTTCAAATGTAATTCTTTTCACTTTATTCACTTTTCTGGAAAGTATAGACCACCACACATAGCTTAGACCACTTTGGCTTTGCCTGTGGCGACTGCTTGCACACAAATCGCAGATCGTCTGGACTTGTTCTCCAAAACTGAATTTCTATATCTCAGCCAGTCAGCAAATATGTGGTGTATAAAAATTCAATTTTTGTTCATGAGGCCATGCAAGATTTATGGTGCTTTTAAAAAAAATGGATTTGCAAAATTGCAAATTTAAAACTACTCTACTGAAGACTTGTGAAACACCAAACAGTTTACATCAGTGTTTCCCAACCAGGGGCCATATGGTGAAAATTATGTAAAGGGGGCCACAGAAGGAAGTGAAAAAGAAAAGTGTGTGTGTGTATCCTGATTGGCTGGCTGGCTATCTGCTTGCCCAATCACAAGCAGGTAAGCGGGCAGCCCACCAGGGGGCCACCTAGTACTTCTTTTTGCCCCATGCATTTTCTTGGGGCAGTCCTGGTTTGTTTACAGAAGGAGAGGACGATCACGATTGCACCTGTTCTGACCACTGCTTGTAGCTGCCACCAGTGTTGGGCCAGGTGGCAACCTGGGCCTGATTCTGCAAGGCACAGGGTGCGATCCACCTCAGTGCCAATCAGATCAGGGCCTTCAGATGTTGCCAAGGGGCACAGGGCCCGTTGACAGCATCGGCCTGGCTCTGCAGCCCCAGCGCCTAGCCTCGTCTGGTGCTGCTGACTTGCTAGTAAATAAGTGTCTTCTCAGAAGAAAGCCACACTGAGTTCAGTGGGCCTTACTCCCAGGTAAAGGTGTGTGGGGCTATAGTGTTTCATCTAGACAGCCAGGGCTACTCTGGATGACAAGATCTTTTTGCACCAGGTCAGTAAGGACTACTTGCTTTTTAAAATTCTCCCATATATACAGAACTCCCTGTGAGCCTTTTGCAGACCCTCCAAGTGTCCCTATCTTCCAGGGACAGTCCCAGATTTACAGAAGTCATCCCAGTTTCTGATTTGATGCCGGAATGACCCGCTTTTCCTTAGGACGTCCCTATTTTCACCAAACGTTGAAGGGTATGGAGTTATCCAATCCCCGAGCCATCTGAAGGAAGCCCTGTATAGTGAAGGTTGGGGTATTTTTAATGTTTAGTGTTTTATTGTGTTTTTATATATGTTGCAGTAGAAAGATGACCCTTGTAGTTCCTTCCAGCTCTATGATTTTTCCCCTTCAGTAAAATTTCATTAAGTTCCTTTCATTTTATGTAATTGTATTTTGTATAAATTTTAAATAAAACATGTTCTATTTAGAAACAAAACATTTAAACAAAACATTTCCACAGGAAGGAATCAAGGTCGGAAGGGGGCCACGGTCAGAGAAAAGTTGGGAAACACTGATTTAGAGCAACATGACCTTTTCTTCTTCTTACAAATTCATATTTCTGTTGTACCTAGTCTAGATTTTAATAGACTGAATGGAAGAGGCACATACCTTTTCCATTCATAAATTCTGAGAAGAACTCATCCCAGGTTTTCTGATCAGGGACGATGCTCATGCCTTTGGAAAAATGGAAGTAGGATACAGCCGTGTCTTTCGGGTTTCGAAACAAAACCAGGATCTTCAAAACAGAAAGAGGCAGAACAGGTATGCAAAACTAGGGGGACAAAGTTCATACCCATAACACCAAAAACATAAATCATCTAAACTTTTTCTTTAATCCGTAGTATGAAAATATTCATGTATTTGGCCATGAATTAATAATGACGAAGTTTAGAGAAAGAGTATAAAACAAGGGGACAAAACCCTTAAAAAATAATAATAATGAGATGAGCTCCTAGCTCGTTGTTAGAAATTGTTCGCTGAACATGGAAGTCAATTCCTCAGAATCCCAGGTAAAAATTGTACAGGATTACAGCATCAGGGTGGAATCCAATGTAGCCCCAAAGCCACTGTTCCGTCAGCTCAAGGATTTCTGCTTGTGCAACAGAAGGCCTCGCCCTCTCCTTTCCTTGTACTCCCCCTTAAACTACTCTGGAGTTTCCCCCAACCCTTTGGAGCAGATTTGGAGAGGACATGGAGCATGTACAGAGAGAGGCAAATACTTTTTGAACAAGTGTAAATCCTTTGGCTGATAGGACTCCTTAGCAGAAAGCCATCCTTAGGATGGCAAAAGCCTCTGCTTGAGACCCTGATAAACTTCTGCCATGCAGAATGCAACCATTCAGTGGCTGGGCATGATGCTAATGTATTCTTTAGCATTATTTTTTAAAGCTGCAGAAAACCTTAGACTCATGGGCTGCACCTCTACTCTCTCCTCCCTCTTATACAAGGAGACTGAAAACTTCTGCCCTTGGTTTTGAATAAAACAGTTTTCCATTGTAAAAATGAAAGAAAGAAACCTAAAGTTTATTCTGACCAGAATCTGAAACAAGAGTTTGTTCATTGCCATATTTTGGTATGTAAACCAATTTGATGAATTTTTCATGAAAAGTGGTATACAAATATTCTAAATGGTTGGATGGGTGGATGGATGGATGGATGGATGGATTGAGGAAACTTTTAAGCAGTGAACTTACCTTTGCCTTCTTTTGGAAAATAGATTTGGGAATCTTTTGAGGAATGAGATGTGTTTTTATCACTCTTCTGGAAGGTAACTTCTTCAACCTCTTTAGTAACATGTTAGGAAAAAAGTGAAATGTTAACATTCCTTTGTGTGAAAAATAGCAAGGTGGTTTGATTGTACTATAGGAATAATCCACAGCAGGTTTGACACATTGAGAGCTGCTTCACATAACTCTGAATGTAACCATTTCTCTGCAGAAGTAAGCCTTATTGAATTCATTGGAGTTCACTCCCTGGTAAATCGGGTTAGGATTGCAGCCTTAAATATTAGGAAGCCAGACAAGGCACAGCTGATGTCACTTGTTTTTGTCTCTGGCTTCTACAAGTTCATCCAAACAAAAATGCCCAGAAGAGGTTCAGAGTTGTGCTTTGGCACTGAGTTGAGCTTTGACACAGAGAAACTGAATTCAAAGCAGGCAAGCCAGCCACATCAATGTGTTTCTCTACCTACCCCAATGGCACTAACTCATCAAACTGACTGCATATTTCTGGAGGGCAGTAGGTTGGAGAAGACCATGTGGTATCTCTCATGTCATTCAAATGCATCAAGCTATGCACTATTCTCGCCAATACTGACCTCAAACTTCCCGGGATCTCCAAATTCAAGGTATGGCAGTAATTTTAATTCTTTCTCTATCTGCTGCCTCCGCTTCATTTCTTCTTCATCGTATTTTCCAGATGCGGCTTCCAACTCTTTTAAAATCTGACCAACCCAGTTAGTACCTGAAGGAATGCCAAAGGACTGTTAGAAAACACAGAAAGAGACTCCTCCTCATACCTGCTGTAACATAGGCCCTGCATCACTATTACACAGCCAAAGATTCTTCAGAAACGGCTATTAAAGGCTTAAGGGATTAGCGGATTAGCTGCTAAAAGGCTATTAGCAGCTTAGTGCCTTAGAAAAAGGGGGTGGGGAGTGGGAAAAAATCGCAAGAATCTCAAGACATTTTCGTCTTGCGAAGCAAGCCCATAGAGAAATTCGTCCTGCGAAGCGCATTGAAAAACAGAAAACCCTTTCGTCTAGCGGGTTTTCCGTCTTGCGAGGCATTCGTCTTGCGGGGCACCACTCTGTGTGTGTGTGTGTGTATATATATATATATGTATATATATATATATATATGCTTTCGTAGATTTTCACGGGTACAGGAATGCAGGTTTTGGTGTCCTCGGGTGTCTTCCCGTGTAAAAGTTGGGGTGTCTAGGCGACGTTTCGACGAGGTCTCACTCGTCATCTTCAGGCTGGTGCTTTCGGCTTCTTGTTACTGGAACAGAGCAGGATCTCAGTGTTTGAGTTCCTATAAATACTGTTGAGGAGGTGTGGTGTATAGCCTCCAATGTTCTGGGCAGAGAGGAGGTTCCCAGGCTAGTGTGCCTTTTCTTCTTTTGTTCCTTAATTACTTGAGGGATATCTTGAGTGATTTCTTGAGTGATTTCCTGAATCCCACTTAGGTGGGTCATTAGGTGTGGATTAGTTGCTAAAGCCTTCGTGTCTTGAACTCTTGAACTTTGTGAAGAGTTTTTCTGAGAAGATGGCTGTACTGCACTTGGTTGTGCTCTGGCTTGGCTTCGTGTATAGGGGCGAGCTGTGGATTCAGGAAATCACTCAAGAAATCACTCAAGATATCCCTCAAGTAATTAAGGAACAAAAGAAGAAAAGGCACACTAGCCTGGGAACCTCCTCTCTGCCCAGAACATTGGAGGCTATACACCACACCTCCTCAACAGTATTTATAGGAACTCAAACACTGAGATCCTGCTCTGTTCCAGTAACAAGAAGCCGAAAGCACCAGCCTGAAGATGACGAGTGAGACCTCGTCGAAACGTCGCCTAGACACCCCAACTTTTACACGGGAAGACACCCGAGGACACCAAAACCTGCATATATATATATGTATATATATATATATATATATATATACATACACATATATATTACCTTAATTTTTTTATTTCAATCCCTCCTTTGGGGCTTATTTTTTTTATTTCACCACTGTCACTCTGTTCCTCTGAATTCTGCCTTTATAGATCTATGTTTTCCTGTATATCTCTGTTTCTCTAGGTCCACGGGCTTTGCAAGAAGTAAAGTTGTGATGGAGCTGAGCAGGGCAGAATGATTTTATTGTACTGAACCCTTCGGAATTTTGTCTATAGCCAATAAAAGGTTTGAGACTGAGATTGAAAGAAAACAAATATGAACCCTGGGTAAGCGCCTTGAACCCCTGGAATCTCACACTACTCAGAGATTGGGGTGCAACAGTATGCATGCAAGGACATGATCGGGATGGATAATGCCCCCCACACACACACCTGTGCTGCATCTCATTGTAATGCTTATAGAACTCGGCATTTTTATTTTCATGCTTATTAATTCATATCATTTAACATGTAGGAGGTTTTTAAAGTCATAAATAGCAAAATCTCATTTTGCAGGCCCTGTATTTCTCCCCACCCCTTCTCTTAAATCATGGGTAGGCAAACTAAGGACCGGGGGCCAGATCTGGCTCAATCGCCTTCTCAATCCAGCCTGTGGGCGGTCCATGAATCAGTGTGTTTTTACATGAGTAGAATGTGTCCTTTTATTTAAAATGCATCTCTGGGTTATTTGTGGGGCATAGGAATTTGTTCTCCCCCCCCCAAAAAAAAATATATAGTCCAGCCCCCCTCCCCCAAGGTCTGAGGGACGGTGGACCAGCCCCCTGCTGAAAATGTTTGCTGACCCCTGTCTTAAATACAAGTGTTTTTTCTTTTTCTTTTGAGGCACTTTCACCAAGACAGCTCATTAAATGTTTCACAACTAAGTTTCTGCTGATTAAAAGAAGGATGTGGTGCTAATTATAATGAGAACCTTAATATTATAATATAAATGCTTTATTATTATTATTATTATTATTATTATCATCATCATCTCTCTCACACACACACTCCAAGTATTTCTTGCAAGATGAGCATACTCACCAGTTTTGGCGTATCCCACTAATACCACATCATCACTCCGAGCTTCAAACGTGTCAAGAATTTTCATTGTGTCGGGACAGCAGACTATGCTAGGATATAAACCCCCATCATGCATAAACAACTGGTCTTCAGGAGCAGCCTTTCCAGCTTCTTCCAACTTCTTGTCCATAATTTCCTTCAGTCCTTCCTGAGACATGACTGTGCAGGATAGGAGACTAGTGCACAGGCAGACTGAGTTCTCGGCCAATGGTGAAATAAAAATATATAATTATAGAGACATTGTCTAGTCACGTGCTAAAGAAAAAGGTGCCGTGCCTGCCTTGAAGAAGAGAACTGGTTACAGATTAACTCTGAGTTGGTGTTTGGAGCGCAAGAAAGGACTCTGACCTTTTTCTTCCAGCCTGCACAGCATTTAGCGAAGGTGCGGCCAATTTGTACTGAGCCAGGACATTGAGAAATGTTTGTTTCTGAGAGAGGGAGAGGGAGGAGGGGTGCATTCCCTGGAAACACGCGAATAGAAGAAGGCAGTCTTCCTTGCTTCCACCCACGAGGAGGAGTTAGAAGTCAACTTCTAAGCTGAGATTTCAACATCTGGAACTCCAAATTGGACAGAAGCACGCACATTACTGGGAGTGAAACCGCTTTCATGAAACTCTTCTCACGCAATCCATTGATTTTCATTATGCTGGGCAGAATCCTGCCCTCAACTTTCTGGATAATGCAAGAGGAGCTGTTTCCCCTCCCCCTGCCTCTTTCTCAGGAAGGTGAAGAGATTTCAGCAGAGTTTGCACCTACTTAAGGGGTGTGTGAGAGTGAGTGTCCTCTTCCATTATACTGTTCTAGATTAGGGGGACACACACACCCCCAAACCCTAGAAATTAATAAATGCTAGGATTTTGATTATTTGGGATGTGAAGGGAGAAATACCAGTTGCAGAGGAATTCCACATAGAAGGCCACATTTGGCCTATGGGCCTGAGGTTCCCCACCACTGATCTACAGGGAACTCCCAGGAGAGGTCATCTGGAGATGTGGGTGGAGGTGTCACCATTATGTGGTCTACTCTTGGCTTTCCCTCTGTTTTCCATCAGCTGCAGGGAAGGCTGTGGGTGTACTGAAGCATGGGCTGGATAAGGGTGAATAGACTTGATCCAGATAAGACGAAGATGCTTTCAGTAGGTTACTCTTAGACCCAAGTTCTCCGTAGAGGTTGCGCTCCTTCTAAAGGATGAGGTTCACAGTCTGGGGTCAGTTATTGATCCAGCATTGTCACTGGAGGTTCAAGAGGCCTTTGCAGTTTCTTTCTATCAAGTTCAGCAACTATACCTGGATGGAGATAGTTGGGTCATAGTCACCCATGCTCTGGAAACCTCCCATTCAGACTATTGCAATGTTTTGCTGTGTGTCATTCTGCCTTTAAAAAGAGAAACAGCCCAGATTTTGCTGTTGATCCAAAATAGGGCCACAAGATAACTTACTGCAACTATGCAGTTGGATCATATTACAGTGGTACATCGGGTTAAAAAATTAATTTGTTCTGGAGGTCTGTTCTTAACCTGAAACTGTTCTTAACCTGAGACATCACATTAGCTAATGGGGCCTCCCTCCCCGCTGCGCAATTTCTGGTCTCATCCTGAAGCAAAGTTCTTAACCCAAGGTACTATTTCAAGTTAGCAGAGTCTGTAACCTGAAGCGTCTGTAACCTAAAGCATCTGTAACCCGAGGTACCACTGTACACCACTCCTTTGTCAGGTAGACTGGCTCCTTGTCCATATATTTGTATTTTTATGTTGTGAATTGCTCTGTGATCTTCGGATGAAGAGTGGTATACAAATTTAATAAATAAATAAGGACCCAGTTAAAGGGTTAGGACCCTTTAAGGCAGGGGTTGGCAAAGTTTTCCTCACCTGGGCTGGTTCACTCCCGCGGTGATTGCTCCGTGGGCCGGATTATATCTGTGCATGTGCAGATGTGATTTCTAGCGTTTGTGTCAGCGCAGATGTGATTTTCGACATCTACAGATGTGCAGAAGCGATTTCTGGCACCACGGAAGTGAGTCCCTGCTCCGCACTGCGCCAGTTTAGCGCAGCGCATGGGGACTCACCAAGCGGGCAGCTCAGTTCGGGGGTGGCTCATGGGCCGTTTAAACGACCCCCGTGGCCTGCTTGTAGCCCTTGGGCGGCAGGTTGCCGACCCCTGCTTTAAGGTCTTTGTGGCCTGTGATCATGTTACTTGAAAGATAACTTTCTTTCATGTATGGATACTAGTCATGAATGGCTATACAGTGGTACCTTAGTTCCCAAATGGCTTAGTTGTCGAACAAATCGGCTCCCGTATGCCACAAACCCAGAAGTAAGTGTTTTGGTTTGCAAATGTTTTTCGGATGTTCTGGAAGCACCTGTAGCCAATTGGAAGCTGCGCCTTGTTTTCAAATGGTTTTGAGAGTCAAATGGACTCCTGGAACAGATTAAGTTTGAGAACCAAGGTACCACTGTATATTGTATCCAGTAAGAGAGGTAGCATACTGTAACTCAGAATAGCAATTGCTGGGAAACAGTAATACCTGCCCATTTTCTCCCCTTAGAGTGTAGTAGAAACATAGGTCAAAGTGTTGCTGTGAGCACAGGTAACTGGGACAATATGTCCCAAGAGCATTTTACAAGAGGGTAAACAATGAGAGTGCAAAGAGTAGCACGGAATAAGGCAATTGATGACCTTCACCCCATAAGCAAGCTGGTTTCAGAGCTATCTGATTGCCTTCACTGGGTTTTTCTTAAACTATAGCATACTAGGAGTATATGAACAGCTTTGACCAGACCCTTACATAAAGGCATGCTTTAATTATGCTGGAAGCTGCCCAGTGAGGGTGAGGCCAGAGAACTATCTATTTGTCTGACTAGGTTTGCTTAAACTTTTACACACTAGGAGGGTATGAACTTCTGGGACCACACCCTTACAGAAAAGCTTTGCTTTAAAGGCTTTAACTTGGTGTTCCTGGAACTCAAACCCTACCCTTTGACGTTAGGAGCCCCAGGGCCTATGAAATATAAGAAGAGCTCTTGTCTCTCTAGTACGGCATGTGGTTTCCCACAATGGCCTCTGAAGCCCCCATGGGAAGCCCAGCAGCAGGAGTTTTTGGATTTGATATCCCGCCTTTCACTCCCCTTCAGGAGTCTCAAAGCAGCTAACATTCTCCTTTCCCTTCCTCCCCCACAACAAACACTCTGTGAGGTGAGTGGGGCTGAGAGACTTCAGAGAAGTGTGACTGGCCCAAGGTCACCCAGCAGCTGCATGTGGAGGAGCAGAGACGCGAACCCGGTTCCCCAGATTACGAGACTACCGCTCTTAACCACTACACCACACTGGCAGCCCTCTTCTGCTCTTGTTCTCCAGCAAATGGGATTCCAGTGTTGCCCCTGATCCTGGTAACCATTGTGACTAAGAGCCTTGTTCTCTATGAACTTGTCTGATGTCCTTTTAAAGCCAACTGAATTATTGCCATCAGCACAACTTGTGGTAGGACACTCCATAGTTGGACAATGCGCAATGCAAAGAGGTGGGAGCTGGATGGGACTAACCTGATTCAGCTCTGCCTGCCTGGATGCTCTCAGCAACACCAATCCAGACTAGAGGGTCAGGAGAAGGCATTGTCATAGTTCATAGAACTAGTTCTCACACTAGGAGCCACACTAAAGGACTTGCCTGGTGCCGTGGAGACAGGCTGGAGATGCTTTTGGTATATCACCCACCCTCCTGCCCAGTGAGCTCCCTGATGGAGGCTGTCTCTGGTGCCTTGTTGGAAGAACCCAAGACTGTGCTATGAATGACTCAGGGTTACCTCAGAAGTTCAAAGCCTCCTGTGGTCATTATGGGACTGTCTCAAAGCAGAGCATACCATTGACTATGATCTGAAAAGCACAATGTGATTGTTTAAGAGGCACTGTAGGCTTAGAATAAAAAAAGGCATTCCCTGATCAGTAATGTTGCCTGCACACAGAACTAATGGATTGGCTTGCATATGCAGTACTGTTTTACTGTTTTCAGATAGATCTACTGTCCTTTGCCATTCTTTTGCAATGTTCTGTTCTGTACTGCTTTTGATTTTTTTGAAATCTAAAACAGTATATAAATATTTTTAATTAAATAAAATGAATAAGTGAAACAAAAGATCCTGGAGTAGTTCTTTGAATATTAGGGGTTGTGATCTCCAGGGTGACCCATGCAAAAGGTTCACAGGATCAGAGCAGGGCAGGCTTTACAGGCTATTCCCCTTGCAACTTCTGATGGTGGGATTTTGACAAGTGTGTGTGAGAGAGAGGCAACTCACCTGTCAATCATGTGATACTGCAGGGCCATCATGTGACTGCCAAGCAGATTGCCCCACCCACATCACAAAGCTAGCCCAGAAGGTGAGAACCAAACAGATTCCTCAACTGTGGTCTACGGGAGGGGGGGGGAGGGGTGTTTGGCAAAGTCTAGTTTTGTGGAGGTTGGCAAAAGGTGGGGGGTGTTTGGCAAGTGGATAGGTGGGGTTGGTGAGCAACACAAGCAGAGCCACAACCCTTAGTATAAACATTTTTGGATACTACATCTATTTGACAGTTTAGTGTAATAATCTAAAATGCATAACCAGGCTAGTCTACCTGAGGAAAAATTAGTGAAACGGAAAAAGTGTGTTTCTACACTAACAAAAGACTAATCAAATAAAATATATCATTTTACAAAGTTTATATCTTTGAAAGAACAATCTGGCATCGATCTGATTAGGATTAATTATAGGATGAGTACATGTCTATATTGAAAAGCTGGTATAATTTCTCTTGCCCTTTCGTATAGATATAATGTTGATGAATTCATTCCAAAAACCTGGATTTCTTGCTGTCCTTGAAATTCAGAGGATCATTTATGAATCCTCTCCTAGTAGTTACATCTGTTCTTCAGTCTTCATTATTTACAATAGACATCGTATTTTATATTTGATCCCACCTTGGTCCCTGCTAATCTTTCTTTAAATATTCTGTCCATTTCCTGACTATTTTCTTGACTGAAAAGTGTCTTCCAGTCACTTACACCACCTGAAAACAAGGAAATATAAAATTATATATATACTTCCACAAGCAACCATGATTTTCTATTTGTGGTCCAGAAATCACATATTTGCAGTTGCAGGTAAGCATTAGTAAGTCCAAAGCATTACTGGAACTACTAAAGCATATTAACTACTTTTGTGAATAAGTAATTTTATTATTTTTACCCCGCCCTTCTGGCTGGGCCTCCCCAGCCACTCTGGGTGCCCTCCAGCACACATAAAAACATAATAAAATGTCAAACATTAAAAATGATGAGTAACACAATTCCTACCCTTCGTGGTGCTGCCATTTTGTTACTTTTTCAATTATTATTTTTAGACATTTCACTATCTTTTTCTGCATTCTAAATAAAATACAGATCCCCTGAAGAATTTTGGGGTGCTTCCCCTGAAATCTTGTTTTTTATGCAATGCATAAAAGCTATTTATTCGTAGCCTTGGGTGATTTTTCCAAAGCTGGAAGAAGAGTATAGGTTGCTTTATAGCATTTACCTTTACGGAAAAGAACATCACCAAATCCTCCATGGGTTGATTTGGATTTGCCCTTCATAGCTTTGAAAGTGCTCCTTTCTGCAACACCAAGACAGTCTTCGTCACTGAGGTTCAGTTCAAAGAATTCAGCTATTTTTTTGGCTCCTGCAGCTGTGTTCTGCAAAGGGAAAAAGGAAAAGCAATGTGTGTGATACTCTGATTGGATGTTTGATGAAGTAAGTTAATCAAACTTACTTATATAAATTCATACATCCAACAAATAAATCCAGCTTGCTTAGGGAAAGTCACAATGCAACACACTTTACTTCCATTTGCAGTAAAGGACCCCTGGACGGTTAAGTCCAGTCAAAGGAGACTATCGTGTTGTGGCGCTCATCTCGCCACTGACCTAATCCCATAGGGCTCGTCTTATGTTCTTACTATCTACACTGTCTAAGCTCACATAATGGTGTTTCTGGGGATAGAGCCTGGGGCCGTCTACAAGCAAAGCAGACATTTTATCACTAAACAATGGCCTTTCCCCATACATACAGTTCATGTATTTTCATGTACCGTATTTTTTGCTCTATATGACTCACTTTTTCCCTCCTAAAAAGTAAGGGGAAATGTGTGTGCATCCTATGGATCGAATGCAGGCTGCGCAGCTATCCCAGAAGTTAGAACAGCAAGATGGATCGCTGCTTTCACTGCGCAGCGATCCCTCTTGTTGCTCTGGCATCTGAAATTCGGAATATTTTTTTTCTTGTTTTCCTCTTCCAAAAACTAGGTGCGTCTTATGGTCTGGTACGTCTTATAGATCGAAAAATACGGTATTTGTATTACAGAAGTGCCTGCTGGGGTTCTTGTTCTTTATAGCCTGGTGTGGCGACTCAAATCCAAGTTCTCCAGTTATATATCAAAACACTGCCTGTAACATCTTCTGCAGGTATGAACCTCAGTTCAGTTGAACTAGGTTCAGCTCAAAGGGGCCTCTTCCAACCTGAAATGGGGTCATGCAAGAGATATTTGAGGACTCTGCTTATTTCACTTATGGAAGCAAACACTTGTGTGCTGCTTGGAACATTGTTGTCCTCCTGCTTTTGCATTGCTCTGAATTTTGTGATGCAGTTTTTGGCTTTAATAATGTACATTAGGCTGTGGAAAATGGGCGGAAATGTTAGGAAAAATCCAAACGTATGGCAACCCATGTAGGAAGTGTAGTTTTGGTGAATTTCCTTAAAAATAGCTCAAAAACTCAACAGCTTTGGCCAAAAGAAAAGGGGGGAAAGCTCAACAGCTTTGCTAGGGTTTCCATATTTCACTTTTTGAAATATGGCAACCCTCTTTTAGCTGAACACTTGCCCGAACTACAAGGTATATCTGAACATGATTAACCTTACCTCTTGCAGCTCTTCATATGTTATTGGCATGACATTTTCTTTATCAATGAATTTATTCCACACGCAAAGATATTCAATATAGGAACCCCAGGGCACTGGCAAAAATCAAATCATACAGCAATGGTGAGAGCAAGATTTATACACAATAATCTTGTAGTAAGTCCCATTGAACCCAATGGGGCATACTAGGCATGCATAGGGTTGAACGTACACTCTTACTGTTAAGAATAAGTATAGAATTCGTATAACAATCTTCATTTTCCGCAAACACCATGGCTAAGCTCAGGAATAAATGTTAGACTTACTCTATGCCCCTCAAATCGGGAATGTGCCATGCAGGATTGTTCCACACACCATCATGAGGGAGAGAAGAGGATACACTGGGATGTAGCCTTCACAATGGCTGACTGTCATGGACCAGTAGTGGTGGGGTTGCTGGTGCTTACCTGACCTCCCACCAGCTGAGTTGCTGCTACTTACCGGGAGGGAGTGGGATGAGATGGTGCAAAAGCAAAAGATTGCCTTCATCAGTATGTTTGCACCAGACTGAGCTTACTGCAGCCTTGACCTTCTCCTCTCCCACCTGTAAGCAGCAGTGGTGACTTAGCCAGCAGGAGGTCAAGAGAATACCTGAGGACTACCATTGCCCAGTATGTCCCTATCCAGAAGTCCTGATTAACTGGGGGAAAGGGAAGTTTGGCACTAGGAAGCAGCCGTGCGAAGCTGGGCACAACATTGGGGGGGCAGTCACATGTGCATGACATCACATGCAATCGTGGGAGGGGGAGCAGGAATGGCGAAAACATCCTCCAAGCCTCCTGCCCCACGGGAGGCAGGGGATGGTGGCCCCCTCGATATTGGGAGGGGTGAGTCCCAGGCCTCAAAATATTGAGGGGGCTGAAGCCCTTTGTGCCCCATATACCCCATATACACGGCGCTCCTGCTAGAAAGCAATATTAATCCTTCAGCTGCAAGGAGCATGCCTGCCCAATGATCATGAAAATACAAATATGTATTTTTGATGTGGAATGAAATGTGCCTCCCTTTTGCGTCAACTCTCACCCCCAAACCCTGGGCCTTAATAGTATCAAAAGTCTGAGAAGCACTGGAATCAACATAAGGTAATGTTGGTGCTCCATGGTTCTCATTTAACTGAATCTCAAAAAAACAAATTTATGATGGTATAGTAAATCAGGATTTTGAGCATGGGAATTAGGACTGTCCAGCTGATGGACTTGTCAAGGAGGCATTCAGTCTGAACTGCCTGTACAAGTCAATGCAATGACAATAAAGATTCTTATGCAAATCAGATCTCTAGATATCTAAGCAGCAAGTCTGACACTTCCTAAGAAGTGTACATGTAAGACCATAGTTTAGTGTTACATACAGGAGCTTTTGACTCGTGTGTTTCCCCTTCCTACTACTCTTCAGTTCTCAAGGAGATTGGAAACATCTGCTTCCATTTTCAACTAAATTTGTT
Source organism: Podarcis tiliguerta (assembly GCF_965153285.1). Classification (NCBI taxonomy): domain Eukaryota; kingdom Metazoa; phylum Chordata; class Lepidosauria; order Squamata; family Lacertidae; genus Podarcis; species Podarcis tiliguerta. The sequence continues at coordinate 48,394,654 of NC_139536.1, forward strand.
GTTATGTTCAATTTGGGAATTGTGATTGGTGTTAACTATTTTTTATCGGATGAAGCTAGGATCATTATCCACTGTCAAATGATGCTTGAATGAAATGAAATGGTGTTTTTTTTTTAATGGCTTTACAATATAATCCCTTCAAATTCAACATTGGATGACTTTAGAGAAGACATAAAATCAATAGGTTGTATCCAATTTGTCATCCAATTTGTGTGAGGACTTCCTCTCCCTTTCCTCTTCCTACATACCCCACACTCCCCAAATCTGCTTGGGAGGGTTGGGGATCTCCCAGAACAGATTTGGAGGATGGCATGCGAACACCTTTGTTAGATGCAAACCATTGTGCTGTTCATATTATATGCATTATTATAGTTGACATAGATAGGAAAAGGGAATGTCTACTTTGTCCTTCCATTAAAGCTCGGAAGAAATCTTCAAATTTATCATAAGGGGGATATGGAGCGAAGGTGTTCGAGAAATGGAAAAAAGATGCAGCGACATCCTTTGGATTCCGAATGAGCAGCAATATCTAGAAAACGAAAACATGAGAATGAGACGATGGAATTGCACTATCTACACTGCACCATATTTCTCATAAATCAATGTCAGGGACTGGACTGAGGAGGAAGAGTGGTGGAGACCACTCCCCAACCTGACCCTCCCAGGGAGGAGGAAGAGGAAGACGGTATAGCTTTACAACAGTGATTTGCGGGAGGTCACTGCTCAGAGGCAGAAGAGAGGAAAAGTTGGGAAATAATTGGCCATGAGGAGCAGGCAGAACCAGAGCAGCAGCTGGCAGACACATTGTCACTAGAAAGCATTACAGGCCCACCATCTCCTAGAACCTGGCGAGCTTTAAAAGTAGGAGAGCAAAGAGCTCAAAGACAGAGGGCACTTAGCAGCATCCATAGAGGAGGTGATGATGGTGACGAATGAGGAAGTGGGAGAGACGGGGAGGGTGGAGATTCATTCGGGACAATGCCATTATCCAAGAGGCTGGGTTCTGTAGCTTCTCTCTGTAATGTTTGAAATAAAAAAAGGGCGGTAAGAAACTTTTCCTTGTCTTTATACTTCCCTGGGCAACCAGCCGGGAGCCGCTGACAGTACCCTGACAATCAATTAACACACCACATTTTATCACTGCAATCTAATGCACTGGGAGTGAGACCCATTGCAGTCATTGTGATGTCTGAATACAAATTGATAGAACTGGGCTGCATAGCACATAATTGACAAGTACATAGGAAGGACACTGTAGGATCCCACAATGGCCCAGCTAGTCCCATATCCTGTTCTTACAGTGGCCAACCAGATGCCTATGGGAGGGCCACAAACTGGACATGAGTGCAACATTCTTGTGTTCCTCAGCAACTAGTGCTCAGAGGCATAACACTCTCACAGCCATTACTACTAGTAGCCATGACTCGTCTCATCTTCCATGAATTTGTCTAACCTCTTTAGACGAGAAGCTTTCACACACACACACCCCGGGACTTGGCTGTCATCCACATTCATTTTATCTGGTAAAAGCTACCTTCTTTCCTGCTGCTTTTAGCTACTGATTTACAAGTACAAACATGTCCTGTTGCTACTATAGGATTTCCTATGCGGTGCAAATTGGACCAAGTCACACTACACAAAAGGCGGCCAAAAAACACACCTTCAAATCTCACACTGTGGGACAATTGTTGCATTATACTTAAGGGACGCGGGTGGCACTGTGGGTTAAACCACACAGCCTAGGACTTGCCGATCAGAAGGTCGACGGTTTGAATCCCCGTGGCGGGGTGAGCTCCCGTTGCTCCGTCCCTGCTCCTGCCAACCTAGCAGTTCGAAAGCACGTCAAAGTGCAAGTAGATAAATAGGTACCTCTCCAGCGGGAAGGGACAGCGTATCCGTGCGCTGCTCTGGTTCGCCAGAAGCGGCTTAGTCATGCTGGCCACATGACTCAGAAGCTGTACGCCGGCTCCCTCGGCCAATAAAGCAAGATGAGCACTGCAACCCCAGAGTCATCCACAACTGGACCTAATGGTCAGGGGTCCCTTTACTTTTACCTTTACTTAAGTGGAACAAGGGACAGAGTAGAATGTCAGTACCAGGATTAAAGCAATAAACCAGCCCATTGCAGTTCTGGCAGGACTTATTTCACCAGCTTTGATGGGCCATTGTTGATGGGAACAGGCCTGGGTCTATTTCCCACACCAGCCTGGGAGCTGGCATAGCAAAATTAGAATTTGAACTTTCTCCCATACCACTCGTCTGCTCCGGCTGGTGCAAGTAAAAGGATTGTAGATGCAGTTGTGGCTATGATGCTCTGTTATATCTGATTTTGTTTAATTTTTTTAAAGTGCTTGTTTGTATATTGGATTCTTACAACATATAATGACATCATGCACACATATAGTAAAATATCCCTCCCTAACCCAGAAGACAGAGTCTAGGCATACATGCAAAAAAGAGAGTTAAGTTCCTATCCTAGACAACCATTTGTATAGAAAACAATAAACAAGTCAGGTTAACTAAAAGATTACATAATGTGAGGAGAGTCCTCTATGTTCATCTGAGCTATATGCATAATAAAGCTACACCAATCAGTTACAAAAGAGTCTTTATGCTTCGCCCTTGTGCCAATGTTATTTTATTAGTGAAATTTTCCACAAGTGCTATTCTACATGCTTTACTGTACCAATTTGTCAGAAAAGCACCCTCTAAGTTCTTCCAGTCTTTCAAGCCTGGCTGCTGGTAAAAAAGAAAGCTTATTAGAGGTTTGAGCTGTAAGTTAACATCTACCTTGAAAAGCACTTGATTTGTTTGCTTACAGTTATGAGCTGGTTCAAGGCTGATCTACATACGAGTACCACTTAAAATATTTTTGTGATAACAGTACTTACTTTGGCTTTATTCTTGAAGACAGATTTTGGAAGCTTATCAGGGCGGAGATGAGTAAACATCACTCTCCTGGAGGGATAGCCGTTCATCCTCTTCCAGAGGCCAAATTAATAGGCATGAAATGGAAAACAGATGATTCATTTTTTTAAAAAGCCAACTTAAAAAAATATATAATCAGTTCTACTATTTGCCAACAGCAAAACTGATTGGGCAATCCAAGCTTTGTGCATGACTCTTGAAAACACTTCCCAGAACTTCAACATAGAAATTGAAGCTGAGCTGAAAATTTGCAGAGAACCCTTCCTTTGGGCAACTTCTTTTAAAACTTGTTGTTGTTGTTGTTGTTGTTCCTGCTGCCACATCTAGAGTAGTAGCAGCAATGGAACTCTCCTTAGTGACCACTAGGCCTCTAGATGGTGGCTTCCATTTTGACTCCCAGAATGTCCAAAACTGCATACTATTCTGGGGCATTTTTGGAGGGGGAGCCTTCCATTGGGGGCCACAATGCTATGCCCCTTCAAAAGGCATCTGGGTTTTTTAAAAAACCACAAGCTTCTTGGGAGGGGTAAGTTTTTCCCACCACAAAATTTGTCCTTAGCTGCACTGGTGTCAGTGCAATGAGTCAATGCCCTTTCATGGAAGTGATCAGGGAAAACTTTGCCCAGGACTCGCCAGTGTGGTGTAGTGGTTAAGAGTCACGTAATCTGGAGAACCGGGTTTGCGTCTCCGCTCCTCCACATGCAGCTGCTGGGTGACCTTGGGCCAGTCACACTTCTCCGAAGTCTCTCAGCCCCACTCACCTCACAGAGTGTTTGTTGTGGGGGAAGAAGGTAAAGGAGAATGTTAGCCGCTTTGAGACTCCTTAAAGGGAGTGAAAGGCGAGATATCAAATCCAAACTCTTCTTCTTCTTCCTTAGGAAGGTCTACATTAAACTTTAAGAACTATTCTACCAGGGTAGTGGCACTCATGGTGGCATTGGTGACAAATGTGACAATGGGAGGGGGGTTATGTTTGGGCAATCCAATGATGTCTGAGCAATCCTGGTTTCATTACAAACAAAGAGTACTAACCTGATACTTTTCAAGATCTCCAATTTCAATATACGGAAATTCCGCAAGTAGCAATTTTTCATTCAGTTTCTCTGGTTCATGTTTCTTTGCAGATGTGACTACTAAATCTGTAACTATTTGGCCAACCCAGTTGGTACCTAGGAAAACACAGAGCTGGGAATGAAATGCTTTTTTTTCAAACTGCCAACAAATGCATAATAATCGGAGAACTGATTAATTCATGAGCAAGAAGAATAGTGAGTTTCAAGAAACTCTGATAGAATACATTCTTTCCCAATTTTTTTTTTATCATAATTGTTTTCTCTCCTCAAAAAGCAAAATTACTTTGCCAGAAAACAAAGGAAAAAGGAGATCTTTAAAGACTGCAATAGAATATTCACTAACATACAATCATACTTAAGGTGTGTGTGTTATATAAACATAAAGACTTATTCACATATACTTGTGAGTGTCACCTAGCTGTTTATTTACCTTGCTGTTTATTTCATTAGTCTACCAAGACAGAGCAGTCTCTAGGCAACCTTGACGGTAAAGTTTTAAAATATTGTTTAAAATAGGCCTTAAATCAAATTTAAGAACAAATCAAGACAGAAGACAACAGCAGAAAACTAACTAATCTGAGTGATGCTAACATTAAGTCTTATCCCATCAACTGCCTGGGAGAAGAGGAAGACCTCTCTACATCTAATCAGGATCCCTTGGTGGTCATATCAGCTAAAGACAAGTGTCCTATCAAAACAACCTGTCTCTTTTGAACTCTCTCCCCACATTAACATGTCTACATTTGTAGCATATCCCTTTGTCATCAAAGTTCTGCAGCCAAAAATATTCAGAAGATTAGAACTGAGGTTTGTTGTTGTTCTTGAGGACCATATTTTTTTTCTGTCTTTAGGTCTTTGCAAATTATGGTGTTATACTGCCATTTATTCAAGACCTTTTTTTTTTTTTTTTTTTTTTTTTTTTTTTTTTTTGCATACTATCATTCCAGTCTCCACTATCACTTTGACTTTAACCAATGTTAACATGGCCACACACTCACCGGATTTGCAGTATCCTGCTAGAAACACATCATCACTTCTTGCCTCAAAAGATTCAAGAGCTTTGAACTGCTCTGGGCTGCAAAGAGCTGTGGGGTACACAACTCCGTCATAAGTAAATAGCTTTTCCTCTCGAGTCATCTTTTCACCATCTTCCATTGCTTTTTCCAGAATGTCAATGAACTTCGGTCTAACGTAAGGCATTTTTCAAAGGTCTCTTCTTCTTTCTCTTCTGGAAGTGGAATGACTGTAAAGGAAGGCAGAGAATTTGGCTTACACACTTGAGTTACTATAAAGGTAAATGGACCCCTGACCATTAGGTCCAGTCGTGACCGACTCTGGGGTTGCGGTGCTCATCTCACTTTACTGGCCGAGGGAGCCGGCATACAGCTTCTGGGTCATGTGGCCAGCATGACTAAGCCGCTTCTGGCGAACCAGAGCAGCGCACGGAAACGCCGTTTACCTTCCCACAGGAGCGGTGCCTATTTATCTACTTGCACTTTGACATGCTTTCGTACCACTAGGTTGGCAGGAGCAGAGACCGAGCAATGGGAGCTCACCCCATCACAGGGATTCAAACCGCCGACCTTCTGATCGGCAAGTCCTAGGCTCTGTGGTTTAACCCACAGCGCCACCCACGTCCTTTGAGTTACTATAGGTGTTGCTTTTTTAAGGACAGCTTGCAAAAAGTAATCAAAGCCATCATTTTTTTTAAGAAAGCATATAAAACAAACAAAAATAAAAGCAGGACCAGTTAAATTTTAAGTTTTGTCTTTTGTGTTGAAAAAGAAGACCCTCAACCCTCAGCATTTTTAACAGAATATAGATTGAAATAATGTAATTGTTTTAGTCATTTAAAAGTTAGCAAAAGCATGGCCAAAGGTGCTTCTTGGGGGGGGGGGGAGTCTCTTACCTGACCCCAGATTTTTCCCTTCTGTGATCTGAGGAGCTCCAGTTAGGTTGAGCTGTGGACCAAACTTTGCAAATATCTCCTTCCTGATCCCATGAAGCCTTTATACTCGTCTCAAGTCTCTCCCTTGTCCTGCCCTCCTTTTCATCCCACCCTCCTTTATTCATTGTTGTTCACTGGGTTGTTATGCAATCGCTGCAGATTTTGCAATATGATCAAGTCCAAAGTACAGGTCCATCCAGGTTGTGGGAGAATGTCCAGTTTCCATCAAATATTACTCAAGGGGTCAACTGGCTGCAGTTATCAGGCTTACTTGTTGCCTTGCTTCTTCAAGATGTTGCAGCCTACAGGGAGCCCGAGAAAAAATGAGAAAGCAGCATGATCAGCCTCGAAAATGTGCCCAAACAAGTTATTCCCATTTGGCTCTGCTTTCCTTCCCCTTTTATTTTTGCATTCCACAATGCTTGCCTCCTCCTTTTCTCTTTCTCTTTTAGGATTTTTTGACCCTTACTTTTTCCATTTTCTTTAACTTTTTTCACTGAGTGTGTTTCTCAGATAGCTACTACTAGAGATCCGTTCCTTTCTTTTTCCACCATGTGACCACAAGCACCTCTTCTATATTTGTGGAATTTTTTTGAGCTATGGTTACTAAATAAAATCAGAAAGCCACTCTGCACATGCTTTGGTACCTCGGATTTGCAAAATCACCCACTGACTTTCCTTGGACCCTATTCTTCATTTGCCATGGTCTGCACCCCTTTTAGCACCAGGAGAAACCATCTGATATTCAAGAAGTAGAGGACATTCAGTAATGAGGATCATCTCATAGATTGCTCATAGAATGGTGCATAGATATTGCTTGTGCTTACAATTTCCTGCCACCAAATAATATTTGTTGTTGTTTAGTTGTTTAGTCGTGTCTGACTCTTCGTGACCCCATGGACCAGAGCATGTCAGGCACTCCTGTCTTCCACTGCCTCCTGCAGTTTGGTCAAGCTCATGTTGGTAGCACTGAGAACACTGTCCAACCATATCGTCTTCTGTTGTCCCCTACTCCCTGTGCCCTCAATCTTTCCCAACATCAGGGTCTTTTCCAGGGAGTCTTCTCTTCTCATGAGGTGGCCAAAGTACTGGAGCCTCAGCTTCATGATCTGTCCTTCCAGGGAACACTCAGGGCTGATTTCCTTAAGAATGGATAGGTTTGATCTTCTTGCAGTCCACGGGATTCTCAAGAGTCTCCTCCAGCACCATAATTCAAAAGCATCAATTCTTCAACGATCAGCCTCACATAGAGATTTCTCAGGAGACAGATGAGGTGATCAGGCACTCCCATTTCTTTAAGAACTTGCCATAGTTTGCTGTGGTCGACACAGTCAAATGCATTTGCGTAGCAGAAGTAGATGTTTTTCTGGAACTCTCTAGCTTTCTCCATAATCCAGCGCATGTTTGCAATTTGGACTCTGGTTCCTCTGCCCCTTCGAAATCCAGCTTGCACTTCTGGGAACCAAATAATATATCCATCCACAAAACCAGGCCAACACAGATCAACCTTTCACACAATCCAGATTCCAACAGTGGCAAATGGAGAAAGCACGCACTAAAAGTGTATAAATCAAGTAGCTGTTCTCAACGGCAGCCTACATATCAAGTCACACAAGTAGCATACATATATGTAGGAAAGTACAGCCGTACCTTGGTTCTCAAACAGCTTAGTTCCCAAATGTTTTGGCTCCCGAATGATCGAAACCCAGAAGTGAGAGTTCTGGTTTCCGAACTATTTTTGGAAGCCAAATGTCCGACGGGGCTTCCACAGCTTCCGATTGGCTGCAGGAGCCTCCTTCAGCCAATCGGAAACCGTGCTTTGGTTTCGGAAGTCGAACGGACTTCCGGAACACATTCTGTTCTAAAACCAAGGTACGACTGTATTAGGAAAGGAAGTTTTTATAAGCAGTTTAGGCTGCAGACTTATAAGCACTTACCTGATGGAAATAAGCCCCAATGAAAACAACTGGGTTGACTTTTAAGTGGGCATGTATAGCAGGGGTAGTCAAGATGGTGCCCTTCAGTTGTTGTTGGGCAATTGTCCTTGCTGGCTTGGCTGATGCAAATTGGAGCCTAACAAGATCTGGGTGGCTCCATGTTGGAAACTGTGAAAAGGGCACATTCTGTGCTAGAGATCATTAGGAAAGGAATTGAAAAGAAAACTGCCAACATCATAATGCAACCGCATTTGTATTACTGTTTGTACAGTTCTGGTTGCCTCAGTTAAAAAAAGATTATTGTAGAGTTGTGAAAGGTGCAGAAAACAACCACAAGTGATTCCCTATTGTCAGAGCTGACTCCTGGTCCCAGCTCACAGAGGACCAACGCTAGCCGGTAGTAATGTACAAAAGTCTTTATTGAAGTACAGTTTCCATTTTCAAGCCGCAGCGCCCCAGCTCTACGTCTAGGGTTTAGACCGGCGAAGCTCCATCTGAATCTCCGCCCCCTGTACACCAGTTTAAGACTCTAACCTTACTCCACCTCTTCCTTCTCTCCTTTCTCCTCTGGGTCCTGCTACCCCCCTGGGTCCCTTCTTTCCTGGACTCTTCCGACGCAGACGTTGACCCCCCTGACTCCTCCCTCTCTCTTCGACGGGCTTTAGGACCCGGCTCCCTATCCGGGCTGCCAACTGTGCTGCTCTCCTGTACATTTGAACTTGGCGCGCGCGCGCAGCTTTTAACCTTCCTCTTGACCGTTTCCTCGCTCCCCGACGGAGGCGTGGTCAACCCTGCCTCATGTTCTCCCGCTGGTAGCGCGCCGCCTGATCCCGATGCCTGGGACTCCTCCCCCCTACTGCACTCTGGTGTGGACGCTGGTCCGGATTTCCAACTGCTGCTCTCTGAGTCCCCTCTGGCCCCTTCTTCCTGAAGTGCCCCCCTGGGCACTCCCCTTGCCCTGACCATGGGAGCCCCTTTTTGTGAATCCTCCGATTCACTGGAAAGACTCAGAGACCTCGGACCGCTGTCATCGCTGACATTTCCTTCGGACTCCTCCCCCTCGCTCTCCATTTCCTCCCTATCCTGTGCCTCTGCTCCTGAACCCCTGACATCCATCCCCCCCTCGAAGCCCCCCCTTCCCCCCTCCCCTCCTTCAGGTGTGGGTGCTGGGTGCTCCGTCGTTGTGGGGGTGAATGGCGGATACAGTTCGTCCCCCTTGGCGTGCATCCAGCCGGATAAGTCCTGCTCGTCCTCCGTGCTCTCGCCGACCTCGATTTCCTCTGCTTCCATCTCTGTGCCGCCGTGCTCGAACCCAAGGTCCTCCCCCAGCACGTCCATGTCCATCTCTCCCCCGGTCACCTCTGAGGCCGTTGCCTGCCAAGGACCCCCCAGCCACTTCCTGCTCCACCGCTCCTCTGGTCGATCGTCCCACCAAAAAGAGCGGTCTGAGGCAGACCCCGAGGGCGATCCCTCCGGGAAACGTGTGTCTAGTGCCGGTTCTTCGTCCGAGGTGAACCCCTGGAACGTGCTGGCTGAAAGCGTGGGTGTGAAAAGCCAGTCGTCAAAATACGCGGCTGGCATGGGCCTGTGCGGGAACAAGGCATGAAACTCTTCCTTGAGAAGAGGCTCGTCCAAGGCATAGTCCGGCACCCAACGGTTGGCGCTGGCCGGGGTACCTTCGCTGGCGAGAAAATATTCTACTCCCTCTTCCCCCCATCTCGAGTCTAAAATCTCTGTGACCTGGTTGATGGGTTCCCCTCTTGGCGACCCCCTCCTTGTGGGCGTCTCCCTATACGGGTCTGGTGCCATGCCCTGCGCCTGAAATCTGTGAGGTGCTTTGTAGGGCGTGAGCACTGACCTATGGAACACTGGGTGCATTCTGGATCCCTCCGGAAGTGTCAACCGGAAGGCCACTGGATTGATTTGTGCCTCAACTTGGTAAGGTCCTAGCTGCTTATGTCCGAGTTTCTTCTTCGCTAATGATCTGGTCGGCACCGCTTGGGCTGCTAACCAAACCCAGTCTCCCACCTGTATGTCCTCCCCAACCCTTCTGTGCTTGTCAGCCTGCAGTTTGTATGCGTGCTTTGCTAGTTCTAACTGCCTCCGAAGCTGTTCGTGAACTTCCTGCAATTCTGACGCTAAGACTTCCGCTGCCTGTGGCTCCCCCTCCCCCAGTCTCTCTAATCCCGGGAAGGTTCTGGGATGCCTCCCGTTGTTGGCGAAGAACGGTGTCACCCCCGTGGACACGTGCTTCGTGTTGTTGTAAGCGAACTCAGCGAGCGGCAGGTAGTCTACCCATGTTGCCGGCTGCTGATTTGCATAGCATCTCAGGTACTGCTGCATGATGGCGTTGACGCGCTCCGCTTGTCCGTTGGTCTGCGGGTGTCTCGCCGACGCTAGGTTGATCTTGACGTTCAGGAAACCCATCAGCTTCTGCCAGAAGTTCGAGATGAACTGTCGCCCCCTGTCGGACAAGATAGACCGTGGCAGACCGTGCACCCTGAAGACGTGGTCTATGAACAGTTTGGCGGTCTGTTCCGCCGTGGCCACCTTCGCGCACGGAATGAAGTGGGCCATTTTGGTGAACATGTCCACCACCACTAGCACTGCCGTCTTGCCTCTCGAGCTGGGTAAATCCGTGACAAAGTCCAGGGCCACCCTCTCCCACGGTTCGCTCGGGGTCTGCAGCGGTTCGAGCAGTCCCGCCGGAGGTTTGTGCACTGACTTGGCCCTTTGGCAGGTGTCACACCTCGCGACGTAATCCGCGACTTCCCCCCGCATCTTGGGCCACCAAAAATCTCTGGCTACTAATTCTGCTGTCTTCTCTTTGCCAAAGTGCCCGGCGGTGGGTGCGTCGTGCAACTGCTGCAGTACTTTCGCGCGGAGGTCGTCTCCCGGTACGTAGAGGGCCCCTCTGCGGATGAGCAATCCGTCGCGTATCTGGAACTCGTCGTCCTTCGCCGTGCCCTTGTGCACCTCCTCCATCTTGGCTTGTGCAAAGGGGTCTTCCTGCAGCGCTCGACGGACAGCTTCCAGGTCCACGGTTGCTGAGGCGCACGCCCACGCTTCCGGTGTGAAAATGTGCTTGGCCGCTGCTGGTGCCGCCTCTTCGAGGTATTGCGGCTTTCTGAACAGTGCATCTGCCATGACGTTGGTGTCGCCTGGGATGTACTCTATCCTGAAGTCGAAATCCGCAAAGAACTCCGCCCATCGTATGTGCCGCTGGTTCAAGAACCTTGCCGTGCGCCAGTACTCCAGGTTCTTATGGTCCGTGCGAACCTGCACTGTGTGTTTGGCTCCGATGAGGAAGTGCCGCCATGCCTTGAATGCTGCATGAATGGCGAGCAACTCCCTGTCCCAGATGGTGTAGTTCTGCTCTGACTTGCTTAGCTTTCGAGAGTAGAAGGCACACGGTCTCCAGTCCCCATGCGGGTCCTGCTGCAACAGTACTGCACCCACGGCTCTGTCCGAGGCGTCCGTTTCAACTCTCATCGGTCTGCTGGGATTCACGTGCAGTAGCTGCTCTTCGGACGAGAAGAGACGCTTGAGGTTCTGAAAGGACTGCTCCGCTTGCTCCGTCCAGATGAACTTCTTCTTCTTGGAGCTGAGCGTGTCGGTAATGGCCGCTGTCTGCATCGCGAACCCCTTGATGAACTTGCGGTAAAAGTTGGCGAAACCCACAAACCGCTGGACCTCCTTCCGATTGCGCGGGCTTTTCCAGTCCAACACTGCGCGAACCTTGGCGCTGTCCATGGCGAGCCCCTTGTCCGACAACTTGTAGCCCAGGAAATCTACCTCCTTCCTGTCGAACTGGCACTTCTCCAGCTTGGCGTACAGCCTATGCTCCTGCAGTCTCTGCAGAACTTCCTTGACGTCTCCCTCGTGGGTCTCCTCTGATTCTGAGAATATCAGGATGTTGTCCAAGAAGCAGACGCATTTCTTGTAGAGGAGACCCGCCAGTACGTGATGCATAAAGGCTTGAAAACAGTGGGAGCCATTTTGTAATCCAAAGGGCATAACTCTGTATTCATAGGTGCCCAGGGGCGTGAACATGGCAGTCTTCCATTCGTCGCCCTCTCGTATGCGAATCAGGTTGTACGCCCCTCGCAGATCCAACTTCGTGAAAACGCGTCCTTTCCTCACCGTTGCGAGCAGGTCGTCTATTTTGGGCATAGGAAAGGCCGTGGGCTTGGTCTTGGAATTTAAGATCCTGAAGTCTACTACAAGCCTCTTTTGGGGCGTGTCCTTCTTCTTCACAAAGAATACAGGACTGCCCCCCACTGCCTTCGACTCCCGGATGAAACCGCGTTTCAAGTTGAGGTCTATGAACTCCCTGAGTTCCTGCAGCTCGTCTTCAGACATGGAATACAGTTTCCCGGTTGGCAGCGTCGCCCCTGGCAGGAGGTCAATCTTGCAGTCATAGGGCCTGTGGGGAGGCAGCTTGTCCGCTTCTTTCTCGCAGAAAACCTCCAAAAACGCTGCATACTTGCGAGGCACTGCTTGCAGCGTGCCTAATTGTAGCTGCGGGTCATCCTCTTCCCCTTCCGGGTTAGGCAGAATGCAATGTTCCGCACAGTAGGAGGAGCCGAAGGTCAGTTGGCGCTGGTACCACGCCAAGGCTGGGCTGTGCCTGTGCAGCCAACTCATGCCCAAGACTACAGGCGTGTCCGACAGGTGGGTGACATTGAAGCTGATGACTTCTCTGTGATTCCCAATTTGCATCACCATGGGAGGCGTTTGGTGCACCACTTGCCCCCCCCAGCAATTCCCTGCCATCCACCGTGACAACCTGCAGAGGCAGCGTGGCTGGCAGTAGGGCTACGTTGTGCTGTTGAATGAAATCCAGTCCTATAAAGTCTGCGTTACTACCAGAGTCAATGGTAATTGGTACTTCCATAGTGAGTCCATTGGGCAGTTGGATCGATGCTGTAAGCTGCACCACTTGTTTGGGTGGGAGGGGGTCTGTGGGCTGCAAAATTGCTGGGGATTGCTTCATTGACTTGTCTGGCTGGACCCCAGTGCCTCTTCCTCCAGCCAGACTCTGTCGTTTCCCTGCTGTGGTGCTCTCTGCTGAGTTGCGTCTGTGACTGTTGCAGAGGCTGCAGTGTGCTTATGGAGCCTCTGGGGACACTATTTCGCCATGTGCTGAGCACTGTCGCAGATGTAGCACTTCCTGTTCCCTCTAGGAGGCTTCGCTTTGACTGCTCCCGGTGTTAGGGCTCTGGTAGCTGACTGAGCCCTGGCACCTCCAATCTCCATCGGTTCTTCTCCCCCTCCCTGCGAGGGTGTGGATTGCGCACGCGCTGCATCTTTGGGAAAGAGGGGAGGTGCTCTGGCTGGCGCCCGTCCCCAACGTCCTTCTTCTCTGTTCCATGGACGTTCTTCCAGACGCACCCCAATCTCCAGCGCCCTCTGGACCACTTGCTGAGTGCTCTTTGGTCTCTCCCCCCTTGCAATCTCATCTTTCACATTTGCATTCAAGCCTTCCCAAAAAAGGTCTCTCACTGGAGCAGAATCTTTCTCCCATCCCAGCGCATGGACTAGTCCAAAAAAGCGGGCATGGTACTGCCTCACACTGGCTCTGCCTTGTTTAAGCCCATGTATGTCTCTTCTGGCAATATCGATGTCTATCTTTGATAAAAAACACGAATCCATCGCTTTAATGAAAGCATTCGCATTTTGGAGCGCCGGATCATTATCTCTCCATAAATTCCTCAGCCACGTTTTGGCTTCCCCATGCAAATGGGACAAGATAAACCCCACTTTCTCTCGCTCATCTCTAAAGTCTTTTTCTAGCAGATCCAGCGCAAACAGCAGGTCTGCTCCGAAGTTAGGGTACTGCTGTAAACTCCCGTCGAAATGAGATACCAGGCTGCCTCCCCTTCTCCCCAGTCCAATGCCCTCTGATTTGGGTCCCGGTTGCCCCAGTGTAGAAAGCACTTCCAACCTGGCTCGGAGATCTCTGCAGGCGGCATCCATTTCCTCTTCCCTTTTCTTGGAGGCCAGTACCTCCGCGTTGAGTTGAGTCACTGCATTTCGCAGTTCTGTTAGTTGCTGTTCTGTAGTCATCTTGCCTGATTTGTGTGAGCTCGCGAAGCACCACTCCTCTGCCCTCGCTGCGTCGACTCACGTTGCGAGGTTCTTGGCGCAAAACTTTTATGGAGATGGAGCTTACTGTCAGAGCTGACTCCTGGTCCCAGCTCACAGAGGACCAACGCTAGCCGGTAGTAATGTACAAAAGTCTTTATTGAAGTACAGTTTCCATTTTCAAGCCGCAGCGCCCCAGCTCTACGTCTAGGGTTTAGACCGGCGAAGCTCCATCTGAATCTCCGCCCCCTGTACACCAGTTTAAGACTCTGACCTTACTCCACCTCTTCCTTCTCTCCTTTCTCCTCTGGGTCCTGCTACCCCCCTGGGTCCCTTCTTTCCTGGACTCTTCCGACGCAGACGTTGACCCCCCTGACTCCTCCCTCTCTCTTCGACGGGCTTTAGGACCCGGCTCCCTATCCGGGCTGCCAACTGTGCTGCTCTCCTGTACATTTGAACTTGGCGCGCGCAGCTTTTAACCTTCCTCTTGACCGTTTCCTCGCTCCCCGACGGAGGCGTGGTCAACCCTGCCTCATGTTCTCCCGCTGGTAGCGCGCCGCCTGATCCCGATGCCTGGGACTCCTCCCCCCTACTGCACTCTGGTGTGGACGCTGGTCCGGATTTCCAACTGCTGCTCTCTGAGTCCCCTCTGGCCCCTTCTTCCTGAAGTGCCCCCCTGGGCACTCCCCTTGCCCTGACCATGGGAGCCCCTTTTTGTGAATCCTCCGATTCACTGGAAAGACTCAGAGACCTCGGACCGCTGTCATCGCTGACATTTCCTTCGGACTCCTCCCCCTCGCTCTCCATTTCCTCCCTATCCTGTGCCTCTGCTCCTGAACCCCTGACACCTATGAATAAAGATTGCAGTGCTTGGAACTTTTTAGTTTAGAGAAAATATGAGTAAGAAATGACATGGTGGAAGTTTACAAACCTATGCATGTAAAGCACCACGGTAATACTCATGTTGAGATACATCTAAGGCCCTTCTAATTCTGTTTCCCATTTTACAAATGGGAAGCACAGAGGTGGAAAGTCTCTAGTCTAGCAACTACTGCACACTGAGGCCGACATCTTCACTGGGTCGACATCTTCATCCAGCTATCTACTATGACCCCAAGGTCTTCCTTCTGGTCCATCACCCCTAGTTCATACCCCATGAGTGCAAGGGTGAAATTAAGGTCTTTTGTTCCAACATGCGTCACTTTACACTTGTTTACGTTGAACTGCATTTGGCGTTCACTCAGTTTGGTGGGGTCCTTTCAGAGCTCCTGATAATCTCTTTTTGTTTTAACAACCTTGAACAATTCAGTGTCATCAGCAAACTTGACGTTTTCCCACTGTTTGGGGGAGGGGAAAAGAAAGCATTCAGAAAGGTCACTCTGACTCTGAAGTCTGCATGCAGGAATCTATTCCTGTCTCAGCAATATTTTGCTGTAGTGGTGGCACTTTTCAACAATGGCAGAGGCAGTATGTGCAAGGCAAGGAGAATTTGAGGAGCCTGCACCAAAGGAGATGTAGGGGTGCCGCACATCTCCCACAAGGCATAGGTAGTTCAGCTCTGCATCATATCAATGCACAATGCTGAAAGAGGCTGAGGTTTGAGTGTGCACTGCAAATCCCATCCCAGTCTCCAGCTTCTTATCTTCCATTGTCTAGTTCATGACAGACAAAGCAAACCTGCTTGGCCTTGGATTGAGGGTGCAGAGATTATAGAGGCAGTGTAGTATAGTGGTTAGAGTGTCAGACTAGGACCTGAGAGACCAGATTTCAAATCCCTGCTTGGCCATGCAGCTCACTGGGCAACCTTGGGCTGGTCACTGTTTTTCTCCCTAACCTTACCTCTCAGGGTTGTTGGGGGGGGGGGTTAAATGAATTAGAGCATAGCCATGGATGCCACGTTGGACTCACTGGAAGAAAAATTGAGCTTTAATTACAATAAATAAATATTCACACCAGCAACAGGTTCAAACGACAAAGTTAGCAGAAGTTTTTGTGCTCTGAGTGGTTACTGGAAAACTCAACACAAGCACATAATTTCTTAAGTAAACAACTTTATTTTTAAAAATGTAGATTTTTCTAAGCCTCTGAGGTTTCACAGCATTCAAGCAGTATATAAATCTTGCGAAACAACTAACTAAATAAACAATAAGTGCAGAGAAGGAAGGGATTAAGTGGCTGGTTTAGAACAAAACATGATATTAAAGGGGACGTTTCACCCCTTGAACAAAACCTGGGTGTTCCCTGTCCAACTGCTATGCCTGATATGCCTTTTCACCACCTGTAAATAAAAAAAAACCCTGTTATTCTGGAGATAATGAGGGTAGGGCAAATACTATAAATTATGTTAATCCCATTGTTTGCTCTTGCATTCACTGGGGTTTTATCTTCTTTCAGAAATAGTCATGTGTGGTGGTTTTGAGTCAGACAGAACGAGAGATGGGAACTTTTTTCTATTTGACCCCACTCCAAACCCATGGTCCTGATCTGACCCCCCCCCCTGCACCTGCAGTGTCTATGGATGGTTGAAAGTTGCCACTGAAGTGAATGGGAATGCTTTTTCTCATGCAAATTGCAAGTGCAAAGGAGCTGATCTGGATCAGGACTGTAGCAAGGGCAAAGGGGGGAAACTCTGGCTAACTCTGAAACTGCTCCCCCGAGGAATAGCCCCATTGATTCTGAGCGACCAGTTTCAGTCTGGCTGGCAGACAGCAGTCTTAAACAGTCTTCAGAAACTAGGCCTTGCTCCCCAAACCCTCATAACTATTGGCCTGGGCCAAGCTAGAACCATGGTTAGGCAAAGAATCGTGGATATAGAGAGACAACAGGACTGTACAAGGGTCCCCGATTATAAAATCATAGAAAACGGGAGATACGTAGCTGCTCCAGCAACATATCTCTATTTCCTCACATCCAGAAACACAAGAAGGGCTTTCACTCTTGCTTAGAAGCTCAGCTTTGCCCTCACCGGTTCCGGAAGGCTCCTATGGAAGAGTCCTGTACGCACAGAGACTTTGCACCTTCCCATTAGGGGAAATAGGAAGCCCTGAACATATATTTTTTAGATGTCCTTTTTATGTTGAGATTCGTAGAGACACCATTGATCCTTTGCTGAAAAGGCTCGCAATCTTTCAGACAAGTCTAAACTTAATTCTCTCCTCTTAGGCAAAGATCACAAGACGACCTGGCTGGTAGCCAGATTCTGTGCCCAGATTTGTAGGCACAGATCATCCTCTAGAATAAATAGGGAAATGCTGAAGTCTCCCTTTGGGGTGCCTCAGGGTCAATTTTTATGGAAGCCCAAATCTTAGTTGTACGAGTGTATGTATGTATCTCAATTTTAACTCATGAGCTATTGCTGCAATCTGCTCCGATTGTATATTTTATCTTTATGAACGCTGTTTTTATTGTGTTATGCGAGCTGGTCTTTGACGGTAATAAATTATCTAAATTATCCCTACCACCATCCCCAAACCAGGGCCCCAATCCAAATGAGGGCCCCTATGCTGGTGTCAGGGACTGAACTGCAGAGGAATGGTGGAGGCTGCCCCCCATCCCACTGTCGTGAATTCCTCGCGGCGTTTTTAGCAGAAACGCTCTGAGTCCCAGGTTTTTCCAGTGCAGTCTTTTTAATGTGAGCTATATACAGGTATTTACAAAAACAATCCATACAGAGTACCTGCTCCTTAAGGCAAACGAATACTCTCCACCACAGCACCACCATACCACAGCACAACCACCACAACCACAGTTACTGTTGAACAGGCTTTCCTTTTTAAAACAGGTGATAGCCAATCACATTAATCACACTCCTGCTGAGTCACTCTGACCCAGCACTTCACAGAGTATTGCATCATCCTGTTGAAGCCTGCAGACTTACTCAGTATCCTGCGAATCCCAACACCCACCCCCGTAGCCCAACAGCTGGCTATTTGGGAGAGAGAAATCATGCACTGCAAGCGATGCCATTAAGAACATGCGCAGCTTGGCCTTTAGTCTCCAATGGCAGAGCTCAGTCCTCCAAAGGTGCTATGGAATTCCCTCCACTCAGACAAGGGAGCCCCTAGAAATGAAGACACTGGAGCCATAAATCACATTTCTATTAAACATACCAGCATTTTGGGTTATAACCAATGCTATTTTTCTAGAAAAAAAGGTGCCGGATCTCACCATGAGCGCCTCCCTTGTTCTCTTATGATGGCAATGACTCCCACGTGAGAGGTGCCAAAACAGAGTTCCAGTGAGTTCCAGCTGAAAAAAAAGCCCTGGTTAAATTGTAATTTGGGGAGTTGGATCCAAATGAGTAAATACGTGCATCTTGGTTTCCTTGACTTCATTTTGTCATTTATTATTTTACTTATTGTATTTATATATTGTTCTTCCCTCTAAAGGAGCCTAAGACACGATGTAATAAAAACAGCACGATTTACAACACACCACAAGCACAGCTGGATTCAAAACAGGTTTATCTCCTTAAAGTTCAGGTGAACAAATGTCAAGGAATGGCTAGATGAGGAAGAGTGGTGGGAGCCGCCCACCCAAAAGCCCCCCATGGAGGACACAAAAGACAACGACTTAGATCCCGGATCCTGGTGGTGGAACACTAAAGATCAGTCTGCAGATGGGACTAGCTGGGAGGTGCTAGAAGCAGGGAGTTTGAGCGATCAAGGGGGGGGGGGTGTCAGAAGGAGGGCCTTCCAGGACAGGCTTAGAGGCTGAGAGTGTGAGTGTAGACTCAGACAGAGAAGAATCAGAGGCTAAACAGCATCAGGACAGTCCCAGTCCACTGGTTCTCCTTCCCCTGCTTGAGAGAGAATCCTGCAAGTTGTTGAGCAACAGACCAGGCAGACTCCTCCTCACTCACCCCCTTGATGCAGCCTTCGTCTGCTTGTGAGGGATCCAGAGCGAAAGGCTAGAGGGGGGAGGGCGGAGCTAGTGGTCAGTTTCAGCAACGTCTCAGCTGGATTAAGACGAACCAGAGGACTCTACTGTGTTGCTATTTTCTATGGATAAAAAGTTAATTGCATTCCCCATCTCCCATGTATGTGCCTGCCCTGTGGTTGACCTGCCTTGCTTGACAGCTCATTGACAACAAATATGTTTTCAGTAGGCATGCTTAATCATGGGTCGAGTTACAACCTAATATCCAAAATCAACAAAAGTTCTATGTTAATTCCGCTGCATTGTACACCGTCATGGGTATATAGTTGTGCCTGTAAATGCAGTTTGCTTTGGAGGTTTTTACACAAATTGCCAGCACTGGAGAGGAGAGGCAATCCCATTCAAAAGCCAAGTGTGGACTGCTTGAATTCATTACACATTCACCAGGCTTCCTCAACCTCGGCCCTCCAGATGTTTTGAGACTACAATTCCCAGCATCCCTGACCACTGGTCCTGCTAGCTAAGGATCATAGGAGTTGTAGGCCAAAAACATCTGGAGGGCCGAGGAAGCCTGGCAGACACTATGTTGTGGGTCTGAGCTGCATTAAACCCTCTCCCTGCACTCCCGCCCTCATATGTGGCAACTTGCATTTGTTAAAACAACTTTGATCCATTTTAATGGGATTTTGTTTCCTTTCAAATTGCGGGTGTGGCTCTCCCAATTTGGGTCAGTGTACAGTGAAAGGAAGGGATGCGGGTGGCGCTGTGGGTTAAACCACAGAGCCTAGGACTTGCCAATCAGAAGGTAGGCGGTTCAAATCCCCGCAACGGGGTGAGCTCCCGTTGCTCGGTCCCAGCTCCTGCCAACCTAGCAGTTCGAAAGCACGTCAAAGTGCAAGTAAATAAATAGGTACTTGCAGTGACAATTTGTGTAATAATAATAAAAAAAACCACATCAAACAAATCTGTACTTACTGCACATTATTGACATCTAGTTCACCTCTCAGTGAGCTTTTATTTGAGATACTGGGTCATTTAATTTGTTTGCCAGTTCTAGAATGACCAAATCAAACATGTTTGATCTTTGCACCTGTTGCATCACTGTTAAACGGTTTGGAAGATTAATGGATCTGTGAGCATATAATAAATGATTAAATAGCTCTTCAGAAGAGGAAAGTACACATTATGGGCCAATGCCTATAATAAAACCTTGACAACGGATTCTATATATCAAAATGAAAGCACACTCATAGGCCTTTAAATACCCCTATGTTCTAAGAGATAAGGGCACCATAGTTTCTCTTGCCTGTTCCTGCCCCCAGTTCTGTCATCCATCAAGTCTCCAACTTGCTGCAATTGACCAGGACTCCAAGTATACCATACAGCACAGGGATACCATGGAGGTGTGGAAAAAGTAAGACCCAGGTAGGGATGCTTGAATCTGTCAGTTTCCATCTCTTTCAGTTTCCAATTTTTCCAGTCTTCAAATCAAGTTATTTCAGTACATAATTATTACTTTTTAAAATTTCTCTTCAAAATTAATCAGCAGTTTTGTGTGCATCTATCTAAACATACACATTTTTGTATGCACTTTTGACTTTGCACACATATTTGCTAGCAATTTCCCCTAATATAATGCATTTCCATTTGATATTTTAACCAATCTCTTCATGTTTATGAACACTTCCCCCCAACAGACAGCTTTGCGTTTTGGCTATATGTTTTTGGGAGACTGCATTTTTTAATAGGTAATGTGGATCCTAAAAACATACACCTCAAGGGTCAAAAGCCAGGGTAAAGAGTTGCATCTGCAGCATTCTCTGAAAGCTGTCTAATGAAGATGCCAGACGCATGCCTGGAGAGATTTTCCTCAAGGGCACCTCAACATTCCTTGTGAGTTTCACCAGCAGAAGGTCTAGCAGCAGAAACATTTTAAAATGTTTCAAGTGTAAAGTGCTTGGCACGAAAACAAAACCCTTGGTCCTATTTGACTGAAATTTTGATGCCCTGCCTTCAATCCCTGCAGATTTCATACAGTTATGTTCAGAACTGAATCATAGAATCATAGAGTTGGAAGAGACCACAAGGGCCATCGAGTCCAACCCCCTGCCAAGCAGGAAACACCACCAGAGCACTCCTGACATATGGCTGTCAAGCCTCTGCTTAAAGACCTCCAAAGAAGGAGACTCCACCACACTCCTTGGCAGCAAATTCCACTGTCAAACAGCTCTTACTGTCAGGAAGTTCCTCCTAATGTTTAGGTGGAATCTTCTTTCTTGTAGTTTGGATCCATTGCTCCGTGTCCGCTTCTCTGGAGCAGCAGAAAACAACCTTTCTCCCTCCTCTATGTGACATCCTTTTATATATTTGAACATGGCTATCATATCACCCCTTAACCTCCTTTTCTCCAGGCTAAACATGCCCAGCTCCCTTAGCCGTTCCTCATAAGGCATCGTTTCCAGGCCTTTGACCATTTTGGTTGCCCTCCTCTGGACACGTTCCAGTTTGTCAGTGTCCTTCTTGAACTGTGGTGCCCAGAACTGGACACAGTACTCCAGGTGAGGTCTGACCAGAGCAGAATACAGTGGCACTATTACTTCCCTTGATCTAGATGCTATACTCCTGTTACCGGAAAAATCCGAGGGCTCCCTTGGACAAAAAGTAAAGACACCAACCAGAGCAAATTGGAGCAAATCAGCAGCCTGTAGGCTTGGCCTTTATTGTACTGTTGCAGCAGGGTGTTCCCCTCACTCGCAGGAGAGAGGAAAGACACAGAAAAATGGTGTGCAAGACCTTATAAAAACTTTTGAAATTCCCCTCCTCTAGGTCAAGCCCACTCCCAGAAACATCATGCATACATTACAGAAAGGAGGGGTTGAGGGAGGAGTTGTGGTGGTAACCTGAGTGTCCTGTCACCTGGGTGGTTCCTCCTTTCCCCCCCTCCCCATGAGTACTTTCCAGGTTACAAAGGGGAGCTTGCAGTTTCCTGCCCCCTGAGGGGAAATCCAATCACTGTTCTTTTGTTATAGTCCGTGTTGAATCCACTCCTGTATGCAGTCTGTAGTGTAGTTGATGGCCTTCTGTCTAGGACCATCAGGGTTGGCATAGCAACTGGGCAGGGCTCCTGTGGATGTGCTGCTATGCTCAAGGGATTATGGTGGCCTGTATATCAAACCTTCCCCATTTTGTAGTCCTTCCTTCATGGAGTAAAATAAAAGTGGAACAGTGCAAATCTGATGTATGGTTGATTTTCTATGAATTTATAACAGAAGTGTAGCGTATGTGGTGTGTGAGTGTGAGTGTGTGTGAAGTCTGTACAAACTGATGGGGGGGGGGGTTTCCTGCTACACTCCTATTGATGCAGCCCAGAATTGCATTGGCTGTAAACTGTAAACACTATAGGCTCCCTGGGACTTTGCCAGAGCCATAGCTAGGTGATCTTGCATCCCTGGCAGAACCTTCAAGATTGAGCCCCCTAGCCCTTAACCACGGACAAATTAGTTCTTCTTTCTGCGTCTCCTCCAACCCCCTCTATTTAAAACCTGTTTTTATGAGGCAATAACCAATATTTTTATTTGTAGACATATTTATGGCCATATTTTAAAGCCGATTCTGGGGGGGGGGGCTCGCCTGCACCCCCATTGGGGGCCTTCCTCACCACCCCCTAGCTACGGCCCTGGACTTTGCCATTCAAATCACTGGAAAACACAAGCAAATCTTCATTCATTCATGAAATGACCTTACAAAGCAGGAATGAAACAAAACAACATATGATCACAAAGTAACAAAAGATAGTTCACACATTACACTTAAAAGGGTACACCTCACATGTACAAGTGTTTGTGTGAAAGAGTGCACACTTCTTGACTTGTATAGCAGTGTTACAAAAGCAGTGGCAAGAGTCCATGGGGTCCCAGGCGCACACATAGGGTCTGTTGCCCTTTGGAGAATAGAAGACACAGTGGAGACTGTCATGCTTTAAGAAATATGGTTTATTCACCTATTTACACCTTCCGTCTACATGGAGAGAGTCCAGACCTTACGGCATAGTCATTCCAAGACGCAGCAGCATAAGCTGCCTGCAGCCAGCGAACTCCATAGACGGATCTCAGCCCTTTCTTCCTCCTTCTTTCTCCCAACAACCCTTGCTAAAAACTCTCTCCCCTGTCCCCTCAAACACACCCCATCACCTTGGTAACAGCTCACTCCCCAGGCTAAAGGATTCCTCTCCCCAATGGTCCATCAACACCTTTTTATCACGTTAGCAGGTTTGTTTGCGTAAGCCAGCTCAGGAATTCCTTTGCAGCTTGCATTCTCCTTTCATATCACAAATAAACAAAACCCAGCATTTATTAACTTCCAGGGTTTATCCTAAATCTATAACAATATGTTCACAAAGTAACAAAAGGCAGTTCACACATTACACTGAAAAAGGTACGGCCTCACATGTACAAATTTTTGTGTGAAAGGGTGCACACTTCTTGATTTGTATAGCTGAACTATTGTGTACACAGGTGCAAAGAGTGGACACTGCTGAATGCAAATTGTAAATGCCTCTATACAAATAGATGGGAGTTGCACATCTCTACTAGATACAGACATAACATTTTGAGCTTTGGCACTCCCCTCATTATGCTCAGTTTAAACAAGCTTAGCTCTAGGATTGGCTCTGGGCCAAGACTTCAAGCCTTGCAGTACACCCCATATTTTAACTTTCTTCCCAATTCTGTTCCACCCAAGCGCTCTTCAAAAGTTGCATCCATTTTTTGGTTGTGCTCTTCACTGAAATGATTCTTCCAGTCACTAACGCCTCCTGAACAGAGTAGAATATCATTAATAATGATATCCTCAAGCAATACGTTTTGATCAATTGACAACTTCTCCTGCAATTCCAGTTTCAGGGTGCTCTAATGACATTTCCCCCCTATCCACCTGTGTGCTATTGCTTTCAAAAACCAAATCTGCTCACTGGTGTGTATTCCTCAAAGAAAGGGAAGAGAAGACTGGGCAATACTCTGAACTAAAGAGAAAATATCTTCTGAGAAGGCCCAGATGGGGCTAGACTAATGATCTAATCTGAGCCCTCATCTGCACTATACATTGAATGCAATATTAAACAGGCATGGCTCTCCTCAAATAATTCTTGTAACTGTAGTTTGTTAAGGCTCATGAGAGTTGTTGGGAGAACCCTATTCCCCTCACAGAGCTTCAAATCCCAGAATTTCCTGAAGAGAGAGGTTGAACATTAAACCACTCTGAGACCTATAGCTCTGTGAGGTGAACAGGCTCTCCTAAGAACTTCCAGTGCCCTTTACAAACCACAGCTCCCATAATTCTTTGGGGAAGCCAAATAATGGCTTAAATATGTGTTGCAGATGGAGCCTCAATAAATGACTACCACTCCTAATGTCACAATGAGGCCACCAAGCCATTCTGTTCCTTGGATCAGGAGATGTGCTCTTAGTGATGCTTCCAGAGTCCACACTTCCTTAGTTTCACATATGAAACTCATCAACCAACCTTTCATCACCATCTTGCCATCAACATAAGGGAAATGTTGTGGTCCTCAAAATTCTTCTCCGGCTTGGATTTTAAGATGAGTCGGAGAACTCCTCCCTCTTTCCCACCCTCTTTCTTATCAGACTGCCCCAGCAGTTCCAGTGTTGGCAGGAAGAAAGGCCTCCTCTCCCTGACCCGTCTATTTCCCTCCTGCTCTGTCTTTGACTGAAATGCAGCTATATCAACAATCCAGGCACCCAGAGCCCCTGGACATGGAATTATTTGGTTGCAGCTATTTTTAAACTCTAGCAGAACATTAACATTGTCTTTGAAGTTTACCTTTGCGGAAAAGAATATCACCAAATGCGCCATGGGTTTTTCCAGCATTTTCCTTCATAGCTTTGAAACTGCTTCTGTCCACAACCCCTTGAATCTTGTCATCAGTTAGTTGCAAGTCAAAGAATTCACTTATCCGTTTCACTCCCAAAGGTCTATTCTGAAGTAAGGAAAGTAAAATATGCAACGTTAAGTATTAATTGTTTCTGGAGGAATTGTCAAAAATGCAATCACTGTGGGATCTACAATGTACAGGCATGGAGGGTACAGTTCTGCGGTTTCTTGGAAGGCTTTGCCAGGAACCATAGGATGTAGGAACTACCAAGGCACTTTGTGGAAGGAGGGATGGAAGGAAAGAAGGGCCAATAGCTCAACAGCAGAGAATCTGTCCCAAGTTCAATCCTGGGAATAACCAGATAGGGCTGAAAAATGCTCCTTGGCTGAAACCCTGGATAGGCACTGTCAGTCAGCATTTTTAGGGTGGAGTGACTAGTGTGGTCACACTGGGTGCCACGCTGCAGGGGGCACCACAACAATGGGGTAGAATGATTGGATAAAAAAAGTGCTGCAGAATGAAGTGTGAGAAGCGGGGGCACCAAATTTTAGTATCACACAGGGCACCGCTGGAATTTGAGAGCCCAAAGTCTGCCACAATATAAGGCAGCTTGATGTGATTCTAAGGCCTTTACTAGTCATTCAATCACATATCACTCAAAGGTTATAATTACTTTATGCCAGATACATCTCTATAAAGAAGGACGCATACATTTTGATGTAATACAAGTGTTTTGACTGGTTCGTGTACAGTGGAACCTCGGGTTACATATCATCCTCCTTATGAACGCTTCGGGTAACAAGCCTCGCTAACCCGGAAGTAGGTGCTTCTTAGAATCATAGAATCATAGAGTTGGAAGAGACCACAAGGGCCATCGAGTCCAACCCCCTGCTTCTGGTAGCGAACTTTGCGCCAGGATGCGAGCGGAAGTGCCACAGCGGTGGCACAGCAGCAGTGGGAGGCCCCATTAGTGAAAGTGTGCCTCATGTTGAGAACGGTTTCAGGTTAAGAACGGACCTCCGGAATGGATTAAGTTTGTAACCGGAGGTCCCACTGTATTCCAGTTGAGCCTACCATTAGGCATCGTTTTCTTGACTGGATTCTACTGGCCAGGATTCAGCAGTGCCCTTTGCCAAAAGTGCAAGGCATCCTCCACACAGCAAAGCACTTACCTCCTTCAGCTCCTCATACGTGATTGCCATGACATTTGCGTCGTCAGCGTGCTTATTCCATTCAAAAACAAAGTCAAAATAAGAGCCCCAGACCACTGCAAGGAAAGATAGAAATACAAGGCTGGTTAGTTGAGGATCAAAACATTCCTATGAATTCTGAATATAATGAGGCTTTGCTAGTCAGGTGCAGATGTTATATCATTAAAGGTAAAGGTACCCCTGAACGTTAGGTCCAGTCACGGATGACTCTGGGGTTGCACACTCATCTCGCTCTATAGGCCGTGGGAGCCGGCATTTGTATGCAGACATAGCTCCATACACAGAGGAAAGTGCACCCCTTTTTGCCATCTGAGGTAAAAAGGGAATGTGTTGCCATACTACCCTACCCCTGCGCCACCATGGGAAGCCAAAAAGGCAATGCCCCCAACGGTGGCAGAGAAGACACTGGTTTCTGGTGAGCTCTTATGAAATCTCACTTGAAATCAGCGCCACTTCTACAGAGGCACCGTGCTGAGTGGGGTACCTGCGGGGTGTCACCTCTTTGGCTTCTGTTTCACCCTGTCTCATGGGTGGGGGGCGGAGTCAGCCCTGTCCATACACCTTTTTTCTTCTATTTACTCCTGCCCAGAGAAAGCATGCAATTTGAAACCATGGGCAAACTAGGTTTTCCCCTAGATGCTCCTTAATATATGTGGAGAATCTGCAGGCCTGGCATTTCCTAACCAAGAGCCATGAGAGAGAGATGCCCTCTTACCCTGGTATAGAAGGAGGCGCATCATTTAGATCAGCCTGTATATCTGGCCCTCAGTACCTTTCAAACACCACACTTTTCCGGAGTCGCACACCTTTCTCCTCAAGCTATACACCCCTCTCTGGTTCTGCTTCACACCCTCCTTGAATGTCATTGTCTGACTGGAATATGTACACCAGCTCTGCCCACACATTTTGCTTGTCTGGATAGAGAACAAAGGGGTGTGTTTGTATAGTTGTATTTACTGTACAAAGGTAGAATTTACAATTCTCACTCTGGCCTCTGGTCTCTCCAAACACTGGCTTGTGACCCCTGTAAGGCCGACCTTGAGATAAAAAAGATTCCCAGCCTCTACTTTCTGAACTTCTGGAATTAAAGACAACGACTGGTGGCTGTAATGGGCATGGGGTCAAATGAAGTATGAATCCTATCCCTGATTCTTTCCTTCAAAAAAATACTGTAACATAATGATCATGACTAATAACCCAAAGGTGCAGTAGCAGAGTATTACATACCCTCCAACATTTCTCCGATGAAAATGGGGATGTCCCATTCCATAATGATAATTTTTAATTTTACTATTTATACCCCACACATCTTACTGTGTAGCCCCAGCTGAGTAGCCCCAGCGACTCTGGGCAGCTTCCAACATATATAAAAACATAATAAAACACTAAACATTTTTTAAAAGCTTCCCTATACAGGATTGCCTTCAGATGGCTCATGGGTCAGATAATTCCATAATTCCATACCCTTCAACATTTCTCCAATGAAATAGGCACGTCCTAAAGAAAAATAGGGCATTCTGGGATAAAATCAGAAACCGGGACAGCTTCTCTAAATCAGAGATGTTCCTGGAAAATAGAGACACTTGGAGAGTCTGATATTGATACAAAATGTTCCTTTTCAACCAGGCCTTTGGCTGATTAACATCTTATACCTCTTTTAAATGTGTCTGTGAGAAATGGTGGTGGGGAGGGAGGTTTAATATGTTTATTGGTTTGTGTTTTTTGTTCTTGTTTTTTCATGTATTTTGTGTTTTTATGTTGTATTTTTATGTTGTGAACTGCCCTGAAATCTACAGATGATGGGTGATATACGAATTTAATAATAACAATAATAATAATCACCATATATAATAATCACCATATACAAAGCAAGCAAGTACACAGACAATAAGAGGAAGAAGTGGTAACACACCAATATGAATCAAGGCATCCATATTCATATTTCCTGAGGGGGCATTGATGGTGAATAGTGGTCATCTAAGTTCAAAGAATAAGAAATAAAACCCAGGTCAAAAAGCTCCCTTACCCCTAGACTAAATTGATCAAACTGTGATATTGATCCAAATTAATGCAGTCATTCTGATGGGCCTACAATGCTTTTCTTTGCATAGTTATCTACAGATAAATCTCAATGCATTCAGTTGGGAAATGAGGGAACATACTTTGTCCATTCATAAAAGCTGTAAAGAAGTCATCCCAGGTATTGTAAGAGGGAAGAGGAGATAACCGATTGACAAAATGGTAAAACGAGGTGGCCACATCTTTTGGATTTCTAATGAGCAGCAGTATCTATAAGTAAAAAACAATATTTATAATGTTTACAAAGCTAGTTTTAACAAAACTGTTGTAATAAAAATATTATTTGCTTGCTTATTTGTTGGCATATGCATGCTGCCCCACAACTCTTACAAGACATATTGTGGCTTATAATACATAATACGAAGGAGAAGGAGAAGACCTAATGTAAATACAAAATAAATAAAGCCATAAATAAAAATCTACATGTATACAACAAAAGCAAACCTCGTTCAAAATTAGAAATAAACACTTAAAAAACAAAAGCCCAGGTTACCTAAGTTATTAAATGAAGTCCTGGTTGAATGGAAAGGTTTTCACCTAGCACTGAAAAGGTTAACAAGTTAGTGCCAAGTGAGGCTCCTTGCAAAGCAACAACAGCAGACCAAAACTGGCTGTCACAAGAACACCTCATAACATGCCATTGAAACTCTAAAATGGACAATGAGCCACTAGAGAGCTTAGTAAATCTAGCGTGGTCTTATTTCAAAAAGTGAATCTCCTGACAGAAAAATTTGCAAAATCACAAAGAAATTGCACGTTTCCCCCCGGACATTTTGCCAGTTTCCATGCAGACACTGCTTGCTGCTGCAGTGTTCCAGAAATGTCCGTGAATTTCCTGATTTACACACAAAAGCTCATACCAATAACAAATTTAGTTGGCCTCTAAGGTGCTACTGGAATGATTTTTTTTCTTTTGTTTCGGCTATGGCAGACCAACACGGCTTCCTACCTGTAACTGATTTACTAAATCAGTCCAAGTTCTCCACACCATGAAGACTCACTCACCTTGGCTTTATTCTTGAAGACCGATGCAGGAAGATTTTG
Source organism: Podarcis tiliguerta (assembly GCF_965153285.1). Lineage (NCBI taxonomy): Eukaryota > Metazoa > Chordata > Lepidosauria > Squamata > Lacertidae > Podarcis > Podarcis tiliguerta. The sequence continues at coordinate 48,423,729 of NC_139536.1, forward strand.
AGGAGTGAGGTGAGTAAATATGACTCTTCGAGAGGGTAAATCTGCCATTCTCTTTGGTAAATTGTATGGGGCAGAGAGACAGTAAATAAAGTTTAGCATTTCAAACAGAAAGTTAAACAGAGCTTTGAAAATCAACAATGAAGTGCAACCCTATATATATATAAGCTCAGGAGTGAGCCCCATTGAGTTCAGGGGTGTGTACAGGATTGCTTCCTAAAAGCTGTTGATAGAGAAGATGATCAAGAAAAATAATTTAAGGGCATTTGGGATAGCTTTTCTCAACAACTGTGTGAAGAAAAGGCTCGAAAATGGTACAGAGTATAGTTGCAAATGGTTCAGCATCCTTCTGGAATGAAAGAACATCTTTCTAGATTGATATATAAAGTTCATCCCCTGGTACAATGCCATCTTTATCATGTTATATATACCATACAAGCTGTCACTAATACAAGAGAATTCACTGGAATAAATCAGAGTCCCTTTCCACAGTCTTAGTAAACACATTTTTATCCACCTGGTACTTCTCTGGATCTCCAACTTCAAGATAAGGAAATTCTTCCAGTTCTTCATTATTCAGGTTACTTGTCTCTTCATTATTTGCAGATGTTAGTACTAAATCTGTTAGGATCTGACCAACCCAGTTTGTACCTGAAAAGTGGAGAGAGGGAATGTGACGTTTTTACCTCACAGCTACAATGATTAAGCAGTTATCAGTGCTAATGTACCAGGGAACTTTTTCTTTTTATGAGAAGTACATAAATATAATGAATGAATTAATAAAATAATTGTAAAAATGGAAACAGTACACATATCACACATGTCCTATTACCACCTCTCAAAATAAACTTTTGTCATTTTGACACCAGGCAAAGACTTTAAAAACAAAAACCCCTGGTGGCATGGATGGATGTGCACTGCAGGTGCAGTAGTGGATATTGTGCTTGTGATTTCCTATGATTATGATCTTTTTTTTCTTTTTTTAAAAAAACTGCCATGGCTGTGGCAATATCAAATTAATATTGTCACACTGAAGGAGTGAGGTTCAGTGGCCCTTTATGCATGAAATCTCCTCATCTACTATTAGTCCTGATGGAAGAAAGGTACAGATATATTGCAGGTACCAGCAAGGTGGGTTTTTTGGGGGGAGGGGGACATTTTAATCCTGAAAATGTTGTTGAAGAAGAAGCTAAACCACCCCTTGCCAGCACTGCAGTCTAGTTGCCTCCTCCCTCATGGTTACTATTAATTGATTCCTAATAACAAATCATTTGTCCTGATAGCTGTGACATATTTTGGCCCTGATATCTCTGACATATCAGGGACAGGTCCTTGGACATTTCATTTTAACAGTGTGAGCTATGCCCTCTCCCACCCCACCAAACCACCGTTCAGAATTATTCTGAACATGACATCTGTTTATAGCAAACAAATGATATTACCAGACTTGGGGTATCCTGCTAGGAACACGTCGTCACTCCTTGCTTCAAAGGACTCAAGAGCTTTGAAGGTCTCAAGGCTGCAAACAGTACTTGGAAACAAAAGCCCCTTGTAAGAAAACACTAGCTCTTCGGGTGCCATCGTTTCAGCATCAGCCATTGCCTTATCTATTAAGGCAATAAATTTCTTCCTCTGTGTGGTCATTTTCTCCTCTTACTTGTCCACAAGTCACTGTGAGTGGAAAGCACTGTGGAGAGGCTGAAAGCCAAAGCCTTCCTTTTAATAAGATCTGTGATCAGAGAGAATCGGATGAAGAACCCTTGCTCTGTCACACAGCTGTATATAGGGATGTGGCTCTATACAAAGAACTTCCAGTCAGAGTAATTGAAAGTAATCTCATAAACATTGTGTTGGATTAGGCCCAAAAGGGGTTGGGGGGAATTGAAGAACTGAATACCTTTTTTTTAGCCAAAAGACCTATCTGATTTCAAAATGTCACACTTTCAAAAATAAGGTGCCATGGAATTACCGCCGATACACTTGCGCAATACATAACCTGAAAACAACGCAACTGCACTCTGAAGGGGTATGCCTGTAATTTCAAATTTCATACAGATGTGCTGTTATTCAAGGACAGCATTACTGAGGGGTGAAAGAGGGCATTTATGCCAAGAAAATAGAGAGGCATCATTCTTATGTGTAGGGCTTTGCGTTTATCCTATATATTGGGCAGTCAAGGTTGGTCTTCAGGGAACAATATTTGTTCTTTCTAGCAGGAGTTTGTCTCAGTACTGCTACTGACTGTGGGTTATGTTTTGTGTGAACAACACTGACTAATCCTCTGTTTGAATTGTGTGATGGAGTCTGTGGTCAGATCCACAGGGTATCCCCACCCCAAAGGAGTTTGACAGCTGCCCTGTAAGATGTTGTCCTCTTCTTAAAGATAATTGTTTGAAAGCCTATTTTGAATCAAGAATTGAAGACCACATTATCTGATACTCTTCTGCATGCTGTTTCTGATTCATTATGGGAGAGTTTTCTAACACAATTATAGCTATAGAAAACAAATAAGCAAAAGAGTGAATAATTCTGGCAGAAAAGAAGACATTTAATACATCCCAGGAACATTTGAGCCTTGTTACATCATTGTGGTATCAAATTATTTCCTGAGAACTGTGAGAGGATGGTGTCATGTTTTGCCAAAGTCGTAGAAGCTGTGTGGAACAGAAATGTGATAGTTAATGGGCAGGAATTTCAAAAACATCACAACTTAGGTTCAAAATCAGCCCTCTTATGAAGCAATTTGGAGGCTGTGCACAATTTAAGGATTATAGGCTTTGTCCAAGAAAGTTCTTCCTTTGATTTTTAGTTCACTTGGCCCAGTGAGGTGGCACCTGGCATAAATATTTTGTGCCCACTCCCTGGGGTGGTTTATCAAAAGTGAAACGATAAGCTTCACATAAGACATTTGCTGAAGAACAACTTTTAGGAGCAATTGATTGATCTAATGGATGACTTTACACCAAAGTGTGGTAAGAGATGGTTGGAACAAGAGCAAGAGAACTCCGCATCATTACCCTGCAGACACAATGAAACACAACCATTCAAATGTCCATTAAACAAAAGGGTGCCCTTGAGAAACCTGCTATATGGAGTCATGTTTATGGAAACTGACAGAAATTGACAGATATATGGGAGAAGAAATCACCCTCATCTTAACATTTGTGATTATATGTAATGGAGCAAGTAATCTCTATGGTATTTGGTACACCTGTAATTGTGACATTGTAAAAGTCAAGGTAAAGCCAAAATGCCACACCTTTTGCAGTTGTTCATAATCTCTTGCATCTTTACCTTCATTTTGAGGGCCAGAGGTCAGCCTTCTCTAACATGTCAGACAGAAACAGACGAACCAGAGCAGCTGAGATCAAACTGATTATGGCAGCTATCAGGAGAGCAGAAAGGAGGGCTCCAGTAGGCCCCACTTGCGGCAAAGCAATTTCGCCCTCCAACCTGTTTTTACGTGAACATGCAAAACAACTCAAAAAGAACTGCAATGAACACATGTCAAAAAGAACTGCAATGAACTGGAAAAAAACTGTTGTTATAAAAGGGCGAGGGAATCATAAGAGTAATTGCAAGAAATGATATAAAAATACTAATCAACTGTAAATAATTTTTCATATATATATTTTGAAACAATTGTCGCAACAAACTCTGTTTATATGAGATCTTGCTAGAAGCTGCCACCACACAACCCCAGGTAGTGGCAGGATTCTGCTGCCTGAGGGACCTGCTTCAGTCCACCTCATGAGGGTGCCGCCGGCCCTGCTTGCCCATAGTGTGGTAAGGGACAAAGTTCTAATACGATTAACGCTATAGAAATAAACAAAAGAGCAAAGCATTTCTGACACAAAAGCGGCATTTAAGGATCCCATCAACATTTGAGCCTTGTTACATCACCACGGTGTTTAATCCTTTGCTGAGAACTGTAAGAAGGTGGTGTCATGCTTATGAAACGGTTACATAACCCATGCAGAAAGGTGATATGTACAGCATGTGCTAAAACATAAAAGAGATGGGCATGGTGTTTGTTATTAACACTTCTGCTTTTAACTTGCTTTTAATTTTTTATGATTTCACCTTATGTTTTTATATTGTTATAAGCCACTGTGATATATTTCTATGATACTGTGGTATATAATTTTTTTTATATAAATTAAATGAATAAAATAAAATACTCAAAGCAAACATAAACCTTCTGGCCTGTTTTTAAAGGAGGACATTCTAGCTCCATCTTGACAGCAGTTTAAAGGCACAATCTTCTGCATGCTTATGCAGAATGCACTCCCACTTCATTAAATAGAGGGGAATTGTGCATAGGATCACAGCTAGGGATGAGCTGACAGGCGGAACATATGTACCATAATAATTCAACATTGAATGTGTTTGCTACAAAGTTTTTTTTTTTCCAATGAAGACCAATTTATTTGTTCTTTCCTATATGCAAAGCCCTCATCCAGTGTCATTCTATCACACACTGTCTGTTGTTGAATCAGATTTCTCCTTGCAGATTTCTCCTACTTTACACTAACCATGGTCGCCATCTGAACCATGTCTACTTAGAAATAAGTCTCATTTAATTCAGTGGGGTTTCTTGCCAGGTAAGTGTGGCTAGGATTGCAGCCTAAATATGAACATCATGGGGAATGAAGTTATAGAAATTGGCAGTCACCCCACACTGAAAATAATCTCAAAGTGACAACAATGAGCACCATTGTCTGTCGCTCAGGTGCTGCCACCAACAGGACGGAAAGACCAAAAGCCTCCTCTTCAAAACAATGTTTCTTTTCCCCACAATGTTGTTCGGCTTCTGTCGACACAGTGCGGGTTGTTTCACATTTTTAAGTTGCTTAAACAAAACTAGTGAGACTGGTTTCTAGACTTTAGACTTGCTGGGAATGGAGCTGCCTCACAAAAGGCAGATTGTCTTGGCAGATTGTCTTAGCAGACTTTCTACTTCCATATCTGTTGCATTTGGTAACATTGTGGTGAGTGTTCCTACGCAGTTTGACAACAATTACGTCAGACATCAGATTCTGGCCACCATTCAGGATCAGGTCCAAGGTCACCTCCCTGCTAGTCAGTTCTACGGTTAAGAGCAGTGCTATTTTTCTAGGAAAATGAGGTGCTGGAGCTCACCATGAACTTTCCCCTTGTTCTCTTAGAATGGCAATGGCGTTCACCTGAGAGGTGCCAGAGCTGAGCTCTGGTAAGCTTCAGCTGGAAAAAAAAGCCCTGGTTAAGAGTAACATACCATATTTTTCACTCTATAAGATGCACTTTTCCCCTCCTAAAAAGTAAGGGGAAATGTGTGTGTGTGTTATGGAGTGAATGCAGGCTGTGCAGCTTTTGCTGAAGCCAGGAGAGCAAGAGGGATCGATCCCTCTTGCTCTCCTGGCTTTGCTTCGCTGAAGGGGCGCTGTGCAGAGAGGGAGAGCTGTGCAACGCCCCTTCAGCGAAGTGGGAAGAGAAACGGAGCCCCTTCCATTTCTCCTCCCGCTTTGCTGGAGAGGCACTGAGCGGAGAGGGAGAGAACATTTTTTCTTGTTCTCTTCCTCTAAAACTAGGTGTGTCTTATGGTCGGGTGCGTCTTATAGAGTGAAAAATACGGTAATCCCCCCTGCCCCCCTACCCAGATGCTGCTCTGGGGATTCTCCTGACTCCCCAAACCAATTGGGGGGGGGCACAGGGAGTGTGGGGCAGGCAGGAGAGGGGGGAACCCCCATTGCACAAGTGGAAGCCCTAGTGCAGGGTTTCGACTCACAGGGTTCATTGAGTGACTCCTGCCCGACTTGTTTATTATGGTATCTAGGTCTTTGTGTCACGAGTTGAATGCACATTTTCTCCATCGACCTGAAGGCAGTTGAAACAACCCAACTTCCTTCATGAAATCTAACACCCTCGAGTTTCATCAATGAAAAGTAAATTTCAAGTGCAAGATTTTAATATTGGGTTGTGAGAATACATATTAAGCATGGTGTGTTGCATGGATTATTATCTGATCACGTCTTGAACCGACATAGTTAGCCTTCATTCTGCCAAGGAGTCCAGGGCATATATTTTTCTTCATGGTCAGATGTATAATCAGAGAACTCTTTGGATATGGCAAGTTTGCCAGAGACCCCTTTTTTCCTAAGCGATTGCATTAATGGACTCTAAGTGAAAGGTACGTTATGGGTCACATAAAAATTTGATGGCTCTCTGTACATCAACAATGCCAGGAATATTTAGACCAATTCTTTGCCCAAACTCCAGAAACCATATCATTTGATAATAATAATAATAATAATAATAATAATAATAATATCCTGCCCTCCCCAGCCAAAGCCAGGCTCAGGGTGGCTAACAACAATAAAATAATACAACATTCTAAGATCATTTAATTATAAAATTAATTCAAATCAAATTGATGGCAACCACTGGGCTAGAGTTCTGTGAAGATTGCCAAAGGAGGGAGTCAGGCTGTGCCCTGACCAAAGGCCTGGTGGAACAGCTCTGTCTTGCAGGCCCTGCGGAAAGATGTCAAGTCCCGCAGGGCCCTAGTCTCTTGTGGCAGAGCGTTCCACCAGATCGGAGCCACAGCTGAAAAAGCCCTGGCTCTGGTTGAGGCCAGCCTAACCTCTCTGTGGCCTGGGACTTCCAATATGTTTTTGTTTGAAGATCGTAAGTTCCTCCGTGGGACATACCAGGAGAGGCGGTCCCATAAGTATGAGGGTCCTAGGCGGTATAGGGCTTTAAAGGTTAAAACCAGCACCTTAGACCTGATCCTGTACTCCACCAGGAGCCAGTGCATTACAAATTATTCATTTTAGGGGAAGGGGAAGGGGAGACATTTAAAACAAAAGTCTTAATGTAGTACATCCATTGTTAGAACTTTGGGGAACCTTCCAAATGACAACAAACTGGTTGACTTTCAGAAATATGTTAACTATCCAGCCATATCTAATGTTCCCTGCTGAGTACGGTGGGGAAAGCATCAAGAGATTACAGTCATTCACTGACAGGGTCTATCCCAAGTCACAATGCAGCTTTAGAGCTCAGAGGTCATCAATAGTCGGCATGATTTTTTCACTGTGTCAGCTGCAGGAGAAATACCGAGAGCAGAAGACACCCTTGTACATCACTTTCATAGACCTGACAAAGTCCTTTGACCTCATCAGTCGAAAAGGGCTCTTCAAACTGATCAGCGAGATGGGACCTAACGTGTAGTCTGTTAACATACCACTGGGTGTCACTCTAAACCAAAGAAAGGTGCTCAGATCACATTTTGAATATGAGCACTATCATCTGTCCAAAGGTAGATTAAAATGTCTAAAACGAGTGCCAGACGGATGCTCAGAAGCCTGTGCATACATTCTTTGCCATTAGGATAGCCAACCTCATTTTCAGGAGGCCAAGGAGTTTTATACACAGAACTCCTGACTCGTGTACCAACGTATGTTATAGATGGAGACTGCAAAAAACCAAGAGGAAGACTAGAGGTCCCCTCATCACTTGACTTTTGGAGTTGATCTGAGCAGTAGAAAGAAATCGATTTATCTTATTCATCTTATTCATGCAAACATTTTAGGAATGAAGCCACTAGCAAAATGCAAAAAAATCTCTGGAAATGTATATAACATTTATGTGTAACTGTCAGGGGTTCAGGAGCAGAGTCACAGGAGAGGGAGGAAACGGAGAGCGAGGGGGAGGAGTCTGAAGGAAATGTCAGCGACGACAGTAGTCCGAGGTCTCTGAGTCTCTCCAGTGACTCGGAGGATTCACAGAAAGGGGCCCCCATGGTCAGGGCAAGGGGAGTGCCCAGGGGGACACCTCGGGAAGAAGGGGCCAGAGGAGACTCAGAGAGTAGCAGTTGGAAATCAGGGCCCGCGTCCCCCCCAGAGGGCAGTAGGGGGGAGGAGTCCCAGGCATCGGGATCAGGTGGAGCGCTGCCAGCGGGAGAACATGAGGCAGGATTGACCACACCTCCGTCGGGGAGTGAGGAAACGGTCATCAGGAAAGTTAAACGCGCGCGCGCGCCAAGTTCAAATGTACAGGAGGGAGGCACAGTGGGCAGCCCGGGAAGAGAGCCAGGTCCTAAAGCCCGCAGAAGAGAGCGGGAGGAGTCAGGGGGGTCGTCATCGTCAGCCTCAGAGGAATCCAGGGAGACAGGGGCCCCGGAGGGCAACAGGACCCAGAGGAGAAAGAAGAGGTGGAGTAAAGCTAGAGTCTTAAACTGGTGTACAGGGGGCGGGGACTCAGAGGGAGCTTCGCCGGTCTAAAGTTTAGACGTAGGGATGGAGCGCTGTGGCGTGGAAATGGAAACTGTACTTCAATAAAGACTTTTGTACATAAATACCAGCCAGCGTTGGTCCTCTGTGAGCTGGGACCAGGAGCCAGCCCTGACAGTAAGCTCCCTCTCCGAAGAAGATTTTCCACCAAGAACCTCGCAACGTGAGTCGACGTAGCGAGGGGAGAGAAGTGGTGCTTTGCGAGCTCACAAGAATCAGACAAGATGACTACAGAACAGGAATGGACAGACCTGCGAAATGCTGTGGTTCAACTCAACGCAGAGGTGCGTGCCTCCAGAAAAAGGGAAGAAGAAATGGATACAGTCTGCAAGGATCTCCAAGCCAGGTTGGACATGCTTACTAGACAAGGGCAAACGGGAGCCAGACCAGAGGGCATAGGGCTGGGGAAAAGGGGGGGCAGCCTGGTATCGCATTTCGACGGGAGTTTACCACAGTACCCTAATTTCCGAGCAGACTTGCTCTTTGCGCTGAATCTGCTGGAAAAGGACTTTAGAGATGAAAAAGAAAAAGTGGGGTTTATCCTATCCCATTTGCATGGGGAAGCCAAAGCGTGGCTGAGAAATTTATGGAGAGATAATGATCCGGCGCTCCAAGACGCGGATGCGTTCATTAAAGCGATGGATGCATGTTTTTTATCAAAGATAGACGTCGATATTGCCAGAAGAGACATACATGGTCTCAAACAAGGCAAAGCCAGTGTAAGGCAGTATCATGCCCGCTTTTTTGCATTAGTCCACGCGCTGGGGTGGGAGAAGAATTCTGCTCCAGTCAGAGACCTTTTCTGGGAAGGATTGAATGCAAATGTGAAAGATGAGATTGCAAGAGGAGAGAGACCTAAGACCACTCAGCAAGTGGTTCAGAGGGCGCTGGAAATCGGCGTGCGTTTGGAAGAACGTCCATGGAACAGAGATGAAGGGCGTTGGGGACGCACACCAGCGAAAGCACCTCCCCTTTTTCCCAGAGATGCAGCGCGTGCGCAATCCACACCCCCCCAAGGAGGGGGGGAAGAACCGATGGAGCTAGGAGGTGCCAGGGCTCAGTCAGCTACCAGAGCCCTAACGCCGGGAGCAGTCAAAACGAAGCCTCCTAGAGGGAACAGGAAGTGCTACATCTGCGACAGTGCTCAACACATGGCGAAAGAGTGTCCCCAGAGGCTCCACAAGCACACTGCAGCCTCGGCAACAGTCAAAGAAGCAACTCGACTGGGAACACAGCAACAGTTAAACAACAGAGTCTGGCTGGAGGAAGAGGCACTGGGGTCCAGTCAGACAAGTCCATGAAGCAATCCCCAGCACTTTTGCAGCCCACAGACCCCCTCCCACCCAAACCAGTGGTGCAGCTTACAGCGTCTCTCCAACTGCCCAGCGGCAGCACTCTGGAAGTGCCGATCACTATTGACTCCGGCAGCAACGCCGACTTTATAGGACTGGATTTTATTCAGCAGCACAATATACCACTGCTACCAGCCACGCTGCCCCTGAAGGTTGTCACGGTGGATGGCAGAGACTTGTTAGGGGGGCAGGTGGTGCAACAAACGCAGCCAATGGTGATGCGGATTGGAAATCACCAAGAGGTCATCAGTTTCAACGTCACCAAACTGTCGGACACGCCGGTGGTCTTGGGCATGAGTTGGCTGCACAGGCACAGTCCAGCATTGGCGTGGTACCAACGCCAACTGACCTTCGGTTCCTCCTATTGCGCGGAACATTGCATTCTTCCTAGCCCGGGAGAAGGAGGGGAAGACACGCAGCTACAATTAAGCACGCTGCAAGCAGTGCCACACAAGTACGCAGCGTTTTTGGAGGTTTTCTGCGAGAAGGAAGCAGACAAGCTGCCTCCCCACAGGCCCTATGACTGCCAGATTGACCTCCTGCCAGGGGCGACGCTGCCAGCCGGGAAACTGTATTCCATGTCTGAAGACGAGCTACAGGAGCTCAAGGAGTTCATAGACCTCAACTTAAAGCGCGGTTTCATCCGGGAGTCGAAAGCAGCGGGGGGCAGTCCTGTATTCTTTGTGAAGAAAAAGGACACGCCCCAAAAGAGGCTTGTAGTGGATTTCAGGCTCTTAAATTCAAAGACCAAGCCCACAGCCTTTCCAATGCCCAAAATAGATGACCTGCTTGCTACGGTGAGGAAAGGACGCGTTTTTACAAAGTTGGATCTGCGAGGGGCGTACAACCTGATTCGCATACGGGAGGGGGACGAGTGGAAGACTGCCATGTTCACGCCCCTGGGCACATATGAATACAGAGTTATGCCCTTCGGTTTACAAAATGGCGCCCACTGTTTTCAAGCCTTCATGCATCACGTCCTGGCGGGTCTCCTCTACAAGAAATGCGTCTGCTTCTTGGACGACATCCTGATATTCTCAGAATCTGAGGAGACCCACGAGGGGGACGTCAAGGAGGTTCTGCAGCGACTGCAGGAGCATCGGCTATACGCCAAGCTGGAGAAGTGCCAGTTCGACAGGAAGGAGGTGGATTTCCTGGGCTACAAGCTGTCGGACAAGGGGCTCGCCATGGACAGCGCCAAGGTTCGCGCAGTGTTGGATTGGAAGAGCCCGCGAAATCGGAAGGAGGTCCAGCGGTTTGTGGGGTTTGCCAACTTTTACCGCAAGTTCATCAAGGGGTTCGCGATGCAGACAGCGGCCATTACCGACACGCTCAGCTCCAAGAAGAAGAAGTTCATCTGGACGGAGCAAGCGGAGCAGTCCTTCCAGAACCTTAAGCGTCTCTTCTCGTCCGAGCAGCAACTACTGCATGTGAATCCCAGCAAACCGCTGAGAGTTGAGACGGACGCCTCAGACAGAGCCGTGGGCGCCGTACTGTTGCAGGAGGACCCGCATGGGGACTGGAGACCGTGTGCCTTCTACTCTAGGAAGCTCAGCAAGTCAGAGCAGAACTACACCATCTGGGACAGGGAGTTGCTGGCCATTCATGCAGCATTCAAGGCGTGGCGGCACTTCCTCATCGGGGCCAAACACACAGTGCAGGTTCGCACGGATCATAAGAACCTGGAGTACTGGCGCACGGCAAGGTTCCTGAACCAGCGGCACATCAGATGGGCGGAGTTCTTTGCGGATTTCGACTTCAGGATAGAATACATCCCAGGCGACAACAACATCATGGCAGATGCACTGTCCAGAAAGCCGCAATACCTCGAAGAAGCGGCGCCAGCAGCGGCCAAGCACATTTTCGCCCAGAAAGCGTGGGCGTGCGCTTCCGCAACCGTGGACCTGGAGGCGGTCCGTCGAGCACTGCAGGAGGACTCCTTCGCACTAGCCAAGATGGAGGACGTGCGCAAGGGCACGGCGAAAGACGACGAGTTCCAAATACGGGACGGATTGCTAATCCGCAGAGGAGCACTCTATGTACCGGGAGACGAACTCCGTGCGAAAGTACTGCAGCAGTTGCACGACGCGCCAACCGCCGGGCACTTCGGCAAGGAGAAGACGGCAGAACTCGTTGCCAGAGATTTCTGGTGGCCCAAGATGAGAGGGGAAGTCGCGGAGTACGTCTCGAGGTGCGACACCTGCCAAAGGGCCAAGTCAGTGCACAAACCTCCGGCAGGACTGCTCGAACCACTACAGACCCCGAGCGAACCGTGGGAGAGGGTGGCCCTGGACTTTGTCACGGATTTACCCAGCTCAAGGGGCAAAACGGCAGTGCTAGTGGTGGTGGACATGTTCACTAAAATGGCCCACTTCATTCCGTGCGCGAAGGTGGCCACGGCAGAACAGACCGCCAAACTGTTCATAGACCACGTCTTCAGGGTGCACGGACTGCCACGGTCTATCTTGTCCGACAGGGGGCGCCAGTTCATTTCGAGCTTCTGGCAGAAGCTGATGGGTTTCCTGAACGTCAAGATCAACCTAGCGTCGGCGAGACACCCGCAGACCAACGGGCAAGCGGAGCGCGTCAACGCCATCATGCAGCAGTACCTGAGATGCTATGCAAATCAACAGCCGACGACATGGGTGGACTACCTGCCGCTCGCTGAGTTCGCTTACAACAACACGAAGCACGTGTCCACAGGGGTGACGCCGTTCTTCGCCAACAACGGGAGGCATCCCAGAACCTTCCCGGGATTAGAGAGACTGGGGGAGGGGGAGCCACAGGCAGCGGAAGTCTTGGCGGCGGAATTGCAGGAAGTTCACGAGCAGCTTGGGAGGCAGTTAGAGCTTGCAAAGCACGCATACAAACTGCAAGCTGACAAGCACAGGAGGGTTGGGGAAGACATACAGGTGGGAGACTGGGTGTGGTTAGCGGCCCACGCAGTGCCGACCAGGTCCTTAGCTAAGAAGAAACTCGGACATAAACAGCTAGGACCTTACCTAGTTGAGGCACAGATCAATCCGGTGGCCTTCCGGTTGACACTTCCGGAGGGATCCAGAATGCACCCAGTATTCCATAGGTCGGTGCTCACGCCCTACAAAGCACCTCACCGATTTCAGGCGCAGAGCACAGCACCAGACCAGTATAGGGAGATCCCCCCAAGGAGGGAGTCGCCAAGAAGGGAACCCATCAACCAGGTCACAGAGATTTTGGACTCGAGATGGGGGGAAGAGGGAGTAGAATATTTTCTCGCAAGGGAAGGTACCCCGGCCAGCGCCAACAGTTGGGTGCCGGACTATGCCCTGGACGAGCCTCTCCTCAAAGAGGAGTTTCATGCCTTGTTCCCACACAGGCCCATGCCAGCCGAGTATTTCGACGACTGGCTTTTCACACCCACGCTTTCTACCAGCACGTTCCAGGGATTCACCTCGGACGAAGAACCAGCATTAGAAACACGTTCACCAGAGGGCTCGCCCTCGGGGTTTGCCTCAGACCGCTCATTTTGGTGGGACAATCGAGGAGCGGAGAGGTGGCTGAGGGGCCCTTGGCAGGCAACGGACCCAGAGGGGAACGAGGGTGAGAGGGACATGGACGTGATGGGGGAGGACGTTGGGTTCGAGCATGGCGGCACGGAGATGGAAGCAGAGGAGAACGAGGTCGGCGAAGACACGGAGGACGAGCCGGATTTATCTAACTGGATGCACGCCACGGGGGACGAACTGTATCCACCATTCACCCCCACAACGACGGAGCGCCCAGCACCCCCGCAGGAGGAAGGGGAGGGGGGAAGGGGGGGCTTCGAGGGGGGGATGGATGTCAGGGGTTCAGGAGCAGAGTCACAGGAGAGGGAGGAAACGGAGAGCGAGGGGGAGGAGTCTGAAGGAAATGTCAGCGACGACAGTAGTCCGAGGTCTCTGAGTCTCTCCAGTGACTCGGAGGATTCACAGAAAGGGGCCCCCATGGTCAGGGCAAGGGGAGTGCCCAGGGGGACACCTCGGGAAGAAGGGGCCAGAGGAGACTCAGAGAGTAGCAGTTGGAAATCAGGGCCCGCGTCCCCCCCAGAGGGCAGTAGGGGGGAGGAGTCCCAGGCATCGGGATCAGGTGGAGCGCTGCCAGCGGGAGAACATGAGGCAGGATTGACCACACCTCCGTCGGGGAGTGAGGAAACGGTCATCAGGAAAGTTAAACGCGCGCGCGCGCCAAGTTCAAATGTACAGGAGGGAGGCACAGTGGGCAGCCCGGGAAGAGAGCCAGGTCCTAAAGCCCGCAGAAGAGAGCGGGAGGAGTCAGGGGGGTCGTCATCGTCAGCCTCAGAGGAATCCAGGGAGACAGGGGCCCCGGAGGGCAACAGGACCCAGAGGAGAAAGAAGAGGTGGAGTAAAGCTAGAGTCTTAAACTGGTGTACAGGGGGCGGGGACTCAGAGGGAGCTTCGCCGGTCTAAAGTTTAGACGTAGGGATGGAGCGCTGCGGCGTGGAAATGGAAACTGTACTTCAATAAAGACTTTTGTACATAAATACCAGCCAGCGTTGGTCCTCTGTGAGCTGGGACCAGGAGCCAGCCCTGACAGTAACTTTTACAAACATACACATGCAGGGGATCATTTTTAAAGCATGTTGGTTGAATGCCAGTTATATATAACATCAGGCCTTTTATAAAGGTAAAACTGCTCTGGGCTCAGAAACTGTCTTCAGGGCAAGGGGGGGGGGGGAGGAAAAAATGAAGGAACCTTGCCAGGACTGTTTATCTGCAGGTGTAATTAGCTGCTATCATGCCGACTTCCTTGGCTCCCTTTAATTTGATTTGCATCTTCTTTTTGTTTCTGCCAGACCTTGAAGCATATAGAAAAATGTTTCATATTGAAGAATGTGGAACAGCAGCTTGCAGTTGATCTAGAACGGAGCTTGGCATAAGGAATGAAAAGTGTTGGCTCAGCTTTTGCTTTTTCGGATGTGCAGAACAAAATCCTGTGTGTCTTCTTTTTAAAAAAAAAAACAGAATCAGGTTGCCACAGTTAGTCTAATGTGACATTTTCCCTCCTGTTGTAGGACTCCTCCAGATTTACTGAGCATTCATTATGCATTTATTTTATGGCAGGGAGGGTCTACAACAGTCAGCATTTTCCTTGCACTGTGTTTATGTCTTGCTGCTAATCATTTATTCACCACACACCTTTCAGTGTATTTCCCCATCTCTTTACAAACCGCAAGAGATATGTATGGCGTCATTGTTTTTTCAAAAGGATTTGTTGTGCCAAGCTAACAGAGAGTTTTAAAAAAGGTGAAGGACCCCTGACAGTTGTCCAGTGGGGTTGCAGCGCTCATCTCGCTTTACTGGCTGAGGGAGCTGACAGTTTTTCTGGGTCATGTGGCCAGCATGACTAAGCTGCTTCTGGTGAAATCAGAGCAGTGCACAGAAACGCCGTTTGCCTTCCCGCCGGAGCGGTACATATTTATCTACTTGCACTTTGAAGTGCTTTCGAACTGCTAGGTGGGCAGGAGCTGGGACTGAGCAACAGGAGCTCACCCCATCACAGGGATTTGGACCACCGACCTTCCAATCAACAAGCCCTAGGCTCAGTGGTTTGGACCACAGCACCACCGTGTCCCATTTAAACAGAGAGTTTTAATCCTCTTTAATTGCACAAACCTACATTTCTGATATGTACCTGAATCTCTTCCACAAAATACTGATGTCTTGGTGGTGACTAGTGAAATGTTTGATTTGTAGAATCAGCTGTGTTCTGAAGGTCCACTGTTGAAACCTCACTTCAGTCTCACCTGGCCATGGGACCATCTCAAGGTTTTGTTATCCTTGCTGAAAAAGATTGGTCCCTTAGGAGAAGTGCTAAAATAAATACCGAATCCTATTTTGTTGTGTTTATAAAGATCATTACATATGCCAATTAAATCAAAGTACAATAATAAATAATATAATAAATTTTATTTATATCCCGCCCTCCCCAGCCGAAGCCGGGCTCAGGGCGGCTAACAACACTAAAATAGTGCAACATTATAAAAACATTATAAAAAATTAATTAAAATCAAATTCAAAATTGATGGCAACCATAAACTAAAGTTTTGTAAAGATTGCCAAAGGAGGGAGTCAGGCTGCACCCTGACCAAAGGCCTGGTGGAACAGCTCTGTCTTGCAGGCCCTGCGGAAAGATGTCAAGTCCTGCAGGGCCCTTGTCTCTTGTGACAGAGCGTTCCACCAGGTTGGAGCCGCAGCCGAAAAAGCCCTGGCTCTAGTTGAAGCCAGCCTAACCTCTCTGTGGCCTGGGACCTTCAAGATGTTTTTATTTGAAGACCGTAAGTTCCTCTGTGGGGCATACCAGGAGAGGCAGTCCCGTAGGTACGAGGGTCCTAGGCCGTATAGGGCTTTGAAGGTTAAAACCAGCACCTTAAACCTGATCCTGTACTCCACCGGGAGCCAGTGCAGCTGGTATAGCACCGGATGAATGTGATCTCGCAGCGAAGACCCCGTAAGGAGTCTCGCTGCAGCATTCTGCACCCGCTGGAGTTTCTGGGTCAGTCTCAAGGGCAGCCCCACGTAGAGCGAGTTACAGTAATCCAGTCTGGAGGTGACCGTCGCATGGATCACAGTGGCTAGGTCAGGGCGAGAGAGGTAAGGAGCCAACTGCTTAGCTTGGCGGAGATGAAAAAATGCCGCCTTTGTTATAGCTGCAATCTGCGCCTCCATGGAGAGGGAGGTATCGAAGATTACACCCAAACTCTTATCGGACGGTGCTGGCACTAATTGCACCCCCGCAAGAGATGGGAGTTGCCCCCTCAATCCCATATCATCCCGTCCCAGCCAGAGGACCCCTGTCTTCGAAGGATTTAACTTCAGCCGGCTCCCACGTAACCATCCAGCCACAGCTTCCAAGCATCTGATCAGTGTGTCTGGGGCCAAGTCAGGATGGCCATCCATCAACAGATAGAGTTGGGTGTCATCAGCATACTGATGGCAGCCCAGCCCAAAACTCCGGATAAGCTGGGCAAGGGGGCGCATAAAGATGTTAAAAAGCATTGGGGAGAGTATCGCACCCTGAGGCACTCCACATACCAAGGAGTGGCGGGATGACAATTCCCCCCCAAGCGCCACCCTCTGTCCCCGACCAGAGAGAAACGAGCGCAGCCATTGAAGGACTGTGCCCTGGATCCCCACGTCGGCAAGGCGTGTATTAATGTGCCTTGACCATATCACTGATATCACCTATGAATTCCAGCTTCCTTTTTTATTTAACTAGAGAGAGGAAACACAACCTTGTGCTTCTGGTTGGTTCAGAGGCACTATAATGTGTCTCTCATTGCTGACTGGAAGCTTGCCATCTTTGAAGTTACCTTGTAATCCAATCAAGTTTATTGTTATATTATTTTAGTTTTTTAAGGAGAATGTCTGATGTGCCACAGCATGACTGTACTGGATTAGCCCTTCTGCCTGCTTATGTTGTTGTTGTTTAGTCATTTAGTCGTGTCCGACTCTTCATGACCCCATGGACCAGAGCACGCCAGGCACTTCTGTCTTCCACTGCCTCCCGCACTTTGGTCAAACTCATGTTGGCCGCTTCTATAACACTGTCCAACCATCTCGTCCTCTGTCAACCTCTTCTCCTTGTGCCCTCCATCTTTCCCAACATCAGGGTCTTTTCCAGGAAGTCTTCTCTTCTCATGAGGTGGCCAAAGTATTGGAGCCTCAGCTTCACGATCTGTCCTTCCAGTGAGCACTCAGGGCTGATTTCCTTAAGAATGGATAGGTTTGATCTTCTTGCAGTCCATGGGACTCTCAAGAGTCTCCTCCAGCACCATAATTCAAAAGCATCAATTCTTCGGCGATCAGCCTTCTTTATGGTCCAGCTCTTACTTCCATACATCACTACTGGGAAAACCGTGGCCTTACCTATACGGACCTTTGTTGGCAAGGTGATGTTTCTGCTTTTTAAGATGCTGTCTAGGTTTGTCATTGCTTTTCTCCCAAGAAGCAGTGGTCTTTTAATTTCGTGTCTGCTTATAATAAACCCTAAAGAGAGGATTATAAAGAATAAAGGCCAGCAGGTCCATTCTGCAATATCTGATTAGTCCCCTCCAGTCTGAGGTGGTTTCTATCTCCCCTTTCCCCCCCCCCCCCGATGTTTTCTGCATCATCTCCCATCATCCCTGGCCAGGTTGGCTGAGGCTGATGGAAGTTGGAGGTCAACAACTTCAGGATGGTCACAGTTTCCCCACTCCTGTTCTGCATAAATGCTTGGTTTTGGTTATGATTATCTTCTTCTTGTCCAGCATTTGAAAGGGTATAAACATGGACTGTTGCATTTCATGATGATTGAAAGTTTTCTGGCTAGAAACAGAAATAATGAAGAAAGATCTCTAAATTAGAGAACAACAAGGGCAAGATTCAAAGTCTTAGCCAGCCCCTACCCCAGGGTATCCAGTGTGATTGTTGGCATCCATTTGTCTCAGGAGACAATGGAGGAACGCACCTTCGGGGGTGAAGTCAAACCATTGGAGAGTTACAACGCCTACTGTTTAAGTGTTTACTCTGCTAACTATACATTGGAATCTGCTCTGGATCAATATTGAGTAGAATTCCATGACAGGAGGGCACTATGTTCTCAGCTGCCTCGGCCCTATACAGCATTGAGTAAGGGGGTGGGGGAGGGGGGGGGAGAGAGAGAAGTACAACATCAGAAAAAGAAAGAAAGCAGTTCTGTTTCCACTACAATATGCAGAGGGATAAGATTATCCTGATTTCCAGCCAGGAAAGGCTTAAATTCAAAATGCATATTATCAAGTCATCAGGGTAAACCCAGCATGTACAACTGTGGCTGAGAAAGAATTATGCAAGGTTTCCACAAGAATCTACTTGCTGACAAGAATTGCTCTGCACTTCAATTTGTTTTTGCAAAAGCTCCATTATGACAAGATCCTTCAGACATGCATATTTTTGCAAGTGTGTCCATGTCTGCTCTTAATCTTCACTGTTGATACTTAGTACAACAGCATCATTGTGTAAGAACTGAAATATCCATCTAAGCAGGTCCCACCTAAGCAGGGAGTAAGGCCAACTGAAGGAAATGGACTTACTTCTGACTCAGAGTAAACATATTTAGGTTCAAGCTGATAGTCGGGGGGGGGGGGGAGAGAGAGAGAGAGAGAAGCTGATAGTTGGGCTAGAGAAAAGAGAGATAGGAAGATATGCAGATAGATATTAAGCCCCTAAAACACTGACCCTGGAGCAGAGTAAATTTCCATGCTATCTTTTGGATGGATTAGTAGATAATAACAAAAAATGGACTTCTGACATCTGTGGTGTTCATCTTTTACATTTCCTGTGAGAGTAAAATAGCTAAGGGAAAGGTGTGGTCATTTGCTTGGAAAGAGGAGGAAATATTTGCAGAGACATTCTCCTAGGGATGATGAAGATGAATTAATACCTGCTATGGGAGCAACAGGACAGAATTTCATCTGACGAGTGGGTTGACTACTCAGTTTTCAAGCTGTGTGTATCATTTGAGATTACAAATAGGCCATATTCCATGGTTCATGAATCATTTTTATTAATTCATTCTTTTAGGGATTTATAACTTATTCTTCGATAGCATTCCCAAGACAGCTTAACAAAAATTCAAAGCACAATAAAACAAATTTAAAATACATTATATATATAGATCCAAAGGCTCTCTTGCAGTGGTCTGCACATACACTGGGCCCATATCCTGCCCTTTGTGTCCCCTAAAAGTGGCTGAGAAAGGTCAGGGAGTTTCTGGAGCAGCATTCAGTGCAGCACTAGGGCTGCAGCTGGAAGAGGAAAGTGTCTGTGTCCCGATATACATGCGGAAGGAGTGGGAGCAGGTGGCACTGTGGTCTAAACCAATGAGTCTCTTGGGCTTGATGATCAAAAGTTTGGCGGTTTGAATCCGCGCGATGGGGTGAACTCCTATTGATGTGTCCCAGCTCCTGCCAACCTAGTCATTCGAAAGCACACCAGTGCAAGTAGATAAATAGACACCACTGCGATGGGAAAGTAAACGGCATTTCCATGTGCTCTGGTACTTGTTATGGTGTCACGTTGAGCCAGAAGCGGTTTAGTCATGCTGGCCACATGACCCAGAAAGCTGTCTGCGGACAAACACCAGCTCCCTGGGCCTGAAGAGAGATGAACACCGCAACCCCATAGTCAAGTTTGACTTTACTTAACCGTCCACGGGTCCATTACTTACTTCCACGTGCAGAAGTGCTTTGTGTTATTTGCACAAAGCTCTTTGGATCCCAGCAGTGACCCTCTTCAGATGTTACTTGTGCAAAGGGGGGAAGCATGGGCAAAAGTGACAGCAGGGTGATGAGCTTATCCCTGCTCCACAAAACCATGCAGCTAGTTTTGCACCTGCTGTTGCCATGTTAGGGCATATCCTTTGAAGCAAGGACCCAGCATTACATGGGAAGAATTCCCATGTAGTTTAGAACCTTGGCTGCCCAGGGTTCTATATGGCACATGGAGCCGTCACACATGGAGCCGTTCTACCCACATTCAGAATTTATGTGTGATTTATGCAGAGAGAACCACATGATATTGGGGCTGTGGCTAAATGCGCACCCCCACTGCCCCTTTCACCATACTCGTCCTCTTCCCTTAACACCTGAAAAGGGCTTACATTTTTTTTAAAAAAGGGGGAGAGGAAAATCGCACCCCCTTTTTTTTTTTTTTTTTTTTGCACCAACAAGTTGTTTGAACATTTTGCAAGCTCCCAAAGGATTAGGTTCCTCCTCAGGCATAAATGTTCAAAGGAAACATTAAATAATTAGCTAAATGAATTAATATCTTATAATCTCACTTTAAACATTATCCCAGTGATGTGGGAAGTCATTTATCTATGGGCAAGTTCCTGTGTGGCTGGGAGGGGAGAACTTTTAAATGGCACACAGAGAACATGGGTCTTTCCCAGCAGTGTCTTTGTGAAAGACCCACTTGATCTGGGCCTGCCCATTGAGTTCAGTTATTTAACTGTTCTCCCAACCACTGAGAAGCTGCTGATGGATGTGGCTCCCGCTCAGATGGGTGAATTCTTTTAATGTAATTATAAAAAGTGTGCCATAATCTCCAGATGACAGCACACGTCAGACAGTAAGCAAAACAACCAAGTCAATAGCGCAGATGATGTTCAAATTAACATGTAATGGTACTTTACAAAAAGCTGTTGATAGACTTTATTTCCTTCAGACTCTTCCCTCCTGCCTTCTAAGCACCTTTATGCAAAAATGGTTTACAATTCCTCTGTCTGTCAGTAATCAGGGCTTCTCATCTGCAAAGTAAAATGCCTTCATCTTTAATCTGATTGAGATGATGCCACAACTGAGGTGAGGAAATCCAAAGTCATTAACCTAAGGCACTCAACATGCTTCACCTTCTGTTTAATTTGTGTTTTGTTTTGCCACATATCCTGGGGGCAAAAAGGATGAAATCAAGGACATTTCTGGGGAAATGGGCACTACAGAATCATAGAGTTGGAAGGTATCTCAAGGGTTATCTATTCCAACCCTATGCAATGCAGGAATCTCAACTAAATCATACATGACATGTGGCCATCCAACCTCTGCTTAAAAACCGCCAAGGAAGGAAAGTCCACCACCTCCCAAGGGAGTCCGTTCCAGTGTCCAACAGTTCTTACCATCAGAAAGTTCTTCCTGATGTTTAGTCAGAATCTCCTTGCTTCTGACTTTTCTCCAGAGCAGGAGAAAACAAGTTTGCTCCATCTTCCAGGTGACAGCTCTTTAGACATTTGAAGATGGCCACCATATCTCCTCCAAGACTTCTCTTCTCCTCAACTCCCTCAACCATTCCTCATATTTCAATGTCTAAAAGCACTGATTAATCTAAACCAGCCTTTCTCAACCTGTGGGTTCCCAGATGTTGTTGGACTACAACTCCCATCACCCCTAGCTAGCAAGACCAGAGCTCAAGGATGATGGGAGCTGTAATCCAACAACATCTGTGGACCCACAGGTTGAGAATCGCTGAAACATTGCAAGCCACTCAAATCGCTTTGCAACCATTGTAATGGAGTCTGCGTGGGGCAGCCATTGGAAATGGTCCAGAAATTTCCATTAGCTCAGAATTTCTCCACTCAACTGTGTTTTAGCAGGGTGGCTGGAGCATATTCCTCCAGTCCTATTTCAACTTTACTGGTCAGCCATTCATTTCCAGGATCAATCCAAGGTACTGGTTTTTACCTTTAAAGGCCTAACCAGTTTGGTGCTTTAATGGGGACCCTTTGTCTATATACTTCCTCTTATTTGTTCTGGTCCAATAGCATCCAAGTCCTGCTCTGGACTCTCCTGCCAACTGATGTAGTGGGTAAGAGGCAGTAATAATGCAACAATAATACATTAAATAACAAGCCATTTGATGCCCTTTCACAAAGCCCCAGGTCAACTGACTGAGGCGGCCACCTCACTCTACCTAATACTAGGGCCAGCTCTGTGCCAGAGACCATGAGAGGAGAAAGCAGGTACATTCTCACATTGTGCCAGAACTTGCTGAAATCAAGAGTGTGCCTCACCGCAAAGAGAGTGTCGTTCTCTCTGGCCTCTGAGTTGCACAGCAAATGTCTGTCTTTACAAAGCACTAGTGCAGACCATGTTTATATCAATTATGCTTCTGCTGTTTGGGGAGTGTGGAGTGGGCAGTAAAGGTGTTAGATTATTTATTTCATCTGCAACTTTCCTGGGAATGAGCCCCATTGGACCCTGAGAGGTTTACTTATGAGTGTATGTGTGCAGGCTTAAGAACATAAGGAGAGCCTGCTGGATCTGGTTAATGGTCAATCTAGTCTAGCCACCTGCTCTCGCGGTGGTCAACCAGATTCCTGTGGGAAACCTGAAAGCAGGGCTTGCACCCAACAATACTCTTCCCACTTGTGATTCCCAGCATTGAGAGCCAGCGTGGTGTAGTGGTTAAGAGCGGTAGACTCGTAATCTGGGGAACCGGGTTCGATTCCCCTCTCCTCCACATGCAGCTGCTGGGTGACCTTGGGCTAGTCACACTTCTCTGAAGTCTCTCAGTCTCACTCACCTCACAGAGTGTTTGTTGTGGGGGAGGAAGGGAAAGGAGAATGTTAGCTGCTTTGAGACTCCTTCGGATAGTGATAAAGCGGGATATCAAATCCAAACTCTTCTTCTTCATCCTGCTTCTGACTGTCATGGGCCACAATTCAGCATCACCTGCTGAACAGCAGCCTGAAGGGGGAGTGACTCCACCTGCAGCTCATCAACCTTTAAGGACACAGTGGAGAAGGCACTGATGAGAACCAGCTGGCTTCAGTCTTCTTAAACAGAGCTCTCAGCAGCAGTCAGATGCTGGAAACAATGTCTGTAGTTCCTGGCCCTACCTTGCTGCTTCCCGCTCTCCATCTTTTGGCTCTGTGATCATCTAGAGTCCCTAACCTCTGGACTGTCTGACTTCATATGGGGATTCTGCTCTCAGGCAAGAGTTCCTTGGAGACTCCTAGCCCCTGCTCGCTTGGCAACAGGACTCGGATGGGGCTACAACACCATCT
Organism: Podarcis tiliguerta; assembly: GCF_965153285.1. Taxonomy (NCBI): domain Eukaryota; kingdom Metazoa; phylum Chordata; class Lepidosauria; order Squamata; family Lacertidae; genus Podarcis; species Podarcis tiliguerta. Next base: position 48,446,908 of record NC_139536.1, read on the forward strand.
CTGTGGTTTAGTTATTCTTTTGACCCAGCAGAGGTGGCAATGTTTTCAGTGCAGGATGGAAGCAAAGTCAATTCCTAGGGAAAAGTACATTATTAAAGTCAGATGGAACACGTTTCCGAGCACAATTCAAAGCGTTGGTGATGACCTTTAAAGCCCTAAACGGCCTCGGTCCAGTATATCTGAAGGAGCGTCTCCACCCCCATCGTTCTGCCCGGACACTGAGGTCCAGCTCCGAGGGCCTTCTGGCGGTTCCCTCACTGTGAGACGCCAAGTTACAGGGAACCAGGCAAAGGGCCTTCTCGGTAGTGGCGCCCACCCTGCAGAACGCCCTCCCATCAGATGTCAAAGCGATAAACAACTACCTGACATTCAGAAGACATCTGAAGGCAGCCCTGTTTAAGGAAGTTTTTAATATGTGATATTTTAGTGTATTTTTCATCTTTGTTGGAAGCCGCCCAGAGTGGCTGGGGAAACCCATCCAGATGGGCGGGGTACAAATAATAAATTATTATTATTATAGCAAATAAAAGCCTCTCTGCATATTTCAAGGACATTTGGAGCAGGTACTAGTGAACAACAAGCTGTGCGAAGCCATAGAGCACAGTGTGTTACTAATAGCTCTTCACTTGGTTAAATAATATTCAACATGTCTAACAATGCATAAATGCACCTCATTCTTACACTCTAATGGTGTTACGAGAGAGATTGAGATATTAAGGCGGGTCTAAATTGAGCAGTTAATATGCATAACATTTTGCCTCATGGAGAATGTGTACATCAATCCATGAAGAGGGAAGTGCACATTTCCTGGTCAATATAAATAATGTGCTTATCTCAACAGAATTTTGTACATTCTCTAGGCAATATGCACATTTTCCAGACAGTATGCAGTCTCCAATAAAGAAGTATTTTTCCCCCCCTATCTCCAGTTCGGAAGTGTGTAGCCTGCACATGGCCACATCCAAGCTGCTTCAGGTCCATAGTTTAATCTTACATGGCCCACAATATGTCCTCCCACTGATAAACCAAGCAGCAGGAATAAGGGCTGGAGAGCCAGGAAAACATTTTCTGCAGCCCACACACCCTGAGTCACCTGAGCAGCACAAGGGGAATCGCCGGGAGAGGAAAGTTTTAAGGTTCAAATCTTCATTTGGCCAGTCACTGCCTCTCAGCCTATCCTACCTCATAGGGTTCTTGTGGGAATTAAATGAGGGGAACCATGTGTGCCACATTGAGCTCCTTAAATGAAAAAGTGGGATGTAATAAATAAAAAACCTTACATTTTCATTCTCCACACCCTTGCAATATATTCACCAAACTCTGTGGCCAGGTTTCCCTCCCACATTAACCACTCGGCTTACATTTCCCTTCATATATATATTTGTTTCTCAGCTTGAAAGCCTCTGTTGGTAATAGACACACTGTGCTGCACTGGCGACCATGGTTTTTATTGATTCACTGGTTCAATAAGAGCAGAAAATCCATGCTAAGTAGCACATGAATATCTTTCTGCATTAAGATAGCAATAGCTCAAACACTCTCTAATGAACGTTTTCAGATCTTTAGGAGGAGTGCCAAAAACAACCCCTTCTGACCTCTCAGCCGCCCACATCTCATCAAGCCAAGCAATATAATGTGCCATGATATTGATCACAAAATGTAAATGAAAAAAGGAGATGCCACTAAGCAAACAAGCATACTTTCAAACATAAGTAATAAGAAAATCAACATTTAAATCTACAAGGGCAACATTTATTTAAAAGCTCAGTTCTTTAGCTGCCTAAACCCACTGCCTTTCTATCTTCAGTAGGCAAAGGAAAATACTCAGATATATCTACACTTGCAATGGGCCGTATTATAAACAAATGTGCAATGCTTTGTTCCCCATGTGTGCATAGCACTGTTGTCTGCTGTTTGCACACTTGCTGTTTTTCTACTGGGAATTGGGGGGGGGGGCATTCCACATTTATCTGGCTCCTTCATTCTTCTTGGATTTTACCAGGTCTTTCCTTTCTGCATGTTCTATTCCCAAATCCACCAAATGGATTTAATGTGGTTCATACAGTATTTGCCTTTATATCACTGGATTACGTAGCACTTGATAACTTACGGGTTAAAATGTGAACTAGATGTATTGAAAAGTGCGTCATTTGAGGGCGTTCAAGGTGATATGCAAGTTTTCTTTCTGATGTTTGATCTGTGGTTGTTCAGCCATGAGTTATTATTTATTTGACTTAGGAATTGCTTCCCCTGAGGCATCCTGAAGCAATCATGAATATAATGCAATTACAACAGTTTAAACAATTGCATATAAATAACAGCAATTTTAAAAATATTATAGATATAAAAACAGATGAAGACAACAGCATGTACATGAAACCAATTAAAATCCAAGACAGATACCAGTTGGAATTGAGATATTCAAAGGCTTGTTGAAAGAGGAACATGCAAGTTTTTATTCTATCCAGCAGTCACTGAGGCTGTGTTCAGATTCCTGTTTACTGTGTCCTCACTGCACTTCCAGGGCTAGGTTTTTAATCCATGTTCACACACAACGTTATGCAAAATGTATGGGCTTCCAGGACTTTACTATAAAATACTGCTTTTTGAGGTGTACACACCCATTGGCCTCCACAAACCATTCATAATTCATCTTTAACCAAGGTGTAACACCTTTTAAAGACATCCTGGGTTGACAGAAACAAACACTCCCTTATTGATGGATAGGCAAGTAGGAACCAGCACTTCCATTATTATTTGTATTGATTTATTTTTGGATTGTTGAAATCCTGCCCTCCCTGCAGAAACTCAGGGCAGGTAACAGAACTATTGAAAACAATATAGTCAAACTATAAAACACTAATAAACAAACCCCAATAACACATTAGAGCAGTGCTTTTTTTCTGGGGGGACGCAGGGGTACGCATACCCCTAAACATTTTGTGAATCTTTGTACTTTCATCCATTTACTGTACAGTAGTACCTTGGGTTATAGACGCTTCAGGTCACAGACTCCGCTAACCCAGAAATAGTACCTCGGGTTAAGAACTTTGCTTCAAGATAAGAACAGAAATCGCGTGGCAGTGGGAGGCCCCACGGACCTCCAGAATGAATTAAATTCTTAACCCAAGGTACCACTGTATTTCTTTTTCCCGATTTGAACTATTCCATGGTGATTTTCTTGAGTCAAAATGAGAGTACCCCTAAACATTTTGGGGGGGGCTGCATTAGCATATAAAAGCAGAAATCAGGAGCTAGCAGACCTGGGTAGTGCATTCCTTAAACCATCTTGAGTAAATAGAAATGAATGCAGTTGACATTTGAAAGCTATTGGGATGGTTTAATAATAATAATACACTTTAAACAGGAAACATAATAGATCCAAGTTAAACCTGGGTTTTGTTAAATGCTTCTATTTAATGTTGTTATACAACCAAAAACCAGTAAAATCTTTCAACTCCTCCTTTACTATGATATTTTTTAAAAAACCACCAGGACTTGTTTTGAAGTAATGTTTCTGATTACTGCTACTGCTTCTCAGATGCATGTTTACATTGCAGTGGTGGAGGGGAAAGGTTAAAAGGAATACTGTCAGGCTAACTAAATCACAGCTGCATTGGAAACCTCTCCCATATGTTTGTTCTGCAAGAAAATGATCAAACTGTAGCCCTGTGAAAAATAAACTGAAAATGTCAGTAAAGCAGATGGGCATCCTTCTAATCCCCACCAGTCAAGGGGAGGATTTTGCTCATGTTTTTAGAAGAGTCTTCTGTCCAAATACTCTTATCGAGTAAAATATGTTTTCCTAACAGAAGCTAGAGCTGTGTCAACTATTTGCGGATTTCCTCATTTCTTGTCCATGATTATACCATATAAGCTTTACTCAAAACGTCCCCTTTGCAGCTTCAGGGGACATTCAGAATGAGAGTGCATGTTATTCCCTTATCTCTAGCCAGGAGGAAGTATGCGAGGCCCCAGACTTTCAAAGGAAGGGCTTCAAAATGCTTTCATTGCATCACAATGTTTTCCTACAAAGTGATTTGCATGCAAGAGGTACATCTCTTTTGCCCATAGTCAGGCATTTCCCCTTGTGGCAGAACATTTGCTTCAGTGATCTATTTGTATATTACTGAAGCCGCAACATTCAGTCATCGGGAGAAACATGACCGACCAGCCTCCAAGCTGCAGTTTGTGGCAGTTGATCTTTGGCAGGTGGTCAAGATCTGCTTATCAGACTGAATGACCCAGGGCTCTTTCAGAGTGTGATAAGGCAGAAGAGAAAGTGTTATCAGGGCAGCTAATTCAGCATCCTCAGGAGTGGGAAACCACCTAGGCAAATTTCCAAGGGTCACATGTCAGTTGTGGTTGGAGCAACAGAGGCAATTGTGTCAGGAGCTCAGCCTACACTTGAGTAGGACCCTGGTAGAGACACATGCCCGACTGGCATGTTCCCTCCCTCCTGGTCCATCGTTCAGGAGCTTCAAAAACTTTCTTCAGCCTGAACATCACAGTGACCAATGCCAACAGACACCGGCATACTTAAGGATCCACAGAGTTTGTGCATCTTGCATGACAGACCTCAGCAACTCAGAATTTTGGCTAATCTACTTTATTTACATATAAACACACATGGAGCACTGGAACATGGCTCCCTCTCTCCAGCATCAGACAGCAAAGAGAAAAAGAACAAAGGACAATAGTCCCACTTCACAGAACACAGTAACACAAACATCCTGTCTCCATCACATCCCACTCTGTGGAGTCAAAACATATACCGTCATGTGACAGACAACAATCCCATGACTGCAATCACAGAGCAGAAATTGCTATTTCATACATTTCTTTTTCTCTTTTTCTTTTGTATAACTTTTTTTTCAAGTTTTTCAAGACTCAAAAGAATTAAAAATTAATTAAGGGCCACAATGTCTCAATACAGGTTGTCCGCACTGAGCATTCTGTACATTGACAGTGACAAACTTAGACAATCAAATTTCGATGAAGTTTTCTGATGTCCTTTAGAGGAGAAATTGCAGGATTTTAAATACCCGTCATCATCCTTGGCTTCACTCAGTTTTCTTTATAACACTCTTCCATTATCTTCTGGGGGACTGGGAGGGGCCTCACAAGTGGAGTAGCCTAGGGCCTCTCTTCATCTAAATCTGGCCCTGCATAAATCCCTGCATATTTTAAATAATCTAAACCATTCAATATTCCATTATTACACCCATCAAAACTTATTTACACTCTTGAATTTATCTTAATGCTGCCAACATTTTCAAATATACACAATTGTCCTCCATATTTTCAACAAGCATTTTCCAATCTTCTCTAAACGTGCGTTCTTCTTGTTCTCTTATTCTAAATGTTAGGTCTGCAAGCTGCACATATTCCATCAGTTTTAGTTGCCGTTCTTCTTTAGTTGGGACTCAGCTTGTTTTCCATTTTGGGGCTAACGAAACACGAGCCACAGTAGTGGCATACATAACCACATTTTAACCAATTTCTATGCACACCCACATATCCCCCCGTGTGTTCCATCCATGCAAGCAAGAAATATTAATCAGAGTTTGAGGACAAATCCTAGCCAGGCAGAAATACCTGGGAGTGGTAAGCAGGACCGCCAAGAGGTGTGGCTTATGGAGAGAGGGTGTGGCCTGTGGAGAGGGGTGTGGCTTGTGAAAAGTTCCAAGGGCCAGAAAGAGGCTTGAAGAGCATTTGCCCCCCTCAAGGGGGCTAAGGCTCTCCATCCATGGTGTAAGCAAGTGGCTTAAGGGCAGACAGCAGCACCTATAATGGTCATAGCTGATGACACCTGTGGCCCATAACAGATGCTGCTGTCTACCCAACATCACAGCACTGAAATAACAGCCCCGGCATCTCCACCACTGCCAGAATGGGCATTGGGTTCCATTCAGAGGCAGAAGTGGAAGCTGGAAACTCACCAGTCAACCATAGCATGCGCCACCACTAACATGAGACATGCGCACATAGCTAGCATGTCTGCTGCTATTGTGCTGTGTGCAGCACCAGGATTGCAAACCTCTTTCTGAATAGAGGCTATTCAGAAAGCAGCACTTTTATTCTTGGGAACAGGATGCTATTCTGACATCTCAGGACGAACGAGAAGGATTTTCAAGCTATTTCCATTGCACAATGCAGGCACAAAGCCATGGAACCGAAATTGCAATTGAGTGCTCAAAAGAAATGATGTCTATCCAGTATTTATTCAAATTGGCAATTTTTTCATAAGCTGCTTAAGTCTGCAAGCTCTGTTGTGAACCCAGCAGTATTCAAGCATTTGCAGAAGCTGGAACACATGCATGAACGTACAGATCAGCTTGACAACAACTTGAAACTTGCTTTTTCATTTCGTCCTATGCTTGTTTCAAGGTCATTTTTATTTTTGCACCGGACACAGTACATTTAACAGTGGTGTGTAGATGGATGCTTGTCATCTTTGCATCAGTGACTTTTTCTAATAGCCCATTCCTTTATATTTATTACCTAAAGAAGCACCATCTACATTTTTCTCCTTGGAATTCCTTTCTACAGCTTAAAATCATCCCAGTTGACCTAATAACTATATAAAGCCCTGTATTTGAAAACTCACAGGCTGATAAAACTACAGTGGTATCTCGGGTTACATATGCTTCAGGTTACATACGCTTCAGGTTACAGACTCCACTAACCCAGAAATAGTACCTCGGGTTAAGAACTTTGCTTCAGGATGAGAACAGAAATCGTACTCCAGCAGCACAGCAGCAGGAGGAGGCCCCATTAGCTAAAGTGGTGCTTCAGGTTAAGAACAGTTTCAGGTTAAGAATGGACTTCCAGAACAAATTAAGTACTTAACCCGAGGTACCACTGTATAGATCTGATAAACACCATCACATCCAGTCCCTTACTGGAGAATATTCTATACCCAAACAGTCAAAGGAACAGATATGCAAGAAAATTAGATGCAATATATAATTATGTTTACAGTATATGGCAAAGAAAATGTAGCAAAACCTGCCCAGAAGCCTCTGGCATATCCCTGTGGAAGGAAACTTATCATCCAACACCAATTTTGGCAACCAATAGATCATGAGCCTGTTTTACTAACTAAAGTAAACACTATGGAAGTATACTACATGCCTGCTTGGGGTTGGAGACAATGGTTAAGATACACTGCAGGGCAGAGATGATGGACGTGTGTACAGTAATGTAGACAGGTCTATGAGATGTATTAACATAATGTACAGTATTTTTGCTGTTGCTATACACAAACCTTAGAGCTTATTATACATCTGTTTCCTCAAGTCTTGCTCCCTTTCCAAACAGCATCTGTGCTGGTTGTTGCTCACATCTCATTCATTACCGTAATTCATTCACCTGCTGCTGTTTCCAGGTCTGCTAACTGAAATAGTATTTGACACCTTTGTTAGTGAGAGGTGTTTTGGCTGAGAAGCATGGAGAAAGGTCTTAGGTGGAAGTAGGGATTGGAAGAAGGGTTGCTGATGTCACAAAGAAACGAGTAACTCCCCAGATGAGTGGTTCCCAAATGGATCCACGGAACCCACCCGGTGGGGGGGGGGAGGTGTCTGTCTGTGGCACCATTCACATAACAAAAACTATTATAGGTATCAACATTTTCAAAAGTAGGGAGTCCATGGCTTGGCTTCTGAAAAACGAGGGTTCCACAGTACTTAACTAATTGGGAACCACTGTTCTACATGATGGGAGATTAGTACTATTCCCCTGTGCAATAGGGAAAAGGTTCATTTGGGGGATTCTTTCAAAGATGAAAATTTGAAGACTCTCCAAACTTTGTCCATTACATCCCTACTGGCACCTGGATTAGCAAAACAGAGAGTCATGGGAAGATCCACAGAGTCACATTTAAAACACGTTCAATGCACAATTAAGGCACATGATTTCCTGCAAAGAATCCTGGGAATTGTTTAAGGGTATTGATAATTGTTAGAAGACCCCTATCCCCACCATTCTCAGAGTGGTTAAACAATCAATCCCTCTTCTCAGAGGATTCTGGGAGTTGTAGTTCTGTGAGGGGAATAGAGGTCTCCTCACAACTCCCAGCAACCAAACTACAAATTACAATTCCCAGGGTTCTTTGGCAGAAGCCATGACAGTTTAAAGTGGTATGACACTGCTTTAAAGGTATAGTGTAGAAGAGGCCATATTACGTTTCTATTTAAATTACAGCAATCATTTCTCAGTATGCCATGAGCTCTGTGGAGATGTCCTGCATGGGGTGGCCAGATCAGGATCAAGGGTGGGAAAAGATTGAAAAGCTAGAGCAGGGGTCAGCAAACTTTTTCAGCAGGGGGCCGCTCCACTGTCCCTCAGACCTTGTGGGGGCCAGGACTATGTTTTTTTGGGGGGGGGGGACAAACGAATTCCTATGCCCCACAAATAACCCAGAGATGCACTTTAAATAAAAGCACATACTCTACTCATGTAAAAACACTAGGCAGGCCCCACAAAAAACCCAGAGGTGCATTTTAAATAAAAGCACACATTCTACTCATGTAAAAACACGCTGATTCCCAGACCGTCTACGAGTAGGATTTAGAAGGTGATTGGGCTGGATCCGGCCCCCGGGCCTTAGTTTGCCTATCCATGAGCTAGAGTCTCGTGATTCCAAGGGGGGTCCCAGCAGGTTGGAACAGACCTTATCCAGTCCCCAGGAGGTCTGGAAGTTGGCGGAGGAAACTATAGGCGCAGTCAGATATGGTGAGGGGCCAAGCATGTTTTCTGGGGAAGAAACCTATCCTCATGTGACTTCCTAACTTGTTTCTGTCACCAATTCTCAGCCTAACCTACCTCACATGGCTATTGTGAAGATATGGAAGAAGGCATAAAATAGGACTTAGTGTTTGTATCATTAGCATCTGGTTTTGGTTCCCAACTCCTAAGCACGGGGTAAGAGAGAAGGTTAATTTACATACATGTTTGATGTCTAGCCCTGTATTGTGATGAGGCTGCTTCTGCAGTTCACTCCAAAATTATATTCTTTAGCCCAGCTTGAGCAAAACCATAGTCTCGCTTGGACTTGATATTTTTCCCCTTGGATATAACTGCTGTTAAATAAAAAAGGAGTGTGACCCACTGATTCTACTGCTGTGCTTTATGTTAGTGTTTCATTTTAAGCTGCTCTCCAGATTCTCATCCCAGAAAATATTGGCTTATCTAAAAAGCTGCAACCATCAAATTGAAAACATATGAAGCTCATAGATCACTGGCTCTCCCTCCCTGCTTTCCCCCACTGCTTCCGTACTGCAGGCTTTTACTGTATTTTAAATGAAAACTCCCTGAGATTAAAGCTGCTGTGAAGCCTCCTGTAATCACTTTTTCTGCTGGATTTATTCAGCCTAGACATGTTCCTTTTGTGGAAAAGCAATAAACTTTCTCCCTCCCTCCCCCTCCCCTCCAGGAGATGGGGAAAGAAAAGGAGATTGGTTAAGGCTGCCAGATCAACATTTCAGAAGGAAGAGGCGCTGGAGTGCCCATCTTCTGATGAGCTGTGTAAGGTTGGCTGCAATGATTTCAGCATAGCTCTGGGGGTGCGTGAAACAAATCAGTGGCAGAAGCCTGTAAACTCTTTTATTAGGAAGAGTCCTTACTTAGAGACTGCAGTATCAAGGTTTCATTTGCTTGTGCAAAAGAGCAGTCCATCACCTTAGACCAGGGATGAGGAATCTGTGACCCTCCAGATGTTATTGAACTCGAACTCCTGTCAGTCCAAGCCTACATGGCCAATGGACCAGCAATATCTAGAGGAAGTGTGGAGAACCTTGGGTCCTCCAGATGTTGCTGAACTGCAATTCCCATCATCCCCGGCAATTGGCCATGCTTGCTTTGGCTGACAGAAGTTGTTGTTCAGCAACATCAAGGTTCCCCAGCTCTCATCTAGAGGGACATAGGAAAGACGGCTCTGGCTCAGTCTGGGCAAGGATGAGGAACCTATTGGGCTTACTGGCATGTTGCACCAAGGTGCTGGCCTCTCAGGGGCACCCCAGTGAGTGGGGGAGCTGTGTGGCTTTGCTGGTGGCCTCCCCTTTCCCTGCACACCCGCCAGCTGTGCCCCATCAACTATATGGCTGGCGGACGTGCAGCTTGCCTCCCTAGCCTTCGCGGGAGGAGAACGATCCCCGCAGAGGCTTACGATGGAAGCTGCCCCCACTAACTATATGGCTGGCGGGTGTGCAGTTTCCTTCCGAAGCCACTGGGAAAAGGGGGGGGGGGCGCCAGAGGGATCTTTGCACCACGGCACCAGATATGCTTAAGACGGCCCTGGACTGAGCTTTCCTATTACTGCAGCTTAAACATATACAGTGGTACCTCGGGTTACATACGCTTCAGGTTACAGACTCCGCTAACCCAGAAATAGTGCTTCAGGTTACGAACTTTGTTTCAGGATGGGAACAGAAATTGTGCTCCAGCGGCGCAGCAGCAGCAGGAGGCCCCATTAGCTAAAGTGGTGCTTCAGGTTAAGAACAGTTTCAGGTTAAGAATGGACCTCCGGAACGAATTAAGTACTTAACCTGAGGTACCACTGTATTTTTCAATTGAATCAATCCACACATTCCATTCCAAGTCTTCAGTTGATAAATCAAGTGATTTCTATTCATGTGCGAATCCTTCCTCAGCCTAAGACCCGCCTCATGTCAAATACTTCCTTTATCAAAGTTGTTTCAGTGTGGGAAAGTACTTGAATCATGCTTTGTCCATAAGGGAAAACAGAATCATACATTTATCACATATGGAAGAGATTTCATTGGTGTAGGAAATCAGTCTTGTGCAAGCTCATTAAGTGCTCAAGTTCCCATCTTGACATATGTGGCATTCAGAAGACCTTTTTATTTGGTTAAATTCTAATCCTTTGTTCAAAAGTTGACTTTCAATGATTTCACCAAAATCCAAAATGCCTTGTTTCTTGTTGTCTTTCTGCTGGGTGAGGATTTACACTGGGATTTACATCTGAGCCAGTTGTATGGTGACAACCTTACACATTTTTTAACTTTCAGAAATCCCGTTTTACAGCTACAGCTTCCCACCCACCCCTGTCTCTAATGAGACAGGTCTAGATGAGAGATTGAAAAATGCCACACTGTCTCACCCCTGCAAATTTCATCCTTGCTCAGTAATGTCTGTGTGTGAGAGGGAGGGATTAAGGCCACACTATTACTCAACTACCCTAATTTGTTTGTTTAAAAAAAAGTCTGCTCTTTAAAAGAGCACACCGTTTTAAAGGAGAGAGCTGTGCCATAATTCAAAAAGGGAAATTTCTTACACCCAGTGGCGTAGCGTGGGTTGTCAGCACCCGGGGCAAGGAAAGTAATTTGCGCCCCCTAACTCGTGGATTTGCGCCCCCTAACCCTAACCCCCAGATGTTGCGCCCGATGCGGCCGGCACCCCCTGCACCCCCCACGCTACGCCACTGACTGCTGCCCAGATGACAGCCCCCCTCTCGGCCTCACTGATGAAGGTGTTCCAGGTGCCATCCAACCATGTTGGGGACTCCACTCGGTATTTGTGTAGTGTTTACTCCTGAGCCTCTTCTTCTCTCATAGAATCACAGAGCTGGAAGGGACCCAAGGGTCATCTAGCCCAACCCCCTCAATGCAGGAATCTCAGCTAAAGCATTCATGACAGGTGGCCAACCGACCTGTTTAAAAACCTCCAAGGAAGGAAACTCCACCACTGGGAGATCTCTCCCAAGGCAGCAGATGTTTAGGATAAGAGTTTTCTTTCTCCTAGGTGGGCTGCCTTTCCAGGTGGACAAGCTCTTCTGCCCAACCAGAGGCTACTCAGGAGCAAACCACATGGAAGTTAGGGTCAATGTGGGGAGTCGGTGCCCCCTGGGACTGGTATGGCAGGAGGGAGACAAGCGGTAGGGGGGCGCCAGAGCCAAAGAGACTCCGCAGAACCAACTCAAACTAGTTTTGCCCTTCTCCGCTGAGTTCTCCGAGGGGGAAGGAAGACGCGGGCCGGCAGGCTGTAGCCGGCCGCCGGCGCCTGTCGAACCGGAGCCCCGATCGGTCCCGAGCATCGCGCCTCCTCCTGGACAGGCCCGCTCTCCTCCCGGCTTTGCTGCTCCACCTCCTCCTCCACCTCCTCCTCCCTGCTGCTGCTGCGCGGCTCTTTTCCCTCCCGCTTCCTCGAGGGGGGCCGGCCAAACGGAGACGACGATCCCTCACCCCAACCAAGCCTCGATTGCTTGTCCCTTCCCTCTGGACTTGCGCCCCCCCAAATGTTGCGCCCGGTGCGGCTCGCACCCCTGGCACCCCCCACGCTACGCCACTGCTTACACCCACAAAGTTGTTGAGCATTTTTAAAAGAAAATTGTTGACTTTGGGGGGGGGGACTTCCCCTAAAAATAGTGGTTTTAAGCTTTTGGAACTGTTTCCACTGCTTTTTCCATTGCGTTGCCATACACCTGGGTTTTCCCTGACATTTTGCCAATTTGGCAAAGGTGGAAAAGGTAAGGTAAAGAACCCCTGGACAGTAAAGTCCAATCAAAGGTGATTAGGGGGTTGTGGCGCTCATCTTGCTTTCAGACTGAGGGAGCCAGCATTTGTCCACAGATAGCTTTCCAGGTCATGTGGCCAGCATGACGAAACCACTTCTGGCACAACGGGACACCGTGATGGAAACCAGAGCACACAGAAACACGGTTTACCTTCCCGCCGCAGCAGTACCTTTTTATCTACTTGCACTGGCATGCTTTCGGACTGCTAGGTTGGCAGGAGCTGGGACAGGACAACGGGAGCTCACTCCGTCACGTGGATTCGAACTGCTGACCTTCCGATCGGCAAGCCCAAGAGGCTCAGTGGTTTAGACCACAGTGCCGCCTGCAATCACCCCCCTGGTGCCATTTTTACACTGGGAAACCAGGACACGTCAGGAATTTTCCTGACCTATGGCAAGCCTGAGCATGCCTACTCGGAAGGAAGCCCCCACGGAGTCCTGCAACGCATCCTTCCTAGCAGGTGTCATTGACTCAGGATCGCAGCCTGAATTCACCTGCCACGTGGTGGGGGCGGGGCGGGGGGGGGGAAAGTGCGTGTGTATGTCCATGCTTGGGGAAAGCGGCGATCCACACGCGGTCTAGACCCCGGGTTGAACCTTCCCAGCCTGGGGGGCGGGTCTTGCGGGAGGGAATGAATGAGCTCGAGCCACGATTGGCTGCTCCGTCGGCTCGGCTCGCTCGGCGTTGGCTCTGCGTCTGCCCCGCGCCGGGGAGGGCGCTGAACTGCAGCTCGGCCGCGCGCGCCCCCCTCGGCCGCCGCAGCGCCTGCTCGGCTGCATTCGCTTGGCTGGCGGCGGAGGGAGAGGTTAGCGCCTGCCTGGGCTCCGCCTCGCTCGCTCCGGCGTGGCCTGTGGCTCGGACGGCGTCGGAAGATGCTCCTAGGGAGGCCAGCGCAGCAGCAGCAGCGGCCGGGCGGCTGGGACCGCTGCCGGGTAGGCGAGAGGCTGCAAGCCGCCCTGGCCGGCCTCCAGGAGCTGCAGGTGCTGCGGGAGAAGCAGCGGGCGCTGGTGAGCGGGGCGCTGGCCGAGCAGCCGACCGCCGACGGCAGGCAGGCGCGCAGCAAGGAGCGGCGCCTCGAAGCCACCCTGAGCGCCTTGAAGGAGCAACTGGTAAGGGGTCTCCCGCCGGCGAGGGGGTCTGGCCGCTGCGCCACAACTGCGGCGGGGGGCCAGGGGAGAGCGGGGACCCCTTGTTGGATCCAGGCGCCGGGGATCCTCCAGGGGTCCCTCCTTTGCATGCAGAAGCGCCCCCCTCCTCCTCTTTCCAGGTAGGACCGGGACAGAATCCTGCCTGGAATTGCGGAGAGCTTCTGCCAGTCAGAGCAAGGCGTGCTAGGTTAGAATCCTAAAAGTTGGAAGGGACCTCGAGGATCATCTAATGCCGTGGTTCCCAACATGGGGCGATTTGATTTTTAAGGAGGGCAATTCGAGAATGAGTTATCAACAGTGAATGGCCTTTTAGGCATCCTCCACGTGAATCGGAGTTCACTTTTTGAATAATAAGAATTATATCTCGTGGGAGGGGGGCATTAGGATTTTAGAGATGCTTTGGGGCATTGCCAAAAAAAAAGGTTTGGATCCACTGATCTAGTCCAACCGCCTGCAATGCAGCTGGCTCATGCAGGGAATCGAACCCACGACCTTGGCATTATCAGCATCAGGCTCTAACTAACTAAACTATGAACCACATTAATTGGACCGGTGGTCATACTCGGGTTGGTACCTCTGGCCAGGCTACCAGTCTCAGATTTATTCTATTTAAATCCTGTGGTGAGTGAATTTATTCTCACTAAATGGTTCCATTGCAGTTATAGAGCCATCAACAAGTCTATTATTTGCTGGCTGCATGATGGCAGAATTATTTCATTCATGCTTAGGCAAACTGTGCTTTAGGGGCTTTTTAGGGACAGCCTACATTGGCAAAGTAAATCTGTCCTGGAGCAGAGCCTCATTATGATCTGCCTTCCCCCTGACTATACACACACCCTAGTTGCACAATTTTAGAGCTGATCCCCTAATTTGGGTTTTATCTATTTAATCTTTCGTTTCCACTAGAGAATCTATGGAGGATGGTGGTTTGAAGGGTGATGACTGAGAGTGCACAAGTTAATTGAAGAGATCCATAAAAAAAGATTCAAAGACCGTTGGGTACATCGTAAAATAGTAATGAATAGTTTGGTTTTTTAAAATGCAACATTCAGGGCTGTGTTGTTGCAAGGTCTGAGAAAGGGTATGTCTGTATGTATGCGTTTGATGTAAAGACTAACCATTCTATGAAACAGGGATGTATGATAAGGAATAATTACTTAATTAAGGAATCAAATCTCTTAAAATTATGGGCTCAACAACCCTGAACCAGTCCGTGTTATCTTCTGCCTTAAATCTAAGAGGTGTTTCAGATGCTGCACTTTCTCAGTTACATTTGTGACATTTGTATTGACACAGTCTCCATAGGCAATTGTCACATTTGACAAACTTTCTTGCTTTTTCGGATGTAACAGCTGAAGCTGCTCTAAATCCGTGTAATAATACATTTCCATTAGTGGCTACATGTTTTGACTAGGCTCTTATATACTCTTGTTGTCAGTGAGAAACTTCTTATGGGTAAGTGCACTTGGAGGCTGAATTGCCTTTGATCTGCTCCACCCATTACCTGACGTCTTATTATTTTGTTTTTTAAGCCTCAGCCTCTCAATCCATGGAAGTAAGTCCTATTGACTTATTTTATTGGAACTTGCTTCTGAGTAAACACATTTCAGATCATCCTGCACCGTCCTAAGAAACAATATTTTGCCATATCAGTTGCAAGGTCTCAATGAATAGATTCACTGAAATGTCATGGAATCTGTGAAGAATAAATTTCTGGTTTAGTGCACTAAATTTCTGGAGGGTGGGAATTTTCTTTTGATGTCATTCTTTAAACAAGGCTGAAATAATAAATGTGTGTGACCCTGTGTATATAAAATACCATTGACTTGGGGACCTTTGGTTTTGGGGTTTGGCTTGGGTTTGTTTTGTTTTTTTTTAAAAAAGGATATTCCTGAGTGTCTTAAGATTGGTATTTGAATAAATTCAAGAACTTGTTTTAACTGGAAATGTAGAGAGAAATTCACATCATACTGAAATAGCAGATCTGCAATGCCTGTGAATGGCAGCTTTCATCTTACCTTTGGAAGAAAAGAGGTGCAAAAACTTTGCCACTAGAAGTATCATTTGACAGGCTGATTGGATGCTGTTCATTTAATATATTTCAGTCCACTTGGAAATATTACAAAATAATAATAAGGCAGCCATGATTTGCAAAGAGCAGGAAGGGGATTAGTAGTGATCTGGACCAACTTCCTAGATTGTGGATGGAATAATATATGGGAACCTTTGTTCCTCCAGATGTTGCTAAACTACAGTTCTCATCATCCGAGGGCAGGCTTATTGGAGCTCAAGAAGTTGTAGTTTAGCAACATCTGGAAGGACGTAAGGTTCTCCACACCTGATCTAGGGCCCATCCTTCTATACCATTGGCTATGCTGGCTGGGAATGTTGGAGTTGGAGGCCAACAACATCCAGAGGACCACACATTCTGCATCCCAGGCACATGATGACCAACTTACTCAAAGGAAGAAGCAAAAACAACACAAAGCAATTGCTATTTACTTTTCCTTCAGTTTAAGCAATGCACATTTCAACTGTGCTGTCTAACGGGGAATAGTGCAGAGAGAGTGGATAAATACCATTTTTAATCTTTCAAAAGTTGGTTGGCAGTAGGCTCAGGAGAGACAAGCACAAATGAACTGCTTCACTCAATGTGTAATTACTTCATGGAATTGACTGTCACAAGATGTGGTGGTGGCCGTTGGCTTGGAGATGACTTTCAAAACCCATCACCTGTTCTGATTACAACTAGCACAAACAACCGGTGTTGTAATAACAAAGACCAGAACAGCTCAGGAAATTTCTTCAGCATGATGATTCAGTGAAATATAGTGGCCAGAGCAGACTTTGGCTGCCAGGTGCCCTCAGCTGTTTTGAAACATAGCTCCCATCCAAAATACCCTATGGATGCCTGATTGGTGGAGGCTGGGGCAGAGTGTTGAGTTTCGAAACCCAACTTTTCTCTCTGGTCTGCTTCACACATTATTTTGATACAGGTTTATGCCTAGGTATGGCAAAAGTGTACACCAAAAATTGTAAATGGTGGATATGGCCAAATCTGTTGCAAACTATGCATCACACAAGTACATTTGTTGAAGAGTTGTAATCGACTGCAGTCAAGTAAAAACCCAGTGGTAAATCTAGGCCTGTGCTTGCAGCCATTTGAGAATTTTGATCAAGTATCTTAGTTCTCAGCCTTATTCTGGGGCGAAAAAAGCCTTCGGAAGGAAAAGACAGAATAAAAATGTAACACAGATAAGTAAAACAATATGATGCACCTTATGAAGGGTTCGCCGCCCCCGCCTAAAAAAAGTTCCACGGTGAAAAAGCTCTGGCAGAAATCAAGTTTGCTTTGAGGCAAGCTTTCTGTCCAGACTCAAATGCAATAGTGAGTCAGACCAGAAGTATGAAAGCAAGCCCACCCATTTACAAGAGGACTTTCAAGTTTACTAGCTCATGTATGGTTCCTGGCTTTTTCCTTCAAGTCTACCCTGTCTGAAGTCACACCTGCATAACTGGCCTTCACATGCTGCAGACCTCCAAATCTGAATGGCTTATTCATTGGTGAAGAGGCTAATAGTCATTAACTGGCACTACCTATTAAATTGATTAAATTTATATCCAACCCTTCCTCCCATAGGAATGTAAAAGTACATTAGAGGCTTTCTGGCACACTAACTTCTTGCCACACTACAGTGTGCTGGGTTTCAAATATATCTCTCTGTACCATGGGTAGGCAACTTAAGGCCCGGGGGCTGGATCTGGCCCAATCGCATTCTAAATCCAGCCCGCAGACGGTCCTGGAATCAGCGTGTTTTTACATGAGTAGAATGTGTCCTTTTATTTAAAATGCATCTCTGGGTTATTTGTGGGGCATAGGAATTTGTTCATTATTATTTTTTTCAAAATATAGTCCGGCCCCCCACAAGGTCTGAGGGACAGTGGACCGGCCCCCTGCTGAAAAAGCTGACCCCTGCTATATTTCTGGAAGAAAAATTGTTGTCATGCTGCAGTTTGCACGGCTGCCAACAGGTGGCCACACCAACTACGGCCTGAGAACAGAACAGCAAGCTGCCCAGGCAAGCTGCTGAGGAAGGAACACTGTTTGAAAGAGGAGAGAAGGCATTTTTCTGAAGCCTCACTCCCCCTTCCATTAAATATCAGTGGAGAGGTGTTTAAAGGAGGCTGGCAAGTGCTTCAGAGAGTGGTTTGGCAAAGCTGCTCTCTAAAGTGCCTCCCCCATCGAGCATCACTGTTTAAAGGAGGGAGGGAGGAGCTTTAGGGTATATGTATTCTGTCTGAAATACTTTTCTGTGTTAGAATTCTGTGTTAGAAAACTTCCAGCAGTCATATGGGTCCTTTGGGTAAGCCACAAGTAAACACCTTGTAATTTATTTGCTAGAAACCAGTCTGAATGACTGCTGGAAGAGTCGCCATGTTTTTCACTACTCATGCAAAAAGGTCTCATGTCGCACCAAAACATGGCCGAATCTTAATTGCCTGCAAAACACCTCCTCCATGCCACCATAAACTATTACAAAGTGCACACGTGGTTTCCTCCCCCCCCCCCCCAGATCATCTGTTTCTCTTCGCCCACACTTTGCACTTTGTTTTGCTTTGGTTTTGCTCAATATCCAGCTTGATGCATTGTTCTTCTTAATAAGTCCAAAGCTTGCTTCCATCTTTGTGACTTTTCAGTCAGCCCTAATATAGTTTAGCAATGTTTATTTTTGCATCCGTTGCCCTCCAAATTAAAACAAGCATGTGAGGGGGAAATTTTTTTGCAACTCCTACATCCAGTGTTGAAATAGATGGCATGATCAAAAGAGGAAAGTGATTGAATTTGTGTGACATCAACTTCTTTTTTTAAATCCCTGTGCTTTTGTGTGTGTGTGTGTGTGTGTGTGTGTGTGAAGTAGCAAATATATATTAGGGCTGGAATTCGTTTCTGGGGTGGGGAGAATAATGCAATCAAAATGTTATAGACTTTAATCTCTCCAGTACTGGCAATTACACACTTCAGTAAACTCTTGAGTTAATTCTGATCTCCCCTGCCCCCTCCTCCTTATTGGTGTTAGACTTGGCCATCAGTTATCAATCAGGTGTGAAAACACAAAGGGTATTCACTAACTGTAGGCAGCTTTATCAGAAGGCATCTCAGAGTGAAAATTGGCTTTAACCTTCAGGGGCTGCTTAAGCCCCACTTGTGAAACATTGCAGCAAGCATATCTTGATTAGAGTCAAAATGGCAGCACAAGTCTACTGCCAACCACTTGATTACCTGTCATTGATAATGTTAACTAATGACTCCACTTTATTTTATGGAAGCCCAAAGAGAATATGATTTAAAACATTTATGGCTTGCTCAAGGCCAGCAGGTTAATAGGAACACCCAGTGACCTCTGACCAAAGCAATCCATTCCTATTTGTGCTGTAAGAGCTCATTTGTATGTGTGTTTTGTTCCCAGTAAGACTTGAAAATGGAGGATTAGCTTATCAAGATATGGCAGACACTTGACCGGGGTTTAAAACAGGGAAAAAAGAGAGTCCATGGTGTTCCCCTTTTTTTAGGAGAGACAGAGCTTTCTCTCCATTGGTCATAAGGAATGGGTTGAGTCGTTTTATCATAGGAATAGTAGCATGTGGTGTTTGGGGAGGAAACTGCTGCATTCTTGGCTATCCAAACCAATTTTGACATAGCTAGCAACATCTGGAACTCTGGATGTGTAAATGGTATCTTTTCACCAATGTGCATTCAGCCCATCCAGAGTGTTTGTTTACTCAGAAGTAAGTTCCACTAAACTCAGAGGCACTTGCTTCAACAGGATCTAGAGCAGCCATCCAAAAACCTGGCCTTCCAGCTGTTTTGGGACTACAATTCCCATCATCCCTGACCACTGCTCCTGTTAGCTAGGGATGATGGGAGTTGTAGTCCCAAACAGCTGGCGGACCAAGTTTAGGTACCCTAGATCAGGCATCCCCAATCTCCATATCACTTATCACTTCCTGTTCTGCCCTAGCCTGGATAGCTCTGTTGGTTAGAGCATGGTGCTGATAATGCCAAGGTTGTACATGAGGCACTGGGCCCAGAAGCGCATAGGCAACTAGCACAGTTATCTCAGAAATAGGTGCTACATTATCCTCCCCAGTTGTGCCTCTCAGCAATTTTGCAGCTGTATTCTGCATTAGTTGAAGCTTCTGAACAACCTTCGAGGGAAGCCCCACATACGGCATGTTATCCCAAGATGGAAGGTTACCAGAATGTATATCGTGGTCACCAAGTCTTCTCTTTCCAGGAAGGGCTGTAGGTAGCAAATCAGCTGCAGCTGGAAAAAGGCACTCCTTGCCACTGAGGCCACCTAGGCTGGACCAAGCTGGATCAAGGAGCCTGAGTTAAGGACCTGCCCTTAGGGAGTGTGACCTTGTCCAAGTCAGGCCATCTCCTCACCTCCCAGACTTGAAAACTTAATGCATGCAATGCCTCCCATCTTTTTATGGGTTCTGTTTTGGTTTATTGGCCCTCATCCGATTCCAGCCCATTGCTGCCTCCAAATATCTGTCAAGAGCCTGAGTGGCCTCTGCTGATTCAGATGGAAAGCAGAGCTAAAGCTGGAGTGATCCGTGTACTGATGACACCCCACTACAAATCCCCTGATGACAGCTCCCAACTGCACACAGGGTCTCGCTACACATCACCAGGAACTCATCTGCTTCCTCAATGGCATGATGGAGATAGTCTTCATCTTTTTTCTCTTTGCTCTCTATCAAAGCATTCTAGAACCAATCACTTCATCCTCCGCCCCAAACTGCAAAACATAGTCATGCCATAAGATTTTATCTCTGGTATCATTAGTATACTGATTACACCTCACTCCAAATGCCCCGGTGAAAACTCCCAGCAGGTTAATATAGATGTTCAATAACAGGGGTGACAAAATGTAGTCCCATGTTTCCACTCCTACTGCAGGGCAGATCCCAGCAGGTGACAATGGAGGGCTACTGTTAAGCACCATGGGAACTGACCTTGCCTTGTCACACAGGAATCCATCCCCAATGCATGCTTGACCCATGGAGCTGATGCAGAAGGATAACATGACTAATAGTATCAAAAGCTGTTGCTGTGAGGTAGAAGTGAATCAACAGAGTCACACTTCTCCTGCCTATTGCTTGGCAAAGGTCATCAATGTGTCTGAGGTCAGGGAAACCAAGTCATTTTCACTTCCATGTCCAGGTATGATGATAACCCCAGTGTTAGAAACTGAGATATGAAAGCTAGGAGCTTAAATGGCACCATAAACCTAGGTTATGGATGCAACAACAGAATGTCTAGGTGTGCTCTTTCATAACAAGAATTGTTGTTTAGTCATTTAGTCGTGTCTGACTCTTCGTGACCCCATGAACCAGAGCACTCCTGTCTTCCACTGCCTCCCTCAGTTTGGTCAAACTCATGTTGGTAGTTTTGAGAACTGTCCAACCATCTCGTCCTCTGTTGTCCCCTTCTCCTTGTGCCCTCCATCTTTCCCAACATCAGGGTCTTTTCCAGGGAACTCTTCTCTTCTCACGAGGTGGCCAAAGTACTGGAGCCTCAGCTTCATGATCTGTCCTTCCAGTGAGCACTCAGGGCTGATTTCCTTTAGAATGGATAGGTTTGATCTTCTTGCAGTCCATAGGACTCTCAAGAGTCTCCTCCAGCACCATAATTCAAAAGCATCAATTCTTCGGCGATCAGCCTTCTTTATGGTCCAGCAACATAACATATAACAAGAATAGAAAGCTGAAAATGAATGAACTGCAGCTAAAATATTATGTTCATTTTTCATATGGTCTAGTCCTTTCCCTGCCCACGCCCTCCTAATATTTAACAACAGTTGTTCAACACTTCTATGTCCAGGGAGATCTTCTAAAGAAAGGTGCATCACTGTCTCCTTCAAAGCAAATGGCACTTTCCCCTCTCACTGCAATACATTAGTCTAGCTTGTGTTGATGGAACAATTGCCATAGTGCTACGATGAATTCCTCCCATTGATCTGCGGTGATTCCCTTATGGCAGGCATGTCCAACTCCCAAGAGACTGTGATCTACTCCCACTATAAAAAAACTGGCAGTGGTCTACTCTTTGGATTGACCAAAGTTGTTGGACTTTTTTGGGGGGGAGCCTTCATCAAAACAGAGTTTTTGGGGGGAAGCCAAAGTTGCTGAGCTATTATGCCACCACCACCATCATCATCATCATTATTGGGTGATCAATCTGGATCATAGGATCGAGCAGGGATGCCCCACGACTGACCAGTAGATCTCAATCAATCAGTTGAACATGCCCGCCTTACGGGATTTCCAAAATATTTGATCAGTTCCTCTGATATTGGCCTACATGTTGCGTAAGAGTCCCGCAGATTTTGCGCTTTGACTGTTTTAAGTGTACCAGCTAATGCGATTTGCACAAATTTCTCCTGAGCAAAATTCCACTAGGAGCTAGCAGACTCCAGGATCATCGTAAAGAATATCAAAGACCCAGATGAGTGATTGTAAGCAAACTTTGGTCTTTAGCAGTTGGGAGTTAATGGGAAGCGTTGAGTCTCCCAGCACCATGAGACCCACCTCACTCCCCATAGTAGGAGACAATGGGAAAAGAGGAAAGGGTTAACCAGGCAAATATAAATCATTTTCTGTTGGTTAAAGTGCTGTAAAATTACAAACAGATCCTGGAGGTGCAATAAATTATCTTTGAATACCTGAGAGCCTTGTTGAACGCTTTGTGGCCTCTCTGCCATTAATCAGAAACCACAAAGGGAGGGATTGGCTGGCAAAACATTAATCATTAAGCAATTAATTCCAGCCATGAAAACAAAACTCTGACTTCCTGAACGGGTGAGGCTAAGGGAAGCATAAAGTGTTTCCTCCACCACCTTCCATACAGGAAATTCAGAAAGGTAATGCGCAAGTATTAAATTGGCATCTTTCTATTTCAAATGTGAATGATAACTGTCCCATGTTTGAAATTTAATGAATCCAAACATTTTTGGAAGAAGTTTTGTAGTGGACACAATACCTTGTAGTAAGGACACTTTGGGAAGCTGTGCCTCATGTACAACTGTCTGTGGGTGCTGAGAGATACAGCATAACTTCATATTTATATTGGTAAAACTAAGATTAAAGTCCACCAGATGTATGGCAAAGTCCTCTTTGCTTCTTGTGGTTTGGGACAGATGACCAAACCAATGGGGCCTCTTCCTGGGGGATGGGATCTCAAGCTCTATACAGATGCTACAACCATGTGAAGTTGGGCTGCTTGCACTGGACTCTCCTCCGAGATCCTCGTCCATACTGACTCCGCCATCAGGCCTTCTGGTCTGGGCTCACACCAACCAGCACAATGATGGGGCTTCACATCACTCCTCCTTTTCATCAACTTGTTTGTATGGGGGGGTCTGCATCTGTTGCACTGGTGGATGGTCTAGGGCAGGCATGGCCAAACTTGGCCCTCCAGATGTTTTGGGACTACAACTCCCATCATCCCTAGCTAACAGGACCAGTGGTCAGGGATGATGGGAATTGTATCCCAAAACATCTGGAGGGCCAGGTTTGGCCATGCCTGGTCTAGGACGTAGGCAGAGAGACTGCCGCCTTTCTTATCAACACCACCTCCGTAATTTGTTATTTTTTAATTGCTGCTACAACAGCCAAATTGCTGGGGTTCACCAGAAAACACTTGAGGGAGGATGGGGCCCATGGCCTTTTAAGTTAGCTGTCTCCACCAACACACGCACACTAGGTCTTAGTCATAAGAACGGAAATGTTAGACAAGCCTGCTGGATCAGGCCAGTGACCCATCTAGTCCAGCATCCTGTTCTCGCAGTGGCTAACCAGATGCCTGTGGAAGGCTCACAAGCGGGATCTGAGCACAGCAGGCTCTTTGGGATAGCTGTGTGCTACTGAAATGGCAACGCTTTTAACAATTCTATTCCTGAACTGTATATCAAGAATGTGTCCATGTTTGAATGTACTTTGGGCGTCAAAAGACGCTTGAAAACGTATTTGTTTTTCAAGAAGTCAATACGTGGACAGTGTCATTTTATGTTACGAAGTCTTTTATCTAGAAATTTATTAAGTCAGTGTAACTGGACGTAATGCCATTTTGGCCTATTGGCTTTATGAGCCTGCTCTATACCTCTTTTGAAGTCGCCGAAAGTCGCCCCGTTGCATTTTGCTGGGAATTAAAAGGGCTCCGAGGTGTTCAGATGAGGAAAAGACAAGTTAATCCATGGGTGTGAAATTAACAGAATGTTTAGTGAGGCAAATAATAGGTTGCTGGTTTTTGCACATACTGTGCTTTAGGCTCACTCTCTCCGGCCTCAGCTGAGATCCAAAATACTTGTTAAGAATGCAACCAGGACTTTGCTGTTCCCCTTTTAAACCCCCAGCCTTTTATGCTGCCCCAGAGGTTGTCTGAGTTTCTGGAGTGGCTTGTTAGGGGGCCCTCCAGACGTAACATGGGATGGGATGCTTCACAGGAAGCTGCCATATACTGAGTCAGACCAATGGTCCCTCTAGCTCAGTATTGTCTGCACTGACTGACAGCAGCTCTCCTGGGTTTCAGCCAGGGAGTCTTTCCCATCCCTACTGGGGATTAAACTGGATGCTTCCCGTAGGCATCTGGTGGATTTTGCATGATAGTTTCTCCCCAGGGAGGCTCACCTGGCACCTTCCGAATTGCATATCTTTAGGCACCAGGCTTCTCTATAACCAGACCTTTGGCTACTTCAACAATCTATGAACTTTTAGGTGTGTTTGTAAGGAAGGGAGTTTATTGGTTTGTTATTTTTTGGTATATATTTTGTGCTCTCGTTTTGTATTTTTATATTGTGAGCTGCCCTGGGTTCTTCAGATGAAGGAAAGTGTACACAGTTAATGACTAAATAAAACAAATAAGTAGTTCGACTTATAACATGATATCATAGGGTGGAGAGCAGGAGTGGTGGGACTAATCCATATTTGGTGGAAGTCACATAAAATCTGATTTGGAATTCAGAAGCCCCCTGTGCACATGTAGAAGCTGCTCTTAGTGTGTTCCGGGAGCTCACACCAGACCAGTGTTTTCAAAGTGATCTTTTAGAGGAAATTTGGGGCATTCATTCAATGGCCAGAATTTAAGCAAATAACAGTGCAATCATGTGTTTAAAAGTCTCTTCGAGTTCAGTGAGACTTATTCTCAGGAAAGTGCATGTAGAAGTGAAGCCTAATAAGCTGTTTTAATGGACTGTTGTATTTTTTAAAATAATGCTTTTGTTTCTACCAGTTTTAAAATATCACTTACCCCCAAATCTTTGCAATATGATGGAATGCGACTTTAAATAGTATACATTTACATAAATATATAAAATACAATTTGCTTCCATATCTGCAGTTCTGTCAACCAAGTTGGTTTTCGCTCCATTCACAAGTGTTCTAATCATTTCATTCTAGTATGATTACCTTTGCATTGCTTACTCTAGTGCATGTGTAGCCAATGTTCTACTCGCCAGATGTTGATGAACTACAGCTCCCATCATCCCTGATCATTAGCCTGGGTTGTTGGGAGTTGCTGTCCAACAGCATGTGGAAAGCACCACATTGGCTTTCCTTGCTCTAGTGTAGTGCTTCCAAAACTTGGGTCCCCAGCTGTTTCTGGACTAAAGGTAAAGGTAAAGGTACCCCTGCCCGTACGGGCCAGTCTTGACAGACTCTAGGGTTGTGCGCCCATCTCACTCAAAGAGGCTGGGGGCCAGCGCTGTCCGGAGACACTTCCGGGTCACGTGGCCAGCGTGACATCGCTGCTCTGGCAAGCCAGAGCCGCACACGGAAACGCCGTTTACCTTCCTGCTAGTAAGCGGTCCCTATTTATCTACTTGCACCCGAGGGTGCTTTCGAACTGCTAGGTTGGCAGGCGCTGGGACCGAACAGCGGGAGCGCACCCCGCCGCTGGGATTCGAACCGCCGACCTTACGATCGGCAAGCCCTAGGTGCTGAGGCTTTAACCCACAGCGCCACCCGCGTCCCTCGTTTCTGGACTACAGTTCCCTTAATCTATGACCATTGGTCCTGCTAGCTAGGGATGATGGGAGTTGTAGTCCAAAAACAGTGGGAGACCCAAGTTTTGGAAACACTGCTCTAGTGGGTCTAGTTTGTTTGGGGTATGAGATCTTCCATGTGGCCATTCTGTGTGTATTGTTCCTCTGAAGGCGGGCTTAACCTTGACACAATTTGGGCTGGTCCCTTAGAACTTGTCTGAAAGTGTCTCGT
Source organism: Podarcis tiliguerta (assembly GCF_965153285.1). NCBI lineage: Eukaryota > Metazoa > Chordata > Lepidosauria > Squamata > Lacertidae > Podarcis > Podarcis tiliguerta. The sequence goes on from NC_139536.1 coordinate 48,472,870, forward strand.
TTTCACTCTCCCATTGCTAACAGTCACGTCTGAGGAGGCAAGATGTTGGGTTGAAAGGCCACCTGGATCAGCTGGACCAACAAATTAGTGAACTGAAGTTGGATGTTGGCAAGACCTCCATTGAGTATCTTGACAGTGACAGCAGACCCAGCTCAGGTAATGTGAGAATTGACTGTTGAAGGACATCTATGTAGTTATTATTTAAACAACACTCTAGATTTTCCACAGAAGACTGATCCTTCTGTAAAAGAAAAACATGGGAGTGCTTCGCTTGGGTTCAGGGTCATGCTGTACATGTGTTCTCTGTAATCCGGAAAATGTCCTCTTTATCTCCTCACAGGCTTTTATGATCTGAGTGATGGCGGCTCCTGCTCCCTGTCCAATTCCTGTACATCAGTCTTCAGTGAATCCATCTCTTCTTCTCATGCCAGCCTCTTGCCAAGTTCCCAGCACCCCAAGACCCGTCTCAGCATCTTCGATTACCGCCCCAAATCTGCGGATGAAACCACAGTACACAACCAGTTCCAACAGCAGGGAGCCTACATCGGTGATGAATGCCGAATCAAAGCTTGCCCTGATATTTCAGGGACTCCTACCAGGTCCAGGCCAAGGCCTGTTTCCACAGGTGACTACACAAACATCCCATTAAAGCTTTCATATCACCTTGCATCTCCTCAGGCATGATGGTGCTTTCCAGTTCAGTTGCATCACACATTTATATGGGAGGCATCAAGAGTTAATAGGACAAGTAATGTAAAGCATGAGTGAAACCATCCCTAAATTCTTTTAACCCATCTTAATCATTCCTGTAGAAAAATGAAAACTCATTTTCTGGTGTTTGCGTACATGTGTACACACATACAGAGAGTAAAAAAGAAAGAAAGATGGAAGTCTAATATTGTGTTTCATTTTTTTCTGAAAGAACTTATTGGTGAGGACCATAATGGTGGGTGTAAGATGTAATGAGCTCTTGGGCATGTGTGTCTTTCTACCAGTGGGGTGCCTGAGGCCCTATTTAGATGTTTTATTAAGGACTCAGGAATCAGCTTTATAGCAAAGGAAGTGTTCAAGAAGCGAAATAAAGCTCAGCACTGCCAAGTTTGGGTGCAATAAGATTTTGAGAGCTCCTCTCATTGCCCAGTAAAAATACTCCAGAGAAAAATGAGAAAAATTTAGTCTTTGGTGTCTTGAGACAGGCCTTCATTTTTACGTTGTTGACTACCTTTTTATAATTCTCTCCTCTTACCAGGTGACCTTGAAAGACTCGCCCTGGCAGATGCAGGATATCCTAAAGTAACTGACCCCAAATCCTTTCCTCTGCTTTCCCCCGGAGGGGAAATCCAGTTCTTCAGTGTGGACCCCAAATACCAGAGCGACTTGGTCTCCAAAAGCGGGAACGAAGTGTATCCTTACCCTAGTCCTCTTCACGCTGTGGCTTTACAAAGTCCCCTTTTTTCCCTGGCTGGGCCCCCGTCAGAAAAAGAGGCTCACCCCTTGCCTAACAAAGTTGCCCCTCACGCTGTTGGGCCCAGTTTGATTAGGACACTGCCCGTTGCAGAGTCCAGGCCAGGAGGTTACATCAACAAACTGCTCCAGCTGACACGCTCGAGAGGAAACAATCAGGCGGACGCCGGCGAGAGGTGTCCAACAAAGAGCCAGCCATTCACAATGCTCCAGAGGCTCATTATAATCCCCAGCCCTGGCGGAGTGAAAATTAACAGCAGTGGCAGCCAGATGGAAAAACAAGGGAGCTCGCTGCATGGTAACAAAGCGGAGGGGAAGCTGCGGAGGGGAATGCCTGAAGGGGAATGTGCCAAACAGCAGGGGACTCAGCACAGTGCAAATGTTGAGCAGGCAGCTGCCCTGGCCCATGCAGAGTCTCCGCTGGCTGCGAATGGCTGCTACTCTGCCAGTTCGTCAGCAAGGGATTCTCCTCTGACCGAAGCCGGAGAAAGCAGCCTGGAACGCAGCTCTTCCAGCTCCCAGCTCGGAACAGAGGATTCTAGCCTGAGCCCCGCAAACACCAATGTCGCCCCAACCAAGAAATCTCACAAGAAACCTGTCAAGGCAGGAGGCCATGACCTGGTGCCTCAGGGTGGCTTTGTTCATGCCAAGTTTGTCCCCGCAGAATCCCACCAAGTCAGAGTCAGGTTTGCCAACTCTAAAACAAAGCCTGTGAAGGTGAAGAGGAGAAGCAGCGAGAAGGTGCCGAGGCCTGGGAAGCAGGCTTTCTTTGTGGAGAAGCCAAGGGGACTCCACCATGTTGCTGCCAGGCTGCCCGTTGAGTGGAGTCTGCCACAGAGGCAGCTGAGAGGGAGGAACCTCATGAGGAGGCCTACTTTTGCTGGGGAAGCTACAGGGAGGTCTTGTTCGGAGTCCAGCCTGTACCCTGTGCCATTCAGACTCCCTCAAGTACCCTCTGGGCCTGAACTCTACCAGGCCAATGCCCTGTATTCTCTCGAAGCGGCCTACATCGACACCACCAACAAGAAAAAGCAGCGTAAGTGGCAGTCTACAGTGGAAATCTCGACGAAAACCCAAGTGGCCAGCCTTTCAAGCGGCTTTGCCTTGGGACCACCAAGGCAGTCGGCGCGGAGAGCGGGGATTACCCGCTCTGTCACAATGAGGGCCCGTTCCAAGAACCGCCACCCCTTTCGCCCTGGTGCATATGCCAGAAGTGAGTCCGATCACTCTGAATACTCTGCAGAGTGTGCCTCCCTTTTCCACTCCACCATTGCGGAGACCAGTGAAGGGGAAGTCAGTGACTATACAGCCAACCGCTTTGGGGACAGCGAGTCCAGCGAAAGCGATTCAGAGGGCAGCAGCAATGGCAGCAGCCTGACTCTTGACTACGACGACGAGCATGAACTGGTCTGGCCAGATTCTTCTCCCAGGCAGCCGGCAGCTGTTCCGACTTCGTCCAAGTCTCTTCCGCCAATGCCCAAACTCTGTCGCATCAAAGCTTCAAAGGCCCTCAAGAAGAAGATTAGGAGATTCCAACCGGCCTCTCTGAAAGTGATGACCATGGTTTGAAGTGAGAGGGAGCATCTGTTTGGCAGCTGCCTCTGTTTGCAAAACAAAGGAGGGGATTGAGACTTAAAAGGATTCTGTTAAATGAAATGTGATGAAATCCCTAGATCGCTGGGCAAAGGACCTTTTCTTATGCCTTTATGGATGACACTGCTACTCTTTACCTCTTTCTGGTTTTTTTCTTTTGTGTGTGTGCGTATGTGACTTGATACCCCGCCCCATTCTGATAGAGATGAAGGCTTTAGATGAGATGCCCCCCTCAAACAGATCCTGTCTGATAGATATTTTGGGAAGATGTGCCGCCTGCAACACATGGAAGATTTCCCAAAGTTGCCAGGGGAGAGAGCATTGCAGTGGTACCTCTAGTTATGAACTTAATTCATTCTTTAGGTCTGCTCTTAACCTGAAACTGTTCTTAACTAGAGGCGTGCTTTCTCTAATGCGGCCTCTTGCTGCTGCTGCGCCGTCGGCACACAATTTCCATTCTCATCCTGAGGCAAAGTTCTCAACTCGAGGTAACTCTTCCAGGTTAGCGGAGTTTGTAACCTGAAGCATTTGTATCTCGAGGTACCACTGTATTACTAAAGATGGCACTGCAGCTTCCTCTTCTTTTTGCTGAAGATAACTTTTTATTTTCAAGGGGATCTCCTAACAGTTCAGAAGCGCTCACTATACTGGCCTTCCCCAGCCTTGGATGCCCACCAGATGTTTCAAACTTCGACTCCCAGCATCCCTTATCATTGCCCATGCTTGCTTCAGCTGATGGGAGTTGTAGTCCAAAACATCAGGAGGGCAACAGGTTGGGGAAGTCTGCATTACATGGTCACAGCTCTTTCCCCATAGCCATCCATTGCTAATATTGCTTACCCAGTAGCTCATCCATTTTCCTTTGAGATATGCCTGTGGTGCCCTTGGACTACAAATCCCATCATGCCTGACCATTGCCTAGGCAGATGTGAGTTGTAATCCAGCATGTAAGACACCATGTTGGCTATCATTTAAACATGGGGGTTAGGGTCAGAAAAAAAGTATGTTGGTCAGAGGAACGTGCCAGTTTTGCTATGTCCCATTTACAAATTCAACAGATTCCCCAAAATATAACCCTGACCATAACAGCTGTAATCTTTTTCTATTAAGATGTTTGTGTGAGTGTTTTTAAAAAGTATATCTATGTGGGTCAACTGCATTCCGAACACTGTGTCACGGCACAGCACGTTAATAGCTGCTGTGGCTGAGAGCATAGCATCTCTCCTGATTTATTGCAGGCTCAATAAATGCTATGACGATCCACTACTCTAAACAGCTGTCTGGTTTCCTTGTGTTTAAAAGGTAGGGGTGTCATTTAACTATTAAAAAAAACATATTCTGAAATGAATATGCCCTGACTATGAATTCATAGCCCTGACTATGGCTGCGATTGTGAACACACTTGCCTGGGGGGTATGTCTCACTGAACTCAGTGGGACTTACTTCCGAGTAGACATGTCTAGGATCACATTGTAAGTGACTGGAGAAAAACTACCCCATGTTGATTACAACTTCATTCACCTATTGCATAGCTGAAGCAGTGTGGCCAAGTTATTAAATGAGTTGGGGGCTGTATGGCAAGGCACACCTCTTGGTCCATAACTAGCTGGTGCCATTAGTGCCCCTGCTGCCCCTACCAGCTGCTTTTTATGAAGGATAGGGAAGGGCCATAGCTCAGTGGTAGAGCATCTGCTTTGCATGTCAAAGGTCCCGGGTTCAATCCCAGGCATCTCCCAAGTAGGGCTGGGGTAGAATCCTGTGTGAAATTCTGGAGAGCCACTATTGCGTAGAGTAGACGATACTGAGGTAGATGAACCAATCATCTTAAGTATAAGGCAGTTTCCTATGCCCCCAGAAGCAGCTTGGGCAGAAGACACAATTCCTTCTGCATGCAGAACTCCCTGCGACAGGAGGTTGTCATGGCAATCAAGCTGGGTTGGCCTTAAATGAGGATTAGGTAAATTCATGGAGGAGGAGAGGGTTAGGGATGACCACTAGCTAGGATGGCTGTGCTGTCTGGGAGCCACAGGAGGGGAGAGTCCTCCGTTGCTCAAATCCTGCTTGCTGGTTCCCCACAGGCATCTGGTGGGCCACTGTGATAAGTCTAGGGCAGCAGCTGGCCTGCTGTCCCCCACTGACATGTGCTCCTGGTCCTCAGTACCCTGCCCCATAGCCCTCCATCTGGGGACAATGGAGGGTGACCCCTTCCTCCTCTGGTTTCTGGGGTGGCTGGATTAGTTGCCCCAGCTTACATCTGCCATGCAGAAAAAGACCAGCACGGAATTGGGGTGCTGAAATGTTCTAATACGTAGCCAGTGTGGTGCAGCCCTTAAAAGTGTCAGGGGCCTGCAAGATACCAAGGTTTGAATCCCCACTCAGCCAGGAACTCACTGGGCAACCTTGGGACTGGGATAGTCATTCAATCCCTGCCTAATCTACCACGCTGTAGCCATGGTGGAAAACCCTTTCCAGCCGACGGGCAATATCTCTGGAGAAACATTTCAGGAGGCACGTGCCCAAAGTGCTATGGCTGAGCAGACGTGGCCAAGGCAATAAATTATTTTTTTTCCTGCTTACAGTAGGCTAGTTTCCACACACACCTCACTGTCCTCCATCTAGTCAACAAAGAAGCATGATCAGAGTTCAAGGACACACACAAAAAGAAAGAATTGCTACATTTAATAATATAAAATAACCTTTTTGATATTTCATAAAATGGACAGTAGGAATGGCTAAGTTTGCCATAGGTGACTGGAATATGCTGTTGTAGCAGCAGCAGAAGAGTTGATGTGGTGAAATGAAAGGCCGCCTTTGCACAGAAATATACCCGGCTCTTGCCAGAAGCAGAGAAGAAAGGTCTTTGGACCCTTCTGAGAGAAGGTCAGAAAACTGGAATGGTTATGGTTCTTTGGTTCTTCACCAGTGCAAAACTACATGTTACACAGTAGATCTGTGCTGGGGCAAGGGATCACTTTCTTCCCATCCTAATTTCCAAATCAAACTTGGCTCACTCTGGGCTAGGCTGCAACTATTTGGTTAGGGAAACTATGAGAGGAGGAAAGGCTACGCAAACATGATTCCCAATCCAGCCCTGCTCCTATAGATTAGTTAACATCTGCTCCATGTAAATTGATGGAAAGCATTATTAAAGGGAGAATGTGTATGTATAAACAAGGGTGGGTCCACATAACCCACCCAGGGGGTCCATGGCACCAACCACATAACAAAAACTACCATAGAAATATGAAAAATTTCAAAAGTAAGGGGGTCCATGGCTTGGGCTTTTGAAAAACGGGGGGTCCACAGTAATAAGAAATTTGGGGATCACGGTCCTAGATTTCAGATGGGTAGCTATGTTTGTTTGCTACAGTCAAAAGATCGAAAGGACTTCTACACCTTAAAGACTGACACATTTCTTGGCTTAAGGTTTTGTAGACTACTATCCACTTCATCAGATTCATGAAATGTTATGCTGAGTTACAGGTATATATAATAGACGTAGACCTAGGCTGCATTCACAGGGCAGTTTATTACATTTTCACCACTTCCCCAACTGTTTAAATCCTGCATTATATCTGAGCATCCATGTGATGTAAAAGCCATTTTGGGAACTACAGTGGGATATAGTGTATGCTTAGCGATCTTTTCCACATTATTTCCTTCCAGAGAAAAAAGCTACTTTCAGATAACATGGAAATGAGCAACAAACTTGTGCTAGATTCCACTATAGTTCTGGAAGTGGTGTTTGCATCATGTGGAAGCTCAAATATAATGTGGAAGTCAACAGTTAGGGAAATGTGAAAATGGAATAAACTGTAATGTGAATGCAGCCAGATTTTGATGAAGGGGAATTTAAACAGTGAGGTCAGAATGAAATGTTTACAATCTCTTCCCTGCCCTGTGTACACAGAGACAGACAGACAGACAGACAGACAGACAGACAGACAGACTTACAACTTGAACTAACCCTTTATTCATCTGATGGTGTTATGTGTATTCCATGAAAGCTAATTTTTTAGCCTTTAAAGTGCCACAAGACTTACTGTTTTTTCTCTTATATTTCAGCATAGCATACATAAAACCAATTTCGCTCAGGAAGTTCTGAAACTGACCTAGGGTTAAATTTCCACTCTGCCTTGGACTCATTAGATGATCTTATAAGTAAAGTAATTTATTTTAATGAAATGATCTCTGTGGGCATAAATGCACTCACAAACAGCTTTTAATCAGACAGAATGGAAAGGCAGTTTAATTGCCAGCCAATCCTCTATAGACTTCCAAGAGGACCTAGCTTCTATCCATTTGAATATTTTAAAAGGATGTTTAGAAAATGCAGCCAGTAATTAGCAATTCACTTATCTGTCTCACACCTAGCCAGCTGCATGTTAGAGGTGAGAAATGTGCCACTTCTCCAGCCATTTCATTAACAAGTATATAGTTCAAATGCCTATGGAAGGCGTAGCTGTTATCTTGCAGTTTCATTGCAAAGGATAACATCTATTGATCTAGCAGACAGCACTGAAGGTCATCTATCAGTTCAGTGTATCAGGTAGTTAAGTGCTTCCTTTGCCTGGCGAGGCCTGCAATACCCTCTGAAATAAATACACAAACACAAGTATATTGGGTTAATGGGATAAATAAGGCCACAACTTTATTGGTTATGGATGTGAGCGGTTTGGCTTAGGCAACTGGGTGAAGTAAGACTATATCCTGACCAGAAAAGCAAACAAACTCCTAACCATCAAGAAGGAAAGGAGAAGTAAAAGCGAATTAAGGAGGAATCTACCAAGTGGAATGCACTATGACAACTGACAGCTTTGGAAATATATTTAGGGCCACAATCATGGAAGTGGATAATAAAAGGCACTCTTGAAAGAAAAGGTTAGACAAAAAAACCTGTTTCTTGCCAACATATATCTCAGCACTAATGGAAGAAGTATATTGGATACCCCACTTTATTTGTATCTATTACTAGCAGAGAGTGTCTGGTGCTGCCCTGGAATTTTTAGAAACCCAAACCTTTTCCTGGTTTTTTTTAAGACATCGTTATTTGTGAGTTCAGACCTGTCACATACAAAAAGGGGTGAAGTCACACCAAAGTCGTGCTTTGGTCTGCCACCTTGATTCAAAATGGCACCTGGCATTCAAATGTCAATGAAGACCACCCCCAACCTTGGAAGCCCTCATGCCAAGTTTGGTGGCAAGGTCATCTTGTCAGTAGAGCACGAGACTCTTAATCTTGGGGTCATGTGTTTGAGCCCCAACTTGAGCAAAAAAAAAAAAAAGCCTGCATTGTGGGGGTGGACTAGATGGTCCTCAGGGTCCCTTCCAAATCTACAATTCTATGTTTCTATGGAAACAGCATCTGGCATCTAAACATAACAACCAAAAGTGCTGCCCTCCCATGAGGAACCCTTGCTCTAAGTTTGGTGATGGTATTTTGAGAGACAGCTATGCCCATAGAGAACAAACACACAAATGGACAAGCCACTTTAAATATATAGTGGATACAATAACATGAGACACTGGTCATAATCTGAATAAAGTGCAATTTCATTTTTATATTAAAAAATAACTTTTTTTTTTTTTTTTGCTTTAAAACCGTTGCTCTTGTATTTGGTTTGCTGTTACAGTATTTTATTTAGTAGACCAAATGTTGGAGGATCTTGGACAACATATTTATATGCTTGCCAGCAGAACTCAATACCCCCTCAAGTCTGAACTTGATACAATTTGTTTTATATGTCATATATCTTCTACTTTTTTCTGTTGGTTGCTACTTGCTCAGCATTTGTTTTCAAGGATACAATCACCCTGGGCATAAATCTATTGAAGTCTGATGGTGCTGAAGTTGCTTACTAGTTGCTAGCTCCTTATTTGCACGAAAGTTTGAAACAATCAGATAACTTGGCAAATAAAGGGTGGTAGTCAACGAAGTATAACCCAGAGTAGACTTACTGAAATTCATTGGCCTAAGTTAGTCACGTTCATTAATTTCAATGGGTCTGCTCTGGATAAAACTTAGTTGATCCGGGCCCCGGGCCTTAGTTTGCCTACCCATAGTCCATATCATATATGTTCATGAGCAGGGGCTCGCTCTTTTGAGATCCATAATAGTTTTGTCCAGTCAAAAGAGTTGTGTGTGAGGACTTCAAATAACAAAATAAAATAAATAACTTGGGGCATTTACCCCATAGAAAGCTCTGAGCCACCCCAAAACATACAGTCACATTTACAGTATTGTGTCCTCTACAAAAAATGGCATCTGCCTCAACACTTTACTTGAGCAAAAGCCAGTGTTATATGTGGCACCTTCGTACACAATCATAGTCAAAACAGGTAGAAATGATTAAGGAACTGGGGATGTAAGCTTTGAACCACCACAAATCATACACACACACACCCCAGAGTCGTCTACAAGATGGCGTTGAATTGTGTCCAGTCCAGAACTTTCATTCGACTCGAACACACTGCCAGATGTGATGACTCAAGCCATTTTGGCTCGTCAAGAAATGCTACGTATGAACTTCTCATTGCCGCATCATCCTTGAAGAGCAACCAAGGCATAGCAGTGTCACTTTCATTATGCAAAGCTCAGCATGATATGCTTAACCTTGAGCTCTCAGTGAATAACTTACTTCCTTTTCTCAAGCTAAATAATGTGAAGTTTTGCTGGAACTTAAACAAGGAAGGTCACCTTGTTTATTGACCCTGTGTTGATATACATGAACACTGACTCTGACTCCTAACATGTGAGTCCAAACTTAGGATCCTTTTTAAAAAAAAGAAAATAAAAAACTGCCCTCACCATGAAGAAAGGAACAAAGTTTAATTGCTCAGGCCTAAGTCTTCCCTACCAAGTACACTAGAATTAAAGGGATCCCTGCTCTTACTTTGGCCATAAACATGTTTTACTGCAGCGGACTAATTAAATGGAATTTGGAGGTGAAATTCCTTTTATACTACAAAAGAGCAATTTCTTGATATGCGTGTTTAGTTAACCCCTTGCCTATCTTGGGTCTGTGTGACTGATTGCTCTTCTAAAAGCAGGCTCCCCATTGTTAAAACTTTAATAAGACAGACGGTTGCTATCTGGACAGGTTCAAAAACAGCACAATCAATACTGAAACCATCACTTATTTTTTTAAGATACATTGCTAGTCAATGAACGGTTTTAAATGGATATGCATTAGGATTTTTGAACCACCATATACCCAGGAGGCTCTGTGCATTGATTGTCTTTTTTGTCTTTTTCTTTCTTTCTTTTTAGATGTGGTTGTCCTGATAACTCTACACTGTATTTATTGTGTTGTCTTCTCTAGGCCAGAAAGGCAAGACTTGATTTTTATCTTTTATTATTTATGACATTTCTATACCGCCCTTCATCTGAGGAGCACAGGGCGATTTACAATATCTAAACACAAAAATATATAACATAGTAACAAACGAAAACAATAATCCACCCCCACCGTTTAAAAGGACATATCGATTTTTTAATTAGCCAAAGGCCTGGGAGATGTGAATTGTTTTCACCTGGTGCCTAAAGATATGTAAGGAAGGCCCCAGGCAAGCCTCCCTGGGCAGAGCATTCTGCAAGCAGGGAGCCACCACAGAAAAGGCTGCTGAATTCTGCACAAGCTGAAGTTTCCAGTCTTCAGAGGTAGTCCCACATATGATGCATCACAGTAATCTAGCCTAGAGGTCACCAGAGCATAGATGTCATAAATTAGGCAATCCCTCTCCCTGGGTTTTGGCAGAATTTAGGCCACAGCTTTATTGATTACAGAAAGTGAGTGGTTGCATAGGCTCTGGTTTGACTAGCACCCTGCATCCTCCCTATGTTTGGGCCTGGTTCATGGAACACACTCCAAGAGCCCACTTTCAGATGACTGTAGTGGTTCCTACCAGGCACAGGCAAGAAAGTACAGTGGTACCTCGGGTTACATACGCTTCAGGTTACATACGCTTCAGGTTACATACGCCGCTAACCCAGAAATACTGCTTCAGGTTAAGAACTTTGCTTCAGGATGAGAACAGAAATCGTGCTCTGGCGGCGTAGCGGCAGCGGGAGGCCCCATTAGCTAAAGTGGTGCTTCAGGTTAAGAACAGTTTCAGGTTAAGTACGGACCTCCAGAACGCATTAAGTACTTAACCCGAGGTACCACTGCAGGTGAAGAAATATGCAGGACCCAAATAGCTTAGGACTTCATTAGTTAAAGCCTGCACTTGGAATAATAGGGTAAGGAGGCTAATGGCGCAATCCTTTACCCAATTTACTTGAGAGTAATTGCCAATGACCTCTGTGGGACTTACTGTTGATTATTTGTATATATGATTGCAGTGTAAGACGATGAAGAAAGTATGACTCTCCCTAATCTATCACATGAGTCAACACATCTTCAGACCGTAGCTGGGGAATGATGACTGTCCATGGAAAGATGCCATAACCAAGGTGGCAATAATTTGAGTGTGATAGTGCTAGTTAGGGTACCAGGTGGAAAGTATCTAGGCAGGTATGCAGAGAAGATTAAAGAAAGGTCTTCTTTTGTCTTGCTTTAAGGGGTTAATCATTCTCGGCCGGCAGGTCCCTGTGTAAACACCGACAGCCTCCCAAATGAAGTGCCATCAGTGTTGCTGTCAGGCAGGCATGTGTGTAGCATAAACACAAAGGGATTGCAAGTGAAGTATTTGGAGTTACGGCATGACAGATGTGTTTGCATCTTCAGCAGCCAAGGGATTCTTTCCCTGCTCTACCTATGGTGACAGCTGCTCAAGGGATTAGGCCTTTTCCATCCCTGGCGCCCCCCCACCTTAACACTCTTCCTGGGTACACATTCAATCACTTCTCAGCCGGAGTTTCTTTGCAGCTGAAATGTTTTCATGATTGGCAAAGAGATCATCTCAGGAGGAATTTCGCTTCTTCTCCGGAGACTGGGACAAACCGTAAAGATTAACCTTGGTGTGTGCACAAAATGGTAATAACTGAATGTTTGTGCACCTTTCTGCCCTGGCCGACCTTTCGAAATGCAGCTGTTGGTGTCACTGCAATAAAGGAGGGTTAAAATCCCGAGCATAGGTGTCAACCTCTCCCAATTCCAGGGCGGGAAGCAATTATTGAATTAAATAAACATTTGTGGTGCTCTCACAGGAGACACAGAGAGATAAGAGTAAAGATATCTGCTTTTTTTGTGAATCACTGCTGTTAATTGCATAATTATCGCTGTCTGTACTTTCATTTCCTTCCGATCTTGCTGTTTACAATTCCCACCCCACCCAGGGGGCGGGAGGGGGACTCCAAGTGTTTAAATAAACTATAACTCAGGATATTTCAGGATAACTGTAATTTGTTTTAATGTGTTAGCCTTTTAGGTGCCACATGACACTTTGTGTTTCTGCTTTCTTTTATGTCATAGAATATGCCAAGAGTATATTACTTTAGTCAGTACTTTTTTATATATAAAAGAAATGAGGTGCTGATACTCATATCTTGATATGGGTGCTATGAGCAGCAAAAGAAAGAAAGAAGTTGACATTACACAATTTCCGCCCTCCCTTCCCCACGAGTGGGCGGGGTTTGAAGCACTGAGCTGGGGCTTACCTGGACGGTAAGATGGTTGCTGTATTCTGAACCAGGAAAGAATTTTCCCTGCATTGGCAGGTTTCGCCTTCCCCCTAGCATTTCGTCACAACTTTGGCAGTTTTAGGCCTTGGCAAGGTATCCTTTAGTCTGTCATTCATCATCAAGTCTGGGGGATGCATTCATGCTCCCATCCCATGCGGTGGCGCTTGCAGGGCCCGTTAAAGGGCAAAACTTGCAGTCCCTGGCCCTAGAGTAGCGGCATGTGTGTCAAACTCCCGGTACGAGGTTAGCTGTGTACATTTGTGCTTTACAGTCCCCTCCCACTGGACCTCATCAGCCTGCATATCCTCAGCCAGACAGGCTGAGAGGGTTACATGCCAAGGCCTGTACCAAGTTTCCAACTTCTGAGGCTTAATAAAGTTGTGGCCAATTTGAACCCATTCTCTGGTCTCTGGTCTCATTCTTCGGGTGAAAGGCTAGGCACCACAGACAGGGTTTAGCGTGTGTGCCTGCAATAAGAGATGACCAACATCACAAAAAGTATATATGGTATACGGTTTCTACAATGATTCAGCACGCCAGAGGTTTGCAAACAGTATGCATGTTTTGCCTCAGCTGGTAAAAACAAGCACCTATTTTAATATCCTTCAGTAGTGAGTAAACCTAGAAGTCCATCATTGCATCCTGCTGTTGGAAATAGCTTGGTTCATATTTTTTTTACATTCTAGCATCAAGTTAAAACCTGGATTATTTCTGCCCAAATACTGGGATATTATTCCCCTGCTAGGTTGTACAATGTAATTTTAATTTTTGCTTTGTTACCTGCTATTTATTTAATTGGGTGTACTATTTCGGTTTCTAAAGACTGCAACGCACCCAGAGATCTTTGGGAGTATGACAGGCTAAAAATATTATCAAATACATAAATAAAAATAATAAATCAGGCTGCAATCCTAAGTGAGTGTTGAGAGTAAGCCCTATGCAACAGGGCTTACTTGGGAGCAAAACAGTCATAGGAATCTGGTGTTCATCTCTTAGGCTTCAAGTTATTGTAATATCAACAAATGCCGTTTGTTGATGTTTTTCCATTGAGTTCAGCCGGTGAGAGAGGTCAGAGGACTTTAGCCTGCACTGTCAACTCTCACTAGCAACAAATCAAGCAACCAGCAAATCTCAAAGGACAGCAGGCAGAGAGATAGTAGCCATGTCTGAAACTTGAGATCCTTGGCAGAAAAAACTAGGGATTGAATCTGGTGCCTCATATCTGCCAAATCTCCACTTTACAAGGAATGTGATTTGCTAGGGACTCTGCAAGCCCCATAGAACCTTCACAGGCACTTTTTGATAGAAAATGAATAATGATCCTATGAATACAAACTGGATGAAAATGTCCTTTAAAGAAAATAACAGATTTTTTAACATGGAAAGGCATGTCTTGAATTTCATCCTTCAAAAAAAAATCTGTTTTTTTATCTCAGTTTTGCCTTTCATAGTCCCCATCTGCTCTATATAATTAAAAGCAGTATCACACCACTTAAAACTGCTGTGGCTCCCCCCCCCAAAGAATCCTGGGATCTGTAGTTTGTTCAGGATGCAGAGAGTTCTTAGGAGACCCCTGTTCCTCTAACAGAGCTACGATTTCCACAGCTTTCTGAGAAGAGTGATTGTTAAACCACTGAGAATTGTGGGGATGGTTTGAGCTGAGAGTAAATCCCCAATAAACCTTTGTTTTTATTGACTGGAGGGATGAGGACTTATTAGCAACTGAGAGGAAAGCAGAAATGTGCAAACCTGCAAATATGCAGTAAACACATTAACTTTGGGAAGCTTTGCAACTTATGTGTAAGAATGAGGAACCTGTGGTCCTCCAGTTGTTGGACTACAATTCCCTTGGTAGTTGGCATCCAAACAGCATTGGGAAAGTCACCAATTCCCCATACCTGGTGTGAAGTTTTATGTTTTGGTGAATTTCTTGCCTCTTCTCTGCATGTAATCTACTACTATGCCAAGTAATCCCCAACATCTCAAGGCTCTTACAGAAGAAGGCTCTTACAGCAGAAGAAACTAAGTGAATTTGTCTCTCAAAGCTATGAACCCGTTTCTAACTGTATTGAATTTCTTTCTGATGTAAGTTTGGGGCGGGGTGGGGCGTGTCATTGTCATTATCACCCAATGTGATTTCAATGCAGGCCCTGTTTATAGAATTTGCAAAGATTCATGACTTCCACATTCCATCACCCCAAAGGCATAGTACAGGCTGTACTTATCAATTATATGTATCAGAAAATGTTACATGAAAGAATACTCCCCATTGTTTGTTTATTCCAAAAAGAACACTTTCCGGTTCAAGAAATAAACATAACTATAAAATGCGCCAAACATATAACATATGGAGATATTGCTTTTTCGTCATCCTTAGATTGAATTCTTCTCTTTCCTTATTTTGCCATGCATATGTTACGACTTTTCATACAGCAATATTTTTTGCATTTGTATGTTGCCCTTTTCCAGAGGACCTCTTAGCACCAAAAACTTTACAACAATCCTGTGCGGTAGGTTAGGTCTGAAGGTAGTGACTATAAAATAAATCACTGGTTATCAATTAATTAAGTAGCTCTTTTTCATTATTTGGAAAGAGTTGGTCTTCAAGTCCTTTTGATAACAACCAGGCAACTGTAGAAGACACTCAAATCTCCTGCTATAACAATGTGGTTAAGGAACAGTTTGAGAAGTTGCTCTACTGACTAACCTTACATGTTACTTTAGGGACTCACAGAATATGCAGCAAAAAGAGAGAGGGAGAGATGGTCTTTATTCATTAGCTACTGGAGTAATAAGGAACAAGACGACATGCAACCACAAATTGTCTTTTCCTTTTCTTCTCTATAATCTTTTTATTTTCATTCCTAACTTAGTCAAAAAAAAGAGATTAGATTAGAACTTCTTGGTCTGCCACTAGTCATTATATCTCTTGTATTAATAACCCTTTCCTTTGTATATAATGATTATGACTCCTAAGTCATTCAAACTGCTTGGCATTTTCACATCTAAGTTATGGCCATTTTGTTACCTTACCTTGTTTCTAGAATGTGTGTGTGGTTCAATTGTGTCAGCCAGCTATTCAAGTTACAAGAATGGGGTTTTTTATTATTATTATTATTATTATTATTATTATTATTATTATTATTATTATTAAAAGGTGGCAACTCTTATCCCTTCAGCATCACCATTTCCCATGTAGGAACTGGCCCATCTAGCGTGTTCTCTTCCTGGGCTAAGGAGGACTAATACACATTCTTTAACCACTAGTGCATCTGTAGCAGATAGCTGAAAAGCTGTGAAACACATCTGTAGCTAAGACTGCTGTTACATTCCAGCACCCAGAATTACTTTCCCCGTCAAGTCCACAGTAGGTTCCTTTTGCTCTTACTGTACATAAGAATGGGGAGATCTGACAGATCCTAATCCTCCTACATGACAATAGATGGGGATGCCTTTTGATGGGAGGTCATTCCCCTGCAGGGGGCCACAGGACAAAACTGTACCTTAGTGAATAGAAAACTTCCTCTGTGTCTTAATGAAAGCTTCCCATCAGGAGGCCCAGAATGTATTCTCTCCAGTCTTCCCATTTTGTTTAGCAGACTGTATTTGGATGGTCAGTTCAAATGCACCTGTTTCCACTGAAGTGGGGGAAGGAAAGTTCTCTTTGTTCAACACAGATTCCAGGAAGACATCAGAAACTTCCACTTCTCCTGGTCAAAAGGTCACTTAATGCAGGCAAGTATCTGATCAATGTTGCTTGCAGTCACTTTCCCCCTGGGGTGCAGTATTTATCTGATATTTGATAGACGGTTAGATATGATTGTATCCACTGATACTTCCATATCAAGGAAAACAATTGTGTATTGGGCAACCTTTCCCATGCCTACCAGAGTCTGCATTCTGCAACTGATTTTCAAAGGAGGCTAGTTTCACTCCCATGTTGTTTGTTGCTCAAATTCCTTCCTCCTTTCCCCATATTACCTAGTAATTCTGATTACATATCCTGGGTTTCCAACATCCACTGGATGAAGGCTTGACTGAATTCGCGTTGACTCTTCCATTCAGTTGGCTCAAGCACTTTAGTTTGTTTTATTTAGTCTGCAGACCACAAACATCAGATACAGTATATAGAGTTATCAAGACATCCACGGCAGAGAGAAAAATACAAATATATATGCTCATGGGTTTTGCCTACAGGTAGGTAGCTGTGTTGGTCTGCCGTAGTCGAAACAACATTTAAAAAATCCTTCCCGTAGCACCTTAGAGACCAAAGCTCATACCAATAACAAACTACCCGGAAGCTGTACGCAGGTTCCCTCAGCCAATAAAGCAAGATGAGTGCCACAACCCCAAAGTCATTCATGACTGGACCTAACGGTCAGGGGTCCCTTTACCTTTAAGGTGCTACTGGAAGGAATTTTTTTATTATGGGTTTTGCCATTTAAAATAAAGACTATAGTAAAATTCACAATCAAAAATATTTTCTTAAAACCTTTTCTTTTAACTCAGAACTTGTCTTCCTTTAAGCAACTGTGTCCTCATTTTGATGACTACATTTCCTGTTCTCTTTTTTATATACAGTGGTACCTCAGGTTACATACGCTTCAAGTTACATACGCTTCAGGTTACAGACTCCGCTAACCCAGAAATAGTGCTTCCGGTTAAGAACTTTGCTTCAGGATGAGAACAGAAATCGTGCTCTGGCAGCGCAGCAGCAGCGGGAGGCCCCATTAGCTAAAGTGGTGCTTCAGGTTAAGAACAGTTTCAGGTTAAGTACAGACCTCTGGAACGACTTAAGTACTTAACCTGAGGTACCACTGTATATAATAATTTTTATTAGTTTTTACATATAATCACATGGCGTAATATCATACCTTCTTCGTATATCTCTTTGGCTCTACTGAGCCTGGTGACTTCCCTCCCGCCCACCTAATGGTTTACAAAATTAAATTTTGCATCTTTGCATTTCACTTCCTTTCCTATTCTTGTTACATCATTACCTAAAATAAAAAATTAAATCAGCTTGAATAGGTCGCAATTTCATCTTACAAATCTTCAGATAACTCTGAAGATAGAGCCTGCTAGTGATGTTAATTGCTTACAGTTGTCTTTCAAATATAATATGAATTTATTCCAGTCTTTTTGGAATGCTTGGTCCCACTGGTTCTGGATCCGTCCCATCAGTTTCGCCAGTTCTGTTCTCTTAATTTGCCATTATGATTAACTCATAACATTCATCTGAGTTCCCCAAGTGTAAAGAAAGCACAGGGGAAATATATCAGGGTCTTATATTCCTATTAAAAAACACCATATAGAAGAACATGGCCTGACATTTCAACTGAGCCACTTTCACAAGGACAAACTCTCAGACACAAAGGCTGCATGGTGAATCGATTTTCCACAGCTGCCAGTGGCAAAGCATTTAACCTAACCATTGAAAATGGTCTCCTGTATCTAGGAATATTTAAAATTGCTAAATACCTGGTGGGTTGATAATCACTACTAGGTTGCCTGAGCTGGGAGTGCATGATATGTAGTGGTCCAAACTAGGCATAATTTGGAATATTTGAAGATTTTCTGTGTTGTTGTTCTTTCCACAGGGGAACTGAGACAGTGGGTTACCTTTTTGGACATCCCTTTAGCTATTGACTTGGAAGGCTACAGGTCAAGCCTGATTTGGCAAGAACTAGGAGATGTCATGAGTCAAGCTTGCCAATTTTATTAAGAGTCCCCTAATTTGAGCTCTGTTTTGTTACGAAATCTCACAATATCAGTCTTAAATTTTACTTGATTTGATTACTTAAATGGCTTACTTAAGAAATGGTTACTTAAATGAGTGTTTGTGTCTCTCTGTGTGTGTCTCTGTGTGTAAAAACATTGGCTTTCCTCCCAGTAGATCTTGTTTTTAAATATTGAGTATAAAGTGTGATATTAACTAACAGATGGTGTCTTCTGCGTCTGCACATTAAGAAATCTCTGGAGTAAGTAAGATACATCTTTCAGGTGGAAATGAAACACCCTAACATGTAGATAATGGGAATAAACATAGTGGAATGAATTAAAGTATATTATATGACTGTACAATGTGGTTGTTCCCTTTAAAAACCACCGCTGTGCAGCCACTTTGTTTTTAGATCTTCCTTTAACACAGAAAACATCTCTCTCCCCCCTCCCTGCAAACTGTGGGTTTAGGTTTCAGCCAGGACATCATTGTACAGTGACAAAAGCCATCCACTGCTAATTGTAAAAACAGGGCAGTCTCCAGCAGAGAGCTGCTTGGCTGATGACTGATGCCTTGACAGATAACAGACAATCAATATGACCCTCCAAAGTCCTGAGCTGAAGACCCTCCCCCACCCCCAGAAAAGGATTTAATTGGAAAACAATAGCCAAACACCAATTTAGGGTTAGCCGTTATTGCACTGAAAGCTACCCTGTGAAACTGCAAGATAAGTCAAGGAAAATAAAAAATGTATTTCTTGAACATGTGACTGAACACCAAGGAAAGCGCTATTTGTATGGCACAGATTTTCAATACGACTTTGGACTCTGTCTTAGTGAAGGTGGAATTGTTTGAACACAACATGAGCAGAGAAGGCACACAAAGAGAGCCAGTGTAGCATAATGGTTAGAGTGCTAGACTGAAAAACCAGGGTTCAAATCCCCACTCAGCTGTGAAGCTCATTGGGGGACCTTGGACCAATCACTGCCTCTCAGCTTAAACTGCCTCACAAGGCTGTTGTGAGGATAAAATGGGGAAGAACCATGAACGCCATATCCAGCTGCTTGGAGGAAGGGCGGGGTATAAACATAATAATGAAAAACAATAGCCAGGCAAAAAGCAATAGCCAGGCAAAAGTGCAGAGCTAAGGCCTAAATGTATGGCATGTATCCCAAGGACAGACTTGTGGTGCAGATTCAGAGAGCTTCCCTTGTCCCTTGAAAAGCTCTGAAGCAGCAAGAGAAGGCTTGGCCTCACTCTGCTCTGCTCCCCTGAGGTGAACACAAGACAATTGTCTCTTATCTGTCGAGGCATCAGTCAGTAGCCCAACAGGTTTAATGTACAGCGTATATGAAATGTGACAAACACCAGTTTGTGGGGTGTGACTCATAGAGTGAAAATGGGACTAGACAGTCTGCCTCCACCTTCAGTCCTCAGAGCCTCGTTGAAGAGAGCAGGGGCACAGCAATATCTAATCTGGCATCTTTTTCTCACAGTGGCCAACCAGATTCCTGTGGGAAGCCAGCCCACAAGGAGGACCTGAGCAAAAGAGCCCTCTCCCCTGCTGTGGCTTCCAGCAACTAGCATTCGGAAGCATTAGTGCCTCTGACCATGGAGGTAGAGCACAGCTATCTTGGCTAGTAGCAGTTGATAGCGTTATCCTTCATGAATTTGTCCAGTCCTCCTTTAAAGCCATCCGTGTTGATGCCCATCACTGCTTCCTTAATTCCTGAGGTCCATAATTTAACTACAGGCTGCATGGGGAAAGTAGCTTCTTTTATCTGTCCTGAATTATCCAACATTCACTTTCAACGTCCGCATGTTCTAGCGTTATGGGAGAGGGTGAAAAACTTTTCTCTATCCACTTTGTGAAGTGTAGGTGGGTTCCCACGACGCAAGACACAGTGATAACAGCAATAACTTTTATTGAACTAACATAACAACAACAGGGGTAAAGCAACTGCTTATATACATTTCTGAAGGCCTGGGCCACTCCCAGTCCCAATGTGATTGGCTGTCTAAACTTCCAAGCTGCGAATCGTGACTCAGAATTTAAGGGCCAATGGCAGAGGCCCAAACCCTGGAATGTTCTGTGATTGGATGTCATGTATCAAATCAGAACACAGGGGCTCAGAACCCTTAGTCCAGACTCAAGCTCAGGCAAACACAGACCACTGAATACATAACACTTTCTGCATGCCATTCATACTTATCTAAATTTCTATCTTGTCATCTCTTACTTGGCTTTTCTCAAAAAAAGTCCCTAGTTTTGCAACCTTGCTTCACAGGGAATTATAGCATAGGCATGAGGGACCCTTCTTTTTGAACCCCAGTTTTCTTCCCTGCAATCCCTCCCCGCTACATTTCCCCCCAAATGCAGGATCCAGATCTATAGATTTACTTTCGAAATACAGATCTGAAATTCTTTGCTGGAGTGTGGCTGGGGGCATGGTTAGAGAGAGAGGAAGTGCTGAGCCACAAAAGGATAAAGTGCTCTCCTACCACCTGACACTTCTCCATAGGAAATGGAGTGCACCAAACTCCACATTGCAAAGGAAAAATGACAGTCTAGGTTTGAGAACAGGAGGCAGAGAGGCCAAAAGTGTTGTTATCCTTGTGCAGCTCCACTGATTAGAGAACTTGGATTGAGTGTGACCCCACAGTTCCTGTACCCTTGGCAGCAAACCTGGGACAGCTGAATATATTAAGAGGCCCTCAGGATAGGGAACTTACAGGCTTCTTGAAAATCCCAGTTGTAACAAACAAGGTGTTTTGCTTTGGGAGGCAGAAATCTCACTTGCTTTTTGTTTTCCATTTCTTCTGAACCGATGGACAGGAAGTGTTCCTACTGGCATTAAATTCTGCAAGGCTAGCCTTCAAGCTAAGTATTTCAGGACAGGAAAGGGTATATTTGCATATCTTCATTTAACACTGGCTGCTTTTTAAAAGAAAAAAATTAAAAATCTCCAGATAAGGAGAATGGTTGGATCTGTAGCCTCCTTTTGCTACTGATTGCAAATGGTGAATGCAAGATTTGTTTGTTTTTCCTTTCTCTCTCCCCACCTTTGCAAGCATAATTTCAGTTAACATCTATGCAATTCAGATTGATCTCCTACAGCTTCTATAAAAAAATCTATGTATGCAAGAGTAAAGGTAAGATTTTGTTCTCTTAATTAGTATCTTTAGTCCTAAGAAGAAAATGTTTTAAAAATATAATTAAATAGTGCATTAATTGCCATTATCAGTTCTGTAGAGATTCCATAGTTTCTTGACCCTGTCTAGATCCTTTTGGGAATCTTTGCCGGATGGGAGCTTGGTCTCGCTAAGATGCCCATAATCCGTTCCAAGATTACTGTGACCTCTGCTATTTTGATTGACAGGAGCCACATTTATGATGCATGTATTGCTATGTACAAATGGAGGGGAAATGTCCTCACAACTCCAGATATGGCAGCCAATTGAAACTTGATGGTCAAAACCAACATATTTCCAAGCTTCTTCAAAATATACTTTTTAAAAGTTCTTGAAGAGCCTAGCTTCAGCATTAGTTCAGATGTCACAACTCAAGATTTGTACCTCTCTCAGAAAAAACGAAAGCAGAACAAATAGTTGATTCCCCCCCCCCTTATTTAATTGTAGGGTGCCTCCAGAATACCTGTTTATTGAGTATCCATCCTGATAGTCTAATCTGGCTTTAAGCATATCTTGGCTACTTAATAAGCATTCATACTGATTTGTTTGTGGATAGGCGAATGTGTTAGAATGCGTTCTCCCACACTTTCCAGTGCATTTCCCCATCATTTTCCTTATTGCAAAAAGTACAATCTTTGGGGGGGGGGGGGGAGTGAGTTTCCACAAGGCCACCCTGTCAGCTGTAATTGTACAACCTGAATTTGCCAGAATGTGACTGAAACTCGCCAGAAGAAAAGTGATCACCTGGAAATGCCCTTAAGCTCACTCTGCAATTCTCATTCCCCATAAAGCTTTCTACAAGTGATCCATATTAATTATTCAGCCTGCTGTTTTGGTCATTGCATTTGTATATGCAATAGACCAAGGCACTGTTTGATTCTGCAATAATCCATATTGTATTGTCCCAGTCTGCAGATGTTAGGTGCCCAGGTGGAGCAATGGTGCTGCGTGTATCTGGTCTTTCCGATCTAGTTTATTTTTCCAAAGCTGGCCCTCGAGTCCGTCAACCTTGGAGACGAATGTGCTGAATAATAAGAGAGGCGAGCCTCCTCAAGACTTAATCACCCCCAAGTGTAAAGCACAGTATAGTTGGGAAGCAAGGTCAGCGAAGGTCAAGAGGATCCATGGAGAAAAGTGCCTTTCATGAGGAATGGCAAATGTTTACTTTCAAATAAGTCTTTAGAAAGCCACAATCTTGAAAGAAGCCATATGCTTCGATTTTGAGACCAATTAGTCTGCCTCATCCACAATTTATTCCGTGGACTTTTGGCCTTTTTGCTTTTGTTAAAGGCAAGGAGTCAAGCACTAATGCTCCGCCATGAACTTTAATAGAGCGGAAATATCCAGGGCAAGGGAATGAAAGGACTTAGGCAGGTGATCTCTGAAAGACTTGCTGCAAAATTACCTCAATGGAGAATAAACAACAAGGTGACTTACATTGACTGGTTAGAATATGGTACCACTCTGTATACACAGCAGGGTAGCGCACAATTCTCGCTAGGCTGTTTGTATGGCTTTTCAAAAAGCATAACTTAGTAGCCAGCCATTCCAACGGGTTTTGTTCCGAACTCCTTGTCTTCTCAATGATTGCTTGAAACAAGTGAGCTACCTTTAAAGAAAGCATAAACTGGATTCCATGGATCAACACTAAAATCCCAATTCCTTGAAAGCTGGACAAAAGCAACATGAATCTTACAGGCTTGGCAGAAAATCCTGACGCCATCTTTTTCTTTATTTGAGGCTGGTGACACAAGAGAGAAAACAAAGCCGTGTGTAGAGAGCAGCTACTTGCCGGTTAGATGGTCAAAGAAGAACCCAAAGTTCTCATGGGTTTTTTTGCATATATTCATCCTCTAGGCCAGGGATGGGAAACCTGTGGCCCTCCAGATGTTGTTGGATTACAACTCCCATCCCCTCTGGCCATCCTGGCTGAGGCTGATGGGAGCTGGAGTCCAACAATACCTGAAGGGCTACAGGGTCCCTGTTCTGGCTTGAGTCTGTTTTTGGATATTGTTGCCCTCTCAAAAGAAAAATCAGGGTAGTGGTCCTGCCTGCAATCTTTCAACAGGATCATGATTAAAGATGCAACTATAATATTTTCATATTAGATGTTTGTTTATTCTTGTTCCTACCAACCACAAATCAAATTACCGTATTTTTTGCGCTATAAGACTCACCTTTTTCCCTCCTAAAAAGTAAGGGGAAATGTGTGTGTGTGTTATGGAGCGAATGCAGGCTGTGCAGCTATCCCAGAAGCCAGAACAGCAAGAGGGATCGCTGCTTTCACTGCGCAGCGATCCCTCTTGCTGTTCTGGCTTCTGAGATTCAGAATATTTTTTTTCTTGTTTTCCCTCCTCCAAAAACTAGGTGCGTCTTATAGAGCGAACAATACGGCATTTCAAGTAGAAATTTGCCTAAATATTAAAAAAGGATATCATCTCTAGAACAAAGAAGTGACTTTCCAACTTCCTGGCTGTCTTGATTTCACTGTAGAAAACAAATGTCTACGAGCCGGTGTGTCCCTGTGTGAAAAAGCACTTAGAATGTAACCTGAGCAGTATATCCCTATTGCTTTGTAGGAGGTTATATATTGACCAATTTCACATTGCACATTTGCACTTTAATATAGTGATACTCCCTTGTCTGTGGGTGGAATAGTTTGGGGGATGCATCACTTAAAGGATCCCCCTTGAGTGTATACTTCCAGCTGAAAATTAATTGAAGTATGCCATAAATGAGGGAGCATCACAGATCAACAGAGAGGGCTACAGATCATTTTCTTCAACATGCTTAAAGTGTTGTTCATGCAGAAGAGGACAATGTAGCAAAGCCTATGCTGTCCCTAAGAAGTTACTGTATCTGACATGATACATATATGACTCAACAGCGCCTTTCCATAAACGTTTTACTCTGGACTGAGCCCTAGGTTTGCAACTCCTTACACAGTTACAAAGATTCTTTCAGGAAGCTGTGAACACTGGATTGCAGCATAGTTTTAGGTTGCAGGAACCAGAGTTACGTACATCTGGGAACCCTTTTATAGGGCTGGCTGTAGGGATGATCCTAAGACTTGTTGTTGTTTAGTCGTTCAGTCGTGTCCGACTCTTCGTGACCCCATGGACCAGAGCACGCCAGGCACTTCTGTCTTCCACTGCCTCCCACAGTTTAGTCAAACTCATGCTGGTAGCTTCGAGAACACTGTCTAACCATCTCGTCCTCTGTCGTCCCCTTCTCCTTGTGTCCTCCATCTTTCCCAGCATCAGGGTCTTTTCCAGGGAGTCTTCTCTTCTCATGAGGTGGCCAAAGTATTGGAGCCTCAGCTTCACGATCTGTCCTTCCAGTGAGCACTCAGGGATAATTTCCTTAAGAATGGATGATCTTCTTGCAGTCCATGGGACTCTCAAGAGTCTCCTCCAGCACCATAATTCAAAAGCATCAATTCTTCGGCAATCAGCCTTCTTTATGGTCCAGCTTTCACTTCCATACATCACTACTGGGAAAACCATAGCTTTTACTATACGGACCTTTGTTGGCAAGGTGATGTCTCTGCTTTTTAAGATGCTGTCTAGGTTTGTCATTGCTTTTCTCCCAAGAAGCAGGCGTCTTTTAATTTCGTGGCTGCTGTCACCATCTGCAGTGATCATGGAGCCCAAGAAAGTAAAATCTCTCACTGCCTCCATTTCTTCCCCTTCTATTTGCCAGGAGGTGATGGGACCAGTGGCCATGATCTTCGTTTTTTTGATGTTGAGCTTCAGACCATATTAAGACTACGTGCTAGCAATTTAGTGCTTTCGATGAAAATGGGCCAACGCCTCCAAATGAAACAAGCAAACATAATTGCTGGTGTTTGAGGAATGCTGCACTTCATTTAAAAAATGTTTAGGACGAGGCATAAATTGTGGCTAGACATTTTGCTTCGTTTTTGAATGTAAATAATGTCATGCAAACCAGTCCTTGGTTCTTTGCTTATTCTAGTACACCCTGAGGCAGAAATTTGTCAGCTATTATAGAGGCTGCTTAGAAATCAATACACCTTTGAATGAATGAGAACGGACTCCCATTCTTAGTGTCTCATGGGCAGGCTGTGAATGTAAATAAGTCTCTGTATCACAGAAATGTGAAATAATCATCTTTCAAATAAGCTCTGCAGCAGCAGGAAGAAGAATGAGCCTGGTCCATTCATAGCTTGCCTATGGATAAAGGGATAGTTCAAAGCCAGTCTCAAGAGCCCACTTAGGTTGGGGTGGCGGCAGGTTTTAAGTATGTGTTTGCTCTTTTCTTTAAAAAAAATATTCCCCCCTTCCCAAGACCAAAACATGTCTGAGTATTGAGAAGCGCTTGCTTGATCTTTCTGAGCAAAATAAATTCCAAATACAGAAGGTCTAAGGAAATACTGTTGACAGATGTCATTCCTTCCTCCCTGGCTCACCACAATTTGTTTCACTGAGCTGGAATCATTTATGAATCAGACACATTTGAATAAATCCGGCTACATTTTAAAGACACACAACAAATGGTTGTTCTAAAACTAAAAGCAATATGTTGACCTTGTTCACATGCCACAGTTACACCAGCCTTTGCCAACCTTGTGTCACAACAACAACAACAACAATTTCATTATTTATACCCTGCCCATCTGGCTGGGTTGCCCCAGCGACTCTGTATTTTGATGTTTTGGATTACAATTCCCACCAGCGCAGTTCTATTCTGAAGCATTGGGAGGGCACTAGCTTTACACCATGGTTTACCAAGAACAAGCAGTGTAAGCTGCCCAGTCCCTCCCCTAGTGTGAGCAGACCAACAAGCCTCAAACTTGGGTTTACTGGGCTTTGTTCATGCCTTGGTGGCCGTGGCTTGTTTAGGGAGAAAGAAACCATGGCTAGGATGCTGCTTGTTCATGGGACTGCTTGTGATGTAACTGTATCCAATATATTTAAACCAAGCCTTTCTGCAACAGAGGTCAACTGTCAAAATGGCTGCTTCTGCAAACAAGGGGAGGATGCAGTCACAAACCTGCCTGGAATGAACAGATTGGCCTCGTTTGGGACTCAGTAGTTTTTGACTGCAGCTGCAGGCAGAGGAGATAGCTAAGCCCCTTCCACCTGCCAGCTTCTGACCAGCCCCAGCGACCTCTACTTTTTATTTGATTCCATTCCTGCTGAACAGTCTATAGAACACCCCGGAGATGTAACAGACAAGATGGGGGGGGGGATGTATGCATACATTTGTGGCTGTTCAAAGGCAGAAAATGTGGGACCCTGAGAAAATGCAGCCCAGACCAACAGGCTGTGTTAGAATCTGACTAGGATAAGCAATACCCTAATGTATCTGCCTTAAAAGCCTGACCTGCCAAACACTAAAAGCATATATTGATGTCTGTGACATTAATATAGCATGGCACACTCTCTTTCCAGTAAGCCCCATGTTGTGGCTCATTGCCAGGCTTAGACAGAGTAATGTTTGTATTTTATCTAAAGCCAGGAGATGGCAAATGTAATCCCCAAGGCTTGTTATCAAGCATAGCTTTGGCTCTGCCTTTGCTAACCTGCCACTCTCCTGGGTTAGGGCTTTTAGTCTACAGCTCCCATCAACCCCAGTCAACACAGAGGCCTGAAAAAGCTAAAAGAGGGCCTATATACACAATATAACACAGTTCCAGGCTTTGAATGAATAAATACTGGGGGAAACACTGGTAGCATTGTTCAGCCCGGACACCAAGGTCCACCTCCAAAGGCCTTCTGGCGGTTCCCTCACTGTGAGAAGTGAAGCTACAGGGAACCAGGCAGAGGGCCTTCTCAGCAGGTAGAGAAGCAAAGTGTGTGTGCATGGAGGAGTGTGTATTTATGTATGAATATGAGCATTGAAAGGGGATGCGGGTGGCGCTGTGGGTAAAAGCCTCAGCGCCTAGGGCTTGCCGATCGAAAGGTCAGCGGTTCGAATCCCCGCGGCGGGGTGCGCTCCCGTTGTTCGGTCCCAGCGCCTGCCAACCTAGCAGTTCGAAAGCACTCCTGGGTGCAAGTAGATAAATAGGGACCGCTTACTAGCGGGAAGGTAAACGGCGTTTCCGTGTGCTGCGCTGGCTCGCCAGAGCAGCTTCGTCACGCTGGCCACGTGACCCGGAAGTGTCTTCGGACAGCTGGCTCCCGGCTCCCGGCCTCTTGAGTGAGATGAGCGCACAACCCTAGAGTCTGGCAAGACTGGCCCATACGGGCAGGGGTACCTTTACCTTTTTATGATCATTGAAGATCATGAGAAGAAGTGTTAGAGTGATAAAGAGTTGAGACAGGGCATGTGACCACACCACTAGTCAGGGTTAGGCAACATGGTGCCCCCCAGATGTTGTTGGGCTACAACTTCCACCATTTCTGATCTCTGGCCATGCTGGCTGGGGTTGATTGGCCTTGAAGTCCAACAGCTTTCAGAGGGCACCAGATAAGCTAGCCCTGCTATAAGCCCTGTGGTGTACCAGCTGCAACTTTCTGGATGGACTTTTGTGAGTTTTCCCTCTCTTTGAAACAGAAAATTGTCAGGCTAATATTCTATATGCAGGTAGCTTCAAGCATAAAACTATTTGGCTTGGCGGCGGCTGCTGCTAGTGCAGCTGCTGCTGCCTTTTGAGAGCTACAACTAGATTTGCTGTAGTGTAGTGGGTTGAACCCATGTGACCTCCAGCAGCAATTTGGGAGGTTAATTCACTCAACAATGAAGGAGGGAAGAATATTTTGCCCCCCCCCCCTTTCCTTCAAAGAAAACAAAGCTCTTGCAGGTTTTGCTTGCTGACCAGCGGGACTTGGATTAAGCCTCTCCCAAGACAGTCCCTTAACATAAACAGAAACCTAACCTCAATGATGCAGGGATAACTTTGCCAGATTCTTCAACAGATAGTTAATGGATTGAACCAAGGAGATGTTTACAGGAGCAGCACCATTCTCTATTTCTTGCCATGTATGATTTAGTACTTTCTTTACATTTGATCGGCAGGGATAAGGGATGGAAAAACAAGAAGTTTGGCTGGCAATGAGTGGTATTGGGATAGAGAAGAATTATGTAGTGAAGTATATACAGGAAGGCTGTGGAGCATTCAGCATTACTGTTCTAATTCCAGAATGAAAACTTTAAACAGTTGTGGCTCCCCTCAAAGAATCCCGGGAACTGTGTTTGGTTAAGGGCGCTGAGAGTTGTTAGGAGACCCTCCCCATTTTCCTCTGAGAGCTTCAGGGAACTCTGAGAATTGTAGCTCTATGATGGGAATAAAAGGTAAAGGTAAAGGTACCCCTGCCCATACGGGCCAGTCTTGACAGACTCTAGGGCTGTGCGCTCATCTCACTCTAGAGGCCGGGAGCCAGCACTGTCCGCAGACACTTCTGGGTCACGTGGCCAGCGTGACAAGCTGCATCTGGCGAGCCAGAGCCGCACACGGAACGCCGTTTACCTTCCCGCTAGTAAGCGGTCCCTATTTATCTACTTGCACCCGGGGGTGCTTTCAAACTGCTAGGTTGGCAGGCGATGGGACCGAACGACGGGAGCGCACCCCGCCGCGGGGATTCGAACCACCGACCATGCGATCGGCAAGTCCTAGGCGGTGAGGTTTTACCCACAGCGCCACCCGCGTCCCATGATGGGAATAGGGATCTCCTAATTATCAGCACCTTTAAGAACTTACACTTCCTGGGATTCTCTGGGGGAAGCAGTGCTTTTTTCAAGGCTTGCCGATCGGAAGGTCAGTGGTTTGAATCCCTGCGACGGGATGAGCTCCTGTTGCTCGGTCCCAGCTCCTGCTAACCTAGCAGTTTGAAAGCATGTCAAAGTGCAAGTAGATAAATAGGTACCACTCTGGCGGGAAGGTAAACGGCATTTCCGTGCACTGCTCTGGTTCGCCAGAAGCAGCTTAGTTATGCTGGCCACATGACCAGGAAAGCTGTACGTCGGCTCCCTTGGCCAGTAAAGCAAGATGAGCGCCGCAACCCCAGATTCGTTCCTGACTGGACTTAACCGTCCGGGGTCCTTTACCTTTACTTTACTCAAGGGTACACAGTACTGGCACCTCTGTTAAAAAGTATGGCACTTACTGTAACAGTTTCATGGTGAGTACCAACACCTATTTTTCTAGGGGGGAAAGCACTGGGGAGAAGGCATGACTGTTTAAAGTGGTATGAGATTGTTTTAAATGTATAGTGCAGATGGGGCCATACTCTAGAAATACCCTAATGCTCAACTAAAATAACCACTTTGTCAGCTTTACTAAACTGTATGGTTACGGGGGACGGGGGGGGGGCAGAATACATTTCCCTCAAAGTATAATAATGGCCTCAGGCGGATGGGTGTCATTGTGCCATGTCTATTTCCCAGGCTGCTCCATTAACATCAGAAGCCTCAGGTCATGTGGGAGGAGACCAAGATGCAGCATGTAGGTGTGGTCTGCAGGTGTGGGTGTTATTGTGCATGGGCACATGCCAAGGCTGGCTCACCTTGAATGCAGCCCTCTTGCCAAAAGGGTTCAGCCACCCCTCTCCTGAAGGCTTTCCACCATAAAATACATCTCAGAATCCTCTGTTAAAATCCTGTCAAGCCAGCTGATAAGATAAAATGCCTTGTGAACACATTAAGATTTGTGGTCTAGCCTACCCTCTCTGGAGACCATTAACATTAACAGCCAAGTAGCCTCTTAGCACATCATTGGCACATGAAGGAAAACATCTGAGTTCTCACTTTGCCGGATAGAGCCTCTCTTTGCTGCCTGGCTCCTGAAGGTGTCTCCAAGCGAGGTGTCTCTCCGTTCAGACCTCAAGCACTATCTTGTTGTCTCCTGAGAAATCACAGCAGAAAAGGATAGCTATGAAAGCTTTCAAGTGGAAAAAAAAACAAATATGAGAGTGAAAGCGCGCACATGTATAAAATATGCTCCAGCATGAACATTATAAATTAACATGACACAAAAGAGGGTAAAAATTAAGCAAACATCATTAATGTCACTCTTGGGTTATTAATCTCTTGTCAAGCTTTATATCGTGTGCCAAATTTTTATGTCTTCTCCTCCCTCCTTCGTTTTGCCAGATTTTCACACTCTCCTTAGATACTGCTACTCTTCCCTTCAATGTAGGTCGAATGATTTTATGGATGGTATCCAACCTTCTCTGAATGACATTGCACTTCCCCTGAAAGAGCAAGTTCACAGATGGGTGTGTGGTATAGGTTTTTGCTCCCACAAGCCAAAGAAAACGGCAAAATCTTACATGACACTCTCATATTTGACATGAACCTTGCGCTTGGCATGATGGCCTTTAACAGAATAATGGTACAGAGTCCAAGGGCTCATGATTCAGGGCCTATTAATATATTCCCTACCATCACAGGGTCTTTGGCACTGCCAACTAATGGCAATACTTTTTATGGGGTCAAAGGCTAGGTACACTCTATACCATGGACTTTGAAGACACTTAAACTCAGAACAAAAGGGAGAAACGAGCTAAGAGGAAGGCATGTTTGGCAAACCCTCAACATGATCAACTCTCGCCCAGAATTGGCCTCCACAGTCACCTACAGACACACTGCTAAGACCGTGTTCATGGAAGACAATCTTACTCGACTACAAGTGATTACATAATAATAATAATAATAATAATAATAATAATAATAATAATAATTACATATATTGTTTATAAAGTGCATTTTAAGCATATTATTTCCCTCAAAAATTCTGGTCACTATAGTTTGTTAAGGCTTGCTGTGAATTGCAATGGTGAGTGGTAAAGTTCACTACCCAGAATTTTTTGAGGGAAAGAAAGTGATTTCAAAACATAGTGTGTACATAGCCCTTGTGAGCAGATTCGCTACACAACTTTTACAAGCTGCCTTTTACATGGCAAAGAAGTGCATGTTAAAATAAATCTGATTTTGCAGATGTTATTCAAATAACAGAACGCTGGTGGTGTGTGGAAGGTTCTAATATGCATTATGGTTATACACGTCCTTGGAAACGACTTAATCCTTTGCTAATGATTTCAAGGGGAATAAAATTGTTGCAGTGATTTTTATAGATCACTAGACCAGAGAACTTGCCTAGCACTATGAGGGGGTCTTTCTGTATTTTCAACTAAATTTGAGCCAGCTAATGATTTGCCAAACCAGCTTTTCTCTGAGTTTGCCTTGTCTGGGCCCTCCAGCATACCCTGACTCCAAGGGGAGCCTGATTTTCTAATAACAGCTGGGGAGACTACAGCAATAACTGGCTAGTGTCAGCTGGCCTGGAGCTGAAGGCACAGCCTTTAATTGGCAGTGAGGTCTGAATGGATTTTTCACACTTTCGGAGATAGCATGATGACAGCTTGAGCCCTTCTGTGTTAATAAACAGGGGCTCCCAAACTAAGAAATAAATAAATAGCTTCAAATCTTCTATCATTCTGTATCGAGCCAAGAGAGAGGGAACCAGTGTTTCTCCAATAAAAACAGACATAGTTCTTTACATTGAATGATACAATAGCTCACTGGCCAGAGATGATCGCAGGACTTGGAAAGAATTCTGGAAGGAGAAACACCAGTCTTTATGCAACACAGCTAAAGCCTGATACCCCATCTCCTGATATCAAGAGACCCAACCCAGAGTGATGCAGGGCTTTCTCTGCCCAATTTGGCTGAAGCACAGATTCATCTAAATCAACCCAATTCATTTTGGGCTCCAGGCTTCAAATTAATCTGGTAGGCAGCCCTAGCTTTTAGCATTTCCACAGAAGTCAAGCAATTCTAAGAAAGCAAATTCTACCCTATACTGCCCCGAGATAGATATGAATCTATTGGCCCAGCCTTCAGACTCTCTAGAATAAGTTTATAGGAAGGGACATTCTAACTGCTGCTTGCACAGCCATGCACACTAACGCAAATCTACAAGATTAAGCTGTGTTCATTGTTGTGACTAGCCTCTTTCCAAATCTCTCTGTGGTTTTCCTTGTTGAATATAGATTGGCTTTGCTGTCCATTAGAGCCCCACCCGCAGCAAAGCACCCTTGAAACGTGAATATAATCTACATCAGCTTGAAACTTGTTGACCGCACTCATGAAGGTGACACTGAACCAAAGTGGTGTACCACTCTCCTGAGAGGGAATGCCTATCTGTACTTTTCACAGAGCATTCGTGTATTAAAAGAGTGTTGATTTTTTACATTTTAAAAGTCTTCTTAGCTAAGCTGAAAATAGTAAATCAATAAAGAGTAAAGGAGTACAAAGCAGTGTTACAAAACTTTTAAGTTAAACAAACATGGAAGATCAATACAACTAACCTTCAAAGAAAATAAATCCCCTCAAGTATTATAGGCTGATGGAAAAAATGTTTGAATTTAGCAGAATA
The DNA here is from genome assembly GCF_965153285.1 of Podarcis tiliguerta. NCBI lineage: Eukaryota > Metazoa > Chordata > Lepidosauria > Squamata > Lacertidae > Podarcis > Podarcis tiliguerta. The sequence continues at coordinate 48,505,804 of NC_139536.1, forward strand.
TTGTGTTGCATATATATTGAGCTGTGTGTCTTCCATGCCTATAAGGTTGACTTATAATGCAACATTACTAAGTATCCATTTATTATTATTCAACACTCCTGTCCTGTTAAGGGTCATAACTGACTCCAAAGTGCATATAAAAAATGTAAAACTTCCCTCCCCTAACCAATATCATTCTATATTGCTACATTAAAACCATCATTCTGTAGTATCTCACCTCAACACCTTGTGTATTGAGTTTAAAAGTTCCATTAAAGGGGTAGCAGAGTCAGTTAGACCCAAATAAAGTGAATGGTGGAAAATGAAATACAGTTATACCTTGGGTCCTGAACGCCTTGTGAGTCGAATGTTTTGGATCCCGAACGCCGCAAACCCGTGTGTGTTCCCGTTTGTGAACATGCTTTGGAAACCGAACGTCAGACGTGGCTTCTGTGGCTTCCAATCGGAAGCTGTGCCTTGGTTTCCGAACATTTTGGAAGTCAAACAGACTTCTGGAACGGATTCTGTTTTACTTCCAAGGTACGACTGTACAGCATATTCAAGGTACTTCCATCATCATCATCAACAACAACAACTGTACCAATATGGTGTTGTGGTCAAATGTAGTGTACTATACAAATAAAATACCTACCAGAAGCTATTAAGCCCAACAACATTTTCAAATCTAAAAAAAAGTTGTAAGTAATCAGGAGGAGCAAAGCACGTTGTTGCTGTTATTTTCCTGAGTATTGACTACAGAGATATTATCTTCCCCTTTTATTTGTGTTAACAGTGAAAAGCCCTTCCAGTTATAAGGCTGCCACTGTTGATGTCTCAGGCAAGCCGATTCTTCGTCTGCACTCAGCCCAAGTTTGATCAACTCTAGACCTAGACCTGCTCCAGAGGGAAGAACACGAACCAATGGATTCAAATGGCAAGAAATGAGATTCCAGCTAAACATTAGGAAGAACTCTCTGATAGTAAGAATCAGTGGAACAGATTGCCTTGGAAGATGGTGGACTCTCCTTCACTGGAGGTTTATAAATAGAGGTTGGATGGCCATCTGTCAGGGATTCTTTAGTTGTGATTCCTGCATTTTAGGGGGTTGGACTAGATGACCCTTGGGGCCCAATCCAGGTCTACAATTCTCAGTTGGACCTCATTATGCATCTGTCCTTGCCATACCCCTATTGAATTTTGTCATCCCCTTTGAAAGCAATACTGAAACATCCCAAATTATTAAAACGTAAGTGTCATAAAGAGAGAAGCATGTTTCTGTAGTCAAGCAAATGACTCACCTTTCCCCCTCTTCGCTTCAAGGTAAAGGTAGATATAATCGCGGAAGAGTAACAAGCACCACTCTCTTTGATGAAATTTCACACAGCTGTTGTCACCCCCCATTATATTTTCCAGCCCTTGCCAGTTGCCAGTCTTAGCAACACATTGCTTTGAAAATGACAGGGTGGTTGGTAATGAAACTGGAGTGAACAGATGGCAGGTTTTTGATTGCTGTGCGGGTACATATAACAATGGCAACCCAGGTTGCTCTTAAACAAAACCACTCCCCTTATTAGTTCACTAAGTGCCAAATTGGACCAAATGGGCGTAGGATGGGCCTTTGCAGCCTGATGAGGACTCTCCCACTTGCCACCTCAAACCATTTAAGGACCCACAATGGATTCTTTCAGCCGAACTCCCTATCTCCCCCTGAGAGGGCTGAAAATGACTTGAAAGGCTCACCATAGTTGTGACAGCTACAAGTGACAGTGGCGCAGGGCCATACCCTCCAACATGTCAAAACCGAGATGCGCATCTTCTGGGACCTGCTCCCATGCAAGTCATGTGACCCACGCAAGAGCAGGAGTCCCAAAACGAATATCCCTGAAGGACACTGGGTGACCTTGGGCCACTTGCCATCTCTTAGCCTATCCTAACTCACAGGGCTGATGTGAGGATGAGATGGGGAGGAGAACTATTTACACCACCTTGACATCCTTGGAAGATAAAGGTGACATATAAATGTAATAAATAATAATAATTAATAATACCATGTTGTTCAAACCAGGCCACTGGCTAATTAAGAAATGGCTTTAACTTTGTAAAGAAAATCACCCAAAAAGAATGCCAACTTTTGAACCAATTTCATTTCTTTGAACAAAACTGTCTGGAAATTCAAGCCTGCAGACTGGAGGGGAAATAACAATTAGGCCATGGCACTTTTGTTACCAGAGAGTAACATTATGTATAGAGCTGATGTCTAAACCAAGAAGACTTTAGCTATTTTATTAATGTTCAGGGGGAGGTGGTTTTAATGAAGAATTCATTGTGGTACAACATAACTGCAAGGCTTTTTTCATTAGATGAGATGGAGCTATTCCAATCAACGGCATTTTGCTAATTAGTGTAGTATGCATCTGGAAAGTGGATGTGCATTTATAAACCTAATGCAGCTAATCCTACAGGACTACAATTTAATTGTAAATGGAGAATAAAAAAAGCAGTGTTTTCTTCTATACAAAAAAAGTTGGAAGTCTGATAGCTGTGATGAACAAGCTAACTGAAGTACTTCATTATTGAGTGTGGCTTTATTACATGATGCAAGCTGGTAGCCAGCTTGGTATCTGAGGAAGATTCAGCAGATTTCAGAGCAGATAAATATTACACCAACTGAAAGAAAAGAAGACCTTTTAAATCAGAGATATAACAGGGGCATTGGGCACCAAGGGACATCTATAAACTCTGTAATAATATTTTCCATCAAGCTATGGTGTTAATAGACTTTACCCAGCAACAGGCATTCAGAGGTTTGATACTGGAGGCAGCATGTAGCCGTCGTGACTTGAAGCCATTGAGGACAATAGATACTGACAGTGTCCCTTGCTGCAATGATGCTGAGGTGAGATGCATAGGAAATACTCTTAAAGGGGACATTAATGTGCCTTCAGCCACTGGCTCAGGCAAGACTTCATTTTGTCATGTTTTACAGCTCTGACCTCTATTCTAAAGTAATATTTTTTGTCTTTGACAGCGTCATGAGCCCCACCTTTGTTCTGGCAGGATTATTCAGAGCATTCCCTCAGAAGCCTCACTGTCGATCATTCCCTATACCAGCACAGAGTACAAGCCATTCCACTCACTTGGCATTTAGTAGATTTAAAAGAAATGAAGCTGAAAATGAAACCGAGAAACTGCCTGTGAAAATAGCACAATGTGAATTTTTGCAAATGGTGAGAGAAATTGGAAAGTTTGTGCGCCAAATTTTGAGACTTTGAGCGGTGCCAGGGGCTTGTGTATCAGGCATCCACCTTCAAATATCCCTTTTGTACCTGGGGTTTTGATCAATTAAAAGCAATTCAGACTTTTAAAAAGACAAAACAAACTGCGACCCTTCCAAAATCATGGAAAAATTGTTACAGTGGTACCTTGGGTTAAGTACTTAATTCGTTCTGGAGGTCCGTTCTTAACCTGAAACTGTTCTTAACCTGAAGCACCACTTTAGCTAATGGGGCCTCCCGCTGCCACCGCGCCGCCAGAGCACAATTTCTGTTCTCATCCTGAAGCAAAGTTCTTAACCCGAGGTACTATTTCTGGGTTAGCGGAGTCTGTAACCTGAAGCGTCTGTAACCTGAAGCATATGTAACCCGAGGTACAATTGTACTCTGTTGCTTGCTAGCCCTAAATTCTGACTGCTCTGTGATTCTTCAACAAAGGGAGAGTTGAAACACACACACACACACACACACACACACACACAACTCCTGCAATTCAGTGTACAAAAGGAATGGAAAGCCAGAGAATATCAGAGACAATTATCATCAGGCAGCCCTTACAGTTCAAGACCTAGCAGTGGGTAAGGTCAGACAAAAGATGAAACAACAGGCAGCAGCAACCTGCCTGCTTCCACCACTGTTTCTTGCCCTGGGTGATATGTGGCTGTTTGATCAGCTGGTCATTGTGTTACCCCATGTCAGGGGACTTTGCCTCCCCCCCAGGCTCTTTATCTTCTCTTCTATTTGATTGACCTGTTGAACTGCAGCAGCCCTCAGGCATTGCTGTTTACAAGAAAGTTGAAAAGGAAGCTTTAGATGTCTCTAGAACCAGCCAAGAAGGCAGCAGACAGGCAAACAAAGACTCTTGGTCTATAAAGTAATAATTCGGCCTCCATCATAATGAAGGAGCCACGGAACAAGCAAATTAGTTCCTCATTCAGCTGCAAGATGGCAGACTTCTGTATTTCATGCATGAGAAATCTGTGATGAAGTAGTTTATGAATTTGAGGCATGGCTTTGTGGTAGTAATCTGTTGTCTTTTTCCCAGGTAAAAGTTGCTTGTTGGGTTTGTTTTGGGGAATTATTATTTTTTTGGCAATTTGTCTTGAGTGCAGTGACATCTCTATTATTTAGCAGACCTCAACAGCAGCTTGCTTAATTGCTAAATACTACAAGTTAGATGAAAAGGCATACTGGCAAACAACACACACAGAAAGCCTAAAGCTGGTGTTAAGGATTAAAAGACCCATTTAAAGTTCACATGATGTAAAAGCAATTAAGCAGCCTTATCTGGCAAATCAGTCATTAAGTTTAATTACATTTGCCTTTTGCAGTTTGAAAAATGGCATCCATTTCACCCCCCAAAAAAGAAAGGATTCCAAAAAAAGGGGGGGGGGGACAAGAAGCAGTTTGCACCTGGTAAGAATGCAGCAAACACAAATAAAAATGTTTACAGTGTGAAAGAGACTAATGAAAAGAGATTAAAGGAGCTGTAAAGCTATAGGCTGGCTAAATAACAAATTGAGCACATATTAAATCTTCTTGACACCTAGGAGTCAATTCTGTAGCACTTAGAATAATTTTGTCCAACTCCCATGTAAACAAAACAAGCTGCCCACATTTTGTGGAACAGCTTCTCTGTTGAGCTACGACTAAATAAATAAATAAATAAATAAATATTTATACCCTGCCCATTTGGCTGGGTTTCCCCAGCAACTCTGGGCAGCTCCCAACAGAACACTAAAAACATAATAAATGATTAAAAGTTCCTTAAAAGTCAGACACTTTTTTATTTCCTTGACATCTGATGGGAGGGCGTTCCACAGGACGAGTGCCACTACTGAGAATGCCTTCTGTCTGGTTCCCTGTAACCTCACTTCTCACAATGAGGGAACCACCAGAAGGCCCTGGGAGCTGGACCTCAGTGTCTGGGCTGAACGATGGGGGTGGAGACACTCCTTCAGGTATACAGGGTTGAGGCTGTTGAGGGCTTTAAAGGTCAGCACCAAAATTTTGAAATGTGATTGGAAACATTCTGGGAGCCAATGTAGGTCTTTAAGGCACTCGCTATCTTTATTCCAGACACAAATGAAGGCATTTTTCTGTTTAAAAATAATACAAAATGTGCACCTGTTAGTAGATTTTTGCTACTGTTTTAAAGACTCTAAAGTGCAGGAGAAGGTGTGGCAGGCTTTGACTCTACACCAGCCTGACCTTTCTCTCCCTCATCTCCTGGCTGTTACAGGATCCCTCAGATCACCGATTCCTTCTTCCAAGTCAGTCTCTCCAATGCGCCTTCTCCTGCTGCCCACACCTCAGCGTCCAGCCAGGCTTTGACACATTACAAGCTTTTAACAAACAGCACTTTAAAAAGACCAGCAGTGTTGCCAATTTTAAGAAATGGTATATGTAGATTTCCCCCCACCCGCCGCTGCCCCTTGGCACTTTATTAGATTCTGAAAAACTTGCTGCTGGCTTGCTTACAATATTTTAACCATTTTGTCATACCCTCCAACATTTCTCCGATGAAAATAGGGACGTCCCATTCCATAATGATAATTTTACTATTAAAACCCCACACATCTTAAAGGGTTGCCCCAGCACTCTGGGAAGCTTTCAACATATATAAAAACATCATTAAACATTAAAAAACACCCTTCCCTATAAAGGATTGACTTCAGATGGCTCGAGGTAAGTCCATACCCTCCAACATTTCTGCAATGAAAATAGGGACATCCTAAAAAAAAGCGGGACATTCTGCGATCAAATCAGAAACTGGGACGTCCCTGAAAAATAGGGATACTTGGAGGGTCTGTTTTGTTTCAAGCCTTCTGACAAATTAAGAAAGATGTTGTCAGATTCCACATAAACTAATACAGCTGGATTACTTTTTATTTCTTATTGTAGATAGCAGTCTAAAATTACAGCCTTTTGGCTGTCTACACCTAATGGCAGGGGCAAACCATCTCACCTTTCAGAGCCAAAGTACATGATTAGCTCTCCATGAAGATTAATTGTGCCTGCAGAGTTGATAAAACCACAGCACTAAAGCTGCGAACACAGAGCATTGATTAAGCAGGGAAGTTATTCTGAGCTGCCTATCTTTATCTGATCAGCTGCTAGTCACTCTCTGAAATAAACCCGCAAAAATAAACAGATGGGAATTACTCAACTGAGTATTTAGAGTTGTGGCAGACACAGTCTGTGCAAAGTTTTGGTTCTGCCACTAATATGCACACCCACATGTACTTAAGGCAGAGCTGTGTGTATGTGTGAAGGGGACGTCTGCTGAACTGTCTGGTGTTTTTCAGTTCACAATCGCCCTACTCAAGCTGCTTTTTCACCAATAGGAGAGTATATATCCTAATGTGAGAAAATAAAACAAAGTTTGGGTGTCTCATAAGTTTTAATCATTAACAAATGAATGCTGAGAAGAAAAATTAACATATATTGTTGTATCCCTTTTCCTGAAGAGGGAACAGCACACAGAGTATATTCTTAGAAATTATTGAAACACAACCCTGAAAGTTATCCACAAATATCCTAAAAGCCATTTAGTTCATGGCTAGGACTTTGACCATAGCTTCTACTCATAACTGCGATGTTATCACCTTTTCCATTTGACAAACCATAAAATATGCAGAAATAGTACGGGTTTATAACTGTGCTTATAAAGGAGTCCAATGTAAGATCTGTGAGACTATTGCCTCCATGATTACTATTATAGTAATGGCAAAGAGAGCCCCACAGGTGGAAATAAGGGCTTAAATTCAACACAGACATAGGCAGACCATTGGGTTTAACTATGTTGGATTTGGGCCATAGGATATACATTTTAAAATTGAAGAAATATATTGTAAGGAATACAATTCAGTCATTTAGTCTCATACACATGCACACAGACACAGAACATCGTAAAGGTTGTAGAATGCACTGCAGTACCGTTTCTGACATGCTGTCAGATTTAATGCAACGGCTTCCATTTGACAAAAGTCTGGTAACTCACAAGTGCCAGCCTTAATTGCTAGCTGCATCTGTGTGCCACTGCCAGTGTCTCTAACTTATTCATGCTCCCCTCCCTTCCTCCCGGCAATGCCTTTTATCCTATTTGATGCCTTATGTGATCTTCCTCCTTGCGTGCGTCACTAGGCAACCTCCTTCATTCTTTGGCCAGGTCTCCTGTGCGTTGTTGCTCCACCCCTGCTGATGTCACCATGGTGAGCCTTGGTGACCTCAGCTGGGAGCTCCCTGAGGTCTTTCCCATCAGTTCAGTCTTTCATCTTTGATACCCTTGGTTTTGTGAACTTTCATTTTGCCCTTTTAAAGGTGTTTTGTTTGGGGTTTTTTGTTCTCTGTCATCAGCACCTGGATCTGGAGGGTTGGTATCTTAGCCAACCCACAGGGTGTTGCTGGGACAGGGGCTCTATGAGCCAGACTCTGCAGGAGCGCCATTGCAGACACCTAGATTTGTTTGAAGCCCATTAAGATTCCACTTCATATGCACTGCTTGATTCACCCTCTACCAGAGTGAAGGGCTGTTGAAAAAATACTGGAAACTGTCCATAATCTAAGCATCAGCTCAGTCAAGGACTTAAATTCAACCCAATTTTCAGGAGTGATGCATTATTCCTTCTTGGTCTGTACATGTTTGATGTTTAGATTACACACACACACACACACACACACACACACACAATCTCTTAGCTGTGCAAGATTCCAGGGGTTCTAGATGCTCAACCAGGGTTCATGATTCCTTTTGGGAATGAGGCACAGCAGAGACTGTGGTGTCTTTATGATAGATGGTTTATTTACACATATATACAGCTTAGTTGCCAAGTAGCTAATTGGCAGCCAATGTAGAAAGCAGAAGAAGTGGCTGAGGAGAACATTTACACATATATACAACTATGTCATAATCAGAGCACACCTACTGAAATAAATCAGTGATGCCTAACATAAATCCATTGATTTCAATAGGTCAAGTTGACGTGGTCAGTTACAACCATCTGAATATGTTTCTAAGTGATGCTGCAAAGATGATGCAAAGTTGCTCCCTGGAGTGTGGATCTAATAGGAGCTACAGAGAATTGTCCAATTTTTACAGACCCTGTTCCTTCACCTGTAACAAATTTGTAATCGTATAGAGTTGCATCCCATGGTGTCCTTCCAGTGCCAGAAGGCAGTGCAATTTTTGCATGTTCCCCACTTTCCACATGGCTTTGAAGAGTCCTCCATTGCTCTGGAGTACATAGATAAAACAAGGAGCTACAGTGGTGGATTTGGCAAAAATGGCTTCCCTCCTCATTCCACTGATACGTTTCTATACAGTCATACCTTGAAAGTTGAACGGAATCCATTCCAGAAGTCCGTTCGACTTCCAAAAACTTTCGAAAACCAAATCACAGCTTTTGGTTGGCTGCAGGAAGCTCCTGCAGCCAATCAGAAGCCGTGGAAGCCCCGTCGGATGTTTAGCTTCCAAAAATAGTTCACAAACTAGAACAGTTACTTCTGGGTTTGCAACGTTCGGGAGCCAGAACAATCGGGAAATAAGCTGTTAGAAAACCAAGGTATGACAGGATATAACTGGATAGCTCAGCTGGTTAGAGCATGGTGCTGATAATGCCAAGGTTGCAGGTTCAGTCCCCATATGGGACAGCTGTGTATTTCTGCATTGCAGGGGGTTGGACTAGATGATCCTCAGAGTCCCTTCCAACTGTACAATTCTATGATGGGATAGATGTCTGAAAAGGCAGACAAAAGTAGCCCTGGAACTTAATCCACTTCTGCTTCATCACCCAACTTTCCCCAGATTAAATAGCAGAGCTACTTATTTCTCTGCTGCCATAATTTTATTTGTATCATTGCACTACTACAAGAACCAATTGACTTGGTAAGTATTGATTCTCAGAGCTCATGCATATGGAGCTTGATTGCTAATTGAAGAGATATATAAATTCACTCAGCTGTGAAAGATTTGCAGCACTAGGGTAAAGCTCTTTAAAGGGAAAATGTCTAGCTGATAAATTACCTCCCTGGATAGCTAAAAAGTTTTTCGCTTTCCCCAACAACCAAACCGAAACAGAGAATTGTTTGAATGTGGATTTGCCTTGTCGGCCAATCCTATGCATGTTTTACTCCGAATTAAGTACTACTGGTTTTAGTGTTTCTCATTCATTTTAAATAACATAGGATTGCTGTCTTCAGCCTTTTTCATAAGTTTGTAAGGAGAGTTCTGCCGGATCAGACCAGAGGCCTGTGTAGTCCCGTGTTCTGTTCTGACAGTGGCCAACCAGATGCCTATGTCATGAACCCCGACAACTGGCCAGAAAGATTGTGGACTAAATTCATGGAAGGTGAAGCAGGATGACACCTACTTTCTCTACTCCAGACCTTCAGGCATTCAAGGTTTCTGTAAGTACAAAACCTATGCACCCACATATGGACATAGCACATTGATAATAAGCTTTCTACTCCATAGGAGTACGACAAGGCTGTATTTTGTCTCCCTGCTTATTTAACTTATATGCAGAATTCATCATGCGAAAGGCTGGGCTGGATGAATCCCTAGCCGGAATTAAGATTGCTGGAAGAAATATCAACAACCTCAGATATGCAGATGACACAACCTTGATGGCAGAAAGTGAGGAGGAATTAAAAAACCTTTTATTGAGGGTGAAAGAGGAGAGCGCAAAATATGGTCTGAAGCTCAACATCAAAAAAACGAAGATCATGGCCACTGGTCCCATCACCTCCTGGCAAATAGAAGGGGAGGAAATGGAGGCAGTGAGAGATTTTACTTTCTTGGGCTCCATGATCACTGCAGATGGTGACAGCAGCCACGAAATTAAGAGACGCCTGCTTCTTCGGAGGAAAGCAATGACAAACCTAGACAGCATCTTAAAAAGTAGAGACATCACCTTGCCAACAAAGGTCCGTATAGTAAAAGGTATGGTTTTCCCAGTAGTGATGTATGGAAGTGAGAGCTGGACCATAAAGAAGGCTGATCGCCGAAGAATTGACACTTTTGAATTATGGTGCTGGAGGAAACTCTTGAGAGTCCCATGGACTGCAAGAAGATCAAATGCATCCATTCTTAAGGAAATCAGCCCTGAGTGCTCACTGGAAGGACAGATCGTGAAGCTGAGGCTCCAATACTTTGGCCACCTCATGAGAAGAGAAGACTCACTGGAAAAGACCCTGATGTTGGGAAAGATGGAGGGCACAAGGAGAAGGGGACGACAGAGGACGAGATGGTTAGACAGTGTTCTTGAAGCTACAAACATGAATCTGACCAAACTGCGGGTGGCAGTGGAAGACAGGAGTGCCTGGCGTGCTCTGGTCCATGGGGTCACGAAGAGTCGGACATGACTGAACAACTAAACAACAACAACAACAACAACTCCATTTTAGAATAGGTGTTTTACTAACTGGGGACAAAAATTGGCACTGGAGTAGTGATATCTTGGTTTTTCAGACTGGAAACAAAATTGGTTCCATAGAGATGTCTATAACAAGGAAACGGCCTGAATGTCACCTGGTGATATACAGTGGTACCTTGGGTTAAGTACTTAATTCGTTCCGGAGGTCCGTTCTTAACCTGAAACTGTTCTTAACCTGAAGCACCACTTTAGCTAATGGGGCCTCCCGCTGCTGCCGCGCCGCCGGAGCACGATTTCTGTTCTCATCCTGAAGCAAAGTTCTTAACCTGAAGCACTATTTCTGGGTTAGCGGAGTCTGTAACCTGAAGCGTATGTAACCTGAGGTACCACTGTAAAGAAAATGTAATGGGAACAGACCCTTCCCTTTCCTTATAATCATAATATCTGCAATTAGCATTTGTTCTGGTTACTCGGGCATTGATTTGATCTTCTTTTTTAAGTGTATGAGAAAAGATGGAATTTGTAGCTTTGAAGTTGCTTTGTAATAATGCGGCCATTCTGCTTTAAGAAATGATGCTGTTAGGCAGAATGGGCTCAGGGTGCAATGGACTGGGAAATTCTCCAGCGCAAGCCACATGAGATGGCTGTAATTAATTAATCAACTCCTGTAGGATTAAAGGCTTGGAGGTTACCTGGTACCTCCTTTGTAACTTAGTGCTGAGGGCCTTTTTCTGACATGGGAATAAGGAAGTGAGAAAAGGAGAATGTGGTTGAGAAATTATTTCCAAGCTGCGTTGTTACCAAATCTGCTCATGGGCACACACATATACATCTAAAATAATTTCTTCACAGAAGTATCACTTCAGTCAGAGAGCCTTATCTGGAGATGATTGCACACCACAGAGGTTATTGCAAAGGACATGGCCACTTTAGAAAATACAGTTGTACCTTGATTGTCGAAAGGAATCCATTCCAGAAGTCCGTTCAACTTCCAAAAATGTTTGACAACCAAGGCGCGGCTTCCAATTGCCTGCAGGAACTTCCTGCACTCAGTCGGAAGCTGCAGAAACCGTGTCAGATGTTCAGCTTCCAAAGAATGCTTGCAAATCGGAACACTCACTTCTGGGTTTACGGCATTCGGGAGCCAAAACATTCAAGTTGCAAGGCGTTCAGGATCCAAGGTAAGACTATACCAATATTGGCTTGCTTGCTTGGGAGAAATTAGCAACAAATGCCAGAAATATGAATGAAGATAACAAAGTTTATTTACACAAAGTGGAAGACGGTGACTTAAATGGTTTTGCAGCTTGAAGCACTAATATATAAATATGAACAGCAAGATAGAACCATGGAATTGTAGAATTGGAAGGGACTATGAGGGTCATCTAGTTCAACCCCCTGCAATGCAGGAACCTTCTGGCCAGTGTGGGATTAAGAGACTCATGCTCTACAGACTGAGCAAGTTACACAGGCTACTCAAAGCCATGCTGTCTGGACTGCAAGCCTAAACAGTACCCACTACAGGGTTAGAGAGAGATGGAGATTGCCAAATATGGAGTGAAGGTGGGAGCTGAAGAATCAAGCCTAAACACACCAGGGTGGAAAACTTAGATGCATAGGACCAGGATTTGGATTGATACCAGGTCTCAGGGACAGTACAAAGATAGAGATCAGAAGGAGGAGGTCACTTACTTATGAAGCAAAATCACTATCCTACAATAAAGGATGCCACAATTTAAGTATTAGTATTTTCAAACTTTTCCTTGCGTGATCAGTTAGAAAAGCCATAACTCCCATGGCAATTTTAAAAACAATATCTGAGATTGCAGTCCAACCAACCAAAGAGAAGACTTTGGTGGTTCAGCTATAAAATTGTAGGGTTGATGCTCCCCAGGCTCCATCCTCATCGTGCCATAACACAGTATATCAACCCAAGTGACAGGCCAGGTGAAATATATAGGCTTCAATCTCTTTCCATTAGCCTATTTCCTGTATCTCTCCAAGAAGTCTCATACAATATGGGTTAGATTACTTAAGGGATTCTGCTCCCCTTGGAAAGAACAAGGGGGCATGGGGAGTTCAGGTGGATGTTTTATGGTCACGCATAAAAAGTCCTTCAAATCATAGCACACCTTTCATGTGTCCACTAACCGTGACACAAGCTTCCCATATAAGCCTCAGTATCTTTGTCATAGTGAAAATAATACCAATGTAATAAATCATTATTACTGGGATCTGAACTCGTGGAAGGCAAGTATCTCTCCCAGGAAGCAGCACCAATTTTTTATTGGCAAAATGTTTCAGTTTTTATCTTTCAACTGGAAAAATCTCTGTTTATTGGAATTTGGAGTATATTTATGAAGTTCAGCTTTCGAGAAAGTACAACTAAGTGATGCATAGGGTAAAATATTTTTTTTTTGTGCTGGTTACTAGGCCCCGCCTTGCCCCACCACTCAATTTTGCAACAATATTTTTTGAACTTTTTCCCCTGGCACATTCAAACAATGTACAAAGCAAATCATACAATGTCTGAAGAATAGTGAACTTTTCTTTTCCCTGCCCTATTCCAGTTTATTCAGATATGACCTCCTTAGATGTTAGGGGTGTTGGGGGAAAATGAGCAACATTTTCCTTATGGGTACATAAGAAGTCTTGATCACTGCAGATGGTGACAGCAGCCACAAAATTAAAAGACGCCTGCTTCTTGGGAGAAAAGCAATGACAAACCTAGACAGCATCTTAAAAAGCAGACACATCACCTTGCCAACAAAGGTCCATATAGTTAAAGCCATGGTCTTCCCAGTAGTGATGTATGGAAGTGAGAGCTGGACCATAAAGAAGGCTGATTGCCGAAGAATTGATGCTTTTGAATTATGGTGCTGGAGGACACTCTTGAGAGTCCCATGGACTGCAAGAAGATCAAACACATCCATTCTTAAGGAAATCAGCCCTGAGTGCTCACTGGAAGGACAGATCGTGAAGCTGAGACTCCAATACTTTGGCCACCTCATGAGAAGAGAAGACTCCCTGGAAAAGACCCTGATGTTGGGAAAGATGGAGGGCACAAGGAGAAGGGGACGACAGACGACGAGATGGCTGGATAGTGTTCTTGAAGCTACCAGCATGAGTTTGACCAAACTGCGGGAGGCAGTGGAAGACAGGAGTGCCTGGCGTGCTCTGGTCCATGGGGTCACGAAGAGTCGGACACGACTAAACGACTAAACAACAACAACAACATAAGAAGTCTTATAACCAGGTCAGATGCTTTGTCTCTCTCAATCTATTATATAAAAACAAAAACAAGTAAGAGCATTTAAGAGATAATTAGAATTAACAGTAAACTGAAAAGAGATCAAGAAATGTAACATCTATGTGTCCGAATAAGCTAGCTTAAACAATATGTGATATGCCACACCCCCACAGCAGCCATTTTGTAACAGGCTCCCAGAGCACTTTCTCAACTTTCCCTAACACACTCGTCTGCAGGGGGTTGGGAACTCATGGGCAAAGGGGCCTGCCAGCCCAGACCTAGCGTTGTAGGGCATTCTAGAACAGGATAGCCATTTTGCCTAGTTGGCTGCATTTCCCCCAGATTCTAAGCATGCCACCCAGAACCACTTGCAACTTACAGAGATTCCTAGGTTTCATTTAGAAGCAAAAAGCCAAAGCCTATCCCTTGTACAACCCAATATTTGAGGGAAAATGTTCAGGTACATTTTTATTCCTCGGTATCTCTGCCTTGTCCAATGGATTAATGTGCTTGGGTTATGTCAGTCACATCTCCATAGCGATGTGGCTTAAGACTAAACTGAACTGGGAAGCCTTTGCTTTCATATCATGCATCCTGTTTGATTCTTGGTAACCACAATGGAATAATAAGGAGGAAGATGTATGGCAGCTGTCCAACTGAAACAATTTTTCCATTCAGAATGAGCTGTTTTTTTAAAAAAGCAGAAAGCTCTTGATGATTGAAGCATGCTGTGGAAAATGAATAGCAAATGAGTAATTTCATTTGAGTTAAGGTTTCAGATCCTTCCCTTCTCTCCTTCTGTAATACCCTTTAAATCCAAATTATATATAATCAACAGCAGAAGCAACATGATTATTCTTGTAGCTGACAAATTCATGGGTTCATCTTGCATACCTTCCCATGCACGCTGGTTGCTTGCAGAAAGACTTTTACATTTGGTAATTATAACTCCTCCCAATTAAGTGTTCTTGAAACATGTTCAAGCTGTTGTATTTCCATGAGATGTACTGGATAGCCAGGAGGCATAATTGGGATCAGACATTAGGTCAAACTCAGTTAGGCCAGCACGACTGAATGCATGGAGGTATCTCACCACCTTTAGATCATTGTTGCATCATTTTTATTTTTATTTCGAAATCCAGCAAGAAACTTCTTCTTTGAGGTCATATGAGTCACACCAACAGTCCGTCCATACAAGCAGTGACCAATTTGACTGGCAGGAACTTTTTAAGATCTCTGAGAACAGAACTAGGCACTACTCTTGACATAGCACCACAACCCAAAATGTCCCAAAGTCCAAGCCATGTTAGCATTTCTGCATACTTACTCACATCATGATGTCATCATGTGATGTATTTTATCAGCCATCCATACTCCACACACTCACGCTCCTTTAAATTGCTCACCAGGATAGAAGATGGAGACAGGGAAAAGGCACCCATTCTGGAATTCAGTTGCTTCATGCTACTTCGTAACGTCAGCTTTGTCCTAATGAAAGCATAGCCAACGCAGTGTTGCCCAAATAGTGTGGACTAGAACACCATCATTCTTTACCATTGGCCATGCTGGCTGGAGCTGATGGGAGTTGCGAACCATAACATCTGGAGTGCACCATATTGACTATCCCTGTCCAAATGTGTTGTTAGTTAAACAGAGAGAGGGAAAACTGGATTGATGAAAAAAATATGTGTTGGTTTCAGATTGAGCTCCCAGTAGACACCTCCATGGCCACATGGGGACCACATGTTGAGTTTCCTGTATTATGGAGGGTTGAATTAGATTACCCTCAAGGTCCCTTCCAACTGTACAATTCTATGATTCTATGATTTGAGAATGCCCCCTTAAACTTCCTTACATGACAAACACAATCTTTTTTAAAAAAAAAATACAAACAGGACCTCTGCTTAGGAAGGCATCATATCATAAAAATCAACCTTCAGAGTTCAAATGCTACTTGCCAGTCGGTTTCCAGTGACGCAAGTGCTCATCGACGCAATTACAGCTCACCAGTGCTTAATCCAGATCAGTTTAAAATACATTTTTATTTAGATTCTAATGGGGTAAAATCCACTTAGGCAGATCAAATCAGTGCTAGGTATCTATAATACGAAGCTTTGCTTTCTGATATGGGCTTCCAAATATCCAGATTAAAGAGATAAATGGGAGACAGTTGCTGAAGCAGCTCTTGGGGGCCTGTTCCCGCTGTTTCAAAGTCCCTCTTAATTGTTGAAGACGAATAACCACAGCCAGGCACAACTTCTGCTTGCTGCATTTGGCACAACAAATCCAGTAATCAGAGCAATAATTAATACCTAGCATTTATCACAGATCTTCTTCATATTCATCATGCTGTGCAAACAGGAACGAGTTCTCACAGCACCCGGGCCAGGTGGCTAAGTGCTATTGCCCTATTTTTTACAGATAGAGGAACTCAGCCAAAGAAATGGAAAACAATTTATCAAAGCTGTGTGCCGATGTACCTGTGGCAGATGTACTGCAATAAAAGCGTGTGCAGTTTGGTTAACTGGTTACTCAGGAGCAAGGCTTGCCAGAAATTGGTTTTAGAAAGAATTACAAAGCAGTGAGGAAATTGAATGGTGCCTAAATAGGACCATTTTTGGTCCTATCATCACTGTCCCAAAACAATTACATTGACCAGGGGAAGACAACCTGCAGACCCCAGGGTTGCAGATGGCCCTCAGCCCTAATTTCATGTGGGTGGTGGAATTTGGCAGGGGGTGGGGAGGAAGTAGCAGAGAAAAAGGGAATAAAAGGGGTGCCCCATCCACTTTTGACTCTTGCCCTGTCTACTACTGCCTCCAGCCTCAATGACCATCAGCAGATGACCCCCAACAGATTACCCCTGAGCAAATGTGCTCCTCAACCACAAAAAATGCCAGCAGACCACCCCTTGCATTTATTTATTTATTTATTTATTTATTTATTTATTCAACATAGGTATGTCCCACCAGGATACCGAACATACACTATAACATTCACACCACAATGATCAACAATAAAATGCATCAGAGGCAAAAGACAGTTAAAACAAGAACAGAGCAGGCAATCATCTCTAAATAATCACCAGTTTAAAATCCCCAAAGTAAATGGGCAAATAAATACAATTTGACCTTGGGCCAAAATGATAACATTAGCGCCAGTTGCACTCTAAGGGAAAGGTGGTCCACAAATTGGACGCCGCTACAGAGAAGGTTCTCTCCTGCATCAACATGTACCGTATTTTTCATTTCTCCATAAGATGCACCTGACCGTAAGACGCACATAGTTTTTAGAGGAGGAAAACAAGAAAAAATATTCTGAACGAAACAGTGGATGTATGATTTTTTGGGTGCAGGCTGTAGCCATGGACATGCTATGTGATCTGATGGTGAATTTGGGGTGACCCAATGCAAAAATCCTGAGGATCCATGGGCTTTTACCTCCCCTCTCCCAGGCAGCCTCCGCTAGCGTCCCTTATCTCTCTCCCGATCCCACAGCTGCTTCCTTTCAACACTCCCTTCCCTCTTGTTTGCCTTAGTGTCTTTTCCTTAGCTGGAGCAGTTTTTTGCTCCTCCTTTTCTTCTAATTTCTCTCCTCATTGATTTAGTCTTCCTGTTTCCGCCCTTTGCAAGTTTGCTGTCTTTACCTCTCCCCGCCCCAGGCAGCCTCCTTTATTGCTAGCATCCCTTATCTCCTCCCCAATCGCTTGCTGATCAGCTGCTTTCTTTCCACACCCACAACCCTCTTTCTTTCTTTTTTTTAAAAAAGCATGATCTGCTTTTTGCCCCTGGGCAATTCGGCTCCACGGACCACGCATTCGCTCCACAAGACGCACAGGCATTTCCCCTCACTTTTTAGGAAGAAAAAAGTGTGTCCTATGGAGTGAAAAATACGATAAGTCTGTTTCCCCCAACAATGAAACATGGTACAATGAAAACAGCTCCTTCAGATATTTGGGTCCCAACCTGTTCAAGACTTTAAAGGTAAACATGAGCACTTTAAATTGGGCTTGAAAGAAAATAGGCAGCTGTGCCAGTTAAAATTCTGACAGTCATATTCTGTCTTCAAGGGCAACCCCACATGGCAGCAGTCCATTCAGTAGTTACTGGAGCATGGATCACCACAGGAACATTTGTAGTTACCAAACTAGCCAAAGTTGCAGAAAGGAACTGAAACTACCTGGGCCTCCAACAGCAGTGCTGGATCCAGGAATACCCACAAGCTACATAGCTTCTCTTTCAAAGGTTTGTGCAATGCCATGTAGTGTTAGCATTCCATTCCCCCGCTGTGCAGTTATGTGGGATTGTATTATCACATGTCTGTGTATTTACATTCCAGCACTGATTGTTGAGAGTCATGGGAGCGGAAGTTTGTTTTACACTGTTCCGGTCTGTATTGCTTTTGCAGTTCTCTTCTCTCAGAGAGAGAAAGAAGGAGAGGAGCCATGTTTTCCCTTTGTCTGATTTGTACATAATAAAGTTAGCTCAGTACTCATACCTCCAGCCTAGCTTTGCTGTTATTGACTCTGCTAAGTCAAAGTGTGCTCATGTCCGAAAGGCATGAGTCACGGAAGCACGTCAGGGAAGAAGATTGATGGATCTCCCAAGCGGCACACAGAAGGGAGAGACGGGTCAGCACATATACAGTGGTACCTCGCAAGACGAATGCCTCAGAAGATGAAAAACTCGCAAGACGAAAGAGTTTTTGTTTTCTGAGTTGCTTCGCAAGACAGATTTCCCTATGGGCTTGCTTCGCAAGACGAAACGTCTTGCGCCTTTTTTAAAAAACTGCCAATGCATTCCTATGGGAAACTGTCAATACGCAGTGGTGCTTCGCAAGACGAAAAAACTCGTAGAACGAAAAAACTTGCAGAACGAATTAATTTCATCTTGCGAGGCACCACTGTATGTCGTTTGCCTGGGGGTCTGTCCTGCCTCCCCGCGACCCCCCCTCCAACATCTAGAACAGGCTAATACCAAGCCATAGTGTCAGGATTCAACTTCACTTTGTTGGTCCTCATCTGAATTGAATCAAAGCATTTGCCTAGCCTCCACTAAATATGACAAAGAAGTAGAGCTGAGTATCATCAGCATACTGAAAAAATCTCAATCCAGACCCCTTTTAATGACCTTTCCCAATGACTTCATGCAGAGGTTAAAGAGCACAAGGAATATGAGGACCCCACAGCACCACTGCCGTAGGGCTGAGCAAAAGCCACCATATCCTCATGTCCCCAACTCCCACCCCACAAAGTCGGTCCAGCTAGATACCATAATCCATGTCTCAAAAACTGCTGCAAAAATGTTAAGGGCTGTATTTCCTTGCTTTAAGTGATAAATGAATTTGCAGTTTCCAATTTGCTTTGTCCGCACCATTAATGAGACAAGAGCCAGGATTAAAATGGGGGCGGGTGGGTTGAAAGAAACATGTATGAAAGGCAGGATATAAATGTAAATAGGAAAATACATATAAAATCGCTAGTGAGGATTCAGAGAGTTCGGATGGCGCCAGCAGTTCTTCACTGTGTTGCATTTGAGTCCTGCAACTTTGAGGTGTGGGTTACTGAGCTGCTTAGAGGCCTGTGGCAGAAAGGAGGAGTCCCCCCCACCCCCCACTCTGCAAACCTCAGTGTATGTTCAGAAGCTCTCCACAAAGTACTTGCACACCCAGTCCTTTAGAGCCATCGTTTCTTCAATTCCCTGACTATGTTTCCTTTAACACAGCTACTTTTTTAATGGCAATAAATTCCAGAACGGTAGCTTTGTTTGTCTGCAGCCGCACAAGGATAAAAGCTTGCTGTCCCACCTCAGAGACTGTGTAGTCTGTTTGCAAAGAGTCATCTTAGGTCACGGGCCCTTTCATCAGTTAGAGCAGATGGAGTTGGCTCTTGCTTCTGAGAGCTCCTGCCGCCGCCACTGCTAAGCCAGTCAGTCTAGAGGGTGCCGCAGCACTTTGGAGAGCAGTATTCTACCATGACGTCCTGCACTCCTCAGATGATTTTACCCACAGTGTGTTCTGCAAATGTGGGTGTATGGGTAGATTTAGCTAGATTTTAGCATAAATAATGGAAGCTGCTAGCTGCTAATAGAGCCGCTCAAGGCATAACATCTGAAATAGGCTCCTTTTCCAAAGAATAATATATAATTAACGTTTGTGGCACATTTTAAATTAAATCTGTCATCAACGGGAATCCCTAGCCATTTGCACGTTTGTGAAATAAAAGATCCGAGAAGGTGATGTTTTGACTTTCTTGTCACGTCCCTGTCAGTTTCCTCAGTTCAACCAGTTGCCTAGGCATGTCTACCAAGCTTGTTCCTTGGAGAATGCTTCACATTTGGGACATTTCCATCTGTTGATTAACATATTTACTGACTGACATAACTCATCTTTGTTCTGGTGGGTTTAGGAGCCTAGCCTGACTGAGGCCATTGAAAGCAGCTTTCTCTGACCTGGTGTCCTCAAGATGTTTTTTGGTCATGCTGGCTGGGGTTGATGGGGGTTGGAGTCCAATAACATCTGGAGTGCACAGAGTTGGGGAAAGCCAATTTAAAGTGAGAGCTTTAGCCCCCTAAAAACTCTTTGCTGTGGCCAGATAATAATAATAATAATAATAATAATAATAATAATAAAAAATTTATTTGTTTGTTTGTTTATAAATTCATTATTTATACCCCACCCATCTGGCTGGTTTTCCCCAGCCACTCTGGGCGGCTTCCAACAAAATATTAAAATACAGTGGTGCCTCGCAAGACAAAATTAATTCGTTCTGCGAGTTTTTTCGTAGAGCAAGTTTTTTCGTCTTGCGAAGCACCACGGCGGGGAGGGGTGGGGAGAAGCAGGGCAGCTGCCGCAGCCGGTCCTTGGACTCACCCGCGCCTTGTGGCCACTGTGCGACGCGGCTGCTAGAGGGCGGCAGGGCTCAGGAGCGTGACTCCGGCTGCAACGCTGGCTGCTGGCGGCAACGGCTCCTGAGGGGAGCGCGCGAGGGTGATGGGCAGCGGCGCGAGGCAGCCGGAAGGTCGGCTGGAAGGTGGGAGGGAGCCGGAGGAGCGGGGAAGCGAGCGTGCGTGCGTGCAGTGACCGTCGCCATGACAGGAGAGGCAGGGCTGTTTCGTCTAGCGAAGCAAGCCCTTAGAAAAATCCGTCTTGCGAAGCACCTCAGAAAACGAAAAACCCTTTCGTCTAGCGGGTTTTTCGTCTTCCAAGGCATTCGTCTTGCGGGGTACCACTGTACAGTGGTCAGATGGATTATAGATCCAAATTCTCTGCCAGGTTTTAATAATGCTACAAAACTTGGGTGCCTGCCCCTCTCTCTGCTGAGCAGTGGCAAGAGCCCATGGAGTTTCAGGCACTTACGCAGGGCCTGTGTTCCTTTAGAGAACTGAGACATGGTGGAGACTGTTGAAGCTTTAAGAAATATGGTTTTGTCAGTCTGCATGTAGGGAGTCCAGATCTTACAGCACGGTCATTTCAAGAGGGGCTTATGCAGCCAGCCTGCCCAAGATGTATCCCAGTCATTCTTCTTCCCCCTCTTCTTTCCAGCAACCCTTGCTCAAGACTGTCTTCCTACCACCTCACAGTTACCCTGGCAACCATCCAAACCCCCATTCACTTTTTACACCTAAGGGAAGGAGGGAAGGACAGTTCTCTTGCACTGCCAATGCCTTCAATGGCCTTGTATTGTTTCTTAAAGGCCGTAGCTTGGCCAGGTCGTTTTGCATAGGCTAACCCAGGAATTCTTTTGCAGCTTGTATTTCTTCCTTCACATTCCAAATCATCAAAATCCTATCTTTTATTAATTTCTAGGGTTTGTCCTCCCCACATCTGTAACACTAATATCTGAACAACACGACTGCTGCCATCCTGTAAAGGTAAAGGTAAAGGGACCCCTGACCATTAGGTCCAGTCGCGGATGACTCTGGGGTTGCAGAGCTCATCTTGCTTTACTGGCCAAAGGAGCCAGCGTACAGCTTCTGGGTCATGTGGCCAGCATGACTAAGCCACTTCTGGCGAAACCAGAGCAGTGCACGGAAACGCCGTTTACCTTCCCGCCGGAGCGATACCTATTTATCTTCTTGCACTTTGACGTGCTTTCAAACTGCTAGGTTGGCAGGAGCAGGGACTGAGCAACAGGAGCTCACCCCGTCGCGGGGATTCGAACAGCTGACCTTCTGATCAGCAAGTCCTAGGCTCTATGGTTTAACCCACAGCGCCACCCGCGTCCCATAGTTGCTTCCAATTTCCACCTTGTGTGGTTAGGGCAGACTTCAGGGTTACCGGGAATCAGCAGTTATAACAAGTATGTTGTGTAACTACAAACTGCATTGGACAAATATTTACTGAGCAAATGTACATACAGATAAAGACAAACGGAACCCCAAAAATCTTGATGCAATTCTTGATTGTGCTTTAGAACAATAAGACTCCAATCCTAACTCCAGTTACCTGGGACTTGGCACCACTGAATTCAATAGAACTTACTTCTGAGTAGGCATGGATAAGATTGTGCTGATAGTCATGAAGCTATCAAGAGGGGAGACAAGCCTCCCTTTAATCTGGCATCTAAGTTCCTGTTAGAGCAGTGATCGTCATCACACTGCTTTGGAATAATAATCACAACGCTGTCAAATTCAACATGTACAGTATTTACATGGGAAATTGCCAAAAGTGGAAAATAAGCTCTGCAAGGCACATGTAAGTTGACAATAAGGGAAGTGGAAAAAGGAACTTGAGATGCTACAAGCTCTGAGAACCTCTTTGAACATATCAGAAACAGGAAACTTGTTAGATTGTTAAGCAATGGTACTAAAGGAGACAGCCAAATTCTTTGTGCAGGGAAGACACTAGACATAAACTTGATTCTGCTCGATTCTGGGAGGGAACCTGAAGAACTGAGTCCAACAGGCTTGACAAGTTATGAAGTACTAGGTTTTGTCAATGCATTAAAAATTGACAAAACTCTGGGTTTGGGCAGCAGTCACCTGGGAGGTCTAAAAGAACCAAAATGTCAAACTTCTGACCTTCTAGCAAAAATATATAACTTGCTCCTAAAATCAGCCTCCATAACAGTGGATTGGAAAGTAGCCAATTTTAAAAAAGAGGGACCCCAGGAAATTAAAGGCCAGTTATCTTAACATCTGTTCTTGGTAAATTGATGCTAATTTAGGCAATGCACGTAAGGCTTGAATCGTTCAAATTCAGAGGCGGAACAGGTGAGAGATAACCAGCCTAGGATTTATTAGGAAATTTGAACAAAGCATGGATTGTGGCTGGATTGTGCCCACACAAATGTGTGCATATTTGATTGTATCCATCTTTCTGCCGTGACAGATTCCTGACATATTTTCTTGCATTGTACTAATGCAATCATTGACATGTGGTTTATTTTCCATTATGACATATACCAGATAAATAGTAACTTAGTGTAAACAGTGGCATCTGACACCAGACCATCTGTTAGAGCATATTTCTCCCATCTGGGATTCTGTGTCTGAAGATCAAGAGAATGAAAGGCTTGTAGCATTTGGAACTTGATGTCATGGTTAATTTTTTTTAAGTAGATGATTGGTTTAAAAGATGGGGGGGGTGTAGGATAAAAATATTCAGCAACAAAAATAGTTGATGGAAGCTGCCTTCTGTATCTGTCATAAATTGTTTGCTAAATATGGACCTTCAGGAACCCCACAAGTTATTAATATTATTTTAAAAGCCTTTTACACATAGACAGCTGTTTAGGGAAGCTTTGGTTTGTTCATAAATATAATCCTAGCGGTGGTTGCATCTGCAGCTAGTGCACATAATGGAAAGAGCTAGGGAATACTACTAGGACTGTAATTTCCTTCCCTCTTTCCATAATGCAATTCAGTTTCTGTACGAGGAAAAAGACAACACCATCTGAATTTATTATTCCACCCTGCAACCCTTCACCATAAAGTCCCAGGGAAGGTGACAAGAATGTAAAAATACAATTTTAAAATAAGCTAAACAATTTACAACCAAAAGAATAAGGTGGGACCTAAAAACATGTCTCTCAGGTGTCAAAGGCCGCCAAGAAGGTGAAGATGTAGATTTCCACTGGATTTTGCAAGAGAATATGGTGTTTAATAGAGCACATGCAAACATCTATCCAGAATAGTTTGAATTATTTGAGTAAGCCCTATGCAAGTGATCAGTTGAAACTGCTGGAAAGGAAGGGGGGAAAACACAGGCAGATTGATGGAAGGCAGCAAAGCCCCTCAGCAAGCAATTAGTTCAGTCCTCTAGCTTCATCCAGAGAGATGGAAATAACACAGCCAGCAATGGAGGTATATCATTACCTATCTTCATGTATTTTGAAGAGGGTATATGTGAGGGGGCAGTGCGGATGAGCTTAGCCCCCATCACAGTTTCAGATGCCTTCCAGGGACTCAGCTACATTAGTAAATATAAAACATTATAAATGTGTTATAACCCTGTGATGGCGCTGCAGAGATGAAATCGGAATTCTATGAAATTTTCCATTGTGAGCTTTAAAGTGCTTTCTTTCAGAGCTTTTTTATTTATAGATGTGTAGATGCAGCCCAAATCGTGGAAGGCGGTGGATGTGGGGATACTTTTTGTATCCATGGAGGCTCCCTGTGCGTTTTAGAGGCCTGGAAGTCCTTGCCACTCACACAAAATGGGACAAAGGTTCACATGTGGACTTGGTGCTACAGTTTTCCCACCCTGAGCTAAGAAGTATCACTGCGGCCTATGGGTGGTTTGCCAGCTTCCATACAGTTGCCTCTGTTACCAGGAATCACCTCTTTTGACCAGAGCTTAGTGATGGCACACTACTTGAATTTCCAGGTCTGAAGCTGTTGGACTATGGCAAAATTGACCGGAAAGCTCAGGAACCAAGAAGACAAAAACTTCAAGAAAGAATGGGGGGGGAATTATAATTTATTTAGGAGACCACTGTAAGCAGAGGAAAACATTAGCAGGATTCTAATAACACATGTAATGTAACAAACACTATGGACAATATGGATAGATACAAAATATAGGTTATGAAATAATATGCAGTTGAAAATGTTGACAATAGGACCCATGGAGGGGATGGTGGGAAGTCTGGAGATTCAGAGAAATCTCTATATACAGATATGTATTTGGTATTGTTATAACTTTATATTTGTAAAAGCAAATAAAAATGATTTCAGAAAGAAAAAGAAAAAAAATTCCAAGTCTGACATCCCCTCATTTAGCATCAGCTGTGTTCTCATGAATATCCATATATGATGCTGGAAAGGAGATATTCCTACCATTGGAAGTTCTTGCCCGGCTCTCCAAAGAGCATACAAATGGATTTATTAGACAGAAATTCACTTTAAGACGTTACTCATTTGGATAAGGAACCAATATTCATGGCTCAGTGGCTGTGATCCAGAGCTTAGGGGAGCTTGTAAAGCAGTTTGATAAGAGAGAAGCTACTGAGGTAAAAAACGAATGAAAACATCAAATGCCTAAAAGTTGCATAACCAAACAGCGTGCGTAAGTAGCTTTGCTGCATCATGCTCAATGTTATGTACATTATGTATGTTTGTGTATTAAAATCATGGGACGGCTTCTTTGACTCTGCTACCAATGATGCACTTTTCAGTTGTTAACAGCCTGAGCTGACACTTTCCTTTCATGCCTGATGTGTTAATTACATTTCGAAAACCTGTCATTGCAACCCTCATTTAAATCCATGTGCAACTCACATGAGTAATATTTGTTAACCTATGATCCTCCCTAGCCATCCTGCAGTTTTTGAAAACTAACAGCAAATGAGACTACATCTGGGTTCCTCAGCAAGGTAATTTAATTTGATTAGAAATTTCATAGCTGTGAAGAGAAGTGAAAGTCCCACTTCCATAGATTCAAGGCTCAAACATACACAGAGACACATTTTTATTCAATTTCCTTTGAAACCCATTTCCTTTCAAAATATGTTATATAAAATAAAACAAGAAATCTAAATGTGCCATTATTGCCAATATGCTTGGTTTTTTAAATCTAGGAATTCATAAATCTAGTCCCAGTAAAATGGTTGGAATAAGAGGTTGATCTCAACTGTCTTGTTGGTTTCAACATACCCTTTCCAATCCAAATCAGGATATCAACAGATGATAGATAGACAGATGATAGATTAAATAGATAGATAAATATAGAACTAGATTGAAACTGCCATGTGGGTAGACTCTCCTGCCCCGTAAACCCACATAATTATTTACTACTAAAATGATTTTACTAAATGAAGCAAATGACTTAACGTTTTTTCCCTGAAGACTAAATTCTATAGAAAGGTTCATATGCTTTGAGGGACACAGAGGATTGAATGTCCAAACTACAATTCAATTCAGTAAATAATCTGAGTAATATTGTACATGATAGCAGAGATCTGTCATTTTTGCAAGGGGACAGCAGAAGAGCGACATTTAAAGAATCGCGACATTTAAAGAATCCACACATTACAAATTCTGTACTAGTTCAGTTTTGGCTCAGTACTACCATGGAGGCAGAGCACACAACATACATTTAATTCACATGCACTCTCTAGCTCTGTGAGGGTTCCCAAGATTCTTTGAGGGAAGAATATATTTTGAATGTCTGGTGTGTGATCACCAGTTCAATATGAGAGGTTTCCCCCTTCCAGCCCTTCCCACTATAGAAGCTGTTGATGTCCCAACTTAGATTATTAGATGAAGCTAAACACATTTCAGCTTAAAACTACCACAAGAAGACCCTCCTCCTCTTTGGATTGTTCTGCCCCATAATGTGTGTGTTAGCCAAACACTCAAGAAGCTGTTTAAAGCAAGTCTGATCCTGGCGAGTGCGTCACTGGATCCCTTTAGAAAACTGGCATTGTTAGACGCCATCTCCACACCCCAGCTGCTTCATCTGCTATTGGCTTAATAATTAACTGCCTTCATAGGCACTGCAATAACATGAATCATAGGCTCACTTTTTCGGGTGTTAATGAGGATATACTATGTAATTTCGTAGGAATTCTACCGTATGGGCCAAGTGAAGTACATGGATTACGTGCGGAGTTCTGCTGCTAGCAGAGAGCTCTGTACAGAACTGTCTTTAGTCCACAAGGAAGCCATTTCTGAAAGGATTTGTAGTCTTAGTGATGTAGCAGAAGAAATGCACATGGGTCTTTCTTTCTTTCTTTCTTTCTTTCTTTCTTTCTTTCTTTCTTTCTTTCTTTCTTTCTTTCTGCAAGAGGACATTCCATGCAGGCGAGAGACAATATTTGTGATGACCCAGAGCACCTGTGCAGGACTTTGGCTCATAGCCTATAACCTAGGGAAAAGGCTGATTAAGCAGAAAGCGGTCACTTTAGATGCTTCTGTGTTTCCTTGCTGCTGCTGCACTTCACAGTGGGCACAAGCAAGAAGAGGAACTCAAAGGTCTCTCCTCAATCCACCTGAGAAATAAATGCTCTCATCAAGTGACTTGTCACCCCATAAAGATACCTATTTTGAGTAGAATGCCAGGAGAATATCAAAATGGTGGGCACAGGAGGGATCCAACGTTTCATCTTGAGTCCTCCCCAGAAGACAACAGCAGCCCACTGCAGACTGAGGGGTGCTAATGCTGCATTGCATTCTGGTACAGCGAATTCACGGTGCAATCTCAAACAATACATCTAAGAAATCTAGACTCCACCTCCTTCCTGTGGTCTAATAGAAGACATCATGCAGGAGGGCGAGTTGAGAGCTCTGCCAGGGAGATGTATAACAAACCAGTTCGGTGACCTGGAGCACAAATTCAGTGATCAAGATTCACCAGGTGGCAGAATGTGGCCTGGGAGCTTGGCAACAACGTTCCATTGCTTCAATGAGTTCACCTGCTTCTTATACATCAAAAAACAGAGGAGATGCATGACCAAAAAAGAGTGCACACGTTTCCATCGTATCTCCATATGCTAATTTGTAGGGGTACATATTTATAAATAATTACTGCAATTTAAATAGAAACACATCTCACCATTGTGGGGAAGACTGTGAGCAGATGGCCCATGCCACATCTGCTCATTCTGCTGCCCAAATGCTAATAGTTGATGGGCAACTTCAAGGCCGCTGATGTCACTTCATAGGGTACTTTATCTTTAACCTGGACTTGCCCCCAACAGCCTTTCAGGACTCCCCTCTGGCAGCACTTCAAATAGAAGACTGCCATCTGTAAAACAGGACACATGGTCACTCTCAAGTTAGTTGATGACACCTCACTCCTAACATAATCATCCCCTTCACTGAAATATTTACATGTCACTTTTACATTGTTCAGAGTGACTTACAAAGCAATAACAGAAAACATTAATCACAAATTAAACAAGAAGAGCGTCAACAACATCTGAAGATCATTTAGGTGCAGATAGAGTGGTTACAGTCACAAACTAACCTAAGAAAAATAGGTGTTGCAGCCATTGTGGAAAGAAAGCAGAGAGAGCTTATCAAACCTCTACTGGGAGGGCTCCCACACCTTTGGAGAGGCCTGTGGAAATGCACTGAGTGACCGCCTGCCTCAATAGTGCCACAGCACTGGCACCTCCCTCCCAGTCAAAATCAGTTTTATTTACCCCTGTCACACACACACACACACACACACAGAGAGAGAGAGAGAGAGAGAGAGAGAGAGAGAGAGAGATCTCCCAAGTATATCCTGCACCTTCCTCCAAAGGAGCCCAGGGTGGGTAATCACCAATCATCACTCTGAGACCTGCATTTCCAGAGGGTGAGCAGTGTTAGCCTGTTGCAGGTCTTTGTTGTTGTTTAGTTGATTAGTCAGAGCACGCCAGGCACTCTTGTCTTCCACTGCCTCCTGCAGTTTCGTCAAATTCATGCTGGTAGCTTCGAGAACACTATCCAACCATCTCGTCCTCTGTCGTCCCCTTCTCCTTGTGCCCTCCATCTTTCCCAACTTCAGGGTCTTTTCCAGGGAGTCTTCTCTTCTCATGAGGTGGCCAAAGTATCGGAGCCTCGGCTTCAGGATCTGTCCTTCCAGTGAGCACTCAGGGCTGATTTCCTTAAGAATGGATAGGTTTGATCTTCTTGCAGTCCATGGGACTCTCAAGAGTCTCCTCCAGCACCTCCAGCACCAAGCATCAATTTTCCAGCGATCAGCCTTCTTTGTGGTCAAGCTCTCACTTCCATCCATCGCTACTGGTGATGTATTACTCTTACAGTATCTTAAAGTCTAACACTGTCATTAAGGCATGAGCCATCCTGGACTACAGTCCACTTCCTCAGGCACATGTAGTGTTATCCCAAGTCACAGGTTATATATGCACGTGGGGGGGGGGTTGTAAACAGAGGGAAATGAGTGGAGTCGCCCAAGAACAGCCCCCTGGCACTGCAATTAGGTTACCATCCCCTTGTTAATACACTGACACCCTGAACACTAAAGAACACAGCTCTAATAAAAAGTTGTTAGTTTCAGTTAGTGGTGCATAAGAGTTCCAAAATAAGTGCCCTTGCGGACTACAATATCTGTCAGGAGCAGCTGAGCTGAGTGTCTGCAATAACAAGCTGCTGGGGAATAGGAAACTGAAAAACCCACCCACCCCAAGACTTAAGTCAACCAGAATCTTCTTGTTTTTGCATTGGGTGTCCCACACATTTTAGGAGTCCTTGGATGTGTCTGAAAGAGTGCAGTTTGCCCTCTCAATGTTCTTCCACTTTCATGTTTCATTAAAGAGAGAGAGAGACTGTTTGAAATCTAATCACATCCCATATAACCCTGCCCCATAATCTGAATCACTTAGTCATTCATCCAGATTAATTATATCTCTCAATTTCCCTGCTGCTATTTGGCCTGTTCATGTGGTTATAAAGAAAACATTATTTAAGAGTCCTTCTGGTTAATTGTTCTTCAGATATCCAGACACTGGCCTTTAAGTGGTTCTGAATGAGTATTTCTAATTATAGGATGTTTAGAAGAAAGAAAGAAAGAAAGAAAGAAAGAAAGAAAGAAAGAAAGAAGATAGAATGAATTGTGTTAGTTTATGTAACTTTCTTATAAACTATCACACATTTAGATAGAGTTTTAAAAATGTTTAAACCAGCAAATAAAAAAACAAATATCTAACCATTATTTAAAAGTAAATAACAGCAAAAGCCCTGTTGTGAGCACAAAGACACCAATCGGGTTCCACCTTATGTTTGAAGCTGTGGTTCAACGTTTGGTGAAGCAAAGTGGTCAGTGTTCACCAAGAAATGACCCCCATTGAACATTTGAATGGCTGTCATTCCTCTGTTTGAAGGGCTGTCCAGTCCAAGTTCAGATTAAAGCTCTAAAGACCCCTAAGAAGAGAGAGCAGAGGCCCTGAAGTTGACCATCAAGTTAGTGCCTGGGCAGCAGACTGAGGA
Source organism: Podarcis tiliguerta (assembly GCF_965153285.1). NCBI lineage: Eukaryota > Metazoa > Chordata > Lepidosauria > Squamata > Lacertidae > Podarcis > Podarcis tiliguerta. The sequence continues at coordinate 48,536,057 of NC_139536.1, forward strand.
GGCACACAGACCACCTGGTCACAATCTTCCCCACTAGGGAGTGATGTATTTCTATTTAAATTCCAATAATTATGTCTAAATGTTCCTCTCTACATGCAAATTAGCATATGCATTTATTTATTTTTGCAAACCTGTGTTCTCATTTGTCCTCTTTTTCTTTTTCTAGTAATGTGGAAGTAGCCACCCTACGTATGAGGTCAGAAGTGGGGTGAAAGAGTGGCTAGTTATATCAGGGTGGGGGAGGGAGAGCTGCTATGCTGCTTGTGTGTGGTTTGTCTCAATTGTTCAGACATCTGGACTGTGACTATCACTTCTTTGAATTATGTGAGCCCCTCTGGCACAGAGTTTCCTACTGCAATCAGAAGGAAAGAGGTTTAAGGCTCTCTAATTCTCTGAAATCCAGCTCATTACTTCCCTTTATTTCCTCCATACCATCTCTAAATAACATGTTTCCATTCATTGCTTTTAAGAGTTTGAAAGCTTCCTGCTTAATGTTTTTCATCTAGGTACCTGCATTAGATGACTTTAGGAACGTTCGCTGCAAGAAATAAATTATCCCAAATGTGACTCTGCATGTGTGTTACTACTGCGGAATAACTCAGTACTTTAAAACTAGCTGCAGGAGAGCTGCCTAAATCCTCAGACCAATAGATGGGTATTTTCAGCAGCAAAAGCACCTCCTTCAGACAAAAGGCACTCCCTGCCTTTCTTGCCTTGGCTTTTCTGTCATGAGAGCAAGAAGAGAGGAAGTCTTAGAGTGGTTACACACCCAGCCTCCTGGAACTCTGGATGAAAATAGCTTCCAAATTGGATAGAATTCTGAGCTGAAGCTGCCAAATTAATTAAACAGTCTGTGTAACTATAAAATTAAACAAGCATAACATCAAATGTGAAAAGGACCCAAGGGAACTGGCTAAGGAGTGAAAACAGCTTCCATTGTTTACAACCTTGCTGCACATGTTTTATAGGTTACAGAAACAGTTCTATCCATAATATGAAAAGTTGTTGCCTCCCCCCTCCAATAAACTGGGTATCGGCTTCTCTTGGACCATATCAGATTTCAGACCCTTTAGAGTTTGTGCCCAATCTGAAATGAATCCGCATCAGTCTCCTGGGCAATACAAGATGCAAGATGATCTTTATGATAGACTCATCTTTGGCCAAGGTCTACAAATCTCAGACCCTACAGTTGTCCTCACACAATTCAGATCTGTCTTATTGCCTGCACTAATATAGGACCAAACTAGATGTGAAAACAATTAATGTGTGCTTTTAAAGAAGTTCTTTAAAAGTCTCTGTAGAGAGGGAGGTAATAAAGAATGGGACTACAGCAAGTGGGGAAGGGGGTCAGCATTTGTGCCATGGCCCCAATGAAAATTCTTCCCTGGGGCAAAGGCTTCTATTGGTGCCAATAAGACATTCCTTCTCAGCTCCAATAGCAGCTTCAGGGGGCAATTTTTGTCTAGACCTTGTCAGAGAAGGAAAGGGTTTAGTCCCATCCCTCTCCAGTCACAATCTTACTTAAACCCCTATATGTTTGCTATTTACAGGGTATGTGTTTTGCAACTGCATGTTAATGGCTTTGATGCAATTAATGTGATGTTTGATTTGGCCCTTGCCAAAGGTGGAAGGGAAGGCTAGCAGGGCATCAGTATTCCCATGGATGCCCTTTGCATTCACAGTACAATTAAAACTGGGTGGTCTGGAAATAGCCTGGGAAGTTGATCTCAGTAAGCCTGTTTAAAGACTGATGGAACTTCCCTTCAGAGCCAGTGGGTTTGGAACTCCTGCCAGCCTCCATGTGATGAACCAAAAGATGTCTCTGCTATAGTGATGTGGGGGGTGAGGCTCATGAGACTTATTTGCACGCATGGTTGGGATGTGAAAATGTATCAAGATTCTGGGGAGAAGATGCCTTGGATTACCAAGCAAACAATTGAGTCTAATCCTAAATTTGTGCTGCTAGTGCTATTTGCTGACGAGCATAAAAATTGTATTCATAAATACCTGATAATCTTCTTGATGGTTGCAATCTTGCTTAAAGATTACACAATGCTGGAAAGACAATGAGGTTAGCAATTTCTTATTTTATTTTATTTTGAAAGGTGGTACCAGTATATGAGATGTTCTGTTATTGGAAAAATGTATCATAGTTGTCACAAAATATGGTCAACCCTGATAATTTCTGTACAACATGATATCTCATTGTTTCCCATGTGAATTTTTGCATTACTCAGATACTCCAGGGGAACAGTTCCAAGGATTTCACGACTAAACAATTCAGTAATCTCTCCTCCTGTATATATCTCTGAATTTTGTTCACATGCATGCACCCCGTCCAGCCTTACCCTGGTTTCATTGTGGCCCCTGAAAGCTTGCCTGAAGAGAAATCGGTCATGGAGTGCAATTCTACACATGTCTACTCAAAGTCAGTGGGTTCAGTGGGATGTTCTCCAGATAAGTGTATATAGCAAGCATGGGGAACCAAGATGTTGTTGGTCTCTAGCTCCAATCAAATACAGCAGTTGGTCCAGTGGTCATAGATGATGGAGCTGTGGTCCAACAACATCTGGAGAACCATAGGTTCCTTATCCATGGTGGACACACAATTACCTAGGAGTGAATCCCATTGCATTGAATGGGAATTACTGTACCTCTGAGTAGATATGCACAATATATTGTACCACAGATGCTTCTGGAGCTCAGGCTTTGACGACTCAGCAAATGGATAAAAGTTTGTAGATGAACCTCAGCTACCGAGACTGTTTCTCAGTGTAGCTTTCCTGTCCTAGCTTGACACACTGGTAATGGTAAACCCATGGGGGCCCACTGAGAAGATCATAAGAGATTATGGTGGAATGTATCAGGCAAGGTGGTCCATAAATAGGTTGGACCCTGTGGAGTTTGGATAGAACCCAGAAAACAATCAGGAGCTCGTCCTGACAGTCATGTTAACAATAAATATCCAAATTGGGGGTTTATAGCAGTGAGTCTCATTGGTCCATTAACTAGCAGGGCTAGAAAGGAGGATTCTTCCATGGACTGTAAAACACATGCAGCACTTTCAAAGCCTTTGTCTGCAGCTCCTTAAGCATTAAGCTCTCTGTAACAAATGATATATTCATAAAGTGAAACTATTACATGAGGCAAGGAAAGAGCCCTAATCTTTCCATGAATATCTCTGTGGCTGCTGCCTGAAAGGAAACACAAAAGGAGGGATTTATCTGAAATCTTTTAAATATTCACTGTGTGGTTCCACCTTATTAAGAGAAAACAACTGGAAACAAACGGCCCTTTTTCACTTAGTGGCTGAGGATCTGGAAGACAGTACGAGTGAAACAGCAAAACATTTGTGGTTTTCTCATTATATTTTAAGTTGTGCTGTTAAAAATCCTTAACGTTCAACCCATGAAATTAGCATTTAGGAGACGTGGTGACATATGCTCTTTAGCACTAGAGTTTAGGTGCTTGCAGGGCAAGATTACTTTGGAGATTGCAAGACTCTGTAAGGGTGAGTGTCCCAAGTCTGGAGGCATCCTTGGGCTCGGGCATGAAGTGATGGGCTCAGGTGGATGAGGAGAACAAGAGGGTGGCATGGGGTGAGAGCTGAGGTAATGGAACAGAGACTAGATGAAGTGGATAGTTTTCTTACCCAATATATGGCAGCCCTGGATGGTGAAGCAGGGTGCCTAACTTCCTACTTCTCTCTCGGGAAAAGGAGCACAGCAGTGGAAACCAGGGAGGCCATCAAGCAACCACTGCAGTTGGAGAACCCTGAGTCAGAAAGAGGCACAGTTCTGTTGCCCAGAACCTGGTGGTGCTTCTGCTGCTGGAAAGAGAAACTCCCTCAATGCAGTGAGCATCTACATGCTTAACAGTCTTGCAAAGGCACAAGAGTCTCTCAGATAAGCTCTTTGAAAGTCTGACTGATGGGTGTACCAACCGGTTGGGACAATTCCACTGCTTTCATGCTGTTCTGAACTCCTTGACCCAATCTTGGGCTCCATAAACAACTGGCACTGCTGCTTCTAGCCCCACTAGCCTTCCCTCTTCTGTCACTTTGTTTCATCCTTCAACCTTTCTAGTGATATCTAGATCTCAAATAAAGTAACCAAATACAGGTATTAGCGTGTGTGTGTGCGCGCGCACGTGCGCGCACACACACTTCCTTTCTGCATATCATTTTAAGATTCTAAAACATATAAATTATATAAAATGTAAAGTTGGTCCTGTGAGGAAAGCAGAGGGAACCGTCCAACAGGCGCTGACCCTAGCGCTGTCTTTGCCTGCCTCTCCCATTCACTTCTTCCTTCCCATGTTCAAATGAAAGAATCAAGCCTTTTGCTATACTATATTTCTGGAGCATAACTTTATAAGCACACTAATATATACATATTTTGATGCAACGGTACACGTTGCTGTATCTATCTGTTTATGTGCAGGTTGCTTTAGGAAACCTGGAGTGGATATATGTATAGCAATGTGAGTAAGAATACACAGTGTGAATAATAACACATATAACATGTGCAAATTGTTTATATCGCTTCTCATTTTGATTAATGAGTGAGACAGGAATTGGGGGGGGGGAGGAATGTGTGGATAAGCTCAACATGGAGATTTTCAGAAAACTCCTTATGTAGGGGAGAGTCTCTGGCACAACCTTAGACAGCCAGTGTGCACACCACTTCCTCCAGATATTTGCTTCTGTCTCAGCTTTTCTCCTTTCTTTTCTCCAAGGATCTGAAGGTGGGATAAATTAGTATCTGCATTTTACCCTCACAATAACTCAGTGAGGTAAGTTAGGCTGTGACTGGCCCAGCGTCACCTCACGAGTTTCATGTCTGAGTGGGGATTTGAACCCTTGTCTCCCAGATCTTAGTCCAGTGCTCTAACCACTACACCAGCCTGGCTCATTACCCTTTACATTTGCCAGACCACTTTGAAGAGATGCACTCCACCCCCTCCCCACAGGACACACTCATTTTTCTTAAATCTATTTTAGGCTATAGTCCTCCTATATACACTTATGACTGAGTAAAATGGGAATGACTTCCAAATACGCAGCCATCAGACAGGATTGTAAATCAAATTGTGTATGATTTTATGGAACTATTATATGAATTGGTTGTGGTAGGACTCTGTATAAACACAATTATTCGTTATTATACGTTTGCTACAGCCATGCATGGACTGGTTGGTTAACTGGACAAAATTTAAGGCATGACACAGTCTGAGGGAATCTTTTTGGTTTTATGGCCCCCACAGTCCTCTCTCCCTTTGTTCAGCTCCTGCTATCGGTCATACAGCACAGCAATTTAACACAGCCTTCCGCAGAGTCAATTATGTCTAACGTTGCCCTAGAAGCAGGCCTGTATATTCAAAGACAGGGTGTCATAAAAAGCACCAGCTATAAAAGCACGCGAAGCACATGGGAATGAATGTTCAGCTCATCATAAACCTTGTAAGAACCACAGCATTTAGGGTGCTAATACCAGCAATCCCTCTCACAAAAGGAGGTGTTGCTGAATGGTCTTGGTAGGGTGCCATCCCAGCAGCTGGCTTAGCACTGCTCTGAGGTCAGGCGAGAGGAAAATTCCACCAGGATTGTTAGTTTGTGTTGATCATCAACACTTCCCTTCCACAAATCGTGACAACAGGCAGCGCTGGAGGGAGGAAAAATCCTGCAGCAAAGAGGAAGGTCCTAGAATGGCTCCAAAAATGTTATTTGTGTTTGGTAAATGTGTATCAGTGGTGTGCAGAAAGTGCTAGTCTGGGAAGACTGCTGGTTGAAAGGATCTGCTGCCCCTGTGGATTCTGCCGCCCAAGGCAGTCATCTCACCTTACCTCATAGGTGGGACACCTATGGCTGCATGGGTTCTAAACAAGAAAGAAACAATTTGTGAGACTGAGGGATGAACTTAGACAGGCGCTTAGGGAGCCCTGAATGGAAAGTTATATGGCTGCTGAGACCATATAACACCGGTCCTGAGAGACCTGCATTGGCTCCCAGTATGTTTCTGAGCACAATTCCAAGTGTTGTGCTGACCTTTAAAGTCCTAAACAGCCTCGGCCCAGTATACCTGAAGGAGCGTCTCCATCCCCATCATTCAGCCCGGACGCTGAGGTCCAGCTTCAAGGGCCTTCTGGCGGTTCCCTCACTGTGAGATGTGAGGTTACAGGGAACCAGGCAGAGGGCCTTCTCAGTAGTGGTGCCTGTCCTGTGGAACACCCTCCCATCAGATGTCAAAGCAATAAGCAACTATCTTACTTTGAAAATACATCTGAAGGCAGCCCTGTTTAGGGAAGGTTTTAATGTTTAATGCTGTGTTGTGTTTTTAATATTCAGTTCGGAGCCACCAAGAGTGGCTGGGGAATCCCATCCAGATGGGTGGGGTATAAATATTCAATTATTATTGTTATTATATTCTAAACCAAGATCTAAATATGAGAAATAAAGCCAGCGGAGAAGGAAACCTAACTGGAATATATAACCAAGTTTCACTGGAGTACATACAATGGCTGCATTGCTACCTGAGTCAGAAGGACTTGAATAACTAGGCAGCAGTATTTGAAATTCCAAAAGGCCTGACTTCAGGAGTTGGGTGATATACGATAGATGAACTCTGGGCAACCAACTCATTCTATCTGCGGTGATTTAAATAATTTAGTACAATCCTGATTGATCATCTCTTGCCTATGAATATATATCATCTGCTTCATTTTTACTATAGGAGTTCTAGGGAGTCAGTCGGTGTGTAAAAAAGAACCTGCAGAGGGACTCAAGTCATTTAGAATTGCAGCGCTATCCTGCCATCTATTGGCAGACAGTGATCTTTCATTTTTACAATTTGAAAACTTACAAATCACCCATAATCTCTCTCCCTCCCTCTCCCTCTCCCTCTCCCTCTCCCTCTCCCTCTTAAAATGTAATTACAAACATGGCAAAGTTTTATAGAATGTGCATTCAGTTTTTACATGGACCTTTTCTGAATTCCATCCTGCATTAGCACAGTGATATTTTTCAGTCTAAAAGGTGTTCCCTATGTCACTTGCAATCCTATGTATGTTTTTTGGATGTCGGTACCATTATGTGCAACTCCCGGGTAAGTGTGCATAGGAATGCAGCCTTCATGAACCACCCTTTTCTGCATTGTGTCTGCTTCTTTATCTCTTACATTTTATAATAGCTTAACTTTTTAATTTTAAGAGTTGGCGTCCTGCAGTCCTCTCAACCATGCAACCCCTGTCTTCCATTTCAGCATTTAGTTATGGAGGGTATCTTGAGGGAACATTGAAAAGTGTCTGGAAGCAGAAACTCAAGAAGCTTTCCATTTCTGAACCAAAAGGCAAAACTGGATACTGCGTCCCAAAGCAGAATAATTGGTCAGTGGTGCATCTAGGTAATTTTAAATTCTGGAATAATGGCCATATGTGAAGGGAAGGGGGACTCCTGAGAAGGTAATACACATTGTTTCACATACTTCACATGTGTTAAGCCATCTCTGCTGGCTTTGTCCCTTCCCCCCCCCCCAGCCCTCCAGTGCCCATGATATTCTTGCAGAGAAGCTGGTAAAATGTGGACTGGATGAGGTAACTGTTAGGTGGTTTTGTTGCTGGTTGACTGACTGAACCCAAAGAGTACTCATTAATGGTTCCTCATCATCCTGGAAAAAGTGACAAGCGGGGTGCCGCAGGGTTCTGTCCTGGGCCCATTGTTGTTTGACATCTTTATAAATGACTTGGATGAAGGAACTGAGAGGTTGCTCATCAAATTTTCAGATGATGCCAAACTGGGAGGGGAGCCAATTCTGCAGAATACAGAACTGAGGTTCAAGATGACCTTAACAGATGGAAGGAGTGGTCCAAAACTAAGAAAATGAATTTCAATAGGGACAAATGTAAGGTTCTACATTAGGCAGGAAGAACCAGCTGCACAAATATAAGATGGTGGGCACCTGGCTTGCCAGTAGTACATGTAAAAAGAATCTAGGAGTCTTAGTAAACCACAAGCTTAACATGAGTCAACAGTGTGATGCAGCAGCAAAAAAAGGCTAATGTTATTCTAGGCTGCATCAACAGAAATCTAGTATCCCAATCAAGGGAAGCAATTGCACCACTCCATTGTGCCTTAGTCAGACCGCTGTGTCCAGTTCTGTCGACACTGAGCCCAGGATTTCAGAAAAGATCCCTCCCAACCCTGACTGGAGGTGCCAGGAATTGAATCTGGGACCTTCTGCATGCAAAGCAGATGTTCTGCCCCTGACCTATATGCTCTGTAACTGATTTTTGTGGGGGTTTTATCATTGACTCTACAAGAGACACAATTCTAGTTTTCCTTGCCTCGTTTCTAAAAGGACAAAGAATAGCAATTCAGCAGCCTCCTTAACTAACACAAAACACAACACATTTCAATCACAGAGTCCATATGGCCAAAGCTTTTACAAGTGCTTTCTGTGAAGCTTTACAAGTGGATTTTTGTGTGCAGAGGGATCAAACAGAGCGTCTCAAGTGCGCCTCAGGCCAGCAATTTGGAGATGAGCCCCAGCTTTTGTTCGGAGCACACTTCAAACCTCAGCGCCACAAGGAGCAGTGACAAGTGGCACAAAGGAGACGGAGGTTACGTTTAACTGGAGCTGAAGTACAAACGACGGCTACATTGATGGCTCCTCGGTTTCAGACAGCCAGTTCTTTCCTTGAGGAAAAACACTGTGAGGAGATGAGCCAAAGAGCCAAGAAAGGGCACTATTTAGCCTCTGTATCCACAAGGCAGGGTGGGGGGATGGCCCCTTTGGTGCAGGGAGAATGTCTTCATTCACAGCCTCCCATACCATCCTCTTTAAAAAGGATAAAGCTGGCCTTTGAAGCAAAAAACTCATCTCAATGGGAGCAAATAGGAACTGATACTTAATCGTGTAATGGGTCTTTGGATTACATGCCCATTAACTACGGGGTATTTTGCCGGCTGTTTGGCTCTCGCTTTAGCTGTTAGTCAGGCTCCAGTGCACAATATTTAACATCCAGGCAAAGGCAAACTCTACTTCTTTTTTGAGACACAGTATCAAACGTGGCTGCTTCAGCTAATGTGCAAGCCAGGCGGTTTTGTTACTCTGCAGGACCAATTAAACATCTGTCGGGCAGCTTGGTTACCAATGTTTTGTTTTGCTTTTGAACACCTGATCTTGAAAGGCAAATTGTGTGCACGTCTAAATGCGGGACATAAAAGAAACAACTTGCAAGTGTATTGAATTTCAGATCAGAACCACCTTGGGGCAGGATCCTGATGCTGTTGTAAAGCATAGGCACTCTAGCAGTGCTGAATGAAAAAAGAAAGCGCACTTTTCATGGCATTTCCTTGCAACTGGCATAATTTCTGTTATGCTTGTAAACAATCTGGACCTCATCTGGGCAAACAAGATTGGGGAATGATGTGATAGGTTTCTCAGATTTTGGTAAAGGTAAAGGACCCCTGACAGTTAAGTCCAGTCGCAGACGACTCTGGGGTTGCAGTGCTCATCTTGCTTTACTGGCCGAGGGAGCCGGCGTTTGTCCGCAGACAGTTTTTCTGGGTCATGTGGCCAGCATGACTAAGCCACTTCTGGTGCAACAGAACACCAAAACCAGAGCAGCGCACAGAAATGCCATTTACCTTCCTGCCGGAGCAGTACCTATGTATCTACTTGCACTTTTTGGCATGCTTTCGAACTGCTAGGTTGGCAGGAGCTGGGACTGAGCAACGGGAGCTCACTCCATCACGGGCATTCAAACCACCAACCTTCTGATCAGCAAGTCTAAACCACTGAGCCACCCGCATCCCCCAGATTTCAGTAGTAGGGCTATCTGGGTTGCACCAATGTTATTCCTGGCAGAGTTATAGACTTGGCAAAACAAAAGAGGGACTATTGATACTCCTAAGGTGTGCTTCCATTTTCACCTAAGTATCTCCCTTTCTCTAGATTCAGGTAGGTACCTGTGTTTGTCTGACGCAATCGGTGGGGGGGGGGAGGGATTGTCCAGTAGCACCTTAGAGACCAACTAAGTTTGTTCTGGGTAAAAGCTTTCATGTGCATGCACACTTCTTCAGATACACTTCTTCAGAAATGTGCATGCACACAAAAGCTTATACCTAGAACAAACTTAGTTGGTCTCTAAGGTGCTACTGGACAATTCCCCGCCTCCCTTTCTCTATTCAGCTTACTTGGCCAGTTTCTTTCCATTCCTAGTGTCACTGGAAGATGATGTCATCATCCCTGATGTTGAAAAAGTAGTGGGGCGTCCCCCCTCCCTGCCCAATGTTCCATTCACTACTAATTAACTTAGGTCGTGTACAGGGTCTTGGGAAATTTCTGTTCTGAACATTCATACCAAATCCACCACAGTCCCTGCGATCTATCCGTCACACATTCATCTCGGAGCAGGTTCCCCCACCTCAATGCTATGGCACTTTTGTGATATTCACTGTCCAAGATGTTGTGCAAACCATTTTGCAGTGCCTTGTGCAAACAGAAGCACATCTTTGGATTTCAGTTATTGTTTCTCATTTAAGGCTCTTGTGCTAAACAACACAAAAACCATCTGTTCTACCTGCTGAAGAGGCCTCTGAATCCAGCTCATTGGTTGGTGTTCAGCTAGGTTTTACTCAGAGTAGAGCCACTGAAATGAATGAACATGATTAAGTTAGCCTTATTAATTTCAATGATAGACATATATCACCCATTTTGTCTATTTCTGCCAGCTAGATGTCCTTCAAGTTAAATACAGTAGAGAATTCCAATCCTTTCCCCAATCCCACTCACCAATGACTAGCAAGCTCTGCTTTCCTCTTCCCCCCATTCACATCTAGTACTTGAAGTGTTTCTGTCAGTGGCCATTGGGTCACACAGCATCAGGAGTAGTTAGCCAGTTTTGTCCCTGCAACAACATTGCCTCCAGTTGCAGAACTTTACTTTTACTCCAAATGATGATTGACACTTGGTACCTCGGGTTACATACGCTTCAGGTTACATATGCTTCTGGTTACAGACTCCGCTAACCCAGAAATAGTACCTCGGGTTAAGAACTTTGCTTCAGGATGAGATCAGAAATCGTGCTACGGCGGCAGCAGGAGGCCCCATTAGCTAAAGTGGTGCTTCAGGTTAAGAACAGTTTCAGGTTAAGAATGGACCTCCGGAACGAATTAAGTACGGTACTTAACCCAAGGTACCAGTGTATAGGGGATATGAAAAGGTATTTCTGGAGCTAAACCTGTTCACTGCCTCTGATGGCTCTAACCTTTAACAATCACTCTAGCTTCCAATATGAATAGTCCCATTCTGGGATTACGTTTGTTGGTCATTCACAAGTAACTGTGATATCCTAAACCTTTATATTCCTTTTTCAAACAGATAATAACATACAAAGAAACTGACTTTAATTTCTGATTGAATTTCAGACCTCACCACACTGAGGAAACTGTGGTCCATCCACGAGATATTGCTGGACTACAACTCCCATCATCCCTGACCATTGGTTGTGCTGGCTGGAGGTGATGGGAACTGCAGTCCAAGAACATCCAGGGGGTCACAGATTTCCCACTCCTGTCACAGAGGTGTATTCTGAAGAGATGTTCACCACTTCAGAAAATAAAAAACAATCTCAGGATGATTTCCCCAGCTCAGCAATGAACATGTGACTCAGTCCTTTGTTCCGTGTTGGAAGGATATCCAGAGGCTCAGCCTCTCAGTGTCTTGACTAAGGGGCATTTGTTGTGGCAAACTTTGATGTGTTCCTTAAGGAAGCCGCACAGCCTTTAAGGAAGCTTCTCTGTTTTTTTCGAGAGTGGCCCAATTCCTGCTCGAGCATGTTGTCAATCACTCAGCCTTGGTCCCCACATTGCAAGAGCCAGAGCGTGAGCAACCAGAAAAAGACAGCTGGGAAAACACTGAAGTGGAGAGTTCGGAGACAGTGATAGAGTCATGCCCACTCACCGTGCAATAAACAGCAGCTGGGGCATATCCTGTGATGCCCACAAGGCCCAGCAGATTTGAAGGAAGAAGGTTATAATACGTCTTGGGGAAATTTAATCCCATTGGAATCCCCCACCCTTTGCTGTGACCCCCATGTGACCTTTCACCCCTGTTTTCTTGTGACTTGCTCACCCAACACCCTCCGCTCTGCCTCTGATCTTGTCTTGCGCCACCTCCATTTTAGCTTGGAGTCAAAATAACAGCACAGAACTAAAACAATGGACAGGAACACCTTCCTATTTTAGATATTGTCTTTGTGGTGCTTGTGGGGGAATCATGTCTGTTGGTGGAGTGCAATTCATTGCTAGAAACCAACACCAGGACCCAGATTAAAGATTTACTGTTCAGCACTTCAGTGCCTTATATCTGCCATCAGGTGTCACTAGTGCAAACCTACTTCCTTGACCCTTTCCAATTTTATTCACCAGTTCACCATTTGCTTCTGTTCTGGGAACTTTTATTCTGCTCCATCTGTCTGCAGTTCCTCTTCAGTTCATGGAATGCAAGACAACTGGCTATTGTATTTCCAGGGTTTCATCATATTGCTTTTTGTTATTACTAGATGATGTCATGCTTTGCTGCTTTAAATGCCTTATGATGAGCACATTCAGGAGTGAAAGAACAGGAGTAAAAGAAGTAAGGAAAGCTTCTGCAAGTTGAAAGAGTAGGAAGAGAAGAAAGGGCTTTGGGCTTGTTGGCACGCTAGAGTGTGTGTTGTTTGAAAGCTACGGGTGTGTGTGTCATTGCTGCCTCACAACAGCTTCCCTCAGCACAAGCATTACCTTTTCACGTTTCCATCAGTTAATGGAAAAGTTGATTTTAGCTTCAAATAAACTGACATATAGCCAGGTTAGTAAAAATGTCATGTGGTTCCTGTGAAAATAATAATAATGAAGGACCACATAACCGGCAAGGTGGATTTTGAGACAGTGTGGATGAGCCCGAAGAAGTTAGAAGTGTAAAATGACTTAGGCAGACTTCCAGGAACTAGAAGGGTTCAAAATCCACCTCCTTAACTGTAACAGTTAGGAGGTATGTGTAACAGTTTGCTCAAATGTATCCTTGATACTGATACTGTGGCCGTTTAGAGTTAGAGCAGGGGTCAGCAACGTTTACCGGCCATGGGACAGATCACTCCCGTCTGTGGGCTAGACTCGCGCAGCGTGACACCAGAAATCATGTCTGTGCATGTCCACAGCACTGGAAATCGCTTTTGCGCATGCCCAGACGCCAAAAACTGCACCTGCGCAGAAGCGATTTCCGGCATCTGGACATGTGCAGACGCAATTTCCAGTATCTGCGTGTGCGCAGACGCGATTTCCGGCACTGCTTGGCCACTTCCTGCACCGCACTGCATCAGTTTAGTGCAGCGCGCAGGGGACTCACCGAGCGGGCGGCTCAGTTCGGGGGCGGGGCAGGGGCCAGTAAAACATTCTTTGTGGGCCGCATTCAGTCCATGGGCCGCACGTTGCTGACCGAAGTTAGAGCCTAATTCTATTATAGGTAGCTTAGCTGCGACACAGAGTGAAAAGGAAAGGGTTGTACCCACTCGAAGACTTCATAACAATACTGACAGTCTATTCGTAATTATTATTGAGGTGATATATGTGGCCAATTAATTATCATCATCATCTTTGATGTGCTAGACAACCATGTCCCTGTAGCACCCAAAAGATAATAAATATGCATCTTACCAAGATCTGCTACAAGATAAGGGGAATCTAGCCTGTCAAATTGATTTATAGCACTTTGTAGTCATTTTCTATTTCCCAGGCTGAAACATGACATGAAGAGTTATCTAGAACTCCTTGTTTTCAGTGAAATCTGCTTACTTCATCTTATGGTAGTGAATGAATACCAAGACAAAGTAGAAAAATAAAAAGACACTAGGGAGCGCTGTTGTTCTGCAGAAAAATGAATTTCCTGTCATTTCATGCTGCAACTAAGAGGGCTAATCCAATTAATTGATAATGGTTTTTGATAAATATTTGCACTAACTTCATTAACTAAGTGTTTCCAACTGTTTTATTTCATTATTGCAGACAGCGTTTTTAAAAATCACTTTGCAATTTTGGGATGTGAAAAACACACTTGTCCCCGTTCATTTAACACACTGTATCTACATTAACAGCCAAGCAAAAAGAACAAAAAAAAGTCTCCCTTGTGGCATTTCATTTCGGGATCCGTTAGCTTCAGTGTTTGAGTTCTCCTTTTGTACAGCTTTGCAAATTTCATGAAACAAAGCCATTCTTCTCCAATTCATTTCGCGGAAGCTCCCAACACTATTTGGATTTATATTCAAGCTATACATTTCCAACTCAGTTTGGTGACGTGTGAGTTACACATGACACAGAACTGAAGGGCATTTTAGAGGCGTGCATCCCAACTTCCTGTTCAATGCAGCTGACTAGGAATGCAGGATGCTCCTGCAGCATCCCTGACAGATGGCTGACCAGCCTCAACTTAAATACCTGAAGCAACTTAGAGCTGACAACTGCCTGAGGTAGTCGGTCCTGCTGTCAATCAGCTTTTCCTGTCAGGAAGTTTCCCCTTGTATTTAGCTGAAATCTGCTTCCCTGTAATCTCAACCTACTGGAGCAGCAGAGAACATGTCTGTTTTATCTTCTTAGATCGCAACTGCCAGAGAGTCCCTATTTTAGGTACCAGTCCCTCAAAGATCCCTATTTTGTCTACCACCACCTTTTGGGGGTGTTGCTTTGTTAAAATGTTGCTAGTGGGAATTGTTAGAGTTATTCTTCTTTTCTTGAAGTTACATTTCTGAGATATGTATTTTGTGGGTGCACCTTGTCCCCAGTGCAGAGGTGAGACGGCTGCCTCAGGTGGCAAGAACCAGAGAGGCAACAAATCTCAATTCATTCAGCAGATCCTGATGTCAATCTTTCTCCCTCCCTTGTTTCTGATGTAGATCTTTTCTCACTCCTTCTCCCCTAGTGGAATGGTGGGGAATTTTGAAGTCTGCCTCAAGTGCCAAAATGTCTTGGGCTGGCCCTGCCCTAATGCACAGGCCCAGGCAGATCTCAACATCTTTTCTTACTTCCTAATGCTGCATAAAGATATTAGCATGAAAGACTCTCTTTTGGATTCAGGTTTACTCTTCTGGCAGTGAGCGTGGTATTTTCATGCCAACCCTAATGTAGGAGAACCTGCCCACATAGCCTGCGGAATTCAGCTGTTCCCACCAAATTGGCTCAGTCTGATGGTGCCACCTAGAGTCAGCCAATCAGCAAGGGAAACTTCTCCAAATTTTACATAAGACACCTATGAAGAAATTGGGCAAAGTGCAATCACATTCAGTTTAAGGCTCTTATCTGCTGCTATTACTCCCACCACCCTGCAAACGCCTCCCCACATTTAAGTCTAGCACCCCAGTTTGTCTGGGGCACCCTGCAGAGATGGTGACTTATGGACTAAATATAGCAGACAGGTTTTTGACTTATGCCAATTCCCAGAGCCATTTGGTCTATGGCGGAGGCTTTAAACCTGGGTAGGGAACTGGCTCCAGAAATCGCCCACTTTCTGCAGGGTATTTTTGACAGGTGGGCACTTGATGCAAGGTGATTAATAGAATCAGAATTGTGGTGACGGACAGGACCCCAAGGGTCATCTAGTTCAACTACCTGCAATGCAGAAATCTCAGCTAAAGCAACAATGGCAGAAGGCCACCCGACCTCTGCTTATAAACCTCCAATGAAGAAAAGCCCTCAGCCTGCAAAGGACTTCAAAGGAAGTATCAGAAGCACACTCTGAGCATGCTCCAGAGTCTTCCTTCCTCTCTTTGCACCCCTACCTTGCATTCAAGGTCTGGCTGCTAAGATTCTTCTCACTTTGGGCAGGGATGGGCTCCATCTAGGACAGCAAACCAGCAGCTCCCGAGTGGAACCAATCCTATCAGGGCTTGTATTAGGTGGATTTTTTTTTTAAGTGCCAAAAGCAAGCCCCACTTGCAGAGAAGTGATTAGGAGTGCACTCTAAGGTTCCTGCTTGTTTCTTTACAGCCATTGTTTTACCTGCCCTACAATGAGCATCAGGTGTGAGGTAAGTGGAACTGGGGAGGACACGACCTGCTGGGACACATTAGGACCCCTGGACAGGTCTGGTTTGGCTTTCAGTTCCCCCCATTCAGGTTTTCAACCTTTGCACAGCTGGTCAATCAACCAAATGCAGCATGCCTAATGTTTTTGTCCTCTAAGGAAGGACTATGATGGTCACAAGCCTTTTATGATGCCACACTAAAAGATTAATTGTGGGTGTAGTGATGGCTACACATGCCTCAGGAACTGATTGTCAACAAATGACTTGCGTTTGGAGTAATTTCTAGGGCCACCAATAAGCCCTGTTGTGAATTGACATTCAGCCACACCCTTGCTCTATTATTATTATTATTATTATTATTATTGCTGCCAGGCACAATGATCCTTTATAAGAAATCAAACTTGAATTTCTAAGAATATTTTGTTTTCTATGACATCTTTATGTCATTAACAAAAGCAATAAAACACAACAGTGGTGAACCCACAGTACTGACTAACTACCTGATTGTCACTCCCAGCAAAATCAAGAGGTTTATTGAGTCTCTGATGGGCCATCATATGTGTCTAATGAACTGCATTAAGCTTGGTGGGTCATAAGTTTAATCAGTCTCCAGCTGCTATCTGAGTGACTGGATTTGCTAGAGTCTCCATCATGAAGAAGGTCCACCTGGATCTCACTCCTGCACTTCAAGACTGCCAATGCAAACACCCCTTATCCCTGAATCCTTTCTATCACTGTCCTACAAAGGAAGAGGACACTCACACAGGCATGGCCATGCACCCTTTATATATTATCATTTATCAAAATCAACAACAGCTGAATTTGCAATTTACTGATAGGTTGATCTTCTCCCCAACAATACAAAACATGAAGAAGTCTTTGATTCTTTTTTTAAAGGCTGAAAAGTAGACACAACCCCCCTTTTTTTGGTTTTGCTGTGCCAGTCAGGTCAGATCTCAACAGCTTTACAACTAACTCTCAAATCTTATCTCAGAATAGCTGAACTCTTGCCAGGAGTTCTGTTTTGATAAAGAAGGTATGTTCTTATCTTAATCGGCAGAAGTAATTATTTGGGTGAGGATGTCTCACTGAAGAAATACATGAAGAAATACACCCGTTCAGGGGGTGGGGCATTGAGCACAAACTGAGGGGCAAACAACAACCATTAAAGTGGGAAGAGACATCAGCTATTTATGAGCCAAGGAAAGAGAGATCTGTCGAGGTTGGTAGGTTTTGTTCTTCTCAAAAAAGATATATAAAGCCCCTCCGTTTTGTGAGAAATTCTTGGAATGTTTGACCTTTTGCCTCCAAACAGTCCTCTAGTCTGCAGCTGTGGAGGGCAGTTATTGCACCCACTTCCAATATACCAAGATTTTTAGGTCTCTACTATCAGCTTCCACTACATTTTGGCAATACTAATTGCTTTCTTGCCATTAAACCATCATTAGATCAAACCGCTTTACCTAAAACAGTGGTGAATGTGGATCATCTAGGCTTTTGCAGGTTTTTATTGACCGGCGCATCCTAGTATTATTTGCATTTGTAGATAAAACCTACATGTTATCCTTAGTTTGTTTCCATAGAACCAGGATAAAGAAGAGAGATTAAATAAATGCAGACAGTCAGAATGAACTCTCATCATTATCCCCATGGTTTTCATTCCCTTTCTTGAGGGAACACCCACTCTTTGATCTGGCACAATATTCTTTCAGTTCTTGTCACAACCTGCCCCCCCAAAAATGGGCTCCACCAGTAAGGTCTTATTAGCTGTCAGTAAGTTATCTCCTGGAAGGACAGGTCGTGAAGCTGAGGCTCCAATACTTTGGCCACCTCATGAGAAGAGAAGACTCACTGGAAAAGACCCTGATGTTGGGAAAGATGGAGGGCACAAGGAGAAGGGGACGACAGAGGACGAGATGGTTAGACAGTGTTCTCGAAGCTACAAACATGAATCTGACCAAACTGAGGGTGGCAGTGGAAGACAGGAGTGCCTGGCATGCTCTGGTCCATGGGGTCACGAAGAGTCGGACACGACTGAACGACTAAACAACAACAAAGTTATCTCCATGATAGCTATTGCTACCCCCACCCACCCCCAAAAAGGGCATGTATAATCTCTAATGGTAATGTAAAATTGATGGGAAACAGCTCTCAGTTGATTGCTCTCTGTTTCTTACATATAAGTTTCTAACATTTATTTATCTTCTGTGACCTGATCATGGAAGACTTACAGGACACATTCATCCAGAAACTAGGTAGAGACTGTTTTGACTCTCCCCAGAAACATCAGAAGAGCAATAGACACCGAAAATGCCTGACTCTACCCAAACACAAGTCCAATGCCATCTAGTGACTAAACTAGATAACGACATTATCCATACATGCCCCAAACAGATGTGCACACAACAACAGAGTTTGAAAAAAAGCAAACAGAAATATTATATTATGTTGAAAGTTCACCGTTACCAGAACTGGAATTTCTCCAAGACGCTGTGGCTAGAGAATTGCCACTCTTGCAAAAGTTGTCCTCCTTGGAATGTTTCATTAGCTAGGCTTTAGTCCAGATCCACAGCTGGTGAACATCAGCTTGACGCTGGGTATTTCAGGGGAGTTTTGCTGACTAATGGAAATGCAGTATTGACTTCAAGAAGCTGTATCCTGAGTCGCTTAAATAAGGCCTTTGCATACCTGTAAAATCTAAATTTGCATGCTCTCATTCTGGGTCTGAACTCTCCACCTATTGACCCAGACTGAAAATAAAGTTAATAAAAATAGCATTTTAATTCACATGCAGTCTGGAATGCATGATGTTATAGGGACGATGTTATATAAGAAAAATAAAAAGAAAAGAAAATGCAGCCAGATGGCATATTTTATCATATAGACCAACAAATGGAAATAAAATAAAATGCTGTAACCCTACGCACACTAAACTGCTCGAATAAGCACCATTAAACAAAGTTGACTTGCTTCTGAGTAGTATGCATAGGAATGTGCTGCTTAAAGGGATTTCTTTCCACTTTGTTTGCGAGTTCTAACCTTAAACAACATGAAAAAGGCTTCTGTCAAAGCTAAGCCTGGAGGTAGCAACTGTTTGGTTTTTCCCCAGAGAGCTGAAGGCAGTTTAAAACAGAATCACTGCTTGGAGTATATACACTTATTCCACTTTCACATCTGGTTTTGCCTCAGCCTTTGAAGTGATAAAAGCCTTTTCCTTTGACTTGATAAACAGAGAGAAACTGGGGTTCACATTTCTTAATACGAGTGTTGACAAGAGATTACTGATTTATTTTAGAAACCTTTATTCACAAACTGGTGTTAGCTTGTGTTTAAATGGGCATCTTACCAATGTGATTCCAACCTCAAGGGGTTTAGGACCAGGCTATCTACTACTTCCTTTCTTGTTTCATTTCTATATAAACAGAATCCAGGATCTCCAAGGATCCAGGATGTCCAAAAGACACAGTATTTTTTGGCCTACAGATCGTAAGCCTATGTTGTTCTATGCACATGGTGTACCTCTTCTTTCTACAACTATGAGAGGTAAAAAGCATCTTCTCAGAGACCCTGGTTTGTTTTGTAAAAAAGGAATTTCTTACCATGAATTTATGCTGAAACTAAGATAAAATATAGCATATAAATACAGATAAGGATTTTAAGTATCTAGGAATTAAATTCAACCAGAATTGTACTTGGGCAAGGCATCTGAAACCTACAAGCCTCTCAGCCTCACAACTAACTAAGGCCATTTTTAACTGATTAAGGCCATTTTTAACTTTAGCAGCCCTTGCATTTAAGTGGTTTTTTTTTAGGGGGGTGGCAAATCCCACAAGTAGTTATGTTGCAGATTTATGGGGCTGGAGAAATACTATTAAACTGAAAACTCTTCATAATTTATTTTTGAGCTCACTCTTGGGTATCCCATGTTACTCTCCCACTGTCACAATAAGATCTGAGGTTGGGTTATTTTCCATATCATCCAGAGTTCATGTCGCTTTGCATCTGTCTTGGCTGAATTTAGAGCCTGACACAAGATTGCCCCCCAAAATGTTATTTGGAACAAATTTCTAATAGATCTGTACAAAGCTGGGTCAACAAATGTGAAATCTTTCTAATCAAGTATGGTCTGATTGTCGGTGCCCTCAAGATGGCAAAGCAGTGTGTTAAAAACTGAGTTGGGACCTTCCGATATCTAGATGTTATGTCCAAATTATGCAATTTTCACAATTGTATTACTCTGTGAAATCTGAGTGATTATGGTCAGTCCTTTTTTTCAAGTGGGATGCAGGGGTACGCATACCCCTAAACATTTTGTGTATCTGATGACAGTTTCATTTCCTTTCCCGGTGATTTTCTTGAGTGAAAATGAGAGTACCCCTAAACAATTTTTTAAAAGAAAAAAAAAACACTGATTATAGTCTTCCAGATTACTTTTGTGAATCGGCTGAAGCAATGGGGAAGGGATTTACAAACTATGTCCACAGCATATTTAGATGAGAGGTATACCAGAATGGAAGGGACGCGGGTGGCACTGTGGGTAAAACCTCAGCGCCTAGGGCTTGCCGATCGCATGGTCGGCGGTTCGAATCCCCGCGGCGGGGTGAGCTCCCGTCTTTCGGTCCCAGCTCCTGCCCACCTAGTAGTTCAAAAGCACCCTTAAGTGCAAGTAGATAAATAGGTACCGCTTTATAGCGGGAAGGTAAACGGCGTTTCTGTGTGCTGCACTGATGCTGGCTCGCCAGCTGCAGCTTCGTCACGCTGGCCACGTGACCCGGAAGTGTCTCTGGACAGCGCTGGCCCCCGGCCTCTTAAGTGAGATGGGCGCCCAACCCTAGAGTCGGACATGACTGGCCCGTACGGGCAGGGGTACCTTTACCTTTATACCAGAATACCTCTAAATTGTTGTTTATGTATCTGCAGCCACAGAGAAGTGGAAAATATTATTCATCACATACTGTAGTTCACCTCATATAATTCTCCTAGGGATATATTTCTCAAAGGAATTTCATCAGAGAGGTTCTTTCTTGAATAGCAGGGAGAAAATTTGCTCTGTACTGATGGGTCAGGATAGCAGGATAACTAGCTTAAAAAAGCACCATCATAGTGAGGGGGGCTGGTCTAAGTCAGAACTAGAATGTTCCAAATATTTATTGAAATTCCTCCCCTGGAGTAAAAAATGGCAGAAGTAAGTTAAGGGTAATCAGAATATAATAGTGACCTGCATTATTAAAGTTTGGGATAGCTTAAAATCTAGAGCCTGAGGATTCCACCTGTAGAATCTTTCAAAACAGATGAAATAGTATTCCTGACTGAGCCTTTATGGAAAACATATGGCCTGGCGCAGGTGAAGCATGCTGGAGAGAACAGATTGGAATAAACCTTTTAGCAATTTATACAGGGGCCCTAAATGTACTGGGACCTTTGCTAAATTTAGTGTGAAGAGTTATTGTTTAGGAGCCCCAAGATTTCATTATTTTGAGAATGGTGCCAGAATGGTTAAATAATGGAACAGTTGGATATGTGTACAGCTGGAATAAAGTTTTGAGGATATATCTGGAACAAAAATATAAAGTTGTCACCTTGTGCCAAGTCTGCTGAAAATCAGTACATCAACTTCCATCTCACAAGCATAAACAGGTGGATAAATGGGGAAAAGCTGGTCGCTGAAGGTGCAGGATTCCTGTACACTGGAAGGCCAGGTCAAATAATTGAAAACTTTTGGAAATGAGTAAAGAACTAACTGACAGGAGAGGAAATGGCCCTGTGGGGGGAAACTCAGTGAAAAGGAACAAGCTAAAACAATCCTTTTCTCCAAGGCCTTTGTCCAATTAAACGGTCTATGGCCTTTTAAACTGGTATGGGGGCATTGTTTTGGTTGTTAGTATAGTATGTATTTTTGAGTTTTTATATGTAAACCACCTCATGATCTGCAGATGATGGGTGGTATAGAAATAATATATTGGTTTTATTTTTATTTTCTGCCCTGCTTTCAGGGTATCCACCTTCACAAGACTGCCTGCATAAATACAATAACAAATTGTACTTTGACAAAGCTTCCAAATTCTTAAAATAACAATAAAATAGCACACAGTATCGACTTTAAAATGTTTAAATAGCAAAAAAATTACAGCAGCAGACAAATATTTGTTAAAACACTGCTCCATAATGCACACTGATAACCAAATGGGACATGTAGTTTGCTTGATATTTGTATTGGAAATCTTTGTGAAGAAATTTCTAAGTATTCTGCAAATATATAAACTATTAACTCCAGCCTAGTTGTGTAAATTAAGTTTGCTTGTAGACGAGCTGCGTTCTTGAAAGATTGGTTGATGACAATGTCTAAAAATAATTAAATCAAATTATGAAAGGGCAGATATGACTTCATAGTACTGGGGAGAAACATCTGTTCTCATATCTACTAAAAAAGATATGGTAGGTGTGTGCTTTTTATAATTATAGAGGCCCCAAACGGAAGCCAGTTGAGCTGCTTCCAGAAAGTCCATATCAGGGAATAAATTGGGGTAGAATTCTTTTCTCTCTCATCTACAGCCTTTTCTATGCGTATAAAATTGGATTTGTGTGGAGAAGTCGTCAGGGCACAGTACACCTCCATGTCTAAATCACCATTTTTTTATATACTCCAGAGCTTTCCCTATGAAAACCTGCTTTTATTTAAAGCTCAATCGGTGCAAACAGCAGTCCTCAGAAACCCTGAACTGATATTTGCTCCTATTGAGCACTCAAGAGCAGATTTTCATGGGGAGAGCTCTGAGACAAAAAGAAAACCCACAAAGCACTCGGTCATGGAGCTTTTTCTAAAAAAATTAATCTTTATTGCTTTAAAATCAACACTTACACACACAACAGAAGCTTGAAAAAAGTAAAAAAGAAAACGAAAACCTAACAAAAGAAGCACAATACATCTCTTACAAACAAAAAACAACAGCAATAGAACAATACATCAAAAATTCGCAAAAATGTTCCATCAACTTCCAACTTCCTCGATATGGGTTCTTTGTTTTCTTAATTACTTGCCTTAATTACTTTTCCAATAAACTCTATCCTTGTTAAATCTTGTTTGACTTCATTATACCTTAGTCAGTTCCAAGAGCTATTCAAAACATTCTAAAGTTTTTATATGGGGACACTGTTCTTTTAAATATTCTCTATAGATTTCCCATTCCCTTTTGAACTTTTGGGTTGAACAATCTAAGATATTTTCCATAATATATGCTAGTTCCATGTATTCAAGCGTTGGAAGGTCTTTTTAGCATGGAGCTGAGCCTGCAAAGAGTGGGGCAAAAGGTAAATGTGGAAAAGCCCTCTGCCGTGTAAGCAAATGGAATTGGTGCAGGCTGGGCCGTGGCTTGTTCCCTCAATGATGAGGATTACGCCTTGGCTTCAGCAAAGAAGGCCCCTCCCCTCCCCAGGGGGGCGAGGTTGCAGGCAGGCCATGTGCACTCCCCGTGTACAGCAGGGGCATGATGACGCCGCCCGCATCACTGGGAGTCTCGGCCGCATCATGGACCACGGCTAACCAATCCAGTCGAACGGGGGCATGGCTTACCCCAATTTAAACCTCCGCGCAGCCGGGGAGCTCCTTCCACTTACCTTCTCCTTCGTCGGATCTCCCACCCTATTTTCATGCGTTCGCCATCTTGGCCTTTCTATGGACCACAGTTGGTCACCTGTTGAGGGGACCAGGTAGGAATTTCCCCACTTGGCAAATTGGCAGCAGCCATTTGGTTTTTGCCTGCCTTGTAGCAATCGTCACAACTTTGTAAGGTTTGGCGGTTAGGCATTGGTAAACCTGGTTTATGGGAAGGGAGGTTGTGGTCTTCACCTGCCCCTCCACTTTAAGTGTATTCCGTTAAAGGGATCTGGGGGTGTGGATCTTGTCCGAAGCCTGGGTGGCGGCTAAGGCCATGCCACGACCCCATCAGGGACCCTGGGGGAGCTCTCAGTTGATGTACATCTACAGGACTTCCCCTACTGTTGGCCCACCCTTA
This sequence comes from Podarcis tiliguerta, assembly GCF_965153285.1. Classification (NCBI taxonomy): domain Eukaryota; kingdom Metazoa; phylum Chordata; class Lepidosauria; order Squamata; family Lacertidae; genus Podarcis; species Podarcis tiliguerta. The sequence goes on from NC_139536.1 coordinate 48,560,124, forward strand.
TGAGACTACCTGCATGTGGGCAGGAGTCAGATATAGTTGATTCAGTTCCAGTGCCTAAGCCAGTACCACTCACATCTGTAACCAATAAAGTTGTGGCCTTAATTCTCCCATTAACCCAAAATATTGGTGTCCGTGTGTTTTATTACCCATGAAATGGGGAGGGCTTGGGGCCTTGCCATGCAGTTCCTTCCTTCCTGGTAAGATGCTGCTATTGTGGTTCAGAGACTTTGTCATAATGTGACTTGTGACTTCCCCCATTGTGGTATCCAGGGACACAATGCCAAGAGGTTTGTTTTTCTTATCATTCCTGAGAGGATTTGGGATAGGAAGCAAACCATCTGCATCAGCCAAGTGTTAATTGCAAGGAGGAGGCTTGAATACCTGAAGAAGTTATTGGTGTAAAAAGGCAATTTAAAAGGGGCTGGGTGAGGGGAGAAAAGAAAAACCCACAAAACGCTGTGTAGCAAAACACTGGAGAAAATAAAATAGATTTTCTGGCTCTCTCCCACACGTGCATTCACCTTTCCTAAGAAGAAGCTGCAGGACACATCTAGTTTGTGGCTTATTTCCAAGTCTTTGTGGCTTGTTCCAAGTCTTTTTTTCTATGAGACAACAGACGGCATTGTTTCACATTTATGACTGCAACTATTCTTTATTGCATCAATGTTAGTAATACAAATAAGCTCCCACTACTATTTTTCCAATAACTGTCCTTTGTATTCTACCACAGTGCTTCGAGCTTTTTAGATTTAACAGCTATGACACTTCAGAGAAAGGTAAATATTTGTGAAACAGTTGTTCATTTAAAAAGCATTGTGAAATAGTCCTTTGCTTCAAAACATTGATTATAGTCCCACGTCTTGGCAAAGGCAGGGCAATCTGTTCAACAGAGGTGGAGCGGGGAGAGAAGCATTCCAGGTTTATGAGCAAATTCAGAATGTAGGAAATGACAAGGATATAAAGATGGCCACGTTGATGCAAAAATAGATCAACATTCACAATAATGTGGATTTGGTCTCTGACAGTGGGCAGCATGAGATGCTATAGAAGATTATATAGAATAATGCAATTACGGTAGCAGTCCAGGCTGACAAAGTTTCCGTAAATTCCCCCTGTATCAGCAGGACTGTTCACAGTTTGTTTTTAAAATAAAAATTACAGTGGTGCCCCGCAAGATGAATGCCTCGCAAGACGGAAAACCCGCAAGACGAAAGGGTTTTCCGTCTGCAGAGGCGCTTCGCAAGACGAATTTCCCTATGGGCTTGCTTCGCAAGACGAAAATTGATGAAAAATTTTGAGGTGTTTTTTTTTTGCTCCAAAACCCCTTTTTCTGAATCGCTAAGCTGCTAAAAGCATTTTAGCAGCAAAACCACTAATCCCTTAAGCCTTAAAAAGCCATTTTTAGCCCTTAAAGTGCCAATAGCGCTAATAGCGCTAATCCGTCAATGGGCTTGCTTCGCAAGACGAAAAAACCGCAAGACGAAAAGACTCGCGGAATGGATTCTTTTCGTCTTGCGAGGCACCACTGTATAAGTATGTATTAAGGTGACACACATTTTCTGCTAAGAAAATTGTGAGCCTGTGGCACGTAAAATGCATCTACGTTTGCAAATAATTGCTTATTTTGCACTGTCTGCAAGGTTTCTGCAAGTCTAGAAAGAGGCCAAGGGCAACATCAGCATTAGCACCCATTCTCTGGCTTTATAAATGCTTGTCAGTCCTCAGGAGGTACAGATCAGTCATTTGCTTGTCCATGTCAGCTCTGCATGAGTCTATTCATAAATATGTTCTTGAGATCTTGAGGTGAGGGATGAAATCAAGGAAGCATCCAAAAGAAGAAATGTTGTAGCTATAGATGGCTTCAACTAACCTCACACAGACTGGCTACTTATGCATTCCAGTCAGGACAAAGAGGTAGCATTTCTAGATGCCTTAAAAAACTGCTCCCCAGAACAATTAGTCATGGAACTGACTAGAGGGGTGGCAACCCTGGACCTAATATTGAGTGGCACCCAGTACCTGGCAACAGGTGTAAGTGCTGTTGAGCCAGTTGGGATCAGTGACCATAGTGGCTTCCCTACAGACCTCCTCAGGTGTTAGGATCAGCAAACAGACGTTCTGGTCATTCCACCACTCTCAGAAGCTCGGGGGCAGTGACCCAGAAGAGGGCATTTCCCATGGCAGTCCCTAAATTGTGGAATTCCCTCCTCACATAGGTGCATCTGGCACCTTCACTGTACAGCTTTCACCATATGCTGAAGAAGCACCTCTATACCATCACCTTACACACCCAAGAGAGATATTTTAAGGACCCAGTCTAGTTGTGATTATAATTTGTTTGCAACTGCTCTTAATGCTGTATTTTATATTGCTGTCACTCTCCCTAGCACCTTCTAGTGAAGGCCAGCTGGCGATGATGATGGTGGTGATACCATCTCATGTTTGGTTTTCTTGGAATGAAGGTTATTGGGGACTCTGTTGTTGTTTAGATATATAGTTTTATTTACACACACACACACACACACACACACACAAGCTGAGCTTAATAAGGAACCACAGCACTAATACTGCAACAAAACTCTTCAGTTAAATTTCGGGGTGGAGGGGAGTCCTAAAGTCATAGCTTTGGGTTCAGCATAGAGGGAAAGACTCTACCCAGCTCTGGATGAGATTTGGCAAAGACTGACCCCTGGCCTATTATTCTCCCACACTTAGGATGACGTTACCTGCAGTTAGGTGAGGGGAGGAAAGCCTGCCCCTTCCTTCTGGAAGCATCACTAGCTACTTGTTTCTATGACAATGAAGTCAACTCCTTAGTCAACCTTTAATAAAAAGGATGCTTATCAGGTTTGGCTAGCACCATTAAATGAACAAAGCAGTGGGTTAGACACTCCAATCCTATAACAAAATGAAGCCCGTTCACTCAATAGCAGAGGAGTCCCATGGACTCACAAGAATATAGACTAGGACAAAAATATCAAGCTGCCCCTAAATCTCAGCAATTATGATCCTGCCTGTCTTATCCTGCTGCACCTCTGTTTAAACAATGCAAATACTAACAAAACTAACATTGCAATCTCCATCTTTTTAGTGCACAACAAACCAATATGTAGCTGCCCTCCTGTACACACTCCAGAGCCAAGATCATTTAGTGGTTTAGAAATTACAGTTCCTCCTTCTATTTTTAATAGTGTGGCCATGGAAGTTCAGCCAGCTTTACATCCCTGAAAGGAATGCACTTTAATTTCTATCCGACCCCGGTACTTAGAGCTTGGCTTAACCCTTACATGTATTTTTATGTCCCTCCTTGTTTGACAGGCACAGATCTGAATTGTGCTTCTTAGCCATTCAACCCCCATCTTGTCCAAGCATTTCTCCCGACTCCAGCCACACCCTGCGGCTGCAGGCAAGACATACAATTACATGCAGCACAGAAGTTTATATCCTGTTGTGGTTTTGGATTTGTGGCCTCCAGTTTAACTGTGTATCCCGTTCTACAACTGTTCTGACTCCACCTTTCCATGCGTTCCTTGATTCTCGGGTGCAGTTGTATGCATGCAGTTTGCTGCGTGTGTGGATAGGTCTATGGGGAAATCTCCCAGCTCCAAGCTTCTGCCTGGGTGGTGATGCCTCTTCAATGGAGACAACTGTAATGCCAGATTGGAGCCAGTGTAGAAACACTTGGTTTGCAATGGAGAATGGTCCATTAGGGTTACAGAGTCACTGCCCCACCAACCTCAACCAGCCCTCACTTTCCTACCTCCTTACTTAAAACCATTTCAGCTTGGATGGGGGCAAAGGAAGAATAATTTGGCTCTGCCTTTCATTAGCTATAGATCCACCTCCTGTGAAGCTCCACACCTTCTACCCCTCCAGCCCCAATGGGCAGCAGCAGCCACTTAGAAGAGGACACTGTTAAATAGAGAGCTGTCCTCTGCAAAGTAGAGAACATGGCTAACCTGCCACAGTCTGAACATCTGAAATGGAAAGCTCACAGAGTACAGTGGAACCTTGGGTTATGTACCGTCCTCCTTATAAACACTGTGGAGTGTGGTGGAGTCTCCTTCTTTGGAGGTCTTTAAGCAGAGGCTTGACAACCATATGTCAGGAGTGCTCTGATGGTGTTTCCTGCTTGGCAGGGGGTTGGACTCGATGGCCCTTGTGGTCTCTTCCAACTCTATGATTCTATGATTCTATGGTTATGAGCTCCGCTAACCTGAAAGTAGGTGTTCTGAGTAGCGAACTTTGCCCCGGGATGTGAGTGGAAGTCATGCGGCGGCGGCAGCAGGAGGCCCCATTAGCCTCAGGTTAAGAACGGTTTCGGGTTAAGAACGCACCTCTGGAACGTATTAAGTTCGTAAATGGAGGTACCACTGTACACTGCTGTTAACAAGAACAATACGCTTGAGATCAAGATATGAGGGATTTGAATAGAGGTGTTCCCCACAACAAATCCTGTGAATTTCCAAGTGCCATTGTCTTGATTCTGGCCTTTGAAGACCTCTTGGCTTGCAATGTTACTATTTACTGTCTCACACTCGCTTCAACTAAAGGTTAGGCTCTTTTCTTTTTTTCTTGAACTGAAGCAAACAATAGCAAAATGGTGTGTGTGTGGAACCTAGCTATTTCCCCAGTTTGTCTGTTTTGTCTGTTTGTGTGAAGAGCCAAAAGCTGGAGGAGACATGCATGTGCACACATGCTCACATTGCTGCCTGGTATCGTTAAAAATAAAATAAAAAATACAACCAATTTTCCACAACAGCAAGTGTTGCTTAAGATATACCATATGTTCTGTGCCTTCTCTGTCAGTAAATAGACGGGTTTAGAGTGAAACGGGGCCTTCTAAGCCAGAGGATGCTGTGCTATTCCTGTTAAGATGCTGAGCTGCCCACAGAGAAAGGAGAGGAAGGAGAAAAAAGACCTCATAGTTCCCCTTCTGAAGGGTTTCAGAGCTTTGCTCATCTCAGGTGTTTGTTAAGTATTAACCGTTCTACAAAGGTGCTTTCAGTGACAGCTGTCTTTGAGCATTGGTCAGAACGACATGCAAGAACAACTGTTCTAACCCACTTCTGTCTGTGTTCATGTTTTCTATAGATACAAAAAATAGCACATTGTATTGAAATATTGCATGGGCAGAACTAGCAGGAGGGAAACCCTGTGATCTTTGGCCCTCCTCTCCCCAACTTGAAGGCCTGGCACTTTGGCAGAGGCCCTATTGTGCACTGTGTGTTGTTTTGGAGAAAGCAGGCTTGCTTTCAGTCTCCTAAAGTATGCATGAATTTTCCCATGGCCTGCTCCTGGCCCACTCCAAACAGCATGCTCCGGGCATAAGCAGCTGACGCTGGAATGAAGCATTCCCTTGGCAACTATTAACCCCAAATTGAGAACGGACAACCCCTTCCCATTGTGTGGAGCTTGAGTGATAGATGCTTTGTGAGGTGATGTAATGCCATGTATGCAAACTAAGCGAGGGGCTCAAATGGCACTTGGAAATTGTTCAGTGACTTTGAGCAGGGGGCTGTGGGTGGCTCACAACAATAGCCTCGAGTAGGGAGGCAATAGCTACCAAAGCATGGAGGGGGTTCATGGGGATGTGTGTGTTTTCTAGAAATCATCCATCATAGCTGAATTCCTGGTGTTAAGAAGGGTGAGAATTTTAGCACAAGATTACACTGGAAAAAATGTGAGCTGTAAAATACCATGTTGGGTTCTGAGCAGGTGGATCAGACATGCAGGTGCTCACATTTTTAAAAATGTTTTTAATATATATACTGCTAATTACTGTTATCTTTAAATGTTTGTGATTGTTTTTAACTGGTTTTATTTATAATTTTAGTATTTCGTGGAAATTGCTTAGGTTTTTCTACAATCAAGTTGCCATATGAATTTTGTTAAATAAATGGTTCTGTCTGGCTCTCTATAGTCTTCCCTGGAAACTATTCAGCACAACTTTTGCTTCAAACCCCCACCCCCACCCCAACCCATAAGGTATTTAGCCAATCAGATTTTCATTTCTTCTGAATCATATGCCCTGGGAATGATTCATACATGATGTTTGAATGCACCTCAGCATTAAAAAAAATAAAATGACACTGATATTTGTTCTAAAAAGTGCATTCGTAAACACAGAGTATGAAAAAGGCTTTGTCCTACCTCAGATACAGGTCAACAGTATAGTCATGGTTATTACAATGACTGGGCAATCTTCCTCTGTAAAGGAGATAGCCCAGGAGGAGGAGAACATTAGCTGTCAACTGAAGTCACCTTGGATATGCTATATCTGTGTCTGAAGATCTGATGTTTGAAAGCAGATCTGTTGCATGGCACGATCACACACACTTCTTGCTTCTACTTGTATATTTTCAGATAAACCACATATTAAAGGTACAGGGACCCCTGACCGTTAGGTCCAGTCAAGGACGGCTCTGGGGCTGCGGCGCTCATCTCACTTTTACTGGCCGAGGGAGCCGGCATACAGCTTCCGGGTCATGTGGCCAGCATGACTAAGCCGCTTCTGGCGAAACCAGAGCAGCGCACGGAAACGCTGTTTACCTTCCCGCCGGAGCGGTACCTATTTATCTACTTGCACTTTGTGCTTTTGAACTGCTAGGTTGGCAGGAGCAGGGACCAAGCAATGGGAGCTCACCCCATCGCAGGGATTCAAATCGCCGACCTTCTGATCAGCAAGCCCCTAACATGGCTGTTATCAGTCTAGTGTGACCTCTGTTGATGGTGCAATGTGTTTATTTAATGATAATGATACTTTTATACTGCCTCTCTACCAAGGCACTCAAGGTGGTTTATGATTTTACAATACAGTGGTACCTCGGGTTGAAAACTTAATTCGTTCCAGAGGTCCGTTCTTAACCTGAAACTGTTCTTAACCTGAGGTACCACTTTAGCTAATGGGGCCTCCCGCTGCCGCCGCACGATTTCTGTTCTCATCCTGAAGCAAAGTTCTTAACCCGAGGTACTATTTCTGGGTTAGCGGAGTTTGTAACCTGAAGCGTCTGTAACCTGAAGCGTCTGTAACCCGAGGTACCACTGTACTAAAAGAAACAGCTGGTCTAAAGAGCAGAATTCTCTCAGGGGCTTCCTCTCGGAAGCTGAGGGCATGAGCTGAGGGCACACATTCCCTGGCCTTCCACACTTCCCTTGGGGCAAACAGGTTTTAAGTAGACCCTGGGCAGGTGCAGGGGAGGAGCTGCCCAACAGGTCTCTCAGGCCCCTTCTGAAGCTGGTGGTTATATGCTTTTCTGGCCTAGATGACTTCTCTTCTGTTTTCTCTCAACCAAACGTGATAAATTGCTTACTGAGTGGCATAAGCAAAAGCCCCTCTCCAGTGGGATTTACAATCTAAATGTAAACAGTGGGGAGACAATAGAAAGAGCAAGGCGAAAGGGAGGCGAGTACAATAAACAAAGGATGCAGGCAGATTTCTTTTGAGACACATCCCAACTTTGAGTTTCTTGTCACATGCCAGTTTTCTACTTGACGAGGTGGCTTGTGGAGCCAAGGGAATGTTAGCATAGTGAACTGGTTTGGGAATATTTCAAAAATCTGTCACGCATGCCTGTAGCTGTTGCCAGGGAAGATAACTGAGAAAGGCATGCTCAGGTGTGGATTTTGCATATAAAGACATTGGGAGTTCAGTTTACGTATAGGGAGTGCCGTGAGTTTCTAAAACGCAGTCCCAAATTCCCCCGAAAGTCACCAAAGTCAGAAAAATCCCGCTCCTGCCCCCATGGAACACACACAACCTCCTGTTAGAACTGTTTATTCTAAAAGAGCTTTGAAATGTCAGCATGAGACTTGATAGTTGTACAGCACCATTTGCGGGTGGGGTTCAGAGCTAGTTTTGTACATTATTTCAATAACTCTTAGGAACACAGTGAGCTGCCGCCTCAAACTATTTAACCCATCTAACCCATAAACATCTACTCTGGCAGTGGTTGTTCAGGGCCTCAGACAGAGCTGCTTCTTCCCATCACCAGCTAACCTGATCTTTTTAACTGGAGATGTCAGGCACTGAACTTGCAAGCAAAGCACAGACTCTATAAATCCCATCATCTTAACCTACACAAAATGGGCAAAGAAAATGGGTGGTCCTGGCAAGCCTCTTCGATCTCACTGGGACTTTATTCTCTGGGCATGGTTTCAGTTTAAGACACCTTCAGTTTAAGACACCTTCAGTTTAAGACAACTTGTGCAGTAGCTTTGCTGAAGTTCAGCAAGGCTGAGCCTGGTCAATATGTGGATGCGATAGACTGTATAAATAAATAGCTAAAATAAAAATATTTCCAAATAAACAAGCATAGGCTGGTTTGTCTGAAAAGTGTGTCTGCAAGGTGTTCCACTCCAGCAACTTTAAATTGAACACTCACAGCATTGGGGGGGGGGCGAGGGGGAGAAGCAACAACAAAGATCTGCCAAATGGCCCCGTTCCTCCTCCCCCTCCCCACTTTTGTGCAATTTCTTTCAGAAAAATAGTCATCTGCTTTGTGGTGGATGGGCTTCTCATTTCCTCTCAAAGAATCATGCTGTTAATAATTAAGCTCCCCATAAATTCCTACAGGTGGTGCTACAGACAGACAGCAATCCTGAGGGAGGCGAGGAAATAAGGAAACAGAGCCGGGTTTTAATAAAGAAGACAGACGGCCACCTCTGCCTTTGTTTTTTCCTTCTTCTGCAAACCTTGGGGTTCCCTCAAGCCTCCTGGTACCTCTTTCTTGTCCATGGATGGTACCATTTTGGTTGCATAAGGATCTGCACTTGGAGAATCAGTTCAGTGTTAGGGTAAAGAATGAAAAAAGTAGTAGGAAAATCTTTGATTGATTAAGGCATGGGAAGGGAAACTAAGGCCCAGGGGCCGGATCCGGCCCAATCACCTTCTAAATCCAGCCCGTGGACGGTCTGGGAATCAGCGTGTTTTTACATGAGTAGAATGTGTCCTTTTATTTAAAATGCATCTCTGGGTTATTTGTGGAGCCTGCCAGATGTCTTTACATTAGTAGAATATGTCCTTTTATTTAAAATGCATCTCTGGGTTATTTGTGGGGCATAGGAATTCATTCATTTCCCCCCCCAAAATATAGTCCAGCCCCCCACAAGGTCTGAGGGACAGTGGACGGCCCCCTGCTGAAAAGGTTTGCTGACCCCTGGCTTAAGGGATCCTGAAAAGTAACAACCTGTTGATACAACTTTGGTGACCCTAGTTGAGCTCCTTCTGATATATCAGTATGATAAATTACAGGGTAGCAAGAGAGTTAACCTTGCATTCCCTTCAAAGTTGATGGGATTATTTATGTTGTAGTGAAGACAGTTTGAAACACTCAACCACCGCCAAATACTTAAGCACACAAGTTCACATTTTATTACACAAAGCTTTCTTGTTGCCCTGCCTGCACTTTTCTGGGCTCGATGAGTCGATATGCTTCGTTCCATTTTGGAGATGAAAGGCTACAAGTTGATCGCCTGCAGAGATTAGATTTTTAGAGCCACATTCCTAATTTGCAAGAGTATTGGTGGTCCGGTCCATTTTTTGGTGTTTAAAAAATAGCTGCCATTATTATTTTTCTCCCTTTACAAGCAGACATAAAATTTTATAACTTAACAAGGTGAGTTAATCCTCTGAAACCCTTTAAAGTGAAAAGCACCACTAGCTGATATGTCAACACTTTCAAGCAGTGAGTTGCAGGCTGGGAACAGTGTGACCCTTTGCCTTGACAGCTCAGTTTTAATTAAGGCAATTAGGGGTAGATTCACACAACCTATTTTCCTCCACTGTGCAATCATTTGTACTATTGCATCCTGGTAAGATCCACATGTAATTCGGTCTTCCAACACCATTTTCAGAAGCACTACGAAGTGTTAATGGGAGATAGAAATGATCAAACCAATGGGGGCACATGATCTACATGCTAAACGAGAGCTTGAGTTGGGGGAGAAATGTGTTTCACCTCACATTTAAAGGCAAATCTATCAAATTCTTAGTTTTTGAAACAATATGAGAACTGAAACATAGCCATCCTTTGGAATTCTTACCCTTCTGAATTCTGCGATGCGGTTCTCCAAACATACAATGTTTATTAAAATGCTTATAATATATTAATATAGTAGTGAAAATAATATACAAACATAAGATGCATCCATTGGGGGAAATTGTTTCAAAAATGTGTACATTAGTCAAAACTGCATACAAAAGTATGTTCATTAGGAGAAATTTCCATTAAAATGTTGATGAATTTTCATTAAGGTTTTTAAATAAAAAAATCACAATAGATGCAGAACTGAATGTAAAGAACTGAATTTAAGATTGGAAATGTGAGGAACCAAAAGAACTGAAACCAACCGATTCCCATAGCCTTAGCCGCAGCACAGGTCCACCACATGTTAGGGTCTCCAGTTCTAAGTGAACAGAGAGCCTATTGTTTATTACTTTGGATGCTTACATTTTACAGGGTGTCCACATGTTCATTGTCCTCGTGTGTTTTTCCTGATCTGCTTCCATTCTTTTTTCTTGCAGCAGGAAGAGCAATGAGTATTAGCACTAGCAGCAATCTGTCTAGAGGCAGCTTTTAACTTGTTTGCAATAATAAAAAAAATCCCACCTTTCTAATAAAATACTCAAGGGCAGAACATTTAGAACAAAACAATAACACCACAGAAAATCAACCACATGAAGATCAACAAAGAAAAGCACACTAGATCAGGCCTGCACAGCTTGTGTGGGTAACCAGAGCTTTAATTTCTCCCTCCTGTCTGCTCCACACAAAAATAAAAACACCTCCCACCTGCTCAAGCATCCCAGGTGCATAAAGAGAAAAGGTTCCAGCCTACTAGGTGGTAACCAGGACAGGAGCTCAAAGCCAGTCTCTCATTTTTTCCAGCTGGAGGAGAAGACGGCGAAAGAGGAGGGTCACAAACAGTAGCAGTCAGTTGGGTAGCAGAGAGACTGTTTAGACAGCAAAATAGAAGATTCACTGATTTTAAAGGGAAAGTATGGAGAAATCTTTTCATGAGTATCGTGGAATTGGAGAGTTGGAAGAGACTCATTGGTTTTCTAGTCTAACCCTTTGTTGATGGAGAGCCATGTTTACAGCATCCATAGTTGGCCGTCCAACCTCTATTTTAAAACTTCTAATGGAGAACCCACCACTTCCTGAGGCAGCTTGTTCCACTGTTGAGCAGCTCGTGCCATCAGGAACTTCTTCCTATTGTTTAGTTGCCGCCTTCCATGTAATCCGAACCTATTGTTTCAGGTTCACCCCTGAGCCCCATCATCTGTGTGGCAGCCCTCCAACGTAGACGCAAATCTAAACTACAGCTTGCTGCCAAAAATGAAATTAACCAGGAACTTCTCCTACCTTTGCCTTGGAACCAGGCAGGTTTCCCTCCCCCAGAACTTCCTTCTTCCATCCTGACTAATGATGTTTAGGTCACAGTATGGTACAAACAGGGAGGGGTTGAGAATTCTTGGATTCCTTGTCAGTCAAGAAACCACGCACTCTTTCAATGGCTCTCTTGATCAGGCAAAGAACCACTAGCAACTGTGCACAATTGGCCTGAGCAGAGTGTTTGGCTTCATGGGGTCCAGTGCTGAAAACCCAGGTCCAAATCCCCAGTCAGTTGCAAGGCTGTAGGGCCTTGTTGAAGTCATTCCCTGTCAGCCTAACCTACCCCACATAGTTGCTTTGAAGCTAAAGCACTGCTCTGGGTTCCTTGGTGGAAGGATAAAATACTGTTCTGAAGGTTGCGTACCACTACCAATCTCTGCTGAGCATTAGCAAGATTCCAGGGGGTTCCAGGCGCTTACCCAGGGTTGTGCTATTGCAAAAATTGAGGTACAGTGGAAGCTAATGCCTTTAAGAAATATGGTTTATTTGACATATATTTACAGCTAAAGCTTTCAATGGAGGGAGCATAGAACATTACACCTCAAGAGTGTCCCCTTTGCTCTTCTCATTTAGCAAGCTTGTATCCAAAGCAGCAATCAGTTGTTTTTTTAATGTAATTTTATTAAAGATTTTCTTGATTTACAAAAGTATGTGCAATGTCTCTCTCTTATTCCCCCCTCCCTCCATGTAAAATTTTTTACAAATTCTTTTGTTTCATTTGTTGAGACATTAGGAAGCAAAGGGGGGAGGAGGTGGAGGTGAGGGAAGATGGGGGGGGTCGAGTGGCGATGTTTCTATTTTACTTAATATATGTGGGGTTTTGTGTCAGCGTTGCTCGTGCAAGTTCTCTGCTGTTCACTTGTGTTCCTTTGGTGGTGAGAGAGGTTGGGGTTGGCCTAGGGTGTGGTTGTTCATTTGTGGTTGGCTGTGGTGGTCTTTTTTTCATGTGTGAGTGGGGTAGGTGGGTGTTTTGGATCAGGTTAGCCATACCGATTTGTATGCTGTTGGTGGATTTTTGTCACTGTCTTGTTGGGCTGTGTATGTGATAAAGGGGAGCCATACAGGGGTGAAGGTGTCTTCTTCTATTTGTCCCCATGTCAGTTTCAGTTTATTGGTTAATTTTTCTAGTAAGGCTGTTTCCCATACTATTTGGTATCATTGGTCCATGCTTACTCCTGACAGGTCTCTCCAGTGTCTGGTTATGATGTTTCTGGCTGCTGAAAGTAGGTGGGTTATGAGTTCTTTGTGGTGTAATTGGGCATTATTGTCTTGAAAGATGTTTACTAGGGCCAATTCTGGGGTGATTTCTAATACTTGCTTGGTTATAGCAGCAATCAGTTATGGTTTCTGGTCTCTCGGGGCTGCCTCCTCCAGCCAACGCCACATGGAGTTCTGCCTTGTTCCCAGAACACCTTTAGATTTCAAAAAGGACACATTTTTCCTGTGACAACATGCTCCCCCATCACCTTGGCAACCTTCCAAATCTCCTGTCAACTTGAGCAGGGGAGAATAGCTTTTTGCATTGCCAATTGGCTTTAATGGTCCAGCACCTGACTCCCCATTGTTCCTTAATGGCTCTGCACTTAGCTAGCCTAGCCAGGCTGGTTTGCACAAACCAAACCAGGAATTTCATGGCCGGGCCAGTTCTGCAGCTTGTATTCTCCCTTCCTATCCCAAATATTATCTAAATACTACCATCTATTAATTTCTGCCATTCATTAACAGACTCTGGTACCCTAGATCTATGACAACACAAATGAAAAATGTAACTAAAATGTAGAATAGTTTGAGTTCTGGAAAAAATATGTTGCGCCCAAAGCAGAGGATCTTATGGGTCTTACATGCACACAGCACAACTTCCCATTTGTTGCACTTATAGTCTGGCAAACTGGGAAAGGGCTGTTAAATCATAGCTTCAGAATCAGCTCTCAGTCTCACCATAAAATTCTTCTGGGCACAGGACCAAACTGTTTCACACTTCATTTTTATTTCATTTCCCATTGATGGACTCCAGCGAGCAATGAAGCAGGCAGAATCAGACATCAGTACCTTTAAAACATTCTTAATTGGGCTGATGGGTTTTACACAAGGAACAAAATACATCCCTTCTGTAATTAACTCCCCAGCATTGTGCAATGATTCTTGGGAAGGATTTATGCAAATGCATGCAGGTTTTTATATTAATTACATTTTTATATGGTGGGAAAATGCCAAATTGTGACGCTGTTTTTGTCGTTTTTAAGCATCTTCCTCTGTTGTGTGCAGTAACCCCTCCCCTTGCTTTTCAGGAAGAAAACTTTCATGTCATTTGCCTCTAAGCAACATTTTTTGAAAAGGCTGGGACCTGAAGACTTGATCCCATCTCACTCTGGCTTGCCGAGAAACAGAGAAATGAAGAGGAATTTGTAAATGGCAGTTTCTGCTGAGACAATTGCTTCCAGCCAATTGCTTTTGTTTCAAGGATTTGCCCATGTAGAGCTGGTTTTAGTCACGTCTGCCTCCTGATGTGCTCTCTCAATTCCTCCGCTCTGAGCACCAACTCTCTTCTTTCAGCTTAAATAGGCAAGGGACTAGTAGGCAAGGCTGTTTCCCAAGATTGTATCTTCCAGGGCCTCTATTCTATTCTGCTCCCAGAATGCAATTCTGAATAAATTCTGCTGGGTGGGGATGGGGAGAGCAGACACTCAAGAGCAACAAATTGAAATCCGTTTACTAAATCAAGAATGTAGTGCTTGTTCAATTCCCGCTTTAATCAAGGTAAAAGGTAAAGGTAAGCGACCCCTGGACAGTTAAGTCCTGTCAAAGGTGACTATGGGGTTGCAGTGCTCATCTCGCTTTCAGGCCGAGGGAGCCGGCGTTTGTCCACAGGCAGCTTTCCGGGTCATGTGGCCAGCATTACTAAACCGCTTCTGGCACAACAGTACACTGTGACAGAAACCAGAGTGCACGGAAACACCATTTACCTTCCCTCCACAGCGGTACTTATTTATCTACTTGCACTGGTATGCTTTCAAACTGCTAGGTTGGCAGGAGCTGGGACAGAGCAACGGGAGCTCACTCCGTCATGGGGATTCGAACTGCCGACTTTCTGATCGGCAAGCCCAAGAGGCTCAGTGGTTTAGACCACTGTGTTACCTTTACCCACTTTAATCAAACTCATTTGGAACACTGCTTTCTCAAGATTGAACACACAGGCATGGGCGTAGCCGGGATTTGTGTCAGATGTGGGCAGGACACCCACCTGTTATTTTATTTAAATCTGCATTTAACAATATAAAATGAAGATTAAAAATGCCTTTTTGCATGATTTGCATGATTTGCAAACTCTTTGAGTTTATTCCACACACGTACTCACCTCGTGAAAATTTCTTTTTTAAAAAGCCCTCACGTACAGTGTGCTCCTTTAGCGGGAATTCATTATTCAGTTCAGCTCCTGTTAGTGTTTCAACGCTAACATACTCCGCATAACCCTGGATTAAACTGTTCAAGCCATGTGATTCAAATATCACAAGCATGGCGAGAAATGTAGCATTATGTCTGTTCAAATCACATTAGGGAGATTTGCAGCGACATGACTAAAAATCTGTTTTTTGCACATGACAAATTGGTATTTAGATGACTGTATTTACTTCATGAATTGTTGAATTTGAGCTGAAATGAAGCAAGTGGATGGCATTCTGAAAAGTGGGAATGTGAATTAGCTCCGTGTTTAGGCCAACGCATCCAGGAGGCATTCCCTATAAACTAAAGCCATAATTTCAGCATGATTTCAGAAGCTCATCAGTGTAATTCCATATATTGCTCTACAATTAAAACTCTTTTAGTCTGAGAGAGGTATTTTGGTGCCTTCCAGCTCATTACTGCAGTGTCAGTCACAAACAGTAATAGGCAATTTGGCCACTACTCAAGGCCATGCTCTATAAACAAGTCTCAGGACAAAAACAAGGTCATGTTTAACTTGAATATTTTAATTCAATACAGTCAACCTCTTCTGCATTCCCTTTCCGTGAATTTCCCATGTAAATTGTAATTGATGGATAGGGGCTTTGATGGCATACAGCCTAGACTTGTTATTCGTTGTTTTAATTTAACGTGCTTTCCCCCCTCCTACTTTTCTTCCAGAAAAAGTTCAAAACAGCTCTCAGTCATAAAAGAATGTCAGACAAATAGCAGGAAAAAAACTAACAACAGCAAAAACCAAAAAATCACACATTGGTTTGGGTCCTACCTTACCGAGCAGAAGACGACAACCCCATCTTCCATGTGACATCCCTTCAGATATTTGGAAATGGCTTTCAGTCTTCTTTTCTCCAGGCTAACCATTCCTAGCTCTCTCAACTATTGCTCATATGTCTTGTTTGGGGACCACTGATTTAATTGCAGGATCCCCCTGTCAAAAAATAAGACAGTAAGCATTCATTCATTCATCACTGCAACCAGAACATCATTAGGTCACTTCCCTGTGACCTGTTTATTGAGCATTCATTCTGATTTGTTTGCAGGCAGGTTAGATAAACCTGTGTCAAATAAATGTAATCCCATACTTTCCAGTAGATTTTGCCATTGTTTTCCTTCTTCCAAAAAGTTCAACTTTGGGAGGAAGTGGGGTTTTTCCAGAAGAACTCCAAATCAACTGTAATTGCACAACCTAAATTTGTGGGTGTATGATTGAATCCCACTGTAAAATAGCAACTGCCTAGATGTGTCCTTAGTCTCAAATTTAAAATATAGATTTTTTTAATAAGCTTTGCATACTGTAAATTGCTTTCATTGCTTATGGCATTTCTGTAAACACCCTATTTACTTATTTTGATTAACAAAATTCATTGCTGATGTACTTTACAAGAATAAATTATTCATCTGTTTTAAACTTACCAGGGGAACTTATTATTTTTATTATTAACCTAGGTCAGACCCATTGAAATTAATGAATATGACTATGTTAAGTAAATTAATTTCATTAGGTCAACTCTGTGTAAAAGCTGAATCCCACCAGGTGAAATTCTTTTCCAATTCTAAGCATCGTCATGTAGTTTGATGGTAATGATAGTCCATATAACCAGTGAATAATACTTTACAGTGGGAAATTATTTTCAGCTATGTCAGCTATTAAGGCTACACACTATCCTCTGCAAACTTACCTGGGAGTTAGACCCATTGAAAGCAAGGATTGTGCTGTCTGTGCCCTTTTCTATCCCTATCAAGATTAAGAGTTTCTTGAATGAATGACCTATTATTCCTTTTGAGTTATTTTTTCCTATTGATTCCCACGGCACACCTCCTGTTGGTCCTCTGTTTACAAAATTTGTGGAGGACAAATACCCCAGATTTCTTACTTCTGAGTCATCCTGTCTTGGCTGGAACAGGCCAGAGCTTTCAGAAACCTCAGCGGGGAAATTCTCTTTGTTTCTACTGAATAAGTGTTAGCAGTTGGCAAAAGATTATAGTTAAGACGCTATTTTATGGGCTATGACACCATCAAGGGAGAAGTCTGCCATCACCAGCAATAGTTCTATGTTAGGAACGAAAACTTTATATGTATCTTAAAACAGCTATGGTCGGTAGACACAGACCCTCCAAGTGTCCCTATTTCCCAGGGACGTCCCTGAATTAAAGAAGCCATCCCAGTTTCTGATTTGATCCTGGAATGTCCCACTTTTCCTTAGGACGTCCCTATTTTCATTGGATAAATGTTGGAGGGTATAGAGTTTTCTGATCCCCGAGCCATCTGAAGGCAATCCTGTATGAGGAAGTTTTGTTTTAATGTTTAATGTTTTGTTATGTTTTTATATATGTTGGAAGCTGCTCAGGGTGGCTGGGGCAACCCAGTAAGATGTGTGGGGTATAAACAGTAGAATTATGGAATGGGACATCCCTGTTTTCATTAGATAAATGTTGGAGGGTATGTAGACAGTGAGGGTGGTAGGCCTGCCCTAGTTCAAAGGAGTAATTTACAGCAATGGGCACAGGGGTTGCTTTTTAAGGACAGCCCTGCTGTATCAGACAAAAATCCCACCTAGGCCACTGTTCTGTTTTCACAGTGCCAACCAGATGCCTATGGGAAACCCACAAGCAGGCCATGAGAGCAGTACAGTGGTACCTCGAGTTACAGACGCTTCAGGCTACAGACTCCGCTAACCCAGAAATAGTACCTCAGTTTAAGAACTTTGCTTCAGGATGAGAACAGAAATCGTGCTCTGGCGGCACGGCAGCAGGAGGAGGCCCCATTAGCTAAAGTGGTACCTCAGGTTAAGAACAGTTTCAGGTTAAGAACGGACCTCCAGAACAAATTAAGTTCTTAACCCAAGGTACCACTGTAGCACTCTCCGGCATATGACCCTCAGCAACAGACATTCAGAGGCGTACCACTTCTGATAAAGATTCACATTATACATTTAAAGCAGGCTTCCTCAAACTCGGCCCTCTGGATGTTTTGAGACTACAATTCCCATCATCGCTGACCACTGGTCCTGCAAGCTAGGGATCATGGGAGTTGTAGGCCAAAAATATCTGGAGGGCCGAGTTTGAGGAAGCCTGATTTAAAGCATATTCAGCACATATTCAAAGCATAGGACTCCCCCCCCAAAAAAAATCCTGAGATCTGTAATTCCCACCCCACCCCCAGAGCTACCATTTCCAGCATCCTTAACAAACTACAGTGCCCAGGATTCTTGGGGGGTAGTCATGGGTTTTTAATGTGTGTCTGCTTTTAATATCCAGAGCTATAGAGCTGTGCTTGCCACCATGTGTCTGATGTGCAGCTAATTCAGCATGAAAAGAAGCAGGGGTCCCTTTTTTGTATCTCTTTCAGCCTAGTGCCATGTTGCTCAAACTTTTAAAACTTAGCCCCTGTTCTGGAGCTACCTTACTCTATCCTGCCTCCACCCCTGCACCAATAATCTGTTCTGCAAGTACAATTTCTTTTTGGGGAGAAGAAATGGCTAAGGAGCAAACCCTACACCAATCCAGAGTGGAGCCCCTAAAACGGTTGGATGTTGTATTGTACACCTCCTTCCGGCAACTCCTGCAGTCAAGCTGGTGCCAAACATATTGCTCTGCTTCTCTTTGGTCCACACCAGTGAGGCGTCTGGGCAGCCCAGGGCCTCCATACACAATGCCCAGGCTTGTGCCCCAGGAGGTCACTTTGGTGCTGCTAGTGCAACAGTTTGATTTCACCCCCGGAGGCCTGCTCCATTGTCTTTCAATGCCAAAAACATGTAAAATGTAAACATTTTCTCTGAATCTGATGATGATAATGTACTTCTCTAAATAATAACACAAATACAATATATACTTCTTTAATCTCCCTTATCATCACATGAGATGAAGTAGATTTGGAGCACCACAAAATGGGAGGCAGACAGATCTGTCCCAAACAGCACCACCCACCGGGCATAAGCTCTGTTGAAATGAATGGGAGCTGTTCAAGACCATAACCATGCTGGATGTCTGTAGGGCATGATTCCAAGATAAATCACACTTGTTGAAATATGGTTATAAATTCATGGTATGACTCTATAGACAATAGTGGCCATGTTTTTCAAAAGTATAGAAGACCAATATTGCCTATGTAATTCAGGCTAACTGGCAACACTGTTCAATATGATGACTTTTTTCATTGGTGCTTTAATTACAGTTTGTTTTAATTGCAATTTCACAATGGCTAGCCCTTGAATGACACCTGTAATAATAATAACATCTTCCAATTGAGATGTAGTCATCTAATATACAGCTGAAGAAATGGCAAGCCATAGAAAAATTGGTGTCCATTTCTAAGAGAGCATATGTAAAAGCTAAAGGTAAAGGACTCCTGGATGGTTAAGTCCAGTTGAATTCCACTGAGGCAGCCGGTGTTTCGTCGTGTGGATTAGAACTACCAACTTTATGATTGGCAAGCCCAAGAGGCTTGCTGGTTTAGACCACAGCACCGCCCGCGTTCATAAGAGCCCATATATTACAATACAGATCTCCTACAAAGACAGTTGTCATTATAGCAAGCTAGACCACACCTCTTTCCCAAGGTGTGGTTAGATTAACACATGATTCATTTATGAAATTCCCGGATGCCACAGGAAATAAATTATATCCTCTGGTTGCTAAACACAGTAAATGTAGAAAAGGAGCCTTTGGAAGAAAATGACTGAGGTCCACCAGATCTAAACAGATGAGCATTGTGTGACTCCTTGAATTTATAGCATTTGAGGCTCATGTTACAAACTCTTTTTAATCTCATATAATCCAGGAAAGCCAAGATCCATTGCATCTCCCAAAGTGTTTCATGCGACCAATTCCCAGTTTGTCAGGTTTGGAAAAGTACTGTCCACTGCCCGTCATATTTCGATGTTCCGTGTCTAGCAGGTTTATTGTGTAAGAGCACCAATTCCAGATTAACAGTTGATTGATGGAATGTCATAAGGCCTCCCCAAAAACTTTCTGCAAGCAGTAATATAACGAATTCTTAGGCCACTGCCATACAACCTGTTCCTCGAGCTGATATGTTGGCACAAAGATTACAGAGGCAGCCTAGATGGCATTGGCTATCCACTGAGCATTCATTATGATACCTGTGCAGGGAAGTTATATAAAATTGCAACAAGCAAAACATTCCCGTGCTTGGAAGAAGTATAGCAGTGTTTCCCAAACTTTGGTCTCCAGCTGTTTTTGGACTACAGCTCCCATTATCCATGACCACTTGTCTTGAAGCACCAGGAGGCAACATTTGAGGCTTTTTGGTTCCAAGAATAGGTGAGTAAGAGGTGTAAAGCATGGGAGAAAGTAGACGGGGCAGAGTTTTTCTCCCTCTGCCATAACTCATGGTTATCCAAGGACGCTCAATGTTGGAAGATTCAGGGCGGGCAAAATAATGTACCTTAACAAAGTCGCTGTGGTTAAACTATGGCATTTACTCCCATAAGAGGCAGTGGCGGTCATCAACTTGGATATTAAGTGGGATAGCTATGGGGGCGCCGCCCCAGTGAAGGAGCACTACCTGAGTGTGTCACCGATCTGTGAAAAGGGCGTCTCCTGGCTCGGCCAATCGCATCGCAGCGATGGGAAATGGGAGGCTGCTCCGTTTCCGCCGCCCCCGCCGCCCGCCCGGTTCCTCCTACGCGCTCGGCGCCCCGCCTCTCCACGTGGGCTTCCATTGAGAAGGCGACGAGCGTCTCTCTCGCACTGTTTACAAGCAGCCGCGCTGGGAAGGATCCGAAAGCGACCTCAGGGGGCGGGATCGTGGGAGGAGGCGCTGGGGATTGGCGGGCTCTTCGCAAGGCAGGGCTCGGCTGCCCCGCTGCCCCTTCTTCCCAGGGGGCGAGTTCTTCGAAAGGCAACCTCCGGGTTCCTAATTTCCGTCTTCTGTTAGGCGCCTCTTTCTGGCGTGGTGGTGGAGGGAGGCTGGTGAATCTGACTGAGCTGTGAAGGAGCCGCGCTGCAGTTATCAGGATCCGGACCCAACAGTCTTTCCTCCTCACGTTTGCTGCTTGCTGCAGGCAGAACCTGGCTGTAAGTACTACTTGGCGATAAACTGTGTTTGGCTGACCAATAAAATATGAAGTACTGCTTGTTATGTCGGATCTCCAACCTGCGCATCTAACCTCTCCCCACCACCTCCACACCTGACACAAGTTTCTTGATCCGGCGATGGCGACAGGCTGGAGTTATGCTGTTGGGAGGGATTATTAATTTGCTTACGCGATTGATCTATTTATCTGCTGTTTTGGCGCCTTCTCTTGCATTTGCTTCGTTTTATGTCCCCAGATGTTTTTTGCACGGTGCTAATTTTCAGAGCAGCGTAACGAGCAACAGGTTTAACAGGAGCCGGACTCCTATCATAGGAGCATTCTTGCATTTTCACTTCTTGGGTACCCCGCTGCGCAGCCTAGAATCGTTATTGCCTTTCCTAGCACTCCTTAGCTCTGCACACACGAAAAGATCAGCTGGGTAGGAGAGTCCCTTCGGGCTCCCTTTCCGAAGAGTATTGTTTAATTTCGCGTGCAGACTTTGATCTGATTTCTAGGCTTAATGAATCCGCCTGAGCGTTCTGATCCAATTAATTTAGATGTCGACTGTGTCACTAATGTGAATGAATGAATTTCGAACACAGACTTGGAGTAATTCCTCCCCCTTCTCCCCCCACTCTCTGTTTTTCTGTCGCTTTGTTTTTGTGTGTGGTCGAATATAGGTCACTTTAGACAACACTCTTGCAACCGTTCTTGTCTGTTCATTTTGGTTCAATCTAAATATTTAAACTTTTTAATTATGCCAAACTTCCTCACTTGTCCAGATCAATATAGGAAGTGACTTTTTTTTAATGAAAGGAAGAAAGACTCTTTAGAATTTCACATGTTCCAGGAAATCATACTTTCCAAGGGAATTTTTTTCAAATCAAAGATGGGTGTTTTTAATAGAGGTCCTCTTTGCAGTTCTGAAACTGTCAGGGCCTGTATTTGCAGACTGCATCGCACACATTTTTCCTACATGATATGGGGCAATGGTATGTAGAGTGCTTGTTTTGCCACCTGTACACCTTCCTGGGTCGGGACGCGGGTGGCGCTGTGGGTAAAACCTCAGCGCCTAGGACTTGCCGATCGCATGGTCGGCGGTTCGAATCCCCGCGGCAGGGTGTGCTCCCGTCGTTCGGTCCCAGCGCCTGCCAACCTAGCAGTTCGAAAGCACCCTCGGGGGCAAGTAGATAAATAGGGACCGCTTACTAGCGGGAAGGTAAACGGCGTTCCGTGTGCTGCGCTGGCTCGCCAGATGCAGCTTGTCACGCTGGCCACGTGACCCGGAAGTGTCTGCGGACAGCGCTGGCTCCCGACCTATAGAGTGAGATGAGCGCACAACCCTAGAGTCTGGCAACACTGGCCCGTACGGGCAGGGGTACCTTTACCTTTACACCTTCCTGGAAGCGGCATCTTCCTAACAGGTCCAGGTAGCACAGTAAACAGTGGAATGATATTCACACACAAAGGTGTGTGTATTTTCCGCCTTGACCCATGTAGGAAAATTCTTGATTGTGATATGAAATAGTTCTGACTCATTTGCTCAACTATTCTTCCATCACTAATATCACTGACAGAGGTTTGGGCAGTCTGAAATAAGGGCCACAATGGAAACTTGCAACAAAATGTTGCAACGGGAAGTTCTCTTGTTCTAGATTCCAGCCACCCATGCCCTCTTCCGTCCTACTGTGTCTGTGTTCTCCCACATCAGCCAATCAGCACTGACTGAGCATTGAGTACGTTCAGTGGTGATTGGGCTGTTTTTGGTTCTCACCCCCCTCATTCCCACTCTAAAGTTTTTTGTACTTCCTGAAAAAGTTGGGGTTCCTCAGCTGATCCCCTGCACTTGTGCAAGGATGGTTCCTTTTTGCCTTACACAGATCAGCACTCTGAGAATGAGTTTGTTATTTGTATTTATGACTGTACCCATTATGCCAAATGGGGTGGTAGGGAGACAGAGGTGATGGGATTCTGGACTATACTATTTTAGACTTCAGATGGGGTGTCATTCTCTTGAACGTTGACCCATATTTTCTTTTAAAAGCCCTGGGCAGGGCTACAAAAAAAAACAAAAACATTTTTACTGGATTTCTGGTTTACTACACGTTGTTGTTGTTGTTGTTTTGCAAAGGAGAACATTCAGAAATGATACCCCACTTGGTATGGCCCAATAATCCACTATCTCAACAATTCATTAGTTTAGTTTTTTTTATACAGTGGAACCTCTGGTTGCAAACAGGATCCATTCCGGAGGCCCGTTCGCAACATGAAAAACCCACAACCTGAAGCACCATATCTGAGCAGGTGTGTGGCGCCATTTTGCACTTGTGCGCATGCGCGAAGCACAATTTAGCACTTCTGCGCATGCGCGAGTGGCGAAAGTACCCTTTCCGGTACTTCCGGGTCGCCAAGGGACACAACCTGAAAAAGCATAACATGAAGCAAACGTAACATGAGGTATGACTGTATTCTGCTTTTTCACAGTGAACTGTGCCCAAAGTGATTTGCAACTAACATCCAGTTATCAAAATGAAAAATGTCTGTCTGTGTGTGTGTGAAAGAGAGAGGGGGGGAGGGCGAGAGAGAGGGAGACCAGTACAGTATACAAAACAGCAATAAATTCAAATACAGCCAAATCAATGAATATAGAATAAACCAATATTACCAGGATATAATCTGAATTTAATATATAAATACAGAGCAAAATGAAAGTCATACAGTGCATAGGGAGTGGGGTAGGTCTTCTCACCAGGCTAGATGATTTACAATTGGCTCTCTCAACCACCCTCAGGTAAAGGTGAGTGCTGGGGAGGGCAAAGATGTCGAGTGCTCTTCCCCAGCCTCCTGGCAACTGCAGCACCTGGTGCTGGTCTTGCTGCACCGAGCTCACAAATGCCAAAGCGTAGAAGAGGGCAGGGGTGCACATATAACTGTGTTTCATTTCTAGTGATGCGAAAATTTCTTGGTTCACTTCCTCCTGCAGTTTAGGAAACTGGACTGCAACTATGCAAAAGAGAGATAATCTTCACCATAATTTTATCTCATTAAAAAACAACAACCACCAAAGACTTGGAACCTTCCCTTGGGATCTGGCTCCAGATACCTGCACAGAAGCTGACAGACTGTGTTTAGTCTCATCCCCGGCATAATCTGTCTGGTGATCAGTCTCGGTTTTCTTAGAATATTTCCAGCGACACTTTTATCCGTGCTAAAATACATTTCTCTCGAGGCAGATAAGCTGAACTGCACATGCGGCACATTCTTCTTCAGTTCTCATCCGAATGTTGACAGAGATTTGCATTTTGCCTGTGAGACTAGCAGCAAAGTCAAACAGGGGAAAGTGTGAGGAAGGGGATTTGGACTTGATGAGTAGGGAAACCCCCTTGTGTACCCAATCAGACAGCTTGGGTGGCTGCTTGTCTGCTACTCCTATTTTTCTGGGGTTGGGTGAAGGTCCTTCCCAACACACCTGTTGGGGCCCTGAGAATCATGGAACCATAGAACTGTAAAGTTGGAAAGTACCATGAGGGTCATCTAGTTCAACCCCCTGCAATGCAGGAGTCTTTTGCCCAACGTGGGGCTCAAACCCACAACCCTGAGGGTGAGTCTTCTGCTGTACCAACTGAGCTACCCCAGGGAATGGTGGATCGTACCTTGATAGGAAAGGAGGTGTCCATTGTCCTGTTGAGCACCAGAATCTTCTAGGCATTCCAAGTTCTACCAGTGCATGCTTCTCAGATTGCAGCCCTTGCCCCACCTGCTCAAGTGCATCACATACATTAACTCAATTATCCTTCTAACACCTTGTGAGGTAGGCCGGTATTATTGCCCCCATGCATTCGATGGGTGGGAAAGCTGGTTGGAAATTAAAAACCCATTCATGTGTTACTTGTGTGTAGGGCAGCCTTGTGTGTTGGGTGCCCAGATGTTGTTGGACTAGATAATTTTATTTGTTTATTTGTTTGTTTATACATACATACGTACATACATACATACCCTGCCCATCTGGTTGGGTTTCCCCAGCCACTCTGGGCAGCTCCCAACAGTATATTAAAAACACAATAAAACATCAGACATTAAAAACTCCCCTAAACAGGGCTGCCTTCAGATGTCGTCTAAAAGTCAGATAGTTGTTTATTTCCTTGACATCTGATTGGAGGGCGTTCCACAGGGTGGGCGCCACTACCAAGAAGGCCTTCTGCCTGGTTCCCTAGAACCTAGAACTCCCATAATCCCTAGCTACCAGGACCAGTGGTCAGGGATGATGTGGACCTAACATATGTGGACCCAAGTTTGAGAAAGGCTGGTGTAGGGCAATTGTGTCTTGACCGAAAAGCGAGACTGCACATTTAGCCCTGCTCCCAACATCACACCTGCTTCTCTGTAATAAAATCCCCAAGCCACAAATCCCTGCTGACACATACAGTAGGGGCTCTACACAATTGGGTCACCCGATTGTGCAGGTATCCTGAAAGTGTGATGCTCTTACATACAGCAGAAGCTTATGTGTTGTGTGTTTCATACAGACGACAGCTCACTGTGTGTGACTGTTCCAGGAAGTGGATGTGAAGTTGCAGGTGGGGCTGCTTCCCAGTCAACCCACAATTGCCTCACATGGAAATAAAGGCATGGAAAGGGCTGAGGAGACAAAGTGACTTCTGTAAAGCGCAGGAGACAATTATGACTGAACTAACAAAGCAGCAAAGAGAGGAGAGTAACAGAGAAGAATTTACAGAGTTGCTCAAGCTGTTTTGATAACATCTTCCATTTTGTAGTTATTATCCTGATAAAGTTTTAATTGGAGTGCTGTGGGCAATTCATTATTTTCTCCTCTTGGCACTTGTTTGAGGTTTACCTCGCTCTTCACCTTTTGTAGACGTAAGGGTATGCCTTTGTGAGTTCATGGTTGAACTGGGGTTTAAACGAAGGGTGCCTCTATCATAGCTTATGATCTTAATCACTGAGCAACACCAGCTTAGAGCTCAGAAGGTCTGTAGGCCCTGTCACTGTTGACATTTCATTCATATACCTTTATTGTTCTGCAGAATAACATAAGGAAAAGGTGGTCCCCTGGTGTGAAGCACATACATTTCAAATTTAGATATGGGCCAGGAGGATGAGGACACAAGAAAGTGAGGTGGGGGGGGGCAAGGGTAACAAAGGATGAATGTATGTAGCCTTTATTATGGTTGGGGATGAAGACTCAATGATTTCTGTGAAAGGCAACACAAAAGCATCAAGAGTAGCACTGCTGGATCAGACTGAAGGTCCATCGAGTTCAGCATTCTGTTTCTCCAGAGTGGCCAGTCTAACTAGTATTGTCCCCCAGAGACTGGCATTTGCCCAAGATAATTCTAGACATTGCCTTCTTTGCTAAGTAGCTTTAAGCTTTTTCTTTCTTTTTTTGCATTTGGAAAGCTTGGTCTGGCTGGGGTGTAATAATTTTGTTCCTTGGCATTCATAAAGGGATGCTGAGCAATCTTCTGAAAACATTTTTCAGCCAAGTTTTCTGAGTACAAATGCTGCTGCCACTGTATGTCCAGAGCATATTACGTAAAATGGATTATAGGTTAGCATCTGTTCATTGGGCCTGTTATTGGTCTTCCTACTAATTTTTATTGGTCAATTGAACCACTTGATTATAATCTGCATTGTTTCTTCTCCCTGCTGTGCTGGCGCTTAAGGGGGGCAGAGGAGGAAAGGGGGGGGGGGAATTCAGCATAGCCAAAAAGCACATTTCGAACACTGAGTGAATCTAGACCAGCTTTCACCAACCTAGTGCTTTCCAGAGGTTTTGGACCACAACTCCCATCAGCCTTGTGCTGGGACTGATGGGAGATTCAGCCCAAAACCTCTGGAGGGCACCAAGCTCTAAAGTCCCCTCTATACAGCATCTCCACTTCCTCTCTCCATCTCTAATATTCAACCATTCCCACACATTGTTGAGTTTTCCCTTTTCTACCCTTTATGACACAGTCATAAGAGCGGAATCAAAATATTCTGGAAAAGATACACAGTAGTGTCATGCAGGTGAGGGAGGCTATTTGCTATCACATTAAAAAAAAAAACTTGCACATGGAATACAAACATGAGGAGGAGAGGTTGTAGCCTGACATTCTCCCTGACTTGCTAGCTTTCTAGCTTATGTATCTAGCATTAGGCTCAGGCCAAATACCAGTATTCCTTGTCATTTTTATCCTTGCGATTAGACAGTGCATTAAAACCAGGAACTGAGGTGAGAAATGGCTTAGCTGTGAAGCCTGCCAATATTTGGAAGGTTTAATTTCTTCCCCTCTCCCCTTGCTCAAGCCTATTGTGGAGGCAAGTTATCCGAGCAAACAAGCAGGAAGACCTGCCAGGTCACAGTGCACTTTCTTTTTCCAAAGCAAGTTGACATTCATGCCTTTGCTCTTAGCTGAGCAGATGAAATGTGTGGAAGTTCCCTCTCTGTGGAGCCCCCGCCCCAGTCACCATTGTGTTTTGACAGGAGCACCAGGTAATTCTTCAGCTTTTCACAGACTTTAGCAAAGGATGCTTGCTTGGGCTGTCTTTGTGGGAGCTGAGGAAGAACCTTCCTCGCCATCCAAGCTGTTCCCAAATGAGCCACCTGTGCAACGGCTCAGTGGTAGGACTTTTCATGTAGCAAAAATGGTACCTTCCACTCCAGATGTTGTGGACCACAGTTTGGATCTTAACTGACCATTGACTGTTGACTGGGGGCCGATGGGAGTTCTAGTCCACAACTTCTAGAGGATACTACATTGTTTATCTCTTGTGTAGAATTCCTTGGTTTCAGTCCCTGGCATCTGGTAAACACCACTGCCTGGAAACAGCTGGAGACAGGCTGCTAGTCACTGTGGGCAGTACTGAGCTATGTGGACCAATGGTCTGAAGCAGAGAAAATTTCCTGCCGTTGTGTTTTCCACAGAGATTGCCCAAGATTGTGAAAGCAATATGGTTATCGCCTCCTAGGCCACTTCTAGAGCAAGTTATAAGTACTGAATCGACTGTACTATCCACCTTTTACCTCTGTTCTGTCTGCTTCTCTTCAGCAGATCTCATGACTTTTGAAATCCACAGCACCAAAACAAAGAGTCTTTGTCATAACAAAGGGATTATTCACAATTATTGCACTTGATTAAATGCTCAAATTTTCAAGAAGTAATCCTTAACCCTTTGCTTTTAACATACCACAGCTACTCAACATTGTTTAGAATTGGAAGCTATCTGTTTAGGGCTTCTGCACAATTGGTACCATCTCCTCTTGTACCATTCTTGTCACCTGATCATTTATTTCTGGACTTCCAATGCCACCGTGGGTCTTTGTTACTTTGGAAAGTGCTTGGCTACAATGCTCTCAAGTGCTTTTAAGTTACATTGCACTCACCTTTATTAGCAAAGTGGTCTGCCAAACAGACATAAACTGGCTGCTTACGGATATGATTATACAGAGCAGTGAGACAGGAAAGAAGAAGCTTCACATTCTACTTCTTCCATACTATAGGCAATCACTTTCTGTACCAGATAATTCCCTGCTGGAACTGGTCAGTTCTTACAGCTCAACAATCTCCAGTCTTTTTACGACCGTGAGCAGATTTGGATTTTTGAGTAAGTTCTATGGATGCCATCACTCTCGTCACTTTTCTCTCTCCTCCCTGGAGAAACAGAAAAATAGAATGTGCATGCACACACACTTTGCTTTTCCCAAGTACCTCTGGTTAAAAGAGAGATCTAGTAGAATTGACCTGAATCTTGAAAAATCCATAGAGCTGGGAGAGGAAGTGGGAAAGAGCGTCATTCTTTCAGCTTCCTCTTTCAGCTCCATGTACTTTTCAAGGAAGAAGAAGGTAACCACTCTCACCAACTCAAGATCAAAGGCGCAGTGTGTGGGGAGGCTCAGAGAATTCATAGGTATCAGGGAAGACCTTAAGGGTGCTATTGAACCCACAGCTGCTGTGTTGGCAATCACTGTTACACCTGCAATAGCTTCAGATGAATAAGAAGAGAACACAGTTCAGTGATGGGGCATGCATACTTTGCATCCAAATGGTCCCAGGTTAAATCCTTGGGATCTCCAGGGAAGATTCCTGTCTGAATCCTGGGAGAGTTGTTGCTAGTCAAAAAGGGCAATACTGACCTTTGTTGTTGTTGTTGTTCAGTCGTTTAGTCGTGTCCGACTCTTCGTGACCCCATGGACTAGAGCACGCCAGGCACTTCTGTCTTCCACTGCCTCCCACAGTTTGGTCAGCTTCGCGAACACTATCCAACCATCTTGTCCTCTGTTGTCCCCTTCTCCTTGTGCCCTCCATCTTTCCCAACGTCAGGGTCTTTTCCAGGGAGTCTTCTCTTCTCATGAGGTAGTCAAAGTATTGGAGCCTCAGCTTCACGATCTGTCCTTCCAGTGAGCAGTCAGGGCTGATTTCCTTAAGAATGGAGAGGTTTGATCTTCTTGCAGTCCATGGGACTCTCAAGAGTCTCGTCCAGCACCATAGTTCAAAAGCATCAATTCTTCGGCGATCAGCCTTTATGGTCCAGCTGACCTAGATGAACCAATTTTCTGGCTCAGGATAAGGCAGTTTCTTATGGTACATGCGACCTTATAAATCATACTGATGTTCATGATCTATATTTATTGGCTAGCAATGACATCCAGGTGCCTCACAGAAACAAACCAATGAATTTTACTGGGACTCTATTGCCATGTGAGGAATCCAGTTCATTATGCAACAAAGTGAATTGTAGCCAAAAGGTCAGAGCAGGAGGTGAGGCAATCGGTCCATTGTTCCATAGGTAAATATGTATAGTAATGAGAGTTAAACAAGGCAGAATTTTTCTAGAAAGATATGTCCTGGAGGTTTAGCCTTCATCTTCTGTAAAGCTTTTTAATCAATGCTGCTGTGGCAAATATTTGCCAAGCAGTAATTAAAAGTAAGGATGTTTGGCTTATTTCACAATAAGGACTGTAATGGAAACAGACCACAGATGATAGGAGCCTGAAATGAATCTTCTATTGTAGTCCAAGGCAAATGAAACAATTTGTATCTTATTTGTGTTAACAGGAATGCCATACTTACTTATCTTTTGGTGCTGGACCGTTTTAATACATACTGTCGTCATATTTTTTAAGTGTATGTCTGAAGATAGAAATGTCCTTTCAAAAAAGAGCAAAGATGGCTGGGAATCTCAGGATTCCAACAAAAGCCTGTAGGTAAGTGCAGTAGGGCCAGCATTTAGCCTTCAAGCTCTTTGTGGATGAATCATATTTACCAGTAGTAAACTCATCATTTGTCATGGGTTCCATTGGCCTCCCATAGATTGGTCACTGTGAGAAAAGGGATACTGTACTAGATAGGTGTTTTGTCTGGTCCAACAAGGCTCTTCTTGCCCTTTGATGCAAAATACCAGAGCCAGAATGTCCACTGCCTATTTCTATTTCCTGATGGCATCCAAAAAAGTAAAATGGGAAAGCACCTAAAATCTCTCTCTCAAACCCCTGCTTCTTTTGAAATGAAATTTCTAAGAATGCCCTGGCTCTAGATATTTTCCTAAAGACAATCCCATGCCCTTTGAGGAGTGGCAGTGGGTTTGAGTCTGTTCAGAACAGATCTGCAAGTGCCAAACTCTGACCCTGAAACTACCTACCTCTTTGGATTGACTGTGCTGATTCCTAGTTGCCATTCCAGAGACTGCCCAGAACAGACATTCTAATCCATCATTTGGGATTCACTGTTGTAATGTAGGCAGGTTTGGGTTAGCAATTGTGGATACCCTTATGTATCTGGAAACCAAGTGGCACCCATCAACATTATCTCTGCTCTCTGACCTGACCTGACCAGCAGGCCGTTGGTAGATTAGGTGTGCTCAGGGGTCATCTGCTGGTCATTCACACATTTTCTTTCTGTAAAAAACCACGACTGACATATTTTGATAAAATGGTCACAACTCCAAATGCTGCTGTTCGAATTCTACAGAACTGGTTGAATGTAATCTAAAGGTGGAAGGGAGGAGCAGAATTGAAATGCAATGATTGATATTGCTGGTTTATATGTGAAACAGTGTCTGAACGGGTGAAGCAGTCTATGAAACTTCACCAACTAAAGCCCAATCCAGATAAAATGGTGGTCATGGTCAAGTCTGGGGTTTTGTTCTCATGGCAAACAACTTATGCCCCATATATACCGTATTGGCCTGAACATAAGCCACACTTTTTTTCCCCCAAATTCTGACCGTGAAAAGTTAAAAGTGCGGCTTAAATTCACGACCTTACAAATATTGGCTTTTACAATATCACTGCCGAGACAGACATACGGTAAAACTGAACGGGTGTGAGTGCCTGCTGATTTTTTTTTTAAAAAAAGTTTTAGACATCTTTGTTGGTTTTTCAATTAGTTTACAGCCATCCTTTTTATACATGTCAATATTCACAATAAACAATTGGACACAATGCACATTCCAGCATTTGACATGTATGCATAAACAAAAGAGAAAATAAATATTATGTTACTTATCTATTTATTTTGTTGTTACTTTGTTTGCACCTGCTGAATTTTAAGGGAGCAGCTTATATTCGGGTAGTGTATTTTTTTCTCTCCCCCCCCCCCCCTTGAATGAAGGTGCAGCTCATATTCGGGTGCTGCTTATATTCAGGCCAATATGGTACATAGAGAATTATAATCAGCCATTGGTGGCAATTTATGAGTGTTCTGATCACCTTTGGGTATAATACTGACTTCTCATGTTGTTCCATGCTGGAATCTGGACACTTAACAGAGTTGGAGTATGTGGGAAACTATCCACTGGAAACATTATTCTGGGTAGGAATTGATTGTTTTGGAAGACATGATGGAAATGATATTTCCTATTTCTATCTCAGGTGTGATGCCAATTGTGTGTCATTTGTTTTCACCGGCAGTGCTTTGAGGCACTGAGTTGAAATGAAATGTCCAGTGGAAGACTGTGAAGGAGGAAGAGTGGAAATAGTTTGATTTTTATCAATAAAATTTAAACTTATTGACATCAATAAAGTCATACCAGACTAAGCATTAATTCAAGTTGTTGTGATTGTAGCTTTAGTTTTCAGTAAACAATTGTGGTGTCTTTGAACATATCCAGATATATAGGTAACATTCCTTAAGCACACTTACCTGAGAGTAAGCTCCAGGTTTGAGTAAACATGCATAGGATTACACAGCACAAGAAAGTCAGACATAGTTCCATTTAAAAATGCTTAAGATTTGCCTATATATCTTTAAAAAGTAGGATTATCCAAATCATTATTTAACAATAAATCATACTCCTGAGGCTACAGAGTCAAGGAGAAGCAACAATTTTGTCTTGTAGAGCTGTTGGAATAAAAGACAAAAGGCTCTGCCTCTTTATTTTATCAACAAAGTCATAATAAAAAGAAGAAACCAGTAACAAAAAAACAAAAAAAAAGAATAACACCACAAAATCAGTAACAAAAGAAAGCCTGGTTTTAAATATGTGCTACTGTAGCCAAGTTGACTTGCTTAAATAAGTCACTCCATATTCCATAGCAGAGCAGTTTGATTTTAATTTCTAAATGTTTGTACATGTCTGTTACATTGTATTGTTCAAAATACTTAATGAAAATGCTTTTGTAAAAAGGTATCATATATTACAGTACAACTGAAATCCAAAAAGTTATAAAGCCAAGAATCTAACATTAAATATATTTCCTTAACAATGCCAATGATAAACTAACTCAATAGCTCAGTAACAAATTTAAAAAATTCTGGACTTTCTTTACATTTGGTGCCTCCCTCTGAACATTTTCTTAATTAATTTTTCTACTCCAGTTCTGGTATGCTATGTCAGCATTTCAAAGTGTCATTTCCCCCCTTTCTTTTTATTAAGTCCCCCCCCCCCCCAAGGATCTTTTAACAAGTGATTTTTATACATTAAAATCTTATACCACTCTCTCCCTGCCATGATTATTTTTGCTTGTTTTACATATCTAAAGCATTTGTATACCACCCCTTCATCTTTTTTGGATTTCAGAGATGTATCGCTACAACAATTAAAAAAACCCTAAAAATTATTAGAATAACTGAAATCTCAAGTTAGAATGCCTGGATACAGGACCAGCCCAAGACATTTTGGCACCTGAGGTAAAAACAAAATGGCACCCTGCCACAACCAGAGAAGAAGGGATGAATGAAGATCTACACCAGCTAACAAGGGTGAAATAAAGATCTACACCAGGAAATGAGGGTTGGAGGAGCTCACACATGGGAAACAATCAGCCATGGAAAACAGCTGTAGCTATATTATTATTATTATTATTATTATTACCATATTTTTCCATGTATAAGACGACCCCATGTATAAGACAACCCCTATTTTTTGGGGGCTGCAACAAAAAAGGGGGGGTGGTTGCCCAGATTTGTTGAGCTTATACATTGAAAAATATGGTGGTAGTAGTAGTAGTAGTACCCTGCCCATCCGACTGGGTTCCCCCAGCCACTCTTAGCAGCTTCCAATATATATAAAAGCATAATAAAACATGAATGCTTTCCTATACAGGGCTGCCTTCAGATGTCTTCGAAAGATTGTATAGTTACTCCTTGACATCTGATAGGAGGGTGTTCCACAGCACGGACGCCACTACCAAGAAGAACTCCCTACCTGGTTCCCAGTAACTTCACTTTTTGCAGTGTGAGAACCACCAGAAGGCCCTCAGAGCTGGACCTCAGTGTCCGGGCTGAGCGATGGGGGTAGAGACTCTCCTTCAGGTATACAAGGCCGAGGCTGTTTAGGTCTTTAAAGGTCAGCACCAACACTTTGAATTGCGCAGAGCATCTGTTTTGTATGCAGAATGACTTGGGATCGATCCCCAGCGCTAGCATAAGACTCCTGCCTTAAAATGCTGGAGGGTCCCTCCCCGTCATTGTGGAGCTGGATGGACCCAAGGCAGCTTCATATGTAATAATTTACCTATCATTTTCCAGTCCTGTATTTCTGCTGACTTGCCTCCAGAAAATAGGCATACCTGTTGTGGGGTGGCCAGCAATGTGTTCCTTTTGTTGATGATGATGGTGAGTCATTTGTTGTTCGGCACTTTGCTAAAATGGATTTTGGCAGCACATTTGGTATCCCGCTCGTGAAATGCTGAAGCACACAATATTTCTGGGCTTTTTAACTGCAGCAGACTTAGTCACTGGATTCAATAGAACTTACTTATGAGTAGACATGGTTAGGTGTTCAGCCTTTGTCTGGATCTAGTTTGAGTCCCGTTGATCTCAGTGAGTCTACTCCAAGCATGGCTAGATGTGGGTCTGACCCACTGAATGGCGCAAACCCATACCTGTTTTCTTAGACGTAAGCCCCATGTTACTCAATAGTTCTTCCCTACTTGTAAGTGTGTATAGGATTGCAACCTTAACATCTAACATGCTTTGCCTGTGTCATGTGCTGCCCATTCATTTCCTGTCAGTCATTGTTTTAATGAAAGTTCTCGGTCACCATGCAATTTCTAGAATAAACAATACCATGCAATTTCTAGAATAAACAATAAAACATGTGCTCTTCCTGTGTTAGCAATGAGCAGGCCTGTCAGAATTGAAATCCTGAAATGCTGGTATTTTCCCTTAGGTTTTAATTGTACCTTTTTGAGATGTCTTTAAGTGGGAGGAGTATTTCCTCTCCCAGGCTTGCTCAGCAGCGAAAATGTATTATTATGGACCTTTCTCCCATACTTACTTATAATTTCCTTTAAAACTTATCAAAAAATGACCTGGGGAAGAAATATGGGGCTCAGTTGAGTAAAGTGGGAGTGTCTACCCCTTGAACTTCAATTTACAAGGCTAAAAGCAATTTGTCAAAAAGCATCCAGGGAGCCATCTTTAAAAATAAAATAAAATCATATTTCTGTCCCACTATTTTGTCAAAGAGCTCAGAGTGCACCCCAGAACAGAGCTTTGTTGAAGAATGTGCAGCCCTAAAGTGCAGCCCTAAAGTTAAAGACGCTTCATGAACCAGGAATGCCTAATAAGTTACTTCCCTCTGGGACCATCGTTAAATTGCCGCATGTCCCTGTGCAGAAGATTTAGCAGCCTGCTTTGAATTGACATTTAAGACCGATTGCTTTGTAGGCCTTAGGGCAGTTCAGTGCATAGTTGGCAAAAGACCACTTAGTCATGCAGCAGCCGTTCACATGCTGAAACATGGCGTTCTGTCTCTCGGACGATCACATGCCAGCCTGCTATTGTTGCACCTTGTGAACTGCTCTGAGATCTAAATAAATAATATTCCTCTTTCCTTGGTACTATGACATCACAAAATGGGATGGGTAGACTTAATGTGCAAAGTTTAGGTTGCCAGCTGCTAGACTAGTGTGACCCCTCTGCCCTCAGCAAAAGAATTCCCCTAAGAGTAACACGTTTCCAGAGTAATCTTCTCCTGCATCTAGCTTTCTACAGGGGGCGCAAGTAGGCTTTATTTCACCCAGGTCAAAGACCCAGTTTTACAACCCTACCCCCTTCACCTGGGGCAAAAAACCTGGCTAGCTCCCCGCCCCAGCTACCGCTCTGGTTTCTAGCATCCAGATAAATAGTGGCCCTCAAAAATCTATGTGGCTGTTCATACGGATACTAGAAATGTCTGTGCATGGATAAGACCTATGAGGGATAATTGTTCAACTTGCTTATGGTGGGAGAAGGTGGTCCTCTAAATCCTTTAAACCAGAGGTGTTTAAAGTGCAATAGTAGTCTTAGTTCCTCAGGGCTCAGTGAGGTTACTTAAAGTTCCCCTTAGGTGAGTGCAAACATTCACATACAAGTACCAGCTCCCCTGCTTATCTCCACCCCCCCCCCATCACCATTACTGACCTTTGCACTGCATCAAAGCAGTTTCCAAAATTCCTGGGAGTTTGGGGAGTGCCTTACTTATCAAGTTACTGAAGAGAAATTCCAAAGCCCCTCTGTATAACCTGAAACTGGTATTCAACTATGTCTTCCTCAGAGTAGACCCATTGAAGTTAATAAACATTGCTAAGTTAGCTCCATTAGTTTCAGTAGGTCTGCTTTGCACAAACCATAGATGAATACCACTCTCATAAGGCAGTTGTTTAGCCCCCAAGTCCATGAACCGAATCTCAATTTTAGCACAATTTATTACTTTATAAAAAGAGCATTTTCTTGTACCAAAGCAGAAAGTATTGAACATTTCAGGAGAAAAAAGCCATTAACTGTTCAATTCTGTACGTGTCTACTTTGAGCTGTTCCCTTGTTCATGGTCACAGGCCTGAAACAGTTCACAGCCAGTGGCAAGTTAGATTCGCTGTGGAAAGGGAAATTGCTTTTCTGCTCGTGCGAGGGCAAACCTTAAATAAATTTCTGGGAGCGTGACATTTGGATGTGATACTCTTCAGCTCCAGGAGCCAAATATTATTGTGCAGAGTAAAGCATTACCTTGAGGATTATCGTGAAATATTGCACATTTTAAATAAAGCACATAAAGCTACTGAAAGTGAATTGTACCCAACATCTTTTATTGATGAAAACAGAAGGAAATTTGTTGGTATTGTTGTTATTTCACACCAGGAAAAATTCTGCCCTTCTTTTCCTCCGCTAGGGAGCTCAAAGCAGCTAACAGCACAGGAATACAAAATGATCAAGGCAGTGGAAACAATACAGTAAAATACAGTAATAAAAAATCAGCCGTCAGAGCCAATGATTGCTTCAGCTTCCATCAAAGGCCTCTTGAAAGAGCCGGGTTCTCATCTGCTGCTGGAAAGCAAATAGTGAAGAGGACAATCCAAAAAGTTGGCCCATCCTCTGCTGCCCATCTGCTGAACCTCAGCTGACAGGGCAACTTGGAGCTGGACCTCAGGTGTTCCAGCAGAATGTGTGAGGGGGCACTTGTGGCAGAAGGCAGCCCTTAAGGGAGCCAGTTTCCACACCATCTGTTGTTTTTAATTTAACAAGATTTATACCGTCGTACCTTGGCTCCCAAACAAATTGGCTCCCGAATGATTGAAACCCAGAAGTGAGTGTTCTGGTCTTCAAACATTATTTTGGAACCCAAACATCCCATGTGGGTTCCGCAGCTTCTGATTGGCTGCAGGACCTTCCTAAATCTAGGACTTTAAAGGTAAGAAGCAGCACTTTAAATTGGCCCCACAAATGGATAGGCAAATGTGAGTCCAAAAGAACTGAAGTAATATGCTCTGTTTGTGCAGTCCCAGACAATAGCCCTATACTGTGTTTTGTGAAACAAGTTTAATATTGCAGTACTAGACACACTTGGGAGTAAGTTCCATGAGTGGTTTTGTAAGGACCAGCTTTTCCCATATGTTTTTCCTTCCATGCTGTCTTCAGTATCTGAGGCCCTGCTCAATACTCCTTAGTCATCTGATGCTTAGTGAACAACAAATGACTGTTTTGGTTATGACACCCATCTTGTGGAATGCCCTCTTTGTTGAGATTAACCAGCAAGTGAAAGGCTGTATTGGTGGTGCTGCCAGTGAGGGTTGTCTGGTTACTGTTGACCCATGACAGGGCCTTCTTAGTGGTGGTTGTCTATTTGTGGAATGCCCTCTCTGATGAGGTGCATTATTATTATTGATTTTCAGGAGGAATTTTAAAACATTCCTGTTTACTCAGACATTTGATGGCTGAAAAATACTGTTCCTGACAACCTTGAAACCGTTGGCTGAGAGGATGTGACCATTTTAAACTGTTTTTAAAATGTTTTGAATGGCTTTTAGAATGTGTTTTAATGATATGCTTGCTGTCCTAACAGCAATCCTAACTCCATTATATCTTTCATCTCATTCTCCCTTTTTCTCTGGCCTTCACAAACCACTCTCCTTCCACTCCACCCACCATTTTCCAACCCATACTCTCTGCCCATAACCCTGCTGTCAACCATTCTTCTACTGACATAATCCCAATGATGTCAGTATGTTCTGGTGGTGGTTTAATGCATTTTGTGGATTCGGTTTTGATGTTGTTGTTGTAGGCCACTTTAAATTTCTTTTGGAGCAGGAAGTGCACCCTTCATGTTTTAAATAACTGTGGGACTTGCTTCTGAGTCCACATAAATAGGATTGTCCTGTTAGTATGATATGTTTACCATATAGTATCGACTTCTATCAAAAAGCAGTTGACCAATCTAAGGAACACCAAAAAAGTGTGTGGCAGGGTGATTCTTTCTCCTTCTGAGGAAATTTAAATTGGTCCCAGTTGGAGCAGTTCTATTTTTAACAGACACTTTCATGGAATTTAAAACACCACGCCATTTTAAAAACATAGGCAAAGTAACAGCCTAAGAGACACATGACCGACTTCAGCTTTTCTTAATTCTTCTGTGATGCATTCACTGGGCTTTTGTAGTTTAATTGAGGTTTAGAGGTCAGCATCGGTGATAAACAAAAGCATGGCATATGGACAGTCTTAACACCATCTGCATATAATAAGTATGTGTGCTTTGTCTCCAGGTTCACAATCCAATTGTGCAAACCTGCACTGCTCTTTGGTTGGTTGCCTGTGCTTCAGCATACTGTGGTATTAACTTAGATATTTGCTTTTAATGAACTATATAGATTATATTGTATACCATGCTGAGAGAGAAGGATATTTATGTCTTCTCTTAGTACAGGGATGAGGAACCTTTGGCCCTCAAATATTGTTGGACTATGACTTCCATCATTCCTGCCCCTGGACCACACTTGCTGAGACAGATGGGACAACTTCTGGAGGGCCAGTTTCCCCACCCCTGTGTTAGCCTCTTTAATGCCACTGCATCACATCAGTTAGTCCAGCAACCCATTGTTTTTGTTACTCTAAGTCTGTATCCAACACATGATCCCACGATGATGCATATGGAATTATCCCATTTGATAGCAACCCTCTGAGGTGCGTTAGGCTGCAAGGTAATGTATTGGATCCTAAGAAGGAGGTTTTCCAGAAGGGAGATTTCCTGTCCCTTTGCGCACCCCAAAAGTCACTCCAGAAGATTGGGGCACCATCCAGAATATCATGGGATGGACAGAGGTGGCTGCGGCAGGAAGTGGAAATTGCTCAAAATTGGACACAGACACCTGGCATTCAAAGTTGCATTCCAGTTTGGTAGAGGAAAGCACAGGGGGTGCAATTTCATTTGCACACAACTGTTTAGAATTTATTTCGCTTTTTGGAAAAAGATTTCTAAACCACTTCATCAAGAATTTCATCTTCTTGGAGGAAGCAGGGGTGTTGATTGCATAGGGGAATGTGATTCTAAACTTTTCATCCAAGTGGATTAGAGGAAGGGTAAAATAAATGCAGTGATACACCCCCTCCATTGTTTATCTTCAGAGCTCCATCAAAGTCAGAAGCATGGAGGCCAGGTCCTGAGCACCTGTTTTGCATGCAGAACATCCTAGGGCTGTGGGAGACCCTTGTTTGAAATCCTGGGGAGCTGCTGCCAAACCATAGTACTGTACTAAACTAGCAGGATCAATGCTCTGATTTGGTATAAGGCAGCTTCTGTGCTGCACTTTCCCAACCTGTCAATCTTCTAAGACAATCCCATAGGAAAAGGGAACTAGAGAGATCTCCTTACTCTCCACTTTCTTGGAGCTATGGCAGAACATAAAATACCTGAATTTGGGGGGGGGGAGAGATTGGAGCTACTATCTGTCTCCTCCACACCCATCTTCTCTGATGCTTCCCCTTTGGAAGTAGACAACATGGGGAAGTTTTGAAGGGGACCAGGGTCTCTGATCTCCCCAGGATCTAAGAACACAGATCACCTTCATGTTCACATGGAGATATTTGTCCATGGCCAATGTGCCTCAGCTCCACTATGGCATAGTATGTACTTTAGATGACACACCCACACTTTAACTATATGGTACAGCTACACCATCAGATTTGAGAACACTGAGAACCTTATTCTCTATGCATGTTTGCCCATGGCTAACATGAATTAGCTATGCTGTGGTATTGCATCAATACTGTGAAATTCTCTCTTAATCACAGGAATAGCTACCATCAAGGTGCATATACAGTACAGTAACGGCAGTGGTTGCTTCCTTCAATATATAACAGGGCATGAGAAGCTTCCTTTCTCTTTTACCTCCTTATTGGGCTCCCCTCCCCCGTCTTCTTTGATTTGATTGCTGTCACCCTGGAAATTCAAGATGCAGTAAAGTCACACTCATTACAAGAACCAGCAGGGACAAGAAGAGCCCAGCAGAAGTGGCATCCCCCCTACCCTGCCACCTATTTAGAGTTTCTATATTGCCAGAATGACTGTTGCTACTAACGCCATTCAGCTTGATGGAGGGAGGGAACAAGGTTCCCTGATCAGTTTTTGTAAACCACTTAGAGGTTTTGATACAATCAAGTGGTGTATAATTTTTGTCAAATTGATAAATAAATGCTACACACACACACACACAGAGAGAGAGAGAGAGAGCTACCAGTGCCACCTTACAGAAATAGGAGACATTTCACGAGAATGAAATCTGATGTCCATTATGTTCTTTAGGAGTTGGAGGATTGTAATGCTTTGGAATAAAGGATAACCAGGGCTTTTTTTCAGCCAGAACTCAGTTCTGGCACCTCGCAGGTGGGCATCATTGCCATTATAAGAGAACGAGAGGCGCTCATGGTGAGTGCTGGGACATCCTATTCTAGAAAAATATCACTAGGAATAACCAAAAAAAAGCCTGTGGCCTCTTTCCATTGTAGTCTGGATAAACAACTTGGAGACACTTCAGCTCTTTATAGTGGTCT
This sequence comes from Podarcis tiliguerta, assembly GCF_965153285.1. Taxonomy (NCBI): domain Eukaryota; kingdom Metazoa; phylum Chordata; class Lepidosauria; order Squamata; family Lacertidae; genus Podarcis; species Podarcis tiliguerta. Next base: position 48,600,765 of record NC_139536.1, read on the forward strand.
CGAGATGTTGCTCATCTAGAATGCCCTGCTGATTTTAGTGAGAATCCTCACAATTCAACCTCAGTAAGATTTTATTATTCACAAAAGCCGTAGGAATACGATTTCCATATATTTAATATCCCTATAATTTGATTCTCTGTAAGAGAAGTTTAGGAACCTTGGTGAGTTATAATTCCATTTTTCATCCCCTACTAAATGACATTATTCCTACTTTCCTCCTTCCCTTAACTGTTGTGACTAGCCCTTAATGATTCATGCCACACGTTGGATAGACTCTCCTAATATCATGTGGCTGATAACACTATAATCAGATCACTTAAAATATAAGAGAACTAGGTTTTTATTATTATGTTTCTATTTTTACTCATAGCAATTTGAGAATGTTCTTACTAGGGTGGAAAGGGGTGTCTGGAAAAAGAAATTCCATTGCCCTAGTGGCCTCCATACTTTTATTGAAATTTCCCAGGTCTAGCAAGATACATTACAAAAGCAAAGGAAATCACCTGCAAAATTATTTAACTCCAGAGCACAGAATCCTTCTGTCCTTAGGTTAGCAGAATTTTTCTTTGTTTATTTACAGTCAAAAGAGCACAGCTTCCCCAATACTACCAAATCAACTCAGGGCTTGCTGTGGTATGGGAGCTTCCAAGGCCTATTTTTGTTATGTAGAGAGAACCTATAAATCTGAGCCACAGAAGTGATGGAATGATGGGCAGGTGTTTGCATTTGCTGTAAAAACAGCATTGATGACATGCCCACCTGCAATATTAAGAATTCTGTTCTTTGTGCCTGAGTATTGGGCACATCCAGAGGCGGCATGGTGAGAGTGAGTTTCAATGTGCTAGTTTACTGAGCCCATAAGCACGGTTTGCTCAGAGTTTGTTTTGTCCTAACAACTGTTGAATGGCAGCTAGGTGAAGCCAAAAAAATACATGATTACATCATGTCTCATTCCAAAATAGTCACCCTTTAGCTTGCTTTGACCCTGGAGTTTTGCTTTTCCTTTATTAGAAGGTCCTTTCATTTCTCTGCGGATCTGACATAATTCCTCCCCTTCCCCGCTACCAGAAAGACTTTCACTGGTCAGCCTTAAGCATGGAGTTGCCTGGGCCCTGCTCTATCACACCAAAAAGGTAACCACTTCCGCATCACCAAAAAACAAACTCAACAGCCAGGACAGATTTAAAAAGGTAAAGGTAAAGGGGACCCCTGACCATTAGGTCCAGTCGTGACCTACTCTGGGGTTGCGGTGCTCATCTCGCTTTATTGGCTGAGGGAGTACAGGTCATGTGGCCAGCATGACTAAGCTGCTTCTGGTGAACCAGAGCAGCGCACAGAAACGCCGTTTACCTTCCTGCCAGAGCGGTACCTATTTATCTACTTGTACTTGCGCTTTCAAACTGCTAGGTTGGCAGGAGTAGGGACCGAGCAACAGGAGTTCACCCCATCACAGGGATTCGAACCACCAACCTTCTGACCGGCAAGTCCTAGACTCTGTGGTTTAACCCACAGCGCTTACATTAAAGCAAATAAAGCCTTGTTGAAATGCCCACTCACAAAGGAAGTTGGCCTAGCAAGCACATGGGCTACGGCTTTTTTTGGTGGTGGCCCCACAATTGTGGAATAGAGTTGCCCCATGACACTAGTTCCCATCCCTGGATATTTTCCAACTGTTTTGAAAAACTTGTACCTTTTACCTTGGCTTACATGAACAGACTATATGTGGGGATTTGCTAGCATAGTGGTGTATTTTGTTGTGTTTTCTAACGCTGGGCTGCTCTTGGTCACTAGCTTTAATAATAGAGAATGTTTTCGTGTAATATCTGTTGCACTTTACTGTTGTACTTTGAGATATTCTACCAGCGCCAGCCCATGTGGTGGTCTTCATACATTGTGGACCACAACTCCCACCTGTCCCAGCCTGGCCAGTAGCCAGGAGTGATGGGAACTGAGGTCCAAAACACCACACGGGCTACCCCAGTGTTACGCCAACTTCCTGGAAAAGGGTTTCATTCCTGAAAGGTGGTGTGGACTCTTATTCAACATAAATGAATAAATTAAAGGAGCGTATGCTAATGTGCATGTATAGATGCAAATTTTGAAACAGTTACCTTAAATTGAATACAGTACATCACACCCGAGTGAGAAAGACTGACCTGTGTGGCTTCTCAGTCTGCTGCCCAAATGCTAACAGCTGGTGGGCAACTTCAAGATTTCTCCTGCTCTCCTTTCTTAGGGTTCTTTGTATCTTTAGACTGGGCATGGACTGGACAGTCCTTCACAGATAGGGCTCTCCTCTGTAACATGGGAAACATTGGCCACCCAACTGGCCAAAGGTCCTTTTAGTCTCACATCCTGTTTCTAGATGTAGCCAGCCAGATGCAAGCAAGGTGTGTGGGTAATAATTCTTCTCCACTTAATGGCCCCTTTGGCATCTTGTGTTCAGAGAGACACTGATGCAGCAATGGCTTATTAGACAGCATGGTGTATACCTTCTCCGTGTCTCACTTCCACCAAGATCCAGTGTCATCTACAATCATTCTGTGCTGACATTAAAAAAAAAAAATCCTCCCCACATACTTTTACTAATACTCCTTAACTCACAAAGGCACGTGAATGTGGTTTTCTCCTTCTGATTCACCTTTTGGAAAGCTGCCCATCCTGTGGTACTGTTTACTGTTGACTTCATAATCTTGTGCCTGGTGTTCTACGGATCCCTCTCCCCAGTCTTCCTTGCTCTTTGCATTACTTCCCAGTGACTCAGATGAGGGAGAATGTGCCTTTGAGGGCTGATTGCCCACGTAGGTGAGACAAATCCACAAAGCAAAACAAAACCCTGGACTGTGATACTTGGCATGAGGGGGACAAGGCGAATGACTCAGGAGAAGGGAATGTGTGCCACTCTCCCGAGCCCAGTGTAACCAGCCGTTAATTGTCGAAAGAGCTGACTAATGCTGGAATTACTTATGACTCTGCCCCAGTGAATGCAGCTTTGGGAGACGCTTGGCTGTTAGCGCTGGTTATTAGAATGAAGCTCAAGAGATCGCTTTAACATATCGGCTTCTTGCCGCTCGCGACGTCCACCTTTATTTTCCTGAACAACAAAACTAAGGATTTGTGTTTCACAGGTTCGGAGGATAGAGAGAGAGGAGTTGGCTTGGTTCCTGAGACTCTGGCTGCTGCATCGTTACGTGGCGGAGTGGGTATGAGAAGTTTGCAACCGGTTCTGCAATGAGCAAGCAAGCTCTGCAAAACAAGATGCCACCGGAGTTTAGAAACATGTGCGTCCTCCTGCCAAACCGAGACCAGCTCAATGTGATGGTTGGGGTAAGTCTATTCTTGCCGCCTTCTGAGAGCCCAGCATGAATGACGCAAAAGAATGTATTTGAGTAGCTTGTGAGAGTGGTAAAACGGAGCCTCAGAAGTCTTTTGTTTACAGAATGCTTACCAACAAGAAGCTATCTATAAAGATCATCCCATTTACCCCAGTCAGTACCTACTTCCCAAAAGAAGAGGACCAGACTAGCTGAAAGATCTGTTTCTGTGGATTTAGGAACTCTGTTACATTTGATGACCAGAGATTGCTTTTCTTAAATTCTTTTTCATCTTCTCTAATGGTTTTACAGCATTTGAAAACCAAAGGTCCACTTGCATATGACACATCTGTCTGCTAACTCAGGCATTTGTGTTGGTTTTTCCAACACAGAAGACATTTAGGAAACATATTTTGCACAGTATTGTCTCCTAGTATAATATGGGGCAAAATATAAGTGGTGCTATATTATGTAAAGTCTCCCTAAAACAGACCCTTACAGAAATGTGACTATTAAATGTTAATTATTAGCCCCAATATTTAAAGTTAAGAATGATATATTTCACTGTCTGTGGTAGCTTTTATACACTAAAAATGTTCATGGGAATTAGTTTCAGGGCTATTTATTTATCTGTTTTAAGAAAGAGAAAAAGGCAGTTTCCTGATTTTCACAATCCATGTATCAATGAACAAAAAGTAGTCTTGGTAACTAGGCTCAGATTTATTTCAAGATTCACATTTTTCATGCAACATGCACCTGTTTAGTGGGGGTCTGTATTTGAAAAGGCCAGCTATTTATTTCCATGCATAGAACTGCCTGTTTTCCTTTTCATGTGTTTGGCCAATAAAACCGGGCTTGCAATAATAACAACAGTGACTACAACCTATAAAGAAGAGAAAGCTTATTAGAAAGCCTTTTGTTGTTGATAGGTATAAAGTTTCCATCACTTTCAAGTCCCCTCTGGAGGGAAATAGAACAGTATATGTTCAAAGTAAATGATCAAAGGGGTTATTCTGTGTTATCCCACTCAGTTTTTCAGTAACATGGCCCTTTAAAGTGGTATTATTTGGATGTCGTCCTATTTTCCAGGAGTGGGGGAGTTGCTTGTGATAGATAACAGAGGGTCAGAAATCCTTGCTGATCAAATCACCCAGACCTACTAGTAGATCTCAGTCTACCTTCTTCCCAGTCTAGCATAGGCAATCTTTATGGATAGTAACACATTGGAATAGTAAAAAAAAGGTAAAGGACCCCATGACCGTTAGGTCCAGTCAAAGGCGACTATGGGGTGCAGCACTCATCTTGCTTCAGGCCAAGGCAGCGCACATTGGAAATGCAACAAAATTCTGCAGTCTGCAGTGCTCCTATCCAGAATTTCAGCCATGCTCACCCAGAATTCTATTCCCACTGAGATCACACAGTTCACCCCCCAGTTACGTGTTTTCCCCATACTTCTAATGATTTTTTGTACTTCTGCAAACCTCAGGATTCCCCCCAAGCCTGCTGATGCCCCTTTCTTGTGCGTGGGTAGGCTGTTCTGCATAGATCAGCAATGACATGCACAGCCTGAACATCAGAAATAGAGGAAAGAGAAAAGTCAGGCTGCATACATGCCATCAATTTAAAGCTTATTTAGAGCACATTCCTTCCCCTCCCAAAGAATCCTGGGAGCTGAAGTTCTGTGATGGGTAAACTACAGTTCCCAGGATTCTTTGGGAGAAGACAAAAGCTTTCAATGTGTTTTAAATGTCTTGTGTGTATGCAGCCACAGACTTGAATGGATTCAGCAAATATCCAATTATTTCGGCCCTTGAGCTTTGTTTGGGTGTAGTGTACAAACAGCAGACCAGGTCCCATGTGGGCCCCAATAGTGAACTAACAGGGATTAACAGATTGGGGTAGGTAGATTCCTGCAATCCTCTGATGTGACAGCCATTATGTAAGACTCTCCTTGCAATTGAGCTTCCATTATTTCTGAAGGGATCTGTCTAGTATAGCTACTGGGATAGCTCATCTGTTCTGTCATACATGCTGCAATGATCACATAGTAACTAGTCATGTGTATGCAGCCTCAAAGTCCATGTGCATCAGTTAAATGTGCATGACTATATTGCCCTTCAGTGTACAGTTTGAAACCTATTAGCTAGCAGGCTGAGGGATGCACCACCGGGGCATTCTTCTTTATTAGTCATAAGAGCAGTGACAGAATCGTCATTGCCACCACTACCACAATAATCTCTTTTTTGCCTGCAACAAATCAATTTAACCCTGAGCTGGTCTCATCCACTTCCATGGATGTTTTGATCCACCTTTACACCTCACTTTACCAGCATAGGAATTGTTTCTCCATGTGAGATCCAGTACTGGTGCAGTAAGCATCTGTGCTCTGGACCTGCCCTGGTTGGGGCCAGTCTACTTCAAGATGAGGGACCATGGCTCAGTGGTAGAGCACATGTTTTTCATGCAGAAGGTCCATGGCATCCTCAGTTAAAAGGATCAGGTAGCAGATAATGGGGAACACCTCTGCTTAAGGTCTGGATAGTCAGTGCCAGTCAGAGTAGACATGACTAAGCTAGATAGACAAATAGTCAGGAAGCTGTCAAGCATCTGTTTATTTCTAACTGGGCAGTCCTTGTGTGTGTGACACTCACACAAACAACCTTACACCCAGCATTCTTTAAATGTTCTCCTAGGGCTTATCCATACTTCCTCTTGTCACTTGGGGGAAACTGCTCTTTAGTGCTCAATCAGAGCAAACAGCAATCAGGTTCTCCACGGATTGCCATTTGTTCCAATTCAAAGCTAAAGAGCAGGTTTACCCTGGGAAAGGAATGGGGCAAGGGGGAAACCACTCGGACCCATGTTTTCTAGGCACGGTACAAGCAGACGTGTGGACAAGCTCCCAATAGATATGAGCAATTTCTGCAGGAGCAGATCCTATGGGGCTGGGGTAAAATTTAAATGACCCAACCATGTTGGCAGGGTTGATTGTGTTGGTCTTTGCCGTGGACCCACTATCTCTTCCCAGCAAGGATGCTAAATCCATGATAAAGGCGAATATTACTGACCGTGCCTAGCACAATTTGCAAGCCACTTGGGGATTTGTTCCCCCACGTGACTAGGAGAAGGTTTTAAGCAGGGAGCGGTGGTACCATGCACCTGCTCTGCTGTCAGTCACATTTCTCTGCTTACTGGAAGAGGCAAGGTAGCAAGGAGGCTGGGGTGGGGTGAGAATAATGGCAGGCTGAGTCTGCCACAGCACCCGAACCATTCCAACATATCCACCACCGCACCCCTCCCAGTAAGCACCACAATGCGTCCGACCTCGGGAGGGCAGGTGCCTGGTGGTTCCTCTCCCCACCCCCCACCCCCAGATTAAAGGGCACCCACAGAGTTCAAGAAATATGGTTCCCATGCTGCTGTGGCAGTAGCTTGAAGAAACCCATTAATTGGAGAAACACTCACATTTTAAACTTTTAAGCTTATACTTGCCTTATGGTTGGACACTTTGTCAAAACAACCCATTTCAGATTAAAGAGCGGAAGCTTTCTGAGCTCTTGAAAGATTCCTTGAGCGATAGGGGATGACCCTGAACTTGTGCACCGACTGACATACTGCAGAGCGGATTATACCTAGCAAGTACAGCGCTCCATCCAAAGATCTAAGCGGTGGGAGAGTCACTTGGTATACAGATGACACTTTGCCAAAGGGCAGTCTTTTAAAAATGGAACTCTGTAGAGAAAGACTTGAAATTTATAATAACCTGTCCCTTGGATTAGTCTGTTTCATTCATCTGCTGGGACTTAAGGGCTTCTTTTAGGTTCTTCTCTTTCCTAGGGCTGCCATACATCTGGGGTCTCCCGGACAAATCTGGGATTCTGCCCTTAGAAACGGCGTTCAGGGGGAAATTTCCGGAATTGGCAAAATGTGTGGGGAAACCGGGATGTATGGCAATGGGGGTGGAATACATTGCCGGCAGCAGCGGTAGCCCCCACAGTGACGCTGAGGCCGGCTGCATGCTGTCGCCCAGAGGCCCGGGCATCCAAGGAAGGACCAGGGCGCCCCCCATGGACTGGCAAGCCTGCGAAGCAGAAAGGCAGTGGTGGTGGTTTGCGGGCAAGAGTAGGGCATGGAGTGCACAGGTGCTGCTTCCATGAGGAGGGTGGTGGCTTCATGAGGCTGGAGGAAGTGGGGGACAGGCCAGGTAGACGGGAGGGAGGGAGGGAGGGAGGGAGGGAGAAATCTCGCTTGTGATATTGGAGGGAGGATTTTGTGAGGTGGAGGGGCAGCAGAGAAGATGAGGGCAAAGGCAGTGAGGGAACAGGCTGGTTTCAGAGGAGGGGAAAAATGCACCTCCCTCTGGGTTTTCAGTTTTGGAAATATGGCAACCCTACTCTTTCCCCCTGTAGAGTGCCATTTTTTCAATATATATGTTGTTACCAAAATATTGCTGCAAAGTGTCTTCCTTAAAACAAGGCAATCCAGTTTGGAGTAGTGAGTGGTGAATTAGGATGCTCTAGTTTTCTGACATCAACACAGTAGTCTATAATATGTTACATAATGGGCATACCAGTGGCCCAGATCATGCTGCTAAGAGCTTATGTGATATCAACAGCTCAAATGGGCTTGAATTCTGTCGATTGTTGGCAGTTTCGATCAAGTGTGGTATGTGCAAAACAGCAGGGAGAGGCCCCTCTCATCTGCTTGCTGGCCATGTCAGTGGTCTTCCTGCAGTTAGCCATTCATGGTCAGCAGCTGATCATGGGCTTCATATATGAGGCGATTTCCTATTTTTTTCTGGGCTTAAAGGTGGCGCAAATGCTTTGTGTGTATAAGATTGCAGGTCCAATCCCTCGCATCACCAAGGAAGGCTAGGAAAGTCTGAAACCCTGGAGAGCCACTGCCAGTCAGTATGGCTCAACCTGGCGCTCTCCTGGTGTTTTAGACTACAACTCCCATCAGCCCCAGCCAGCTTGGCCAGTAGATAGAGTGATGGGAGTTAATGAGAACATAAGGAGAGCCTGCTGGATCATGCCAATGGGCCATGCAGTCCAGCATCCTGTTCTCACAATGGCCACCCAGTTGCCTGTGGGAAACCCTCAAGCAGGATTTGAGCACAAAGGCCCTCTCCCCTCCTGTGGTTTCTAGCAACTGGTATTCAGAAGCATTACAGCTTCTGAGCATGGGTCAGCAACATCTGGAGGGTGTAGCAGGTGGGGAAGGTTGGTGTTGATAGCAAAGGTCTGACTCTGGATAAGAGAGCTTTCTATGTTCCATTGTGAGGGTGGTAGCCATAGTCGAAAGAGCTGACTAATGCTGGAATCCCTCTTGCTGTTCTGGCTTCTGGGATAGCTGCGCAGCCTGCATTCGCTCCATAAGACGCACACACATTTCCCCTTACTTTTTAGGAGGGAAAAAGTGAGTCTTATAGAGCAAAAAATACGGTACTTTGTGCCAGTGCTATTTTTCTAGAAAAATAGGTGCCGGAACTCATCATGAACACCTCCGTCATTCTCTTAGAATGGCAATGGTACCCACCTGAGAGGTGCCAGAACGGAGTTCTGGCAAGTTCCGGCTGAAAAGAAAAGGCTCTACTTTGTGCATGGTTTATTTGTCCATAAAAACTAGGAAGGGTCAGCATGCAGGACCAAGAAGGCGTTGCAGTGCGTCCCAGCACATAGAAAGTGCTTCTTTCAGAGGCTTGTTGAGGCCAGAGTTGTGTTCTTAGCTCTGCCTCTACTCCAGGAATAAGGAAGTGGGACTTGCATCACACTTTGCATTTCAGAATCCATATTAATACTTGCAGAATTCCTGGAAGGGAGATTAACTGACTAGGATTCAAGAAGCTCATGAATAGATCCACATCTTGATAAGGAAGGGACTTTGTGTGATATTCCCATTCTCTTTCCTAACGCTGCAGGACGTTTTGTGGGACTGTATTCTACCAAATTGAAATTCTATCACTTGGCTTTATGCAGTGGACTTTAGATCCAAGTAACCATGCATCTCTCAGCATTTTTCAAACCTGTATGCTTCCCCACACCCCCTTCCTCCTTGCATAAGCATGTGACTGCTTTAAAATGTTTTTAAATAATTATTTAATTCTTTAAAAGGTATATATCCCATATATTGAGGCAGCCAACAATAATATAAAATATAAAACATTACACAATTCAACCAAATTTTAAATCAAAATATCAGCATGAAGAGTCGTCAGAATTGAATGCCAAAATGGGGGGAATGTTAAGACAAAGCCCTTTTTAAACAGCAATGTATTTGTGGGCATCAGAAACAGTACAGTGAGGGGGCCTGATCCAGCTTGCCTGGCACAAAGCACTGGTATAATGCGAGTGCCACTACAGACCCCCCCCCCCCTCTTTGGCCACTGCCAAGTGTGCCTCATGGTGTTGAGAGATCCTCAACAGGGTCTCAAATGATTAAACCAATCTATGAATTTCCTCTCCCATGCTCCCTCAGTGCCACATATCTATTTCATTTTGTTCTTGAAAGTGGTTCTTGCCGCATCTGTGACAGAACAACCGCAGACGTTCCTGGATGTGACTGATTATCTGGATCCATGCCAGTCTGGGTTCAGGCCTGGGTTTGGGACTGACTCAGCCTTGGTCACCTTGATGATGACCTTTATAAAGAGAGGGAGTACTCCAGGCTGTGTAGGTTATTTCGACACGCCAGGCAGAAAATCCTGCAAGTTGCTCTCCCTGGAAGTAAAAATACAGTAATAATACATTAAGAATGACAAGGGCCAGATAGAGAAGATGGAAAAGCCACATACAACCTGTGGCTTCCCACTCCTGGTTGTACTAGCCCAGTCTTGAAAATCAGGCCATAAAAGTTACTAGCCTGTAGTTCTTTTGTTTTTTACTGGCCTCCTGAGTGTGTTCCCAGTCTGGCAGAGGAGAAGGGGAAATGCTCTTCTGTAGCCAGCTTGGAAACACAGAATACTAGCATCTAGCATAAGCAGCTGGATGGGAACACCAAGAGGAAAAATGGAGAGGTCTGTGTCTCCTTCACAAGCCTACACATTTGCCTGCATGGAATTCATGGTTGCAAATGGCTACGGGGCAAGTTGTTAGGTTGTGATAAACAAACCATGGCATCATGTTATGTCTGAAATCCCAACTTGTGACTTGCTGAAAAACATTCAAGGCTCTGTAAACTTAACCTTTAATCCACTTAATGGGGGGGAAGGGGAAACCATGCAATGATTTTATATGACTGAGCAGGTTTTCACCTTGATCTCCAGTGTTCAAATTCATCCATGCTGTCTACTATTCTACATTGCCCTGTGATTCCAGTGCACAACAGGATATCATGCAACATGGCGCTGTTTTACATGTGTAATAATATTGCCTCTAATTCATCACTATGAAATACTGGCCACTCTCTATCTTAACACAGCATTAAGCTGGCTTAAGTTCACTGACTGTGAAGTAATATGCATGTTAGCAATAGAGACTGGATTCTAGAGCAATCTTAATTGTTTCCATCCAGCTGTGGATGTGCTTTATGGCAGTATGTTCAGTTCACACTGTCAGATGCAATGATGCAATGGAGCATGGAGCCATGAGGCAGCGCAAATTCCCTCACTACGAAGTTTTGCTCAGGCACGGACTTTGCTCCTTCAGGTTTTTTATTGTTCAAATACCTGTTAAGTTTTCTTAGGCAAGGGGAAACTATCCTATCTTGTTCAAACGGTAAACTATTTACCATTATCTTTTCCTTTGTAGGTAAAAGCCACTGGACAGGAACTCTTCGAGCAAGTTTGTGACGCACTGAGAATTAAAGATCCTCACTTCTTTGGCATCAGTGTTGTAAAAAGTAAGCACGGAGAGAAATTGTTTCAGAAGTAAACATGGGATTGGATGTAGGTCTGAGACGTTCAGTGTAGTGTGGTCACTAGTCAGGAGCATCGTGTCGAAGCCCTTTTATCATTGGCCTGTGAACATGTCTGTTAGAAAAAGGAGGGGTTTGAGCTTTTAAATTTAGTCTTAAGCAAAGCTATTCTTTCTTTCTTTCTTTCTTTCTTTCTTTCTTTCTTTCTTTCTTTCTTTCTTTCTTTCTTTCTTTTCTCTCTCTCTCTCTCTGTCTCTCCCTCTCCCTCTCCATTAGATAGAATTCTAAAATATTGGTTGTATGGTGAGAGAATATATCTAGAAAGTCTGGATGTATTCAGTAGCTTTCAAAGCCATAATTTGTGAGGAATGTTGTTTTTACTGACATTTGGAGGAGTTTGAACTTGATTAAATTATTCTACAGAGAAGGCTGAAGAAGCATACCAGGAGGCCAGAGCATTCTTTTCGATAATCCAGGTCACTTTTGATACCAGTACTGTATATAATATGACTCACAAGTGGAATCTCTCAGAACTTGGAAAACCTATTAGATAAAACAAACATTGACTGTATTGATGCTCGCCAGGATCTAATGGGAGAGGAGAAACTGGTCTTGGTTTCCCAGTCCTCCCTACAAGGTTGCCTTAATACGCTAACGCTGCTCTCCCAGGTGTTGCACAATTGGGGATAAGCACGTTTGGAGACTTACAGGTGTTGCTCTGAATCAACAACCACTCCTTACACAAAGGATGTTTTCACTATCCACCTTTGCTTAGGGCCATTTCACTCCTTAGACAGAGGCAAACCTGCCTTAAAGCTTAGTTTACCCCTAAAATGTACTGGGTGAAGTGATATCAGCAACAATGCATGGACTGATGCACATTCACAGTTTTCAAGATGAAATAAAATTCAGCCACCTTTTTCTGTCAGAGGTGGTGAGCCTGTGACTCTAAGTCCACCGACTCCAGTCAGCACGGTCAGGGCTGATGGGAGTTGCAGCCTAACATCTGGAGGACCACAGGTTCCTTGTCTTTATACTGAAGAAAACTCATATCACACCCATATTTAGCCCCCTTGGGTGGTATTCATGACTAGTCCTACTCAAAGTAGACCTATTGAATGTGACTAATTGTGTTAATTAATGGGTCTTCTCTAGAGCAACATTTAACTAAATAGTTTTCAGTAACAGGAGACAAGCCACAAGTCCCATTAGATCAATGGGGCTTTTCTCCCCTCTCCTCCTCTTCAGAGGCCCCTGAACCCCATCCCAGATGGGCTCTGGGGTGTCAGGAGAACCCCTAGAACAGCACGCAGGGGGAGGAGAAGGGAAATCATTCCATCTGGCAAGCAGAAATGAAATCCAGCCTCTATCTTTGTAATCAAGATAATTACCACGAATTGGATGACATAATTTGCACTCACAAATCCTGTGCTGGTGATCGTTCCAAGTAGGAATGAACATGTAAAAGGCAGAATTGGGATCCAGCCGACTGGACCTGCCACCGTCTGCTGTCTTCCGTGGTCCTTATTTGCATATGCATACACTACAGGATCCCTATATGTCATGGCATCCTACAGAAATCAAGCAAACAGCTCGCAAGCGGTGATCCTGAATGTTCATGGGTACACCTGCAAAGGCACATCATACACAAACATTCACTCAGTAGTAAGTATCATTGATTTCAATTGGACTTTCTCCCAGGTGCGTATAGGATTGCAGCCTGAAATACGTAATGTCAGTACTCAAGTCAACCTGGCAATCCTATGCTGTTTTCAGCCTTTCACCCCAATGTCAGATGTGTGCTGCCCAGCTGTGCTTACTCAGTGGAGCAGAAAATGCGCTCTGTACATTCTCAAAAACACTCTTGTTACTGCTTTCGATTCCAGAGCTGAGCATGAATATGAGTGTTTGGGGGCTGAGCCTTGGCACCAGTGAAACTTGGCCTTTGCGTTGGCGTGTTTTGCGAGCGACACTTAAACTGGCCAATTTGTGTGCCTATCCAAGTCCTCCCCCCACCCCACGCAAACACCTCCGCTGTAATCAGCTTGAAATTGTTCCCAAATTTCATGTAATCAAAGGAACACACTTAAAAAAAAAAAAAAGAGGCAACTTGGAACACATGACAAGGCTCTGTAAACTTAACCTTTAATCCACTTAACGGGGGCGGGGGGGGGGGCAGACCGGACCCTCTGCTTTTATGTGAGAAAGCTGGAGGGGGTGGGAAGGACTTTTTGTTTTTGTAGCTTAAGGATTACACTGCAGGTTGGCATTTTGACAATATTAACCTCATTAGAGTAGGAATGTATTGCTGCATTCCTGCACATGATGGGAGGACGGCCACAACTGCAGGCTGCGTCTGAGGAGAGAGGAGGCAGAAAGAAAGAAGGGCTGTTTCTTGGCTGAGGGAGGCAGGGAGATCACGCACTGTTGATAAAATCCTAAAGCAGCTTAGCGAGTCATGTAGGTTTGCCACCCCCCACCCCCATATACAAATAATTCTTGGTTTCTATGTCCCCTTTCCCAGAAATGCTGCTGAAACAATAATAATGTGGTGTGATTTTCAGGGTACAAATAGTCTATAACACTTTGCAAACACCACTACGGGCTCATGCGCAAAGTTGCGAAGCATGTGAGGGGGATTTGTGGTCATTCTTCACAAAGGGAAGCCCAGCGCCTAGTGCTGCTGAGGAAGAGAATGGGTACCCGGTCCTCAGGGCTGGCTCTACTCATGAGTAAGGTCCCTCAGACTAGACTGGAGCAGCTGAGAAGCAGTAGCTCATTCTTGGGACCTGTGGATATTTGCATTGAACTGCAGGGTGGGTTTTTTGTGGGTTTTTTAATGCAAATAGCATTTTTATTATTGCAGTCACAGTGGCTTAGAAGGAGGGCTTAACCTCTTCTTCTCCCTGCTTTGGACCTGAGGTAAAATTCCTTTCCTGAAGCTGGGGTGAAATTCCCCATAAGGGGGTCCATGTGAGATTTTTCTCCCTATGCAAATTCTGACTTCAGACAAAAAAAATTCCTTAAGTCTGGTTTAGCCCTTTGCCTTGGCCATATATCAGTGTGGCTTGGCGTATTCCAGTGAACAGCTGGAAGACTGTGAGCCATACTGATTTGCCATATAATACATATCAACATCTCCGTTGGTTAACCTCTACACCAGGAATTTGGCTTGGGGAAAAGAAAACTGTCTTCAGCTTGGCTTATGTGTGTCTATGTTATTAATTTATGCCACAATTTGATATCCTGCTTTCCTGATCACTACCTTCCCTTGCTTCCACCCCCTTCCCAAATAATATTGATCATCAAATTTTATGCAAACATATGAATAAATTTGCTTTTCCATATGGTCATAGAATATCTGTAACCACTACTACTCTCAGCCTGCTGTCGGGGGGTGACTTTTTATTTTATTTATTTATTCAAAACCATTTTTCCTCGCTCTTCATTGCCAAAGCAGTCCTGAACGGCATTATATTTAAACCCAATACATAATATACATTAAGACAAAATGGGCAGGGGGGAAAACCACAGTCAGCAGTAAAACACAGCCATCATTAAATAAAAGCCTGGGCAAATAAATAAGGTTTCAGCTGGCGCCAGAACATCACACTATTAATTTCTTGGGAGTTTTCTTGGGGGGAGGGGTGGTTTGTTGATAGAGAACATCAAATGTGTGGTCTCTTCTAGTGAGTTAGGATTGCCTCAAGGCAAGCGGTACTCTGGCTTCCTCCATACACATGCATCTCTGTTCCCCTTTCCCCTATGCAGAACATTTACTTGTCGGCCCCTTCATGTGTTGGAGGCCATAGGCTGGGGTGGGAAACCTTTTCCATTCTAAGGGCCACATTCCCTCATGGACAACCTTCCAGGGGCCACATTCCATTAGTGGCCAGGGCCAGAGGGAAAAGTGGGAGGAGCAGTGGATGTTATTTTTTACTCTTGTACATTTAACCACACAAAAATTACACACACACACACCCCACACGTTTTTACATCTTGGGTCTGGCTTGAGGGGCATGCCCTGGGGAAAGTCTCAAGGGCCAGACAGAGAGGTCTAGTGGGCTGCCTTTGACCCCAACCGTAAGGCTTCCCAACCCTGCCATAAGCTCTTGCCTACAGAAGCTCATGACACAAAACTAGCACTTTTTGGAGAGGGGTGTGTGGTATTTTGTGCTTATATAGAGAGTTTGTCTGACATTTTAGATCCTTTTCAGAATGTACTCTTCAATTATAGCCTTGTCTTTACTTGCTGTTTTTTAACTTAAAAAAATCAGAATTATAACTGTGAGCTTAACTATATGTTGACCTGATCTATGTTCTCTAACAGCAGGAGCTCAGCACCACTAAACTCAGCTAGCAGTATAGTTTAGAGCAGTGATTCCCAAATGTTTCATTCGTAGAAAGTGTGAGTATTAATTCTAGTGTGCTGCTACAGGATATGAAGTGTGCCTTGAGAAATTGCCACTCTGTGCCCCAAACCCTACGCCCCGGGAGTAAAGAGGCCCCATGTAGAAACAATCCTTATTTCTCTCTGCCACATAGCAGAGGTTGTATGTATTCAGGCAACAGAGGCCTGGATAAAGTAGCTCCTCTAATTTTTGCCCAGTCGACATGATTTCCAAGATTTGGTAAGTGGGAAAATTCTTTTAAAAGAAAGAACAGGTTTCAAATTTAAATGATTTAATTGCATATTTAATTTTATGCCTATATATAATTACTAACATTAGAACTGTGTGTCACACTGTTGAAAATGTCACAGTTTGTCCCTGAAGCCTTCTATTTACTATCAGTTCTCCTGTCTGCTTTTCAGACAATGAATATGTCTTCATTGACCTGGAGCAGAAGCTTTGCAAATATTTCCCAAAGGAGTGGAAGAAAGAAGCAAGCAAAGTGAGTCCTGCCGGTGTAAATTCCTGACACTGAATTCTTGACATGGTTGTATGGTGAGGCTCCTCCTGTGGGAAGCTGAAACTACTGGATATTTTTTAGCCCAATGTTGGTTTTGTTGCCCAAACCACTTTTTTTACCTGCTTTCAAATGTATTTTGAGATCTGAGGTTCTGATAGCGCAGTGCAATGTACTCAGAAGGACACGCCACAGTGTTCAATGGGACTTGCTCTTAGGTAAGCATGCCTTGGACTACTGCAATGTGCTGTACGTGGGGCTACCTTTGAAGGTGACCCAGAAACTACAATTAATCCAGAATGCGGCAGCTAGACTGGTGACTGGGAGTGGCCACCGAGACCATATAACACCAGTCCTGAAAGACCTACATTGGCTCTCAGTACATTTCTGAGCACAATTCAAAGTGTTGGTGCTAACCTTTAAAGCCCTAAATGGCCTCGGCCCAGTATACCTGAAGGAGCATCTCCACCCCCATTGTTCAGCCGGGACACTCAGGTCCAGCTCTGAGGGCCTTCTGGTGGTTCCCTCCCTGTGAGAAGTGAGGTTACAGGGAACCAGATAGAGGGCCTCCTCGGTAGTGGTGCCCACCCTGTGGAAGGCCCTCCCATCAGATGTCAAGGAAATAAGCAACTATCTGACTTTTAGAAGACATCTGAAGGCAGCCCTATTCAGGGAAGTTTTTAATGTTTGATGTTTTATCATGTTTTTAATATTTTGTTGGGTGCCGCCCAGAGTGGCTGGGAAAATGCAGTCAGATGAGCAGGGTATAAATTATTATTATTATTATTATTATTATTAGTTTATAAATCAAGGAGGAAGTCTGTGGCTCAGTTGTGCAAGGTCCCTTCATGGTAGTCACAACCATACCCCTTCCATGATTATATAATAATATTATTATACAATAATAATTATTAGGGATGCATTGCACTGATCGGTACAGATCCTCATGTATTACCTTTCAGCTAGATCTACTGGTTTTTGTGCAAGTACATGGGAAATGATTTGGAGTTCCCCACTGTCTTCTTTTGGAGTGACTTAAGTTGTGCTTTCCTTGAAGCTGCTGTGCTATGAGTTGGAACAGGAGATGTCCAAGCCTAAGGCCCTGTCTGGATTAGCAGAGGCTCGCACATGTAAAGCTAAAGCATGTTTTAGTGTTGTGTGTACATGTGCTTAAGGACATCATGTAATCCCTCCTTTCCCTACCATCTTTCTTTTGAAGGCAACAGAGAAGTTCAGCCCTCCTTTGGTTGCTTTCTTCAGAGTACAGTACTATGTTGAAAATGGACGGGTTATAAGGTAAAGTTGCCCAATTCTTTGAAAATTATACATGTTTCTCTTTTTGTACTCTTTCTGCTTACTGCCACTCTATAGTAGCTCTTGGGAAAGGGTTTTGGTATAATATCAGTTGATCCACTTGTCTGAAATTGTGTGTGATAGCTAATATATTTTCCACACAGGTTTGGGGGACCATCAGATCTTGGACAGAACTGTATTGCTTGTTCATTCATTGATCCTGGATCACTGAACTCTTTCTTTCCTCAGCCTCCCTTTTGCTGTTTTTTAAAACTTCCATATTAAAACAAAAACCATTTAATTACGAGCCCTCCTCAAAGTATATATCCAGGCTACAATCCTGGAAAAGCAGCTTGGCTTTGTGATAGTCTCTTTGTCCTCCTTTATAACACACCTGTCAACATGTCATTCAAACCTTAGTCAGCACAAGATGAATATTTCTGCCTCCCTTCATTAAAAGCAGCCCATTTTGTGCTTCGGAGGGAGCAGGGCTGACTCAAGACATTTTGCTGCCTGAGGCAGAACAACAAATGCTCTGCCCTGCTGAAGTTAAAGTATTCTGTGGGCATTCAAGTTATTCTGACAGCCCTCTCAACAGAAAATGTTATGATGCATACTGTGTTTTGTCTTAAGGAGTTTTGTGCTATGCCTTAAGAGGACAATTGTGCCCTGAAAAGTGGCTTATAAATCATTTAATAAATAACATCAAGTAAAATCCCACAAGTGGCTCTCCAAAACACCCCTGGCAGTCAAAGTGCAATAATGAGCCTTTTAGGACCCCCAAAATCAGCTACCTGAGGCACCCACCACACTCTGCCTAATGGTAGGGTCAGCCTGAGGGCAAAAGACTTCCCTCCTAATAAAACCTACTCAGCCTGAAAGGGGCCTCTAGCACATCACATAATGATTGATGGTGACAAAAATAATGTGCCTCACATATAGTCTTTTCTATCAGAATGATAATTCTCTGGTAATTGTCTGCAGTTCTTCCTTTTCCTGCTTCCGTTCTTGTTTTCTAACCCAATGGTGTTCCCTATCCTGCAGTGACAAGGTAGCACGCCATTACTACTACTGCCATCTCCGGGAGCAAGTGTTGAGGTCCCGGTGCACTGACAAAGAAGAAGTCTACTTCCTGCTGGCTGCTTACGGCCTGCAGGTTGACGTGGGAGACTTCCAGGAGAACTTCCACCGAGGGAACTACTTTGAACCTCAGACCTACTTCCCACAGTGGGTAAGTCTTGCATTATGAGAGAGAAGCAAAATCACTAAGGAGTTTCACGTTGAACGAAACGTAAAGAAACTCTTCTTTTTTATGCTCTCTTCCGCCACAAATTCCTCCTGTACCTGACTTTGCATGAAAGGCTTAGTGGGTTATCTGAATTCACCCTATTACTTACTAATGCTCTTTCTTAATATGTGGGGTTATATCCAGTGAAGCATGAATGTAAAGATATTCATGCAAGGAGAATTCCTACTTACCACTGCCGCCCCCGGGGGTTAGGAGACCCCCAGGAAAATTCTGGGATGTAAAGTGGGAGGGGGGAAATCAGGTGGAGGCATCTTGCATAAGCAGGAGACCCCATCTCATTGCAGTTTACCCTCCCCAATGATCTTCAGAAAGCTCCTGCCTTCAGAGACGGGGCTCTGCATTAGGTACAACCCATCGTCCTGAGCACTGTGAATGAAAACCCCATTCAGTTGAGATCCATTAGAGGCTGCTGTTGGAGGGAGCAGTTTGCATCAACTCCCCTTGCAATCCGCAGCACTCAGGTTATCACTGTTGTTCCAAGGCACTGCCCAATCCTCTGGAGCAGATTTTCAGACTGCAGGGGGAATCAGTGAATATTGCTTTCCCTCCCCACCCTCCACAAGAAGAGCTGAAGTGAGTATGCATCAGAGAGGCAACTTTTAAGAGGTCGGGCAAGTTGAGACTCCACACACTGGCAAGCTCTCTGTTTGGCATAGAAAGCCCCAACCAAAACTTGCACCATCACTCTTGGAATGGCCATTCTGTGAGGAGTATGGCATGGGTTGTTTTGTAGGTGGAAAAGGGACTTATATCTTTTCTTATCCCTGCAAGCTTGTGACCTCGCAGCACCCAAGTCCACACTAGCTCACATATGCAAGTAAACATGTTGATAGAATTGGCTGCCAGAGATGGGACTTGGCACCCGGTAGGATGTGTCTCTCCCTTTCCCCAGGGCACTGCAACGAGATAATGTATGAAATGCTTCTGGTTTGGTTCCATGGCTCAGGATTGCTGCATCGTGCACGGTGGCAAGATAAGGATGTTGGCAAGAGCTGGCAGGCGGGCAGCCTTGTTTTTGGAGTCTGCTCATGAGACCCATGGCACCTGGCTGATGAGGCAGAGTGGAGTTAAGAAAGATCAGGCTTCGTGGCAGCAGGATAATTAAAGTCATGTGAAGTCTTACAAAGGGAGACCGTGGTACGGCGACCTGAGGGAGCCTCCCTGTAATTAAGGGAATAGAAGACATTCAGGCAAGAACATCCCCTTCGAGGGCTTACTGTTCCCTTGTAAAGACTGGGTTTTAGTGCCTCTTAAGTGTTGAGTGATATTCAGGAAAGGGAGAAATAAGATATACAACCTAAACTGCAATGAGCTCTTATTACACACAGTTTAGATGAAGCCTGGAAGGAATTTTTCCTGCTTGGGCAAGCAATCAGTCTTGCACACAGAATTTGCATGGCGAGAAGTCTCCCGGTGACTGTAGCAGGTATCAGCTCTGACATCCACTACAGTCACTTGCTGCTTTTTCAAACCTTTCTCAACACTGCCACCTGGTGGGGCCCCCTGTTCACCCCTCCTGTTGTTTTTTCTTCTTCTAAGCAAGAGAAAGTCATCGTGTTTTTCCTATTGCTATACTATTTTGATCTTCTCTGGTCACTTTGCTCAGAAGGGTTGCCTACTGCTTGCCTTGGAATGCTACTGGTGTACCAATAATAACAACAACAACAACAGTGATTTTATTATTTATACCCCACCCATCTGGCTGGGTTTCCCCAGCCACTCTGGGTGGATTC
The DNA here is from genome assembly GCF_965153285.1 of Podarcis tiliguerta. NCBI lineage: Eukaryota > Metazoa > Chordata > Lepidosauria > Squamata > Lacertidae > Podarcis > Podarcis tiliguerta. The sequence continues at coordinate 48,621,176 of NC_139536.1, forward strand.
CAGCACATATAAAAACATAATGAAATGTCAAACATAAAAAACTTCCAGGGCTGCCTTCAAATGTCTTCTAAAAGTTTTGCATGGAAGTGCAGTTTCTTATCTCACTGTAGCACTGTGAAAGAAGGAGCTTCCCATCACAATTAAAGACATTGATACTCTGTCCTAATTTGAGCTATTAACTTCAGGTGCATATTGCAATATTGACCCGAAGAGATTCCCTGTGAAAATTATTTCTCTAGTGATTATTTCTCTAGTGATTTGGAATGATCAGCACCACTTGGATGGGGAAACAGAGGAATGACAGTGTGCTAATCTTCTCTGTATCGTTCCAATTTTAGTATATGTGCTGCCGAAGCGAGCACAGAAGGCTGTGATAGCCACTAACATGGAAAGCTTTAAAATACAATTAGTCAAAATCTTGGAGAACAAGACTATTAATATCTACCAGCCATGAAGGCTATGCTTTGCCTCCACGGTTGGAGGCAGTACTACCTTTGAATACCAGTTGCTTGAAACCACAGGAGGGGAAAGTGCTTTTGTGCTTGGGTCTTGCTTGCAGGTTTCCATGGCCACTGAGGGAACAGGATGCTGAAGGAGTTGGCCCTTTGGTCTGATCCACCGGCTTATTCTTATGTTCTTAGGTTATGAATACAATTGTCACAAGTATTAGTAGGGTTTCCCCCCTCTTTGTTGCTGCCTTGTAATTAAAGAGGAACACACTGAGAAATTTCCTAGTACACAGTGGCTTATAGCAGGATTCTTCTTTTTAAGAATATTTAAATGATGCACCATTCAAAGAGCTGCTTTGTATGGGAGGGGAGTACCCTCGCCTGAGTCTCACGAACCATGCCGGGGATCTCAGCCACCCTGTCTTGCAGACCTGTTTAAGAGAGACTGAGGAAGCTGCTGACGTTGTCTCTTTCCTTCCCCCATGGCAGATTATTGCAAGGCGAGGGAGTGACTATATCCTGAAGCACGCTCCAGAGATGCACCGGGAACAGCGAGGCCTGTCTACGAGGGAAGCCATTCTGAAGTACGTCAAGGAGTCCTGCTTGCTGGAAGATGTGCCTGTCCACTTCTACAGACTGCAGAAGGTGAAACTGGGCAGATTCTTGCTTCAAGCATTGAAATGCTGTGTTTGAAATGCAGACAGCCTTTTTGAGTTCTTTTCTCAAGCAAGCAAACAAACAAATGGAAATAATGGTTGGGAGGAAGGCGCTTGCCAGGTAGACCCTCTGCAGCTTCTTCCCATCCACCCTTCACACCAGAAGTCTGCCCCTTTCTCCCACCTGGCACCTTCAGATCACTCTGGGTGGCCAGACCCAATCCAGGGATGTCTCCACCTGACTCAGACAAAGTTTGTATTCCCCCCACCATCAACCCTGACCCAGCTCACAATAGTATGCATAATATTACAGCAAAGGCCTCCACTTAAGTGCAAATGATTCTTCAAAACTTAGAGTCATTCCAGTAGGATTGCAGACAGCAGACTATAGCTCACTATGTTCAGGGGTTTCTATTGCCCCCTGTGGAATATGATGATTTGTGAGTGTACAAGGTCATTCCCTTTTTGTAGCAGACAATAGGAAAGCACTGCTTGTCAGCATTGATATGTCTGGATGCGGAGAAAGCATTTGACAATGTGTCTTGGCTATCTATGAAAAGAGTTCTGAGGAAAATGGATTTGGGGAAAACATTCTTAAAGGCTATAGAAGCTATATATACTGTAAAACAAGCAAATATGATTGTAAATGACATTATCTCTGAAGGATGCAAAGTTATGAAAGGAACCAGACAAAGGTGTCTGTTGTCCCCATTGTTGTTTATTTTGATTTTGGAGGTACTGACACAAAAGATAAAGAATAATGACAAAATAAGGGGTATAAAAGTGGACCAACAAAAGTATAAGTTAAAAGCTTATGCGGATGATGTTGTTTTGATGTTGGAAAACCCACTAGAAAGTGTACCAGCAGTTTTGGAAGAAATAAAAGAGTTTGGTAACTTAGCAGGTTTTAAACTAAACAAATGAAAAACAACAATGCTCGTCAAAAGTATGGATGCTCAACTCACGGAAGATTTGGAAAGAATTAGTGGTATAAAGAATGAAAAGAAAGTAAAATACCTGGGGGTATGGTTAACTGCGAATAACCACAATATTTTTAATGATAATTATGCAAGGGTTTGGAAAGAAATTAGAAAATATTTGCAAATTTGCAATAAAATGCAAATTTGGAGTAAAATGCAATGGGTAAATTTTCTGTTATAAAAACGTATATACTCCCAAAGATGCTATTTCTATTTCAAACAGTGCCTATAATTAATGATATTCAAAATTTTAAGGGCTGGCAGAAAGAATATCTAAGTTTATTTGGCAAGGGAGAAAACCCAGGATAAAACACAGGGTTATGATTGATAATAAAGAGAGAGGTGGTTTTGCTCCCCCTGACATACAAATATATTTTGAAGCATCACGCTGATGCTGGTTAAAAGATTGGATTTTATTAAAGAACAGCCACATATTAGATCTGGAAGGGTATGATTTAAAATTTGGATGGCATGCATGCCTCTGGAATGGAAAGGCAAGGATATATAAGAGTTTCTCAAACCATATAATCAGCAAAAACCTTATAGGGTTTGGGAAAAATATAAAAACCTATTAAAAAGAAAAACACTGATGTGGCTATCACCAACAAAGGCCGTGGCAAGAAAAAAAATTAACACCGAGACAAACTGGAGTACATACAGAGTCCTCCTCAACCTTGTTGCGAAGGAATACAAACAGAGTATGAAGAGATAAAAGACCAAATGACAGATTGGTTAAGTTACTACCAGTTAAGGGCAACATTTAAGTTGGACAAAAAATACAGTTTTGCTGAAAAGAGCTCTCATTTTGAAAAGATATTAAGATCCAAGCTCAAAATATTATAAAAAAATGTATAAGTTAATACTTGAGTGGGAGACAATGGAGGAGACAGTAAAATCTGCAATGATGAGTTGGGCTAGGACATAATATTGATTTTATACTACGGGAACAACTGTGGAAAGTAAATATAAGATTTACGGCATGCTATACGTTAAGAGAAAACTTCCTGAAGATGCAGCATAGGTGCTTTCTGACATCCAACAGATTAGCAAAACTGTCTGAATCAATAAAGGGTAACTGTTGGAAGTGTAAAACAACAGCAGGAACCTTCTACCACATGTGGTGGTCATGTAGCATAATTTAAAAGTATTGAGAAATGATTTATACTGAACTTTTAAAAGTGTTTAAAAATCTTTTGCTAAAAACCCAGAAGCACTGTTGCTGGGGTTAATAACAACAGAAGTTTCCAATAAAGAGAGAGATTTGTTCCTATATGCTACAACGGCCGCCCATGTACTATTAGTGCAAAAATGGAAAACAGAAAAGTGTCAACCAAAGAAGACTGGCATATTAAACTGTTAGAATATGCTGAGTTAGCAGGGATGACCACTAGAATAACAAATCAAAATGATGAAAGATCTAAAGAGGACTGGATACTATTTATAGATTATATGGAAAAGTATTATACACAAACAATTTGCCTAGCAGGATGGTAAAATTTTCAGCAGAATAAGAATTAAATAAAGTATATAAAAGTGGTTGCGATAGATAGGGTGAACTTAGAAAACATGAGGAAAAGAGAGGTTAAAAGGAACCATGATAGTAAGTCAAGGAATGTTTTCTGATTTTTGGTCAATTCTTTGAAATCTTTGAAAGGAAAGCTTTTTCTTTGTTGCATCGTTTTGTTTCATGCTTTGTTGATGTGGAAGGTTATCAGAAAAGCAAATAAATGACAACATAAAAAGGAAAGCCCTGCTTGTGCCTACCACTTATAAGACTTACCCACTCCTGCAATTTCTTCCAGTCTAAGCTCTTTGCTGATTGAGACTGCGCAAGTACAAGCTGGAAGGGTTATATGGGGCAAGATCTGACATGCTTTGTGCCTGGGGGTGCCGAAGATCTGAAATAGTCACTTTAATACTTGAATTCCCGTCTGACCTGAAATACTGGTGTGAGAGTGTGTGTGTGGTTTTGTTTTTTCATATGCTGATAGGAATTTACTTTTCGTTTCCACTTTATATTATTATGATTATATCAGCATCCATTTCTGTGTCGTAGGGCAAGTGTGGCTAACCAGGGGCCCTTCAGATGTATGTCCACAGCAACCGCTTTGCAAATGCATAGGTTTTGGTAGGCCACGTAGCTGGGGGAAAGAGAAGTCTGGAACTGGATTTGTACTCTTGCTCATAGGTGTGAAGGCCCAGAGAAAAACCAGAAAAAATTGGACAGAGAAAAAGCAGGAGGGGAAATGTGTTCATTTCCCCCTGGGGCACAGTGGTGGTTCTGGGCCTTCAAATCCCTACACGTGGACATGGTTTGGCTTCGTGTGACCCGCAAATAGATCATAGGGTGTTTCAGTGGTCTGCCTAAAGGCATGCATGAGGGTGGCAAGATCCATCTCATGCAAGAAACGGGTGTAGTTTATACAAGTGATCCTGGTCACAGCTTGTATATGCGCAGCATCCGTTTCAGAAGTAGTCCAGGCTACAGTCCTGTTCTGGTAGCCTCCTTGACTATCACCAAAGCAAAGTCTGTCTTTTCACCTTGCACCTTTGTGTCTTCCCAGGACAAGAAGGAGGATCGCCCAACCATCATTTTGGGCCTGACTCTTAAAGGGATGCACATCTATCAAGTAAGAAGTTGAAAGATTTTAAATCTGGCATTAACACCCCACTCTCTTTCTGTCTCACACACAGTTCCTCTGCCAGCACTTCCAACTTCTTCCTGTCTCCTAGACTTTACAAATCAGATTATTGTTCCTGTGTATCTGCGACAATGTCGTTTTGCCATTTGTTTTCATTGTTGTAGGAGGTGAACCATGTTCGCCAGCTGCTCTATGACTTCCCCTGGTCACACATTGGGAAACTAGCATTTCTGGTAAGTGTTGCAGAACATGACAGTGTTATTTGGATTACTTGCAGTTTGAATCGCATGATTTCTTAAAGGCTCAGAGCTGACAAATGCATAATCGGGTTGGGGGGTGGTTAATATAAAGAGATAATAAAACGTGCAATTCTGTTTACCAAGAGCACTTTCCTTTCCCCCTCTCTGTAATTTAGGGGAAGAAGTTTGTAATCCAGCCTGATGGTTTGCCTTCAGCCCGGAAGCTAGTTTACTACACAGGGTGCCCTTTCCGGTCTCGGCATTTGCTGCAGCTGCTCAGCAACAGCCACCGTGTGTTTCTTAACATCCAACCCATCCTTAAGCAGATCCAGATGCTGGAAGATGCAGAAGGTAAGTGATGGTGAGGGTTTGCATTTGAGAAGGGCCAAGGCCTCTGGCAAACACAGGGCAAAGACATTGGTTTTCACAAAAGCTTAAAGATATTTGCCAGGTCAGAAAATTGTGTTGAGTTCAAAAGGTGTGAGGCAGGCAGGGCCAACGTCAGTGGCTGCCATGACCGGACACCTTCCAAGGCCCACACTTTTTCATGAGGTCCAGCACTGAAGGTTGCTGCCACTCACCAGCACCACAGGGCTGATTGCCAAGTCTTTGGCCCAGAGGTGATGTGTGGGCAGATGAGAGTTGAGGAGGAGGAATGGCTGGCAACTGCTTGCTGACTGGTGGCCTGCTTGCTCAAGACAGAGACAGCTGTGGTGGGGAAGAGGAGGTCATGTATACGGTCTGTAGGGTTCACAAAAACCTGGCACTGATGTCATGCCACCCTTCAAAGGCATGGCCTTTTTGCTACAATCCACTGTGCAAGGAGAACGTGGGTCCAGTCTCCCATGCATTCTAACCTCACTTGATAGAGAAGAACTTAACCCCCTATTTTTGAAGGCACCTGGGACCCTTCCAGTCCTTTAAACATGACAATTTAAAAAAAATATTTAGCTAGCTTGTATCATTCCAAATTTCTGCAAGATTTTTAAAAGTCATAAAACACATGATTTCAGAATTCAAAAACAAATACAGTGGTACCTCGGGGTAAGTACGTAATTGTTCCGGAGGTCCGTTCTTAACCTGAAACTGTTCTTAACCTGAAGCACCACTTTCGCTAATGGGGCCTCCCGCTGCTGCCGTGCCGCCGGAGCACGATTTTTGTTCTCATCCTGAAGCAAAATTCTTAACCCGAGATACTATTTCTGGGTTAGCGGAGTCTGTAACCTGAAGCGTATGTAACCTGAAGCGTATGTAACCTGAGGTACCACTGTATTAAAAATCCTCTTAACCACCAATGAGGTGTGTCAATTAAAAATGAAAAATGAACAGAGTTGGAGGTTTGAAAGTTTTATTATAATCAGGCCACATGGAACTGTAATGAATGGGTGGAATGAGAAACCACTATAGCCATTTTGTCTCCATGGCCCTTCCTTTTGCTTCACTTCCGGGTAAGAGTGATGGTTGCTGGATAGATTGTGAGTGCTCCCAAGAGCACTTGCTCCATGCAGAGACTCTGGAGGTGTTGAGCCTTCCACCACATGTACTAGTCTGACCAGTGAAGTGCTTCCTTCCACCATAATTATTATTAAATATATGTATGACCAGTGAAGGAACTTCCACCAACATAATTATTATTAAATATATGTATCGCTATTTGTATGCAGTGTCGTCATGTGATCAGGCCAGCACAGGTGGCAAGAGACTTAAGTTTCTCTTTTTCCAAACTTTTCTTTCCACCCTACTTACTTGTTGCAGAGAAGAAACGATATCGGGAATCCTACATCAGCGACACGTTGGAGATGGACCTTGACCCATCTGACAAGCATTCGCACGGCAGTGGAAGCAGCCGAGGAAGTGAGAAGAACAACCGTCTGTCTCGACAGTCGACCGACAGCCATGGCAGCTCTCACACGTCGGGCATTGAGGCTGACTCAAGGCATCGGATTTCAGTGGAGATGTCTGTGGATGAGCCCTTTGGGATGGATCGGGTTCATCGGAAGGAGAAGTCCTGCAGCTCAAACATCAGCTATGGAAGCTCTGGCATTGATAGTGGTGGCAAAGAGAGAGCTGAAGAGGACTCACAGGATGATGGTAAGGCTTGGAAGGAATGGCCAGCAGGTATTTCATTTTTGTGGGAACAAAATTAAGAGCAGTGGTGGGTAGGATGAATGGGCGAGCAGGTGACTTTAGAGAAAGATATATCACTGTGCCACCTTCTCTCTTGTAATTTCCAGAAGTTGAATTGACAGTGGATGAGTCAGAAGAAGTGCCTGTGGATGAACCTCAGTTAGAGGACGTCATACATGGAAAACCTGCAGATTCGCTTGCAAAAGATGGTGTTTGCTGCCAAGGTGAGCTGATATCCGTGCAACTCTTTGAAATTTGTCAGTGTTGCATCCTGTTTCACAGTGTTTTAAGTTTCTGACTTGCATAAAATATTCCAGTGTGACATTTCTTTTACTAAATTTGAAGAAACCTGTTTGTGGAGTGAAGGGGTGTGTGGGACATGGGAAAGTATTTCAGGGTATCATCATTTAAAAAGGTCATAGGGGCACAAAAATGTGGAGACTGAAGCCACAAAGAATTGTGAAATAAGCAGAGTTCCTTCAAGCGCTGGAATTCCCAATTTCCTGTGTGAAGCTTTAGCTAAATATACATGTCCCCACGATGACTTTTTTTGTAACAATGAGCTTGCTTGAACCAAGCATCTCGAAGTGAGAACCTACTGTCATATATAGAATTGTAATTCTTAAACTTGCATCTTGTTGCTCTCTCCCCAGCCTGCTTAAGAAAATAATTTGAATAATCTGTTAACATCTGCTGGTACAAAAGGTGGACATGGGTAGGACTGGGTGCAGTAACTGGTGAATTTAACACTCTATTGCCTGGTGTTCTATACAGAATCTTAATATAAGCCAGGAGTAAGGAATATTTTGAGGAAGAGAGAAGTAGCAGATACCCACTATTAATGCCTTTCAAATTCAAGGAATTTGCAACCTGAGGATTCTCCTTCTGATGCTTCTGCCATATCACATTTCTCAATATACGGAGCCAGCTCGGACAATCCTTTCATTCACTTACAGACCCCTTTGCCACAAGCCACGTTCAAGCCAGGAAATCTTTAGTCAATCATAATTTATGGTTTTATGCCATAGAAAATGATGGCAACCAGGAACAAGCCAGGGCGTTAAACCCACTTCAAACCATGGTTTGGTATCCTGGCTTTTTCAGAAACTGGCAGCCGTATTTTCCCAATTCAGATGAAATGGAAAACTATGGCTAATTAAAGCCTCCCTGGTTTAATTGCAGCTCATATCCAAGGAAGGAGCAAAGAGGCATGGCATGCGTGGGCAAAATACTTGTGCATATATCATGGCTTAATAAGCTGAGATATGACCACGGAACATGACCAGTATCTCTACAAGCTTTGATCCACATTTTTGTTTTCAGTTTGAATCTTATCATTTTGATTTTGTCTCTCTCTCTCCCCACCCCCACAACAGACACAAATCCGAACCATCTTTCAGTAGTGCAAGTCACGTTAATAAAGGTCAGAGGCCAGAGTGAGGAATCGCTTCGCCAGGTAAGATGTTGGCTGGTGTGGGAAGGGTGTAGCTCAGTGGCAGAGCAGCTGCAAGGTTCCACCTTCAACCCACCACATCTCCTGGTAGGAGAAGGACAGCCGCTGTCCATCAATATAGGCAATAATGAGCTGGATGAATCAATGAGATAGATAGTATAAGGCAGGTTGCTATGTTGCTATGAGCCATACCAAACTCTTGTCTCATTTACACGCTGTAATAAGAAATTTGGCAAATATCATATGCCACATTAGGATGAGTTCTGGGTTTAAACTCCCAGGACATTTTCTTTTGAATCATCTATTTCTAAGCCTAAAAGATAGCATCAGTCACTTGGGAAACTGGATCCAACTCAAAATAAAGAATGCACAGGGTTGGGTTTAGCTCATGGATTTTGTTTCTAGTGGTGTAATCAGATGCTGTTTCTTAAGCAATCACGTTCTGGTCTGTAAATAATACTTCGATCTTTACATTTTAATGTTAATGTTTCTATGTTCCAAATGTGGTTGCCATCATCAGGAAAGGGGGGAAAGACCCCTTGACTATAGACTTTAGCACTGTGGGACCGCTGTTTATTCTCGGTCTGTGGTTAGTGCACAAATTGCTCTGCTAAGAATGTATCTAACATTTCATTCTCCAGTACAGCGTAACAGCAAAGATCTGAAAGTAAAATCAGACTCCCTCTGTCAACAGCACCAAAGGAAGCCTAGATTGAATTAATTCAGTAGACTTCGCCATAATCCAGGGTGCTCAACAAGATGGTTTATACGCCTAAAACTGAGACAGCCTGCAGGGCTGATTCTGATTAACTAGTGGGCACAACCCAGCCGGAGTCTCTCTTATTTCAGTAGGAGAGTTAAGCATGTGATTAAGGGCTGCAGTGTTAAAAGCATTTACTTGGAAATATAACCCACTGAATTCAGTGTGTAGGATGAGGCTGGTATACATCACAAGCTGAGTCGTAAAAGTACCCATGAAAATTCACCAACATTTTAGTGCAAATTTCTCTAACAAACATGCTGCATTTTGTCTGCTGTTTTCACTAATACATTAGATTTATGCACATTCCCCGTGAATATATAATTTTTTTGTAAACATTGCAAAATTCAGGCAAGTATGAATTTTGGGAGGATGGCTGTACTTTGGTTCTCCTATTGTTTCAGAAAGTGTGAATTTGATAGATTTGCCTTTAACGGAATAGAAACTCTTCCCCATCCCTTTTCCTGACTATTGCTTGTGCTGGCAGGGTTGGAGTGCCAACATTTGGAGAGCCACAGGTTCCCTACCTTTGACTTGTAAGCAAATTCCAGACTGGTAGTCATGCTAGTCTGGAAACAAAGAAATGTGTGGTGACACCTGTAAAGACTAAGAAAATTATTGTGGCACAGAGCCCTCAGTTAAATGCAGGAAGCGTTGTATCTGTAATAGATACGCACACTCACATGTGTCCACACAGAAGGGAGGCAGAAAGAACATCTATGGAAAAAAGAGTAGCAACAAATGCATCTGTCCCAAGTCCACTTTTGTGCATGGGGACAGATTAAAGACTTCCCTAGCCTGTTACTGTGCAGATCTTTTTAGGATAATTCCAGAAAATCCTTTAAATATCTGCATAAACCATTGGAAATTAAATAAAAGTTACAAGGTGGTCCAAGGGCTGCTTTAAAAAAATGTTCAGGGAAGCACGTTGCTTCCTGTATAATTGAATATACTTTGTGCTGATGGTAGCAGTCATCCTTTTTCCATACCATGCCCCTTCATACATACCATTTTAGGTACGTAGTTTATCCACTTCTGTCAAAAAGGAGGGAACGTTACCGCTGTTCTTTGATTTTTCTGAGAGGGCGAGGGAGAAATGAAGTGGCGAGGGAGAGAAAAGAAGCTGGCTTGGGCAGCCTAGAAAGCCCCCTTGGTCTAAAATGGGCTGTTTCCCAAAGCACTAAATCAGAGTATGCACATCCATATCATACATATAACATTCAGGAAATTTCAAAAATTTGGTTAACAGAGATTCTACTGTGTGCTTATGTCAAAAAACATAAGCACAACTCCTAGCCTTAATAGCTAAAGGGAACTTCTATACTCAGAGGCTTCCTATCTCTGAATACCAGATATCACCCACTTTCCCCTCTTATGGGGCAGCATAAATGCCCCCCAACCCATTTCTCCTCACATCCTGTGAGGTAGGTTATAATGAGGTCAACCTGTGAGTTTCAGAGCTGAGTGGGGGTTTGAACTCATATCTCCTCAGCCATCCTAGTCCAACAATCTGTAATCAAAACACCACAATGGCTCCTCACTCCTCTGGCTGACCACTGAAAATAACAGAGTGCTGGATAAGAGGAATCTTTCGTCTGATCCAGGAAGGCACTTCCTATTGCCTTTCTATTTCAGTACATCCACGGGGATAAGAACTTGTCAGAAATTGAAGTTCTTCATAAGTTTTGGAGTTCTTCCTCCTGTACCACTTCCATGTGGCTTATTTTCCTCCCTCCCTCCCTCCCTTCCTATGCAGTAAAGTCCACCTCATGAAACTTTAATTTTCAGTATATCTCCACAAGGACGTGGTAACCTTGACACATGCTGATATTGAAGGACCAATCAAAATACAGTGATTCTAAAAGGAAGACAAATTAATCTTCTGCTTACCATGATCAGACCTTTTAACTATAAGAAGCAAGACCCCTCCTGGCTCTCCCCTCCTTTTTCCAACCTAGACAAGCACCGTTGTTTCAGCCAAACTCTTCCCTTCCAACACTCAGTTCATTGTACATGCCAGGGGGACACTGTGTTCTGAAGCTCAGAATCTAGGCGTTAATAGTTGAATGACTTCACAATTCCATAATGCTTCACAGCTTCTTCATTAAGACAATTTTCCTTAAAGAGAATGAGAGGAATGTTAACAATTTGAGACGAGATGGGAGCTTGCACACATGCAATCTTTTTCTTTTGTCTTGCTTGTTTGTTTTAAAGTTGTTTGCTTTAATATATGCTTGTCTTAAACTGGCAGCTTGCACAGCCCAAAGCTATGAAGTGCCCGGACCAGCACAGCCATAGTCTAGATGACATCCGCCTTCACAAGTGTCTTCATCCTCCACTAAGTGCCACATTATCTTCAGATACCTCACACAGCTATACGTTTGGTTGCGCCTTAGAGGATAAGCTGGCCAGCTATGGATGTGTTTATTCAACAGCCGACTGCAAAACCAAGTCTGCCCTCTATGGGAAGAGATCCATGAACTGCCTATCTCTGGATCTCTTGGGGGAAGATCAGCTCCCGGAGGAATTTGTGGTGTAGACACACTGGAGAAGCTTTCGGAACATCTTGCCAAAGGTCACCTACAAAAAAAGAAAAAGAAATGGGAAATGGATACTGATTTTACCTCATCGTGTGGGATCCTTTCCTTATTGTTGCCCTCTCTGGTTTGTCATTGTTGTTTGATCATTGCAGATTTGATCAAGCTGCAGGTTAATAATTAAAGCATAGCATTTAATATGCTATGATTCCAGACTGGATAACTGAGGAACACTTCAGGATAATTGTTCAGGAACAATTTTCTTACTGAAAACAAAAAATGAAGACCAGAAGTGGGCAAAAAACTGAACATATTCTCAGGACCTGGAAATATTTGCCTCCTGTTTTCCAAACTCTGGTCCAATTTTCACCACTTTTTCTTCACAGTGCTTCAGTATGTGTAATCCTTAGGGATGTATGTTTTCCTAAAATGTGTCTCCATCAACTGTCTGCCATGCTCAAGCCTCTACTGCCATTTGGCATCATAAGGAGCAGAATCTTGTCTTCTGTTAAATGCCGTTTTCCTCTCCCAGACATGCCACTTGTCAAGTAGCAGTATTGGAAAGAGTCAGATATCATGTCTGAAACATATCTGTGACACATGCCCCTCCAACTGTTTCTTTCAGAAAGAGGGGCAGCCCCAGAGGAGAGGCAAAATCTCAAAGCACTACCTCAAAATGTAAATTTGCCCAACACGTTTGGATAAAAAAACCTCTTATGCCTTCATCTAGTAAAGGACTATAGCAGCTTTGCTAGATCAAGGTCAATGCTCTTTGCCCAAACATGTATATTTTCTCACATCCATCGGACATATTTATATCACCAATAAATCTTTTGGAGGGTGTAATGTCACTTCCAGGCTATGCCTTTCCTTATTTCTTTTGCAACCATTTCTTGAAAACAGCCTGGTTAGCCCACTGTGCATCATTCTTGGGGACAAGTAGCATTGGTACAGTATTGCTCGCAGGGTGCTGAATTGTACCACAAAACAACAGTGTGAAAAATGGAGGCAAGATGTCACACGATTTGTGGAAATGGCATAGAGGTCATTGATCAGTAAGTTCTGTGGGGACAGGAATTTCCCAGAATTGTACTGGCATGGTTGAAGTTCCTATGCAGGTCCATGTTCATGGTCACAGACAATGAGACATAGGTCAGCTTAAACTTTGGATGGTTTTGTATGAAAGGAAAGAAATAGTTGGCCCATTTGATGGAGTGCCAATAAGTGCTGGGTAATGAAGACATCCTCAAAGGGGGGGGTACAATTTGGCATGGTGTGGAAAAAGTGGAGTGTGAGACGTTCTTCTCCCTGTCTCAGTAACGAGAACCCGGCCCATTCCAATGAAGCCAGATGTTGGGAAATTTAGAGAAGACCCAAGGAGGCACACACATTTGTGTTCAACTAGGGCTGGCTACCAACTTGCATGGCTTTAAAGGGGGATGAGGCAGCTACTTGCCATGATGGCTAGGTACCTACCTCCACTGTTGGAGGCACTATCCCAGAAACCAGTAGTCAGAGGCAATCACAAGTGGGAAGAGCTCTGCTGCACTTAACCTCATTGCAGGCTTCCCACAGGCATCTGAGAGAACTGACTGCTGGACTAGATGGCAAGGCTTTTCTTTCGTTCTCATGTGCTGAATATTTCTGGGCTCACTTTTGCCTGCTTCGGGGTAGCATTACATTCTGTCAAATGTGAGAATCAGGGGATGCGATTAAGACAATGTGCATTAACCTAACTGCCTTCTGTTTGGCAAGAGCACATTGGATTTTCCCACCCCACTTCTGTGGAATGGCTCTTTCTGGACCAGCTGTTGTCAGCAAAGGAAACTAAAGGCTAAAAAGAAAGAAAGTTTCCACAAAATTATAGGGCTAAAAGACTAGTGAGATCCCAATTTGGTGCTGTTGATCCTTTTGCACACATTTAACAATCAGGAATAGGGAGGGCAGTGAAGAGAGGGAAAGGCAGCAGCTGTAGCAGTTTCTACTCTCCTGGGCGCTTCCTCTTCACAAGAGGTGTGAAATCAGTTTCAAATCCTGGACACTTCCAGTAAGAAGTTCCCTTGCAGGATCCTGATGGGAATGAATGGAAGCTGCTCTCCTGCAGAGCTTGTGCAAGAGAATGTCTCAGTAGATTGTGGCCTCTGTCACCACCTTCTGGTTTGACATCTCCTGACCCCCATGAGCCAATTAGTCACCCTATAGGCATTTTTAGACCAGCAATACTTATTGTTGGTACTGTATTGAGAAATTATTGCAGGCTTTATTGCTTTAAAAAAAGAAGTTAACTTTCCATAGTTCACATATGAAGAATTGGTGCCAATCCCTTGAATTAGTCCATTTGTCCATTGCCCACTGCTTAAGATGTTCATATATTCTCTCCACTTTGTATTTCTGTCTGTATAGTCATATTTATTTATAGTCAGCAAAAATGGGGGAGGGAACAGCAGACTTTCACATATCTTGTCTTGATTCGAGATGGAAATGAAAGAGTACCCAAATTGTGTTCAGGGTGTGAGGACCAGTTCTCATGGGGAACCAGCTGCCAAATTTAAGCCCTTTCATATTCCATTGCATCATAGTTTAACTCCCCTCATTAAGGCCCACTGATTATTTCAAATGGGGAGAGCCCAACATGAAATGATAGAATGGAAAGTGCCTAAATTGAGGAGGATCACAGCTGGGTCCCTTCTTACCTTCCAAGGGGATTGTGCCCCCCCCTTTCCCCTTCCATCTGCTGAAAAGGTAACATGAGAACCAGGGCTAAGTGTTTCATTCCCCTTGTCTTGAAACCTCTTCAGCCACTATGATGGCTGTGCAGCCTCCTTTTGGTTCATGTAAACTTATGAGTTCTGATATATATATATGTATTGATTTTAATCTTGAGGTTCTGTTTCATGTTTAGCTTAGCTGCGGTATGCGATTAAAGAAAAGGGCCTTTTAATCTGCTGAAGATATGGAAACCAGCTGTCAATATTTGTTCAGCTGTAAGTTACTTGTTGCAGCCTCTCCGTTTTTTTTTAATGGTCAATGTTCCTCCTTTCCATGAAAGGAAAACTTTTGTATTGGGGGGGGGGGACTTGCACACAGATGGATCCATCTAACTCCCACTCGTACATATACACACATGTAATAAAAGCTTGCTAGAAAAGCAGCCTTGAGCGTGTGCTACTTGAGTGTGGAAGAGAAATGTGAAAATGGTCACCTCAAAGAGAGGACGTTCAGAGAAAGGCCTCAGGACCCCTGCCTCTATACAAAAGATCAGTACAGTGGTACCTCAGGTTACAAACTCTTCAGGTTACAGACTCCGCTAACCCAGAAATAATGCTTCAGGTTAAGAACTTTGCTTCAGGATGAGAACAGAAATTGTGCTGCGGCGGTGCGGCAGCAGCAGGAGGCCCCATTAGCTAAAGTGGTGTTTCAGGTTAAGAACAGTTTCAGATTAAGAACGGAGCTCCGGAAGAAATTAAGTACTTAACCCGAGGTACCACTGTATTACTATTACATTGTCACATGTGACTAATGCATGTGATAGCTAGGATTTCACTATAGTTTCCTGGAACATATGCAAGTTGCATAGTTAATTTATTCAGTGCGTCATTTGTCTTCCAAAATATAATAATTTTCATAACAATCTTGTGGGTTTGGTGTCTGAGTGGCAGTTATTTGCCCAAGGCCAGCAGTGCACTGTAGGGGTTTGAACTGAACCTGCTTTCCATTTGCAAGCCCAATAAATTATTACAGTGCTCACCAGCCTTTTAAGGTCTATGGATACATTTGAAGAGCACTTTACCATCTTTGCTATTCTTTGGCACATCCATTTCCTGCTAACCTCTGAGCACCTGAGAGGTTAATTAGCTGTTGCACATTTTATTGAAGTTTTTGGCTTCCATCTTTTAACTGGAGATGGTGGGGATTGAATCAGGGGACCTTCTGCATGCAAGGCGTGTGTTCAACCTCTGATGTTCAGTCCATCACCCAGAATCCATGAGCAATTTCAGAGCCATTATCACAACTTAAAACCAGCGAGCCACAGCAGCTGGACAGTGTTTAGCTGATTTCCCCCCTGTCTTTAGACCTTTAATAGGATTAATAGCTGTAACATGGTTTCATTTATTTAATGTGTATTTAATGTACATGCTGTACATTTGAAGCATATGGCTTCCTCCAAAGAATGATGAACTACAGAATGATGAACCGCAGAACTACAGTTCCCAGCATTATCCGCAGGAATTCCCACAATCCTGACAGTACACATGGGCGCTGCCATGGCCACAGAAGGGTCTTCAAGTGTCTAAGTGCAACACATTTACACATTAATAGGAATTGTTTCCAAAGCGAGTTGCATTGCCTGGTCTAAATTTGCCAATCAAAAACTTCACTCTTGTGATTTATCCCCACAACAGCTACTCGCTGTGGGTTATAGTAAAGCAAACAGTTTAATTTGAGCGTCAGAACAACCTGGCCTCAATAAGGAAATTTTGCCCGTGGTATGACCATTTCCCATCTTCCCACTTTGATTCTCTGCCACCCTACCTGTACAACCTAGCAATTCCAAAATATAGACACACTTTTACCCTCACAAGGCTAAATGTATTGCCCTTGGCTAATACTTGAGGGATGATTCCAAAAGATTCCACATGAAAAACGCTTATGTCCCTGCAGAGATGGAAGCGACAGATCAGTGGCGCACGCCCTTCTGGTGTGCACTCCTTATAAAGACCTGAGGAATGAGATTTTCACTCCTCTTTTATTGTCCATTCCGGGTCACCCAACTACTGCTACAGTGTCTTTTCTCCTGGCAGATCAAGAGGAGCAGATGACGGCAAAGGTTGCAAGGTTCTTAGATGGGGCAATCAGAATAAGGTTGACTGCTGATTCAGGACCCTAAACTGTGTTTTATATACGCCACACTTTATTTTGTTCTCTGAGTCCAACACATTAATAGGAATTGTTTCCAAAGCGAGTTGCATTGCATGGCCCTTTCTTGACAGTAGAGGGCACTGAAGGAGTTATGTAGCACATCCTGTCAGCCAAAAGAATGGGGGATCTGTTCATTAGTCAGTTCTGAGCATCAGCATGACAAGTTGTCCAATATTGTTTTCCTAGGTTATTTGTTTGGGGGCTTATTCCTTTATTTCTTATTAGCCATTTGAGATAGACTAGCAGATGGAATTAAACTTTGGGCATAGTTAGAATGTAAGCATGGAAAGTGGTGTAGAGCTGTACAGTTCTGTTCAAGAATCACACACAAAGAGTGATCTGCCATTATAATGTATCCTTCCTAACTGCCACAATGACCTGTTGGTTGCAGCATCAAGAATACAATCTGTTGTTCTGGCTGGGCTGCAACCACAAGGCAACAAAACGGGAATTGTCTCTATTCCACTATGGGCCTGTCCTGGACCCAAAAATTCATTGGGGCACAGCATATCCCTCAGCACACATGCACAGAAGTATTTCCCCTTGTGCCACACCTGTGCAGAGACTCTCTTTACCATTTCTTGACAACCAGGTATATTTGGTTTATGACACTTGCTGCCATAAGTTGCAATGATTGTCTCTACAGCTCGGATGGTTTTTAAATGGGACAAGGCAAATTCATGAAGTGTGAGGCTATCAACAGCGACTAGTTATGATGGCTTGCATACAGGGATGACAACTTGAATACCGGTAAATTATTGGGGGCCCCAGATAAGCTCTGTCCCACATTATCAGTTGCATGATGCGGTGCAGGCACGTCATTTGAATGGCAATGACCATCAACTTGGGGGGGCTGGCCCCCTTAGATATTTTATTTGGGGAGGTTGAAGCCACCTCAGCCCCTAGGAGTTGGCTCCTATGCTTGCATACCCTTCCTGAGATGAAAGTTGAGTGGCGTGTCTCTTGGTGCCGTGCTATGGCATGTGTCAGCTGGTCACCTCAGCTGCCACAGCCCCTACCTGGCAGCTGCTTACTCCCTTCCCTCCTTAATCACTTCTTCTTCTCATTCTGCACCTCAGGCCGCCATGACAGTGGTGGCAGCAGCAGAGAGGGGTCAGCAAGAGCGTTAGTTGCCTGTCCTCCAGCAGCAAACTGCCTCCTCCCCCCCCCCAGGGTTCTGCTTCAAGTAGGGATGGGCCGAAGAAGGTGGTGAGAAGAGGCCCATGCTTGCCTCGCCACCACTACACACCTTGTCCTGCTTCCAATAACAACAATTTATTATTTATACCCTGCCCATCTGTCTCCCAACAGAACATTAAAAACACAATAAAAGATCAAACATTAAAAACTTCCCTAAACAGGGCTGCCTTCAGATGTCTTCTAAAAGTCCAATGTTTATTTCCTTGACATCTGATGGGAGGGCATTCCACAGGGTGGGCACCACCGGGAAGGCCCTCTGCCTGGTTCCGTGCAACCTCACCTCTCGCAGCAAGGGAACCACCAGAAGGCCCCCGGAGCCTACTATAACATACCCTTGGGGCAACACTGCAAGCCTCACCCTCCTCCCCAAGTTTGACAGTGATGGCTCTGGAGGGGAAAACGAGACATTCTGGGATCAAATCAGAAACCGGGATGGCTTCAGTAATTCCAGTAATGTTCCAGGAAAATCAGGACATTCAAAGTGTCTGGGCTTGTACGCAACCTCCAGCATCAATTATCACCGGCCGTTGAAGATTATCGCTGGAGATTCAAAACAGGAGACAGCTGCTGCCTTCAAGCCCTGCATGTGGGCTTCCCCACAGAGGCATTTGGTTGGCCAGTGTGGAAAACAGGATGCTGGATGAGATGGGCCTTTGGTCTGATCCAGCAGGGCCCTTCATAGGCTCTTATGAAGCTCTGTACCTTCAGTAGATGAATAGCAGCCGGAAATATAGACACAGATCCTTTCTCAATATGCAGAAGCAGTAACAGGGGCAGGAGAGTACATCGTCTGCTGATTTCTGTCTGCTTTTTTTAATCATAAAAAAGGCACAAATTCTGCTCTTTAAAAAAAAAGTTGAAAACCTAGTCTGAAACATGGTACCATAAGCAGCTCATAGGATCAAACCATTACTCCTCTCTTATTATGACAAAATTGCTACTGTTGACATCCCAACAGTTCAACAGTCCCGACTGAAGCAGTGAGGAGAACCAAATTCATGCAGCCCGCACTGCACAGCAGCCCACATCTCTACCTCCATCAGCCTTGTATGTTTGCACAGAAACGGGACCTGGATGCACATATAGTTCCACAAGTGTAGGAAGAAAAATATCATTACAATGAGGTAGTGCATCAAAGCCCACAATTTCCACCTTTGTGAGCTGAACTGTACACTTGTACATTTTGATGTTTTGTCCCATTTGGAGGATGACAGAGGCTCATGCACCAGTCAGGGTCATAGCTGTAAACTTTCAGGTTTGAAAATAAGGGATCAGCAGTCTCACCTGTCCCGGGGACAGTCTACGGGATATCTAACAATCCAGGGAAGCAGCGGGAAACTGCGCTGGAATAAGGGAATTTCCCGCAAAAAAAGGGAAGGTTGACAGCTATGGTCAGGCTGGGATAGGTTGTGCACGTTGACTCCCAAGAGGCATTGGGCCAGATCGAGAAAGACATCTCAGTTGATCCAGGGCTGTGGATTTCATGACTGAAATGAAATTTGAACCAGAGATTTTCTGGTTCGTAGCTCAGTCTCTTGGCCACAAGCCTGTTGCAAGGATAAGAACTGCTGTTTATGAGCCACCCCATTTAGCTGGGCAAGTGGCACGCCAAGAACAGCAATGCATCCTGGGACATCCTCGTCATCTCCCCAGACAACAGGGGTGGATTAGTGGCAGTTGCACAGAGACGCACGCACACACTCCAGCAAACCACAGCGCCTGGCAAGGCCCCAAAAGCCTAACTAAACAACCAGATAGCATTCTGGGCTGTAGTGAAAACTTTCAAGTGCTGTTTGGCAACTTACTTAGGACTCGTCTGCTTTGCTGCTCAAAACCTCACTAATGTTGGTATGGCATTTGGGTGCCTTTTGTTTCCCAACAGCCACATTTTTAGCTGCTACCAAATACAAAGCAAGCTCCATTTTCACGCAGCAGCAGTTCCACCCCTGCCAAAACACTTGCGCCCACAGTGATGCATGTAACTTTTCCTCCCACATCAATGTGGGTATTTGCTCATCCACTATTTGCCCTCTCCTTACATCAAGGGTCAGCAAACCTTTTCAGCAGGGGGCCGGTCCACTGTCCCTCAGACCTTGTGGGGGGCCAGACTATTTTTTTTTGGGGGGGGATGAATTTCTATGCCCCACAAATAACCCAGAGATGCATTTTAAATAAAAGCACACATTCTATTCGTGTAAAAACACCAGGCAGGCCCCACAAATAACCCAGAGATGCATTTTAAATAAAAGGACACATTCTACTCATGTCAAAACATGCTGATTCCCAGACCGTCCGTGGGCCGGATTTAGAAGGCGATTGGGCCTTAGTTTGCCTACTCATGCCCAGCCAGATGGGCGGGGTACAAATAATTTATTATTATTATTATTATTATTATTATTATTATTATTATTATTATTCCATGCCATGGTAAATTGCACAGCTGTATAAAAGTAACAGGGACAATTCACTTGTGAGAGACACGCAAAGAAATAAAAAGTATTTGATAAGTGCTGAAAAGATAATGAAGACCGCACCTGTCTAAAGTGTATTGGGGAGGATTTCTAAAGGGTAGGTGCCATCACATGAAAAATCAGATTCCTACATTATAGGGAACAAATGTCCTGATGAGCTGGAATCTACTGAGCTCACAGTGTAGCTATTGGGCATATAAGTGATCAGCTAGAGATCTATAGTTGGTGTTCTGAACCCCTTGCTTACCTGGCAGCAAGTCAGTATGTCAAGCCCAAAGGTCAAAGTCTGAGGTCAGGAAACACAGTGCAGGGTCAATCCAAGTAGACCAAGTCTGAAGTCCAGCAGTCAGGATACAGTCCAAAGCACAGACCCATAGAGGTCCAGGAGCATCCAAGCTGAGGTTCACCAACATGGGTTGTTGAGCAGACCCAGCACCTCACCTTTTGTATTTTGCATGCTGATTGCAACAACTGGGCTTGATTAGGCATGTGACCCTCACCTGGCCTGAGCCTACTCCAGCTGAGGAATCACAACAGCCCCACCTGGCCAGCTAGGGAGCTGGGCTGTGGTCCCTTGCTTGCCTCAGCCTCCTGGAGCGCCCTGCCTACTGCTCCCTATGCCTCAGAGCCCGCCGTGTTTGTGGAGACAGGGCCCCCTCTGGCTCTGATGATGAGTCCTGCTACTCTGGTTCCTGTGCCCTCCATCACCCTGTGAGTACTTCCTTCTCCTGCTTCTCCCCATGTGTCCCAGTCCCCGGCTACACCCCTCAATGGAATTCTCTTCCTCCTCCCTGTCTTCCTGCCAGTTTATGACAGTGGGCCATCCCCTGCTTTCCTGCCCCATTGAAGCTGCCTACCATTATGTTTTGTGTGGAACAAGATTACCAGAAGCTGCAGGAGGGGGGGGGAGGAGCAGGGAGTGAGAGAAGCAGATGCTCGTTTCAACTCAGCTAACACACTTCAGCCACAATAAGCCAAAGTTACCGTAATTCAGAATATCTGTCTCCATAGGCAGTTGCTTTCGCACTGCAAATTTCAACAGGGACTTAGACCTTTGCTTTTGCAGTCACTGAAATTTTAAATATACAGAAGCAGCAGATCATTTGTTGATGAACAGTGCAACCAATCCTAAGCATTGGTCAGACGTAAGCCCCATTTAGTACTTTCTGCCCAATCTTGGAAATGCCGATAGTTTCAACTTGGGTTTATCCAGTCAAGTCAATCATAGGTTCAAAAATAACAGTCCGGAAAAACAATATATAAAGCAAACCACAATGTGTCCCTGCTTGGACACAAACCAAACCAAAGTCCACTGTAAACCGAAGCAGTTGCTTCCAACCTCAAGGCTGCCCCAGAGGAGAAGAGAGGAAGGGAGAATGTGTAAGAGGCTTGCTCTTATAGCACTAAGATCAGGGTAGCAAAAGTGTTGCAACCCCCATCATCCTTGACCAGGCATCCCCAAACTTGGCCCTCCAGCTGTTTTGGGACTACAATTCCCATCATCTCTGACCACTGGTCCTATTAGCTAGGGATGATGGGAATTGTAGTCCCAAAACAGCTGGAGGGCCAAGTTTGGGTGTGCCTGTCCTTGACCATTGACCATGTTGGCAGGGGCTGATGATGGAAGTTTTGGAGTCCAACAGCAACTCGGAGGCTTCACATTGGCTGCTCTTGCCTTAAATTTGGTGTAGCTTCGAAATGTAGCTTGACTCAACCCAATGGCCCTTCTGCCATCTTTGGGTGATGGTAGTTGGGCTCCATTCTTGTGATGTTGCTCATCATTCTTGTGGGGCAGGCTGCCGTTTGGGTGAGACAAGGGAGCCTGCTATAGATGAGTTCATGGGTAGGCAAACTAAGGTCCGGGGGCTGGATCCGGCCCAATCGCTTTCCAAATCCAGCCAGCAGACAGTCTGGGCGGGAATCAGCGTGTTTTTACATGAGTAGAATGTGTCCTTTTATTTAAAATGCTTCTCTGGGTTATTTGAGGGGCATAGGAATTTGTTCATTTTTTTCTTTCCAAAGCATAGTCTGCCCCCCCCCCACAAGGTCTGAGGGACAGTGGACCAGCCCCCTGCTGAAAAAGTTTGCTGATCCCAGGAGTGCTCTGATGGTGTTTCCTGCTTGGCAGGGGGTTGGACTCGATGGCCCTTGTGGTCTCTTCCAACTCTATGATTCTATGATTCTATCCCTGGTAGCTTGCATTATGGTATTGTCTGTTTATCACTGAGCAAAATCAGGCGTAGCTCTCGCTTGAAAGGGCAATTGTTTTGCTTAGAACAGCTCCCAAAGTGCGTGCCCATTTATCTTTAAAATCCTCTTCAGCCTCTCTACAAGCGCAACCTTGCCAGGAGCAGTAAGGTTCTCAGATGACATTAGGAGCATTTGAGGAATTCGATCTGTGTGAATTCTGATACAAACAGATCCCGATGCACACTTCCCAAAGTAATGTGCGGATTGGAAAATGATTTTCCTTAGGATATTTGCACTTCTCCTAATTTTGTGGTGCTACTCATGCCTCAAAAAATAAAAAATACATTTTAAAGGCATATTTTTAGAAAAAAACACATCATTCGGCAAGGTGTATTGTTATAGAAATTATGCTCACTAATGTCTATTTGAATAGCATTTAAATGTGGTTTTTCATGAGGATTTGTTGCTGTTTTAAATAGCAAATAATCCTAAAACAGACTTTTGAATGAGTGAAAGTGACATTTCATTTTATTTCTTTGAGATTCCTATATCCTGACCTTTCTCCAGTCTGAATAGCAGCTCAAAGATTCACACAGTTATACAAAATAGCACATGGACTGCAAATAGACTGATCCGTCTACCCCTAGCTGAAATATGCTAAGTTACATCCAAAGCTTTGTGTTACGCAATTAGGCTGTCTGAAAAGTAATTGAAGACAGCCTTACAAGAGAGAGAAAAGCATTGTTATAAAAACCATGTGCTGTACAGAATATTTGAATTACATAACAGCTGTCTAGACCATTCTCCCCATCTTATCTTAAATATATTCTCTACTAGCGATCCTGACGGCTAAGCTATAGTTTAATTAACTTTCATCAAGGCCATTTAAAATCACCTTCATTCAAGTCAGTGACTGAAAACAGCATTCCAGTGTGTACCGTAGTTATTTTCTAAAGGAAGAGGCTCCCTATTTTTCTTGCTGAGCTCTTTGCAGCTCTGATTTTATCCTTGGCTTGTGGGCAGGGGGACCATGCAGTATTAAACCATGTATTAAATTCCCAGGGCAGGGGCAATGAGGGCTGCACTGACAGCTGCCACTCTGAGGGCCACGTGCTGGCAGTAGGCATGGCCAATGTCCACCCACCACACATAAATTCAGGCAAGCAGCAGCTTCCCACTCCCCAAATTCAGATGCTGGTGGTTTTTGCACATCCTCACTCACACATACAAATATAAAGGAAGACTATGAAGGATAAGGCTTCCTCTGTGCATGCAGAACAGGAACAGAAGGGCTCACCCTATCAGAAGTGCAACAACAAGGGCTGGCACAGCCATTAGACAAAGTGAAGCACCTACCTCCGGCAACCCCTGCAGTGAGGGGCATGGAGTGGCACTGAGTTGTTTGCCATTTAGTCTGTGCTTAGTAAAGGTAAATGGATCTCTGACCATTAGGTCCAGTCATGACCAACTCTGGGGTTGCGGCGCCCATCTCGCTTTATTGGCCGAGGGACCCAGCGTACAGCTTAGCATGACTAAGCCGCTTCTGGCTAACCAGAGCAGCGCACGGAAACGCCATTTACCTTCCCGCCGGAGCAGTACCTATTTATCTACTTGCACTTTGATGTGCTTTCGAACTGCTAGGTTGGCAGGAGCAGGGACTGAGCAACGGGAGCTCACCCCATCACGGGGATTTGAACCGCCAACCTTCTGATTGGCAAGTCCTAGGCTCTGTGGTTTAACCCACAGCGCCACCCGCGTCCCTAGTTTGTGCTTAGCCTAATAATAATAATATCCCATTTCTTAGATCACGTGGACTGTGGGCTAAATATGTCTCCATTTGGAGATTGTAAAGCCCTAAGACTATCATGACACTTTCGCGCCCAGCCACCTGTCCTTAGTTGTTCTCACCAGCAGAGCTGAGTAGGAATATGGTCCTTGTAGGCATTTAGTCTGTGCCAGTATCTGAGGTAGGCTAGATCAATTTTGGCTCTTATTGAGGGGAGACCCAATTCATCTCTGAGGTGGACTGCCGGTGTCCCCGGTGGAATATTTGCCAATATTTGCCACATGAATTTGTTTTGTTGGACTTCGAGTTCAGATTTGATACCACTTCCCCAAATCTCAGCCCCGCAAAGCATTTGTGCAACGATCTTTTGACACATATATCTTGATGGCTGGATTGATTAACTGCCTCCCCACCCCACCACCTTCAAATGGAAGAACCTGGATAGCTGTCCAGTAGAGCAGGCAGATAATAACTTGGTTCCATCCAGGTGGGGTTTCCATGAAAGCCTTTCATCCGTAAGAAAATCTATGTACTTGTTTGAGGGTATGACCATCTAATGTCCACATGGATTTGGAAACCCTCTTACCAAATACGGCAACCTTCGTTTTGGCATGCACCATTTTGTCCTTTGTCCCAGGCAGCTGGCTCTGGCAAAGACAGATTTTGTATAGCCTATTCTGTGCCCAAGCTATTCTCCTGTGGTGGCAGCTGCATAGCTGCTGGTGCTGAAATAAAATTAAATTGCCAGCCTGGCTAGTTTCTGTACATGGAGGGGGAGCAGCATTTCATCCTTCACTTTAGGCAGCAAAATATATTTGAGCTGACCCTATTAATAACATTGTCTGACCTTTTTAAAGGAAAAGAGTTCAAATTTTTTAAAAGCAAATAAATAATGGTAGTTTTAGATGATTTAATATACTTTTTAAAGGCTAGCCCTTAAAAAAAAAAAGCACCCTGTACCCTAGAAATATATTGTATTCCACATCAAAAGTTTCCCAGTGGAAAGATTGTTCTCTCCTTTCATCTCTGAGATGTTCTGGAAGGCAATGCCAGACTCCCTCGATCCTGACAGTTTCTCAGTTGTGATTTGGGCTGACTTCAGTATTTGTCCTCCCTTCACACAGACAGACGGCTCTCTTTCTGGCATCCGTTATCAATCCTCATTAGAGAACACAGAGGCACAAGAATGCCTTTAAATTGTTTAATGCCGTCTGCTTCCTGTGCCAATAACTTTCTCTTGTAACTTCTTAGAGTCTAGCACCCCAGTGCTGACCTCTGAAAGTCCCTTAGAAAAATGGCGTCTTTTATTGGTAGCCGTGGTGATGTAACCCTTTCACTGCCGGCACTTGGGTGCAATTCAAATGATATGCCATTAGCTTCTATCTCATCATGGTAGGGAAGGCTGTCTTTCCTCATGAGCTTTCCTGGTTACACAAGCAGCACATGAACAGTCATAAAAGTTTAGGAAACATTCTGGGATTCAGAAAAGGCAGCACACATTTATTTATTTCTATTAAGCATTTTTAAGACTACCTTTGTGGACAAAGTCCTCTCAAGACATCACACAACAATATAACCTATAAAACAGAAACAGTGATAGACTTTGAGCTGGAAGCTTGGTAATAACAACATGGTTATGTGCCATATGATGGTCTGATCTACACAAGGCTAGTTATGACTAAAACCCACTGAAAAATCAATGGAAATGAATTGTGTTGTGGTGCAAGTATTCTTTATTTTTTAACTTTATTTACAATTTGATCGATGCAATAAAAAACACATTATTCTTAATTTTAAAAAGAAGAAAAAGAAAAAACTAATAAAATAATAATGAAAAAACTAAATGAAAAAGAGAAAATAGAAACAAAGAAAAACTCACGAAAAACCTTGTCCAGTACATACAACTATTTAAGGAATGCAAACCATCATTGATGATATTATAAACACTTATTTCCAGTAAGAACTCTTTGTCTTTTCCTCTTTTCTCTCTCTCGTATTTCTCTCTTTCTTCTCTGTACCTGATTTCTGGTTTGATACCCTGATTAATTTGATGACTTCCTTCTAACCCTATGCGTTTCCTAATCTCTATATCTTAATTTATCTGCATCATTTTTAAATCTGTGGAGAACCATCCTATAATCTCTGTAGAATTACTCAGAAGTTAGTCTCACGGAGCTGAGTGGAATTTTCATCCAAGTCAGCCTCTGCACATGAACTCTGTATCTGTAGACAGGAGGCAGAGGTGCTCCTGCAAGCCCCAGCTTTCCATAAGCTGCAGGAGGTTTGTCTGTGTGTTCATTTGAACACACGCAGAGCCTCCTTATTGGCATCCCCAGTCACAAACAGAAGTCTATTCACTTCCAAGCAAATATGATCACACACCCCTCCCAGTTCAAACCTACCATGAGCACACAGTGAAGGTTGGGGACTGAACATGTGAGGCAATGCAGATGGGAGAGCTGGGAGATGGGGCTTGCATGTCAAACTCCTGCCTCCCATCCAGGGATACAACATTCACATGTTCAGACACATGCCTGAACATGCTTCCTCCTTCTCCCCAAACTGCAGTTTCTTCCATGGAAGTTAAGATACATCCCTATCTGGAGTAAGGTCCCCTTCCGCAAATGTCTGCTACATTCCAGAGATGATCTCTGTGTCAGGAACAAGGTGGCTCGTTTTGAGTGTAATCATTGGCAGGGCAGCAAATTGTGAGTTATTTGATTCATTGTTGTGTTTTTACTGACCAAGAGGGAAGCACTCGCTGGATTTTGGGCTTCAGGTGTCAATGTAACTTGGCCAGCCTTGAGCGATATGCAATTTGACTCGACTGGGCTGTGTGCATGCCACTTGCTGCTTAACACTTGGTCAAAAATTCAGCTTGAAATGAATCTTAAATCGGGTTTTTGATATGCAGAAGAGAAAGACCAGGCAATGCTAATTCGGTTTGTACAAGACTTACAGCCCCACAACTTAATTCTCCCAAATCTCACCGAAGGAGCATTTGTGGGCTACCCTTTTGAAAATATCTGCACGAGAGAGATCAGTCATCACACACAATCTCTGTGAGCTTTCCCTTCCCTCATCCCTCCTAGTGTTAAAGTGGTTGAAGGGAATTTTTGAAGGGAAGATTGTATGTTGGATGGAGTCCTTGTTGCCTCAGGTCCAGGGCAAATTTCCGAGTTCCTCTGTGACTCTGCAGCCAAGTGTTCTATTATCTATGCATAAATGTTTCCTATTCTAAACTAGAAGGGTCCGTTTTTTCCAAATGATCTGTGACTCCTCCTAAAGCTTTTAGTCAGAGCTGCTGCTTCTCCACTGGCTTTTGTTTTCACTCCCCACCCCCTCCAAATTTGTTATTAAACTTTCTTATGTGGTGGCTTTGTTTCATTCTGACTGAGTGGCCAAAAAGGAGAGGCATGACTAGTTGTGTTGGCAGGCTGCAGAAACTTTCATCTTTACTTATGGTCATACTTACTTCTCTATTAGCTAAAATTTGTGACTACCTTACAATCAATTAATGGTCCTGCTGGGAGCAGGGTTTTTTGGCCAGTGTGGGTACCAAGCCCTATTTTCCAATCCTAGATAGTCAGGGAAATAAATTCATTCACTGGCATTTGAACATTAAAATTGCAATCCTAACCATACTTATAGGGATGCGGGTGGCGCTGTGGGTTTAACCACAGAGCCTAGAGCTTGTCGATCTGAAGGTTGGCGGTTCGAATCCCTGTGACGGGGTGAGCTCCCGTTGCTCGGTCCCAGCTCCTGCCAACCTAGCAGTTCAAAAGCACATCAAAGTGCAAGTAGATAAATAGGTACCGCTCCAGCGGGAAGGTAAACGGCGTTTCCATGTGCTGCTCTGGTTTGCCAGAAGTGATTTAGTCATGACCCGAAAGCTGTACGCTGGCTCCCTCAGCCAATAAAGCGAGATGAGCGCCGCAACCCCAGAGTCGGTCACAACTGGACCTAATGGTCAGGGGTCCCTTTACCTTTAACCATACTTATCTGAGAGTTAACCCCACTGAATTCAATAGGACTTACTTCTAAATAGACATGGCTAGTTGAGTTCATAGCTAGTAAGTTCATCAAGGCTATTTTGTTTTCATTGGATGTTGTGACTCCAGAAATACAGCTTATTTCATGCTAACTGCAATTTTTTTAATTGCCCCAATCCTGTGCCTTTAACAAAAGCTTGGGGGGAAAGCAGGCAATGCTTTTCCTAGCATCACCTGCAGCAGAGCCAGTAAGAAAAGGGGGAGTGACAACTCTATCCATTTCTGATGCCAGTCTTGCCTATATTTTGCTTGAATATATCCTTTGAGGGTTTGGGAATCACTTTCTGCTTATGTTGATGCTTCTCAATGCGATTGGCATTCGTTGAGGCAGCTTCGCTCTGTCCTCTGATTAACAGCAGAATGCAATGTGGCTTCAGCAGCTGGATCCAATCTTGCTTAAACATTTGCACTACAAATAATCCCCAGTACATAAAACAGCTCTTTCTAATTTACTTCAAAGCAACCCACTTCCACAGCTCAAGCTAAATTAGTGCTGAAAAATAAAGTATTGTTACTGGCCCATGAAGAGAGGGCTCGGCATTCATTAAGCACCAACCGGTCGGCTTCCTCGGTCTTGATCTTGACTGAACACCTAGAAGTGCTTATGCGATCCCCTCAACAAGGGTGGTCACAAGCCGGCCAGATAAGCTTCTGTTGGAAGGATCAGACGTGCAGCTTATGCTTCCAAAGACTCTAGCCCTCATGAAAGTAGAGAAAAGCTAAACGAAATGTTTGTGGTTGATTTGAAAGGCTTGTATAAAATACACAAAAAGAATCCCCAATGTTTCAAAATCTAGAATTTGTAAACACATCAGTGGGATTTTATTCCAACACTTATTATGTTGATGGAAGACAAATGCAAGTTTAATATACTACTCTTGAACACAAAGCACTTCTTAAAGCTAGATCACTCCAAAGTCCATTAGCAAAGTATTCTGTTTCTAGCTTTTCCTTTTATTATTTTACAGAGTGGCAGAGAGCCCCTCTGCTACATACATTCACGTACTTTAACCATCCACTAAAGAGGACTTACTTTTCATGTAGGGTTTCCCCTCCCCCAGAGAATCTTCTCGAGGGCAACCAGCCTTCTGCTCAACATAATGCTTGGAGCGTTGTCAGACAATTGGATTGCAGGCAAAGATGAAAGCCACTAGAGCAGTTTGATGCACATCCAAAGCAGATTGTGTAGACCAGCTTACTGCATCCAGAAGGGTCATAATGAAGGCCTGGGACATAATTAATATATAACGGTAGGGTGGACTGGAGGGCAACTGTCAACATCACAATTGCAAACACTTATACGCTGGGATCAGGCCACTGTGTTGCCTAGTGAAGAAATCCACCAGAAAGACCTATGATCATTTAAAAAATATTCTCTGAAAAGGAAACTTCCTTTTAACTACTTGTTCCATTCCATCTTCAAAGCATCTGGCACAAGTTCCAATGTCTAAGGGCTTTTTCTTTTTCTTAGTGCTAGTAACTCTGAACAAAGAGTCAGAATGGGAGGATGGAAAGAGGAGCAACAGAAAACAGGCAAGAGGTGTAAAGCTCTTTAAACCACGAGCCGTTTAGCAGTAGCTGACAAGTAATAATAGGACAGTAAATTCAGAGCTGGGATATTGGAAGGAGATGCTGCCTGAAGGACAGAGGCAGTAAAATAGTGTACAAAACCTGCTACAGCTGCAGTAGTTTCCTGAACACCAAAACTTGTAAGGACCAAGAGACTATTTAATCCAAACAGGCAACAGTAGGTTCCAAATAGACCCATGGAATCAGACCACTGCTCCATCAAACCTGATGCGATCTATTCTGAGTGACAGCAACTCTTCAAATTTTTGTTGTTGTACAGTGCTCTAGTGATACCTTGGTATGAATGAATGTAGGATCAGAACCCCCTTCCCATAGAGGACAGATGGACAACACATGTGCACAGTTGATAGAAGCACATCCATGTGAATTAATGGTTTGGAGCAGCACCGACAAGCACATTAAAACTCCAGCCCATTTTGGGTATTGGTAAAACCTTTTTTCCTTATCAGAATTCCGGGGTGCTATTGGATAAATAGTGAACCATGGTATATGACCCTTTCCACATATAGCATGTGCCAGCATCATTTAGACTCAGACTACACTCCAACACAACCAGAAAATTCTGCCCTGACATTTTTCTTTGACTTTATGCATATGTCCAACATTCAGTCACATCTACGCTAGTGGAGTTTCCACCTCATTTTGCTAAAGATTCAGCCATCTGTCCACACTGGGATCTTTTATGGACTTAAGACACAAGTGTAGGCAGTTCTGCTCAAGCATGTACCCCATCTTCAAAGGAGTCTGTGGAAAATAGGGAATACTATATGTCTGCTTTGCTCCTGCCCAGTCAAAACTGGCCCACTAGTTAAGTCATGATGTATTAATTGCATCTATATCCCTCCTTTCCTCCAAGAAGCTCAAGGTGGCATATATAGTTCTTGTCTTCCCTATTTTATCCTCAGAACAACCCCGTGAGGTAAATTCAGCTGAAAGTATCATCCAGTGAGCTTCACAGCTGAGTGGAGTTGGACCCTGGCCTTCCAGGTCCTAGTACAACACTCTGACCAGGACACCACACAGGCTCCAGAAATCACTGGAGACATCCCATCACTTCTGGGTCCCCCATGTAACCTTGGCTCAGATTTCACCGCAAGCCTAAAATACACTGATCTTTGTAAGCTACAATTTAAGTAGAAATGTCGCTTGGTGAAATACTATGTTCCTGCTCTTCTGTTTCTGGAGTTCTGCCTTCAGGTCAGTTTATACCCTACACATAAACACACTGTACAATCTATGCCCTTGAAATTTATGTTCTATGCGTAAAGCAACTACAGTATGCAAATATAACATATTTGCATATTATGGGGTGCATAGTACCAATCAACCCTGGAGTCCTGTCACTTCTGACATTCCATCAGGCACTGCCTACATCGTTTCATTCAGAAGAGCTATTAATAGAGGCTCAAACTTCTCAAGATGCTACATTCCCCCCCCCCCAACATCTCATTTTGGCCTTTTGCATTCCTTTGCAAATGGCTGAATCAGTGATGGGAAGAGGCAGAAATGGCAGCTTGCATTGTCGCTCTGAAGAAATCTTGCACACAGCAGAGTGCTAGCAGACGGTTGTAGCTATCCCAGTCCCATTGTAAGAAGAAGCAAGTGAAGCAGAACAGATGCCGGAGGTGATAATCTAGTGGAAGAAAGATTAAGCCTTTCATCCCAGGATAAAAATAGGTACACCATCAGCAGGGCTAAAGGAGGAGGGAAAAAACACTTACTCACGCCAAGCTGGGCCGTTCACACCAAGACATCAAAGCCACACAAAGACTGCCTGAGACAGCCACGTGGTCTAGAGGGTTGTTGCATCTCTTGGAGCAACCACAAGCAAAGTGGGCATATCAGCAGCCCAGAGTGTGAATGAGAGAGTTATAACGCTCCTGAGATTTAAGCAGGCAATGCCCATATTTTGAAACTTTTCTCTTGAAATCTCTTACTGGCTAGAAATAGACTGAGGGGAGGAGGAATGCTTTCGACAAAGCATAACAAAGAAGTCAAATGGATAAATCCATTTATCACCATTGGACAAAAATAAAAACTTTTAAGTAGTGAAATGTGCTCGTTTGTGATCCAGACAAACTGCCAAAATGTTGTCTATTCCTCTTCAGTGCTATGTATGCTAAGTTTATTGGAATTATGGGGAAATAGCAACCTTTGTACACTTTCTTGAGACTACAGGTATGTGTACATGTATACTTGTATTTGAGGTAAAAGGCAAATGTAGGCAGCCATTCCTTACATTGCGGTGTACATTCATGTCACCGCAATTCAAACACTCCAAAAGGTCAGAGACCATACCACATACAGCTCCCTGCATAATGCAGCAGCTGGTACATGTTGAAGGGTGAAATTCCAATTGGAGCATGCTATAAAATTTCTGGGTAAATATTTATGCTCAAGAAGGTTAAGAGACTTGGAGTGCTATAAGCTCCAGCCTTCTGGGTCGGCAAACTGCAATTTAAGTCTCCTTGCAGCGACCCGCCAATGACCTCTATCCCAAGTCTGGAGGCAGTTGTGATCACTTGAGGCGTTTTTTAAATATTTTTTTAAAAGAATGAATCATGGGCCTCCATAGAGCATTAAAACAGAACATAAAACAAATGAGATGTTATTAAAGTCCCACCACATACCACCGAATCTCTTGATCTTGAAAGTTGCTTAGTACTGTTTCCCTGCCGTCATATTGTCCACATGCTCTAAATCACCATGTGCAGAAAAGATGGCAGCAGAAAGTACTTAGGCAGGGAGAGCTTATTGCCTGTTTCTGCCAATTCTCTCCTTGCCACAAATGTGCAACCCTAACATACAGAAGGATTTGGTGGTTCTCTTGCTGAAAGTTGCTACAGAAATGTTAAAATGGTATTAGGTGATGTTCTGCTTTGAGCACCGTGTGAACTGAATGGCAGATTTGGATCAAGGAGAATGAAATCACATATAGCTGTGATACTTGCCTCAGGCCAATCCCCACCCTTCATCTAACCAACCTCATGGAGTTGTCATGACGATTCTGATTACTGAAAGATTAATTTCATACATTCTGGTTACTGATACAGTCTTTGGTTCATTGACTGTCATGTCACCAAATGCAACCTGTGAATCGGATGGTCATATATGGCCAACATCATTTATTTTTGTCCGTGTGACTCCATATGGAGAGAAATGGCATGTGATATGAACTAATCCAGGAGTAAAAAGGTAAAGGTACCTCTGCCCGTACGGGCCAGTCGTGTCCGACTCTAGGGTTGCGTGCTCATCTCGCTCTAGAGGCCGTGAGCCGGCGCCATCCAAAGACACTTCCGGGTCAAGTGGCCAGCGTGATGAAGCTGCAGCTGGCGAGCCAGCACCAGCGCAGCACATGGAAATGCCGTTTACCTTCCCGCTATAAAGCAGTACTTATTTATCTACTTGCACTTAGGTGTGCTTTCGAACTGCTAGGTGGGCAGGAGCTGGGACCGAAAGACGGGAGGTCACCCCGCTGCGGGGATTCGAACCGCCGACCATACGATCGGCAAGTCCTAGGCACTGAGGTTTTACCCACAGCGCCACCTGCGTCCCAGGGGTAGAGAACCGCATAACAATGGTGGGAAGAGCCAGATGCAAAAGTGGACATAACAATGGATGTAACTTTTACCTTTGCACAGTACACATTACAGCTACACACACACACACACACACACACACACACTAAAAGGTGGTGTGGTTGTTATTGTTTTTGCTGACTACCATGTTATGTATTTTTGTGTTTTTATATTGTAAACTACCCTGTGATTCTTGGAAGAAGAGCAGGATAGAAATTTAAGCAAGCAAGCAAACAAAAAACATGACCTGGGAAACCTCCCAGAGGTCATACAGCGAGGTCTGGAGGGGCCCGAGTTTCCTCATCCCTGGACTAGCCCCTTGTGGCAACTCAGCAACAATGTCCTTATTATCCAAGATGTCACAGTATCCTTAAATCAGATTAAGGAAATTAGACATGAGGAAATTACAGCCAATTTATTTTGTGACCAAAATATTTTAAAAAATCACTTGAGACTCTGATATGTTGTAAAGCTCTGAGCAGGAATATTCTCTCTTCTGAAGCTGAATTTTAATTAAGTGTTTTCTCCTTAATAAAAATATCCAAGCAAATGTTTACTCCCCTGTGCTCACTGCCAAGGGAAATTACACAACAGATTTCCTTACTTGCGTTGGCAGTGAGCAGTGAAGTAACCAAGTTTGCTGCTAATATCAATCTGTTTGGGGTGTTTAAAACAAAAAGAGATTGTGAGGAGCTTCAAAAGGATATCTCCAACCTGGGTGAATTGTAATTAGAATGGCAGGTGTGATTCAGCATAAGCAATTGTCAAGTGTTGTACACAGGGACAAAAAATCCCAACTTCACATATATACATTTGGGGTCCAAACGGGAAGTGACTGAGCAAGAAAGAGATCTAGGAGTTGTAGCAGCTAGCCTGATTGAATTCTTCATGGTAGATGCCACCCACTGTGCACCGCAATGTGTCTGGCATTCTCTTGTCGCTCTGCTCTGTTAGCTAGCAGCACTAAGTAACAGAGATTTCAGCCATGGGGGGTTCTGCCCTTGTTTTGCTATTCCAAAATGATTTGCCTTGTAAAACATTATCATCCCACTGCTCTCCCAAAAAGGAATGATAGACATGCTCATCTACCCTTAGTGGTAGCTGTTTGTTAACTCATGCAATTATTCTTGGAACAAAGACACACTGCCAAGCAATTTTAGGGCTTGCCAATATGGAGTGCTTATTTTAACTGGCAGTTTTCAGCTTTATGACAACAAGATACATTTCAGTCTGAGGAACTCATTAATAATGCTTCAATCCACAGGAGTCGTGTTTCTTATTTGGACTTGCTCAGCGCTGGTTGGTTTCTTTTCTTTGCGTGCCCTCTCTGAACTTGCCGTGCGCGAGATCCGAACCCCAGGGTTTGCAGTGACTCTGTGATATACTTTTGGCTGGGGGAGACACACAGCACCACCAGCAACTTCGCATCGCCCCCTAAGAAGAACAAACAAGACATACATATTCACAGATTTTTTTTCCAATAAATTGCAAAGTGAATCTTGTCCATTTCACAAGGCAAAGCATTTATTTAGGGTAGGGTTGGAAGGGCTAAATAAACACTAATTTTAAGTAAGCTGCTGTGCAAGGCCATAATCTAACTCTGGCATGATTATCTATGTGAATCCCAATGTAAGAAGTGCACCCACCCTTTTATTTTTACGTGTTTCTAGTTGGAAGATGACTGAAATGGCTAGCAGGCCAGCCACAATGGCATGCACAGAAAACGACTGCCTTTGAGGAAGAAGATTCCAGGGGCAGAACAATATTGGCGTATGAAGAAACAAAGGCAGCTCTTTCATATCTATATGACTGTATTTGTAGGTGTCTGCATCTGCAGGGGAGTGTTGGCAGAAGAGATAGTAAGGTTTGTGAGAAAATTGTACACCTCCGAATCAGAGTGCAAAGATTAAATTCCAGGGGCCTCGTAATGGAAGACATAGACCTAGTGGAAATTGCTGGGTTGTGTCTTTTAATAAGGCTGGTCTCACAAATGGTGTGGGCAGGGGAAATAGCAGCTTAAGTATAAAGTTAAATTAAAAACTTTGCTGGATTTAAGGAGCATGCCAAAGGCGACACTCTTTCAAAAGTTTGAGTGAACCCAGGTTTCCTGATAATCACATTTTAAATTTGAGAGGACGCTTTTCATTGTGTTCTCACCTCATGAAATTATAAATTTATTCATAATTTCACATTTTCCAGGAGCAGGATAGAAAAAACATATATGCCTAGTAATGAAAGGTGGTTACACATGCACATCTCAGTTCACACAAGCACTGTTTTGGGCTTGTTTCAACCTGAGTATACTTCAGTCCTTTTCTCAGTTCAACTTCTTTTGCCTAATTAAGGGCTTGTGCACAAGATAAAGAACCAGCCAAATAGATAGAATATGCATATGCTAATTTTTGGCATGTGTGGAAAGGCTTCCATGTCTTTAGTAGGTACCAAACAGGTAAACCTTCAACAGGTGCAGCTTTTCTCCTCATTGCAATGCAATGGTGGACAAATCTTTACCTATTAAATGCATGCTTGCTGCATAGCTGCCAAAGTTGAAGAGTCATGCTTAAGCAGGGGGGGAAGCACACCCCAAAGCCAGAAGACTTCTGACTCAGCATCCTGTTTTATCACCATCTGGGTTTCTTGAATTTAAGATCAAGGTGAGAAATATCTCACACAGATGAATTTCAATCTGAATGGAAGAAAGCCTGAACGCAGGCCAGCTCTCCTCACCTATGGAATCCTGAAGTAAGTGGGTAAGTTTGCTGTTTCGATATGGCACATGAGAGCGCTGTTCTGATATGGCTCCAAGCACATCGGCCAAAGCAGACAAGCTGCGGTTAATGAAGGATGTCTCTCTCAGGATTGACCCGGTCACACCAGACATACCTAGTGCACAGGAAAAGAAAATAGAGCAGTGAGAACGAGCACAACTCCATGCTTCCAGACACCTGGATATGCAGTACACTTCTCATACAGAGGTTCTCATTTTATTTTAATACATTCACAAGGGGTGAAAGTTGGCACTGATGACATGGGACAAACCCACTTAAAATAAAACAAAACCTGTTTCAGCTGAATTGACCTTTCCCTCCCACAACCTACAGGGATACCTTAGGACCATTTTTCCTGAGGGGAGGAATTACAGATATGGAAAGAAAAGACAGACAAGCTTAGAGAGCCACTCACCATCTAGCTCAGACTTCCTCAAACTCGGCCCTCCAGATGTTTTGAGACTACAATTCCCATCATACCTGACCACTGGTCCTGCTAGCTAGGGATCATGGGAGCTGTAGGTCAAAAACATCTGGAGAGACGAGTTTGAGGAAGCCTAATCTAGCTTATAGTGTTTCTGCCGAGGTCTTTCCCTCCCCTTCTGAAGGAGATCTAGCTTTCAAAAAATACACTACAAATCAATAAACTTTCCCTTCTTTTTTTAAAAAAAGGTTTTGTAGTCATTGCATTTTTTTGCTGTTTTATTATGAAATTTTAATTAATATTTTTAAACGCTTTTTTATAAGTCGCCTTATGATGTTCACCTGAAAAGTGTCATGTATACATCTTAAATAAATAATAAACCAATGTTGACTCTGATAAGACATATATACCAGTCTCAAAAGTTGTTGATGATGACCCATTAAAATTAAATACAGTGGTACCTTGGGTTACAGTTGTACCTTGGGTTACATACGCTTCAGGTTACAGACTCCACTAACCCAGAAATAGTACCTTGGATGAGAACAGAAATCGTGCTCCAGCAGCGCTCCTGGGGAAATTGAGCAGAGTTTAGTTCTAAACCCATTTACTTGGGAGTGAGTCCCACTGAACACAGATGGATTTAATTTTGAATAAACATTCTTAGGATTGGGGTGTTAACCTATTTATTATGTAAAATATTAGCGGAGACAAATTGGCGATAATCACTGCAGTTCATTAATGATGCCGAGTGGGGCCACCTGGAGATCTGGTCTTTCAAAAGAACAGACCAACAAATGGTTGCCCTCAAGAAGCAGTGGAAACATCACAGGATTGCTCAACTGTATATTGGCTAAAAGGGGGGGGGGGAATAGAAGAAAGCTTTAACACCCACAACAAATAATATGTGTATCTTTTAATAGTTGTTTTTTTAAAAAATGTGACCAGTGAAAAGAACTCTTGGCAGCAACGTAAAGAGCTCTTTCATAACATAGGTTCAGTTTTCAAAACATTATTTCTGGAATGTTGCATTTGACTGAGAGGCTTTTCTTGGTAAGGAAGCTTGTCCTTTAGGAAATAAATAATCAGGTTTCTGAAAGGACTGCGTTTGAAGAGGAAGAAAGCAGGGGGGGAGGGGGGAGGGAGCCAAAGAAAACAGGAAATTGCTTACAGGATGCATCAAGATCCCTCCTGGTATTGTTTTTCATAAGGAGGCTGAAGAAGCCACACTGAATTATGTTGATCTGGACAAATGATGTATTTAAATCATTTGTGAGCTTTAAATTGCAGGCATTCCTAGGTGGTTTAGCACCCGCTAAATACCTATTAAGCAGCAGCCTGGACAAACTTTGTGCTGAACTGTGACTGTGCATCAAGGTAGGAGAGGAACTGGGGAATTCAGGCCCCTCTTAACAGCTATGTCACCGAGTGCCCCCTTTGCTTATGCTCCAAGATCAGTGACGGTCAGGAGCTGGGCTTTAAATTTAGGCGAAACAACAGTATAATGCAACACCGATAAAAAATTAAAATTAATGGCTACTCTTTTTTAAACAACAACAACAACAAGAGCCAGTGTGGTGTAGTGGTTAAGAGCGGTAGTCTCGTAATCTGGGGAACTGGGTTCGATTCCCCGCTCCTCCACATGCAGCTGCTGGGTGACCTTGGGCCAGTCACACTTCTCTGAAGTCTCTCAGCCCCACTCACCTCACAGAGTGTTTGTTGTGGGGGAGGAAGGGAAAGGAGAATGTTGGCCGCTTTGAGACTCCTGAAGGGGAGTGAAAGGTGGGATATCAAATCCAAACTCTTCTTCTTCTTCTTCTTCTGCTAAGGCCTTTTGGCACTAGAAAGTTTTTGAAAGATGCCTGAAAGTCAAAAGTGAGGATGCCTGCAGCATCTCTTTTCAAAGAGTATATGGCGTGCATTATTGCTAATGGACAAAGTAAATGCCACTTTGCTCCAAAACTACCCAAGAAAGCTCATTGTATTGCAGGGGTTGGGAACTGAATCTGACTGTGGGCGAGATACTTAGCTGATCCGAGGATCAAATCTGACAGGTGTGTGGTGGCACCCATCACCTGATGCCATAATGATATCAGGTGACTGACACCTGTCAGTTGAACAGTGCTAAGAGCAACATCTTCTGAATATGCGATTTCAGTGTCAATTAGCTTATTGGTGTTGGGGGCAAAGCTTCAAAGATGCCTTGAAGTCCATGGAGAGGGGAGAATCCATCTTAAAAATGGATTATTTCCTCCTCCATTGTTTGAATACAAAACACTTCCTCTAGAGACAGAAACTGCTACAAATTTTCATGCAACACGTCACTGGTATTTGGTAAATTACTAACTAAATACTCAATTTAGGAGGGGTGGGGAGCACTCAAGGAAGATTTGGTACTAGGGCCTCTACCCAGACCAGCTTTTAAAGATCAGGAAAGAGGGCATCAGTGAATTCTAGGAAAAATGAAAGAGGAGGAGTTAAAAGGCAAATGGATGACTCTGGTGTGATATGGGATGCACCAAAACACAACGGTAATTCAGCAAAAGATCAGAAAGATTGTAACTAAATAAAACCTTGAAGGTATGTCAATAAAGTTTTGGAGCCCTGCTTGGGAGCTCTGTAGCTGCTCTTTGCAGGCTAAGCACTTTATGGATCTCAAGTAACCAGTCCACACTCAACAGGCACACGGACCTGACAGTAACAGTTTAACCAGATCCATTTCAGATGTGGTCCTTGGAGCGCAATATGTTGTCCACAGCTTCTACATGAACTAGCTAAATTTACTCAATGCAAACCGATCCCAAGGTAGGTTTCCACCTTCACAAGTGTGGAAATGTTTTGTCCCAAAGGCTACTTTACCAGCACATTCACTGCCAGCCAAATCCACCAGCTGCAGTTTCGTTCTCATTCGCTTAAGTTTTTCTGTAGATTCATTGAAAAACAGCGTCGGAGAAGAAGCTCTAGAAGGAAGGGAGGGCTTGTCATCTTTCACTGAGCAAGGAGAAGTGAGGAAATGTTTTCTACCCATCTTTGGACTCGAACGGTCACCTGCCCAAGGAGTTGCTGGGTGAAGGAAAGAAAAATAATGAGAAAAGTTTATTTCTGACCCCACAGAAGCAAAGTAAGACATGCAGGAGGGGTGGGGAATCTGTTCAGTTCAGTTTCTGGGTTAGGACTAAGGGTGGATCCAGTAATTATAACAGTTTATAATATTATTTTATTATAGTTCAATTTTTGTGATGGAATTCTATAGAAATGAGCTGTCTAGGCGTTTGACTAGAAGAGGAGGGGAATAAATTTAATAAACCTAACTTAAAACTGGAAAAGCAGGAGTCATGAGATGTACACTATACAATGTAGTGTATAGCTAGGAAGGAGCACCCACATGTTAGTCCCAGAATTTCTCCTAACCAGTGGCTCTCAGGTTTTTCTCCAGCTTGAATTTAAATAATAGGAAATGGTTGCAGCGAGTTTCAGATTGGAATTCAATGTCAGCATTAAAGCAGACTAGCCAATTACATTTCTGATCTGGTTGAAAGGCTAGATATGAAGTAAAAGCAAAGCAAATACTTTGTTTGGTAGTGGCTTCCATGACAATCCTAGAGGTATTCTAGAAACAGGCAACTTACCCAAGTTATCCTCTGAGTCAGCCTTTGTGGTTACTGTCAAGGTTATCACAAGATGAGAACGCGAGGAATGAGCATGGACAAGTGTCGGGTGTTTGACTCTCAGTTGTAAGCCCTTATTAACTAGTTCCAAAAACTCCACAGCATCTTCAACAGGCCTTACAAAACAAAACATTTTTGCAGGATTTTTAAAAATGCTGCAATTTAAGCATGAGTACAGATCTGCTCACTTCCCCAGGAGCCTCATATTGTCCTAAATATTGTTTCCATTTCCCCACCACCACCTAAAGCATCTGTACTAAAACTGCATATTTTATATGGTGCATTTGTAAAACAACTAAGTTATTAAGATACAGGGGTCAATTTTATACCTTGATGCTTTGATTTAACATGGTCAATGATAAACAACATCTGGGTAACTCTGAATAACATTTTGACAGTTTTAGGTGTCAATCTTGAATACTTTCATTGTCCATCAAGACACTATAGTTTTGTACAACTGTGATTTAGATTAATAACAGTGGAACCATCTTTTGCAACACAAATTCTGAGGACATTCCTGCAAGAGGATTCATTTAATTTAACCAAGAACAGGATGAGGAAATCCAGATCTGAGAAGCTCAAAAGGAAGAACATGCCACACAAAAAAACCATTTCTGAATCTAAGATGAATGAATGTATGCATTCAAAAGAAATCTCAGGATTTCTGTTCGTCCTGGGAACCTGGCACAGAGAGAGATTAAAG
The DNA here is from genome assembly GCF_965153285.1 of Podarcis tiliguerta. NCBI lineage: Eukaryota > Metazoa > Chordata > Lepidosauria > Squamata > Lacertidae > Podarcis > Podarcis tiliguerta. Next base: position 48,662,366 of record NC_139536.1, read on the forward strand.
GTGAAACAGACGTCGCTAAACATGCAAAAACAATTGCAGTGTGCGGTTCATCTTGTTTCCTCCCTGCTTTGAATTATGCACAGCACCTCCAACTGAAATGCAGGGTTTAACAGGAATCGTGAAACAACCTAATTATATGGAGACTGTCGGCTGTTAAAAAAATATAATATTGTATGATGTGTTGCCAGCTACAAACTAGCATCTCAGTCTAGAGAGAGCATCACTCTTCTGTCATGGATGCCAACCCAAATAAAACTGGTCAGATTCTTCTCATCACTTTTTCTGACTTCGCCTTAGTTAGATTTGTTTCCTAAACTAATTTTTCCTAAGTACTAGTTACAGGTAGGTAGTCGTGTTGGTCTGCCGTAGTCGAAACAAAATGAAATAATTCCTTCCAGTAGCACCTTAGAGACCAACTAAGTTTGCTATTGGCATGAGCTTTCATGTGCATGGTATCTGAAGAAGTGTACATGCACATGAAAGCTTATACGAATAACAAACTTAGTTGGTCTCTAAGGTGCTACTGGAAGGAATTCTTTTATTTTTTTTCCCTATGTAGTGAGACTTAGCTATTCATATGTCCCAAATATCATCTGAATACCTAATAATACCCAAGAAGGAAGAAATGTCATTGAGAAACCGACAGCACACCAACATTTAGAAAGAGAAATTCTATGTTTTTAACAGAATTTCATTTTTTCTCAAGGGAAGGAAGACGGGAGGAAGACCCTCCTCTGAGGAAGTCAGTGTCCTATTTTCATTTCTGGAGGAGGAGGTGCCTCTCCCTTCAACTCTCAGACACTTCAGTTTAAGGGTGCTGCATACAGTTGCCTGCATGCAAAACCAGCAGCTTGAAGACAGCATGAAAAGCATCTGCCGCATGGGGGTGGGAGACGGCCTCAAGTTTAGTTTCTGAGGAGTTACATTCTGGGTCCACATGGGAGTCAAATGGGACTCAATACCCATTGATTGGCATTACAGATTGCTCAATCTATAAAAGAAAGAACTGGCTCTTATTTCAAAGGCAGCTCCCTTTCACCATGGTGGCAAACGTTCGCTCAGAGGGAATGTACTCAAAGGCTAAACGCAAAGAAAAGCACCCACCTGCTTTGCATAGCCAAAAAAAACGAACAGCACCTTTGGTTCCCACCAGATATCAACATGCTATTTCTATAATCAGGTTAGGAGAATGTAACCAGTATGGTAGCCTATGTGCCAGAAGGTTTCAAGAGCAAATTCCCAGTGTGCAATGTCTCCGAAGGAAAAGCACAACCATTCTTCCTTGGCTATAGATGAAACACTACTCAAAACCCCCATAACTTACTTTCGACTCTTTAGAGTAAGGGTGGCCAATCACCATGGTTCCCTTATTTTGTTTTGATTTGTCTTTCATTTTCCAGCTTTTTTTTGTATAAATACTTAATATTATGTGTTTATTAATGTTTTCCCTAAATGCATTGAATTTAAGACACATTTTTATACATCTAGCAGGATGGAGTATATAAATATATAGAGAGAGTGTGTGTCTTGGACACATAAACGTTTCTATAAAAGGAGCTTACTCTTCCCTGAAATTTCTAAAAACTGCATAATAAAAAAACTGCAATAAAAGCAAAGCCTCCCAAACAATGGGAAGAAAAAGGGGATCTTATGCTTGCCAGTTTTCTACCACATGACACATATTCCAGCTTGCAGCTGATTTCTCCCTCGCTAAATCGCAGGATAAGGATGACTCAAGAGTGATACTACAGGCCTCAAGGTTTCAAATACAAGCCATGAATTTCTTGCAGAGAAAGCATGGGCAATGGATTGTAGGAGGATCACAGAAGTTGAATACTTTAGTTAATTGACCTATGGCTGTGTGGAACTGGGGTAGGTCAATTTGGTGAGAAAGATGATAAATAAGACTTTGGGAATCTATTACTTTGGTAAATTAGTTTTATCAATGGCAACTACCATCTTTCCTCATAATACACAAAATATAGGCTACAGTCACTGTATAGATTCTTTTAGTGAATTCTGTAGTCAGTGATTAGCCCCTGACCATGTTTGGATGACCATATCTTAGCTTATTTAGCTGAAATATGCAAGAGGAGCTTTTGAACTATTCCCTTTGCCAGGAACCAGATTAGATCAAAAAGCCTCTAATTAACCAGTTTCCTGTTTCATCTTAATTAGGAAATGATGGTTCCCAGCTTCAGAACAAACTAAAATATTAAGCCACAGCTTGAAGTTGGTATAATAGCCTGCCTTTTTCCAAAGTAGGAAGCCATGGTTTGGTTGATTAGAGGGTTCTTGGTTTAAACATGGCTTGAGTGAAGGGGCTCCATGCATAACCAAAGGGTTGAGCAGATCTCAGTTTAATAAGCCAAAATATGATCATTCAAATCAAGTCAGACCCTTTCAGCCAATAAGAAATAAATGTAAGAGTTATCTCTTGGCAGAGCAAACCAAGCAGTAAAAATGTAGCATGTGACCAGGCACTAGAAATTATGGTATTAGTTGATGACAACAGCTATGCTTTCTCAATATTGTGATAACTTGGTCTGCTCAGCTGTTACCTTGGGGTCCCTTCCAACTCTACAAAGTCTGATTTCCCCGTTCTCCTTCCAAATAAATCATGAATTTATTGTTTTAAAATTGGTTTTTATTACACTGAATCCTAAACTTTTTGTCCTTAGGTATAAACATTATGAAGAAAATCCACTGAACCAGAATATTAGACTTCAGAAACGTTCAGATCCCTGATTGCAGAAAGAGCCATTAAAATTTTTTGTCAGTGGTCCCCAATTTTCTGTGGGGTGATCAATTTATGCAGAATACAAAACCAAACGGAGGGAATTATGTCTGCTCAACCCTCCAGCACATTTGGTGTATTTTTAATCAAGGATTTTTGGCAATAATACAGAACCACATAAACAAAGCTTGAGTGGTTTGCTTATGTTAGTGAAACCCACAGACAAAAATACTGTCTTAAATTATCTCTTTTGTGGGTGTAGTATATTATAGTTTATGAAGGAAATAAAAGGTCTGTTGTGTCTGCCTTCTAGGCCTCCCCCCCTCCCCCCCAAAAAGCATATGAAATGCTTGTGTTGTGTATTGTGACTACAGGAGTTTAAGAAGAGAGGGGGAAAATCACATTTCCACTGGGAATAAAAACAGTTATGGTTTTCTGTGGAATTTTACCATCTGAAACTGTTTTCAAAGCAACAAAACAAAACAAAACCCTGAAACCCTTTCCTGCTTTCAACTATAATGAATTTCCAAGTATAGGCAAAGTTACAATATGTTCCCCTCCCCTCCCCGCCTAGAGAGCAAATAAGATTGAGACACTCCAAATCCTGAAAAACATTAGCTGGCAAGAGATCCCCAGGTGGGGGAACATTCAGAAAATATGTCTTCACACACACACACACACACACACACACGCGCGGTCAGAAATAGTCATATTGCAGTGATGCTAACGAGTAACAAATGAGTATGAAAAGCAAGTTGATCTTAACAATGTCATACAGATTAGCATTTTTTGTCACCGACACAGGCTGCATGACTTCTTGGTCACAGATGCACAAGAGTACTCACTCATGGGTAAGAAGTGGGATATCACTTTTTCCTTCCTTATTTGTGATTATGTCCCTTTTGACACCACTCATTCTTCCATAGCTGTCTTTGGCCAGAAGATCAAAAACTTCATTATTATATACTTCCACAACAGAAACCTCAACCCAATGGCTTCCTAGCGGCTTTTCTGAAAGGAGTCTGAAAAAGGAGGGGGGGGGGGAGCTTTAGTGACTGAAACAAAACCCTGAATAAACTAGGCTTGTGATCTAGGGGACTATTAAAAGCCTGACTTAAGCGCTTATCTAAATACCCCAAACCTCCTAACCATGAGCATGCATGAGAAACCCAGCCCATTATGCTGTGGCTGCGATATACTGGGACAACTCTGTTGACAATACGCTTCAGTTGCACAGGCTCCACAGTTGCAATATCTGTGCAAAAAGTAGAACTTGAAAAGGAAAAGAGATTTGTTGATGAAATTAGCACTGCCAACAACGACTGCAAGATCTTTAATGTTTACGTTCCCAGCCAGCGGTGGAAGAAGCTGTTTGGGTGCCAGGGGTGGCACGCCCAGGGGTGGGGCAAGCTGCCCCTAGGGGCGGGGTGCACCACAGGGCCTCCAGAGTCTGCCTGGCTCCTTCCACTCAGCCACCCTATAGCTGGGGGGGGGGGGGAGCAGGCGGACTGTTTGGGCAGCGCGGAGCCTGTGCGCACTCAAGCCACCACATCTCTCTTAGGAGAGACGCGTGGCTTGGGCACACTGCAGGCAGCACAGTGAGTGCCGCCCGGCATTCTGTCACCCCCCCCTCAGTGGTGACACCCAGGGCAGACCACACCCACTGCACCCCTTTCCTCCACCCCTGTTCTCAGCCATTTCCAAATGGCATTGGTGGGTCATCAGGCTACGGCAGGCAGTGAAGCAACAGATGACAAGCAAAGTTGCACTGTCCTGTGTACGGGAAATCCATCCTAGGTGCACATGGATGTAAAAGAGGCAAGCCTTACTGCACATGTGCAAGGGATTGAAAAATTATGGGCTGTATCCCATGTTAGTCATACTCAGAGTAGATCCACTTAATGGGCATGGCTCACTTAGGTCCATTAATTTCAAAGGGTCTACTCCAATTAGAACTTATTTGGATACAGCCCCGTGTCTCTAAACACCATTTAAAAATCAAACAACCACTAGATATGTAACACAACCTTTCTGTGCCACAGACTTTACTTGTTTGCCCCTACAACAGACTGCATGGTGGCTTAGAGTTCTTTCAGTCCCTGCCCCCTCTCCATTTCACATATGGGACAACCAGAAGAGAATATTCACAATGAACTTATTACCAAGAATAAACCATTCTTAGGAATCCCGTGAGGATAAATGAGGTTATATTTACACTAACCAATTTTCTGCATGGTATTTTATAGTACCAGTAGCCCATGTAATTTGCTGTAATCTGTCCAGTTAATCTGATTTTTGATACCAATTACCTTCACTTTGATCAGAACATATTGGGTTGGATACCCTTGGGTTACATGCCCTTTTGTAAGTGAAATAGAAGAAGAAGAAGAGTTTGGATTTGATATCCCGCTTTATCACTACCCTATGGCGTCTCAAAGCAGCTAACATTCTCCTTTCCCTTCCTCCCCCACAACAAACACTCTGTGAGGTGAGTGGGGCTGAGAGACTTCAAGGAAGTGTGACTAGCCCAAGGTCACCCAGCAGCTGCATGTGGAGGAGCGGAGACGCGAACCCAGTTCCCCAGATTACGAGTCTATCGCTCTTAACCACTACACCATACTGGCTCGAGCAGAAGGGGTTTTTTCAAGGTGTATACTAGTGTAGTTTTATACGGGGTCTGTTAGCAACAAGGTATTGAGCAATCTCTTGCACAAGAGCTCAAGTTGTATGCTTGAGCCAAGTCTGTGCTGTGCAAAGTCTTCTACTAGCTCTTGTGCAATAGTTTACAGCACAGCACAACTACCAAAATCTATTCTGTTGGTGGATCTCTGGAAGCAACTCATTATCTTTTCAACATACATTTTAGCCTATTTATGCACAAATGCCGTGATTCACCAGGCCTCAGTGACATAAACTCATTTCCATTTTAACTGCCAGTAATCCTGCATGCTCCTGGCTATATCTGAAGGGGCACGCGGCTTCCTGTGTGCACATCTGGCTTTTTTATTTTTTAAATAAGCCTGCCCCAAAAATTCAAAGAACAGCCTCATAATTGTAAGAGAAGGAAGAACATATGTACAGTAAATGCACAAAGCCCTGACTGAGAACCACAAAGAACAATGAGGAAGGAGGGGAAATATCAGACATTGCAACAGAGATGGGCTTGTGCAGAAATACTCTGAAATAAGAATTGTAATTAATTTTGTACACTGAAAATAGAAAGAATTTGCCGTCAACGGATTTATCTGTGCAGATTGATGATTGGCTCAAATGTCTACTCTGGCATTTTCTAAAAGGGCTTTCATAATTATTTAAAATTAAAAGCCACAGGAAATGAAGTCCCACCCTTTTGTCTTTCCATTCCATGGATTACTCAGAGTACTGAGATCCACCAGTCATTGGCTTGGTGACCACAGGAGAGCAGGAATCCTCCATAATGTTCCTGAAGTTGTGGAACACTCTGTGTGAGAGATGAACCTATTAAGACTGCATTTAGCTTTTTTCTGCTTCTCATCTCCCCGGCTGCAACTGCTGTACTGCACATTGAGAAACTCTGAATTGAGAGGAAGATACTAAATGGACTAAACAGATGAAATAAATAAATATAACACTGTCATCTGCTGTCATCCATACCTGAATACTTCTTCACTAGCTCTAGGAATAATTCCTAAGTCTTGCTCATCTTCCATGGAGAAAGTGAAATTACTCTCAGACTGTGGACCCAACATTGTGTGTGTTTTCCCGCTTCCAGTCTGTCCGTAAGCCATAATGCATACATTGTACCTGCAAAGAAGAAAAGCAAGGTTCTCAAAGCCAACAGCTACTATTGATCGAAGCTGGAAACTGTTGAGAAGAAAATTCATTTTGCAGTTTTCTAATAACTTCACACAAAAGTTCACACAACTTGCTAATTCCAAAACATTGCAATATACGCTCTCTCTCCCTCCCTCCTCCCCTCCTGGAAATTCCACAGTGGGGAGAAGAAATCAACTTGGAATGGATGGGCAAAATCCTTTTTTCCCTTCCCTTCTATGGAGAAAACAGGAAAATGGGAGCGGGGTGAGGGAAGCAAGGGAGGGGAGAAGCAAGGACAGACAATTGCTCCAGAACAGGGCTGTTTCCTTTTGTAACAAGAGTCATAGAATCATAGAGTTGGAAGAGACCACAAGGGCCATCGAGTCCAACCCCCTGCCAAGCAGGAAACACCATCAGAGCACTCCTGACATATGGTTGTCAAGCCTCTGCTTAAAGACCTCCAAAGAAGGAGACTCCACCACACTCCTTGGCAGCAAATTCCACTGTCGAACAGCTCTTACTGTCAGGAAGTTCTTCCTAATGCTTAGGTGGAATCTTCTTTCTTGTAGTTTGGATCCATTGCTCCATGGTTTACTTTTGATGGAGGCAAGTTGTGGAATACAATTTAGCAGCCACAGAACTCTGCAGAATCATCTGGACGGATGCTTTCAGCTCGTGATATGGGCCAGTTTAAGATGATCAGTGTTGCTGGGAAGGGATACTTTTCAAGAGCTCTCTGTAATCTCAGGAGCATTCCCTGTTCTTTAAATGGAAGCCTAGTAGCAGTACATTTGAAGTTAGATATGCCTAGCAGCCAGGATTTTCACATAGCTAGAATGTGTGTCTGTGTGTGAGAGAGAGAGAGCGGGGGGAGGGAGAAAGGGAGAGAGAGAGGCATAACATTACATTGCTCAATCCCTCATAAACTTTTGAAACCAGTTTTTTACCATTTCAAATGAAACAGACATTGTGAGCAAAACATTTATGGCACAGCTAGAACTGTATTGTACAGCTCACAAGATTTAACAGGCCATCCCTGCCCCAATATAAGATTCCACCTTTTCCCATTGTTTTGACCCAGATTGCAAAACTCAGCTGAACATTTAATTTAGATAATTTTGCCTTTTTAAGTTATCTCCTGGCGGTGTTCCAGATAGCCCCTTAAAATGAGAGATGAGGAGGATGCTAGTATATCGTACAGAGGAAAGAAAGTGTGTGGATCTGGTCCTGGGAAAGGGATAAGAATCTATAAGGTATTGCAGATCCAGCATTGTGAACTCAGGAAGCAGAAACCACATATTCAAACTCTTTTCTGAAAGTAAGGCTAGGCACTGCTTGAAGAAGAAGAAAATAGTAGGCTCCTTTTATGCTCCGTTGTTCATTTGGACCAGTTTGTGAATCATGACCGCCTATTGAGAGAGAGGGATCCAGAATTTAATCTAAGATGTGGAGAGAACTACATCCCATTTCACTATACTTCAAACAGGTTAGTTCCAGGTGACTATCAAAATTTAAAACATCCAGCATCAGCCACACAATTCCCCCCACCCCCGCTTACACCTTTAGTGCAGAAATGTTCACCAGCTTTCTCATAAGGTGATGTTACAGATCACTCATGGCTCATACCACAAACGGTCAGAAGAGGCAGCAAGCTCAAAGTCAAAACACTGCGCCTGTTCCAGATGGGAGATTGATCAAAAACATGGCTGGTAGAGGGACCTCATCTTTTCCAGACAAACAATCTGCTTTTGTTTAAATGGTGTGTCCTGAAAAGGCATGAAGTACTTTTGTTTCCAATAACAGAACATTTCCTGAATGGCTTGAAGCGGGGAGAAGCAAAGAAAAAAAGCCATGTTTCAGGGAACCTATTTTAAACAGAAACTGGCTTAAGGGGGAAGATGCTTCCCTAATCTGCGTGCAGAACTGCACTGGAGTTAGCAGAAAACTTGGTAGTAGGAAGTTTGGAAAGAACATTTAACACCTCCTCCCCTCCCTTCTAGGACATGGTGCTGTTGTTTTCTAAATGGACCTAAAAGAGGCAACTTATGGATCCCTATAGCAAGACACCAGATTTGCTGTTTCTTCTCAAGGTCTTTAATTCATCATAGTTTTAATGTACCATATCAAAGTCTAGGAGAAAAGAAGGACTCCCTACTTTTGTGGCAGGTGCATTAACTCCTTGGTAGGGTTTACGCCTTTGTGTTCTCTCTCTCTCTCTTTAAGAAACAGACTATCTTTGAGACTGTTGATACCCTGTTAGAAGCACTTCCCTTCCCTTTTCAACTCACCCATCCAACAGAGATGTTAGCAAAGGGGCTACATCTGCAAACACTGTCACTTGAGAATCAGAAGCACTGTAAACTCTGTAGATGTAAAATACAAATCAGTCATTGTGGCAAAATGGTCTGGGAATGTTAGCAGTGAAGAAAGAAGAACAAAGAACAGAGCAGCATTATTCACTGAAATCTCCAATATTGTGAAACAATTTCTTCAGCAGCACTAAGATCTATGGAAGGGAATTACTCACGCCTACTCTTAAGCTGGTTTAGACATCAGGAAATTAAACAGAGTTGAGCCACAATGCTATTCCAGTAGCCAGATGCAAGGAGTCTAAAGTGTTCTGGACATTGCCAAGGAGGACCTTGTCAAATCCTAGCTATTTCTAGAGACACAGACTAGGCTGTGATATGTTTTCATTCAGTCCCCCCCCCCATTGTTTTTATTTTAATGTCTGCACACAGAAGCATATGACTTGGATTCTAGCTTCATTTTTAACATCTGTGCTGTGGTGGCTTTGCTGAGATTTTGGACGGAATTCTGTGGCTGGGGGCAGGGAGGCCTACAGTTAGGTACCATAGTTATGACCAAGTTGGCACTTTTGCAAGAATCTAGATGATGTATATGGATCAGTCAGAATTCATCAACACCTGGCTTGCCTTCCATGGTGGGGAAATAAGTGGAATATCATATGGCTGCTTCATATCATATGGTCGCCACACCACACTGGAAACAGACCGATGTGGATTCAGATTATGGGCCAACACAACGTCAGAGGCTTGCTGCAGAGCTCATGAGGAAGTGGGACAAATAGGAATGGGGGAGAAATTTAATTCAGTTTGCATTTCAGTGTGAACCTATCTAATGCCACAGTTTCCCAAACAATAAGCAAACCGAAACACAGCCAACTTTATAAATTGGCACTCCTCTGAATTTTGCAATGGACTTTTGCTGCCAAAAAATGTGTACAAAGGGTAAAGTGTACATGGAATGCATTTACTAACAAAGCTAAAACCCAAAATGCATTTTATTAGGGAAAACTGCTTGGCAAATATGCATATATCAGGAAAAAGTGCTTACAAAAATGTGCTTATTAGAAGAAATGTGTACTAAAATGCTGTTGAAAATTCATGAGGATTAAAAAAACCAAAAAACCCTTACAAACGGATGTGGAGAACTGAACTTAATACTGCAAAAATGAGAAACTTGAGAGAAACCTAAACTGACAGCCACCCATCCCTAAAGACAAAATGGTAACTTAACACCATGCCATTATTAGGTAGCTGCCTAAGGTAAGAAGACAACACTGTCTTCAAGAGCTGATCTCTGCTAGGAATGCCATGGGTTCAAATGAGTGATTGCCACTTAAAACTCTCAGTAATAGGACACAGCAGCAGTATGTGTTTTAGGGTTGGTGCAATATTTAATGGGGGTAAGTTTTCCCACAAAACTATTGAGAATATTCACAGGATAAAACTTTACTTTCTTAAATACCAGTACATTTTCTAAGGGGTTATGCTTGCATGGTGATATGGAACTTGCTTCATTACGGTTCTGTCTGATGGGTGTTTAAATGGGATGTAATTAGGCACACTAGCTTCATTTTGTGTCAATGAACAATTCAGATCTGCTTTCCTGCTCCAGTTAATGAACGCAAAGCGACTTGCTCGTGCAAAATGACATTGGTCTACCTCCCTCTTCCAGCCACATGCTCTTTAATGTTAATTTGATCCTGAGCATTGAAAGCCGTTTTTAGTTTGTTTCATTATTGTTTTATTTACTGTCCACTAATAAAAGTATCTGAAAAAAACATAAAATACTGAAAAGCTGTATCTTTTTTTCCTGCTGAAATAGAACCAAGCATTTCGACATTTATTAGTTCCACTAAAAAGCTGCTAAAAAAATAGACATTTGAAGTTCATAAGAACCATATGCTCTTCTGCTTATAAGAATAAGCTGCGTGGGGACACTGAAAAACACACTTCCAAGAGCTACATTCTTTGAAAGGATTTACTATTCTAACCTTCATCTTTTTGGGCGGGTGGTGGGGAAGGAACTAAACGCACACTGCTGCACATATGGCACGTTCTGTAAAGGTAAAAGGGTAAAAGACTCCTGGATGGTTTAGTCCAGTCAAAGGCGACTATGGGGTAGCGGTGCTCATCTCACTTTCAGGCTGAGGGAGCCAGTGTTTGTCCACAGACAGCTTTCCAGGCCATGTGGCCAGCATGACTAAACCACTTTTGGAGCAATGGGACATGATGACGAGTGCCAAAGCACACGGAAACGTCGTGTAACAATATTTTGAACTGGTAACACAGTCTCCTGTACTAAAATATAAAGAACTGGGTCCTTCACCCATACAAACTGATCAGGGAGGCACTACCCGTGACAGGAATATAAGGCAGCTGTAGTAATATTTGGCATAGTAATATTTTTCAGTTGTTATCAGAAAATGAAATACTTAGAATGTGTGAAGACATTTATTTACTGGTAAATAGCACTGGTAAAAAGCACTAAATAAGCTGAATAGGACAACAATTTCTAACCCATTAACTGAGGGCAGATACCAAAATATGTGTGTCTTTTGTTGTTATCCCCATGCATCGATCTACAGTGGTACCTCGGGTTACATACGCTTCAGGTTACAGACTCCGCTAACCCAGAAATAGTACCTCGGGTTAAGAACTTTGCTTCAGGATAAGACCAGAAATTGTGCTCCGGCAGCAGGAGGCCCCATTAGCTAAAGTGGTGCTTCAGGTTAAGAACGGGCCTCCAGAACGAATTAAGTACTTGACCCGAGGTACCACTGTATTGGTATTTTAAGCCACACTGTTCCCTAAATCCACTCATATTATCACTGTCCCCTATGTGACTACAATAGTAATAGCTCCATGGGGAAACATTATGGAGAAACAGCATGTATGTGAAGGGAATCTTCATCTGAGCACCAGATTAACCCTAGTGGCAACAATCTACTTTTCAAAAATAGAAGAATAAAACATTTCTTCCTTCAGAGAGAATTCAGAATTTCATTTTGTTTCATAGTTGTAAGTCTTGAAGATTCATGAGGAAGTAGCAAATGCAAGATGTCTTCAGAACAGTAAGAGTCCCATTATCAACTCATATTAAAAATCATATATATTTTAGTCAAAGCCACAATGGTTCTCAAGACCACCCACCTTTCATACTGGAACGTCTTGTTTATCAAAGCATGACCGGGACGGTTGCATTTTACAAAGACGGTTTCCTAACAGAAAACAAGGGTGGTAACAATTAAAACATATACATCATATAAGTCTAAACGAAAAGAAAATGTATGCTTAAAGGTTCACCACAAAGTGGGATGTTTAGACCTTCCAAACTGCAAAAACCACATAGCCATATCCTGCCTTTAATATATGGTTCCTCAATGGCACAATCTGGAGGGGTGGGAGTGCAGTGAACTGAGCACTTGGGCTGCCACACACACAGCTGTATGCAGTTGGTCCATCTAGCAGAAATCTGGATAGCAACAAGAGAGATGAATAGATAGCCCAATATCTATACCCATATCCAAAGTATGCTTTCAGCACTCAGAAAGGACAGGGGCTTTCATCCAAACTTTTGAATTTGTGTTGTGGAATCTATCAGTTTAATCCTAAGCAATTTTTTTGAAAGCCAATTAGAGAGGAAAGCCTGAAAATACATTTCTACTTGTTGTGGGGATGACAACAACAAGAAACAAGAGCACCCCCTCAAGTAAGAGGCATTGCTGTCGTGGCACTTCTGTGACTTATATTCTATGGAATTAAACCTGCTGTTTGGGGAAGTATTTGTCCTACTGCTTATATTATATAGCATCTCAACCAACAGAAGCCGTGCACAGGGGAGTAACTTTAATTGCTGAAAATGGCACAGGAGGGAAGTGTTAAACTCACTTCCCCTATGCTGCTGTAGTTCCAGTCCTGATACGGCAGTCCTTGTTTTAACAGAGATGTGACCAGTCCAACTACATTTTTGAATTGTGCAGTGTAAGTTTGACTCTAGATTATTATGCTATGAGTTAGCTGGCTGGCATGTTGAACAAGGTAATCGCAGTTGAGTCATCATGCTGTCACTTGGGCATCGTATTCTTAGAACTTCCATTGAGTCACATTCACACAATACCAGTTAAAGTGCTGAGTTATGTCTAAGTTATGTCTGAGTAAACATGCATGAGATTGCACTGTAAATACCACATGAAAACACACACATGTTTCTGTGACCTCCAAGTTTACTATCAGTATGAAACCAGCTCTTTTCCATCCTTGCCGCGAACAATGATGCTCTCTCATATGGAATGGGCTAGATCAGTAGACTTCAATCTTTTACCCAAACAGTAAATCACTAGTGGATCAGCAGTGTGTCCTGACCCACCAGTAGAAGACTCTTCATCTACACATCTCCCGACCTATCTGCATATGCCGAGTCAACTTGATAGACTGCCAACATCCTCTTCCATCCCAAGCTTGATTGACACGATACATTTTGGTTACAGAAAATAATGAGTGCAGTCACACCATCTGCTTCAAGGCTCAGGTAGGTGGCAATATTAACTACGTATGTTGGCTGTTACTAGCAAACCAAGAAGTAGAACTGCAAAGTAAATGTTATGAACTAGAAAAAGTGGAAAGGAAAGCCAAACATCTGCTCTTTTAAACTGATAAAACCAATTTCACATTTCAAACCAATTAGTAAAGCAAGCAGTTGCCATGCAATAACCACGCTCTCATACCTCCAATGCCAGTAGCCAAAATCATCCATATGAAAAAGATTCCAAGGCTTTATAAGGGCGAAGGAACTCAAAACGGTGAAATGAAATACTGTGCTTTACTTGCAATAAAAACCTAAAACCTTTTTTAGGCCTTGGAACTGAAGTGATAGTTCTCAAGCCAAGATTTACAAGACTCAAAGGGGGTGAAAAAAGAGATCACTTGCCCCTCTAGCAAATTTCAAGGCAAGAATCTCTAAACAAACAGACTTTTTATTTACCACAGTCTTTCGACAGCTTTCAAGCCTCCCCAAATCTGAAGTAATTTTGGTCCAGCGCTGTTGTTTTCAAATTACATTCCATTTGAAATCATGCAGCAATTGCAGTTCTACAAATGCTTGACAAATCCCACTGGGATATACCCAGTCTGATTTCTGCAATAAATCAATTGCCATTACAATGGCAGTTCGCTAATGCCAGAGGTGAGTTAGTATCAGGATTAGTGATGGTATTTGTTAGGGTTCAAGTACTAGACTCCATGAACCTTTCAACTGAAGTAGTAGTGAAATACTGGAGGGTTATATAGGAAAGTGCCAGAAAGAGAGAAGATAGAACTGGAAACAATATGGAAGCAATGGGTTCATAATGCTTTTCTAGTAGCATGGAGAACATAGCAACGAGCTTTGTTGGAGGGTCACATTAAGGGAGAGGAGTGGGTGAGCAAGCCAAGCCAAAGGGTCAGCTTGCCATGTCCCATTGCTATAGCTCCTATGCATCTGTTTATTGCATTTATATCACACCTTCCCCCCACCCATGGAGCTCAGGATGGTGTATATAGTTTCTCCTCTATTTTATCTTCTCAACAATCTGGGAGGTAGGTTGGGCTGAAAGGGTGACTTGCTGAAAGTCACTCAATGAGTGTTATGGCTAAATGAGAATTTGAACCTAGGTCCAAAATACTAACCACTATACCAAACCAGCCCTCATCTACATTCTGCTGATTCAGACGCAAATGCCATTAGGAGTCCAAACTAACAAAGTGCTGGATGTGTCCCAGTGATGCTAGTTCCTGACTCTAACTGAAAAATCTCCTTCCTTAGTCAAGGATTTGCTAGGTATGTATTTGGTGAAAGCTATTAGGGCTGGGAGATGTATCAATACATCATCGAAAATTGGTCCACATCACGGTAACGGTTTCACAATATTTGAGATGGTGGTATATCGCGAATCACAGTGTGTGTGCGCGCTACGTAAAAAAAAATGCAATACAGTGGTACCTCCGGTTATTAACTTAATTTGTTCCGGAGGTCCATTCTTAAGCTGTGACATGAGGCACGCTTTCGCTAATGGCACCTCCCGCTGCTGCCACATGCGACATCTGCTCACATCCCAGAGCAAAGTTCGCAACAAGGGGCATCTACTTCCGGGTTAGCGGAGCTCGTAACCCACAGCGTTCACAAGGAGGAGAGTACGTAACACGAGGTTCTACTGTATGGGAAAACTGTGAAGCCAGTCATCGCTTCTCTCATGATTTTTGCCATCCCTGTTGCACTCTACTATAAAATAACAGTTGTAACAATATGTTAAAGGTAAGTAAAAATGTAGTAGCAGTTGCCAGGACATTACCCTGCTCCCCTCTACATAGTTCCATCCATATTAAAGACGTTGTGATATATCAGTATATTGTGATGTTTAGTTGGTGATATATCACAAAGTTGAAAACCAGATATCACCCTGTCCTACTGTTTGCCTCTACATAGTTCCATCTTATTTCAGACATCATGATATATTGGTACATTGTGATATATTGTGATGTTTAGTTAGTGATAAACCAGACATCGCTCAGCCCTAGAGGCTATCATGTTTTATTTCAGCAGTTGGTCTAGAATCTAGACTCTAGATGAATTGAACTCTGTGAATCAAAACCCAGAACCTTCCGTTTGGTCAATGTCAAAAGCACATATTCTAAAATGCAATCTTCAAAATCAAGCATTTGCACAGAAGATTTCCATAAGATAAATAGCAAATTCAGGTGATGAGTGTCAACAGGGGTGGTTGGAGTCAAAATGAGAGACAAGCATGAAGTATCAACATGCTTTGGGAAAGCCTTAGGTCTGCAGAAGTATGCAAAGTATTATTATTTTAAAAAACCATAAGAGGAGAACACCCTCCTCCAAAACAGCCCATTAAGCCTGTGTTTGAATGGATCCAAGTACATGCCTAGTTTGTATAGGGGACAGAGTAAATCTAATGCATGGAAGCACCATAACTCAGTGGTGGATAAGGTGCTTTGCCTGCAGACGACCCCAAGATCAATCCCCAGCATCATCACTTACACAAAAGGAAGAAAGAAATGATGGGAAAGATTGCAATCTGAAATCCTGTAACAGATGCTGCCAAGCCAGGCAGACAGCACCGGGCTAGGTGGACAGAAGGCCTGAGCAAATATAACACAGCTACATATGTTCATGTGCTCTTTTGCTGCATTTTATATGCTACCATAAAAGGAAAATTGGCTGCACACTTGCATGAAGTGTAAATAATGAAGAGTATCTGACGGAAAGCCCTAATAGTCAAGAAAATTACTGCAAAACCTGAATTTAAAACTCCATCTTAGCTCCATGCCTTTCAAATGTTATTTCTTGGTAATGGGCTTAATTAATATTGGAATGCCATCTGGTTTTGCAGCTCAGCTCTCAAGCCCCCCTGCTTTGGTGGATTTAAGCCAGCTTCCCTTTAACGCACTTGAAAGCAAGGCTTGGTAGGCAGCTACATTTTAGACACTGTATTTCTAGCCTCTGGCAAGGCATCAGTGAAGCAACTACAAGTAGCTTAAGGCAGGAAATAACTTTTATTATTGGAGTTGAAGTGCCACTGACAGAACTCAGGCGTGTGATCTGGTGGGCCAAGCGCTGGATTCGAATGCTGGGAATGCTCACATATCATTGTGTCATCACAAGTAACCCTGTCAGCCTTGGTCTAGCTGAAAAACTGGAATAAGAATACAGTCGTACCTTGGTTTTGGAACAGGTTAGTTCTCAAAGGTTTTGGCTCCCGAATGCCACAAACCCAGAAGTGACTTCTGGTTGGCAAACTACTTTTGGAAGCCAAATGTCTGGCGGGGCTTACAGAGCTTCCTGCAGCCAATCAGAAACTGCACCTTGGTTTCTGAACGTTTTGGAAGTCGAACAGACTTCCAGAATGGATTCCCTCCAACTTGAGAGCCAGTGTGGTGTAGTGGTTAAGAGCGGTAGTCTCCTAATCTGGGGAACCGGGTTCGCGTCTCCGCTCCTCCACATGCAGCTGCTGGGTGACCTTGGGCCAGTCACACTTCTCTGAAGTCTCTCAGCCCCACTCACCTCACAGAGTGTTTGTTGTGGGGGAGGAAGGGAAAGGAGAATGTTAGCTGCTTTGAGACTCCTTAAAGGGAGTGAAAGGCGGGATATCAAATCCAAACTCTTCTTCTTCTTCCAAGGTACGACTGTAACCCCTTACACTTACACAGATGCACACGCAGAGTTACAGTGAGGGCAAACAAAGCCTTTTGCACATTGATATGCTAGAAGAAAATGATTAACAAGGGACAGCCAGAACTCACTTCACAGTGCCAGAAATAACTTCCTAGCCACAGTCACTAAGGAGGCTCTACAGTGTGATGGAGAAATGGGGAGGGTAACATGGGGATGGGGAGTCAGTCATAAAGCGAATGCTGCATGTGAGGATGCAAAGCTCTTGGAAAGTGAAGATATCACGGTCCACTCATTCTTATCCCACAAGGGATAAGCGGTTTACAGCAATAAAAACAGAAAACACAAGCATTAAAAGCCATAGAAACTTAAATATACTCACATCATCAGCTTCACACACCACATTTTCTGGGATTTTTCTCTGCCTTTTTGACAACAAAATGTATTAACTTACAAAACATTCAAGAAGAACACAACCAGCAATTTGCATAAACTTTAACAAAAGAGCCAATTGCACAAATGCCCAAGAAACCTAGGGGCCTAAGGCCCAATGATATGCCACAGGTTAGTGGCAAAATGTGTGCCCCTTGCTTCTCCCTGTAGAACCTACACTGGCCTTCTGGCTAGATGGGGAAGAGTTTTCTGATTATTCTCCTAGGCTCACATTGAGTGCTACTCACCCTTGAGTGAACCTGACAACCAGGAGGCAGAGACACAGTCAGGGCTAGAATAGCCACAAAGATAAGCAAGCTGCAGGAATGGTCTTAAGCTCAGACTGTGACCCCAGGTGTGGAAATCGCCAAATAGTTGTGATACCATGTGCAAACACCACCTTTTCCTGTTCCTTACATAATAAAATTCCCCAGAGCTCTGAAGACTGTGACTGCCTCGCCAGAACAGAGGCAAGCAGAGGCCACATTCCTGGTAATAAAATATGCAGATGGTATCCAAACAAGAACAGCCACCTTCATTCGCTGCTGCTTCACCCAGAGACTATCAAATCCAGCTGTCCTCTGAGGAGAAAAAGAGGACCATCTCCTCTGAGAATGGTAGCATCAGCTGGGCCAGTATTAGTCTTCCTGTCATGATGCGACTTACAAGAAGCAATTCCAGCTAGGCCAAGTGAAGACCCCACCCTATAAGGTCAACAACTTCCAGCATTATAGTCACTTCCAGGAAGAGTATTTCTCAGGGGCCACCAAGGTCTGCTTTTGTATTGTAAACAGTCTCTTCCCATCCAAGCTAGTCATTATAAGAACCTTGCAACATTAAGAATTTGGTGCCGGAGTATGAATGTTTTCCTCTTCCTTCCCCATTCCTTTTTCCTTATGTGCTGTGTCTTTTTAGACAGAGGGCAGGGGCTGTGTTGTTTTTATTGATATGCAAGCCACCCTGAGAGCTTTTCAGGCTGAAGCATGGGGTGTAGATGCTTTTCTCCTGCCACCATCACATGAAGAGAGACATTACCCAACCCATTTGGGTCATCAGCAACCGTCTCAGAATTTGCTCACGCAACTCCTCTACTGTTGGGAGCAGTTTTTGGAAAGAAACAAACAACAAGTGTGGAGGATCTTTGTCAGGACCTTGGTTTGTGGGTTAAAATGGCTTTAAAAACCTTCTATCCCCTCTATGATCCCAATTCTGATCAACGCCCACCCCCTAGTTGCTATTTCCAAATGAAAAATAATAAACATGCAGGCTCAAACTATGGGCAGGAGTCAACTAATTGTTGCGTATGGAAAACAAGGTCCACTCTCCCCCATCCTTCCCCCCTAAATCTGCTCCAGAAGATGTGGGGGAATGCCCAGGACAAGCTTAGGAGGCACAGGGAGGAGAGGGGACAATCCCGTGGTGCCAACGGACCTCGTTCCTCACATGCAAACTCCTTAGCGCTACACTGAATTCCACCCTCAGCTCGTAACACAGTGTGAGCGCTAGCAACTTGGACAACATGAAAAACAGAGCACTACATGAAGGGAAATGGAAGTGTGAGTGTGCAGCTGTAGCTGTGTGGGCCTACCTGTGTAAGTGCTGGGAGAAAAGGAAGTTTTGCTGAGAAATGTATGGGGAGAGCGGGGAAACACAGGATGCTTAGACCTGTGCTGGAGCACTGACCTAACTGCTTTGTGCTGCAGTTTTGCAGATAAACGTACCGCTATTTGGAGAGCCTCAGAAAAACAATTGTGTTCCTTGGAGCCATAAAAATCCTAGATTATACAGCTCTCCTCTTAGTTGTAATTGCTTTTCAAATTGCAGCAGTATTTTATTCCTCCCCCCTTCCCAAACCTTAGCAAACAGAAATAAATACAACCTTCTTAAACCCATATACAAGCAAACATAAAGAGACACTTCTTGTGGCTTTCTGGGATTGATTTCCCTACATCAGGGTTGATTACAAAGCAACAGATTATAAAGTAGCAGTATAGGCTTGCTACATCAGCCTATCCCTTCTGTTCTTTCAGCCTTCGAGAGGGATGTGACATGGGAAAAGGGTGAGTTAATGGAACCTGAACAGCAAGACAGTTTGGTGAGCAACATAAGAAAAACATAAACACTCAATACAGTCATTCTGGGTGCCTCCAGATTGCCAATGTTTTGCAGGAGAGATTCAAGTTTGCACAATTAAAGTGTATTAAAGTGCTCTGTCACCCAAGAGATCCACTTTCGAAAAGAATGGGACTTCTTGCAGTTTGCAAAGTGACAAGGATGTGCATTAAGGTGTGTGAAAGGAAGACATGATTAAAGGGAAGATGTACAAGCACCCTGTAAGGAAATCAGGATGAATGCGGGATGATTGATCACTGTCATCTAACCAGACCATAAACAAATCAGAACAAAAGACCAGTTATGATGTAGCTTTCATGTACATCGTGATACATGCTCAACAAGCAGGTCACCTGGAAGAGCCAATAAGGAAGGGGAATTGCCTACTTTCAAGGCTCCATCTTTCATTGTCTTTGTTGATAGTGTACTCACAGATTCATTGGGAAGAAAAATCCCATTACTTTCTTTAAAGGAAAAAGGATAGCTAGCAGTCTGGAAAGGGCTTTGTTCAGCCCCCCAAGCTGTTTCCTGGGGCCCCACCAAGCCTGGAGTACGGGGAGGATTATGCGAGGAAGCATCTCGGCTTTCTTTTCTGCCCTCACAGCATCTTCCATACTGAGTTATGCACAAGATCTGCCAAGCTCAGAGGATACAAAAGGATGTTTCAGAGGCGCTTCCACCTTCATGAAAGCTAATCAGAAGATAAAGACAAAACGTTGAGTCAATGAATGGAGACAGGGGCATGAAACAGGGTCCCCAGTCATGCGTGGCATTCCAAGGAAAGGCAAATAAAAGCCCTCTTGCAGCTTCCTTGTTCAGCCTGAGGAAGGTTGGGGATGGAGTGGGGAGGGCCACACGTATGGGGATGCTGGGGGCAGGGCTTGAATGTCAGAGCCCAAGCACGTTGTTACCTCCTGTAATCTGAACCCGACAATGGTGATGTCAGAATCCTTCAGATCTAAGAAGCTGGAAGGCTATAAAAGGAGACATGAGTAAAAATCACCCTAATTTCCTCTAACAGAGAATTCAGATGGTTGAGTGCCTACAGAATTGGAGAAGCAAGAGGGAACCATTAGCATGCCTGGATGAGCCCATGAGCACACAAAAATACAAAACATTTTTAAAAACCAAAAGGGACATGACAACCTCCCCCTCCACTCACCAAAAACCTCCTCAGCCAAAAGAGGATTCATCGTGCTCAATGGCTTGCAAGAGCTAAAGAATGTTGAATGTTTGTTGAGGAAAAATGGACAACTGGGAGACAGAGGAGTAAACTGGCTTGTTTGACCCCACTACTGCCTTGGAGGAGAACACATCTGACTGGCTGGAATTCTAAACAGGAACATTCCTGTTAGGGTGTGAGGATACAATGCAAGTTTGTTGCAGATCCCACTTGTAAAGTGGAAATGTCTTCCAAAGTATGTAAAAATGCAGAATCTAACCAACATTTTCAAATAGAAGGAGAACAATTAGACTGTTTATGATTCAGGTTTGTACCCGAGCTTTCAAACACATTATCTGCGTGGCTTACAATAAATATCTAACACTCATAAATTCAGCCAAAACCAGCAACTCTATTAAAGCAACACCCAAATAAAACAGACCAACAAAAGTTTAAAAGCCTAGGAAAATAAAAAGGTCTTTTCCTGGCGCCGGAAAGACATCCGAGTGTCAGTTAACATAACTATATTCATGAAATAAATTACCTGTCTTTTAAGTCTGACTCTCCAGGAGGTGTATCAAATGGTAACAATGGGCGGATCCTGCAATGGACTCTGATATTTCCCCTTAGTTCCTGAGGATGCAACGCAGAAACATAGTCAGCAGTTTTTAAAACTCGTGAATGAAATGGTGTGAATCAGATGCGGTAAGAAAATACAGAAAGTTGTGGTGTTGCTATCTTGCCTCATGACTATTGAAGCTCTGCCTCATTAAATTACCACAGAGAGTGAAAAAGTATCCAAGGTGATTTTACCCCAGACTAGGATTTTGATGAAAGATGATGGTCTTAATCTCCTTACTCTGCCTTTCTTTCCCCATTTTTAAGACACTGTAATCTGACTGATGCACTAGTGAAAGTAAATGTTATTACACAGCACATGAAGTCAAGGCATATTTTAAAAGGTTGCAATTGACAACCCAACCGTTTCTTGAAAAAGCCCCACAGTTTGAAGAGGCTGTTTCATTTTGTCCCACGGCAGCTGGGAATAAAGGGAAGGCAACAGGCCTTGGAAAGAGCAGACAAGAGAAGCCATGAGCACAGCCTCCCATGCAGATACAGGAACTGATAAAAAGGAACTGGAAAGTCATCTCAAGTTGCACACTGGCAACTATGATATTTATGCAGATCTTTTAAAAGACATTGCAGACTCAATTACCAGGACACTTACAATTAAACTGTTATGAAGTACTTTTCTCCTTTGTTTTTCTTTCTGGTATCGCTCGTTTACTTCATGCAAGGACTGCTCAAGTTCAAAGGCTCTGGTCTGAAAGGCTGAAAAGACATTTTCACAAATGTTCACAGAACTGTTAGGCTATTTCCCCCTCAGGGATGGGCCTGAGAGCATCTGCACACTGATGCCTCCAAGCAAGAAGCCATATAAAAATGGAATATGCAATATTATCACAGAGAGCCTCAAGTCCAGCACTCTCATTTGAGACTTTGTTCTCTGCACTGAAAACATTTGTATGGTCCATGGGTAGAGAAGCCCTGCCATGAGTGCATCATGGTGGTATGCCATAGCTCTACCCAAATTGCACTTTGCTGCTGCTTTGTGCCTTGCTTGGGAGCGTCCAGGGGTATTCAGTCAGCTGCTGCTGGGAACAGAGTGCTGGGCAAGATGGAGCTTGAACCGAAGTGCCTGGGCAATGTTTATATTAAAGGTAGGTCAGCTGTGGTCCTTCAGATGTCACTGGACTACAACTCCCATCATCCTAGACTATTGGGAATTCTGACTGGGGCAATTGGGAATTTGAGTCTAATGGAAGGCCATAAAAAGAGCCCTGCTCAATCCGGCAAAAGGCCCATCTAGCTAGCATCCTGTTCTCACAGCAGCTGGTCATAAGCTGGACATGAATGCAACAGTGCTCTCCTCACTTGTGACAACTTGTGCAACTGGTTTTCAGAGGCCTACTGCCTGTGACAGTGGAGGAAGACCATTGCCATTGTGGCTGGTAGCCATAGACAGTGTTCTCCAGCATCATTTCAAAAACCACAGGCTGCCCAGACCTGTGCTTGTATTTTCATTGCTCAGTTTCCATAGAAACATGCTCCACCTCATCACTACTTTCATTAAAAAAATTAATTTTTTCAAATTCCTACTTTTAAAGTTTATACGTTTCACTAATTTTATACATTTCACTAATTTTACAATCATTTTGGCATTTCAAAACCTGGCTTCCTTCCCCCTTCCTGCGGTTCCTTAAATTTGTTTTTAATATCTTCTACATATCCAAATTAACTTAATTTGCTCATTTATTCATCTTCATATACACTCTTATGAAACTGCAGGTTATTACAATAATCCTGCCAATGTTTGTATCTGTTTATCTGTAAATATTCAATAAACCATTTCCTTTTTTTTATATTAAAAAAAATGTTATCTTGATTTCTTATTCTTCTGCTAAGTTTTGCCATTTCTGCATGTTCTATAAGTTTTTGTATCCATTCTTCCTTTGCCTGGACTTCTGCCTCTTTCCATTTTGGGGCAAGTAACATTCTTGCCGCTGTAGTAGCATACATGAATACGCTTCTATATAGTTTAGGAAGTTCTGTCCCTATAATTCCCAAAAGAAAAGCTTCTGGGTTTTTTACAAAGGTTATTTTAAACATCCTTTTTATTTCATTATATATCATTTCCCAGTAAGTTTTAACCTTATCACTACTTTTAGTTATGGCTAGGTGCTTTTGCCTAACCCCTGTAACTCTTATTCCAAGGGGACAGGAAGACAACCCATCCACTCTCTGAGTGGACCAGAGATGTAGTATGCTCTTGGTGCAGTACATCTGCTTCGTGTGAAGTCCTGGCAGCAGCAAAAAGTTGCCTCTCAACCCAAAGCCAGAACTTTCATTGCAAATTCTGCGAGCTGCTACCAACGGTGGCACTGCTCATATGGTTCAATGCCAGCCTGATAAGCTTTCAAAGGTACTCATCTCTTACTTTGCATAGCCTCATTATGCATCTGAAGCCTTTGGACAGCAGCCAAAATCTGACCAAGGTAAGTTTTGCTCTGATGCTGGACATCTCTGGAGAATGTGAGGGCAGACAAACGGAGATTCTTCACTTCTTGCTTTAATTTCTATTTAAGAAACAGAAAGAACAGTATTTAAGGTAAAGGTAAGGTAAAGGACCCCTGCATGGTTAAGTCCAGTCAAAGGTGACTATGGGGTTGTGGTGCTCATCTCGCTTTCAGGCCGAGGGAGCCGGCATTTGTCCACAGATAGCTTTCCGGGTCATGTGACCAGCATGACTAAACCGCTTCTGGCACAATGAAACACCATGATGGAAGCCAGAGCACACGGAAACACCGTTTACCTTCCCGTCACAGTGGTACCTATTTAACTACTTGCACTGGTGTGCTTTCGAACTGCTAGATTGGCAGGAGCTGGGACAGAGCAACAGGAGCTCACTACATTGTGGGGATTCAAACCGCCAACCTTCTGATCAGCAAGCCCAAGAGGCTCAGTGGTTTAGACCACAGCACCATCAGCATCCCTATGAACACTCTTTAGGGTATTAGGAGAGAAAAAGCAAAGGAGCAGCAGCTTCATATGTGTGTGTGTGTGTGTGTGTGTGTGTATCCCCATCCCCTTATTGCAGGGATTGGGAACTGGATCTGGCCAGGAGGTTAAGACAGGAATGGGGTGGGATAGCCCCCAGAACAGCGCATGGAGAGGAGAGGGGAGATCATTCTGTCCGGCAAGCTGAAATTCCCGCACTGACAGAACACTTACCTTGGTGCAACTTTTAATTCCTTCCTATGGCTGCAGTTCTACACTAATTTAATTCCTACTAACTCAGATGGGATTTATACGACCTTTCACAGAATATCACTGCACTAGGATTCTCAGTGTGAGTATATATTGGAACTGCATGCCAACGATTCCCAAGGTAAGCTGTGGGGGCATGTATTATTTATTATTACTGTAACCCATCCTCCGTCCAGGTGTTTCATAAGCAATATGATTTCCCACTGGGGACTATTTACACTGGGCTTCTTCCAGCAGAATTATCTGGACCCATTTTGGTCTACGTTCAGATTAAATAATAATTTACTGATGTTTCATGTAAACTGCTTTGTGGTATAAAACTGTCTAATCAATCAATTAAATCACCTGCGCCCAAACCCAAGACCTTTAGAAAAGAAGAAAAACAACAAAATAATAAGAGGCTCCTAAAGGTCAAGTTACATTTTAAAAATTCTCTGCGTACAGAGTCTTTCAAATTCTGATGGTGCAGCATTTGTATGTGTACTCAGAAGGTAAGTTCTACTGAATTCCACAGGGCTTACTCCCAGGTGGAATAGAATTCTTGAGTTGGAAGAGACACTGTGGGTCATCTAGCCCAACCCCCTTGCAATGTAGGAATCTCAACTAAAGCATCCATGGCAGATGGCCATCCAAATTCTGCTTAAAAACCTCCAAGGAAGGAGAGTCCACCACCTCCGGAGGAAGTCGATTCCACTGTTGAACAGTTCCTACTGCCAGAAAGTTCTTCCTGAAGTTTAGTCAGAATCTCATTTCTTGTACAGTGGTACCTCGGGTTAAGTACTTAATTTGTTCTGGAGGTCCGTACTTAACCTGAAACTGTTCTTAACCTGAAGCACCACTTTAGCTAACGGGGCCTCCTGCTGCTGCGCCGCCGGAGCACGATTTCTGTTCTCATCCTGAGGCAAAGTTCTTAACCCAAGGTACTATTTCTGTAACCTGAAGCATATGTAACCTGAAGCATATGTAACCTGAGGTACCACTGTAATTTGAATGCTTTGGTTTGGGTCCTACTCTCTGGAGCAGCAGAAAACAAGCTTGCTTGTAGGACTGCAGTCTGAGTGCTTTTACCTGTATGGCTTCATGCAGCTGGATTATAACAGATCTGACACTTCCATGACACTTCTGCTGCTTGTAATAAGCAAAGCTATCATTTGCTTCTTCACCTGAGATTTTCCCAATAATTCCTTGATTCTGTTTAAAAATAAAAACCCAGATAGTTCAAAAAGACAAATAGACTGGGAATTGGAGATTTCTACAAAGCCCAACAACATAAAATGTAAACATTCAGAAAGTCAAGTGTTATAACCCACAAAAGTTCACTGTATTTTTATGCAAAGGCTAGATGTGAGGAATTGAATTTTTTCACATGAAGCAATGGTTTTCTACCACCCCTAGTTTTTCTATTTTCCTTTATGCATGAAATGTTTGATCACCTTCAGCTTCTAAGTAGGTTCTCACAAAAGGTTGTCTATTTGAATGAATGACAGTCTTCCACTTAAGTCAGCAGTGGGAGATTATAGCTGTAGACACAATGAATTGATTAACATTTGACTTCTTATATTAAAAAGTTCTGAAATCCCATTTCTATTCATAAGAGAGGGGAAATGAAAATCAATTTTGAGAGCAGATGAGTTCATTTAACCCTAACATTCTTGCCACTTTCCAAGTGTCTGTTGTCATTTAATCTTTTACTCCACATTATCATGGACAATGAAGGTTGGTATATTTTCCAATATGCAGAAACTCTCATGCTCAATACATATATTAATTTTTTCTGGTAGATTTCCATCAAGATATATGCAGCCGTGCACAAAATTGTTTCTGTTGCATAGCTCCCGTGCCCTGTGTGAGGTGCATCTGTGCCAATCCCCTGACAATTTCTTTTTTAAGTTTCATGTAACAAATCTGATGAGATGCAGGCATTTATGACAGCTGTAAGCCTTAGTAAGCCTCTGCTACCCCCTGCATACCCTACTGCTGAAAAGGCCAACGGATTTGATATTGTTCTTTTTCTGAAGTGGTCTGTGGATTACAGCTGAAGATCAAATAAAAGGTTCTGGTGTGTGTTTGTTTTTTCAGTAAGGTGGCTGGCTATGATCAAAACCAGAGTAAATGCTGTAGGCCAGTAGTTCACAATTAGCTAAGTATTGCGAACCTCCTGTTTTTTAAAAACAAAGCCCCCTACTTTTGAAAACATTGATACCTCTATGGTAGTTTTTGCTTTGTGAATGGTGTCACAGACCCTCTGGGGTCTGTGGACCACCAGTTGGGAACAACTGCTGTAGGCAATTGGGTGAAAATGATTGACAGCAGGTTCAAAAGGGACAGAAAGGAAGTATTATGTTACACAACATATGCATTAAGACAAGAGGTTGTAATGAGAGAAGGCAGCGGTGGAAAAATTATGGTTTAAATCACACACCCCCAATAAACTAGATCTATTGCCATGACAGCTAAATGCAACCTCTTAGTATCCAGATACAAGCACAAGTCATTTCTTCAGCTGCTCACCATCCTTTTCTAGCTAGGCCAGTCAGTGTCTTTTGGGTGTGCGTCAGAGCTGCTACCTGCCTTTGATGGTTGTTTCTTGCACGCTAAGTGTCCAGATGCAAGCAGTCCATCTCACAAATGGTTTCATCTGAGATAAAATTGTAAGCTCCTGAAGAGATACATGTGAAGACTTTGAAGCACTGCAGTCATCATATTTCTCCACCACGTTATTCTGGTAAGTACTCGCAGGGAAGCTGAGCTCAAAAGGCAACATCTGGTTTTCAGTCAAGTTCTATTTTGTTTCAGTTGATCCCCGTTTTTATCCTTAAAGAGTTAACCAAGCCTCCACAAGGGCAAGAGACTTTCATGAGGTCACCCAGCAATTTACAGTCTCACATTAGATTAGAACCTCTTGGCTGGCAGTTGCTATTACCACTAATCCCTGCCGTCTGCCCTAATGCGGGCCCAGCCTCCAACTGTTCCAAGTTTTCTAAATCTCTAGCAGTGTTGCAGTGCAAGATGCAAAATCCCTCAGCAAGGATAAGTGTCAACTATGCTCAACAATGGCTTGAAAATTAAATTAAGGCAGCTATAAAAAAGAAGCAACATATTGTCATCTTTTAAAGGTTTCTCAGACACTGGTGGTTTCCACTAGACCTTTTCTTCCTCTTCCACTTAACAAGAACAACAAAAATACTATGCTGAATGAGACAATTAAGATTACTACTTCAGATCAGTGGACCACTGCATAAGTTACCATTATAATAGTTATGCAATCTGAACCTGGTAACCTAGGAAGCAGGTATTTATTACATCATGTGAACATAGAGAAACTTTACTGCAGAGACCCATGCTTAGCACCAGCGCACTACAATGTGTTTTCATAGCCGAATTGTTTTTCCATAGCGAAATAAACATAGATAATCTGCCTCATGTGTTTTCTGGTAGAAGAGGGTACATGCAAAATCTGTAACATGTGGCCCATCACTTATTCATTCTTGCAAGCAATCACTTGAAACACAGCTGCAAAGAAGCTATGCCACATGGCAAAATGTTTGCATTAATAATGTCTCCCCATGTAGCTCCACAGATTTTCATTTGCACCAGCATAGCCGAAAATGTTGAAATGTTGCACTTCCTAAAAATGACAGTATTAATTAAAGGGGAGGATCAAATATAAAATAATTTCCAGTAGCCTTGAATTCTCTCTAATAGAATGTCAGGTAAAATGTGTTCCACATGTAAGAAAACATACAAATGAATTCAAGAGGATGCCAATATGGTTAATGAGAAGGCTCAAGGTAGCTATCTATAAAAGGCAGGAGTACTTTCTGTAAAAAGTATGTGTCCTCCCCTTATGAGGAGAAAAAGGAGCATAATGTTGAAAATAAGGTGGTTGATTTGGATTAGATTGCCAAAACACTTAACAAGCATTTATTTAAATTACAACTCACAGAACTGGCAGTGGAAAAAAAATGCCTATTCTACGCTGGAGATAATGAGGAAAGGATTGAAAACGAAACAGCCAGTATTATAATGTTCGTAGATAAATCCAAAGACTTGTGAGTTAGGCCCTTGTCTATTCTAGGTAGCAGCAACTGTTCAGGAAGAGCTGTGTCAGGTGATAATTACAGTAATTAATGTTTTAGTTGTGCCTGTAGGTTGACAGATGGCTTTTACTCTGCTTAAACTGAAAGATGTAGTAATACACACAAATATGCATAGCAGCCCAGGGGAACTGATGAGAATATACTTTCAAATCTATGCTGCAAGATGGATAAGAAGATACATCTCCATTCAAGTTGTATTATGCTGAATTGCACCAGTCAGATCACCTGTTGTAGCACATTCAGTCCCCATCAGCTGGATACCTGATCTAATATCAGGAACTAGATGCAGGATACACATTTTTCAGAAACCTGGGAACATCAGAAGGTGCTTTATGCTGAATCAAACCACTCATTCATCTAGTCCAGGATTGTCTCCACTAACTGGCAGCAGCTTTTCACAATTTCAGACTGGGGTGTCTCCCAGCCCTACCTGGTGATATGGCCATTCCCCAGCAACCTGTCAGTAACTCTCTTTTGGCAAGCACATCTTCCTGGTCAATGGATATTAGATGGAAGTCATTTGTAAAGTGAACTCAGATTGTGGAACTATGCTTCCTGGATCAGTGTGTTTATTTACATAGGTCTGACCCATTAATAAGTTGAAATTGAAAGCTTGGGGGGGGGATGTATATACTACAGTGGGATGGGGAAATGGAGTACATTCTGCTGTACTTACTTTTGCCAGCTTGAGATGCAGAAGGGCATTTTCTGTTTCTAGCACTATGATCCGTTCTTGCTTTGTCTGGGAAAACATGGTAAGCCTGAACTTAAATGGATAAAGTAAGTTATACAAGAAGCCAATTTAATTTACTGCTAGCAACTCCTCTGATCCCAGACTGTATCTGTTTCTCACTCTAAGAGCCAAGCCACACATTACAATACACCAAACTATCTGGTCATCCTTGCCTCAGGGACAATTTGTATGAGGAACCCTTTGGTATACACTAAGAACCAGCTATTTGATACGTAGTTTAAAGCTCAGCTCTTATCACACAATTTGGGAAGGGAGTATTGGGGGGGGGGGGGGCGTTAACTGACACCTGTAACATGGAAACAGTTTAAGACAGGGGCCAAGCATTATTCTGCATTGATTTAAGTCACTACTTTCGCAGAACATTTTAATAACAAAAATCACAACAGCTCTAAATCATTATTAAAAATCTTTCCCCATAAAAATGTGTGTGCCATCACTGCATCCACCTCTTTGTGCTTTCCCCTTTTTCAGTAATATTATTTCTGAACTGCCACTGGCAACTGTACAACATATTGGAGAAGGAAGTGTGGAAAATAGCCTCATTGGGCCCCATCTATTTAATTGCATTGCCCTTTAGGATTCTAGAATGGTAGCCCCAGAAAATATGAAGGGATTACAAAAGGGAATTGATTATATTGTCAGCAGATTTGTTCAGTTCTACTCCAAAGAGGAAATATCCATTCATTTGTGTATTTAAAATGTAACAACTTCAAAAGCATACATGGATGGGGTAGGGAAAAGTGTGTTCATCCTCATTGTCTCTGTCTAAAAGATGTCAGAATCACATTGAAATGTGCACGTCATTGTTCCAAACGTGTTTGGCATGATACTGGGGTCTTGTTGCAGCTTTCCACGAGTCCTTTCTGCACAGCAATACCACATACCCTTAACATATGGAAGAGGAATGCATCTGATGCCCAGTTTCCTGACCTGCAGATATTGAATATCTTCATCAAGCAGGGTGCAGATCACACAAGGAGAGTCTATGCACACAGCTTGTATGAACATAAACTTTGCCCAGATTAGCATGAAGAGGGTGCTACCAACAAGTGCAAACTCACTCTCCACTCAATATGTTATCTGAAACAGTTGTGTGAGCAGCACACTAACTACAGCTAGAGGAATCGTGAACCCCTTCAGAGCGATACCTCTTCCAATCGTGAACTAAGCTACTGACTGGATAGCGTGGTGCTGACAATGCCAAGGTTACAAGTTCGATCAGCTGCATATTCTTGCATTGCAGGGGGTTGGACTAGATGATCCTCAGGGTACCTCCCAACACTATGATTCTATGAGACTGCCAGCAACAGTGTAGTCCAGAGAGGGTCATTTGAAAGCAAGAAGGAAGTATCAAAATGCCCAGGGGGGACCCAAAGAGACAGAGGTACAAAAAAAATATTTAGGAGGGGGGACCTTTAAGGAGGCACCCCACGGCATTAACCCAATAAGGACTGAGCCTGTTCAGTGGCCGCAAAATGTGTCTGTGTTGGCAGCAGGGGTGCAAATGGAATATCCTAGAATGGGGCAAGAATAGCAGGCTAGAAAGCCAAACAGGAGCGCTCCACATTGCAACATTTTGTCGCAGGTCATAATTGGTGTACTAAAATGAAGAAGACAAAACTCTTCAATATAAACTCTGTTTCTCTGACACACAAGCCTCAGTACACTTGGGCCTTAACCAGGACCCAGAATTCAGTTCTCCATTTGAAAGATCAGCATGCTATGGTTCATTTTCCCTTCAAAAATGAGCAAATGCAGGCAGGGCCAGATTTAGGTTTGATAAGGCACGAAGCTACTGAAGGCAATGGGGCCCTTTATATGTCCAGCTGTTCTTTGCCAACAACAAATTGTCGCTGTTTTTTGTGTTGAATATATGCTATATGGTAATTTATGGACCTTATTGGTATCTAAAGCCATTTGCATATAACAAAATATGTATTTTATCAAAGTAATTGTTGAACTGAAATACAATTAAGAAGAAGTATATTAATAGTGAAATAATTATTAATCCCTAACTTAAAATGATTTTTTATTCATAACAAACTTAATAATGCAAACACATTGGCGTTTGGCAATAACAAAAGTTTGTTTTTATATTTTGGAAACGTACATGCAGTTGTTTTTTCCTTTACATTTTTTGGGGGCCCCCAAGAGTGGGGCCCTAAACTATAGCTTGTTTAGCTTATAAGTAAATCCGGCATTATGCAGGCAGGGAGCTGCTGCAGGAGTTCTTGCCCTCTCTCATCTCACTGCGATATTTATTATGTAAAAGAAGGGAGGGAGGGAAGGAAAGAAGGAAGGAAGGGATGATGGAGCTAAACCCAGGGTGTATTAGCCACAAGGGCAAGTTGGTCACCCCCCTCTCCAAGCCGGAGCAGTTTCGCCCTTGCCAAGCACCCCTTTCCCAGAGACTCACGCGCAGCTTCTGCTCCAGCTGCCGGATCCGCTGCTGCGACGCAAAGCTCAGGCTTATCCCATCCCCGGGCCGCATCCTTCAAGTTTGCTGGTCCAGGAGAGAGGCGAAAGCCTCTTCACCCTGCCGCACTCTTTCTGGCAAGCCAGTTTGAATCGACCAATTGCAGCCAAGGACATAGCTTCTCCGCGGTTGCCACGGTTACCCGTCTCCGCTTCCGGGAAGGGAGAGCGTCGCGATTGGCCGGGCTTGGAAATGGGAGGGACTCAGCCGAGTGGGGATTAAAGAAGCTGCTTGTGATTTCTCTGCTGGTGATTCCAGCGGAGACCCTTTGCCCAGGAGGCACAGAGAGGGGCATCGGCCGCGCCGGAGCAGCGTTTGCATTTCAAGGATATTGTCAATACTTGTGTTTAAAATATAATGAGGATGGTGGTGCCTGCAAAGCGAGAGGAAGCAGCTGCCTCCTGCATTTTACCTCATTTTTTTCAACTAGGCAAAATAGGCTCTCAATCCTTTAACCCAGGCATAGGCAAACTCGGCCCGCCAGATGTTTTGGGACTACAACTCCCATCATCCCTAACAGGACCAGGGGTCAGGGATGATGGGAGTTGTAGTCTCAAAACATCTGGAGGGCCGAGTTTGCCTGTGCCTGCTTCAACCCTTCTCCCCTTGAGCAATAGCTGGCAGTGGGCAGGTAGCAGGACAATGAGAAGAGGATTCTTCTCCACGCTTGTTCAGTTCGGATTTCCCCTCGTTCTAGCAAAAGCTTAAGCCCAGCCAGGAAGTTGATAAAGGAATGAGTAGAATGTGAGGCACAGGGGGCTAGTTTCACACCTGCCGTTACTAAAGCCTAGATCAGGAACCTTGGGTAGGCATGGGACAGTGTAGCACTGAGTTCTGCATAAAACAAGATCGTAGTTAGGCAACCACTAATCTGTATCACAGAACTAACCAGGAATGAAACAGCCTGTCAGAGATTAAGGTCATCTACACATTTTAGATTGCCAGAGGCTTCTTTTTTTATGCCTGCTGGGTTATTTAAATGTGCATGAAAATGACTTTATGTGGATCTTGGAGTTTGCTTCTGCCTTAAGATCCAGCACTTTGAGATCTCCCAGATTCTATCTTCTATTGAGACTAGATAACTAGGAGTAGCACTTTCTTGGCAACTCCCAATACTTGATAGAACTGCCCTGAAGCCCCTATAGTTTCCCCCATACTTTCTGTCCAAAGATGTGCACACACTTATTTTTCGAAAGCAAAATTTTCAGTGGTGGACTTAACTTGGACAGGTGGATGCAAACAAGTCACCTATCAATCACATGACATGTGGGTTGCCCTGCTCACCTGCCCAAAATCCCTCCTGCTTTCAAAGCCTGCCGCATGCCGATTCTTAGAACCTCCAGTTCAGAGCTATCTTTAAGGTATATGTGTGGGTAGAGATTGCCTAAAACACTGTTAGCTTCAATTCATTCCCCACTCTTCCATCTGAGCACGGACCTCCTTAAAATACTTCTTTGAACCAGGCATTGGATGGGGGAAAAGAGAGAGACTGAGGCATATTGTACTGGCTCCTTTAATATTCTCTCCACTTGCTTGTCCCTTGCTTGCTTGAAGGACGAAGTACCTCAGCTGATATCACCAGGAAAAATGGCCTCCAAGGCCAAATTTGGTCTGCAGGTTGGAGGCTCCCTGGTCTCCACCCCTGGTTTATAGCCAAACTGCAATTAAATCTGCTGTATATAAGAAGTTCCCACCTCTGAATTCAGAGATGGGAAACCTTTAGCCCATGAGCCTTATTAGGTCCAGCAGAATTTGGTCTGTGAGGCCAATTTCTTCAACTGTGGCCACCTACACCACACCTGATGTCATTATATGATGTCAGGTGATGGGGCAGGTGGAGATGTGGCTGCCAATGCACATCAGAAGCCTTAAAGTGCCCTCTTCATTATGCATTGGCAAGCCTCCCTTGTCAATTAGCTGACTGGCACTGTGAGCCCGCTAGCTGAGATTGGCTGCACTATAGAGTTCACCATGAGAAACTCTGCAGTTCACCCAGTCACAGTAGAAAGTAGAGCTTGAAGTCTGCACGTATCAGTGGCAACTTTAAGCCCACTTTGCTGGGCCTGGATTTTCCTTTGTGGTGCAGCTTGTCATGCTACAAATGGGGGAAAAAATGACATAGTGACACCAGGGGATTGACAGGTGGGCAGAACTCACTCATCCAATATGGCCCGCAGACAGTTAAGGAACCCAGGATCTGGCCACCTGCTTTACCCAGTTCCCCACCCCTGCTCTAATATGTAAACCAATAATTTGGTATTTTACAAGTTCTTAAGTAGAAAAAAAGGGATGCGGGTGGCACTGTGGGTTAAACAACAGAGCCTAGGACTTGCCGATCAGAAGGTTGGCAGTTCAAATCCCCGCAACGGGGTGAGCTCCTGTTGCTCGGTCCCTGCTCCTGCCAACCTAGCAGTTCGAAAGCACATCAAAGTGCAAGTAGATAAATAGGTACGGCTCCAGCAGGAAGGTAAACAGCATTTCCGTGCGCTGCTCTGGTTCGCCAGAAGCGGCTTAGTCATGCTGGCCACATGACCCGGAAGCTGTATGCTGGCTCCCTCGGCCAATAAAGCGAGATGAGCGCGGCAACCCCAGAGTCGGTCACTCTTTACCTTTAAGTGGCAAAAACAGCTCACTGCCAGTCTAGTTTACTGAACAGACATTCATCTATACTATGCTATAGATTCTATAGCGTTATCAAAAGCTAAAGTTCAATTACACACTTTGTGTCTCTGATTATATTTTAGGTAAATGTGTAACAAAATAATTAGATACTGACATTTGTGATTTGAACAAATACTCTTGATACAGACATTATGCAGTGCAAAGTTAAATACAATACAAAGTTTATTAAAAATAGGTTGCAAGTGAAATACAGTAGAAATGGGAAACTACAGCAGTTTTGATGTTTCTTTTTTTTCATAATAATGCACAGACAGTTATGAAAAGCACTTTTACTCATATTCACATGTGGCCTGAATGCCCAGTAGCAGTCAAATCCACTCCACGGTAAGTGATATTTCTTTGCTTAGGTTCTAGCAGCAACAGTATTCCAGCCACAGAATATCTAGTGTTCTCAAGATAAATTGGGGGAGGCTTGCTTTTCCTGATTAACAGATATAGCAAGCATGCAAATCCTTCATTAACACTTTCAACCAATTTCATCTCCTACTTCATATTTAACAGGTGAACGGTAAAAGCACACTTTCAAATAAGAAACCTGAAATATGTAAAAAAAATATTTACACTCCAATTTTAATATCATTAACTTGCATTTATTTATCATACAACTCTTATTAAAAGTGATTTCTAAGGCAGTGAAAGTCTACCCTCTGCATTTGGAAGTGTGCATAATTCCCTAAATATATATTTATAAGATAACATATTATACAGAAAAATCATCTAAAACCCAATTAAGGGCTTTATCAAATAGAAAATTTGCTTAGAATCACAATATAATATATTGTTTTAAACATCACACAATGAGAAACAAACTCTAATGAGGTCCTTATTCTCAACATCAGCCATACAGGAACATTGGGAGAAAAAAAGATTTCAACTGCTTAAAAATTAAATAATGCTGCAATATAGTGTGAAAGATAGCTTGAACTGCCAATATTTTCTACAATATATAGAAAGAGGATGCTAGTAAACCAAAGGCTGCTTGACTAGCACTTCTCAACATGAAGGACCAAGTGATGCGCTGCCAGGCCACTGCAGTAAAACTATTTTTGGCAGACAATACTTTCATGTTTCTCATCACAGTAATAGTAACCATGTCCCTCTGCAAGTAGTACTGAATAGGCTATCTATTAGCACTGGAAATCTTCTAGTCCTTTTAACATCTAACTTTGGTTTTGTCTTAGCTACAACGGGAGCTACCAGAAGAAACTTATTCCCTATTGCTTAAGTCTGGAATTTCTACATAGTTTTAAAACACTGTATTCTCAATCTACACGTACACACACACACACACACACACACCATTCCTATGCGTCCATCTATATTTTACCAATCTCTTCCTTCAGCTCTTACCAAGGATTTCACAACTCAAGTTTTAAAAGTGGTTTACAGCTCAAATGTAATGAAGGAAGAAGAGCTGGAAAATCCAGGGTGCACGTTTTATCACATCACTGGACTGCCACCAATATAAATCAAGTCAAGTATTTCATGTCCCCATAACTGTATGAATATAGATATCACTCTGTGTCTAAGGATTAAATGTGCTAACACAGCCCTTTTAGTTTCAGAGTATTCAATTCTGTTTTTACTGCAAGAGAATATCCAAGGAAACCCAGACTCGAACCACAAGTTTTCAGTGATATGCTAGTAAACTGTTTGTTTACCACCTCATACTTTGAATCAAACAATCTAGAGTGCAACAAGCCAGTGCAGAGTTTAGTTTAGGCAGTTCAAGCTATAGCCACTTTTTTCTGTTTAGCAGCTAACAAAGTATTTTTTGTAAGAGAAGGAAGCAACAATTCTTCAGTAAGTGTGACCCAGGACCTTTGCAGAAGTAGTTAAACCCTCAAAGAAAGGAAAGGGTGTGGAGAAAGGACATAATGACACTTGATTCATATAATTAAAATACATTTTACAGTGCTTTCATTGTATAAACACAAGCTCTTGGGGGAAAAATGTTTTTCTTGCTATTGCAACATATCTAAATCTCAACCATCCAGATGTTGAGATTCCATCTCAATTGTCAGAGGACACTTCTTCCTTCTTGAACAGCCCCTTCCCTAGTCCCACAGATATTCTTCGGATTATGTTTCATAAGGTGCCTTTAATCCTATTTTGTGTTTAATTCATTTTCCAATTCCATTAATTTCCTAGATGCCTTAACTTTGTTGGACACATCCTGACCCTGGGAAAAGAGTCTCTGACGTTCCCGAAAAGTCAAGTTTTCTGGTGCACCAGGTAAATCTGCATCTTGACTGCAAAGAAAGAAATATCTCAATGTTACATAAGTATTACATTGCCAGAAATCTAGATGCTTTGCATATTTTTTTGCTAGGGTCTGCAATCACTTGCATATGTATTTGTAAATCCCATAGAAATAAAAGAAGCCTATTTCCAAGTAAACCAGATTAGGATTGGGTTGTTAAGTCTTTATTTTTGCATGGACAATTTTGTCCACGTTGTATCAGATTATGTACAAATGTCAGTCCTGTTGTAAAGACTGCTACAATGTTTTATACAAAATTAGTTCATACTTTATTCTTGCTATTATTGTTATTAAGAATTCTATGCCACACGTCATCCAAAGATCACAGGGTGGCTTAGAATATAAAACACAATAATACATACTATAGCAACAAAAACAAACAAACCAATGACCCTCTCCAGAGTTTAAAAGTCCATAGATATCCCTGTTCAGATAGGGACAGAGTTGGGCCATCAGGTGAAGCTGGTGGAAGGAACTCAGCACCACTGAGGCCACCGGAGCCTCAAGTGGAAGCTATGGAACAGATGGAACTCCCAAGCTATGAAACTCGCTACTTCAAAGGGAGTATAACCCCTTTAAGAGCAGGCCAAGAGCATCCATCTGGCCAAGGAACAGTGCCTCAGTATTATGTGGATTGAGCTTCAGTTTGTTGGCTCTCATCCAGTCCATTACCAAGGCAAGACAACGGTCCAACACATCCACTGCCACATCTGCAGATGTAGTAAAATAGGGCTGTGTTTCATCAGCATATTGCTGACAATGTACTCCAAAGCTCCAGATGTCCCCAGTCAATTGCTTCATATAGATGTTAAACAGCATG
The DNA here is from genome assembly GCF_965153285.1 of Podarcis tiliguerta. Classification (NCBI taxonomy): domain Eukaryota; kingdom Metazoa; phylum Chordata; class Lepidosauria; order Squamata; family Lacertidae; genus Podarcis; species Podarcis tiliguerta. The sequence goes on from NC_139536.1 coordinate 48,700,003, forward strand.
AGGGTTAAAATGGAACCCTGAGTAACCCCACATTGAAGGCTCCACAGGACTGAAGCGCACTACGCAAGTATTGCTCTCTGGAAGAGACCATCCAAGGAGGACCAGAGCCACCACAAAGAGGTGCCACCACCCCTAACTGGGATAGCTGCTGCAGAAAGATAACATGATCAATCGTATCAAAAGCTGCTGAAAGGTCACTCTCCCAACCGATATCATCATACAGAGCGACCAAAACTGGGCCTAAACCCCAAATGAAATGGATCTAGAAAATAAGTTTCCGCCAAAAGTGCCTGGATCTGGTCTGCAACTATCCCAATCAAGAATCTTGGCCCAAGAAGGTAAGACTTCCCTGAATTCAGGGAAGGTTTCTTGAGGAATGATTTTACCACGGCCTCCTTTTTCCTTTTGTAGTGAGGCTGTGGACACAGGCCGTCTTATCTTTTGACAAATGTATGGTTGTTTACATCTGCCTGTCTTGAGAGACAATGGAGTGCGCCCCTGGGGGTGAAGTCAAACCACTACATTAGCAGCACTCAAATTACCTCTTTGGGGGAGCAAACCTGGGCAGTGTGTATGGAGTTCCTGGCCTGCCCAGATGACAAGAACCCCCCTTTCAGCCTCACTGATGTGGTCCAAAGGAAAACAAGAGCAATACCAGCTTAGCTGCAGGGGTTTCTATGTTTTACGGCAATGCAACTTTATATTTAGTTCTTACACATAAATGTATAGCATTTAGAAAATGTCAGGCATTCTCTAAGTTTCAAATAATAATTTCCTTTAACAGGAGGGACTACAAAGTTTATGTTCAAATGCTTTTGAGACTTCAAGTATCTAATATTCAAACCAAGATTACATAAACTGCTTACATACATTCACCATTATTATTTAAGGCATTTTTCATTTCACCTTTTTGCTTTTTTCTCTCTCAGGTCCCGGAAAGGTTCATGTGGGCCTGCAATTGCTCCAGTAGATCCAGTGTAGTTTGAGCCTTATGCAAGAAAAAGTACAAGGCCAAATGAAATCTCTGTTCAGTGCCACAAGGCAATATTACTCCCTACCACCACAAACACACACAAAGCTGCAGTGCTTTTTCGATAGAGTAAGATGGCTCAATCTGTGCTTTCTATCCTTTAAGATGATTCAAAGCATACATTTCTGTCTTGATTACTAAAATGAAAGACATATCCTACTAAAACAAATAATTGTCAAATGCTTTTGCCTTAAGACTTTACTTTTTAAATACGATTGTGAGAAAATCAAATCAAATGCACATTTGAATGATCATCACAAAGCAACAAAATCAACTAAGAATTCCAAATTGAAATGTGGAAATTCAGTATACAGTTAGACTGCTTAAACCCCAATTAAGCTTACGAATTTAAGCAGCCTGTGGTGCAAGATTATGATCTCTCCAGTTTCAAGGGAGGGCAAAGAACTATAATTATTGCTTTTTTGTGCTTAAATATTACCCACTGACCAGCTTTATGACATGTAAGAATATATGGATTGTAAAGGTGTGGACACTTTTCTGGTATTCTAAGGCTGCAAAATTATTTAGTAATTTTATAGAATATATTCAGAGATGGGGAATTTGTCCTATCTTTCTCTAAGTTTCTATATGTTTTACAGCACTGCACCTTTATATTTAGTTCTCACACATAAAATTCCCACAAAGTAGACTGAGCTTCTCCAAAGGCCACAAGACAAAACACATAATTTATATGTGAAATATCAACACCATGCCCACATTTTAAGGTCTCCCTCACTTTTGCTTTTTGTTCTGTTAAGAAAAACACTAGAGTCGCCACAAATCCTTGTCCGTTTTCCACTGATATTTTTTTTAAGTCTCTTGATAATCTGTGTTGTGCCTTGTGAGCCTTAATCTACACAAAAACAAATGCATGCTCCTTCCAATAGTATTTTTAATTCAACTCTATAGATTCTCCAATAAACTAAGAATGCAGTCTGAATAAAAATGCAGAGAATCTACCGTGCATGTTAACTAAATATTTATAACAAACAATTATTCTGTCCTCTGCCAAATTTTAATGCCAAAAAACATTTTTTTCAACGTTGAAAGATCTGCACAGCAGAAAAATGCACCTAACCTACATTTGTATATTTAGTCAAGGCTGACCAAGCTTTATTCCCAAATTTGTGACCACCAATGTTTGAAGTGATTCCAAATGATCCAGTGGAAGGAGCTTAAGAACTAGAGTTTTGCAGAAGCACAATTTGCCATATGTTAGTAGTGTTCATTAAAGGACAGAAATGTGTTAGTGAGATGGTGAGATGACAAGCTGTATAGTGAATTCTGCATTTGTGCAAAGAGCTTTGTATTTTATGCAGGCAGTATTGACTAAACATTTAAGAGAAATGTGTGATCTGTTTTATAGGATTTTAAGAATGTGCTGAAATGAAGGTGAAGAATCATATTACATAGCATTCCTCAATATTACCAAAATGTACCCACATTTATTTGTATCTTAAAATGTGATGCTAGTAGTTTATTGGAGGATGTAGCTGCCTCTCACAAATATGAAAAGGGTTGGGTAAGGATTAAGATAGGCAGTATTTTTTTGAACAACTCAGTTTAATTATGTTGTGCTACACTGACTCCCTGTCAACCATTAGAAAAAGATGGCCACCAACTGACCATTAGAAAAAGATGGCCACCAACTGACCACTTTCAGGCTGAAATTATTTATATGTACACTATAATATTCAAACAAATTTTATTCTGGAACTTGGCAACTGATCATTTGCATGAATTAAATTACTCAAGCAGATGTGTTCAGTTTTTGTTAAATTAGTATCAGTAGAGGAAGTACAAAAAACCTACTTTAATAATTCATTTTTATTAAATGGCATCAGGGCTGGAATACTGTATCCCTCATTTTAGCAAATATTATAGCTACCTATTTGTTAATTAAGTTTGCACTCAACTCTTACAGTGTATGTAGTAGGTGAGCACTGTGTAACACATAAATAGAGACAGGTGTGGCGGCTACATAGCAACACAATCTAGTAACTAGTTCACATAAATTGGAGGTTCAAAAATAGGTTTCCTTTTGGTACTCAAAGAAGTACATAACATCAGTGGGTGGGTGTCTATTTTGGGTTACTGCTATTATAACATTAAGAGCAACTGAAGAAGCCTTGCTGACCTCCCGCTTCTCACTACACATGGTGGTTTGAAGGGCAAAACATTCAAAGAGCCCTGCTTACCAAAATTAAATTGGGAGAATACTTAGAAAAGTAACTGTTTTAATAAATTGGTTTTCATCTTCCAAATTATCAAAAGCTAAACAAACCACAACCTTCTGTCAGTGTGGCACCCCAATTCTTTTACACTAGAATTGTCGTGCTCTGCAGATAATGGAACTATTTTCTGCCAAGGTTATTAGGTTTATTCATTTATGTGAATGAGAATAAAGTCAGGAAAAGTAACTTATGGAAGAAAGTTAGGGAGGAAGCACTAGAAATGGAAAAATAGGCTTCTGCTTCAACTCTAGGCAGCCAGTGCTAGAAGCATCAATATATGCTTATTGATATTGTTTATAAGTTAATTTACCTCTCTCCCCTGAATCTTCAAATATACACCCCTAACATTTCAAATACTCTTAAAGCCATTTGCACATGAGATACATGCCAAATAAGCAGAAGGAAAACATCTTCCCATTATTAACAAACCAGACACACATGTCCTGTTATCATGAGAAACATGTGGCTCAGAAATGTGAAAGCACCATGGACCCAGTGAAAATAAGAAACAGTAGCTGAAAAGAGATACAGAACAAAAGCCAAAACCAACAGTACTTTTAGCTGGTTGGATGGGGATTTTTTTCAATAAAAAAAATCACTTTTCTTTCATTATATGAAAGTAGGAATTACAGAGAGTTTGGTAAGAAAATGGAAAGACCACACACATTTAGAAATAGGATTTACAGTAGCACATCAGCACTGAAGTCGGACCACCATGCTTAGGACAGTGATCAAGTGAGATATAATCATGAAGTGATTTTGTTCAGAACACCATAGCGGGAAATGTGGAGAGAGTTTCATACAGAAAAGATTCTTAATTAAAATTTTGCGTCTACCTTTTGAGCTGCTGGGATTGATGAAACTCGGTTTGTTTGGTAGGGGAGGGGGCTGGCTCGTTTTGAAAGCAGTACTGTTGGCATTGACCGAGGATGGCTGGAATGAGTTGGAAAGAAATATGCCATCTGAGGCTGGGCGTGGCTGGCGTGAGGGCTGCTGTGGCTTAAGGCTGGCAGGAGGAATGTCACCATAAGACTTTCTTGTACTGGAGTACTTATCCTGACCTGCTGCTAGACAGGAATCCTCCTCCTCCTCATCATTGTATGAAACAAACTTGGCAGTATAAAGCGTATCTGGGGAGAGGACCTGTGTTTTGAGGTAAGAGGTGTTTCGCTGAGGTGGGGGAGGAGGAGCATTAGATGAAGGGGGCAAGGGTGGGAATTCATATTCCCGTGGAAGCGGAGGTCTGTACAGACCAGGCTCATCGGGCTCCAGCAATCTCCGTTCTGCCTCATCATGCTGACGGCGCCTTTCAGCTTCCAAGCGATTGTAATATTCTTCTTCTTGTCGCCTCTGTGGGCCCAAAGGAAACAAATGGTCAAACAAACATCGGAGAAGGCCATTTTTATACCAACAAAATAAAACTCAGTTTCTTATACCCAGTAAATTTGCAATGCTCACTATTATAAATTATTTACAAGCTTCGTCAAATGTTGAGTAATCTTTGCACTTAAGACATGGTACATATTTTCACGGAGAAAATTAAAGTTAAACATTACCAAACATTGCATAGAGTTTAAAGGAACGGTGCACACAGAAGGCTAAATACAACTGATGTAGAATTCTACCTTGCTTTTAATGAGAAGAAAACCAGTAGCTCACTAAAGTTTACCCATCCTTTTCAAGTTATCACTTTAAAATTGTATTGGCATTCATTGTTTTGACAGTATACAGCTCTAGAAATTAGGTATCGCTCTACCCTGCCAATTCTATAGAGCTTCTTGAACTGTATTCTAAGGTGTCTGAAGCACTGTCTATACAGTACAACGTCTTTGAATTTAAATGATTGAACAGATATTACTCCCTTATTTAAGCTGATACTGAAGGGAAATAGTATTTGCTGTCTCTATTGACAAATAACATGCTGAACATATATTCAATATAGAGTGAAAGTTAATGCCAAACTTTAACTTGCACATACATACCAGACCAATGAAAACAAACATTACGATTCAGTTTACCATTCAACTGATAGTGAGAAGTTTTATACTTAATGAGCTTTGTTACCTGCATTCTCTTAAGAGACAATCCACACAATCGACTGAGGACCTGGCAAGAGCCCATACCCCTTCATTCCTTTCTAATACAAAAATCCCCCATCTCTCTCAATCATTCTTTGGAACAGTAAAGGGAGCCATTGAAGCAGTACTATTCAACCATGGTTCAATTTTACATTTGCCCATTCATTGCTAATCATGGTTAACTACAGGCCGATTCAGTGAACGTTTTTTGAGATGGGAAAGAGTTGTTCATATATAAATAGGAATTCAGCCTACTCCCTAAATCATGGTTGTTACATCTGCACTGCTCCTTATGAGATTGTTGCTAACAGCTCAAAACTTTTAATCGGTGAAACTACATGGTTAAGGATCCTGTTAGCTATGGTGAGAATGGACCAACAAGATTCTGAATCATATTAGCAGTGGGTGGTTATGGAGAACTTGCACACAAGAAGGAGGTGAACGGTGAAGAAAAGAGCACCTATGTGCCCTTCGCATGGAATTCTACAACTTCATACCTTGCCTGATGGCTCTTCCCTCCTTTGAAAAGCTTAAAAATATTTTTTCTCTTAATTTTTAAATCATCTTTAACCTTTTTGCCACTTTCATTCTTTTGTTCTAACCACCTGGACTGAATTTCATCTTGAATCTCTCTCATTGTGCTAAATATTCAACAACCTCGTAATAGATTTATTTTTGCATTTGTCCTATATATCTTGCCATTTATTAAGCCTGCCAATGGGGTCTGCTTCCTGGTTTTAGCTAGCATATGGCATCCAATACTTGTTAAGCACTATGAAAGTAGCAAGCAATGCAGTAACTCTCAAGGTTTGTGCACATAGAGCTAACCTGTTCTACAGTAGCATAAAATAGGGTGTCCATCCACCATTCATTAAAAATTGAATTCTTAGCAGTCAAGCATAAAAGGTAAAGGTACCCCTGCCCGTACGGGCCAGTCTTGACAGACTCTAGGGTTGTGCGCTCATCTCACTCTATAGCCAGCGCTGTCCGCAGACACTTCCGGGTCACGTGGCCAGCGTGACAAGCTGCATCTGGCGAGCCAGCGCAGCACACGGAACGCCGTTTACCTTCCTGCTGGTAAGCGGTCCCTATTTATCTACTTGCACCCAGGGGTGCTTTCGAACTGCTAGGTTGGCAGGCGCTGGGACCGAACGACGGGAGCGCACCCCGCCACGCGGATTCGAATCGCTGACCATGTGATCGGCAAGTCCTAGGCGCTGAGGTTTTACCCACAGCGCCACCCGCGTCCTAGCAGTCAAGCATACAAATATTTTTTGCTTCACTCAAGGGGGTCATAACCTTTTGTTCAGCCTCTCGCTTTGTCCGCTCCTCCTCTTGGCGCCGGCGTTCTTCTTCTTGCCTGGCCCTGTCTTCTGCTTCCCTTTTACGCATTTCTTCCAACTGCTGCTGCCGTCTACGCTCTTCATCCTGTAGCTAACAAAGATCTGTCTTCAATTTTTTTCCCCAAAGAAGGGCAAATGAATCCTCAGGACAGAAATTCTGAAGAGAAACTCTTGGTTTGTTCATTTTTAAAAAACCCATAGTCCAACACAGGTGTTATTTTGTCACTGCTAAAGTGGAAAACTTTGGTCATGGGATGAGGATCAGTATTTCATCTTAAAATTCTGGAAAATTACTACTGTTTTTTACTGAGAGAAAAGAAATGTGCAGAGGAATTTCTTTTCTTCCTCCTGTCCCTAGAGAACATGCATGTTTCTTCTCCACAGTTTAACTTCAGTCATTTGTGAAGGTTGTTAATGTGATGCCCTTCAGGTGTCATTATACTACAACTGCCATCAACCCCAGGCAGCATGGCCACAATTAGGCATGATGGCCGTTGAAGTTCAACAGCATCTGGAGAAGCAGCACTTTGGCTAAATCTGTGGGAAGCGAATGCAAGCGACTTACACTTGTTTTCTATACCACTACATTGCTGTGATGGCTGGAGGCTTGCAGCATCTCCCCACCCAAACAAACATCTAATGTGGGGCAAGTTTCTGCTCCCCACGAAAGAAGATACCAAAGGTCCATGTTGGAGAGCACAATGATACAAACACAAGAAGAACCAGGCACTTGCTGTTTTTTACTCGTTTGTAATGGTGAAATTCTCGGAGCTAATCTCAGCTTGAAATCAACATCTCTTTATGAAACTGCTGGTCCACTTGAAAGCAGAATGTAAGGACAGGGGAAAATTAGGAGTTTTAAATCAATGTGGATTTGGAAGGTTCAAAAGGCACACAAATGCTGTAGTGATCATCATCATCATCATGTCAATATCTATACCACCCTTCATCAAATGATCTCAGGGCAATGTACAATATTAGAAACACATTACAAAACACCAATGATAAAAAACATAATATAGTAAAAAGCATGCTGACAGACACCCAATAGTAAAATAAACATAATACTAACAGTCCTCTCCCCCACACTTTTACAGGCCACAGATTATTTAATAGCCATAGGCCTGGGTAAAGAGGAATTTGCCTGGTGTCTAAAGACATGTAATGATGGCACTAGATGAGCCTCTCTGGAGAGAGCATTCCATAATTGAGGAGCCACCACAGAAAAGGCCCATTCTTCTCTCTATATATTTATTATATATAATAATTCAAAAAAAAATTCCTCTCAACTTTTTCACCCCCTTATTTCACCTCATTTCACACCAGGGATCGCTGGGGTCTTCCAGATGTTGCTTCATTACACCTCCATCAGCCTCAGCCAGTGTGGCTAATGGGTACAAATGATGGGAGCTGCAATTCGACAACATCTGGAGCACAGCAGATTAGCCACCCCTTTCCTAAAGTGCTGATGAGCTAACTGAATGAGCAGTGATATGCTTTATAGTGTAAATGTATAGATGTACAATATTTTGGTAAATCTATCTCTTTCCTCTCACTTGCCTCCCCCCTCTCCAACTAGTCTGTGGGTCAGCGGGCATACAGTGTTGGAGGGAAGGTTTGTTTCTAGCTCTATTCAGCTTTTGAAAATGGCACCAATCCTACTTAAAAAAACCAGCTATGTTCTTTACAGTGTAAATTAGAAAAAGAACTTGTTAAAAAACCAAGAATTACATGTGTTTGTCCACCAGGTATGCAAGTCAAAAGGCACAGATCCATTTGCCCATTTAGTTTTAAAATATGGCACTAGAATTGATCTAGCCTTGACAGCCTGCCCAAGTGAATAGCTATTTAGAGTAATATCTTTGGTTCTTCTTGACATTGCATAAGGATTTCCACAGTGAAGGAACCATTTGCAGTCATTTAACGTGAAAAAAATCATGTGAATAAAGTGCATGGTAAGTGCAAAAGTATTCACTCATGTTCAAGGAGGGCCTATTTCTGCACAGCAGATCATCTTACATTACTGGGAAGATTTTACAGAAGTAAAATGATTTCAGGAAGTGTCCTTGAAGAGATATGTGGATATTATCTAGTTAAGAACCTGTCAGAAAATGTCATGAAAGAATAAAGGAGAACTACTGGACTATGTCCCACACTGCTGAAAGACACAAATTGTGAATGCCAAAGTGTCATAGTGGTGTTACTCTAAAGAGAAGCTTCAAAATAAATTAAATGGGATAGGGAGAAAAAAGTTTTAAACTATGATTCATCAACATAAGCCTACCAATGTTAGGTAGTTTTAAGTTCTATGGATTCCAGGAAGACAGTGAAACAGGTGCTTAAATCTCTTCCCTTTAAATATGTGGAGTGACATAGATTAGATTGTGTTCAAAAATCCAGAAACAGAAAATTTCCTATAGAGTTATTTTAACATCTATACACTGGTTTTGTTTGAGGAAAAATAAAAATAAAAAATACTGGTGAAAGGAAACTACAATGTGCCAGCCAGATCACAAGCTGTATCACAGGGCAAACAGAAGTAAGAAATGATCAGGTGATCAGGGTACACAGAACCTCATTTCTGCCTCATAAAACAGCTATATATCATGGGAAGCCTGCTGAGATGCATAATTCTGTCTATATTATAATGCTGTTAGCTTCTGACACAATATTGTTACTTACTAGCAGCATATCCCTTACTGATCAACTAAGGGGTTATTTTTATATAGATATTTAGAATAACTATAAATGAGTTCCAAACTTTTTACTTCAAGGTAGCATTCCAAAAAACAAAGCACTAAAGCAAATAGTTTCTAGGAAATTAATGTGAATGCCAAACTATCCATCATGGGAGCAAGAAACGATAAATGGTTTAGAAGTTGAATATTGAAATGGTTAGAATAAATTTAATTAAATCTATGGTTTGCGGGACAAGGGAGTAACAACAATAAAAAAGAAGGGAGCCATTCAGTCCCAGCTACATATAATGTTTATCAAAGCTAAGGGTTATTTTTGGAAAATGTTAGATATATTATTCCTATAAATGGTCGGACACAGCTGCAAACAATTCAAAGATGCAAACAGAACACAACTTTTAAAGAATAAAGGCAGGAGTGGGGAAAAGCTAGGAACATACCTCAAGCAATGGCTGTGTGCTTGCTTACAGCCCTTTAACACATTACACCCTGCCATAAAGCACTTAGAAAGCAATATCCAATGCATATTGGATCATTATTAATTAAAAAGAAGAAAAGGATAAAAAGCAGTAAGAAAAAGGCATTGAAGAGAAAGAAATAAGAACATACCAAATCTAGAACAGAGATTGCTGGCATAGCAGTCTGCTGCAGGTAATAAGAGAAGGAAAAAGAAAGATGCTCAGTGAAAATAAGGATAAATTTAGATTTGCACTATGCCAAAAGCACTTTGATTTGTTACTACAGCTGTATAAAAGGAAAAATGAAAAGTACTGTTTGATAAGCTAATGTGGAATTGGTGAACATTTCTAAATAAATCAGTAAAAATAGTTTTAAAAAGCAGGTTATTTCTGTAAACTGTGTCCTTTAAGATAGAAAACACAGTCCATCTATAAGTGGATAAAGAGCTATACAATTTTTATTGCAAAAAAAGCAGCCAATTAGTTACCTCATTTTAAAAATATTTGGTTATTAGAGATGGGGGATAATATTTCTAAAATGTACAAAATGTAAATTTATCAGTCCTAGTGGAAAGGAATGATTTAGCAGATGTTATGCAACAGAGATGACCACCTAACAAAGAATTATAATGCAGATTTTAAAAGAACAAGATTAATGTGTTAGATAACCCAAAATAAAGAATTTTGTTTTTAAATGATAATATTAATGTAGTTAATAAAGCTGTGTGACAAAACAAGAGGCAGCAACCACAAGATACCATATATTGAATCTGTCGAGGACACACTTAGCTTTAAGAAACTGATTTAAGTTGCAATGTAGAAAAGTGAGCCACAGCAGAAAAATAAAAATAAAGCAACGCTTTCATTGAGAAAATGCATAAAATGGTTGCCTTGGAAAGCAAATGCTTTTCACTGTGTTAAAAGCAGCATAATTTATAGACCAATTATTTACAAATCTTTAAAGAATTGCACCACTTTTAACTTTCATCACTGTCAAGTACAAAATCCTTGATGCTGCTGCATGAAAAAAGTTTCTGTACGTTTTTAATCAGTTTCTGTAGTTTTGTGTTTTCACCAATGAAAGAACCACATCATCACTCTTGTGGAATTAAAAATCCAAATCATGCTATGCATTTTGACAGATGAAACATGAACATAAAATATGTTGTGGCATTGGCTTCATGAATGTACAAAAATCAAGCAGAATTAAAACTAGGCTTACTTAAAAAAAATACAGGTGACAGTCCTTCACCTTTTGCCCTTATGGACAACTATATATGTATGCAATCATATACTAGACTTAAACAAAGCAGGGATCAACATCTATTTATTAGAAAGGATGTCTAATTTTCCTGTCATTCCCTTGCTATTTGGGGGGCTGGGAGTAGGGAGGGAACTGGAAATAGAGCTATCTTCAGCTCAAGCTTTCCAGTTAGTAGCTTATAATACACCACTTACTTGGACAAAGTCAAAACAGATTAGACCAAGGTTCATTATATACAATGAAAGACAGGGACAATAAGAGAGTCCAGTCCTCCTTTATCCTGTGGTGATATCTAAGGTGTTTTTTTTTTAGGCTAACAGACATTTTAGAATACAAACAGCTTATTAAAAGGATTCTCTCATTTTACCCTTGCTCTTCTCTCAGCTTCCAGTCGCTGCATAATCAGCATAGTATCAATATCATCATCTTCTTCATCGTCCTCATCATCATCTTTTTGCTTTGACTCTTGGAGTCGTTTCTGGAACTGCCACTCCAGCATGAGCTTGCGCAGGCGGTCATTCTCTTCAGCGGTTCTATCTGGCTTATTCTGAAGGTCCTGAATCTCTTTGCTCAGCATGTCTGCAATGTGCATCTGCTGCTGCTTCTCCAGCTTCTCCTTCGCATCTCGTTTCCAAGGGTCAGGAGATAAACTATCAGTAGAGGACAACTCTTCTTTGCTGATGGTGATGTACTGCAGGTCTCTTCGCTCAATGGTTCGGGGTTGCTGCTGGGGCTGCAATTCTCTAATGACGGTTTCCTGGGGTCTCTGCAATGTTGAAGGCTTTTCTGGTTTCACCTGCTGAACTGAAACTGGAGGAAGTAGGGACTGCGCAGGAATTAGTGGCTGAGAACGCATTTGCCCCAGTTTTCTTTCCTGCTCCCGACGCTTCCTGTCTCGCTCTTCCTCTAAACGGGCTTTCTCTTTTTCATACCACCTTTGATGTTCTTCTCTCTTTTTGCGTTCTGCAGCAGCAACCTGAGATGATGACTGTGGCCCCAGCTGGCTTGGAGGTGGCGGCGGGGGTGGAAGAGGCAAATCCATTTGCAGCCCATCAAAGTCAGTTGCATAGTGCACTGGTGGAGGAGGGGGAGGGGGAGGAAGGTCTGTTCTGGTGGACTGGGAAGTCACTAGTGATACTGGTTGAGAAACAATAGGAGTTTTCCAGCGACCAGGTCCAGTTTTGGTTAAAGAAGAACCAGGGGGAATAGATTTAGAGGAATGGTTTAGATGCTCTTGGCTTGATGTGCTAGAATCCACAGAAGAATTCATCCATGGATCACTGTCTGATTTGCGATCAATATATTCCACATCTTTTCGTATGGCAACTTCTAGTCGACTCCTTTCTGGCTGATAAACTTTATCATCTCGTAGTTCCTCCTGAGAACGTGTTACACGCTTGAAGAAGGAAAAAAAGTTTTCACATGTTAGAATTCATATACAGAAAAAAATGACAGTTTATAGCATTCTAGAGTGATGATGAAATGCTTACTCACTTTCCTGTAAAATCAACACTTTCATAAACAGCATGTTGCAACAGTTCCAAGTACTGCATACAGGCTTTCATTCCAAACAAGTTATGCAAGCTCTAGAGGTCTGTGAGCTTTGATACACGATTACGAAATTACTTTGGGAGGAGAAAGAGCAGCAACCTAATTTAGGCTGTATACCCATTCTCACAGAGAACTTACAACAATGCCAAACTGAAACTACTTCCAGCTCTGAAACGTATTCCCATAGAAGATGTAGGGCTAGCAGCTTACAAGAAGAACTGAAGCACAGTAACTTATCTAGTCCTGCCTCCAACTGCTGTGACAAGCTTTTATTATAATCACAATTAACCCTAAGAGCAGCACAGGAAGTGGAACCATCTGTTCACTTTACTGTATTTCCCCACTCCTTCTCATAGTTATATAGGGCAGGAAAACATCTGATCATTAAATCCCTGGTAAAATATTCCATCTTCACAGATATGCTGCATTTTGATTAGATCACTGTGAAGTTCTCCAGCATTAAGTAAAAAACACAACCACTGCACAGCATGCAATACCATCTGATAATAAGGCACCACATACCTTAGAAGCTCCAATGAAACCATCTATAAATTTTAACTTTAATTCAAAATTCCTTAAGTGTTCCTTCCAAGATTTATTTTAGGCACAAAGTTGACCAGATGCAAAAGAATCGTAGTTAGAAACTATGAACAAAGGCAACTTATTTGGTGCTTCTCTATCAATGACCTTAACCATGACCTAGAAAGAATGCATTGTTTGGAATGAAAGCATTTCTTATGCTCTATTAGTTCAGAAGCACTGAACACAAAGCAACTTGTGTAAGATGCACTGTGAAAACGCTACTAGCAGATTGCTAATGACTTGGGTATTTAAAAGCGAACACAACTTAAACAGGCATTTTATGGTTTGACAATAGTTAATGCAGTCTTTGAATACTAAACTGCATTTACAGTCACTCTTAAGACACAAACCTTTGGCAAAAGTAATGTTCCCAGTATTATTTACTATTGCTATGTTTCAAACATCAACTCTAAATATATACTGTCAAGTTTTCATACAAGATGCCAGTATGTATGGAACCTTTTCTTAGCAATTTAGATATACTGTGAACCTTTAATTTCTAATTTTAAACCTAACCAAATAACAAATAGCAGCTGTAACAAACCAGAGATATTTTTACGGGTACTAAATATTAGGGGACCAATAATCTTATTATTCCATACCACAACACCAAAACCATTCAGTTAACTTAGTTGATAAAAGCAAATTTCTAACCTGCATTGCAACACTGATATAATGATTACTTTCAGGTGGAATTTGGGGTTTCTCTTCATAACTCGACCACTGATTCTGAGCCGGACCCATTCGATCCTGGGATTTGGAGGCTGGGAATGTGAAATATTCTCTGGTGTAAGTTTGTGTTGGGATAGGATATGCTTCAGGTCTGGATGGTAGTATCTGTTCCTGTATAAATATAGAAAGATCATTTACACTTTTGTACCTATTAAAACACACCACACATATATATGGGGTAAATGTTTTTTTGCTTGCTACTTCTAACCTCTGTGCAAAGATTTCCAGTAGACACTGATGTTATCTTGTTAGTGGTTCCAGCTGCATATGCATTCTTGGTCCCAGGACTTGGAGGCTGGTCTGTTGAGGGGGAAAAAAAATTTAAACCACCTTTGTTGCCTACACAAGAGAACTAATTCAAACTAAGAGAAATACCAAGGCTGATAAACTTGTTTGCTCCTCTTAAATAATGTAAGAAAAATAGTATATATAATTTGTTTCACAGCTAGCTATTCAGGGGTGGAATAACTAGCCTACTGTACATATTTATGACTACTGTATTTTTGTTATATTATGTATATTTCTTCATGTTGTAAGCTGCCTTGAGCATAGTTTTAACTATGGAAAGGCAACATACAAATCAAATGATGTATGCATGTACTTAGGGGTCTCAGTACAGTGGTACCTCGGGTTAAGAACGTAATTCGTTCAGGAGGTCTGTTCTTAACCTGAAACTGTTCTTAACCTGAGGTACCACTTTAGCTAATGGAGCCTCCCGCTGCTGCCGTGCTGCTGCTGCTGCCCGATTTCTGTTCTCATCCTGAAGTAAAGTTCTTAATCCGAGGTACTATTTCTGGGTTAGCGGAGTCTGTAACCTGAAGCATTTGTAACCCAAAGCGTTTGTAACCTGAGGTACCACTGTACATAATTTTACATAAACATATACCCACTACAGCAGGTTCCTGAAAGCCTCTGATTTCTTCTTTGGCTCACCTCTTGTCCCAGGCACTTACAAGCTGAATGATGGCCTGTGAGGACTCACAATCTGATGTAATGCGTTGGGCGTTTCATAACATCTGTGGAGGCCTACCTTCTTTAGAATTTAGCCCCTGTAGCTAACTATCAAATTTTTATTCCATTCATTTTCAGAGCATTTCAGTCCTCTACAGAAACATGGTCCACATAAACATCTTTAAACCATTTCCTGCTTACTTGCTACATTGGGACTAGATCGGTGATCAGCTCGGTTTTTCATCAGTCTGTCATCCCCTGGCAATTTCTTTGGTTCATTATATTCTGTCCAAGGCAACTGGGGGCTCTCAGGGGATCCATTCTGAGCAGAGTTGTTATATAGCTCAAATCCTTCACTCTTTGGTCGGGGTTTACCTGAGCCACGGCGGTCTGAAACTCCAGAAAGAGAGAGGAGTTGTATGAGAACAATCATTGCGTAACTTCTCATATGATTACTGCTTGGATTCAAAGCTGCCGGAACCTGGTATGTGATCTTGAAGTCATTCCCCTAATCCCAGATGAATGAAATTGGGTGAAGGGAAGTGAATTGAGAATTTGGACTTAACTGTGAATTTGCCTGCTGTGTGCTGGTCAAATGGGGCTTTAGCCAATGGACACTCCTTTCTATTACTAGGAGGAAGGTTCTTTGAAGACAAGCTCAGACAGAGGCTAAACTATGAAGCACCTCCTGCTTCCTTCTTAAGGTGAATTAATACTGAGGTGCTAGTATCTCACGCAAAATGAAAGTGGCTTCTAAATGAGAGATGAATCAGGAATCACTTGAATTACAGCTCCTTCCAAGCCAGTGAAATTAACAAATGAACAGAGCTGCCACACAATCTGTATTTACTGGGCCAAAAGAAATGAAATGCAGTATTCCCACTCCTATCCAAGTTGGGGAAGCACATAGTCAGGGCAAAAGCACAGGTGTTGCATGCATTGTGTTCTATGTTCAACCCCAGCATCTCCAGCTAAAAGGATATTATGCAGCGGGTATCTGCAGAGTTGCTGCCAGTCAGAGTAGGCAGTACTAGGCCAGATGGATCAGAGGTCAGACTCAATATATGTTTGCCAAACAGTACCAACCCATAGAAAATGTTTTAATCTAATCTTCAAAACGCTTGACAATCTTGACTGTTTTGTCCTTTCAAAAGGTTATTATCATTCCTCAAATTTAACAGAGAAGGAAACAGATTAAGAAATAGTCTGTGTTCTCATTCCTTTTGGGGAACAACCCTCAACACATTTAACACTGCAGTCCTTCAGAGAAAGAATAATGAGTGAATTAGGCTGTACTATGTTTATTCAAACACAATTTCTAGAAAGCATGGAGATTTAAGATTGGTTTTCACCCAAAAATGTATGCGGACAAAAATATTTCAAGTTGTTTACCTCTTTGCATCATTGGAGATGGCTGGTTAAGCAAAGTTGCTAAACCATGATAAATTGCTCCTTGTTTTGCTACTTCTAGCGTCACTACTGATCCTGTTCTTGTCATCAGCTCTGCTGCCCTGAGGTAAGAGTTAAATAAAATTAATTAAAAATACTAAAATTGACAGTAGCAAGATAGTATTAAAGATCAAAGAGAAAGTAAACAAAATATAAGTTTTTCAGATAAAAGATAAAACTAATTTGTTTAAAATAGTAATATTTGGAATAAGGGCCTTTTTATGAACCATGAGTAGAATGAAATTTCATCTAATGTCTTGCACGCTAAACAACTCATCCAAACTTCCTCTAAGTAAAAAAACCCCACACACCACACTAAAAATTGCCAGTTTATTTTCTAAAGCAGAAATGGCACAAATGACTGTCTTTAAAACTGCAAGGACTGCAAGCTTTAAATCAAATACAGGATTTAATCACAGACTTTGGGAATCAGAATTTTCTTTGATGAGGCACTCTGAGCTACTATCAGTGGTACTGCAGCAGAAAAGGGTACACTAGTGTTGTTGTTGTTTTGATTGGCTGGGTTGCCAATCTGTGCAATCCCACTTCTGCAACTGTGGCAAAAGGGCTCAATTTTTCCTGTATGGCTCTAATAGAAGCGCTACAATTCTGTGAAACAGTCTGGCAGGCCAAATAGCATAGAGATGAAAAGCGCAGTCACTTTTCTCAGGACAAACCAAATGCCTCCTACAATTCAAAAAATCCAGAGCCATTGCAAGTCACAGCACTACACTACACAAGTCTGAGTGAGCAAATGTGTCTCAACATCTATGGCATGACCAGTGACAGAGGAGGTTGAGAATGGAATCTATGTCAATCAAATCAAGGGGTGTGAAAGATGAGAGGAAAAGTCCTATGTGATTTATAACCACACCACTCTTCTACAAACACATAAAAGCATGACATACCTCTCTTGGGATAGTCCAACCAAACTGCGTCCATCCACACTAAGTAGCTGATCCCCTGCAGCTAGACGGCCATCCTGGTTAAATGTTTCATAAGACAAAGGTACATTATACAGTAGGAGATTAGCCAAGCTAAGCTGTGTAGTTTATAACTATTCAAAATTAATCACTGAAATTTTATTAATTTTGTAATTAAAGGTACTACTAACCACATCTGCAGCACCACCTTTGACCACAGACTTGACATAGATTCCAAGTTTATCTTGACCAGCGCCCTAGAAAGAGATAAAACAATTCTTATTACAAATGCACAATAAAGATTGCTTTTTCTGACAAGCAGCAAATCCTGCCATTGTCCCCACATTAATCCCTTCCCACCCCAGGCAACTACTAAGCTTGCTTTTCACCTTCCCAACCACACTTATGAAGCCACTCTCTTCTGTTCTGCAGTTCTGCTTTGCAACCATTTTCATCTTTACTCCCAGATCCATGCCTCCTTCTCTTCCCCCTCCTTTCGTGCATCCCCACTGCACATCCTGCTAACCCGCATCTTCCTCTTCCCACACATTGCAACTACTAAGCACCCTTTTCGCTTCCCACCCCATTAGGAAGCCATCATCTCCTCCTATTCCACAGACCTTTCCTGCAAATGCTTTCACCTGCATTCCCACACCTCTTATTCCTTTTCGCAGTTCTCTGCATTCCCATTTTCACCTTCATCATCTTTTTCCTATCTCCCTCTTCCTCCTTTTTTCAACTCTCCTTTGCACATAGATCATCCCATTTCCATGCCTTCTCCTAGTTAAAAGCCCTTTGCATTTCCCCCTCCTCCATGATAATGTATGTTACTGTACCTTTAAGATGAACAGAATTTTAAGCCTGTCAGCTGGAGAATGTTAAGTTCAGTTGATTGATATTGCACACATATGAGTGTTTGCTTGATTAAAAACCCCATTTTCCTGTCAGCTCCCTCCTACCTTGCTTTACTCAAACTTCTGTTACTTTAAACCATCACTTCATATTTGCTCCCCTATCCCATCCCGAATTAATGCACATTCAGGATTGGGATGCAAAACTACAAATCCTCCAACAGGGGCTGTGTGATGACATTATTTACATTTTGTTTTATTATACAAATAGAAATATAGGAGTGTGATGATATTGCAGTTTCACTTAACAATTTACCCACTGATAACTAAAATATAAAACTATTTGATATAAGTATCTCACTGACCTCTATGACCATCCCTGTAAGGGCAGCCAGTATCACAATACTTATATTACTGATTGGCTGGTGGGCAGAGGAACTGAGGGGAAGATATTAGGTGGTCCAGGGCAAGGCAATGAAAGTTCATAGTTGAACTGTGAGGTGAACAAGTACTGACAACTCTTTAATTCAGACTTTTCAACAGCTATATCACACTATATCCCTGGTTATTTTGTTAGCTTGCAATTTCTTAGACAGAAGCCCTACTGAATTTATGTGAGTTGCATAGCATGTGTATTGTTCAATGGCTTCTAAAGCTGAAATGCAAGAATATACTTCTGTGAATGGTATGTGCTAACATTTGCAACCAGTATTAATCCCAACTTTCCACAGCTTCTCCCTTTTGCCTCAAATTCCTTAACAGAACCCTTGATTTTGTAAACCGCAACAAGTGTGGCAGAAGCAAAGGCACATTAAGAGATGTGAAGCAGAAGGAAGAAGTTGTGGAAGGTGAGGTAAAAAGTGCCTTGATTTGAACTAGTTGCATCTTGCATAGCATTCTTCGTCAAACCTAATTCTTTGAAGTTGTAAAATCATGACACGACACCAATGCTGCCCTTCTTCCAGAAGACACAATGTGAGTTGATGCTACGGCAGCCAAGTAGATGTGTGTCTGCTTATCTAAACAGACTTTAGCCACATCAGGTGATTTCAATAAAATATATGTTATGAAGGTTCCCTCACTGCGAAAAGTGAAGATACAGGGAACCAGGCAGAGGGCCTTCTCAGTAGTGGCGCCTGCCCTGTGGAACGCCCTCCCACCAGATGTCAAGGAAATAAGCAACTATCTTACTTTTAAAAGACATCTGAAGGCAGCCCTGTTTAGGGAAGTTTTTAATGTTTAATGCTGTATTGTGTTTTTAACATTTGGTTGGGAGCCACCTAGAGTGGCTAGGGAAACCCAGCCAGATGGGCAGGGTATAAATAATAAATTTATTATTATTATTATTATTATTAGCCAACCCTCAATATACCAATCTTATCTTTAATATCTATACAGCACTTAGAACACTTTTTATACTTTGTAAGTATTAAAATAGATTCTAAAGCAAGAGAACTCATCTGTAACAAATTTACTTCCATACATACATGTGGTATAAGTATGGGCATACATATACATATAGTTCCATATGTACTATATGTATAAGTCAGACCACTGGTCTCTTTAGCACAATACTGTAGACACCCAACTGTCAGCAGAACTTCAGGCAGACTCCATCACAGCCCTACCTGGAAATGGTGGGGATTGAATGTGGGATTATTTGCATGCAAAGCATGTGCTCAACCACTGGACTATTGACTTTACCTAGCTAGGAACCTTCCTCCGCTATATATATGCATGCACAATTTGCTGCATAACTTTTGTCTACATAGAAGGTAGAAAGGACTGTGCATCTAACTGTCAGAGGGGCACTTGTATGTTTTGTCCATTTTTTAAATATCCATGTGGAAAATAGAACTCTGGGTGATCTCTCAAGTGTCAGAGAAGAGTAGCCTGATGTTCTGTAAATGTTACAAATCCTTCTATTCATGGAAAGGTGTTGCAATTCAGTGGAGGCTCCCACTCATGGAAGTGGTTTGTGATTTTTTGCAAATTCCCTGTCTCACTGCTATCCTCCAGAACAAATGTTCACAGTCAGTGAGGGAAAGGGCAACTGGGGAAAACCACCTCTCTTCTGTGAGTGTAATACTGCTCATAGATCTCTGGATCAAAGGCACTCAATTCACACTGTAATCAGGCCATTTACTTTTCCCATTTGGGCTATAGTGGCTCTCATAAAAGCTTGTTTCTGAGACATAGCAGAACAGAAAGTGAGAATGATATAAAGCTTTTCCCATTCTTTCTATACATTCTTCTTCCAGAAACTGCTAAATAGTATGATGTGACAATATCAGTCGCTAATCTTATTTGAAAATCTGAAGTAGTGGAAGCTGGAGTTGGTGAGAGCATAGTGCTGATAACACCAAGGTTGCAGGTTTGCTCTCCATATGGGACAGCTGCATATTCCTGCAGGGGGTGGACTAGATGATCCTCAGGGTCCCTTCCAACTCAAGCTTCGTTCTTCTTTTATCCCATCTTAACATAAGCTTCGGAATCCAGAATAAGGGTAGCTATATTAGTTACAATTCATAAAAGAATTAGGTGCTTGAGGCTGCAATCCAAAACGCAGCTATCATTACTTTACATTACTTTAACATATTACTTTTAAGTAAACATACATAGGAATGTTTGTAAGTATGCAGAACTGTTAGACTGTGAACATCAACAATACATTAAAGGTTAGATGAAAGCCGTTTGTTGAAAAATCCATTTTTACATAAATCAGTGGTTTAATGCTGTATTGCACTTTCCTAGTGCAATGATTTTCTTTCTACTATTGTCATTGATAATAGATATTTTCTCCATCATTACTTGAAAGACTTATTGAGCTTTCCTTTCCAATATCAAAGTACAGGCATAAAAACAAAACACTGCCTTATAGCAAATGTTTTGAATTTTCCTTGTGAAAAGTGGTGACTGGCACTGAGAGAAAAATGTGCGTTTCAACCATGATTGTGTTTAGGTCAATTATGCCATCAAGTAGTTCAATATCAATACTTAGAGCAATTGAAATGACATGTAAATTAGCTAAAGGAACCTCTACAGAAATAAATATATTGAAGTCAGTTAATTTTATTCTTATTTAGTATTTAGAATGTCAATTTTAATATGTTTTAGCATTCTTCACACAGCGAAATCACAAGATTTATAAAGATATTTCTGGATTATGGATAGAAGGAAAAGTGCACATCTTACATTATTCATAATCTTTCAATAGTAAATGAAGCAGTTGTTCACTTGGCAGGCTACAGTAGATTAAAACTTCTCACTATGTTTGTCATTAAAAAGCACAGAAAGGGAACTGGCTTAAGGTAAAAAACTTATTGTGCTAGCCCTTAAAAAGAACATCACTTAGCTGCATGCAACAACAAGTAGTGCCAAATGAAGTAGTCACCGACAACTTTAAACGTTTATAGAAAAGCACTTTTTGAACAGACTTACCGAGGATTCTGTTCTTCCAACGACAGAAAACCACATTTTAACTCCAGAAATACAACTCTACAATCCTTTCTCAGCCTTCGACTACAACCCAAACATCAGTCTGCCAGATTTTCCAAAACACCCAGCAAGACAGCTCTGAACTGGACACTGATATAGCATCGCATTTATCAACACTAGTTACAACCAATACAATATTCCAACTCTTTGCACAATCAGTTATGCTACTCTGCCTTTAGTTTATCATTAAGAGCTTTATTAAACCATGGGCACTGCCTAGAAAAATCAAGGCGGCCTTTTCAGTAAGATACAGAAAATCCAAATTAAACAGGAAGTAAGTGCTGGCCCACAGATGGGAAGAAGTCGTATGCTAACCCCTCCCCTCACTCCCCATCCCACCCTGTGATATATTTTTAAAGTAAACTGCATGCACACACTGCTTCCAAATCATCTGGATTTCATAAAATGTAACCACAGTGTGGTTGGAAGTCAGGCAGCATTTAACATCGAAACATCTTTCAGGCTTAGAGCACTAAATTCTGCCCTTAGTCTCTTAGTATTACTGCCCCCCTGACTCCCGAGCAATCCAGCCACTACCACCAAAAAAGTACTCCTGCTATAGAAAAGTCTTGCAACAGAAATGAAGCATCAGCAAGGCCACTACTGGAAACCATTACATCAATGGTAGGCAATTTATTCTGTTCCTAATGCGGTACTGGAAACGTGGCTATTGCCTTTTCAAGCCAGTGTGGCTAAGCTCACTGCTACTATCACACAGAACAGCTCATGTTCCTAACTACATGCTAACAGCTAGAAGGATTATTACTACACCTCCTGGAAAACACAGACAAGATTTGAACTGGAAGTCTCAATCTTTTGGCAATAGGTGAATGGTTTCTGTTTGCCCTCTGGAACCATGCCTATCAGATAATGTGAAGTTCCTAGGGCATCACTAAATTCCTCTAGAAACTAATTTATACTGATTTACCTCGGGCTGTTCCTAGAACTAATTCTGGATCATGGCTCCAGGGATCTGTCAAGCCAGCACACTAGTCAAGAGGCCAGACTACCACTAATAAGACAACTGGCTATTTCACAACACCATAAGATGTTAACAGCAACAATATAAGATTTTATCACCTCAAAAAAATGAAAATCATTAATAATGTGAAGCTGAAACTCATACAAGTTTAAAAGTCTATATTTGGGGCTCTTGCTTTCTCCATTGCAGATGAGATGACCAGAACTTTTCTATTTGCCTGGATCCAGAGAATGCAACCTTTATGTGGAAGCAGGTTTAAGAACGCATCCCTACTGGGGATAATTTCTGAGTGTAATTTGGACATGCATAGGAATTCAGGACCATCCCTAGCAAATTGCTCTGTTACTCAATCCTTTGGGAGGCCACGCACATGACCAACACAGTCCCTTTCCCGGACCACCTTAGGCTGATTGCTTAGCTTCTGAGGAAGCAACTCTTTCTTCAGATAAAGGGGAGAAAAGTGCACCAGCACTGATGCTGTGTTAAAATGGAAAAGCAGTTTGGGAGCTGAGGTGAGGAAGAGGCATGGGAGTGGCAGTGGTAGCAACCATGAACACCCAAAGGGAACGCTTGAGTGGAGGTTGCCAGAATTATGACCATGGGCACAGTGGTGTCCTTGAGGGCTTCCCCTAGGGTTCACCAAGCCTCTGAGGCCTTCCTCCCATTCAGCAACCCTTTCACCATGAGGTGGATTTTCTTTTTCTCCCTTGAAAAGTATACAGAGCCAAAGGAGAAAGTTAGAAAAATGGTGTATTTTCTCACTTCCTCTTTCTACTCTAAGTGTTCTTCTACTGAATATGACTTTTACAGAGATTCATTGAAAAAGTGAAGTGTGTGCATGCACTTTCTCTCTCTCTCTCTCTCCCCGGAGAGATAGATTGTGTGATTTTCTGATTCAGGGAAGGCAGAAAAGAAGTGGCCAGAGGGTGTGATGAGCACTTGCTCAAAAATCTAAATCTGTCCAGAGCCCTTAAAAAATTGAAAGTCTCCTCTCTAGAGATTCCTAGTGTGCATATTTGCCCTGTGTCTTGCACCTGCCAGAAACAGCCCTGCCCACATTCATACTCTCGGGTAACTAACCATGTCCTAAGTAAAAATGAATCAATCAGCAAAAATATCACTAAAGGTGAGCCATAAGAATAGTCTGAAGTAGTCATCAATTAAAAACTGCCAGATGTTTGCACATCTTCTGAAATACAATTAATAATAAAGCTATGATGATCACTCTCATTCTTTTATACTCAATACATATAAACCACTCAGAAGAGCCAGTTCTTTCTTCCCTTCTGCAACCAAGCAAAGATACAATACTTTGGAAACAAGAAGCACCATGTCCTTAATAGTAAAAAATGCTATACATTTAAAGAGACTCTGAAATACCACCACTGAGGTCACAGATTAGTCCTATTAAAAATTGTCATTTCCCTCTTGCAACCACCTAGCTTCAATAGGTTTAATTCTTTTCAAGATGAATTATGACTGGAGAAGGGGGCGGGGAAGGTTGCTACACCTGTATTCCTGCCAGAGACTCTTTCAAACTAGGCAATGCCACTTATGACAGTGGTCAGTGCTGACATAGCAAGCTGTTCATTTGTATCTTAATAGCAGAACACCAAAGTGAATGACTTGCTTCTGGCTTAAATGATGCAAGATCATTATTGAATTCAACAGTACAGATCTTAAAATTTCTTCTCTGAAATATAAATGCTGTTTTAGAACACTGCCACCTACCAACTAGCTCTTTAAATTTGTTAAATATGTGGCAGCTTTACAATACTGGTACAGTGCACCATCTGGTGGTTGGAAACTGGTGGAACAATAATTCACATTAGAATGAAAAGTCATCAGGGTGAGCCTCTCTGCTGCCTGTTCACTCCCCACACCTCAGTCAATAGGATGAGATGCAGTTCAGTTACTCACTTTATGGCTATCGTGGACAAAACCAAAACGAGAAGAGAGGGACACTGGGAGGGGGGAAAGGGATAGTTTAAGACAATGGGGGATATCTGAAGGGAGGAACACTGAGGATTGGGGGGAAAAACAAGGAGAAATAAATGGAAATGGATACAACACAGAGGTCAACATGAAAAAGCTACCACAACAAAACCTTTCTCAACTCCCTTCTTACAGTACTCAAGGCCTTCTTACAGTACTCAAGGCTTGTTTTAAATCACCATCCCCCCCCCCCCCTACGTCTCTCCATTGTTGTCTCCCTCTTTCTTTCCTCAGCTACCTCATGTATGAGATAAAGGAGCCCTCAAATATTACTTCACTCCTGGTACCATGTGTGTACAGATTCAATGCAGTAATTTAGTACTGTACAAGTATTTTATTAACAAGCAAACACCATATATGTACAACATCCATCACTTAACCATCCCTAACTGAACCAGCTGACAGTCTTCAAAATTCTATTCTTAAAAGTACAGTAACATTTATCTGCAGAAGTGGGGGGGGGGGGTACGAAAATAGGAGTGAATATGAAAGTGAGGGCACTAAAGGGGCTGCAAAACAGGAGGAAATATTGACTTCAAAATTGGGTGGAAGGTGAAAGGGGTGCTTAGTAGTTGCAAAGTGTGGAGGAAGATGAGGGTGGTCTGTGTGTGAGAAGGGTTACAGAGAGAAGGCATGTGCATGGGGGTGAAGGTAAAAAAAGGGCTACAAAACATATTGAAAGGGCAGACAATTCAGTAAGTAATGTGCCTTGCCGGGGGGGTGTGAGTGGAGGAAGCAGGAGGACAGAGCTTTCTAGTATATTTATATATTCATACCTTAGCAGCCACAATGCTCAGACCCATCCCATTTTGTTTCTTTAGTGTCACAGTGATTATCTCAGGTTCCTTCCTTAAGGGATGAGCCTACAGAAACAAAGCACAGATTAAACTCTATTCCACAACACTGAGCACAGCAGTAAGAATTCATTCTGGGTACTTTAATACACTTATAGGTAATTCTGCTCACAACTTACTTCTATGTTGCAAAATGAAGCACTTTGAATAGCTTAAGTAAAGCACTAATATGCTATGCTGTAGGGAAAATATAGTAAATCCAATCATCTGCATTTTAACTCTCTAGTGCCACCCTAAATAACAAATTGCATATGGTTAAACTACAGTTTATGTCCTCTACCATAATGTCCAGAAGATAAGTACTTGCCAGGTCAGCATTATCTTGCAATAGATGACTTTCATAATCTGCACCTTCAAAATATATTGTCCAAGTTCCTGGTGAACGTGGATGAGGTGTCAATCTGCAGAAACCTAGAAGGGGTAGGGTGGGGGAGACAATGGATAACTGAATGTATTTTCCCAGGTCTCATATTAGGTAATTTGAGAGCCCACAAAAAACAAATACCATGCATACAAATGGTTCATTACTAAAAACAGTGTTGCTCATCAACGTGACAAGTGCTTTTAAAAGACGAAGGAGACAAAACGGAATGTGCATCACATGATAATACAAATCTGGAAAGAAGACACTCCTTTTCTTGATTTAAGGGATGCCCAGATAAAATCTCCACGACACCAAAAGTTGCTGAAAACCTGCATAAAAAATATTGGCAAGAAGAGATTTCCAAACATCTAAAGACAAAATGATTTTTTCTTAGCTGAACTACAGCAAAGGAAGCATTTTCTGTCCTAGTACTAACCTCTTTGGCAAAGTGGATCTAAAAATTCTTGCAGCCCATTTGGGATGTTTCTAACAACATCACACGAGTAACCATCTTCTGGCAGAAGAAAGGGTAGCTGTAGATCAGGGTCCTCTTCTAACTGTACTTCTCTACCATCGCTTCGAGCCAGCTCATCTGCTGTGTTTTCTGCCACTGCTACAACATTTTCTATTAACTCCTAGTTTGGCGGGGAAGAGAGAGAGAGTTAACAATGCTGTACATGAGAATCCAATAATATAAAGTTATCATTTTATACTTTAGCCACCCCAAATAAGCAAATGTGAAAGATGTATGTGATATGTTTAGGTTGATGTTGTCTGAAGCAGATACAACAGGCAAAAGCTTTCGTTCAACTGTAGCTGTGAGCTTTAACTTTAGTTTCATCCCACCCCACCCGCAGGTGCCCTTTAAATGAAATTCTTCAAATTATTAGAAATATATTAAACATTAGTGATCAACGAGTAATACAAAGGGGATTATTATACTGATACCAAAACAAGAATTGCAGGCATTCATTTTTGCAATAGGAAGAAACTGATTTATACTGGATGTTACATATTTGATTAAATCTGTATTTTGAAGAGCAGGAAAAATAATGAAGGGAGACATTAGGTTTTTAACCTACAGTTTGACTATTTAGCACTAATAGTTTTTTTGCTCTCACCACCCACCCACCCACCTACAATTCAAGGACTTGTAGCAAGCCACTCCATCAATGTATTCCTAAGAAAAATAAGAAAGTTTCATAAATAGAATGCTGCAATGTGTCCCCAAATTGGAAACACAAATAAGTCCAAGAGCACTGAAAATGCATCATTAAGCTATCTGTTGATACTCAAAACAATGAAGCAGATTTACATGCATCCAGTTGATATGTGACTGCGCATGTGAGCATTGCGGCAACCTGGAAATGGACAAAAAAGGGGGTGTAATGGGGCAGAGCACTGTCATATATGATGACCTGGAACACAACCCCCATGAAAAATGGGGGGTGCCTGTATTTTCTTCCTTCTCCATGTGAGACGGAATAGGCTACTCAAGCTAAGAATTACTATCACCGTTTAAAAAATGGGGTTCAGATGTCTCAAACTTTTTATTATTACATAAAGTTAGCATAATTTTTTTCATACGCTACTCCGTAACATTCACTGTATAAAAATTTATAGGGAAATTATGTATGTATGTATGTATGTATGTAAGTAAGTAAATGTTAAGATTAACTCACTGTTGGAATAAATGGCTCATCTGGGGCACAATGATAATTTTGTAGCAATGCATGCAGTTGTAGAGAATTGAGTTTAAAGCAGGTACTGTTGATATTTGGAATGTCTTCACGTGAATACTTATCCATAGTAAGTAAAGTAGTTGCCTGAAAAAGAAGCACAATTAGTAGAATCACCTTTATTTTCTTAAGAAACATGACAGTGGACCCTACACACCAAATTGGGGGGTGGAACCCTGCTCTTGAATGAGTGCACATTTTGTGTTTGAAATTCTTAGCACAGGTTAAACCAGAAAATACATTTTTTTAAAATAAGGCAGTTGGTACAAAACAGCTCTCCTCAGTATGGCAAGAAAACAGACCTCTCTGAGGAACACCACATTGAAGAAATTAAGCAACTGAACACCCCAAACCCTACTTTGCAGACACTGGTTTCATGAGACTTCATACAGGTGGCTAAGTCTGAATTTCCATTGTTAAATTAGTAGAGGAAAATCTTCCAAGATCATGCAAGAAAGCACTTATTTTTCCTATTACTACCAAATACCTACTTGTACTATCCTACTGAGATGACAATCAGCAGCCAGCTCCAAGCCCTGTTTTTCTGCCCAAGCTTCAATGTGCCCCAGCTGCTGCCGGATGATGGCTCCCCAGTAATGTGAACACAATCCTGAATCTGGATCGGTAACCAATCGGTTAAAAAGCCACATGTTGATAAAGTGGAACAGCTGGGAAAAGAGCTGTATGGTCAGTGCGGCGTTCACTCTACATCGCCGCAGCAGGGACATGGCTCCAGTCAGCGTATGCAAGACGTCGTCTAGAAGAAAAAAGACAATAGTTTACTCAGCTATCCATTCCAGGTTGAGCTACTCTGTTAAGTTACTCAGCGTTAAATATTACATTATGACTGGAAGACATAAATAACAATGATGTATTTATCTGCATAATGAAGTAATACTTGTACTCTTTTTTTAAAAAAAAAATCCCAATGCAGAGAGTAAAAAGCAGCAACTGTCGTAGGAAAACCAAAGAAAAAGGAGAAACAAAGGTAATGTCAATCTTCATCAATAAATTAAGAGAATGTGAGGATGGACAGACTTGTTTTTAGGTTCAAGAATGGGTATAATAATTTGTGTATTATATAATGTCAGCTATTTCACAGATTCCTTCCAGACAAGCCAGCCCTTAAGCATAGGGGCAGTAGCATTCTTCCTATTTGCAGCATGACTGCATATAGAAAATTTACAATAAATTCAAGATTACCTGTCTGCACCTTTCTTTTCTAGAATTTTTATACAGTGGTACCTTGGCTGTCAAACGGCTTGGCTCCTGAACAAATCAGCTCCCGAACGCCGCAAACCTGGAAGTGAGTGTTCCCATTTGTGAACATTTTTCAGAAGCCAAACATCCAACGCGGCTTCTAACTGAATGCAGGAAGCTCCTGAAGCCAATCGGAAGCCGCGCCTTGGTTTTCGAACGAACTCCCAGAACGGATTAAGTTTGACAACCAAGGTACCACTGTAAATGGTTAATGGGTCCAATAGATATGCATCATTGGTAATGTCTTTAGCACAAATACTATATTTCTGTTGTTGGGCACTGCCACAGAACATGGCTTAAAGAAACTGCCTAGGGCAGTTACTGGAGTTATCCAAGTGGGAAGGGTCATGCATTATTACACACAAATAGTGTATTATTACACACAAATACACACACGGTTACATTCTAACATACAATATCAGGAAACGTGGATTAGATGTCAATGGCTGCCATGCAGCTTGCTGATGAGGAACTCCTCACAAAGTACAGTACGTCTTATTGTACGTGCAAAAACACATTGCATTTCCCTGCAATATATAAGGTCTGCCACCGTGCTCCTCTCATGACAGTAGGCCTTATGATTAGTACATTATATCATAAAGTGATCTAACCTATTTTAGGCCTTTGAGGATTATTTTCTTCTGGATCATCAAGAAATGCAGGCATGTAGTTGTTAAGCTCTGACTGAAGACAATGAACCAAATATCTGAAAAAAAACCCAAAATTTTGTATAAACATTAATATTAAGGTGTCCATCCCTTTAAAGAATATTTAGATTCATGAACATAGAAATTAGGCTGATGAAAACCTGCAGCCATGGAAAAAATGAGTTTACTTAAGTGTCAATAATTCAACTACTAGCACAATCTTGCACATATCTCAGTTTCCCACTGAGTTTACCAGGCCCTACTCCTCAGTGTGCTTAGGACTGCATCCTCACTATCTTCACCAAGTTTCCTGAGCAATTTCCCAAGAAACAGAGGCATTAAGAAATATTGCTGCACTAATACTGAATTAAAAATACCAAACTGTGCCAAGTCAATTCCTGTTATATTTTGAAATTGACTTATGATTTTTATGGAATTGTACCCAGGGGATGTTAGGAGAAGAACAGAGATAAACAACAATCTTATGGCACTTTATTGTTTTGTTGCAACTGACACTGGAAAAAGTTACAATGAGACTTAAGCTAGTGATGACTTACTTGTCCCACAGATTTCAGTGGGACTACACCGTGACTTCCTCCGGGTTCAACCCAAAACTGTTAAGGAAAAAGGGGGTGGTTGTGTGTGTGTTTTGATGGGGGGTGTCACAGTTTCCCCCCATTCCAGTGGAATCCTAACATATAATCTACTAGCTCTATTACACAACGCAGATTGCTTGAAACTGGAAAAATAACACCAAAAGGAGTTTATTTTTTTACTTCTAATTACACAGGTCGCTTGTACATGTCACTTAATATAAATTAACTCTAATAAAGAATCTTCAGAATTTTTACTGTGCCCAAGTATAAGGATGAACTGCTCCTCACTTAGAGCATAATAAGATGCACAATGCACCAGTAGATAGAGCAACTAACAGATATAATAAAACAAATGAATTAACCAACTTTAATTTTTTTAAAAATGAAAACACTGGTGATAGCCAATTAATTATACTCTGAGTAGACCCACTGAAATAAGTGCAACAAAGTTCACTATTTCAATGAGCTTACTCTGGGTATGACTACATTGGATAACACTCAATATCTGCTTTTAAAAGCATTTGGAAATAAGAATGTATAACTTTTCCTTAAGCTACAAACATGAATCTGACCAAACTGCGGGTGGCAGTGGAAGACAGGAGTGCCTGGCATGCTCTGGTCCATGGGGTCACGAAGAGTCGGACACGACTGAACGACTAAACAACAACAACAACAACTTTTCCTGAATAAGGAAAAACTTGATGAACGTACTATATACAGAAATCCAATTATCTTACTTGAAAGCCATTTGAACTAGGTGTGCCAAAACATCTTGTGCATCTAAGGTGATTCGGCTAAGCTCTCGATCCTGCTTAATGAAGTTTAGCAGCTCAGATGCATTTGCCATCCAGAAAGCAAGTGACCCTGCAATATTCTTCTGTTTCTGAAAATATTTTTCAAAAAGTCGTGTAAACATCAAAAGGAAGTCTTCCTCTGGCAATTCAGCTTGCATTCATTATCAAAAGGCTCTGTTTAGATAGACCAGTACCCCCTCCATATTACCAAATATAACTCAGTTACCAGATATTTGCAAAGAATTTCTATGAAACTGTAAGTAATATATGCTGGACATCTTGCAATTGCTTCAAATTACAAGTGATATTTTAATGATAAATTATTAAATATTCCAAATGCCATTTGTGAAATGGAGTTAGCATGTTGTCATGAAATGCGGAAAGCTTTGATGTATGCATTATCTGGTAATCTGTATGTGCGCAAGCACATGTTGACTAATGCCCATTGTCACCCAGATACTGCTAGCCACTGGCTTTGACACCAAGCAACTCAGTATCGAGTACTGATCTATCTCACCATTTCCCGACCACAAATGCTAGGCCAGGCAACCTCAGATGAGATCCAAAGAACAGAACCACAGACAAAACAAAAAAAAGGGAAGAAAAAGAATTTTTGTCATTATGTCTCCATACTGAAGTGCGTTAAGCAGAAATTATGGAATGCTGATAGGCTGCGCAGTCAAAAAAGGATTTTAGTACTGCATGTTCCAGCTGCTGAATGAGGGTTATGAACTGTTCAATCCAGCTGTAGAAATATTGTATTTTTACATGGAAGCAGCATGAGAAACTGAGCTAAGCCAACACAGCTAGGATCAGTTCCCAGCAATATATCCTACCTGATCAACCTGGTCTACCTCCTGGAGAAAAACGAAGGAAATCAAACAGAAGAAAGAAACTTGTGAACATTCATGGTAGTTTTCGAAATCAAACACTAAATATGAAGGCACAAGACTTATGCTCAGGCACATTAAAACATTTCACCACCAGATGTGATACAACTGAGAAAACTTTGCGCAATCCTGCGAAGAGTAACATGGAGATCTGCTCCACAGAAGACACCAGAGCCTTTCCTTTCCACGAGAAGGCAGCTTTACACCAGACTGCCAGACATGTAGCACTGTAGCCAGTTCAATTCAGTTTTCATATATTAAACGAACTAGTAGAAATGCCAGTTTAAGAGCACTCTTCTGTGGTTGTGAGTGTTTTATTTCCAGTAATTTCGCCACTACAATTTGTGCAGTGGCAATTAATCCATCTGATACTACACTCTTTTTACAAAATTTGTTAAATAATCTTACAGTGCTTCTTAATGGATTCTCATAGAGTGTTGTATCATGAATTTCCTTTCTACGTTTGGACATATGTACACCCTCAATATGTGTTTGATTACATCATCCACAAAAACCTGTAAAATTGGCTGCCTTTTCTGGATTTTCACTGAGATAGATACTGCTTGTACAATAGCTTAGTTTAAAAATGCTTTGAATCTAATTACTTGAATTACTATCTAGGAGGGTCTCTGCAAACAGAACTCCAGTGATTAATTGAAATTCTAAAGTTCTTCCTTCTATTTTACAGTGGACCCTCCGAATATGAACTTAATTCGTTCAGGGGGGTCTATTTAAACCCCCAAAATTACATAAATAGAGAAACACTTCTGCGCATGTGGCAAAACATGCAAGTATACACTTCTGGGTTTGCTGTAACCATAACCCGAAGATTCTGTATCCAGAGGGATACATAAGTAGAGGTATAACTGTACTTTATATTTAAGAATGGATTTACATTTGACTTTCTTGCCTACCACCCTGGAAATAAGATTGAAGGGAAGCATAAACATAACTATAATAAAAGTTTGGCTCAAGCTCCATGGAAACTATAGAATTTGCATGCAACGATCAGTTTGAAAACTATACAGTGCAATCCTGTAGGAATATACAGGAATATACTCCCCTGTAGGAATATAGAATTACAGCCTAAATTTAACAGAGGCCAAAGGGAATATGATAGGTGTATATTTTTGCATTTAAAAATAATTACATTTTGTATTACATTTCGGTTAAATAAAGGGCTGATCAGATTTTTGCAATCAAAGCCAAACTGATAACATTCAATCTATCACAAACTATTCCACAATCTACTGTGAGATTTGTAGATATGCACTCAAAATTGCTAAATGATGGTAGGGACTGCCATTCCAAGAAACCTAGATGCTACAATCTTGTAAAGGAAGGTGTGGAATTGTCTGTCTCAAAATGCATGGTGTGGCACAATACACTTTCTGGAAGAGTGATAGCCTAGTGCCAGGAGGCAGCAGTAGCATGTTGCTTGGACGAGGGAATCCTACCTCCCAGCAGCAGTGAGCTCACAACAGGGATGGACTGAGGGCATTCCAGGTTGACATCAGTGTCTTGTAGGTACACGCACCTGTGAGATGCTGATGACACCAACCCAGAGCTCCCCTGACCTCACCACTGCCCTGCCGCATACCAGTGCACAAGACAACCACCAGGAGGAAGGTACTGCTACCGCCCCTTACAACCCTCAATCACTACTGCTGCCAGGAAGGTTCTACTGGCTTCAATGGGATAGATCTCCATATTATTCAGAGTGTAGGACAGGCAGAACTGCCTTCCAAATCTATAGCACTACTAACGTAACAGGGAGACAGGTGAAGACAGAAATAGGACCATTTAAAGGAAAATACAAGTGGAGCCATAATAAATGAATTGCTTTCACAGACAAGTATGTTTTAATTGAAAAATGAAATCTTGGACACAAAAAACTAAAAAATAAAAACCCTGAGTGATGCTGCTGCTGCTGCTGCTCACTTTGGCCCCACGTGTACCAAAAATAAAAACTGAGTGACGAGCAAGCTATCTGCAATTGAAAGCCTGAATTTCTTTTAAATATAATTACTTCCAATCATTCAGGAGACAATGGGTTGGATCCAGGTCCCCCTCCATGTTCAAAACTCTTTCTGTCCTTAAAGTAATTGTGAACCAGAGGAGCCTCCCCTGCAATCCACATGCCACTTCCCACACTGAGGTTTTCTTAACTCTTCACAGTAGTTTACAAGGCATACACAAGGCTGCAAGGGGAAGGAGGATTCCATCAAAGGTGTCTTCCTCCAACAGAGCACCCATGAGAATTCTGGATTCAACACATAAAAACGAGGTGTAGCCAATGTGGGGCCTTCCAAATGTTGCTGTACTCCAACTCTAGCCTGTATGTATGGTGGTCAGGGATGACTGGAGTTGTAGTCCACCACTACCTGAAAGCACCCCTCCTGTAGACAACAGCATGGAACCAAATTTTGAGCTCGAGACCCATGCTGGCAAAGAGTGTTACCCAATCTGAGTCCTCCTCAGATTAAACCTATTGAAATTAATGGACTTAGGCAACAAATGAAACCTAAACGTTGGTATACAACACTAGTCCTACTCAAGAGTAAACCAGTGGAAGTTAATGGAAAAGACTAAGGTTTATTAATTTACTCTGAGTAGAACCTAGCTAAATGCCAATTAAAATGCTTAAATACAGGTGCTTTCTAGTTTTCTAAAACCACGATTATCTGAATCTCTTGTTCAATATCTGACATAAAGATCTATATGTAAGAGAATCCTGTTACTGGTCTTATTTTTGTTTTAGAGGACCTTGATTAGTTTTTTGTTTGTTTGTTTTACACTGAAATGGAAATCATTTTGTGTGGTATTTATAAACTGCCCTGTGATATCCATTATCATATTGGCTATGTGACTGCAGCCACAGCTATCAAGTTAAACAATCCTACTAAAAGCGAAGTATTTTTTGTAATTAAAAAAAAAGTTAAGCTATGAAAACGTATTCACAGAAATTCTCTTGACACTGCAGCTCACCTGTATAACTCCTTCCATCATGCTCACCATCTTGTTGACTATTGCAATGACTTTGTGAGTACGTTCAGCAGGACTGATGTCAGGTCTGTACTGGCTTGACAATACATACCGACATGCCATATACAAAACGTATGTAGGAGACAGCTTAAAATGAACTGTTGAGCTGTTGGTGTAATTTATAATGGCAGACAAAAAGGAATCTTCAGCTGTAAAAACAAGATAAACCAAGATCAGATGAATTCGTAACTTGTTCTATTTATAAGCAAGGTTTATTCCGTGCCCTTCACCACCAAGTCCCAGGATGGGTCACAGAATATACAATTATATAAATAGCTTAAACCATTTCAATTATAAAACACATAAAACTGTTCCAAGTGGAACAGAACAATAGAGATTCAGCAAAAGAGGTTGGTCCCTCAGTACAAAATACCTTAACTGTCAAAGGCCAAGGTAAAGAGGTACATCTTCAACATATAGCAAAAGGCGTACAAGGAAGATGCTGGACACATTTCTGTGGGGAGGAAGGTCCACAATTCAGGGGCTGCTACAGAGAAAGCACTCTCCCGGGACATCATACCCTCCATTTCTAAGGGTAGCAAGAAGTTCTGAGAGCTCTCTCTGCATATCCAAAGACCTCTGGAGATGGTTTTTCAGATACTTGGGGCCTAAGTTGTTTATTGCTTTAAACTGCGATGTGAACACCTTGAATTGGGTTTGGAAACAAACTGGCAACTAGTGCAGCTATTTCAAAACAGGGGTTATATGAACCCCAACCAGTAATCTGGATGCTATATTTTGGACCAGTTGGATATCTTAAATTGTCTTGCAGGGCAGTCCATATAGAACACACTGGCCTACTGCAAAGTGTAGAGTGGCCAGATGTTGCTGTAATTGGCAGAGCAGGCCACTGAAGAAAATGGACCACTACAGTATATTGATTTACATCAGGCTAACTTTTTAATAGGTTGAGGTCTTTATGCCAAAGAAAGTGTGACTTATCTGAACTAAGAAAAATACCTGGGAGTGATTCTTGTAACCTTTGGGGGAGGGGTGTAGAAATATTTTGAAGGTACATAAACCTTCAAACCTTCCAACAAATGGCTCTGCAAATTTGCAACTTCAGGATTTTTTTCTCTTAATTTTTTAAATTATTATTTTCAACAAAATTTATATACCGGGTGATTTTAGTAAAACCTAAGTAGTTTACAAGTTTACTTAGTAAAACCTAAGTAGTTAAACTTCCAAAGTAGTTTAAAATTCTTGATAAAACCAGTGCCTTTATTTAGCGCGAGAGCTGCTTCTATTTCTGCCTTCATCTCTTACTTCTACTTTGTGGTCCCATGGGAAAGGCATAGGATTGATAGCTATATCCTTTAACAACTATTACACTTTGTAGCATTTCACTGGCTTTTGTAAGGAGTATGACTGGGACTGAGGGGAAAATGTGACCACTGTAACTTTTCGAACTGCTTGCATATTTGAAGTTATCTATAAGAATGAAATAAAAATTGTTAATAAAAAAATGTCACACCTAACCAGATATTGTTTGAAATGTTAATACTTACAGCTTTCCCTGAATTCAATGCTTGCAGGTAATATCAATTCAAGTCCATGTGCGTCCTGAGGTCTACAGACAGAAAGCAGATCTTTAAAAGTCCAGTTTAAAGAGTGAAAATTAATTCCACTATCAAAAGATACAGACTTTTCCAAAGGCTTTGCTTCTGGGACTTTATACACCATTTTTGTTCACATGAACTGAAAAATACAGTACTGGGGGGTGGGATATTGATTCTCCCCTCTTCTTGTTAGATTCACTCTCAAGTTCTACTTGATCATTAACAAGATAGATCATGAACTGAAGGTCTGCATTATAGATGAATATGAAATTTTAATGAATTTGCAGTGCACAAGGCAGCCTGTCAGCTGCTGTAAACAGCTCATGTTACACACACAGACCCCTGCTTGAGGCTACATAAAAGAAGAACGAGAGGTTAGCTTACTAGCACCACACTAAATCCACAGGTGCTACTACAATGTAATAGATACAACCATTTCAAAAACTATGTTTTTATGAGACCTGGAAGGCTGGGTCATATGCAAGTAGGTCACTTAATGAATGACTAACAGCTTAATATGTGAACTAATGTGACATAAAGTGACAGGGAAAATTAACTATGGTTTTATACTTTAAGCAGCCCGTTATCACTTTCAAATGTGTAAACCAGAGAGTCTCTGGTTACAAGATGAAGTATGTGTCTATTACGGAAGTGACATTTACTATGGCCTACTGACTGGAGGGCAAGCCATTTTTTCAAATCAATCGAACAGCTCCACATGAACAGAAGTTATTAATATTGCAGTTGCTGTATAAGGGATTATTATGATGACTGGAATGTCATGGAGATTAATAAGATTTTGGAACACAGAAATAAAGTAAATAATCAAGCCATCAATCCAAACATGCGGGAAGCAACTTTATCTAAATTATATAATTCAGCATTCAAATGATTGGTAATAATTGTATTATAAATTGGTATTGTTACAATGAGGCTATTATTGATTTGTAATTGAAAACTAATAAACATTACTATTTTAAAAAAATCAATCCAAAAGTACTACCCTGAAACTTGAAACCTTATGTGGTCATACTTTTCCATTACCAGTAAAGGTTGCCCCATTTTCTCCACTAACACAAGCCTATTGCCAGCCATTTCAAAATATGTACTGAGTTTAAATCAGAAATAAGCATATATTTCTCTTGACATTGCATAAGAAACTGACAACCTGAAAATGCCCATTTGAAAATAGATGCAGCAAGTCGTTTATCATCATGGTCTCTGCTCACTAACCTCTTTCAACTCAGTTAAATTTGTACTTGGGAACATTTAATTAGATCTGCCTTCATTCCCTCTTTTGACCATAATTTAATATGGCAATGGCTTCCCCAGCTATTCTGCTGCCAGTTACACTTAAATATATGTCTGAGTTGCACAACTCCCCACCCCCCACTTTTAAAGCAATATAATGACTGCCTTAGCTCAGACAGATTTCACAGTAAACTTGAATACAATCTGAATCACGACTATTGGCAGGACTATGAAATTGTGATTCATGTCTTGCTATCTCTTTTACATGAGGAATTCCTGAAGTGGTTTGAAACCTAATACAGTACATTATTCAAAACATGTAATGCTATCAATGGCAAATGTAGTTCTGAAAGTGCAAAGGCTTTCCCCAATCCAAATAATGCAAAAGGCCCACTTGTTTCTGAAAAGTTGCAGTGTCCTATTACCACACCTGCGTCTAAAGATTTACCAGACAGCCTAATATTTATACATATTTTCATGCTCTTTTGGTAAAAATGAAATGAACCATATCTACCTTTATACAAAAAAACCAACACCCATGAAATCCTCTGAAATCAAGTATTTTGGCATTAAAAAATATATATCACACAATTCTACATCTTACATCTACATCCTACCATATTCTGTCCTGCTTTTGTGGTAAAATGAAGCTGATTATCAAAATATACAGTCTGCCCATATCAACCTTAGAAATTGAAAAACGTTATTTGGTACCTGCCATCCTGCCTGGGGTAATCCTGCTGTTCTATTCTGATCATTGGCTTGACCATGCCTCGTTCAGCTGTGCTGGATGCCGACATTCTGTCACTATCCAATCTGTTGGTACTCTGTTCCACACAAGATTAGAAGCATTTATCACAAAACACATCAGAGATTTGCCTTGCCCACCCTTTCTCTGCAGCTATAAGTTAATGTTGGACACATTTTAGAGTGTACTCTCTATTCATGTGAGAAGTGAGTTCCAACAATGCACTCCAGGACAGTGATCCAATACTATTTTGACAGGTACAGAAATTCAATAAAGAGGTTCCTTGATAAAACTATCTGAAAAGGTTGATTTTCAGTTAAAAAGCGAAGTTCATAAAGAATGAGAAACCATACTTTAAATTAAGTAAAACTTACTATGATGGCTAAACCTAGGGAAATATGGTTTGGTAAGCTATGATTAATAAAGTTATGAAACCTTGTTCTGATCCTGCCTAGTTCTGACTAGCCATAGTTTAAACTGACCACAGTTCCAAGTTTGGATGCCACAGGGAAGTGTCATAATATCCCATCAGAAGCTTTCAATCTGCTTCTCTTGTATATATACATCCAAAGAGGAAAGAAAAAGGAGGAAATATGAATGGCTGAAGCTTGTGCATATAAAATAAAACTATGATAATACATGAAGCCCTAAATACGTTTTAGTAATATATACTAAAAATATATACTAATATATACTAAAATTCATGGGAAGCGGGTGGCGCTGTGGGTTAAAGCCTCAGTGCCTAGGGCTTGCCGATCGAAAGGTCGGCGGTTCGAATCCCCGCGGCGGGGTGCGCTCCCGCTGTTTGGTCCCAGCGCCTGCCAACCTAGCAGTTCGAAAGCACATCAAAGTGCAAGTAGATAAATAGGGACCGCTTACTAGCGGGAAGGTAAACGGCGTTTCCGTGTGCGGCTCTGGCTCGCCAGAACAGCGATGTCACGCTGGCCACGTGACCCGGAAGTGTCTTCGGACAGCGCTGGCCCTTGGCCTCTTAAGTGAGATGGGCGCACAACCCTAGAGTCTGTCAAGACTGGCCCGTACGGGCAGGGGTACCTTACTAAAAATCTGGCCATGAAGTCAGTTAGTAAGCTTTCTTTCAAAGAGTAGAGGCTTACTGCTCTTTAAAGAAAGCTTACTGACTGACTTCATGGCCAGATTTTCAGTAAATATTACTAAAACGTATTTAAATTATCAGTTGTAAAATGACTTAGCACATTTCTAGGCCTGGTGACAATTTGTTACCTTGCTTGCAGGCAATCCAGTTCCACTATGGACATCTCCTTCCAAATCAAATGTAGTTTCCTGTACAGCTCTAAAAAGACAACATACATTCAAGAACTAGATTATTAGCAACATATAATATCCAGAAACATAGTACAACAATGTATAGACTAATTGCTTCTGGAATTTGTTACTAGCGACAAATATACATTACCGTATTTTCCGCCCTATAGGACGCACTTTTTCCCCTCCAAAAATGAAGGAGAAATCTGTATGTGTCCTATGGGGCGAATACAGGCTTTCGCTGAAGCTTGGAGAGCGAGAGGGGTCGGTGCGCACCAACCCCTCTTGCTCTCCAGGCTTCAGGAAGCTATCAGCAAGCCTGGGGAGCCTGCGGGAGTTCCTGCGGGGCTCCCCACGATGCGGATAGCAGCCTGCCGCCCGGCACGCGCATTGCCCTGAAGCAGAGCACCCCGCGCGCCGGGCAGACATCCGCAGCGTGGGGAGCCCTGTGGGAGTTCCCGCGGGGCTCCCCACGCTGCGGATAGCAGCCTGACGCCCGGTGCGCGAGATGCCCTGAAGCAGAGCGCCCCGCGCGCCGGACAAACATCCGCAGCATGGGGAGCCCTGCAGGAGTTCCCGCGGGGCTTCCCACGCTGCAGATAGCAGCCTGCTGCCCGGTGTACAGGGTGCCCTGAAGCAGAGCACCCCGCGCACCGGGCAGACATCCACAGCCTGGGGAGCCCTGCCGGGCAGACATCGGCCAGCCCCACAAGCTCGGGGGACAGCGGGGAGGCGCAGCGCCGCCATCCTGCTGTTCCCCGACCTGGTTTTGGGGGAGAAATAAAGGAAAAAAGTTTTTCCTTTATTCCCCCCCCCCCCAAAAATAAGGTGCATCCTATGGGACGGAGTGTCCTATGGGACGAAAAATACAGTGTGTTTACACACAGAAAGATTTTATCTCATTTTCAAAGAATGACACTATAGAAAGGTCACTAAAAGTAATTTAGGAAGTTACTTCAAAACTTCCACATTTTAATCTGTTCTGCTCATTGATATTCTTGTCATTATTTAATAAATTATGTTATTATTTATTGCCATTATTTTATTTATTGTTGTATTTATTGTTGGCTCTCATAGTCATTCTATGGAAAGGCAGTGCAGAAATGTTACAAACACAACACACACGCTCTCTCTCTCATATGCAAATACAAAGACAGTCCAACACTTGTTTCTTCATGCTACTACAATTCAGGGACCACTGTGATTTTCATCATTCCTAACCTCATGACATATAAAGAATACAGTTAAATGCATGTAATATGAAAGGTGTGCAGAATTTTCTTCCAAGTGTCCTTGGTTTTACAAAATTCTAACATTTATAAAATTATTATAGTATAGCATGGTGCCTTTAGCTATGTTGACTTTGCTCTTTTATTAATGGAACTCTACAACACAACATTAGTTTTAAGTATGAATTAAGCAACTGGAAATTCCAAAAGATTTCACAAGATGGAGCAAGAGTATTAAACATTAGTAAGAAGATAATCATATTATTGTTATCAGGGTTGCCGCTTGAAAAATGAAACATTGCTATGCCATCACCATCTTAAATAACTTCCTGAGTTTGGGATGATTGCTTGAAAATGGTGATTTACCCAGCTTTGAGTCGTGAACTTTTCACCATGTGTCCTGCATCTAGACGTCCTTTAGGAATGTGATCTTGAATGGGATCCACAAATTTAAATACATGAGAGGTCCCAAACTGAACCTTCATACCACTTTGCAGCATAGTGGTCTCTGAGATCCGCTGACCTTCTACATAAGTCTCGGCATCAATGCTTCTTGGGGTAACTGTAACAACTCCATCCATATTAGTGAGGTCACAATGATGAGGCTGAATTCCTGGACCAAACAACTGAAAATAAATAACCAAAATTTAGAAGTAGCAAAACTGATACCAGGTTTTTTAAAAAAATAAAAATAAAACCTATGCTAATATGTACATAGATGTTTTGGTTTAAATAAGCAAAGTACTGTTTTTCAATATTAATTGCATTAGTTCAGCATCAATTTCCTCAAAATGTACCATGAGTGATGGGATCAAGTATCTTTCAGAAACCACCAAAAGCTGCCATCTGTGAATGCATGTAAGGTGATGAGTATGATGATTGGGTAATAGCGACATTAATTGAAGAATAACTACGTTATCTTGTAGAAAAATATAATACCAACTAGCATCCGTGCTAGTCCACACACATACGTTTACAACTTTTAAAACTGAAGCCTTTTTTATTATATTTTTCTGGTTCCCATTTTATTAATATTTTTCAGTACACAACTGAACATGAAGCTAAGTGATTATGATAGAAAAGGTTGACCAGTAGCATTAAAAAAATATTGGGCTGTATCAAAAGTAACTTATGCTCAGAACATATCCCACTGAAATTAATTAATCTAAGGTAGTTATGTCCATTAATTTAAATGGGAGCACAGGCAATGACCAATTGTATGGCGGTTACGTTCCTGACACCCACGCTTTGGAAGAATGAGCATAAGCCCTCTCCACCCAGTTGTGCCCCTGGCCCACCTCCTTTTCCGGCTACTTCCAGGTCGTCACACATAAATTGGTCATTGCCTGTATGTACTTTGAGTGGGACTAACAAT
This sequence comes from Podarcis tiliguerta, assembly GCF_965153285.1. Classification (NCBI taxonomy): domain Eukaryota; kingdom Metazoa; phylum Chordata; class Lepidosauria; order Squamata; family Lacertidae; genus Podarcis; species Podarcis tiliguerta. The sequence continues at coordinate 48,742,255 of NC_139536.1, forward strand.
GAATACAAGCAACTGGATACAATCAACCACCCAGATCTGTCTAGGTTCTGAAAGTCTGGAAAGTATATCATTCCTCTTCCCATGGTCACACAAAGGTTTCAGCACAATTCAATGTCAAAACAAATGGTGGGTTGTTGCAATGATAACATGTTGCAAATTCATGGGGGTAGCCAGGATTTTTATTAGGGGGGACAGACATTTTGTTTGGGGGGCCCCAGAACCTAAGTTTGCTATGTATTTTTATTGATGTTTATTGATGGGGGGGCAGCTGCCCCTCCCTGCTCCCCTTGGCTATGATCATGGTTTTAATGGCTTTAGGACTGTGCACTCTCCTTCCCCCCTGGGGGAGGGGGGATCTAAAGTTGCTCTTAATAATAAACCAATTTTTTTGTCTGATCCAAATATGGGAGACTGCAGCTTGTATAAACCAAACTCTCTTTCTTGACTCAATAAACGTTTCCTACCTGTATGGAGTTGTCATCAAATTTTTCTGTACCAACTTCTGTCACACTTAACTGCAGACGATAGAGCTTTGGTTTATCTCTTGAGTCAGAGCCATCTGCAAGTAAGAACAAGTTATTTTGTTTGCAAAAGTAATTAAAGCATGTAATTTTTTTAAAAAATGAATATACACAAGGACATTGCATAACAAAACACCATTGCTAGAATTCCAAAGCATATTTCAATTAAACTTTAAAACAGTATTTATTTCAGTAATTATGTTTATGTTATTATACATAAATCCAGGAGGTCTTCAAATAACGAACACTATAAACATATAAAGACATACTAGCACTGGGAAATTTGAGATAATACAGGAAGAAACATTAAATATACTGGATGACATCCAACTAAGTCACACTTAAAGTAGACACAACGAAATCAATCAAGTTAAGTTAAATCCCTTTATTTCAACTGGTCTACTCTGAACTAGATATCATTACCTGGTTGTCTCAAATTAAGTGATGCTTGGAGTATACCATTTAAATCAATGGACTTCAGGTGGTTTCAACGTGCCTACCCTGAGTATAAGTTGGTATGATAGAATCCAATTGTTTTCCTTACCACAATTTCCAATTTGTATATACAGTATATTGTACATATTGTAAACTGCCTTGTGATCTTTGAATGAAGGGCAGTACAAAATGTAAATACATACATACATTTTAAAGAGTACAAACAAAATGTTTTAAGAAGTGCTGCCTCCCACTGCCCCAAAAAAGAAACATTGGGTTTGTGCACTAAATTATCCCTGAATTTATCTTTCAGTAGCTGCTGATGTGCATATTTCCCTTCCTTAGGATTTATGGATAAAGGCCAAGTTAGAAATATCATAAATAAACAAATAAAATATTCCATTTAGTGGATTTTCTTTTTTTTTAATGTTCTTCGCATTTTAATATATTACTGTTCATGGTTTCTCAGTTTACACACTAACTGCATATAAGTAGTGGTGATGTGCACCATACATCCGAACTTGGCTGCTGGGGAGAATTGTACACATATCTAAAAGTGTAATTCATGGATCAATTATCCTGAGAGACTGTCAGAAGTATTTTGAGGCTATTGGTACAGGTGAAAAGAAATGTAGCAGAGGGGTGCTTCTAGCAACACAACAGGCCAGATCCTTACCTCCTTACCCCCCTGGCAGGCCAAATTTGACAGGTGGGCAATCAATTGACATTGGGCTTTAAAATCAGGCTTGTTGGGACTTCAAAGCTAGCGCAGCAAGATTTGAAAGCCCTGCTGCTGTTTGTAAGCAGCTTTCTAACAGCCCCTATGCTCCTGTTTGACAGAGCTCAAACAGCTCTGTCTGTGTCTGTGTGTGTGTGTGCGCGCGCACGTGCATGAGAGAGAGAGAGAGAGCCCTTTGTGAAAGTTAGAAATCCCATGTGCAGGCAATGATTTCAAAAGAAAGCTGTCTTTTGAAAGCATTGCCTGTGCGCAAGTAGCCATTGTTTGCAAAAGGCACTGCTTTTAACACCCTCTATGCCCATTTGAAGCTCAAACTGGTGGGGGACAGTATCTGAAAGCCCTTGAAAAAGGGATAAATATGCAGTGCAGAAATACTTTACTTCTCTCTATGCTGTGCAGCCAATACAAGATTAAATCCTGTCCTTCCACCCACTGCCTGACACCACCAGTGATCCCAGCAGATGGTTGGGTGAAAACAGCATGGCATTCCAAATGCTACTGTGGGCCAGAGGTTCCCCACCCCTGATGTAGCATTGTCCCATACATGTTGAATCCCATACATTGTCCCATACATGTGAGCATTCACTGGATTCCACTGAACATTCACACCAACCATATAGTTACATAATAAAGCAGTATTCATTAAGAACAATCCTGATTAATTCCAGTTTAGCGAAGTAATATTAAGATGCTCTTATGTTTATCTATTCTTGCTGAAGCACTTACACAAGTAGCTGCTTCAACATGAGACTTTGTTTCAGTTATTAAGCAGAGTTCTCACTCTTACTGCATTCAATGCATAAGCATAAGCAACAATATGTACTAATTAAGCAGTCACAGGAGGCAGTGGAGAGATCACAAAGATCTGCCCAGATAAAACCTACATTAAAAGAAGAACTTTTAATATAAATGCTGAATTTCCCTTAAGAGAAACAAACACGTTTAACCTGATTATATAAAAGGTAGTTCAATATCATTTTATGTACACATTTTAGGTACTTGGAGGAAGGGCAGTGTGTGTGTGTGTGTGTGTGTGTGTGTGTAGGATTTCTACTTGTAAGAGCAACAGCAAAACTAAGGACCATTGTTCCTTCTAATGCTGAATTACTCAGTCCCAGTGCACCAACATCACTATAGCCAAAATAGGCTCACTGAGCAATAAGAGGGAAATAACAGCAGGCTTGGATCAATCCCAAGGTATGCACTAGTACAAAAAAAATGAGGGGCGGGAACCAATGGAGGCAATTCCGTTTTTTAAAAGGTTTCAAATATAACTGTGCTATCATGTAGCACATGCCGGACGTACCCTGCTCCCTTACTGTATAAGGGTGCTATTAAACTAAGTTTTACTCAGAATTGACCCATTGAAATCAATGTCCATGAGTTTGTCCGGTAATTTCAACAGGTCTACTCTGAGTAAAACTTAGTTGAATGCTACCTATAATGTTCAGACCAGAGGTCATGTGGCAGGCTTTCAAAAGCTATTGCACAAGCTCTTGGTGGTGAAGGGATGACAGAAACAGGAAGGAAAATGAGAGATGCGGAAAATTATTTTTAAATCATTTAGCTGGGCTATAATAAGCTTTTATCTACTGTCAGCTTGTGGTGTGCTATGCAATTGTTTGAGGAAAGAGCAAACCAAAAGACAACAAACTGAGGAGCTGGAGGCAGGAGATTTTTTAAAAGGAGAGAATGTAATAAGAAAATGTTGTTTAAAAGCAGCAGTGAATGACAACCTGATCTGGTTGGAGACACAGGACAGGAAAAAGGGGAGGTTTATCTCTCCTTTCTCCATACTTTTCCTCACCCATGAAAGTCACCCCACAACTGCTATTTGTGCTCATGATAACTTTCCTGGGGCAAATGAGGGGGAAGGACAATATACACTGAAGAAACAGCCTAAGTGGGGAGAAGGGTTCGTTCATGCCATGGTCCTCATCATTGCTCAATAGGCAGTTCCTACTTAGGTGACAGCCGGGTGTGTGAATCATTCTTCCAGCTGTATATTTAATCATTACATTGGAGAAAGGGAGGGTTGTTGTTGTTTTGCACATTTCACATTCCACCTTCCCACTGGAGCCCCAGCACCAAATGCCAAAATGTTACAGAGGGTTCCCAACACAACATCAAAGACGTCAGAAAAACAATAACCAAAAATACGAAATAAGTCATTCATCATAAAACACCCTTATAATACAGAAGATCAATCAGCAGCAGGTGACAATGAGCTGCATATTGTGTGGCTCATTACAGTTCTCACCCCTCAACAAAAGCCTGGGCACAGAGCTGTGTCTTCACCAAGCGACAAAAAGCAAGCAGTGCTGGTGTTGGACATACCTCTAAGGGGAGGGCATTCCAGAGACAGGGCGCTGTTGCAAAGAGGGTCATTTATTCTTATTACAGTGGTACCTTGGGTTCTCGAACTTAATCCGTTCCAGGAGTCCATTCAGCTCCCAAAACTGTTCAAAAACCAAGGCACAGCTTCCAATTGGCTGCAGGAGCGTTGGACATTTGGCTTCCGAAAAACGTTTGCAAACCGGAGCACTTACTTCTGGGTTTGCAGCTTACAGGAGCCAATTTGTTCAGGAGCCAAGCCATTCGAGTACCAAGGAGCCATTGTATACTGCATTGCAGGGTCTTACTGGGCTGATTGCTGCTTCAATGTGCTGGCTATTGTGATGTTATTTGTTGCTTTTAACTTAAATGTTTTAAATTATGTGCTTATATGTTGCAGTTGTATGTTGCTCAGTCTATATACACTTCCCACCTTGTGAGGAAATTTTTGTGAAAGGCGGAGTATAAATTTATTACAAAATATAAACAAACAAACATTTACTCCTATAGAAAATTAGTAGGACTTGCTCCAGAACAGACAGGCATAAGATTACAAAAGGGGTAGCTAACATTGTGTCCTCCACCTGACCACTGGTCATGCTGACTTGGGTTGATAAGAACTGTAGTCCAACAATATCTGGCGGGCACCATGTTGGTTACCCCAGATTATGCTGTAAAGAAAAACAAAGCCATTCCTATGATGTGTTGTTACAAAACACTCTTTGGAAAAGAGCTTCTAAACAGCGAAGTGCTATATTTTGCCACAGTAATGCTCCAATTTTAGAAATGCACTGCTGCATAAAATTAATTAGAAGCATAATGAATGATTACAACATAAGTCAAATTGCCCAACTGGGATTGACACAGTGCTACTCAAATACAAAAAAGGTTGCAATTAACTTTTGGTTTTTTAAAAAATGTCTTTTTATAAGAAGTACATATAGTCGTGCATACAACTCTTCAGGTAGGATAAGATTAGTACGTTAACAGCTTTCTGGACCTCCATTTTTCCCCTTAAAAAGGTAAATAACATAAGGGAAGAGTATGCTAATGAACTGAGAGGCTTTAAATTATTTACTTGTATTCAGGTACAAATAACATTCAACCAAAGCTTTGCATTTGTTTAAACTTAACAGCTAAACTACTCTTAGCTATTGGGAAAACTCTTCAGATATGTAAGTGACACAAAATATTAACATGGCTTTTTAATTATTAAAGTTGTTTGTACTAAATTGATCATGCTAAATTGGCTCTCCATCAATTTAAATCAGTGAAATTGTTCCAAGTGAAATTTCAGAGTGTCCTGCCCCCCCCCCCCGGCAAAAAAACCACCACCTCATTTCACTGCAATATGGTGAACCTGACTGCCAGCATAGAGAGAAAATATATGGAAGCATGGAATAGCAAGTCTGGAAGGGAGGGAGTGGGGTAAAAGAATCACAGATGGCGGCGGTGGGGGGGGGGGGACAAAAAGAATGCATGGCACTGAGAAAGTGGATGGAGAAAAGTTTTTCTCCTCTCATAAAACTAGAACTCATGGATAGCTCAGTTGGGTACAGCATGGTGCTGGTAATGCCAAGGTGGCAGGTTCAGTCCCCGTATGGGACAGCTACATGTTTCTGCATTGCAGGGGGTTGGACTAGATGACCCTCAGGGTCCCTTCCAACTTGACAATTCTATGATTCTAACATCCAAACAAGCTGAATGTTGGAAGACTTAGGACAGATTAAAAAGCATTTCTTCATGCAGCGCATAGCCAAACTATGATGCTTGTTCCTCGATCCAGGAGGCAGTGATAGTCACCAACATGGATGGCTTTAAAAGAGGAACAGACAAATTCATGTAGCAGATCCACAGATGAATCTGCCACTCTAGCTAGTTTGTTGAGGCCCTTCCAAATATCTGTGAACCCAGTAGAACCTCTGTAAACCATGAGGTTCTACAGCACCACTGCAGCCCATGGAGAAAGGTAAAAGATAACAATAACTGTCTTAATGGAGAAGACCTCAGTCTGCACTGTGCAGAAAAGCAAGCAGCAGCTGAATAAGCAGGGTGCAGTGGTGAAGAGAAGGAGCAGGTCCAGGGGACTCTTGCCAGTAGGCTTTCTGCTGGGATGTGGACCTTAAGCAATGTCCAACCATGCAGATACCTGACACCAGCCCTAGAACTGATGGCAACACAGGCTGACCTGTTCACACAGCAGATGTACCTCTCCTCAGCAACCTGGACATACAAGCATACACCCCTTCCCCCAGCACAACCAGTAAAGTGGAAACTAGAGAGGGACATGGGAGAGGCATACCTCCCATACACTAGCACATTACCTCTGGCCATTCTACTTTTAAAAAGGCTAGATGATAGCATTAGAAGTAGATAAAAGCTCCCTCTTCTGCAGGCCTTGCATTTTCAAGAAGCACGACAATCTATTTTATTAACCCAATGAAATTGAAGCAGAGCATTTCCTTCACCATGACTATGTGTTTGTCTGCACCCAATTGTTATCTCCAGCAGTCCTGCAGGTCTGACTGTGGGAAGCCCATCCCTATGCTCAACATGATGAGCGTTACAAGACCCTATGCTCAACAAGATGAGTGTCACTTACCATCGTGGTTCCCCTTTGTCTCTTTCACTCTCTATCCAACAGCCTTCCCAGGAACATCCACTTGGTGCCATCCTTATGGTTTTTTGACACCAGGTGAAGACCTCTGTTCACCTAGGCCTTTATATACACTGGCCCTCTCAGTTTTTAAATCTGCGTTTCTAACTTTGGGGCTCTGACAAGTTTCTTTTTTCTTATATTCAAGTTTCTTTTATTTTTCATTTAGTTTTTTATTACTTGTTTATTGTAAACCTCCCTGAGGGCTTTATATTATGGCTACAAATCTTGTTAATAAATAAAATTTGAAAAGTAGGCTGTGCTCCCAGACAGAGGCTAAGGAACAGCAGGTGCCCTGGACAAAAGCTGAGCCAGAAATGAGCCTTCTCTCCAGAACTAACAACTGTTATAGCCCTGACAACTGACCTGAAGAGGAATTATCTACTGCAAGCTCTTTACTAGCTCAACAATAACTGAGAATTATCAGGAGCTTTCTTATTTTTACTTATGAACAGATGACCTAAATAAGGGCCAGGGAAACTTGTGACATGCTGGTTGGAGCCAATGTGAGCTGGGAGCCCAACGATATGGGGGGGGGGGCCGTAAATTGCCCACTCATGAATTAAAGCTTAATAGAACTGCCAATGCAATGACATCTTGGAAACTACAGACAACTCTTGACAATTCCACATTATAAAGATGTATATAAAATTATGTGACCTACTTAAGAGAACTCAAGAGCTTTAGGGCTTTTCCTGTACCACCAAAAAGGATTCATGCATTATTTTAAAAGTGGTTTAAAAAAGCAAGAATTGACAGAACAGGCATTAAATATTCTTCATAATGGATTGAATACCTTAGTAGCAGTAAGAAAACAGTCTGCTGCTTTAACTGAGATTAAGCCTAAGAGTTTACATTTTCTGCTGGTACACAAATACATTCTCTCCCCACCCACAGTACAAGTTTATGAAAACACTGCAGCTGGCAGCCAACTTACAGAAATGGGTGATATTTCAGAAGAAGCAGCAGCAACACTACTATATTTCAAACACCATGTTTAACTAAGTATATTACCATTGTTTCTCTTTTGCAAAAAACAAAAACAGATTAGCTACCAACATAACTGGGAAACAAAGGATTCATAAACATTTTTCATTAACAACCGTTACAAAAGAAATCGTGTTCATTCTCTACAGACACACATACACTGCCGCTTGCTCAAACTAAAACTCTAGGTAGTCAAAGAAAAACAACATCATCTTCTGATTTGTGAAAGAGGTTTCTAATTGCAATTAGAAATGTAAAGCATATTGTTCAAGTTATTGGCCACAAGCCAACTGCATGAATATGCAGTAATGGGCTGCTACATGTGTATAACCTTGATCAGAGAATTTTTAACAATGCTCATCCACTTATTTGGGAGACGGCAGCTTCCTGGAAGCTGAATCCAGCCCATGCTATCCAGTCCCAGATTATAAACTGTCAGTTATCTCAGTGGATGGTACATGTGCATGTAGAAACTGAACTTAGATGTGTGATCCCAAACCCTCACCACAAGACCCTGCTAGATATACGAGTACCCAAATTTTACAAAAGTACCAATATTGATGTATGTGGCCTCCCGGTGATATTGTTTAGAGCATACTAGGGATTTTAAAAAAGTTTAATTTTGAATTATTCCTTTCCTCCACACCTGAAGCTATAGAGTAGAAATAGGGTTAGATCTGAGCTTCTGTTCATTAAGGAAGAAAAATGCAAGATCCGTTTTCAAAACTAACAAAAGCCTTTTTTTGTTAGCACAGATTTTAGTGACTAGTGAGAAAGAACAGTATTAAATAACAGCATTACCTTCATAAGTGTGATAGTTGAAGTAGGCAAAGTGATTCCTTCTCCCTGGGATTAGAAAACACATGCACAGGACCCAGGTGAAGGCAGCATCAGCAGAACAGATACCATGCAGAACATGCGGAAGAGGGCAGAGAAAAGAAAAGATAGGAAAGAGTGAAACTGTAAGCCAACAACACTTACTCAATTTAAAAGGATGAAGTGCTTTTAACGCTTTCAACTTTAAATACTGCACAGAATATAGAGACATTGGTGTTGTGGATGGATTAATACGATTGTTAAGTAGTTGGCAGCAAGCTGCTAGAAGAAAGCACAGAAAAATCACCAAGCAAAGTGGAAAGGCCATCATTAGCTGTACACAAACTAAAACCTTAATTCATATAAGACTTCCATTTTAATTTAGAAATATTGTGTCTTCCATTCATTCACTGTCTATGGGTGGATGTACTGGGGTACCATCATACCCATTACAAACGCACAGAATATGATGCCAAGGTACGTCCACTCACAACTCTGCTTTCAAATATTAAGTAAAGCTGGAATTAAATGGCAGAGTAGCAGTCTCCCAATATGTTGTCATGTGAGATATTTTCCCTACATCCAGACAATCTGTGTGCAAATACAATCATGTGCACTATCACATATGCTGGAGGTTAAGTTTTATTTTGTTGCCAGTATATGAACTGGGCACCCCACATTATAACTGGTTGCTGTACAAAACCTCCACATGTATTATCCCCATATGAAAGATAGTGCAAATGAAGCAGCAGCCCTCAGTATCTTGCACATTCAAAACTGCATATTCCTTCTGGAAAGAAGAGTTCTTGTTGGAAACACTGTGACTGCCTCAACCCTCCTCTCCCATACCTTAATTTCAGACAAATGAAAGTGAATAATAGTGAAAGAACCACAAGAAAAAATATCCTCTTTTAGGAAGAGATCTATATGCATAGTAAGATTCACTGACAGGAGGCTGGAGCAAAACATGTTTTCAAAGGATAAAGAACTGCTCCCTATGGTTCTCAAGCGGAGGCAAACTATATGAAAATCAGAATACACTTGACACATACTCTTAAAGGATTAGAACAGTGGTACTACTTTTGTTGTATTTACCATATTCTACTTGTGACCAGTGGCGTAGCGTGGGGGTGCAGGGGGGGCCGGCCGCACCGGGCGCAACATCTGGGGGGGGGCGTTCGCGCTCGCAGCTCTCTGCCCCTACTAAAATCCACGGGTTAGGGGGCGCAAATTACTTGCCTTGCCCCGGGTGCTGACAACCCACGCTACGCCACTGCTTGTGACACAAAAGCCACATAACAAATAACTCCAAGTATAAAGATCACATTTCATATTATCATAAAATTCGAGCTACAATCCAGAACTCCAAACCATATGTGTTTACAATGACACAGGCTAGTTTCAATATTTTCTGATTACATCCTTCGGCATAACCTGAATCTAGTTCTACAACAGAACATTTGCATACATGGCTGATAGGTGGTGAGACTCCAAAAGTCTACTAGTCACAATTACTACACTGGAAAACCATTGGCCCATCACTGCAGACATTTCTGTGTGCTTTGTTTTCCACACTGTAAACCCAGAATATATTTTCCACCTGCGGTTTATATATAGTGGCATGCTTATTTATATGCCACCCTTAATTATAATATTTTCAGATTGGCTTACAAATAAATCTCATGATAAAACAGCAAAAAGCAGCAGGTAAAAGCAGCACAAAACAGTGCAGATAAGACTGAGAATTGAAAAGGAAATAAAAATTTTTGCCTAGTGCTGACAAATTATCAGAATAGGAACCAAGCCAAGTCTCCCTAGGGAGAGCATTCCACATGCAGGGTGAAACCAGTGAATAGCATTTTTTAAAAAAGCTTTCTTTTTGTGCTTCCCTGCTACACCAAATTTTGTGTTATTTTAAAAGAACAGAAATCAAGCATACAGTAAAAACTGATATACTAAACAGTTTATGTGCTCTGTATTGTCAGCATATTCAAGGAAAGTTATTAGAATAAAGTCTTGATTTAGAAATATAATTTTAGTGAAATCTCAGTTAACAAGCTAGGGACAGCAGACATAGCACCATTTTAACTTAACATGCATCATGTGACATAGGGAAGCCTAAGAATTAGTGATGGCCTAAGGTTTACGCAAGGGACGCGGGTGGCACTGTGGTCTAAACCACTGAGCTTAGGGCTTGCTGATCAGAAGGTCGGCAGTTCGAATCCCCGCGACGAGGTGAGCTTCCGTTGTTCGGTCCCAGCTCCTGCCAACCTAGCACACAGTGCAAGTAGATAAATAGGTACCGCTCCGACAGGAAGGTAAACGGCGTATCTGTGCGCTGCTCTGGTTCGGCAGAAGCGGCTTAGTCATATTGGCCACATGACCCGGAAGCTGTCTCCGGACAAACGTCGGCTCCCTCGGCCAGTAAAGCAAGATGAGCGCCGCAACCCCAGAGTCGTCCGCGACTGGACTTAATGGTCAGGGGTCCCTTTACCTTTTGTAAGGTTTACCCAATGAGACTTAGGCTTGAACAAGAATGTGAACCCAGGTCTAACAACAACACTATTCATGATGCAACACTGGCTCTCAGGCAACAATAAGCCGTAAGCTGTACACTAGTGCAGCACAAGAGAACTACTGCGTTGTGTCACCAGGAATTAATTAAATTACAGGAATTAATTAAATTACATGAACCTAAACTACTCACCCACAGAAAAGTCTGTCAACACTATGCCTGCAGGATTCATTGTTTTGGCTTTACCTCCACCACAGCAAGTCATTCTGCCACATCTCTGCATTTGGCGCAACTGGATCAATCACTCCTGATGCACAGAGCTATGTGCCTTTAGAAGTAGCTGCCCATTAACACTGTGAATGAATCACTGAATTCCCTCCTTCTTATAAGGCTTGTTCTAATCAGCAGTTATTACTATTACAATTATTATTTGTCCTCTGAGGACAAATAGTTATCTTACACATTGTAAAAGTAAACCTTTGCCAATGTAAGAGTGGATTTGTGCCCCCAATTTTAAATCTGAAAATCCTTAAATCAAATAGTATCAGCTTTGTAAGTCATATACTCTTCTGCGCTCTGCACTTATCTGTTGCCAAGTCTATATTAGCCAGGTCATATAAGTTTATATCTTGATCATAAGGAACCCCATGCTTCTTGTGGCTTTTGGACTTGTGGGGGTGCAAAGGTGAGAAGGCAAGGGTGGAGGAGCTGGCTTTGGCTGTTCATATTCCTAAAAAACCTGGGGGAAACTTGCAGCATTCCTTAATATGAAGCATTTGCCTATAAATGCTGTTAAAAGCTATTTTTTCCAAATACTGGTTAGAGAAGATTTGCTTTCACAGACTGGTATTAGCCTTTGTGAGAACAGTGTGAGCAGCTGGTAGAAATACGATACAGAAATAAGGACAGTAGCTTATACAGAAATAAGGACAGTAGCTTATAGAAAGGGCTGTAATATATAGGAAGCACTGTAGCATCAGTGGTTGAGCACCTGCTTTGCATGCAGAGGGTCCCAGGTTCAATTCCTGGCATTTCCAGGTAGGACTGGGGGGAAATTCCTGATCCGAAACCTTGCAGAGCTGTTGCCAGTCAGTGGAGACATTCCTGAGCTATATTGACCATTGGACTGACTAAGTACAGTGGTACCTTGGTTTACAAACTTAGTCCATTCCGGTAGTCCGTTTTAAACCGAAACCGTTCTTAAACCAAGACACGCTTTCCCTAATGAGGCCTCCCGCTGCCGGTGCCCTTCCACCGTTCGGATTCCGTTTTTAGACCGAGGTAAACCGGAACACGACTTTTGGTTTTGCAGAGTTAGTAAGCCGAATCGTTTGTAAACAAGACTGTTCTTAAACCGAGGTACCACTGTATAAGGCAGCTTCCTATGCTCCCATTACTAAAAACAACAGCTTAGATACAAATATGGCCAAATTTATGTAAAAGGTGCACTCCACTCTGGGAAGGACTATTCTGTTTAACTTATTCATCTTATTTTCGCCCTGCCCTTTATCATCTGGTCTCAGGGCAAATACATCATAAAAACTCATAAAAATACAAATGCTATATAATAAAATACCACATTAATAAAAGCACAGCATCAATAACATATTAAGCAGGCAATAAAAACATGAGAGTCAAAATCTCAACCCCTCCCAGAAATATTATACCTTACTCTAAAGTGTTGTGTAAGAAATGTGAAACAAAAGCCAAAAGATGTTGTTACGGAAGCAGACGCCTGAGATCCAACACAGAAGCTACTTATTACAGCACCCTGTGAATCCTTGTGCAAACCTTTTTTCCGTGGTGCAAATCTATCTTCATATACATTTATCTTTAATGTGGTACCTATGTATGCAATTTGAAACAAAACACTTCAAAAATGAAAATCTATGAAGTTTTATTCTAATGGAATATTGAAATATAAGTCTGTTATTTTCTTTACTATTATGTGTTTTTTTGTTACCTCGGTGATTTGATGGATGACTATATCAAACAAAGCCTCTTGCTTCAAAAACTATCTGATGAAGTTGCTTTATCCAACTTAGCCAAAATTACCCTTGACTAAGGATCCAGAAATCTTAAAACTTCGGTTGGAAACTGCAATCAAAATAACCCATCCCTACCAATTCTATTCTATAAAGCACAATAAATGGAGATAAAGTATTAGAGTCCATCAGGTGATTCAAAAAATGGATGAACATTATTGTAAAAGAAATTCTTACCGGGACTTAGTTCAACCAGATAAGGTAGCTTCTCTGGAGGAAGGGAAGAGCCATAACCAGACCCGTCAACTCTTTCCTTCCCCTTTAATGGCTTTCCATCAAATTGTTTCTTCAACTTCTTTGGAACATAATCAGGTGGTCGCCTTTTCAACTGAAAGACCAGTATCCCTAAACATAAAACCACAAACAAAACATCTGAGGTCTGTCCTGTCTTCAAGGTATAGATAAATTAAATTCATATTAAAGTGTACATTATTAACTATACTGATTTGACTGTGCTCTCCTAAACAGTAATTATCGAATTGAAAATTAGGATTAAATTTAAGGATTAAAGAACTATAATATTTTCGATTCAACATAATTTATTAATGTTCTCTAGAATCCAGTGCTCTAGAGTACATTAGATCATATTTTATATTCAAATGGATAGCCTTTTTCATTCTAAACAAACCACAATCAGTAAGCCAATAACAAGTCTTTGCAGCCCAGGGGCAGGAGAGAGGATCACAGGGAAAAAAACCTGCTTTCCTTTGCATCCTGCTGACTGAAGCCTCACCATTCACTGAGCAACACTACTGGATACAAAGCCTTGGGTACAAAGAATGGATTGTTGGAGCAAAACAAACCATGAACTCCTGGTTCAAATGTAATGCTAAGCCAGAGATCATGGTTTGTTTCCTCCCAGGTGAGCAGAAAGGAGCAAAGTGGAAGCGATTAACTTCTGCAATGTATGACTTTCCATCAGCCATTGTTTGGTGCTTCATGAATATACCTGGAGGAGCCTCGGGCTCATGACTCCTTTCTCCCCTCATGCATGTTTCAAATCCTGATTAACAAGATCATACAAACAATAGCCTGATCATTCAGACACTGAGGCAAACCATAACAGGATCAGACAACAGGGACTCATCCATGTCCAAGGGGAAAAACAAAGTGCACAAGTTTTAGGTTTAAGGCTAATAACCCACTCCTCCTCCTGGCTTGCTCACAGTGCCTTGCCAGTATGTGACCATTGGGTTTTATTACATATTATGAACAACTAAAATTACCTTTGTCACTTGGCCATTCCCTGAATATCTGAAGTGGGCACTCATCATCATCAAGAATAGATTCTTTAGCACCTTTATCATCAGAATGTTGAGCACCAGGAGGAAGCATGACCTACAGAAAAGATAAACTATGAGTTTGAACAGAGCAGTTACCCAAGGATAAACACTCAAAGGCCAAACCACCCTCTCCTCTCCTTTCTCCAAATGTAAGCAGTACATAATTCTGTTGGTACAAAATATACCATGCCATATTATTTGGGAGGGGGGAATACAAATAAAAATTTATTATTATATTACCTGTGCCCACTGCTCAACCAAAAGGTAGTAAGAATGCATGCTTTCAAGTTTTATGACTCTGATATTACAAAGTAGGTTGTGAAATTTTATGCCTGCATCACGGCTGGTAATATAGTATCACAGTGGCCCTGTGCAGCCATAATGAGAAATCATGGTTTTTCTGTTGTGGGAACAAGACTGCAGAAACCTTGGGCTCCCATGATCCTTTGTACAACAGAAGATGGAAAGTTTTCATTTTTTAATCAATCACCATTCCCCATTGCATCTTAATTTGATCAACTGCAATCTGTTATAAATGTGACTAGTTAACAAACCAGGATTATGAAACTACAATCTCATGTTAACTAATCATAGTTTGCCAAATTCAGATGTAATGGGGAAGGGTCACTTATTCAAATGCAAAAGCTCTCAATGCCTTCCTCCCTATCACAAGAAAGAAGGACTGAATGCCCAGGCTTTCTGTGAGACATTCACAGAACAGAAAACCATGGTTTCATGTTTACATTTAAACAAGACTAAACTCTGAAATATCTGCCAAGTTGTGTATCATGATCAAGAAGGTGTGGGGGAGACCATGGCTGACAATTTAGAAATGACACAAATAATTTTATATTATGACTTCTGCTTCAATATGCCAGAAAAAGATGTACACAAATACAATAATATGCTTCCACAAATCTAAGATTTGGCTAGATATACGGTATATGAATTCTACTACCAAATAATAAATCAAACCATAAATAAAAAGATTTTACTAACTAGCACGGAAAGGAAATCAGCACCCAAGTGACCACAATACAGAAGACCCTAACACCAGTCACCTCACTTCCGGTTACTCAGGGTTACAGTGAAATTAGTTTTTACCTGTGCATCTTCTTTTTGCTACACGATAGGCACCCTATTTTCCTTCCACCTTCACTTAGTAAAGGCAACAATTCAGAATGCTGCTAGACAGCAAACTTTCCTCTTTCCTGCCATAGTCAATATCGATATCAAGGAAAACCCTAGCTCCAGTGCCTACAGGCCTAAATTCAGGCTTCTTATAGGAATGAAACAGGCCTTGCAACTTTTAACAGAGAGAACTGTACTACTACAATTCAGGGTATCTACTAGATAGGAAAACCAGAAACTTTAGAGAAAATGGCACTGAAAGTGAAAAATAATTGGCTACACACACAAATCTTTAAAGAGATATCTGCTAATGATGTGCTGAAAAAAGTCAATCCATACTCAGGAATTTTTGTACTATGTTTTCAGAAGTCTGATAAATTATGTTCATAGTATGTAAGGTACTTCAAGGATTCAATCTTAGAATTGTCTGAGACTGTAACAAGAGTTCCTCTTGACGACCCATTTTAGCTTTTGCCCATACTGCAATGAGTTAGGTAACAACAACTTTAATCAACCGTCAAAATAAAGCCCACAGGGAAGTCTATCCATGCCAGTCAACAGGACTATACCACTTTTGCTCATGGTACTACAGCTGAATGTCAGCATGTGCTGACAATAACAGCTGTCTGAGGCTGTGGTGGCATCTGATTGGAACTTTAGGCCTTTTAGTCAAAACCTTAGTTTGCTTTAAAAACAGATGGAGAATACTATTCAGCACTGTTAGCTTTCACTAATTTCTGCTACTTTCTTCAGGGCAAGACGCCAAGCAAGTTAGCCAAGAACCCAACAGATAAAATCAATTGACAGGATAATAAAGTTATATGACGCTAAAACTAAGATTACAGCCCAACCATACCAACCCTAAGATCTGAAGAGCCTGAGGAACCAACTTATGTTGATACAGACAATAAATTATACATAAGCTGAGTGGGGAATCTCCCCACCAGAACATCATCATTTAAAAAACCCAAGCAGCAGGATTTTTTCAAGAACTATTTTCTTTAATCAATTTACTCACACGAGCAATACAGTAGTCCTTGGGGTTTTCCTTTTCGAGACCATACTTCTCCAGTGCTTCAATAACTGCAAAGTCTGCTGTATCTGTGGTAGATAGCAGGATTGTCTTGTATGGTATATTTGGTTTCAAACTGTCTGCATAAATCCTCAATGTACCACCTGAAAAATACATAATTTGTAACTTAAATTAAAAATATAATGAAATGTCACACAACCTAAGCACTTGAACTGATTTTCAGTATCCACTAAAACAGCAAAAAGAAGGAACTTAGGTATTTGTGTATTTATACTTCAAAAGCCCCTGCCCTGAAGTGTCCCCAGGAAGACTAATGGAAGCCAGCTCACATTCTGTAAGTTCCACCCATCCAATGAATATTATTGATTTACTCTAAATTCCCACCTGAATCTGGTCTGCCATCAGAGCTCCGGAACTCTTGCATTCTCTTTTCTAGCTTTTGCTGTCTCCGTCGTTTCATTACCACCTCTGGATTAGATATTGTTCGTGTGAAACTGGTCTCAGGCATATCTTTGTAGACCTCTGCGGCAAGGCGAGAATTCTCACTGCCAAGAGTAATTTAAGGTAATAATGAAATAGCTTATTTATTTCAGCACTTTTTATACCGCCTAACACCATAGTCTAAGATAGGCTGTATCCTTATAACCTTACTGTATAATAAATATTATTCAGTTAAATCTAACATACTTAAAATGACTGCTGAAATAAAAAGGTCTTTACTAGGAGCTGCAAGTTCAACAAAAAGGGGAGGGTGATTTCTCTAATCTCAGCTAGGAGGGAGTTCCACAGAGTTGGGCCCACAAGACTGAATGCACACTTCTTGTGGATACAAGCCATGGGGGACCACTAACAGTGACCCCCTTAAGACCTCAGTGACTGGTCAGGGATATAGGGAGTCAGGCACTCCTTAAGGTTTCCCAGATCCAATCTGTTAAAACATGTAAATTAAAACAAGAGCCTTGAATTTGACCTAGCAACATATGGTCAGTTTGAACCAAAAGTCTAGCTACAGTTTGTTTGCACAAGCTGGTGCTTCCAGAACAGGCTTGCAACTTGCTCTACAGCAGGCATAGGCAAACTCCGGCCCTCCAGATGTTTGGGACTACAATTCCCATCATCCCTGACCACTGGTCCCATTAGCTAGGGATGATGGGAATTGTAGTCCCAAACATCTGGAGGGCCGGAGTTTGTCATTCCTACTCTACAGAGTGCACTGCCATAATTGAGTCTTGAGGTGACCCATACATGAATCACTGTGGTCAGGCTTTTCCTGCCCCAAAACAGCTATAGTTGGTATACCAGCTGTAGCTGGTAAAAGGTACTCCTAGTTACTAAGGCTAACCAAGCCTCCAGTAACAAAGATGGATCCAGGGGCAACCCTAAACAATGAACCTGCTCTTGAAGCATACAAGTGCAGATCACTTAAAAGGTACAAAACAAGAAACATAAAACATACATAAAACACAACCTCCAACAATTCTATACCCTGTAGTAAATATCTACATGTTGGGGTAGAGCCAAACTTAAGTCTTCCATGAACAAAAGGGCTATTTCTATCCAGCAGAGGATTGATGACATGCTTACAGTATTAGGCATCTGTCATCTACAGAGGAAAAAAGTCTCTGCTGATTATAATCAAGGAGATTTAATATTCCCAACCTCCTTCAGAAAGCTTGAGATGGATTTCCCATAGTGTCCCAAATTCCATTTTTGCCTGTGCGCGTGCACACACACAAATATACATATACTACCTCAAAAAAGGAACCTACATAAAACCATCTTCTCTTTGTTGCTGTAACTACTGGCTTTAAACAGAAGAAAAGTAACACTAAACTGAATCTCCCCATTTGGGAGAAGTCATATTTGACCAGATGAAATGCATACATTCAATGGGCAATTTACAGAACCAGATAAAGGAATTTTGTCAAAATGAAAAGAGACATTCCTGAGGATCTGAAAACTGTGTTATTCAGGCCCATTCATATGTAGTGAAACAAGCATGCTTATCCTGGTGTGGTGGTCTGGTCTGGATTGGGAGTCCACACCAGTTTCTACTGAAAATCACTTTCTCTTGACTGCTTTTGCTTTTACTGGCGTCTACAGTGAAAAACACTGCCAGGATCAGGAACACATTCTGGATTGGGACCCTATGCCCACATTCCCCAAAATAGAAGTGACCAGGTTAAGCCTGATTGTTTACCTGTGCGTGTCTAATACAATATGTAGTTTGGCCGCATTTTTTTTAAAAAAGCATTAATGGTCACATTAGCCTGCCAATCTGCATTTCCCTCACACACTAGCTCTGGAAGAGAACAGTTAACTCATTCGCTCTGATTATGTAAACTACCTTTGGATGCAATTTATAACCCTTAAGTTATGTGACGGTATTCAATGAGAACTTGTATATACCAACCCTGAAGGAAGTACAATACAAAAACTATTCATATATTTTAAGAGACTTGTCTCCCCAAGTTAAAGTATTCATCTATGTACAGATTAGACATTGTACTATTTGATGCACTGATACTCACATATCATCCCCATGAAACAGCCCATCACCATCTAAAGCTTGCCGTGATGCTTCTTTATCCCGCCTCTTTTTCTCCTTCTTTTCTTTTTTTGATAAAGTCCGTTTGAAGTTCTGAATCACTCCTTCTTTCTCTTGTTTTTCAGGGCCATTGCTTTGAGCCTTCTGAAACAAACAGTGTTTAGTATTATGATCTACTGCAACTCTGACCACATTAATTTCCAAATAAAAACTTATTTCATCTTATTTGAAACATGATGCAGAGTCAGGCGACGTATTAGGATAGTCTGTCCTTGGAGGCAATGGATCCAATTGGTCTCCTGGCAGCCTGGGTGATCTTCTGGCTGATATGACTGGTGTTCCCATTGAAGCCCCGACTGAAGTGTGGAATATGCAAATAGCTCAGGCTGTTGATGTGTGTCCCTGAGAACTCTATCTGCTTGATAGCACCAGTTTGGCTCCTTGGTGTACACCAGAACTTAATGCAATAAAACAAGCTTCAATGCAAGAGGAGCGAATGCTGAATGCTCAGTATCAAGCCTACTGAGTGGCAGTGAAAGCAGCAAAGAAGACATACTTAGCTGCCTCCATTGCAGCCTCAGTGTGCTGTCCAGCAGAGCTTTTCCACGTAGCATGGTTCTTTTACAGCTTGGCCCAAAGCAATACGCAGAACTGATGGTGTCTCACTGTAATTTCTTTGCACAATGTTAAGGGTAAAATCACTTGCATCAACCAGGACCTCTGGAGTAATCTGACCAACTAGCCACCTCAGAAAGTGTCAGTTAAAAATTCATTGACTGTGAGCAATACTATGATATTTTAAGTTACTTTGTTGACTATGGAAGATACCCGAGAACCATTTCGCAATCAACTGCCTAGCCTCATCAGTCAAGTCAGTAGCTAGCAGAGTTGTGATCCCTGCTGGCTGCCCAGCAGTGACAATAAATCAGAGCAGACTGTCTGATGACACACACTAATAGGCTGTAGAATGTGAATATAATGGAGAAGTATTATCCAAAACTGTCATATGTACCCATAATACATTGCCAGATTTGTTGTTGCAAGCCCAAAGGCAATTTATGAAAACTCAAATGCATTTACAGTAGTGTCAAAAATATACAGTAATATTGCTTTCTTTTACCTTTGGAGGAAGTGCATCATTTTCATTCTTGAGTACAAATCTTCCTTCTCGATCATCTTTGTTCCAATTTAATTGTACAACTAAAGGTTTCTCGTCTATATCCAATCTTCTTTCTTCTTCAAAATATGAAATAAAGCATAACTAGTGGTTACTTACTATTGCAGTACATTGACTGTTAACTTATTAGCCAAACAACAAGATTTAATTTATCGCACTTCTAAAGCAGAAGACCATATCAGATCTTTCAAAGCAGTGGTAGCTGACATGGTACCCTCCAGATGTTGTATGTCAGCTCCCATCATTCCTACTCATTGGTCATGCTGGTTGGAGCTGATGGGAGCTGCAGTCCATAACATTTGGAGGATACCTGGTTAGCTGCCCTGTTTTAAAATCAGAGCAGAATATGAACCACTGGCAAACTGTGCCAACAGGCTACTCAGACGATACTAATATTTATTCATTTCAAAGTTCCTTCCATAAGTGAAAGGGGGGGCTCCTCTACGGCTCCTATTTTTTATTTTTTTAAACAACAGTTATTAAAGCCATATCCTCACTACCATTTCAGATAAATATTGCTCACACAGCCAGAGCTAGAAACTGACAGGTTAGCAATTACTTCATTTTTAAAGTCATCCTTCTGCTAAGAAGTAGCCTCTCAAGATATAGTTACAAAAACATATTTAGGAAATATCCAATTTAAATTCAAGAACATGTAATATAACTTTTTAAAATTCTGGATGTTCTGTTAGATTTTGTAAGACACTTTTGAACATCTCTATAAGAAATGGGGAATGTGGATTAAAATTTTATGGTAAGAGATTAAAATAAATTTGTAAGCCTGAAACAGCTTTTAAAACCAATAAAACAAAACAGCACTTTCGCTAGATCATGCTGACTCTCAATTCAGCTTCAGTTTACCAAGACATATCCAATCCACTACCAAATCAAAACACAAACTAGTTCATAGTCAATATTCGCATTCCTAAACCAGTCAAGAATGAAAGAAAATGGAGTGTCATAAACACAGTGATGATACCAAACTCCAGATATCCAGACATCAACATCTAACAGATTATAAAAAAAAAATTAAAAACAGTACTAGCAAGACAGAAGCCCAAAGCATTTTATGTCAAGGTTACTTCTTAAAAGCTGAAACAGTAGACACTTAACAGTTCCAACCAGTCAAGAATAAGCAGAACCCACAGAAAAGCAGATATGCACACAAAAAACACTTATTACAAGCAGCCCTAGAAAACCTAATGAAGTTCCTATCAGCTGGTATACAATGTTAGCATCAAATCCTGACATGAAGCCTGAAGAAAAACTTCAGTTTTTCTTTTCTAGAAAATTTGTATAATTTCCAAAAGAGAAATACACAAATGAGTAAAATACTTTAAAATAATTATGAAAGGCAGTGTCTGTACGCTATATGTAATGTACTGCTTGGTATATTACAGCCTGAAGAAAAAGATGTCAATGGAAGAGAGCATTAAGGAGTATTTCAGAGTTTGGCTTAACAATCTTCTACTGTTATTTCTAAGACAATGAATGATTATTCTGTTCAGATGTGCAATTCTGAGCTTTCTGTAGAAACCGTTTTCCTGCATGATTATATTAAGATTACACATTGTTTCTAGCAAGCAGGGTCCTGGAGAGAAATCAGTAGCGAGTGCAAATGAAAGAAAGTAGTTGTGTATATTGCTTAATACCAACTCTCTTTAAGAGGTGAGGTACCACATTCTGAGCCAGCTGAAATTTACAATCCATGTTCAAAAGCATTCTATTAATTAATCTTGAGAATACAATAATTCATATTATCATTACTGTGTGGACTAATAGCTGGCATCAGTTAATGAAAAATCATTCTACACTACTGTAAACCCAGCATTGTGGACATGCTTCTTTAAAAAACAAATCTCAGAACAAGTCTCCAAGCCTTCAAAAACCAATGCAAGATCTTCCTCTTCATTAAGGCATTGGGAGACTTTTTTCTGAGGCCACATCTTGAGGTCTTACATTTTGAATCTGAATTTTCTCATATTGTAATTTGTGAGTGTGTGTCTTTGTTATGTTTTTATGTTGCAAGTTTTCAATATGTCATTTTAACTGACAATTTTGTTGTCTCTAATCAATGTAACTGCCAAGGGAAACTGCCAAGCAATGTAGCTGCCAAGCAGTGATTGGAAATTACTTAATCTTCTAAGCCAAATTTTTCTCCCTCTCTCTCTGCAATTAATATAGATACAGTTTTAAGTTTTGAGTAGTCTCAAACTTAATACACTAACCTCCACTGACGTGCACTTCATAAAGTGAGTATTTAGGGGATGATAACATCCGCATATCCGGCCGAAATTTCTCCGCAAGTGTTTCTATCACATCCTGAGTTGTAGCAGTGCTAGACACACGGATACATTTTGTTGCAAAATTCCCAGCTGCTTTGTCTTGAAAATAAAATCTCATAACTCCATGGAATTCCAGATCCTGTAATGAAATAAAATAGAATCAATGACATCACTTGCTTTTTTATGTAATAATTTATTTCTATACATTTATCAATGATTTTGCCTCTCCAATACACCAAGTTATTCTTACATATTCAACACACTCCAAGAAAAAAAGTGTATGAGTGGAGAAAATAGTCTCTTATGTTTACTTTCCCTACAACTGGAAATAGCACATAACTGCCATAGCAAATAACTCTTCTTCATACCCATACCCTATATAAACTGGAGTGCTTTGATTTTAAATATGCTTAGTTCTGTATCAGAAACAGTTTAAACAAATAACTCCAAGTGAGCTGCATTTGAAATGTGACTACTGCAACGTTTTAAATTTTAGCACTTTTCATGAATAACATGTTTACTGATCCTAAAACAACATTTATCATGGTGAATGCATCACATTAAGATTCCACAACTGAATGATCTGTATCATAATAGTTCCAAATTACATCTTCTGCCCTATATATCTGCCTTTACCTTGAGATTTTCGTCAGAGGCTCTTTTTTCAAGTTTCCCCATGTGACATGAGGTGGTGTCAACCAGAGAAATGGCCTTCTTGGTGATGATCCCCACTTATGATGACCCCCCCCCCCGGGAGACTCAACTGGAGTCCGTGCTATAAAATTTCATGAATGAAATCTGAGTTATTTGAAAACAATACACAAGGTATATATAGACTTTATAGGCTGGTGTTTAAACACAGTGTATTAACTGCACCACTGCTTCAGGTTTTATTACAACTGGTTAATTGTATTATGATCATCCTAAGCTTCATAAACCATGAATAAGTACAGAAAGGAGAAAAAAACTTCAGGCAAATGCAGCAGGGTTATTTTTTATATTTTCAAAATTATGTATCCTAAAATATTTAGAATGTCCACCAAAAAAATTGTAATTATGAAAATAGATCCCTGCATTATTCCGCAATGCTAGAACCTTGTTACATGCTTTAGTACAATATCAGTCCATCTTAGTTCTCTCTCACACTCGGACTGCTACTGGCAACATCCCTTCACTTCTAGTATATTTCAAGTGGTTCTTTCTAGCTCATCTCTTAAAGGAGCATTACCCTCACAAAGCAGTCTATCTTCTTCAGACAGCCAAGGTACATGATCTGCAATAGCTGCATTCTTACATTAATGCACTATGCATTTATCAACTTGGGCTGATGTAACAACTGTACATGTAATAACTACATGGACAAATAAAGGCTAGTTGGAGTTCACCCAGTTCTTGTAACCTCTCAGTTCGATTACTATAATGTGTGGGTCTGCCTCTGAAAACAGTCCAGAATCTCTTCATTTGATCCAAACTAAGGTGGCCACATTATTTGAGCATGATCGATAAATACCATCCCTTTACACCAGTGCTTCATCATCTGCACTGGCTCCCAGTCCACTTCTGGGCTCAATTCAAAACTCCAGCTTTAACCTTTAGAGCCCTAAATTCAAGTTATCGAGGTAGTTGCCATGTGAAATTCTAGGGAATTATCTGGTAAAGGAAATGCGAGATAGTTCATATACATGCACAACATAGGACTTTCATTGTTTCACAGGAATGTTTATCGTAACTAGGATAATGATATCCTACTTAAACCCACAAGCATGTTGTGAACATCCAAATACTAAGCAGCAACTAATGTACTAAAAGACATGACAGGAATCTCTAGGTCTTACCTAGATGTGGAAACCTCCACATTTTCTCCACAGTACAAAACTAATGCATAAGTGCTAACTCAGCAGCTCAGCAACAAGATATGCACTCACATATATGTCCCCTTCCACCGAGGAATACTGCCCTAGCCAGGGGAAGGAGCGCAGAAGAAGGGAGGGGGCAGAAGTCCTCCTGAGACTTGTGAAACCTGGAGGGTCAAAGTGAGAACTAACTAAATAAATAAATATGGGAGCCACTCATAAATTGTATGTAAAAACAGACTGGTTAGCCTTGCAAAAATAATAATCAAGAAATGATCCCCACCTTCCTATCTACTCAAGTGATTTGCTCACTCCATAACTTACCCCATTTGCTCACCACATACCCCACATACTTCCAGGAGGAAAAAGAGAAATCATCATTTACACCAGGGGTCAGCAACCTTTTCCAGCTGTGGACCGGTCCATTGTCACTCAGACCATTTTTTGCTGGGGAGGGGGGGAAATACACGGATTCCTATGCCCCACAAATAACCCAGAGATGCATTTTAAATAAAAGCACACATTCTACTCATGTAAAAACACGCTGATTCCTGGACCATCCACGGGCCGGATTGAGAAGGCAACTGGGCCGCATCCGGCCCATTAGGTTGCCTATCCCTGATTTACACTGTGCTGTTTTACAGTGCAGTACTAACAGCAGTCCCTCCCACTAGTCCTCACCACCCCATCCAAGTTATGAATGCCAACACTTTTTCATGGGTCAGAGAGAAACAGTTGTGGCATGTGAGCAGCTCTTCAGAAGCTAAGCACATACTTTCTCTTGATCTCTCTCCCTGCAATTCACTAAACCAAATTCAGATACGCAAATGCAGGAAGACTCATTGGCTCTCTGCCCTAGTCTTCATCTACTTTCTAAAAGGCAAGAATAGATCTAGGCACATACGACTCTCAGGGGAGAGCATTCCACAACAGATAAGGTGTGGCAAAAGCTGAACATTTATAATTTATAACTCACATTTCCTCTCTGAATAGAGATGCCCAAAACAGCTAAAGCAATACACCAACAACATAGCAATGATATTTCATTTTAAAAAATCTCCACCACAACAAAACATCCAAGAACGGAACACAAGAGAGCCAGACTATAAAACCCCCTAAAACCACAAAAGTCAAAAGCTTTTTATAAAAGAACTTTCTAGTTGAATGAACACCAGCAAAGGAGGAGATAACCTAACCTCCTGTGGCAGGGAGTTCCATATAAATTATGGCTCTATTTACTCCATTGGCATTAGGAATTGTCTGAAGCTCTGTTATAAAGTTTTATGTTTATATATACAATGCAGAGTTAGGAGCAAAGGTTCCAATTTGAATGTCTTAAGAACTACCCAAAATGCCTATTGTTTCAATAGCTAGCATGCACAGACAAAGAGCTTCTGCATATTGTAAAGGCCACTCGGGCCCTCTGCAGAAAGATGCCCCTGTGGAATCTCTGTCAATGAAGGCTGAATACCCCGTGTTAGAAAGAAGGGGCTCTTGTCACAAATTTTTCCAAATACAAATTTGTCCTAAATACAATGCTTTATCATAACATTGTATGACGACCATTAATTGACATGCAAGGGAAAGGGTACATTAGGCTAAACCTGAAGTGGTCACCAAGGACAGCAACTAAAAAAAATGGTGCCTGTTTCTATTTAGACAGCAATATTCTGAATTCTATTTTTTGGTCGAGTGCAATGAAATGTTGGGAACTGGCTTTTCAGATTGGGTAGATAGACATAAAGAAGAGCCATGGTAGATCATAAAAAATACTCTCTTCTCTTACACCCTTTTGCTCTCTGCTCTCGGCGATCAACCAAATGCACATGGGAAGCTCAAAAGCAGAACACGAAGGCAACATTCCTCTCCCACTTGTTCCTAGTAGTCACTGAAAACTTTATCTTCAATAAAGTTGTCTAATCTCCCATTAAACACAGACAAGCAAAACGACTTAACACTGTGATAGCTGGGCTGCACAAGGACCCCTAAAATGCAAAGAATGCATCTCAGGTAGACAGCACATTCATCTGCATTACAGTGTCACACATTTAAAACTTCATGAGTCTGTCACCTCCCATTTCCAATCCCATTATCTGGGATAAGGATTGTTTTTTGCACCTTCTCAACTGTGTTCCAGACAATTTACTCACCACTACCACAATTACTACCAGTCACCACCACCAAGCAGAGTTAAACAGGACACAAACAGAACTGAGCCAAGCCCTAACTTCACAGGTCCCATTTGGAGTTCAGAGTCCTTCCCCACCTTCTCCAAATTTGTATCTCCCATATAACATTAGACTCTGTTCAACACAAATTTCAAGATGAGTGCTCACAATATTGTTGGCAATTCAGCTACAATGTAAGTGGTACAATTATTACCAATGCTTACAAAAGTGTATTAATACATTAAAAAGTAGTCTGATATAGACTTAAGACAAGAATGAGTTGTCAGAGTCAGCAGGTCTACCTTTTGCTTATGAAAGGATACACTAGCCCTCACATTCAGCCTTATATAAAAACTATCTTTTAACTAGAGAAATAGCCTACAGTTTTCCTGGGCTACTTATCTTCTTGTTGCCTAACCCTTCTTCAGAACTTGGGTTAACTATATCCCATTTTATTCCCCCTACCAAATGCTAGCATCTAGAAGGTGATGTTTCTGTTTTCTTGCTATCAAACAATAGCATATATTAATATTATGCCCAACAGAACACAAGAGTAACAATGACAAAAAAAATATGCTACTGAATATATAACAAAAACAGACAAAGGGGGAAAGCAAAGAATTGTGGGTATCTCTTACAAAAGCATTTCTTATCATTACAGGACACAACATGGGAAACTCCATGAAAATGTCCCAGAATCACAGAATCATGTGTGAGAACATGCATTTTTTCCCATTAATCAAGCTGAAAGCAAAGACATGTTCAGCTACATTACTTTATAACATTACGTTTTTAAATTGGACAGACATAAAATTCATATTAAATGCCGAAAGTCTACTGTATGTACAGATCTAGCTACAGAAGGGCTAACAGCAATGAGAGAAATGATAAAATATTTGAAAATGAATTTCAAGTGAAAGCAACAATAGTCTGAAGAGAGACAAAAAACAGTACAGTCATACCTCGGGTTACAGACGCTTCAGGTTGTGTTTTTTCGGGTTACGGACCGCTGAAACCTGGAAGTACCAGAACAGGTTACTTCCAGGTTTCGGCAGTTGCGCATGCGCAAAGTGCTGAATCGCAACCCGCGCATGCGCAGACGCGCCGCTGTGGGTTGCGAACGTGCATCCGGAAAGGATCACGTTCGCAACCCGAGCACCCACTGTATTGTTGAGAAACAGTGCCAATGAAATATTCCATAAACCAATAATATATTCAGTGCTTTGGTTGTTATGAAAACCCTACAAATGTGTTAAGGATCATAAGAATCTAAGCTTATCCATGTTTGCTTTGAACACACATTCCTGCCATCTGATTACAAAAAAGAGCAAGAAAGAAACAGCTTGATATGACAGCAAGGGATCCCAGAGAGGAGACTGCAGCATTCCTGGCCCAGACCTCCTCCTGCACTGCTGCAAGCTAAGCCATGGTTTGGCCAAGCATGTTATCTAAACCCAGGTTTTTGCTTTGTCTTCTCCAAAGAAACCATGAGCTGCAAACCACAAAACAAATATTGGTTACAGTTTGTGGTTTTTCTAGAGCAGGGTTTCCGAAACTTGAGTGTCCAGCTGTTTTTGAATTACAATTACAATAATCCCTGACCACTGGTCACGCTAGCTAGGGATGATGCGACTTGTAGTCCAAAAACTGTTGGAGACCAAAGTTGGGGAAACCCTGGTCAAGAGGAAGAGAAACAATAGCCCACCGTGCCCAACTGTCTTTTGATCCACCTTTCTTTATGTCAAGTTGGTTACACAAGACACTGCGCTCACAACCTGAACATTGATCCCAGAGGGAATGACAACAGGATTGTGCTTGTAAAGCCCATGAATTCAAAGTCAACTTCTTATGCACGCTGATTATTTGACAGAGCTTGAACAAATCAACACACCTTTGTATATTTATATTCATGCTTACTATACTGCTTTGTTTGCTTATTATTTGCAGGCTACAACATGTTCCATTTGTATTGCGGCTTGCAAAAAACAAGCAAACCACCACAATACAACTTTAAAAAATCACTGCTGTAATGGTAATTTGAGAGTTCATAGTTCGCTATTTAATCTTGTTATATTTGTTTAATTTCTATTTTATAAGTTAGCCCGAAAAATATTTAAACTGAAAGGCAGAAAGTTTTAAATAAATAAAACTAAAAAGAAAAGCAATCAAGTATATTACTGTACAAAGAGAATTACATACATAAACCACTCTGAGGGCTTTATTGCTTAGACAGTAATTCAGTTGTACAAGCTAACCAACTTGTCACATTTTGCATGGATGTGATTTTTAATGTTCTAATGAACCAAAACCAGATTTTCTCAAGGAAATACTTCTTCATGACTATGGCTAGCATGTTGGGATTCACCTAATTATGTCACATATAATTAATACCATCATGGCATGTTCAACGGAAGGTGTTTCTGCCCAAATTTTGACCACCTCCCCCTTTCTCCTGTTGTGATATAGCCCATCCTATTTTAGGGGTTCAGGAAGGGATAAGGGGGTGAAAAAGGCACTTTCTCTCAACACCCTTTCACCAACACTTCTCTGAATAAATATATATGCATATCCTGTGTATGACAAGAAAACTTGTGTGGCAACTCTGGTCAGCTCCGGTACATACTCAGAAGGAAATGCTGTCACTTGCCTCAGATGAATCGGAACGTTGCCTTAAATAAAATTTGAATGAACAGCATTCTACCATACCACATTCCAAAGGCAGAAACACCATGACATATCAGTAATAATGCAGGTCATCTTAAATATGTTTCATCCATTCTAATAATATGCAGTGCAAGAATTTCAATCTCATTTTCAGTTCACTAGGTCAGGGTATTCCGACTGAAAGCCAAAGGCCAAATCTGCCCATAATTGCTACAGTGGGGAGAGCCTCCCTTCCTTTCCCTTTACCTGCCACTTCTTGATGGCCAATCACACAAACCTCTCTCATACTTGTTTCCACTCCAGACCAGAAGGCCAGAAGCAGCACAAATAGCATTGTTTTGAAGCTTGCAACAGATTTATTTCTACAGCCTTGAACTGAAGTCTATTGTTCTATAACATGTCTGTAATTCCATGGAGTAGCAATACAACTATCTGCTGAATGTAACAGGTTATTCAACCATTAATTCAAGTGCAGTGGTATACAAAGGCAGGACACAAAACCATAGAATGCTCATAAGGATTATGAAAGTTTATTTACTATTGGACACACACAAGATTAAATCCTGGCTGAGAGTGATTCTTTCTAACCTACTGAAGCCCAGGAATTTTTTTTAAAAAAAATTTCAACTACTGCACATTTAAAGTTGCATCCTCTTCATATGATGTCCCATAGGAGCACATGTGTTGTTCCAGAGTTTGATTTTGTCTCCCATACTTTTTAAAACCTATATGAAGCCACCAGGAGAGGTTATCAGAGAACCTGGGGTGATGTGTTGTCAGTACAATGGTGACACTCAACTCTTTCTCTGGGGTTTGAAGGAACAGCCTGATCTAGATAATGTTGCATTCCCCTAAATAAGCAGGTGTGTAGCTTGTGGGTACTGCGTGAGCCATATCTGTCACTTAAAGTCACCATGGCTTCAGTGGCAAATAAGCAATAAGCACTCTCCCAATGCTACTCTCTAGACTTGCCCCTACAGAGAGGATCACAACCACTACAGTTCAGTGTCTCCAATAGCAATGTCAGAGTGGGTCCGGGAGGATGCAATGGTAAATGGTATCAAAAGCCACAGAAAAATCAAGAACAGTAACATTCCCCATGTCCCACCCTCAATCAAGAAATTAGGGCAACAAAGGCTGATTCAGTCCTATATACAGGCCTGAACCAAGAACAGGAAGGATAATCTAGACTACAGCAATATATTCTATGAGGGGCTGCCCTTGAAAATGGTACAGAGGTTTCAAAAGAGAAAACCTTCCTCCACACCTCTGCAATGGCCTCCTCTGCAGATTTTAACTGGCAGGCAAGGCAAGCAAGCACAGGGGAAGAAGGTTTTTTTTTCTTTCAGGTATTGGTGACTTAAATCATGTAGGGTTTTATACGCCATCATGAGCACCTTAAGCCAGGTCAAAAATGCCAATGGCAACAATGCAATACTGTCTCCTAACACTGATTCAGCACCTGCACTGCCTCTCCTTATTCAGACGGAATGGATATCCTCAGCATGCCATTGATAATACTTCAATTAATTTTGGAAGAGGAGGTACCAATGAATCAAAAAGTAGCAAACATTAAACTTTCAATCTCAAGAATCAGGGAGAGAGTTTATTTGAGCATTACTCGTAAAATGTTTTACTGATAAGAAATCTTAAAATTATCATAATGAAAACCAGTTAACACCATCTCCATACACCAGTCTCTCAATTCTCTAGATCTCTACAGCATCACAGCATACCAGTCTCAAAGTTATTACTTCATGACACAGCTTCCTACCACACCTTCAGTTACACAGGCCAAACCAGAAACTATTTTTTATAACACCTCTCTGGGTTGTATGAGTCATCATCTTACTTCCTTTTATAATACAATCAAAACAGCTGCTCAGATTTAAAACAGATAACACTCAATGATCCTATGTTTTCCTTCAGATCAGAGAGCACAGTAGCCACCTTTTATAGGGAATTTGCTAAGCCAGTTTATTGTGGCAAAACAGAATGCAAACTTTGAAATTATCAACCCAAATGAGAAGCTAACTATTAAGTTATTCAGGACAAAACTGCTTTCTCAAAAGTTTTTCTTCTTTCATAAATATTGAACAAAAATATTAAGGTAACAGCTCTGATGCATTTTGCCACAAGAAAATATTAATGCATAAGAACAGGGGGCGGGATACCATTTTGAGTCTAAGGGCTAGATCCAGAACTGTCCAACCCTTCCTGTCCCAGCAGCACCCTTGTTGAAGACCACTCCCCCATCCTGCAAAAAGACAAAAAAGGATTGAAAAGGCTAAAACACATTTTTAGTCTAATTGCTGGGAAAGCAGTTTCCATTCAAAGTAAACTCTTTCTCCCAGTACTGTTCTTTGAAACTGGCCCACACTTATCCTTTCGACCTCTAATAGAGACGGAGAGAAACTAGCCTACTGCACAAAGATTTAAAAAACTGTTATTTGTTGCTTCACCCATTTTTGCTTTGGGCAAAACCAGCACCTCTGGCAGGTGGCTCCAGGAAGTTTGCCCCTGAGCTGGAACAAGTTCCCTACCCCTGCAGTAAGATCATTTACTAACCGAAAATGTCAATAAGACTATACTGTGACTAACCTGTATTTATTTATAATTTGAGAAATCAACATTCTACAGAACTCAGGTACAGTGGTTCCTCGGGTTAAGAACTTAATTCGTTCTGGAGGTCTGTTCTTAACCTGAAATGGTTCTTAACCTGAAGACCAATTTAGCTAATGGGGCCTCCTGCTGCCGCTGCATGATTTCTGTTCTCATCCTGAAGCAAAGTTCTTAACCCGAGGTAATATTTCTGGGTTAGAGGAGTCTGTAACCTAAAGCGTATGTAACCTGAAGCGTATGTAACCCGAGGTACCATTGTAGTTGGATGCCATAAAATAGGAATAAAAGATTACCGGGGGCAGGATGTCAGCAGATGACCCTAATGAGATCCAAAATGACATATCTTGGATCTTATTTAATACCTTTGATGACGTGCAGCCCCTGGTTCCACTAGAAAGTTCACAACACATCCTTGAACTAATAAATCACCTTTGTTTGATCCTGAAGTCAGATATTTCCCCCATTGTTTATTCTTTTACATAGAAAGCTGTCTTACTCCTGTTTAACAGGAGGACAATAGATTTTATTTAATAAATTTGAAATTTAACATGTTTATATTAGACAATTAGACTGAATTGTGAAAGTTTTTTCTAACTGACATAATAAACTAATACAAAAACCCAATGTATATTTTTCAATATGATTAATAATAATAATAATAATAATAATATCTTTCTTGTCATTCTTATGCATCTTAGCAGCAGCAAGAGAAAAAAACAAAGTGGGAGGAAGCTCAGGTAGGTGGAGCAGGATATAGGTTACTACCTGCTGAAGAATTTTCACAGTGCTGAAGTATGAGGGATCCTTTTGTCTTGGTCACATTGCTGTTACAGTACTTGTCTTCTAAGATCTAGTGTCAGGACAGGCTATGATATAAATACAATATACAGCCAAGATTTCAATCACAATCCGAGGCGGCTCTGGTTGTCCTAACAGATGATCTCCGTAGACAACTGGATTGAGGCGGGTCGGGACAGCTGATTCTTTCAGATTTGTCAGCAGCCTTTGACATGGTCGATCATGATCTTCTGGACCACAGCCTCGCCGACAATGGGGATACAGGCTGTGCTCTTTTATCTCTGGTCAGGAACAGAGGGTGACGCTAAGGAAGGAGATATCGTCGCGCCACTCCTTAGTGTGTGGAGTGCCGCAGGGTGCAATCCTCTCCCCGATTCTTTTTAACATCTTTATGCACCCCCTTGCCCAGATTGTCCGGAGCTTTGGGCTGGCCTGTCACCAATATGCTGATGACACTCAGCTCTATCTGCTGATGGATGGCCACACCAACTCGGCCCCAGACACACTGACCAGATGCTTGGAAGCTGTGGCTGGATGGTTTCGTGGGAGCCGAATGAAACTAAATCCTTAGAAGACAGAGGTCCTCTGGCTGGGTTGGGATGGCATGGGGATGAGGGACCAACTCCCTTCTCTTGCGGGGGCCCAATTAGTGCCATTGCCTTCTGTTAAGAGTTTGGGTGTAATCCTTGACACCTCCCTTTCCATGAAGGCGCAGGTTACAGAGATAGCCAAGGCGACATTTTTCCACCTTCGCTGCGTCAAGCAGTTGGTCCCTTACCTTTCCCTTCCCGACCTGGCCACAGTGATCCATGTGATGGTCACCTCCTGGCTTGACTACTGTAATTTGCTCTACGCAGGGCTGCCCTTGAAGCTGTCCCAGAAACTCCAGCGGGTGCAGAATGCCTCAGCGAGGCTCCTCACAGGGTCTCTGCCATGGGAGCATATTCACCCAGTGCTTTTCCAGCTGCACTGGCTCCCGGTGGAGTACAGGGTTTTGACCTTTAAAGCCCTTCACAGCCTAGGACCCTCGTACCTATGGGACCGCCTCTCCCGGTATGCCCCACGAAAGACCTTAAGGTCCATAAACAGCAACACCCTAGAGGTCCCGGGCCCTAAGGAAATTAGATTAGCCTCAACCAGAGCCAGGGCTTTTTCAACACTGGCTCCAGCCTGGTGGAACGCTCTCTCTCATGAGACCAGGGCCCTGCAGGATCTTATTTCTTTCCGCAGGGCCTGTAAGAGTTGTTCCGCCTGGCCTTTGGCTTAGAGTCAATTTGATTCCCTCCCTACTGATTCCCTACTGTTATTCTGATAGATAAACCACAGCAAAGCACATACAACATTTCAGATACACTGGCATCTTACAATCTCTTAAGGTTTCCCATCTTATAAACAAAGATACACAATAGTTCCTTTATTTCTAAGCCCAAAACTTTTACTATTCTAACCACAAGCTCTAGCCTTATAGGTTCAGAAAACTTGAAACATACCTTAGTTTTCATAGATTACCAATTTACTTAAAAAGAAGCATCAGTTAGCATCACTCCATAAACATTTTCAAAGTGTGATCCTTTCAATGAATAATTACTAAAAATCAGTCAGGACACAATCCTATGACCCTTTGCAGCTGCCATAGGATATTACAAATCTACCTGTCCACAGGGAGAGAGGGAGGTCCACCTTCAGAGGCCTCCTCAAGATTAAAAGGGTACATCAAGAGTAGATCTAGGGAGGCTTTGGACCTGAGGGCTCCTATTCACTTGACACAGGAGGGAAAATATGCCAGCCCTGGAGATGGTGCCCTCATTTTCTCTTCACCCACTCTTCCTCACCATCCACCCAGTAATTACAAGTCAGATTTGGCAGTTGCTTTGGCCACAGGTCTTCCCTCCCCCACTCCATTAGGATTGTTCTGCCCAATAATTTCATGAGTGTCAGGCAATTGTAGAAGTTTCTGCTTGCCAGTAACAACAGGTATCTGAATCTCTGAATCACACATTATCTCTGTATGCAGTGTTTAATCAGTTAGATTAGCCTAGTTAAAAAAAAACACAGCAACATCTGATTGATATGCAGGGGAGTCCCAATGTATAAACATCTGCTGCCTATTTTAAAAAGCTGTTATTAGACTTACATATAAACACTATGAATGACAAGCATCATCTTAAAAGAGGCATTCACCCCTATGGCGGCTGCTACAACATGCATGCACAATCTGAAAATATAACAAATGTCCTTTTTTACTTCAGAGGAGCTACAATTTCTTTCATATTCACATTTAAAATGATTACTTGATTAACGCTGCAATCTTGCACAGATGTATCCTACACAGACATTTCAGAGAATAAATACCGCCAAACTCAGTAGAACTTACTTACTTATTTATTTTAATTCATACGAAGATCACAGGGCAGTTCACAAAATAAAAAAACAAAATGAGAGCACAATATACATAACACAAAAAACCCAATATTCACCCCCCAATCATGTTTAAAAGGCCAAAGTACCATCCCCTATATTAGAAACAGCTGAATGATATAAGCAATACAGATCACTAAGGCATCAGCCAAACTCTTACTTCTTAGTTACTAATAATATTTGCATTGAAATGTTATCTTGGGCATAATGTGTAGCAGCACAATTATGAGCTTGTGCTACTGCAGGTAAACAGCAAATCAATGTCTGTGAACCAGGTCAGAGGGGTGCAGGAATCAACCTGTTTCTCCAAAAACTTCTTATTAATTTTAGTGAGAACAGCCTTGTGCCCATCTCTTTGGCCACAGAGCCTATATAATGACACAATAAAGGTAAAGGTACCCCTGTCGTACAGGCCAGTCGTGTCCGACTCTAGGGTTGTGCGCCCATCTCACTTAAGAGGCCGGGGGCCAGCGCTGTCCGGAGACACTTCCGGGTCACGTGGCCAGCGTGACGAAGCTGCTCTGGCGAGCAAGCACCAGCGCAGCACACGGAAACGCTGTTTACCTTCCCGCTATAAAGCGGTGCCTATTTATCTACTTGCACTTAGGGGTGCTTTCGAACTGCTAGGTGGGCAGGAGCTGGGACCGAAAGACGGGAGCTCACCCCACCGCGGGGATTCGAACCGCCGACCATGCGATCGGCAATCCTAGGCACTGAGGTTTTACCCACAGCGCCACCCGCGTCCCTAATGACACAATAGAAAGAGGCAAAAGCAGAAAATGGGACTTTTGTGTCACAGTCACACTTTTAGATCTAGAACAAGGGATACAAGACACCCTCTTATTTCATATGCAATATTCAAAAGCAGTCATAGATTCATATAATCAGACTGTTAAATGATAGGCTCTTTGTATCATGTACTGCTTATTGTATGGAATACAATAAAAGCATTCCTCTTTCAATCTTTGATATAGCACTTACATGATGCAAATGTCATGGGCAATCTCAAGTATTTACTTTTAGAGGTGATTTTATTATTATTTATGGAATGTATACCCCATTCTTTCAATTTATTTCTATGTATTTGAATTGCTCAGGCTACCTTACAATATTTTTTAAAAGAACATTAAATAGCAAAACATAAAAGAATTCAGGTGCAACAGATAAAAATATATTTAAAATTAGTGCTAATCATATAAAGATCATCAACCCAGACCCTGTGATCATCATGATGCCCCACAAGAGGTCCAAAGGGTGGCGACACAAGAATAAACATCCCCCCCCCCCCTTTTTAGAAAGATACTGGTGAGTGTCCTGCCTACTCCTGATGCAGTGGTACCTCGGGTTACATACGCTTCAGGTTACATATGCTTCAGGTTACAGACTCCGCTAACCCAGAAATATTACCACGGGTTAAGAACTTTGCTTCAGGATGAGAACAGAAATTGCGCGGCGGCAGCAGGAGGCCCCATGAGCTAAAGTGGTCTTCAAGTTAAGAACCGTTTCAGGTTAAGAACAGACCTCCAAAACGAATTAAGTTCTTAACCCGAGGTACCACTGTACATGTTTCAGAAACAAAGAATGTGGGTAGGGGATGTGGAGGCAAGGAAGGGGTCTAACCAAGATAAGGCAGAAAAGCCAATTCCTGCAGTGTAGACTGTTTGAAAGAATGGCACAAAGAAGACTTTGTGGTTCCAAAAAAGCTAAACAAATGAGGATGTGGTGCACCCTCGGTTATAGGAAAAACCTATCCTATTACCTCACTCTCAAAAAGGCCTTTTCATAGAAATCCAACATAAAAAGCGGCCACCTTATTTTAAAAAATCACTGTTGGTACATAAAGCTCAGTACTGCCAACACTGACTGGCAGCAGCTCTCCAGGGTTTCCTGAAGAGGTCTCTCATACCTGTACCTGGAGATGCCAGGGACTGGAGCTGTGGCCTTCTGCATAAAAAGCAGATGTTCTCCACCATGGAACTACAGCCTTTCCTCTGGTTTGGACCAGAGTATCATTACCTATGTAGTAGTGTTTCTGAGACAATCCCAAGTGACATCAATGACATGCTATGTCACACAGCAAAAGCCAAGTCATAGGAGCATTTCCACTCCTCAAACCTTATTCTAATAAGGTTTTTGATAAAAGAGTGGTAAGCTTGGACTTTTCAAGATGTGCAAAAAGAGTAATGAGTTCAATTATGGTGGAGTATGCTTACCAGCTGACACCATTCCTTCACAAGGGGTGATTTGATTAATGGCTAACTTATAAATGTAACTTGCATTAGATAAGACTTGAGGTTCTGCAACTAATTAGGGAAATTGTAACCTCCTGATTATGGCGGTTACATGCTTAAATCAGCCCTGGCTTGAACCACAGGGGCTTTCCTCAATGGCTTCAACTGCTTAGAGCTTAGTGAAATCACACACATAGCTCTGGGAATGCAAAAAAGATTCCAGTAAACAAAGGTCCCCAACAACTCCTGAAAATACTTACGTGCAGGTTTTATGGTCATACAAAAAGTAGCCCCACTGCTATTAATCTTTATGTGAAGGACAAATAAATTGCATGGCCCACATGACCAAACACACCTAGAAGAATCTTTCAAATAATTAGAAGCCAGGCCTAAACAAAGCAGAGAGAAAAGTATACTTCCAAGAACAAACTTATAGGGTGTGATTTAGTTTGCTGCAAGTTTTATTTTTTTGAAGGATTCAAATAGTTGTTTTAACACCTTTTATCAATAATTTTATTGTTTTGTTCTGTTTGTGAACCACCTTGTGGAATTTTTTTTACAATCAAGTGGTACATAAATGTTATCAAATGAATGAATAACATTTATGAAATAAAGTTGTTTCTCCTTAGGCAACCATATACTTGTGATTTCCCCTCTCCCAAAAAAACTTGCAATTTATATGCTTGAACTGTTTGATCAAGCATACCCACATCAAAAATGTAATGTAACACAATGGTGAAAATTCTACAGACCCCATTCTCACAATCAGATAGCACTACCAGCATTCTCTTCTTGGCTGGCCATGCACATTTTTCCATGAGAGTAAATGAGAGTAAGGGAAAGGCAGGCTATTATGATAGGCTATGGCATATAAAGGAAGTATTCATATCATAAGAACACAAGAGTCTTGCTGGATCAGACCAAAGGCCCATATTGTCTAGTATTCTGTTCTCATAGTGGCCAACAACATGCCCATAAGAAGCACACAAGCAAGACCTGAGCACAACAGCATTCTCCCAGAAGACATCTTTATTCAATTATATACTATGTGCTTATATCAGGCTTCACAACCTTTTTGGGTCTGGAAGCACATCACTACATGTCCAGATCTGATTCACGTTATGACATTATCACACTCCCAAGCTATTCCTGATTGGCTGGGATCACTCAGGGGTAGAAAAAAGACTGGCCAAAGAAAAAAGGTACAGTGGTACCTTGAGTTAAGTACTTAGTTCGTTCCGGAGGTCTGTTCTTAACCTGAAACTGTTCTTAACCTGAAGCACCACTTTAGCTAATGGGGCCTCCCGCTGCCGCCGCGCTGCCAGAGCACGATTTCTGTTCTCATCCTGAAGCAAAGTTCTTAACCTGAGGTACTATTTCTGGGTTAGCGGAGTCTGTAACCTGAAGCGTATGTAACCCTAAAGTAGAAGCAGGGCAGGGCAGGTTGCAAACTGTAGCAACACTCACTGAGGTTCAAGGAATTCTACTTATTTTGCCTCTCATGTTTTCTGAGGACAAGACCCCTGCTCATTCCGAATTTGGATTGTCATTTTTCTGCTCCTGACTTACACAGATCAACACACTTCATTTTCCAGTCAAGGAATAACTCTTACAAGAAAGTCCATGAAAAGATGGCATAAAAAACAATGCAAAATTTGGGCCCTTATGAACTATATATTACAGAAGTGATTCCCATAAAAGGAGTCTGGTTACATTATCTAGTCATTATTGTGAGTCAAATGTACTTCCTAGTAGCATCAAACCATAGATCAGCTGTGAACTTACTAAGAGGCATTAGGGAAGCACTTTCAGTCTCAGCCCATCTGCAATATAATTATGCTTTTCAGACTGTTGTAAGAATTACTGAGGTAATATTTGTAAAACACTTTGAAAACTTGAAGAGCACTGCCCCGGATTGCACATCACAGTTAATAATTTACAGTGATGACATCTAAGAATATTCTTTCACTCCTTCTTACTAGTATACAGAGAAAACAGGGCATGATTCCCTGGCTTCATGCCATGTCCATACCTGGGATCATGATTTATTTCATGCCAACAAACTGCAAACAGTACGCCAATAACAAACCTTGGCTACGTATCATTGTTTTTTGTGAGTGAATTCCTGTTTCAGACATAACAGAAATCCAGGGATTATGGTTTACTTCCTCCAGCACTGGAGGGTAGGGGGAGAGGGAAGAATTTAAATTGACCTCTTGGTTGAAATCAAAGTAAACAATTCACCATTCACCTTAGTGTGGCATGCAGTATGAATCACTAAATTGTTACTACTTCAGTTTATAACTTAGTTGTTTCTGTAAAATAATTCAGCACTGAACATAATTGTGGAGTCTTCTCTTAAACACCTTTCCGACACCTATCTGGGATATTTCAGCTAAACTATGCTTTCACAGCATGCCCATTTTCACAACTTATGCCCAATTAACTGGATACATGATGTTTGCCTGTAGCAGACCGGCAATTATACCACCCATGACATATAAAAGTGTAGTAGAGCATAAAAAAGTAGAGCTGTGGGGAAGGAGGTAGAGGGAGTACACAATGAGCAGTCTAGTTGCCACAGTGGTGGAGACACTCCTGCACCACAGTCAGACAGGATGAGACAGTGGAACCACTGTGAAGGAAGTGCAAGCCTTGTGTGTAAATGGCAGTTTGGAGGAAATGAGAAGAAAGTCACAACATGGCTCAGGTGGAAGCCTTACTGGACACACTCATCCAAGAAACATTTCTGTATTGCCAAAGCAAAGCTTTTTTTTAAATAGTTCAAACATGCACAAAGGCAGTCAGGTTCACCAGAAGTCATCTCATGGCACACCCAACAACCACAACAAAGTTCTGCCTGCACCTGGAATTTTGTGTGTGTGTGTTCATTCAAACATGGAAGGTTGATAAAAAAGGCATTATATTGCATTAAAGATGAAGCTTAAAACAAGCTCCATAATAATAAATAATGAAATTAGACTAAGAAGCCATCAGAGGAACATGTAGGTCTCAATGCTCCAGTCCGAAGCATAGATATTTTAGCATTATGTGTAGTAAGATAAGAATCAAAATAAGTCTACAAATGACTGAGCACTGGCCCATTTGACAGGTCATTTTTCTAGTTCTACCAGTCCCATTATCTAAAACAGATTTGAACAGGAATATCACAATAGATTTGAATAGCTAATCTAAGACAACTGGATCTTCAAGCTCCTATGTTGGCAGCTATCAACAACGTGACTGCACAACTCTAACCTGTCATAAAATGCGGAGAGCCAAATGATCAGATATAAAAAGAACTCTAATAACAAGCCACTTCCAACTATATTAGTGCTAACACTTTTTGAAATGGAGATAGATCACATACATTTTTGTTTCAGCAGAAGACCATGGAAGGCTTATTATTACATAAAATGTAAATTTAAACACTGCACAAATGTGTAAGGGAACATAAGGGTATTTCCTTTAAAGCTAAAATGAGTTCAGGATCTTTGAAAATAAATCTGAAATAATTCTCTCTAGATGTTAACTATTTAACACTAAAAAAAATAAATCAATTATTCATCACTGGGCTTTTGTTAACAACTAAAGACTAACCGGAGCCAAAATCAAGTGTAAATTTCCTTCTTTTCCTTGGGAACAGGCACATGATCAGCCTCCACCCAATAAGCAGAGAGCACAGTCTTGTTTTGCCAGCAGAGAACAATCTACCTATCAAAACTTCCCCCACACCACCTTTCATACTTAACTCAAGCATACAGACTGACCAGCCAAAAAGAATGTTGACAAAAACCTGATGGGGTGTGGCTTTAACCATTTTAAATTTTAAAAAAGTATCCAATCTTTTTCATTAAAAAAAAGTTTTAGTAGGAAATCTAAGTTTTTCCTGTAGAACTTGTTCCCATAATTGTGAAACTCGCTCATAATACTAGTTTTATGAGCATTTTCAAAACCATTCTGCTAATATCATAGGAAAGGAAAGCTCCCCTCCCCTTTTGAAGCTGAGCAGCTCATTTTAAGAAAATTATTTGTGGACAGATGCATCTCTTTTTTACAGGTTAGTTTCCAAAACGGGTTGGGATAAAGTAGACGATGATAATAATTACATCTCTTTTCCAGGTCTTGACCACACCATCCCTTTCAATTAAGAGTAATTCCCTGATAACCCTCCCTCCCCCTTTCACCCCGGATTCCTACACAACAAGCCTATTCTTATTCGATACACGCCAATGTTTTCCCCGCCAAACACACACACACAGAGAAACAAACAAACGCTCCCCTGCGACATTTCCTCCTAAGCTAAGCCACGATGTTTCAGGGCACGGCAAAAGGGGCAGCCTGTTTCCATAAATGCCACTAGTCCGCGAGACCACTTCGAATCAAAGGAGTACTTTAGTTGGGGGGGGGGGGTGGAATAGACGACCAGCGGTGATAGTGAGGATGACGGGGAGGGTTCAGCAAACACTAGCAATCGCTAGAAAGAAAGGCTGAGCCAAACTCTGGAGGGGGCGGGGTGGGCGAGCCCCGTACCTTGCCGGGCTGGGGGCGCGATCGTAGGAGCAGCAAGGCATGGGGGGGGGGAGCTCACATCAAAGAGAAACACGAGAGCAGCGCCTCTTCCTCGCAGGGTGTAAATAGTCAGATTGGGGCGGGGGGAGGGATACTGTCTTTACAAAAGAAGGGAGACACGGAGGGTGCAGGTACGGGAGGCTTATCTCGTCGCCCAGAGCAAATGGTGCCGCCCCTCCTCGCTCTCACCAGCCCAGAGCAAATGAGGGCCCGTGCAGGTCGGCCGGCCGGCCTGCCTGCTCCGCATCCAAAGGGGATTTTAGGGGGCGCTGGACATAATCTCCCTCCATGTGATCGTGCCAGTGAAGTGGGCACGAGGAAGATCGGAAGGCAATACTATAATGAAGGATCTCTTTTCCCGGAGGGGGGGGCGAGCGGGGGGCTGCCGGGTCCCTCACCTCGGGAAGGGGCGGAGCCTCCCCTCCGCGAGGATGGAGGCGTCTGTAGGAAGCGCCGCCACCGCCGGCCTCACCTCCGTAAGGAAAGGAAGGGAAGGGGGGACAGTAGCTGGCCGGGAGATATGTCCGTGTGGGGCTGCGTGTGCAGACGCTGATCCCCTCCCCCTCCGCCCGCTTTCGGCTCCGGGGAGGGAGAAAGGGGAGAAAGCCGGCCGGGCGGGCGCTCACCTCGGTGGGGGGGCTGATCTCGAACAGGTCCAGCCGGTTCGCGTTCCAGTGGTTGATGATGTCGGCCAGCTTGCGCCGCTCTTCTTCCCGGCTGCCGCCGCCGCCGCCCGACATCCTCCTCAGCAGCCCTCCGGGGCTCCCGGAGCCAGGAGCTACACGGCGGGAGGGCCGCGCGGAGTTCCCGGCGGATTTGTAAGGGGGCGGAGGGGTCCGAAGGAGGGAGGAATCCGGTCGCTGGTGCCGCCCCTCCTCGCTCTCACCAGCCCAGACTTTGCCCTCTTCTCGCTTGCTGAGGGAAGCGCGGAGCGGCTCCTGGCTCGGTGGCAGCGCTTCCTGTTCGGTAGCGTCTCTCAGTCCTCCGCCTCGCGGAAAGCCGTCGCCGCCGCCTCCTTCCCCGCCCCGGTTGTCTCCTTTCCTCCCTCCCCGCCTTTTCTCTCTCTCACACACACACACACAGAGAGAGAGAGGGAGGGAGAGACACCGTTCCGTGCGCGCGGCCGCTCAGCCGTTCTTTCGCGAGCGCGTCACAAACGCCGCTCTCCTCCTCCTCCCCCCACCCATCCTTCCTTGCGCGCGTGCGCGTGCGTGCCTCCTCTGTGCTTCTAATGCTCGGGTGTCAGGTCAACAGCCCGGCGAGCGCGCGCGCGGAAAGAGGGCCGAGCGCACGGTGCTCGCGCCTCCTCCTCCTCCTCCTCCTCCCGCTTGTCTCTCTCTCTCCCCCCGTGTGTGAGGGGGAAATTAGCAGTTGAGGGCGTTTTGGTTTGAACTAAGCGAGGACGGGTAGAGAGCCGTGGCGGCAAGAACAATGAAGGGTGGCGGCTGAAGGGGGCTGGGTTTGTGCGTGGCGGCGGCGGGCTGCGGAGGCAGGCGCTGGGGAGGATGGCAATCGCGTGAAGGGATTAATTGTTGTTTAGCCATGGTGCTCTCTGGGGACTCAGAAGGGAGGATTGCAGCCTTCCTAAGCGTGTGCGTGTATATAATAATACTTCCCCCCCCCCAAAAAAAATGTAAATAAAAGCAGGGTGGAACTTGCTGAAATAAACCCTCTCTTCTCTGCCTGCGAGAGTTTTGGCAAGTGCCGGTCACCCACCTGCAATGCTTCATGTTTAAAATTGGAATAATAGGGAAATCTATGCACAGCGAATTGCTATGCAAGTTTTTGCTGGGAAGTAAGCCCCACTATAATAGGCACGGGAGGTTTCTCCTCAGAAATTATGTTTAGGACAGCAGTTTGAGAGTAGGGTTACCCACAATATTTAACTAAGGTTTGAGAAGGTAGTGTTGAAATAGGTCATCTTTCAGTAATCCTATGCACGCTTATCTAGGAGTTGGTCCCATGGAAATCAGTGTGGCTGCCTTCTCTGTACACTGGCATAGTACAGTATTGCTTTGTTCAAGATCACTTATTAGGAGTAAGGCCCATTCATCGCTGGTGGGTTGTGCTGCACAGTTGCCTCCAGCAGCTCTTGCACTAGGACTGGAAGTGCCACAGGGAAATACTTCCCAAGGAATGATAGTACTTCTAAGCACAGGGACCTGGCAAAGCCTTGGCAAAGTAGGCCCTGCCAAAGTTGTTGCTTCCTTGCAGAATCCGCCAACAGCACTTAGGATGAAAAACTGCACAGTAAGAATCTCTGTTGAGTGACGCAAGCGGGAGGGTTGGCATCAGGATATCGTAGAATGCAGTTCCCTGTTCACATTATGTGCTTGTGAGAATGAATAAGCCTGGCT
The DNA here is from genome assembly GCF_965153285.1 of Podarcis tiliguerta. Lineage (NCBI taxonomy): Eukaryota > Metazoa > Chordata > Lepidosauria > Squamata > Lacertidae > Podarcis > Podarcis tiliguerta. The sequence goes on from NC_139536.1 coordinate 48,786,443, forward strand.
TCTGTCTAAAATTAAAGATTTTACCATTTCCCCAGAGAACAGCTAAAAATGTATTAAGCTGATTGTAATAAATTAGTTTATCCAGATGCATGGACTACTCTTAGGCTTACACTAGTCTGGTGGTGAGAGGCTAGGAGAGATAGCAGGTGTCTTGGAGCAGGGAACTGAGTGGAGGTGTACATGGGCACATGCATGCAAACAAGATAAGCATGTAGAGACTTTACAGAGCAGCTGAGAACCGGTGATTGGTATGAAGAAAAAGCAAGAGAGGCCATGCCCATCAGACCGGTTTGGGGAATGAGTCATCTCTTGGAGCAAGGGAAGTAGATAAAAGTAGGGGGGAGAATAGATCTCTGCTCATTGTACAGTATTCATCTGTCCTTAGGCAATGTTTTCATACACATTCTCTCCATTCTCATTTGTTTCATAATAAAGCTCTCCAGTTTTGGAACTTGCTTTCCCAGATACCAGAAAAATGCTAAGCTTGCCAATTTTCTGGGAGTACCATAAGCCTTCACTGTTCAGAGCAAGCATTTTGTGGCTGGGTATTAGAGGATTTTTTTAAGGATAACTTTTAGTCTATGTATATTTAAGTGTTTGGATAACATGTTTCTAAGTGTTGAGCTGTGCTGAGCCCTAGGAAATTCAGTAAAGCATAATAAAAGTGGTGGGAAGGAATTGGTAAATTAAATAAATTGATTGTCAACTCAGATAAGAGGTATGCCTCAGTTTGTTAATGGTGGGTCTTTCCCTAAGAGTATTCCCACAGGATTGTAGTTTTAGTCACTTAAGTTCCTCCATTAAACAAGGATTCCATAATAGAGCATGTGCATAACCTCTTGGGTTCAATCCATACTATCTCCCATTTATGTCTCAAGTACATTGGCATTTTTAAAGCTATTGCTTTATTTGACCCCAGTGTCAAGATTAGCAAAGAACTGCTGTGGGTATAGGAGGGTTTTCTATCCCTAAAAAAACCCTTGTCAGGATCCAGTGAGCTCTGTGTGTTCCCCAACATTGTCTTCCATGCAGCCAGGATTACCCAATTTCCTCTAGTGACTGGTGCTCCTCTTAATGCGGGGGTCAGGGCATAGGAGTGTATATGGTTTTTTATGCCTCTTGGTTTTTCTCTATTCGTCTTTCTTGCAGTGCCAACCCTTTCAATTGCACACTCTTTGCAGGTATATGAAGTAGTTATTCCAGGAAACTCTTTGAAAAGCCTTGTTTTTAAAAATGGGGAAAATAATACTGACTCTTCAGGAACACTATTTTTAGTCTGTTTCTTGTAGCTTTATTATACAATCACTGAACTGTAAAAATGCATAAATTTTACTTCCTTTTCTTGGTCATTATCCTCTTGTATTCTGTTAAATCTGTGTTTCTATTAGAGGGATATCTTTGCACAAAGAAAATTCAAGCCTTTCCCCCAGATAACCTATTCATTATTTTTTGGGGGTAGGAAAATCCAAAAGTTAATAATTCAGTACATGTTTTGATTGGATTTCTGTTTATTTACTTGAGTGCTTTAGTTGTATTTAAATATGGGTTTCAAAAATGTGTATCATCAGCCAATGTAAAAGGCGTAATAGAATTATTTGAATAAACTTTATAATTCAGTTGTTGGGGGCCTCCCGTTCCATGAGAGTTTTGCACAAAAGCTTTGGATAGGTTCATGTGCCTCTGAAGAGGCCACAAGACGGTATTTAGCTAGCATTCTCATATGCATGTCAAGAATCAGAAACCACAAATGTATCAAGCTCATGTAATACCTTTGGGAAATTGCTGTCAAGCATAGCCATGCATGAGTGCTAGTTAGTGCAAGAAGGGGTTAAGATAATAGAGCTGGATTTCTAGACTTGGCCCCCTTCTCTGATGAGGGAGGAAGTGAAGTATTCTCTTCCTGTTACATCTCTCTCCGTGCCATGTAACTGATTAAGGAAGACGTGTCTAAGCAAACAGCAACTTTAGAGCATATGTTTGAAGCTAACTTTCTGTATTTTCTAGCCAAGGGTCTTTTGCCTGTGTTCTCCTTGCTGCTGCTTGGATAAATGCATGAATCTGACCTTTTGAACGTTTTGTAAGTAAAGCATTTTAAATTTACTTAAAAGTGTGTGGTCTGTTCATTGCAAGGGATAGAAAGAGGGGAATACTTTGCAAGCGAACTAAACAGGATAAAAAGATTTAACAGTCTACATTTCCATACTACACTGCTGCTTGACTTATGTGAATTTAAACTCTGTTACCAAGGGTTCTCTCCTGTTGGAGTGTCTGTTTAGCCCCACGTTTTGAATCCAGGTGCCCAGCAGATTCTTTTGTTATTTACCCCACACACGTGGGCCACGGGGCTTTATATTTTCCTCCTACAATGCCTACCCTGTCATTGGTACAAGTTACTTGTTCCAACTGTGAGCTATCTGAACAGTTGGGTGGACCTTATCTTTGTACTTTTTTGGTTACATTTTTTTCTCATTTACTTTTTAAAAATAAGGTGGGGAAAGTGTACTCATATCACAGCTTTGCAAATGTAGTAACAGCAGCAAAAGAAACAAAGCCCTTAGCATTCTTAAAGCCATGCACAAAAGCCTATTATAGTCACTGTTCCATGTGCATTCATCTGTGGTTAGAAAGTCCAGAGCCTACACTCACTTGCTGAAGTCCTATAATAGAGAACTAATCTGATCCAAAGCTTCTCCTGAACTTTTATGCAAGAAAGTTGCATGTTTGTAGGATACCTCTAAGCCAAGGGTAGGAAAATCTGCGGCCCTGCAAATGTTGCTGGACTTCATCCCCAGTCAGTATGGCCACTGGCCAGGGATAACAAGAGTTGTTGTCCAGCAACATCTGAAGGGCCACAGGTTCCCACCACTGCTCTAAGGCTTATGTAGATTTTATTGTACTATTATAATCTGTAAAATTATACCTTGTTTTCTTTTTAAGGAATTTCATTTCTAAAAGATGCAGAAATTACCATAAAATCCATAACGGCTGGAAGGGATAGTTCAAATAATCAGAAGTATCTGAAAGCCAATATAAAATCAAGGAAATGATGAGTTGAGGGCCTGTCCTTTTAGTTATTTGCTATTTATATATGTATTTAGTCAACTGCCACAGTACTCTAAAAGGATCCACTTAAGCTTAGCTGAGGTAGGCTCATATCTAAAATTTATTGAATTCCTTTGCCAACACTATACAGTACTGGAACTTATTTTCTAGTACATGGTGTGGTGACAGAATATCTTGTGCCAAATATAAAGGTCAGACCCTAGTCTCCATTGTTGTAGAGATAAACTTGAAAAATTAGCATCTACTTATCCAGAAACTTAACAGCTTCAGTAGACACATGGCTGGGTCTTATGGGGTCTGCAGCATTGTCAGTAATTTTGCTCCTCAACTATTTTTTCATACCCTCCTCTCACCTGAAAGATGTGCCAGCTACTTCCAATCATTTCCATAATTCTGTAATATAGCTTCAACTTACCACTGGCTCTCATTGGTCATCACAACTAATTTCCCTCTGCTATTCAGTGCCTGCGTAATTTCTCAGTAATCTTACAACCAGAATAAATGTTGCACATTTCTAATGTTAACATGTACAACGAAATGACTTCAGAACTCGGATCAGGATCAGATTTCTGGGTCACTGAATTTAAAGGACAGAAAGTACCTTTCAAAGATAGATACTCACTCAACAGGTTTTCTGGAATTAGACTCAGCAGTACACCTGAAATAACTTACAAACTCTCTTACTGTTTTGCTTTGTGCCAATGTCCTATGATCTCCCTTGCAGTCGGGCATAGTAAATGGGTAAAATGGGGGGGGGGGGGGCTTTGTTTATAGTCCTCACTGCACCTAAAAAGCAAATGTTGCCATGTTGGTTCACGAAAAGAATAAAACTCCAAAATCCACATCATCTTTATTAGAACCAACCAAAATTGTCACTAAAGTGTGACAAGCTTTTGATTTCTCCATAACTCATCAGACAAAATACTACATAAAACAGTATTACATAAATACAGTATTGATGAGGTCAGCTTGTAGACACAGTTCCAAGAAGGAGATTGCAGGCTGAGTAAATCCCTCCCAGGTTACACACTATGATTCTGGGATGAAGAAGCAACAACTTCCCTGTTTTTCCCATAGCATTTGTATCTAGAGATAACAGTTCTCTCAATTATACAAGTTTTCTTTTGTACCTACGATATACTTTTTTTAAAAAAACAGTTGTCTATCTTGCTTCAGATGTTGCTATACTAGCATATATACATCTATGCGCAGCATATCTCTCCATATGTCACTTTCATTTTTTACCCTCAGTGCTTTGTCCACTTTGAATTGTTATGGTGTGCTCCTGCACTTTTGCCAATGTCTTTCCCTTTCTCATTTGGTCAATAATAAAAAAAACCCCTCATATCTGGGGGATAGTTTTTTCCCAACCAGATACTCCTCAGCTTCTGTCAACTTTCCCCGTTCCACCCCCTCAGTCAGTTTAAAAGAGAAGTTAGATTTTTCAGGAAAGGGAGAAAAATACATTTAATTCTGCTGTTCCTCTCTGTACTAGGGTAAAACACCTGTTGAAGTAAAAGACTGACATGTCAGATGGGCGGGGTACAAATAATAAATTATTATTATTATTATTATGTTTGGACAGTGTTAACACAAACTAGGAAATAAAAACTTTTCCTTGCAAAATTAACCCATCCTCATTTGTTGTGTAGATTACATGCATCAAAGTATCATTTAAGCCAGCTAATTAAACATGCGGTTTTCCAGTATGAGGGGGCGGGGTGGACTTTATTACACCAATGAGAATTACTAATATATTTGATGGCATTCCACTTCGTAATTCTACACATGTAATTCATATCAATTGCATTGAGACCCTACATATGTGTTTAAAGCCGTATCAATCCTATGCAAAGTTAGATGCCCCAAGTGCAGTCACTGATGTGAGTAATCAGAAGGGCGATTGAGTTGAGTAGAGCATCCTCCACTTAATTTGAGTATTGGATTGCAGCCTAAGCCTGTTGAAATTAATGGGCCAACTATCAAAAAGTCCTGGGGTTTTAAATTTAGTTATTTCTCATTTCACGCCCATTCCCATGAATTGCAAACAATTATATACAGTGGTACCTCGGGTTACATACGCTTCAGGTTACAGACTCCGCTAACCCAGAAATAGTGTTTCAGGTTAAGAACTTTGCTTCAGGATGAGAACAGAAATTGTGCTCCGGCGGTGCAGCAGCAGCAGGAGGTCCCATTAGCTAAAGTGGTGCTTCATGTTAAGAACAGTTTCAGGTTAAGAATGGACCTCTGGAACGAATTAAGGTACCACTGTAATGGTATGCCAAAAGAATCACAACTTACAGCACAATCCTAACCATGTATGCTCAGAATTAAGTCCTTTTGAATCCAGTAGAGTTTACTCTGCTCATGCAGTTCTGCTCATGCAGTGGGACTCCACACCCCCCACCCTGCCTGTTCTGGGTTTTCCCTCAACCCACCAGAGCAGATTTAGGGGGCGTGGAGGAAGGACAGGACAAAAAGGCCAGTTGTGTGAGCGGACCTTGTTCTGCTCATGCAACAATTTAGTTGAACCAACCCCAGATGTATGTGAATAGCTCATTTCACTTCACTCAAAAGTATATTAACTGCTCAAAAATAAAGCACCCTGCAACAGAGAAGCAGATATATACCATTTGGGATTTCTATGGTACTGATAACACTGGGAAAGTACGGTAAATACTCTACCCAAAGTAATTTTATTTCACCAAATGTAGGATGATTTCTAAATTGATTCAAGCTAAACATTTAGTTTAATGACAGTAATGTATGATCAAAAATTGATATTTAGAACCAGTAGCATAGTATGTGTCCCACTGTTCTAATTAGCTGATATGAAAATCTTCAAAATATGCAGGCATATGTAAGGCACCTGGTTTTTGAAGAAGGAAAAGCCCCCACCAAGAATTAATTAATTACGGCTCAGCAGCCCTCTGAGACAAATAAATGTAAATGTTGCTTCTTCCTGCACCCCCCTTTATAAAGCAACTGAGGCATAGTAAGGTCTATTTCTGGTAACAAGCCATGAGAGGGTGTGGATGCCTTACTAGGCAATTAGTACAAATAGCCAGAAAGTATTTTGTTGCTAGTGCATGATTCCAAGTTTTATTGATTTTTGCTGTTTAAAATATCAGTTTCGGAGTAGTTCATGAAATATGTGTTTGTGCAGTTAAAAGCAATTCCTTTTAAAAGAAAAGTTTTTTTAAAAAAACAAAGTTAAATTATTAGCTAGATGAAGAATTGGCATAACCAAAGAGCTATATGTTTTCTGTTTGATTTTTCCCATTTGTAAAACATCTGGTAGCTATGTTCATTAAGGGCCTCATTTTGCACCTCACCAGTGTCTTGGTATGATGTACATTTTTGGATGATCCTGACATACCTGCCCGTTCAAACCTTTGACCAGAAGTGAAACTTCTTTAGCATATTATGCTGCAAAATTGCCGGTATCCTCTGCTGGCAGCATGACACATTCAGCTCGTGAGAAGGCTTTCACAGGCACTATTAATTTGCAGCCCACCATTTAATCTGGGAATCACAGTACCACTTAAAATCAGTGTACTTAACTCTTGCACCTCCATTCTAATGCCAGCTGAGATTGCTCATCACTGGAACAAAGATATAGAACAGAATTTCTGACACTGGAGCTTTCAAACATTGCTACTAGGAGCAGCAGTAGCTAGTAGTGTCTAAAACAGAAAATACTGAACAAATCCCTGTTCCAGGGATTTGGGGCTACCATTTCTGTTTAGATGCAGTAGCTCTCCTAATTTCCTCTGCCCTATGTTACCCTGTTAGTAGTCCACATTGAAACAGATCAACCCCATCTCTCCCCTTGAATTCTTGGTTTGCTGGTGTTCACTAGTCTGAATCAGTTTGCAAGACGCTCACCTACCATAGTGCTTACAACACCTGGAAAAAGCTGATGTCAGGATTCATCCGTGGCTTCTCAGTTCCCGACTTTTGCCTCAGCATATCCTGTTGTGATTCTTTTATGATGTCCCTGCCATGTCAGCATAAAATAAAATCATGCTTCACCACATTGTGCAGCCTGACCTGTAAGTACACCTTCTTTTTCTCTGTGCTTGAAATCTAGAAATTTGGAACCAGGCTGTTTGTCTCATATGATATAAAAGGTTCGGTTATTTTTTAATGTACTTATTTGTAAAGTTTTGAAGGGGGGAGTGGAATGTGTGTACATTCAATTTAAATGTTGGCCTTTTTAGTTCCTAAAAACCATAACTCTTGTTTATTTACTAATACAATAAAGAGCATAATGGAACCTTTAAAACAAATATATTTCTATCATCAGTTTTCGTGCCTGTTGTCAATTGGCAAATTTTACGCATACATGTCTAGACAGAAGACTGGGCAGAGGAGGACTGCCAAGAGGCAAAAGATCCAATCAGAGCCAGTGGCAGAGGAAGGGGGGCTGTGGGGGCGGCTTGCCCCAGGTGTCATCCCTGGGGGGGGGGTGACATTCAGCGCACTACCCGCCCGCAACTTCCAAGCCTACCCCGAGCTGTCAGGGGGAGGGGGGAGCTGTGCCACTTTGCCGGCGGCATTCCCCCCTTCCCTCTTCATTTTGACAGCTGGGGGAGGCTTGGGAGTTGTGGGCGGGCGGCACGGTGAATGTCTGCCATCGGCAGTTGGCTCCGCCCCCGGCTGCAGGGCGTGCATACCGCTCCGGGCACCTGAGCGGCTATCCCGCACCTCGGAGGGCACTCTCAGCTCCCCACCCCCTTCGGGAGCACGCCCACCTTGGGCAGCGAGGGCATATGCTTCGCCACTGATCAGAGCATGTGCAGAGTTGATCACTCAGTACTGGTATTGAACTGGTACCCCTGATTAACATATAAACATTAACAAGGGACAGTTACTTTCCATATTGAGCTTGCTCCTCCCCGTCTCTACTGATCCTAAATTTGATAGTTTCAAGTGGGCATATACAGGGCTGGCCCAGAATGTTTCTGGCACTTGAGGCAGAACAGAAAATGGTCCATCCCCATTCCTTACCCCCGCTGCCGCCACCATCTTATTACAGGAGCAATTGCTGGGCCTAGATATGCATCCCTGTTGAGTGGGCCATTGTTGCTGCTACATAGTTTCTTCAGTTTGGGCAATTGTCTTTAAGTAAGGATATTCAAGTCATGTGAGAAGGATAGATTGTCTTTCAGAATAGACTGCAGTTCTTTGATTATGCACTAATAAAGCTACTATCCATATATTTCCAAGTTTCCTAGCATCTAATGGACTTCCTTTTGCAAGGCTTGCTTCACAGTATCAATAGCAGCAGCCCGATAAGGACATCCTAGATGTGGTCCTCCTTCCCACTTTCTTCTAAATCTGGAATATCTAAAACCAGTCGTTCTGCCAGGAACCATTGAGGAAGCAGAATTTAGCCATCTGGGTTAACGTGACAGACTACAAAGCTGGCATGAGATACAAATATATGTGGCTGAGGAATCTCTTGTATAGTCAGTTCCTTTAATATTAAAACAGTAGATTATTGATAATCTTAAGAAATGTGCTCTTAGATTTTAAGCCAACTTTCTAATTTTAATGTAAAATTTTTAATACAGTGGACGCTCAGGTTGCAAACGTGATCCATGCGGGATGCACGTTTGCAACCCACGTCTGTGCACGTGCAGGTTGCGATTCAGCGCTTCTGCGCATGCGTGACCATCGAAATGCAGAAGTAACCCGTTCCAGTACTTCTGGGTTTCGGCGGTCCACAACCCAAAAAAACGCAACCTGAAGCAGCTATAACCCAAGGTATGACTGTAATCAAATTCTAAATAAACATGATTAATGAATCGTTCATTTTGAGAGCTTCTCCAAATCTTCACGTTCTGCTTTGAGTATTCCAATGTAAAAACAGGCATTTAACCCATAAAAAACTAAGCAAAGCTAAGTGTTCCCTATAAAGTAATATGCAAATTCCTTTTCTTTCAGGACTCTCCATGCTTATGCACAATCCTACCTCTCTTCACTTCAGCTGTAGGACCAGGCTGTCCATTGGATACACGGGACAAAATTACACAGATGTAAAAGAATCTCTAAGCCGTCAGCGCCCAGGCACTTCTGCCATTAAGATGCCATGTATTCAATGTAAGCACAATCACATACAGTCATACCTCATGTTATGGACGCTTCAGGATACGTGTCTTGGGGTTACGGACCGTGGGAAACCCGGAAGTACCGGAACAGGTTACTTCCGGGTTTCGCTGTGGGTTGCAGACGTGCCTCCGTCACAGATTACATCCACAGCCCGAGGTTCCACTGTAATTTGGTTCCAGGCAGAGGACTGAACATCCAAAAAAATCCACTTTCATTTTATAAAGATCTGTTTCAAGCCCATAGGGTTGAAGGAAGAGTGTATGGACAATGGAATCTCAGAACCTTGAATGGGAAGTTGAACAAGTTATGCAGTGTTCAGAAGTGGGGCTTCAGTAACCTGCATAACTCAGTGTTCCTTCTTATAAGCAGAGAATAAATTATGTAAAATATGGAAATACATGCAGATTTGCAATTTATACAGGAGTCAGAATACAGATTAAGTGGACTTAGAAATTTATTTTCTTAGTGCAGAATAATATAGCTTTCCCCACCACTGTTTTCAGCAATTCTGACAGTAAGGAATGCAAGGTTACCCAATCATGCCATTAGAATAAGTTGATGGATCGTAATATGTGCACATGTGTATAAGGAATAACTAAATGAGAACGGCATCTTCTCTGTTTCCATTTGCCATTAAAACCATTTAGTTCATGGCGCTTTTGAATCATCTGAAAAGAAGAGGTAAATGATAATGTCAAGTAAGCAATCCAGATTGCCTTCGAAATTTTCAGACAAGAATAAATCAATGCACAAGTGAAAGCCACAGCAGGAAACCATAATAACCAACTGAAGTTTCATTTTCCTGTCTATTGCAGTGGGTTAATATTGCAGTGCAGAGCTTTTTGCCCCATTACTCATTTGTGAGAAAGCAAGAGGTTTTAGACAAAAACTTCCTGTGGATTATTACTTATGAGTCCCCCCAACTTTTTATTGAATTTTTGTTGCATGCAAAACCTCTTTAACTATCATATTTACTTTTTTATGTTCTTAATTTTTAATGTTCTTAATTCAATAGCATGCATCAAGTTATTGGTTTGCTTTTGTTTTATTATGTATTTTGTGTTCTCGTTTTATATTTTTATGTTGTGAACCACCCTGTGATCTTCAGATAACCAATTAAAACTCAGGTATACAAATTTAAACAAATAAATAAATAAATTCTCACACTTTGTTAATGAAGAAATTAGCAACAGGAGCAGGTGGGAAATAGGCTTGGAGGCTGTTCACCTATACACTGACTTAAAGGCTTTCAGTCATGATATAAACTAATTAAATGAGCACAGAATTGCTGGTGAACCCCACAGAATTGCAAGTCACTCTGTGTGTATAATACAGCTATTCCTAACTACAGAACTGGGGAACCAAAAGCCTATCTTTCCGACAGGCAATTTGCTAAACAAGCTTCAGTTTAGATAAGAGATGGGATATATGAAACTCCCTGCAGAACACTCTGCTTAATGTAACCGAAATGCCATAACTTTTGGTCACACTCAATCTAACCTTGTTCTTAGAACACTCTTGTACCGTATTAATCCAGATTTACAGACCAATCCCAAACATAGTTACATGGAAATACATTTCACTGCATTCAATAGGATTTACTTTTCTGGTAAATGTGCTTATAGGATTGTAACCTAAATCATTCAGGATTTGCCTGGATATTTTGTACTTTAAATGTAATGTAGCCATCACAAAACCTATTTACACTATCTCCCTTCCAGTTCACCTGGAGCACTTTATGGCCAGAATTAACTCCTAACAACAGAGATTGTTTAATCTACTATTTATGTAACTCACAGATGTCTGTCATGGGGGCTGGACAACTTACCCTTTTAAAAAGATGTTTGCAGACGGAAGGGAGGATTTATCCAATAACAATGGGGTATGATGTTTCATGTGACTCTAGGCCCATGTCTTACATATAATCAACAAAACTTTGTCCAAACTAGGATTACATTGCTCCAGCTTTCAAAAACCAGTTTCCCAAAGAGTAAATGCTATGATTTGATTTTGATTCCTTACCCATTTCAGTCTGCAGTCCTTTACACCAGCAGTAGCTAGCCCATATCTTATCACTAGCAAGAGAATTTGATAAATATGGGACCACCACCCAATGTGTCCCTGCTGCTTACAATTAATCCCTCCCCGTCTCTTAAGTTTTTATAATGTACTGGGTTTTTCGGCATCAGTTCCTGCAGTGCCATAATCTCAGAGACATTTCTGTTCACACAACATTGCTGCAGGTGCACTTTCATGTTGGATGCATTTTGACACCTGACCCCAATCTCAGTACTTTTCCGAAGCATGGTGGCCTTTTGCATCATATCTACAAGTGCTTTAAAGCATTGTGTTATGGCTCAATTGTTGTTTAGCTCTTAAACAACAGGTGCAAGATTAAGGATCAAGCAGCATGTGGCCTCAGTGTGTGCAAAATAGTGTTCCTGCCAAAAAAATAGACTCCTTCGGAGTATTACGTCTTAACCATTTAAAATTATGTGGCTTCAAGTCTTATTGATACATAATATGGGATAGAGACATTATATTCAGAAGAATATTCCCTCAAATCTTCCTTCCAGTTCCTCTCTGTGGGTTGCATCCAGTGCTGTATAACCAGAGTTCCCTTCGCACTATAGGGAGTTCCCCTTCCTCTCCTCTTCCTTCAGACCCCCAATATCTGATGCCGAGGGTTCCCCAACCTTCTGGAGCAGATTTTGAAGATACAAGGGGGGAATGCAGGGGAGGTGAGGGGGAAGTTCCCTTGTGTAAACTGGAATTTTCTGCACAAGTGGAAGAGCAGTATTGGATACAGTCCTTTGGCCCAGCCCCTAAAGTCATATGGTACTGCAGGGGTACTTGGTGCCCTCCAGATGTTGTTCAACTATAACTCCCATCAGCCTCAGTCAGCATGATCATTGGCCAGGGATGACAAAAAGATTAGATCAGCAACATCTGTAGAACACCACATTGGCTACCCTGTGCCTGCTGTAAATAAGGGCAAGCATATGGATGCATGAAATAAACACACGTCCTTCTCCTGTGACTCCATCTCTCTTATTTTTCTCTGGTCTCCACTGTGTTGAATTGTAGATAGCAAGCTTCTCGGGATAGGGGCCTGTATTTTACCAAATGTTATAAAATAAGACTTACGTAGGTAACATGCTTATGATGCAATCCAATACATGTTTACTCAGTAGTAAATCCTGTTGAGTTTAGTGGGATTTATTGCAAAGTACGTGTGTACAGTATAGGATTTCATCCTGAATTTTCAAAGTACTATAATCCCCCTGATTGGCTTTATACTGGCAGTAAAGGAAAACAATTCACTTCAATACTTGTTCTTCCAAGGTTTTTCTTTAAACATTTCGCTCTTTTTTCAAACACATTTATCTTCTTGCCTTTGCGTCATCCAAATACACATTGTTAAATGATTAAAGATTGTCAAATCCCAGTAGATGATGTTAGGGTATAGCCTGTAGTATTGCAGCCCATTTTCATGCAGGGTTTTCACCATTAATAACAGACTTAACAAGCCAAAACTAAACATTCCCAATGTTAGAGAAAACTGCACCTGGAATCATAGAAATGTTTCTGCCCCCCCCCCCCCGACACAAAATGGCAACCTTAACAGAATGTGATTGCAACATCCTTCCTCTTGCTACATAGCTACTTGAGCACCCAATGGAGGGCCATTTCACACAAAATATGTCCTTCAATTTGACTATGAAGGAATTTTATGAAACACAGCCATATGTTCCTGGAAGACTGCTAATCATGGATCTGCAATTGCAAATGATTCTTTATGGACAGTACCGCAGATGATGGCACCCTCTGGAAAACAAGGGCAATGATTATGTTATACAAATTGCTGCAATAGAGGACTAGTGTGAAACTACACACGTGTGAACTAGATTTCAAAAAGGAGTGAAACATGGGGGTATTTCCATGCTCCTAAATATAATACAGGAAGCAGTCCTGTTGTTGTTGTTTAGTCGTTCAGTCGTGTCCGACTCTTCGTGACCCCATGGACCAGAGCACGCCAGGCACTCCTGTCTTCCACTGCCACCCGCAGTTTGGTCAGATTCATGTTTGTAGCTTCGAGAACACTGTCTAACCATCTCGTCCTCTGTCGTCCCCTTCTCCTTGTGCCCTCCATCTTTCCCAACATCAGGGTCTTTTCCAGTGAGTCTTCTCTTCTCATGAGGTGGCCAAAGTATTGGAGCCTCAGCTTCACGATCTGTCCTTCCAGTGAGCACTCAGGGCTGATTTCCTTAAGAATGGATGCGTTTGATCTTCTTGCAGTCCATGGGACTCTCAAGAGTCTCCTCCAGCACCATAATTCAAAAGCGTCAATTCTTCGGCGATCAGCCTTCTTTATGGTCCAGCTCTCACTTCCATACATCACTACTGGGAAAACCATTGCTTTTATTATGCGGACCTTTGTTGGCAAGGTGATGTCTCTACTTTTTTTTTTTTACTTTTTTTTTTGCTTGGCATAGTTTATAGCTTCTCTGAGTTCTTCAAGCCCCTTCGCCATGGCAAGGCAGTGATCCATGGGGGGGGGAGTAGAAAAAGTAGAGAAGCAGTCCTAGAGCCTGCAATAAGCAAAAATGGAAGGGGCAGATGCTGTTAGAGATAAGCAAACTTTTTCTCTTTTCCTGCTGCTGAATATAAAAAAGAGATACACTGTAGATAAATGACAATTAATGGCAATGTAGAAAAGGCAATTAATTACAGTCAGCAAATGGCACGAGACAACGGGTAAATGGTGATGGATTAACAATCAATTAAAGGCAGAGAGGAGACCATCTGTTAAAAATGGTAAGAGTGAATGTTCAGTTGATCGATACCAATGAAGAGCTAGGTATAAGATAGTGAACAGTATTAACAATGGGCAGGTACTCTGCACCTGATCTTAGCAGTCTCTCAGAAGAAGGAGAGTGAAGAATTGCATGCAAAAGGAGTATGAGGCAAATAGTTAAACTATTCCAGGAAGAGGGAGACTTGAAGGTCATCTCATTAGCTCTAACGGGCCAACGCACTAAAATGTCTTATGATTAAGAATTTTTGTGATTATTATTTTTTAAAAGTTGTGACAGCAGTGAAGACAGTTCTTATGAACATATTTTAAAGGTGAAAAATATGCATGGTATTTCAAGGATCTCGGCCCTTATGGATACTCTATAATCATGAAAGGCAGGATTTGAGAACTATTTAGTTAGTAAAGAGGAATCTAAACATGCGATTGAAATGTGGAGATTGGAATGCTACACTGAAGGCACAAATATGTTCAGCTCTCATAATCTCATTGGAGATTCATCATCCATACATTGTTGCTCTTGCTTATTTGACAAAATAGGATAAGCAATGAGAAAGATGGCATACGGTTGGCAAGCATACATGAAAGAAACATATATGACTCCAGATGTGTGAGCAAAGAAGCCTGAAAGATTACATAAATTGGGCATCTATGGTTACAATCCACAAATTCAACAGAATGTGTAACCCGCTATGTTCAGATAGTGCCACTTCACATAGAACAGTCACCAAGCGACCCAAACTTGTCATTTTTAGCTGCACCTATATTTGCTTCATTGGTTTATATTTGTAAGCTTCTTTGAGCCCAGTGCTATAGGGTGACCTAGAAATATTCTTTAATATTACATGTTCCATACTGTTGTTTTTATTTTATTTTTATTTTATTTTATTTAATGTAAGCTGTTCTGGGCAACTGGAAGGGTGGGATACAAATCCTCTTAATAAACAAAATCTATTGATGTTGCTGACATCTTTCTGTCTGTTTCTCTCTTTTTCCATCTGCTTAATTTCTGCACCTGCCACCTATTATCCAGTTTGCCCTAACCACACTTAAGTTGCAGTTATGGCCCTTTAAAAAAAAAAGATTACATTTGAGCCCTGCCTATAGTAAGAAACCAGACTGGAACTCTTTAAGACTTGTGTAGGCCAAAGCAACTTAAGGACAACCAGACATTTGCCTTTTATTTGAAACACCCAGGAATTATGGCCTGTAATTCAGTGGCAGAGTACACGCCTTGCATTCAAAAGGTTGCCATATGAGCAGATTTAGGTCAAAATTAAACACTTTTGAAACTCCACGCTTATACCTCTTTGGTTGAACTTTATGAGTGGCTTGTTGGTGTCACAGATTGTGTTTGTGACTATCAGGACCTAGGGCTTATTTTAAGCCGTAGCTCCCCAGGATTCACGTCCTATTTTCATCTCTGGGCTCAGACATGAAAAATGATGTAATAAGAAAGGAATGCCTTTCCCTTGCTACTGTGTAATCATGGCCAGACGGTCCCCATGAGTCTGGCATTAGGAGTGCAGGTTTACAGGTCATTGGTCAGGACTTCAAACTACACATCCCATGTGAGAACCCAGCAGCACCTCTCTGTTTAAGAAATGTGTATCATATTTCCAGAGTAGATCTTCATACCTACTGGGTGGCAAATTTGTGTGGGGAGATGCACTTATCAGAGGTTAAGCTCCCCCCAAACTGCTACAGTAGTTACTTTTGAGAAAGAAACCAAATCACCCTTTTACATGGCAAAATTTCAGCTATCATCTGCTTTTAGCCCCCAAGAAAAGAGAAGCAGAATTCATTCAATTTATAAGAAGCTTATGATGTCAGTTGTGAAATGTCAACAGATAGCAACTTAGTCTAATCCCCAAAAGATGACCTACTTGAAGATGTTTGACAGCCTATGCAATCTCTTTGTGCAGAGTCAATGAATGTCACTTAAAGGAGCTGAATTTCAAATGTATCAGATTTTGTACCAGCCACTATATTACTATTGGATCCAATTTTGACTTTACTGTCTGACATTTGAGGGCAGAAAGAATGCTAAAGAGGACATTATGTTCAGCCACTGCAAACTCTGCAGGATTCCACCTCAAATCTCTCATGTTCCTTTAATTAAATGCATCTCTAGAATGTTCACTTCTATTACCAAAGACTTGAAATATGAACTTCATTATTACATTTCTTTTAGAATGAGCCTGTTGCCTGGCTGTGAATGGTCCTGAATGTCACACACTGAAATCTGGGTGTCAGCAAGCAACTTATCAGGAAGGTAACCAAACTGGGAGGCTACCATGCCCTCAAGCTGGCAAGCAATGATGGACAGCTTGAATGCAGTTGATACTGAATAACCATGCCAGAGTTAGAATTTATAAGGAAATGTAGGCTCCCTAGCTAGAATGACATCCTCTGGTCATCTGAAGCACAGAGGAAAAGCAGGCTAGCAGCAACCTACTTTGGCAATGCAGCAAGGAAGGCAGCTGAGTCCTTCCTTACCATTAGCCCCAAACTGAGCCCTCTGGTGCCTTGCATTATATTAGGGTTGACAGCTTTATTCCTGGTTGCTTTGTTACGATTGGCTACTGCATTTGTCCATATCCTGTCCTCCAATGGGGATTAAGAGCACTGGGAATTGTAGCTCTGTGAGAGGTAAACCATAGAACCCAGGATTTGGTGGGTAGGGAGATATGTATTAAATGTATGTTATACAGTATAGCCAATATAAGTTGCTGCCTGTTGACGTTTCACAACTAGTTAGGGGCAGCTTGTTTTCAAGCAACGTGCATTTGATAGAGTGCAGTGGTTTTCATGCACATTTTTGTCCCTCATTTTAAACAGGATTCCAAATATTCTGCTCTGTGGATGTTCCTGTCAAAAATAGTGCTTTCAGGGCAGCTGAAATATTTCATGACTGACTGTAAATCTTTTTTAAAAAGAAACACCAACCAGTCCTTTTCTCTGTCCATATTTTCCTTCTCTGCTGCTGATTTGGTGCCATTTTCCCTTGTGATTATGTACTGTCTTCCTTGATTAATTGAGCTCCCTGGAAATCACATAGTGATGCAACATAGCCAGATTTGCCTAGGCACAGCTACAGGCATCACTGAGGACAAATGAAGCCAGTTCAGGCTGCCTGCCCTCACTCTGAATATGCAGGCATTTTCACTCCCTTCCGACAGCAAGCAGGAAGGAAGGGCAGACAGGTAGACAGAAAGGACTAGACTGGACAATGAAACGGGGGGGGGGGGATGTTCAAGAAAAGCACCTTCAGCATTGAGGAGGTCTAATCCTGGATACTAAATGACCCGACTGTTCCACCATTGCTTCACATCTCCTGTTCCACCCATACCTGGCCATCTGTAAGCAGCCTTGGGCTGCTCCAGCTGTGAGGTGTAATTTTGCTGCATGGCACAACCTCCAGTTAGCTGTGCTTAGAACATTCTGGTGACAAGCTCTATTCTTTTCACATCGGAGGAGCAAGTGTGATCCTTCCCTGCCAAGCTATTTTGTAAACATACATGTACTGCAAATCTGTTTCACTCAAACAAATATTTCCAGAATATGCTTAGTTAAGAAGCATATTAAGAAGCAAATAAGTGATTGGGCCTGAGATGATTACATAAAAAACACTGGAAAGCGGCTTTTTTTAAAAAAGGCAATCAGTTGAATAAGGACAGTCAGAAAACACCCAGAAGGATTACTGTTCTTGATAAATATTACAATAACTGTTGGAATAAGCCATTGCATTGAGGAGGGTTATTAAAGTTATGTGGATTTTTTTACATCTGGAGAAAGAAACTGGTATTTATATTGGTGTTAGTGCATCAGATAGAAAGGCTGTAACATATTTTGATATATTCAAAACCTAGGTGATATATATAATCTATCACGTGTCTGCACAACTTGTGACCCGCCAAGCTGAAGAGACCAATGGGAATGCCATGAGTCTCTGGAGCTTTCCACGTCTTTGATCTACAGTTTTACTTCCTGTAGTGCCCTCTCCACCCAATTTCTTCCCAACACTACACCCTTCCACTCTTTGTGAAGTGTCCCCTACCTGCTGTGTAATTACCTCCTATAGATTTTGTAGAAATGTTTCCATATCCAGATAAGACTGGCATCTTGGCTGTGTACACCCCATACAGTGGTACCTTGGTTCTCAAACTTAATCCGTTCCAGAAGTCCATTCTAAAACCAAAGTGTTCCAAAACCAAGGTGTGCTTTCCCATAGAAAGTAATGCAATATGGATTTATCCATTCCAGACTTTTAAAAACAACCCCTAAAACAGGAATTTTACATGAATTTTACTATCTCACGAGACCATTGATCCATGAAATGAAAGCAATAAACAATGTACTGCAGTCACACAACCAATCAATCAGTAGCTGAACTGGGTCCCACACCGTCACAAAAACAAAACAAAAAAGCCACAAAAACAAAAACGAAAGATAAATAGCAAAAACAGACAGACCTCAGCGTAAGACTCAAAATGGAAGTGTGGCACTCAAATTAGAACACGTTCGGCTTCCCAAAAAAGTTCACAACCGGAACACTTCCAGGTTGGCCGGGTTTGGGTTCCAGGTTGTTTGAGTACCATAACGTTTGAGAACCAAGGTACCACTGTACATTTAAAGCACATCTCCCCACCACCCAAATATCCTGGGAACTGTAGTTTGTTAATGGTGCTGGGAATTTTACCTCTGTGTGCGTAAAACTACAGTTTCTAAGATTCGGAGGCGGGATGTGCTTTCACATACATGAGTGAAACAAAACCTGAGATCTCAGCTATAAAATAATGCTCCTAGGTAAATGGGTGGGTGGGGGATCATAGTCTTATTTCCTAAATAGATTTACCTTCTGCCTTGTTGCCAGCTGCTTGATTTCCATGGTCTAGATGAGATCAGAGAACCCGTTATTATCCTCCAGCCTTTGTGTAATCTTCAGGTTTGGCTTTCTGTTACTGTTTACTTAAACCAGCGAAAACCTGCTTATTGTTTGTGATTATCTGCACCAAACGTAAAACTCTGTTATTATTGTAGACACAAGACAGAAGTAGGAGGAGGGCTTACGCTTTTCATTCTTAAAACTGCAGTGTAATTTGTGGCAAGAGATTATTATGACCCTATGCGAATCAGAACATCACTGACGCCTCACTTTCAGGGAAGATATATAGGAGAGGCCTTCACTCGTGATATATATATTTTTTATTTTTTTACTCCTGTAGCTTCTTAGTAGGATTCCCTACCCAGTCCTGCAGGTTTGGATCTTCTTGGTACAATTTTATTTTCTGTCTAGCAGTGCGGCCTATATAAAGCAGCAGATGAGGGCAAAGAATAATGACTTTACCTGGCGACCCATTACAATGTATATAGAATCCATGTTTATTTAAGCTTTGCATGGGGAGTGCAAACTGGACCTCTTAGGCTTCGGATGAATCTTCAGTTTTATGGATTCACTGAAGACCTTTAAAAGGTCAGGCTTTATATTTCCTCACATGTAATATATTCCTTTCATGTGCTCATAAAGAAATCCCCTTCTTTCACCAATGTATGCAATAAACTAGGGATGATAAGTCAGAAATCAAGGAGATCATAGATATAAAGCCTCTTAATAAACTTTCCAGAAACTAGAGTCAAGGATGCATTTCTCAAAAGGGAATGTGTCTTTTTCCAAGAAAATTTCCAGAATGCTCTCTTTTCATTAGAAATATGCACTGATTTAATAAGCACTTGAATGGATTGGGGAAATATAAGATTAGATCAAGAAACAGTTTCGACTCAGAAATAGATCCGATTTTTTTTATAGCAAAAACCAAAACTGATACAAGACAAATCTTGAGGTTCAGGCACACCCTAATCAACATTTATCAGTAGCCTCATCAATATTATTAAATGAGAAGGAAGAGGGGGTGATTCATTTAAGAAAATGAATGGGAACAGATCGATGAGCAACCACATTGCCTGAAAGAGAATAGAGTCAGACTTTTCATTAATTAAAAACATTTGCCATTCCCACTTTTTTATTAATTAAAGAACTGCTAGATTACTGTACTGTAGTCTGCAGGATGATTTTAGCATTGTTCAGTGCTCATCACCACATTCCTTATTACTGCTTGTGATTATGCAAATGTTTCATTCTTCTGAGTTAACTCTGAGTTAACTTCTGAGTTAATCATACAATCGTTCAGGGGGTTTCCAATCTGTGTCAGAGAGGCTTAATTTGGACCATTAAGTGACCCTTAAATCAACTTTCCTTGCATTTTCTGCTTCTGCAATTTGAGTGCAAAAGCTCTTCATTCAGTATAAAATTAGCTCTATTCTGCACATTAACAGCATTCACAGAGTACAAGAGAGGCTAGATGGTGAAATGTGAAGATGCCCACTGATTTCTTTTGATAGATTGGATCAACGTATCCAAAATTGAGAGTCACTGGTATTCTCCTTCATCTTTACATTTTTTCTCCTCCTCAGACACAGTTACACGCTGGAAAGGATCTACAAGTTAGCAGTGTTCATAAAGTGGTTGGAACATCTTTCTGTCTGGCATTAGACACTGGGCCTTGTTCATTGGCTTCCTATAATTAACCAGAGAGCATACTTACCTTGGAACAGCTTCGGGTGTAACTTGCAAATCATGCAGTCATATCAACGTTTCCATTTTTTTCACTGTCATAATGTGGGAGGAATGGTATGAAACCTTTCACCAATATGTTGATGGATGATGTGATGAGTTATTTTTGAAACACACCCCAACTCGGAGAAGGAGGAGAACAGGTTTTTATTCCTGCCTGTTAATGAATTGCAGTCATTTTCTCATCTGCACTTATTCCCTCCCAGTACAAGCACCTGTTTCTAAAGTCCACTTTCTTGATCACTCTCTGGGTTTAATTTACAATGTGATCCTATGCATGTGTACTCAGAAGAAAGTCTGTCTCTGTTAATTGGGGCTTACTTTCCAGAAAGTTCATAGCATTGCAGCATTAGTGCCACAAATGGAAGCTTTGCTTTGTTACTTTATAAGTTATTGATCACCTGTGGGATACAATGTGAGCATAGTCATGACTGATTAGTATCCTAGATGGGATATTCTGGAACTACGGTGTTATTCTGTGGAGAGCTATGGAGTCTGAGAAAATATTTCACATCAATTATTTGGGGGCGTTTACGCACCGAGATAGAATTTCTCACCTGCTTGAGTGTATGCCACTTGGCTAGAGATGAGAAGTCCTACAACTTATTGGAAATATTGATTAGAGCTAACAAAAATCTGACAGACTTGCATTTTCATTAAACCAGACCTCCATCTGCCCTTTCAAGATGGAGACAGACACTGCTTTTGGGCACATGTCTGACAGCAACTCCAATAAACACTTTACAATCATGTTTGCTGCAGGTATACCAGCATTGCTGCAGGAAAAGCCCGGGCACGATTCCAACCAGACAACTTTTTCTCTAAAGAAATGCATTTACTCTGCATTTTCATGCATTCATATCTTTTAAAGAGCAAAATGCAAATAGCCCTTCTTCATTGTCTCACTGAATTAACCAATGCTAACATTTCGATATAAAGCCTGCTTAATAGGCCATAACTTGAAGGGAAATGTCTGGGATACTGGCTTGGGTGGGGAAGTAGCAGCAAATTATTCTCTTATCTAACCTATGCATCAACATCATAATCTAGGCGTAATTAGCTAGCATCTCACACCAAGCAGTAAATGCAGAGAAGCTGGCTAAGCATGTCTTCCAAACTTTGGAATGATTTGTAATGTATTCAAGAGTGCAAGGTGTGCCACAGGCTGAATGCCTCACTTTTATTTATGCAGAGCTCTCATGAACATTTTTGTAGTGATGTCAGCTGCAGCACAGAACTGCCCTAGTGCTCAGAAACTCGTGGCCAGCTAAAAGAGTCATTTTCCTCAAAAAGCAGGATGGACTTCAATCGAACTGTGAACATGGTTTAAGTCATAACATTGTGCCAGCCCTGGATTGTCCATACCAAAGACTGTAGTGGCTACAGTCTGGGGAGAAAGCATGACCAACAAACAAACAAAGATATACATGTTAATTACCAGTTGCTGGAAACAATCAAATGAAACTTTTTTAAAAAATCCTGAAGGGATAATGTCAAGGTAGTAACACTATACACAAGCTTCTATGGTTTGTCATTACAGGAATTAATTTAAGCAAGCCTGCCGTGGCCATGTGGAAGAGATCAGAAACTTCTTCTACTGTCTTTGACTGACTGCAGCTTTTCATTATGTCAGAACACCATGGACAGAATGTGGTTCCAAAGTTTAGCCACCCCTGTCTTAATGTGACAGATGCCCTAGTCTTTTAGAAATATAACCACCCAGTATTAGCCTCTAAGAGTTCATATTCTAAAAGCTTATTTATGTACACAGCGTAAACATATTACAAAACAGCAGTCTCTTGTGGCTTGAAATGAAGACATGAAGAAGCCGGCCCTTACATTGCACTGTATGTGTGAACTGGCCTTCTCCGGCCGTTTTCACTGTCCCTTGATAAACCTCAAAAGAGGAGGGGAACAAGCCTGGGGGTTCATTTTGGAGTGCAACTCTGTTTGTACATGAGAGAACCCCCTCAGGAGAGACACCTTAAAAAAGGTTGTACATGTTCCACAAACAACCACAACAGAGAATTCAAATTAGAGATGTGGCAAATGGAGAGCGGAATGTAATCATCCAAGGGTCAGAGCCAGAGATGGTTTTAGGGTAGGACTGGACACCATGCTGCAGGGGCCGCCACAACAATGCTGTAGAATGAGCATGAGAGGTGGAGTGGTGCCAAATTTTAACATCATGCAGGGCGCCCCTGAAATTTGAGAGCCCAAATTCTGCCACACTGCCAGAGCTCAGGGGCACCACATGCATGTTCACCACATGCAGAAGGTCCCATGTTCCACCTGCAGCATCTCCACATAGGCTGAGAGAGACTCCAACATGAAACCTGGGTGAGCCACTGTTGTCAGTGCAACCAATACTCAGCTGGATGGACCAATAGTCTGACTCAGTACAAGGCAGTTTCATATGATACCCATGTTCATGCAAGGAATGACTCACATCAGGGAGAGTATTCTCACTCCCTGAAAGATATTTGCATCATATTTACTGGAGCTATTTTTAATGTGTTTTATTTTTTAAAAATGTAGTTTTTAAAAGGTAAGAGTGTTTTCAAGGAGTTATATTACAGAACATTGCTCTGTTAGTGGGGCAAATGGATGGGACCCCTCCATCTGGCTGGTAGTGAGGACAATAGCCATAGAGTTGTGTTTGTGAGCTGGGCTGGAAGCAGGTAGAGGCCAGGGAGTGAGAGTCATGCTTGATTTCTGCTTGAATCCAAGGCTGTGACTAAGGGAGAAGCAAGATCTTGGGGGAGACCCTCCATTGGAGGCTCAGGTTATATGTATGTGCAAATAAACCATGTATCTTAAAGACTCCAGTCTCTGCTGACCCTCATTCTAAGGAAAGCACCCTGGGTAAGCACCTAGAACCCTGGGAATACTACACCACTCGGAGATTGGGGTAGCATACAACAATAGAAATATGCAGCAAGACAGAAGCGATGTGTGATGAGCTAGTTCATAAGAACCACTTGCTGCATGAAACAGTCTTATAAGATAAGGATTCTGTTCCTAACACCGTGCTGCTTCCTGGTAGCAGTGAAAACAGCCTAACCTCCATGACAAAGCGCCACCACCGCAGAATAGTGATGAGCAATTCTATAGAGAATACTCTTCTGAATTAGACAGCCAGTGTGGCACAGGTTTAAAATTGTGCTGCCAAGAGAGACAAGAAGACACACCTAAGAAAACTTTGCAAGCAGTACTAACAAAGAACTCTTGTGATTTCCTGCACAAAACACAAAGGAAGCTTTCAAAGAGGAAAAGCAGCGTTCCATAGAGTCAGGCTTGTTTTATGGACTTGCCATGCCTCATTCATGAGAAAAAGTTTTGCTGCTTCATATATTACACAGGACCCACCCCCACACACTGTGTCAACATTTTCTTGTAGTATTTCTTCTTACAACAGTCATTTGAAGCAAGTCACTAATAATCTCACTCTTCAGGTGGGAATGGAGCCTGAGAGAGAAATAGCCAGAAAGCCATCAATGGTCCACAAACAATCTGGCTTAAAATACCGCATTGAAGATTTCCTGGAGCAGAGGTGGGGAACCTGTCTCTCTCCAGTCATCATTGGACTCCATCATCACTGACTAGTGGCTGCGGGTGGTGCTGTGGTCTAAACCACTGAGCCTCTTGGGCTTGCCAGTCAGAAGGTTGGCGGTTCAAACCCCCGTGATGTGGTGGGCTCCCATTGCTCTGTCCCACCTTCTGCCAACTTAGCAATTCGAAAGCACGCCAGTGCAAGTAGATAAATAGCACCGCTGCAGCGGGAAGGTAAACAGTGTTTACGTGTGCTCTGGTTCCTGTCACGGTGTACCAGAAGCGGTTTAGTCCTGCTGACCACATGACCCGGAAAGCTGTCTGTGGACAAACGCTGGTTCCCTTGGCCTGAAAGCGAGATGAGTACTGCAGCCCCATAGTCACCTTTGATTGGACTTAACTGTCCGGGGGTCCTTTAGCTTTTTTACCAGCTAGGCTTGATGGGAGTTGGAGTCCAACAACATCCGAAAGGCAACTGGTTCCCCACCCCTGATCTAGAGCAGCATCAGACACCTCAGGATTTGACCTCGCCACTTTGGTAATCAGCCACGAGGATCAGCCACTGATTTCTCCAAGGGGTTGGACTAGATGATTCTATGATTTCTTATCATGAGGGCTGCTTGGGAGATAGCATAACAGCCCAGAATCCTCCTGGTCTTGTGAATTAGGCGATTCCAGTTGCATTGTCTCCCATTAAGTTCCCAGAGCCACTGCAGTCCCTCTCTCAGTCTGAGCAACTTGTTGCTGACCCGGCTATTCCTCTAGGCCGCTTGCCTGAGAGCCAGCCAGTCTGCAGGCCTGAGGACCTGACAGCTACAGCACTGATTCAAAAAACACTGAGTCAGGATCCACTGGTCTCTTCAGCAGTATGTATTTTTAACCCATGAACTGTACCGAGATTGATGCTGAAATTCAGTGACTCCCATTCATGCAATAGTTTGTTTCTATTATAAATCTCAGAAGCATTCAACAATAATGCAGCTGTCAGCACACCAACACTTCCATTGCAAGTTGCAAGGTGCATTTCATCATAAACATTTGTTGTCACTTGCTCATGCCTTTTTGAAGAAGAAGAAGTAGGAGGAGTCTCCTTTGAAGCAGATCCAGGTAGGAGAAACCACAGGCAACATGTTACAGGAAATTTGGCCTCGAGGATTGTTGTGATGCTTGTCTCAGAAAGAGGGAGAGATGAAATGGAGCTAAGATTTACTCTCTCCTATAATCTCTGGTGAGTGTGTCCTATTTTGAAACATTGCCAAGCTCTTCTTTTCAAACCTGAAACTGAAAACGGGCGTCCTTCACAAATCATAAACTTACAAGAATTGGAATATGAAGGAAAATGGTATTTTTCTAAACGTGGCTGAGTTGGCATCTCAGTAAAAACAGCAAAACAAGCACATTGCATCCATTAATATGTGGAAGAAAATACAGTGATTTAGAGTATAGGAGACTCTCATTGAAAGCTATTTTGAGGGTGAAGTTGTATGATAAGATTTCCCATAAAAGGGCACCTCAGATCCTAGTTTTGTTAGGCTTTTTGCAATCATCCCAGAAGTTTCCTCTCTGCTACTTTTTCAGGTAGTCCACCCCTATAGTTGGCAGGAGTTGGCCTTTCTCAATATTCTTAGCTAGCCTAGACCACTTCCTTTCCTCTATCTCCCATTCATCCACCCAGTGTATGTTTCTTGCTTCTGAAACATTCATTGAGATAATAATAATAGTAATAATAGTAGTAGTAGTAATAATAATAATAATAATAATAATAATAATATCTCTTAGACTAACACTCTAACCTATCTCATAGGGTAGCATTTTAAGGTGGGTGATCCAACAGTGAAAAATAAGATAAATAATACAAAGCAAGCCCATTGGATGTCAATGTGAAATAGCAAATGCCTAAGTATAAGCCGCCTGATCTGTTTGAAGCCAATAAAAAAAGAACCTTGTTAATGAGTCGGAGGTTATACACATGCCAAATAAATAAATAAATACATAATGTTAATACATGCAAGTCCAATGTAAATGCTTTTTTAAAAAAGTGCTTGCTAATCATCTTGGAATGGGAGAACAGGTTAGTGATTATTTATAGGCGTCGAATACTGCTTGCATGTTTTCCATTGTTTCTCTGTAGGATCATGGGTGGGGAACCTGCCGCCCTCCAAATGATGATGGGCTCCAGCACCCATCAGTCCCAGTCAACATGGCCAATGGTCAGGGATGGTGGGAGTTGTAGTCCTGGAACAGCTGGAAGAGCCACAGGTTTCCCAAACCTGGTGTAGCCAAAGTGATGGAGAACTTGCACTTTTTGAAATGAAAGCTCAAAGTTCTGGGAAGGAGAAGGCTAGATCATCCCTGGAGGGGGCTAGAGTTCTGTAGGACATACACACACCCGAGCTACACTACTGCTTACAGAGCTATGGAGAGATGAAGACTATATGCTGCAACCTGACTGTATTTGTTTAGGACAGAGTAACATATGTTTGGGATGCTCTTGCATCCTTAAATTTGATTTCTGACTTCATTTCTCTTCAGACCAGGCATGAAGGCTTGGGTCTTCATAAAACATTAAGGCTTGAGGGGCACAATCATTTATTAAAGTGAGGCTCTTAAGTTTATAATGAAAAGCCTGTGGGCCACCTAAAAGGGTTGGAAGGTTGACGTTCAATGGGAAATTAAGGCTCTGATCTTATTTGCATCCATTACTTAGTCACTTTGCCATAACTTGCAAATGCATTAGTAGCCTAAAGGTTGTGGGCTAATTTTCACATTCGTATGCATCAGTTCGTAAGGGAATATTACTTGGCAATATGGTCTCCCACAAGGCATCACATGCAGCATATCATTCTGAACAGTATTAGGCAGAAGCCCGAGGAAAGAAAATCTGCTCCTGACAGGATAGATCAGCCGATAAAATCCATCATGTTCATCCTTGGGGGATGCAATTTCAATAGTAAAGAAACCGTGGTACCTGCTCAAGGAAGCCTGCCCTTTTTCAATGTGCATTACAAATGCTAGTTGATAAGCTTAATTGCAATTTCTGCTTATGTCATCTGCACAACTGCCAACTGTAGAAGTGGGACCAACAACAAAATGTTGCTGTGTGAATTGCTCCCTGTTTGGGATCCCAGCCTCTCCACTCCATTGCCCTGGTGACAGTTTTCCATCCCACTCCCAATAGGCAAGGCTGCTGAGCAAACAGCCCTCATTGGTCTGTTTATTTGCAGGGAGGGAGGCTCTGAAGATGCTTTGGTACTTCTGCAAATCTCCAGGTCCCCCAAAGCCTGCTGATATCTCCCTCTTGCAGGGTGTGTGTGCTACTATTTTGCCTACATAAGCAATAGTATTCTCTCCCTGAAGATGCCTGTATTTTTATATGTGTGCCTCTTCATTCCATAGGATAGCCAATTAGCTTATCTTTATTGCATTTCTTAATTCAGTTTTTCTAATAGAAATGTGGCATCACCTTCAAAAGAAGAGTGATAGGAACTGGAAAGGAGAACCATTTTGATAAATGAAATAGAATTTCCTAGACAGCTTTCTGTGGAGAAACGTTCTCTGCTATATTTTGGCAATGTCAGTCAAAGTCACACATTTGGGTTGAGAGTTGTGAAAGATGTTTGCAGTACATGTAAAACTGGATAAAAATAACAAGCTGTTGCCATGAAGGAATTAAAATAGTAACTTACATTTGATCATCATTCTGAAGATAATTATTAGGCATTGACTGAAAAAAAACACCAGAATGAAACTGAGCACGAGAAAGCAAGAGCCAACAGCTCTGTAGGACAGTCATTTATTTACCACAAGTCTTCTAAAGATTTGTCATAACCTCTTATAAACATAGTTCTTAGTGGTTTCATCAAACACAGATGCCATGTTTTCTTTGCTCTCTTGATTATGAATGAGACTTAATGAAAGTGGATTAAGGATTGATTGATGAATCTAGGTGTGTAATTTTTCTCCTACGCTGAGGTCCATTTGCATGGATCTTTGTGCTAGGGCTGCATAGGCACAGTCCAAGACATTTCGCTGCATGAGGTGGAGGAGAAATGCCCAACCCCCAATGTCAAAGCATATGGGTCAGCCAAGTCATTCTGGCTTGAGTCATAAATTCCCACAATCACCTCTCCCTGGCAAAAAATAAAATACAATAGTAAATTATATAATTAACAATTGGCTGATAGCTGTAAACAGCTACCAGATAAGGTGATTTACCCGAGAAAAAGAATGTTTATTCTCCTGCAGAAGAATTGCCAGGCCTAGACTACAGTGGACGTTGCATTTCAAACAGTACTGTATCTTGATTTGGGCCCAGAAGGTAACTGGTTGGTCAATGCAACTTGCAAAGAATAGGCTGGCTATGCTCCTTTAAGCCATAAAATTACAGCAATGAGACTTTCTGGGAAGCGCCAGGCTATGTGGATTATTTGAACATAAGATGAGAGCAGAGAAAAAGGAAGAGTTCCTGTGAAAAGCTAATGTTGATGTGACAGTCATACCGTGTGTTCAGTTATCACACAGGTTGTTATGAATCAGACCCCATGTGTAATATGAATCACCTCTGATACGGGGGGGGGGGGGAGTCAGCAGATGTAATGCAATGCCCCTCTCATGAATGAATGAGCTCATTCACCTTGAATGGTGGAAGTTTGCATTCTGAGAATGTTCAGGGATGAGTCAGATGACTAAGTTGGAATCCAGAGTTTTGTTGTCTCTTATGCCTTCTAACTGAGGAACATGTTCACTCAAGAGTGCAAGACCCAAATTAATTCATTGGCTGCCATTTTGAACTGAACCTATCTGAACCACCAATAGTCAGCACAACTGGTGGTGGTTCTGGGAATCAGGAAAATCACTTGCAGCACATCCACACCATACATTCAAAGCACTCTTACTCCACTTTAGCAGTCACATCTTCCCCACAAAGAATCCTGGGACCTGTAGTTTGTTAATGGTGCTGGGAATTGTAGCTCAGCAACCTTAATAAACTACAGTTCCCAGGATTCTTGTGGGGGTGGGAAGACATGATCATTAAAGCGATATAAGAGTGCTTTAAATGTATGGCATGGCTGTGACCCCGAATGACACATGTCACCGCATGGAATAACAGACTGATTAAAACTATACCAAGGAGTCAAGCTACATAAAATCCATTCTCTGAGCAGGCAGGAAAGAGATTGGGGGGGAGGGATAACTGCAACCCAGTAATTTTATTCACGTTTTTGTTCGGCTGGTAGACTCCCAGGGGGAAGATAGCAGTGTTATGTTTTGGAGTAAGTGTGTCCCAGAAATCAAGTCTGACCTGTTCTCATTCTGTATGTATGAAAGGCAGAGTCGAACAGAGGAGCTGACTGCCAAATCTGAAAAGTTTCCTGACACAGAGGTTATGAGTGAAGGCAGTAAGCTAAAATCCTCGTGATGTACAGGCACATCACTTTCTGGCATCAATAGGAGAGCTGTCAAGAGACTCCTATGACAGTAAATACAGTCATTGTTAATGGTCGATGAACTGAAGCAGAGTTATACTTTAGTGCTCCAAAAATGCAGAAAAATAAACATCAAACAAACCGTACTCATCCGTGAACCCAAATTCTTTTTGAATCCAGTTGGCTTTTTAACTATTGTTATGTGTGCCCCCTCCCTTCCTATGTATTAAATGATTCTGCTTACCTGCAGCTGGCATTCAGTTTTAGTGTTTTCTTTTTCATGTTGCTTCGTAGCACAGAACTCAGTGTAGTTTCGTTGGTATTTTCAATCCTTTTTTATATCTAATGTTTGCATGCCACCTTTAGAGTTTATGTCATGAGGCAACCAATAAAAGTAAACTAATAAAATAATAAACAAGTTCAATATGGCCAAGAGCATGGGTAGGCAAACTAAGGCCGGGGGCCGGATCTGGCCCAATCACCTTCTAAATCTGGCCCGCGGATGGTCCAGGAATCTGTGTTTTTACATGAGTAGAATGTGTACGGACGCGGGTGGAGCTGTGGCTTAAACCACTGTGCCACTTGGACTTGCCGATTGGAAGCTCGGCGGTTCAAGGCCCCACAACAGGGTGAGCTCCCGTTGCTCGGTCCCAGCTCCTGCCAACCTAGCAGTTCGAAAGCACGCACTGCAAGTAGATAAATAGGTACCGCTCTGGCGGGAAGGTAAACGGCATTTCTGTGCACTGCTCTGGTTTCGCCAGAAGCAGCTTAGTCATGCTGGCCACATGACCCAGAAAAACTGTCTGCGGAAGCGGACAAATGCCAGCTCACTCAGCCTGTAAAGCAAGATGAGCGCTGCACCCCAGAGTTGTTCGCAACTGGACTTAACTGTCAGTGCTCCAGTTGGAGAACAGCCTTTACCAAAGGTATCGGCTTTGAAGACACTCGGACTCAGGACGCAAGGGAGAAATGTGCTAAGAGGAAGGCACGCTTGGCAAATCCACACTGTGATCAACTCCCACCCGGGAACCAATGTCCCCACTGTGGAAGGATGTGTGAGTCCAGAATTGGCCTCCACAGTCACTTACGGACTTATTGTTAAAACCGTGTTTATGGAAGACAATCTTACTAGGCAATGAGAGATCACCAAAGAAGAAGAAAATTCTGACAAAAAACTACCTCTAGACTATGCCTCAGGGGTTAGTTGCTGCCAGAGGTTTTCTGTTGACTGTTTCTGTGCCTCAAGGTAGCACAGGCCTGGAATGAGATGGGTTTTGATATGGATACTTCATTTTTACATTTTGACTGGAATTTTTGTAATTTGTGTGGATTTCAGCTCTCTGTGTGTGCTTGTGCGCACACAAACTTTGGCAGTAATGTCTAGATTGAATTTAAAAATAGCTTTGGGAAATATTCCCATGAAATATTTTCCAGGATGATGGTGTTGATTTCTAGTTATTGCTCACTATTGTAAGTGGAATTGAAGTAAAACTCAGGATAGCATGTCCAATTTGAATTCATATGATTTCCCAAATTTTAAATGCATGCAAAATATTAATTCACTTCTACCGAAATCACCAGTATGTTGAATACATAATTCTCTTCTGTCCTATTGGCTGGTTTATGTGGAAGGAAATACTCTAAAGCTGCCTACACACCACACACATTTAATGCAGGCCCACCCCACCCCATTACTGGGAGCTGTAATTTGTGAAGGGTGCCTGGAATGGAATGGAATGGTAGCTCTCTGAGGTATAAACTACAGTTCCCAGAATACTTTTTTGGAAGAAAGCCATGGTTTAAATGCATGATGTGTCTGCAGAGTAATAATAATAATAATAATTTATACCCTGCCCATCTGGCTGAGTTTCCCCAGCCACTCTGGGCGGCTCCCAATCAAGTGTTAAAAACAGTACAGCGTTAAGCATTAAAAGCCCCCCTAAACAGGGCTGCCTTCAGATGTCTTCTAAAAGTCTGTTAGTTGTTTTTCTCTTTGACATCTGGTGGGAGGGCGTTCCAAAGGGCGGGTGCCACTACCGAGAAGGCCCTCTGTAAGTGAATGCAGGCAAAGTTGTTTTTGTATCCGATTACAGTGGGGAGTGTTGGTGGGTGTTCCTTCCTTAAACCAAAGACTGGCTCATCTTGCCACTCTGGGTGTGCCTGAAAGAAGTCAGAGAAATTGGGTGTGATGAAAGTGCCCTTTGTGTCATATGGATTGCACTGAATTCCCCACAAACCCATCATGCCCAAACCTTCTTGTTCTGCTATTCTGTGAACCATGAATCATCGTACTTTAGTGTTCCTACCTGCTCCTTTTACTGAACATCACATTATACTAGTGCAATAAATTAATGCACTGCCATGTTTGTAATTTTATTAACCTAGGTATGGGGAGAGGAAGCAGCACTTCTGCCCTTAGTCCAAAAACATTTGGAGGGCCACAGACTTCCCCATCCCCAGGTTAAAAAAATTACAAACATCATTGTGCATTAATTTATTGTAGCAGAATAATGTGATGTTCAGTAAAAAAGAAAAGAAAAGAAAAGTAGGTAGAAACACTGAATACAGCCTTGGCCTATGCTTAAATTAGTGTTTCATGAAAGCTGATAGGTTGCCACAAGTCTCTCTGAACCCTTTTCAGTGGAAAATATTGCATACAATATTAGTAAACTCAGAAAGCCCCGAAAGAAGCAATACATGTGCTACTGCTGCACATTAGGAAAGTATTCATCTTTCAACTGTCACAGTAAAAGGATAAAAAACGTGACTCACTGGAACCCAAGACTAGATTCTAGTATTCTAGACACTTTTTATTTGGGTGGAACTCCACAACTAAAAATTTTGAAATTTGGTTTCAAGTTCTGAAACCTGTATTTCCCTAGAAAATACAGTTGCCCAGGCAGTGCTGGGTGGAATTTAAAATCTGCAGTCCATATATCCAAGGCATTGACCATCTGTGTTACTCAAATGCATCCTGTTTAGGTCCAGTAATCCTTTCTCAAATTCTGAATGGAAGCATATATCTGAACTGAATTCAAGCTGTGCTGTAAATGTTTTCTCAGGTTTTCTAATATCCAATACATTATCTGCCCAAAAACGTACTCTGTGCAGCAGTGTCCATTTTGGCCACCTTGCCAAAGGATGTTAGCAAAGAGTCAACAAATGGATTTGATTTGGAGTCTCATGCTGATAGAAAAAACATTCTTATACTTTGATGCCATTTTTTAATGCACCATTTCATTCTGTTTCCCTGCATATCAGAACATTCTGAGGGTGTTATTCAGATAGCCAATTTATTTTCCTGTGAAGTCTATTCAGTCCAATCTTCCTAGAAATAGTGATCTCATTTCCATCTGTTGATATCTGCAGGTCTTGACTTCCTTCTCAGCTTCCTGCTCTTTTGAGCCAAGCCTTTGTATTCTCATCTGTAAACATCAGGGTAGTCTGGACAATATTTGGCATGCACAAAATACCTGTTTCTCTTTTTCATGTTGCTTAGGTGGTTCTTGTCAAGCACGATCTATAAACTAGGAGCCCAAGACGCTAATGGCAACCTAGGCTCTTAGTCATTTGCAACATAATTAGCCTTTGTCATTCTGTGCTGTATTTTTACTGGGAGCATGGAAATGAACATGATTCAAAGAAACATTTGGGAATATCAACAAAAGCCAAGCCTTAAATTCCACACACACACCAACCAAATCCCAAATTCTAAGACTGAAACTTGAGAACCAATTTTCAGGTACAAGAACGGTGGGATATAGATTTCATTGGAAGTTTACCTTCCGATTTTGAGTTAAGAACTTAAGAACACAGCATAAAAAAGTAAAAAGATTCATAATTGTAGAGTTGGAAGGGACCCCGAGAGTCACAAAGTCCAACACTGTGGTCGTCTCATTGCTGAGCAGCAATGTGCAGAGCTCAGTGGAGTGAGAGACCAGCCAGCCAACCAGAAGAGTCTTTGAGTTGTACTTGCCTGGAGACGGGCTCAGTGTCCAAAGTCAGGTCCAGTCCTAAGGGTGGGCAAACAGCAATCCACATGGCCAGACAGTCCAGGGGTCAGGGAATCCAGTGATCAGGTGCCAAGATGAGCAGGCAGCAGCAAGGCAGGGCCATAACTACAAGCATTGTTTCAAAGCATTTAACTGTTGCTGGAAGCTCTGCTTAAGAAGGCCGAAGCCAGCTGGTTTTCATCATCACCTTCTCCTCTGTGCCCTTGAAGGCTGATCAGCTGCAGGTGGAGTCACTCCCCCTTTCCCCCTTCAGGCTGCTGTTCAGCAGGTGAAGCTGGCTCCTGGCCCATGACAAACACCCTGCACTGCTGGATCTGACCTGTTTAATCCAGCATCCTGTTTTCCGCAGTGCTGAACCAAGTTATTGGAAGCTTACAAGCAGGACTTTAGGGCAATTGTTGTTCCCCATAACTGCTGTTTCTCCACTGAGGCATGCTGCCTCTGATTCTGGAGATAACCCATAGCCATCATAAACCAGTAGGCATTGACAGCATTACCCTCCATGGACCTGTCTAAGTTGTAGCCATCACCACAGTCAAGTGTAACATCTCTGCAATTTTCTTGGGACACTTGCCAAGACCCAAGAAGGGAAATCTACATGTATACCTGGTGCAGATGTTTGTTTGCCTTGTGATACCCATTCTGAGCTCCGCTGAACTTGATGGTCGTTGTCTACTGGTGTGAATGGGGATATGCACCTGCATTTGGAGATGATAATTTCATGTAAGATGCACGAATAAAGCTGCAGCTGCCTTTATGTCTCTCATTAGGGAAAAGAACTATGGTGCTTTACCTATTTCATTTTCTTTAACTTTTATTTTCTCCTCAAATACATTTGGCCCTAGCTGTTACAATAAGAGGGAAGTGAATGCCAAGGTACACATGCAGGAGGGGGGTTTCAGCACAATGGGAAATAATATATCTATAGAGTTGTCATATTCTTTAGCCAAATGCAAGCTGAGTCTCTTTATTCAAAAGAACTGGCAGAAAGAGCACAAACTGTTGGTTTGCCAGATATTTTAATGGAGAAGAGGAAGAGGTTAAAAAAGGGGGGAGGGGAGGAGAAGCCAAACAGCCCATCAAATCCTGCCTACTGGACATGAAAGGTTTAGGCTTTTCTGTTATCCATGATGCTTATTTGAAGATGGTTTCCTCCTTATCTAAGGAGGGAGACATCTGGCTCACCTGAGAACCTAAGGAACACACTTCTCACCTAAAGCAGCTTTGCAGGGCCAGCCCTACCATTAGGTCAAATGAGGCAATTGCCTTAAGTGGCATATGCTGTTGCCAGCATTGGAGTAAGATTCAGCTACCAGTCCAGTTGCTTTCTGTATGTGGAATGGGTGCTGGTAGTATGCCATCTTGTTCTTTGTCTCAGGCGGCAAAATGTTGTGAGCCGGCCCTCTGGCTTATGACAGTATTCTATATCTCAAAATGAGGTTCAACCGAGGACTTCAATGCTGATCACTGAAATTCAGAAGACTTCTGGGAACTGCTAATGCCAGGTGGGGTGATGCTCACCAACCTGGACAGCTTTAGAAGGGGAGTAGACAAATTTGCAGAAGATACAGTTGTCAATGGCTGCTAGCCACGATGGGTATGTACTACCTTCAGTGCAGGAGGCAATATATATCTGAATACCAGGTTATGGGACTCATGAGCAAAGAATACTATTGTGCTCATGCCCTGTTTGTAAGCTTCCCATAGGCCTGATCTAGTGGGCACTTCTTCTGTTCTTATACTGTACCATATATCATTACACATATTTTCACTTAATCAGGTGGTGCTTGTACAGATAACATACCACTGCATGTTTGTGGTGTCATGTTACCTGTGCTCAGTATGACATATGGAGGTGTTCATGAGAATATGTGGTACTGAATAATTTATACTTGGGGTATCAGCAAATCTGATTCCCCAAGGCCAACCAGTGGGGCAGAGATGGACCAGATAAGGTTTCATATAGCCTTACTTCAATGCACCATTTGGAAATTTCTGAGAGGGACCTGAAGACTGTACCCATGAGTGCTGAACATCACCTTATAGAAAGGGGAATGGCACAGTGGGGCAAGCAAAGACACAGCCTGTTTTATCAGTGGTGGAGAGATTAGGTTGTGTCTGTCTGACAGTTGAAAGAATGCTCACACCCATGTGTTGACAAGGTGGTTAAGGAAGAAGAAGAAACAACCCCAAGAAATAGCAGAACTCGTATTTGCCACTCTAGAGCTTGACAAGTAATTTGTAGATTTTAGATTGCAAAATTCACATCTGCCAAATAAGCCTGTATTTACAGGAAATTTCATTATTCTCATGTTGTGTCTCTGAAATCCATCAGCTGGGCAGGTAGCTGCAGTCAACAAGGTGTGGTCTTGGGGCACATAAGGTCATGTGGTGCTAAAGCCACGTGGGAACCACATGCAGGCCACCTTTAGTTCCATGATGGGGAAAAAGATGGGATATAAATGTAAGAACACAAATAAATGAAATGGGGGTGAGTGACACCCCACATTAAATAAGATATGTAATTGTGAACTTCCCATAGGCATCTGTTTGGGCAACAGGATGTTGGCCAGGGTTGTTCTTATATTAAGCCAAGACAAAGTCTCACAAGTTTTAGGATTGCCTCAAATCCGTAAGGTTTGCTATGAAGCTATAACACTGCTCTGAGCTCTTTGGAAGAAGGCCGGATTGCAGATGGAGCAGATAAATAAGTTGCTAAACTCATAATAGATAGGCTGCTCCTGAGCAGGTACCACCCCAAGGTTGCCAGATGTCTCCAGAGATGAGGCGTCCCAGCTTTTCTTCCCAGCCCTCTTGTTGTTGTCTGCCTTAAAACCTTTTTCTACTTGAACAGGAACAGGCTGGGTGGGAAGGGTCTGTTGGTCAGGGCATAAACACTTGCTCATCACAAAGACCATCTGGAAAAGAGATCTTGCAACCCTCAAAGAGAGGACTAAGGCAGACGCTTCCCCCTGGCCTGTCAGTTTTTGCTTCAGGAGCCTGCTGTTTGGCTTCTCAGCAGATATTCTGAATAAGTTCACTGAAGCATGAGTGCTTTGCTCAGCCAAGCTTACTACTGTGACTTAATGCGGGTGCCAGTCACTGCACAGGTTGGCAGTGAACCAAAACCACCAACCCCCTTCCACTAAAGAAGGCACCGTGTTGCTTTAGACACTCCCCACCTGATATTGACTTGCACCGGTGACTAACGGCATGTTCACGTTTTCACTTTAGAACGCACTGAGGTCTGTTTTTCATATTGTGCTTTGAAACATCACCTTGCACCCCCCAGTTGCTGATTAGTCTCTGATTCGTTTCAGTATTTCACGCCCGGAGGCGCTTATGGGATGGTATTGTTTCTACCCCATCCATAGCTAACGTGTTTGGTTCTGTTCACTGTCGTGATGACATCATCACTAGAGGACCAGCCACGGCAGAAGAGGTGGCTTTGATAAAGGCGTTCACGTCTTAGCTAAAGACAAATATGTATCAGCTTGTGAATTCCAATCGCTGTGAAGCCAGTTTGGGGGGAAATGCTTCAATTGCTATCTTCAAAAAGAAACAGAATGCACAGGCATTTCCTAAGAGCATCATGTGAACAGGACTGGAAATGTGGTGAATGCACATTAAACAGTAGTGTGAACAGAGCCTAATGAAAAGCACTTACTACTAGCAATAATCCTGACACTCCCATCATGAAGTTTTCAGGCATAGATTTCATTTTATGTTCAGCACCCTTTCTCCATGGCTATGTTTCAGTTCTCAGGAGATAGAATGGGAGGAGATTACCAGATTGTAACATGTAATTTATGTACTCCTATTTGCATCTGAAATATGAAATGTGTTGAAAGCATAATACTTTAAAGGGATAAACTAGTGTTGATGCAACCATGAAACATTTCCTCTCTCCGTGGGCGAATAATCAACTTCATCTTCAGACAAGCACGAATGTGACACTTGCATTTCCATCATAAACATGTTTACTTACAGGTCAGTCCCACTGAGTTGAATAGGAATAACTCACTGGCATATCTACTTAGGGTTCAGCCTGATGCTTACTTCAGAGTAAGTCCCATTGAACTAAGTGGGGCTAACTTCTCATTATCCACTCATTAGAAAGGCAAATGATGTGTTGCATCCTCAGACTTTGGGAGCTGTTATTAAAATTCTTGACCCTGAAATTAGCAGGGTAAAACATCACTCAATGTTGGCTATATTAAGCAATCCAAATTAATTGCTGATGGTGAGATGAATATTTTAGGTATAATACTAGCTAATCCCACAAAATTAGGGCTGGTTTGGCCATATTAAAATCGGCAGTGTTCTAGCTTACAAGAAAGAGAAGCTGACAGTCAGTTGTGTTACTTGTGTGGACACAGGGGAGAGGCCATGTCCCTGTTACATAAGCTGGCTGGCTGACCTGAACAGAAATCAGAAGTGATGTGTGCAGTCTCATCAAATGCACATTGCAGAATGGGGCCAGCAACTTCCTCACACCTCTTTTTAAGGGACGGGTCTCCTTGTTCCTGGTGCATGAAAATGATTGTGATGCAGTTGGTGCAACCCACCACAGGCAAGCTCACAATGCTGCTTTGCAGTTCCATAGAAGCAGTGCTTTTTTCTGGGGGTACGCATACCCTTAAACATTTTGTGAATCTAAGTTTGGCCTCATTGAGGGGCAGTATTTCAATATGAGTAGGGAAATGAGAGTATCCCTAAACATTTTTTTAAAGAAAAAAAGCACTGCATAGAAGTGCTCTAGTCTGAGCCAATTTCCATTTAAGTACCAAGGTGAGTGTAGTGAATTGCTGTACTGAGAAGATGAGAATGACCTCAGTGACTTCAGTGTGTTGAAAAATAAACCAGGGGTGGATCTACACACAGGGGGGAAATGCTATAAATAAGCCATAAATTGAATCATTATTTTTAAAAAAGAAGAAAAAACATTATGCAAAAATCACATAGAATTTATTTTTGCTCTCTGGCGCCATCTGGTGTTACATGTTTATAACACATTCAAATGTTGTTTTTTGACTAATGTAGCTGAGTCCCAGGCGTGAGGCATATCGATAAAGCTCCACAGAGCCATCAACCTTTGTTATTATCTCTGTTGCCTTGAAAAGAAAGCATCTGTGGTGGTTCACCTCAGACAGAGCTGTACCACCATTTCCATTTGTGCAATGGAACTTCTCCTCCCTCTCCTTGCCCCACATCTCCCAGCACCACCCCCAGATCTTCTCTGGAGGTGTGTTGGGGGCGGCCCATAAGAGATTTAAGAGAGGAGAGAGTAGAGGGAAGTGAAGTCCCCTTGAACAGTCAGAAATACTCATCCAAATGGAACTACTTTGTTGGATTTATGCCTGAGCATTTATGCCACACTGTTCAGAGCACTTCACATACTTTATCTTCTAACCTTAAAGTCCTATAAGATATGTTAGTTTCCAACAGCAGCTTTTGAGTTGGTGAAGGACTGTGGTTGAGGCCAATGGCTTGACTAAGGCCACATGTATGAGGTCACAGTCCCACCTCCCAATTTACACTCACTTAGCACACTACGTAATGAGATAGATGCTCACTGTATATGAGGAATATACTCTCAGTCTTAAATTGTGAGAGAATAATTGATAATATGTAATCCCAAAATGATAATTCAGGGCTGAAAGGTCTGCAGAATGATTTTGCCAAGATCCCTTAGTTCTGACTTATTCAGCTGTCAGTCTTCAGGGAAAGAGAAAGGCAGCTAACAACCTTTTGGAATAGCCATTATCTATTAGTGATCCTCTGGAGCATGGGAAGGCAAACTAAGGCCCGGGGGCCAGATCCGGCCCAATCACCTTCTAAATCCGGCCTGCAGACGGTCCGGGAATCAGCGTGTTTTTACATGAGTAGAATGTGTCCTTTTATTTAAAATGCACCTCTGTGTTATTTGTTGCATAGGAATTTGTTCTTTTTTTTCCCTTTCAAAATATAGTTCAGCCCACCACATGGTCTGAAGGACGGTGGACCTGCCCACGGCTGAAGAAGGTTGCTGACCCCTGTTAAATCTAAAGGAACAATGTTTGTAAACAGTAGCACCAAAAAGGCTATGAAATGGAAGGAATAGCAGTTCTGCCCACTTTATGCATTGCTGACCCCTGCTCTGGAAGGAAGAGGCTGCATTCGCTATAACCTTCCCTTTTTGAAAAGGTTCCAGAGCCCCCTATATAGAACACATAATTGGAACATCCCAAGCAGACCTACTTCCATTAGGAAATGATATCACAACATGATCTGATTCACTGCCATTCATCCAACAATCCCACCAACTTAACTACTCATGTTA
Source organism: Podarcis tiliguerta (assembly GCF_965153285.1). Taxonomy (NCBI): domain Eukaryota; kingdom Metazoa; phylum Chordata; class Lepidosauria; order Squamata; family Lacertidae; genus Podarcis; species Podarcis tiliguerta. The sequence goes on from NC_139536.1 coordinate 48,826,386, forward strand.
GCGGCTGCAATGATGCTTCTGCTACAGTGGATTTCAGATTTCCATCTTTCAAATATTGTGAATAGAACATGATATAGCACTGTTGTCAAAACAACCTCCTCTTATTATTTTCATTTAGAAAAAGGTACACTAGTTGTTGTTTTTTAAAAAAAACAGTATTAATGGACAGGTTTAGGAAGAGCTGTGCAACAGTGGAATGGACTCCCTCGGGAGGTTATGAACTCTCACCCACTGGAAGTTTTTAAGCAGATGTTGGGTGGCCACCTGTCATGGATGCTTTAGTTGAGATTTCTGCATTGCAGGGGCCATTCCAACTCTACAAATCTATGATTCTATCATTCTACAGTGGTGCCTCGCAAGACGAAAAGAATCCGTTCCGCGAGTCTCTTCGTCTAGCGGTTTTTTTGTCTTGTGAAGCAACCCGATTAGCGGATTAGCGCTATTAGCGGCTATTAAAGGCTTAAGGGATTAGCGGATTCGCTGCTAAAAGGCTATTAGCAGCTTAGTGCCTTAGAAAAAGGGGGTGGGGAGCGAAAAAAAATCGCAGGAATTCGCAAGACATTTTCGTCTTGCGAAGCAAGCCCATAGGAAATTCGTTTTGCGAAGCACCTCCAAAACGGAAAACCCTTTCGTCTAGCGGGTTTTCTGTCTTGCGAGGCATTCGTCTTGCGGGGCACCACTGTATTACAGTCATACCTCTTGTTACGTCCGCTTCAGGTTGCGCGTTTTCAGGTTTCGGCAATCTGGAAGTACCAGAAAGGGTTATGTCTGGGTTTCGACGCATGCGCAGACACGCAAAATGATGTCACGCGCACGTGCAGAAGCGGTGAATCGAGACCCGCGTGTGCACCGGCTCACAGAGGCGGGTTGTGTTCCGTTCAGGTTGCGAACAGGGCTCCGGAATGGATCCCGTTCGCAACCTGAGGTACCACTGTACTATAGATTACCTAAAAAGAATGTAGGGAGGAGAGATGTGCCACTAGAAGCCATTCGACCTTTTGGCCTGGTTCACAGATCATTTAAAATTATAGTTTAAAAGGGGGATGGGGATCTTGTGTTCTCCCCCCACGATGTTGTTGGACTGCCTTCCCCATAACTTCTGATCATTGGACATGCTGACTGGGGTGGATGGAAGTTGGAATCTGGAGAGCTCAGGTTCATCACCCTTGATTTAAAATAAACTATGGTTTAAGGGGAATGCACACATCAGTGCTTACCCACTCCTTCCTTCAGTGTTCAGTAGGGAACAAATCAGAGGTTATGGTTGCATTCTATGAAAGGCAGCTTTTATAGTTCGCTTTCCCCAAACGTGTGCAGTAAGCCAAGGTTTAAACTTTGAAGCAACAGTTTTAAACTTTGAAGCAATACTTTGAAGCCAGCGTGTTGAGGAAGCCTGGATATTCCATTGGTTCTCGCTCAACAACGAAATGGTGTCAGTCCTGACTATCTGATGAATATCGAGGATTTCTGTGTAATAGATGTGTTTACAAGACATGTGTTTGTCTCATTCATGTGCAGCACAATCCTATGCATGTTTATTGGGAAATTAAATCTGAATGCCTTCAACAGGGTTCCCTCCCTAGGAAATATATTTTGGATTGCAGCCAGAGCATCTGTTTAGGTGTGTACACTTTAAAATCTCAGGTGTACATCTAGAAAACGTAGGCTGCATTCCAGAGATGTTCTGCTTACGGAAAGTACCGGTACATCTACCCAAGGTTTTTGCATTCTTCCCCCCCCCCCCAGGCTACAGGTCACCCCAATGAGTGGGGAGGAGTTTCTCCACCCTCTGGAGAAGCTTTTCAGGGGGCTGATAGGGGGAGGAAGGTGCAAGAAAGTCAGTGCTCCACCAGCCCTCTTCCACTGGCACTTCTGTGGATCTAAGCCATTGCATGTGACTTGGCCCCTAATGAAAGGTGGCCAAACTATGGAAGAAAACAGGTGAATAAATTATGAACATATGGTACAGAGATTTGGAAGCGCTGTGTTTTTCTGATGCCCCCTTCTTGTTTCCCTTCCCTTGCAATTTTAAAATGGATTGCTGTCAGTGAAGCATACAATATGCTCACCAGTGTTTATGGACATTGATTTGACATGGGCTGTTCTTTATTTCAGCCATCATAAATTTATTTGTTATGGGGATCGATCCAATTGACACAAATTAGGAAGGAAGAGAATCAATGAGTGTTAAATGTAAGTTATTCTGTAAAGAAAGAAAGAATATTTCAGTTAATTCACAATTACCATTCATCAGATTATATCACTCATCAGGCTTGATCGAAACCTATGTGAAAACACAATTTCAGGACAAAACACCTTGTTCTTTTTCTTAAAGGCATGAACAGAGGGATATTTATTTTCAGATGAACAGACCAATAAACGGAATGGCTTTTAAGTATACATTAACAAATGCATGGCATAGCAAACATCTGACTATTGGAGTGGATTTGATAAGGCTTATCAGGTCTCAAGTGCAATTTTCTTTTGAGGGACCTGCTTCTACAGCAAATAGACTAGGTATTCATTATCAAGGCTTTCACAAGTAAATGTAGATCTCCATTTAGATAATTAATATTTCAGGCAGTTTGCCTTGGGCTGCCATGCTGCTGGTCAAAAGTATTCTATCTAAATATAAAAACCCAAAGCGTCTGAATTTGATTTGTTGATGATATGCTTAAATTATCAGAGGAAATGAAAGTAGTAAGATAAAAGTTTTTTAAAAAATTATAATCATCATCATATATTTCTTTCTGAAGGGGCAAGGACATTTATACGGTATGCCTTCTGCTATTTTAGTTTTATCAAAATTCAGATGTGCCTGATTTATTATAATGCTTCTTAAAACCCATGGAAGATTAAAGAGACAGCCCTCTCTCTAAGGTTTCAGTGCACTGGGTTTTGTTAGGGCATTGGTTGCATACCTGAAGATTAAATCCCAGTTTAGGGACTTACAGACAGAGGTCACCAACTTGCCTGGGGCCAGGGTTCTTTTCTGTATTCCACAGGCAAGAAGGGTGGGGAGGCTCCGTTTATCTCCTCACCCCCACCTTCGAAAGGATTTGTGTGCACTGAGTTGGGTGAGCTAGTAAACTTAAAACCTCAGATGAATGAATATTGCTATAGACTGTGAGGATGCTTAGCAATATCCTGGAGGAAGGCTGCTGCTCTATTGGACGTTTTTCCTCTGATGAGGGCCGGGTTGCCTTTCTGTTGTTTTTAATTCTGGTTGGGTTTTAAAAAATACTGTTTTGTTATTTTTATTAGGTTTTATATTTCATTTCTGTATACAGTGGTACCTTGGGTTACATACGCTTCAGGTTACAAACTCTGCTAACCCAGAAATAGTGTTTCAGGTTAAGAACAGTTTCAGGTTAAGAACGGACCTCCGGAACGAATTAAGTACTTAACCCGAGGTACCACTGTACCACTTGGGGATTCTCTGAATGAAAAGCAGGTTATAAATTGTGAAATTAAAGTCAAATTCCCTTGGGGCAGGGTGAGGGGACACCATGCTGGTGATAGGTGGAGACAGAGCCACTTTCTGTCCCTGACTTTTTTCTCCCTTTTCCTGAACCCACCTCTCTCTCCCCCTCAGCCTATAGGGCAGCCCCTCTAAGTGTCCCTATTTTCCAGGGACAGTCCTGGATTTACAGAAGCTGACTCAGTTTCTGATTTGACCTTAGAATGTCCCACTTTTCCTTAGGATGTCCCTATTTTCATCAGTATGGAGTTATGCGACCCTTGAGCCAAGGAGATATGTAACTATACAACCTTTAGAAGACATCTGGGCAACCCCTATAGGGAAGTTTTAAAAAAATGTTTAATGTTTTATTATGCTTTTATATATTTAGGAAGGCGCCCAGAGTGGCTGGGGCAACTCAGTCAGATGGGTGGGATATAAATAATAAAATTATGATGATGGAATAGGACATCCCTATTTTCATGGGGAAAATGTTGGAGGGTATGAAAGGGTGCTACTGCTTTAATGTCTTGCAATGTCTTTCAGGGACATAACACACATATACACACGAATGAGCTTATAGTGGCATCTGGAAAACAGGGAAGGGGAGCCTCTGGCCCTTCAGATATTAGGAACAAATTAGACCAGAAATTCATATAGCTCAGTATTGTCTACACTGACTGGCAGCAGCTCTCCAGGGTATCAGATGGGGAGTTTTTCCAAGCCCCGCCCTGGAGATGCCAGAGATTGAACCAGGTACAGAGATTGAACCAGGTACAATACTGAGGTAGATGGGCCAATGATCTGACTTGGTGTAAGACAGTTTCCTATACAGTGGTACCTCAGGTTATGAACTTAATTCTTTCCGGAGGTCTGAAACTGTTCTTAGCCTGAGGTACCACTTTAGCTAATGGGGCCTCCCACTGCCGCTGCGCTGCCATCGTGCGATTTCTGTTCTCATCCTGAGGTAAAGTTCTTAACCCAAGGTACTACTTCTGGATTAGCGGAGTCTGTAACCTGAAGCGTTAGTAACCCGAGGTACCACTGTACATTTTGCATGTGAAGCAGATTCAGTACCGCTGAGCTGCTCTCCGAGGAAGGAAGTTGTTGGCTCTCAACTCCCTTCATCCCTGATCATTGACCACGCTAGTTGTGGGAGTCGGGTTCCAACAACATCTGGAGGGTTACAGTACTACTTGCCTAGAAAGGATCAAGGCTTGCAACTGCCAGCAATGCGAATCCTGATCCAATCAAGCCCTTTCCCCCAATCCACATTGCTTAAAGGTTGGTGTGGGCTGCTTGAAAGTGTGGAATTAAAAACAAAACAGGAGGTTTCTAAAAAAAGTCACTTGGGGCCTAATCGGGTGGTGCAGAACGAACTAATGCAATTAGAGAGATGGTGCGAGGCAGCACTGCATCAAGCCATGCCCGTGTCATGTTCTGAAAGGAAATGACTAAAACCAAAAAGACAATAGCTCAGTGACCCCATATCCCAGGCTGTGTGACTTGCCTTGTCACTTCCCACCTACCCACCCCCACCCACTTCAGCTGAGTAGTCACTGGGACAGTCATATGACCTTGCAACTAGCCATCAGGAGAACAGCAGAACCGCCTCAAATTGACCTAAAGACACAGTTAAAGAAGATGTCACAGAGATCAGTGTGGTGCAATGGTTTGGTAGGTAGAGCAAAAGTCCACGGACCGTCCTCTTGCATAAGTGTTAAGAAGGCAGCAGGAAGGCTAATGCTCTGTAAGGAACATGAGCCTGTGTATTTATTTCAAGAATTAAACAGGCAGCTCTCCTAAAACTGCGGCATCAGTACCACATCCTTCTTTATAGTGTAAGGATTATTCCGGCAGCCTGAGCCTCTGCAGGTTCAATGGGACTTATGCCTTAGTAAGGAAGTATGCATAGGATTGGTGCTCTCATGGTTTAATATGAAGCTATACAATTGTCTTTTCTAACATCTTGAAATTTGCTTACAATTATGTCGTGGGCACTATTATCTGATAGGGGATTATGACACTCACATAGTGCTGAGAATAGTAGTGGATATTCTAGCACACATTGTGCTCAGATACATGTCGCAGTTCAGGGCTAGGTAAACAGAGATATCCCCATAATAAAAATGCTACAATGTACATTTCAGGGAGATTACTGGCTTCCCCCTCCTCCAATCAAATGTGTAGTGTGTGTGTGTTGCTCTACATATCAATCATTTGGAAAGGCTTTCACCTAAGTCCTTTTTACTTGCCGGATTTTGAATCCTTTGTTGAGTTGAATGAAATAGGGATCCCAAGGATGTCATGCAAGTGGCTAAGACTTGTGGACAAGCGGTTATCATGCCAGGGCAATTTCCACGGCTCTTTCAAACTACAGGTCATCTGCAGTTCAGCTTTTCTGCCACCAGCGTTATAGCTGGAATCGTGCTTGTCATGCGATGAACCCGCCATCGTACAAAAAGAAGAAAACAGAGTTCATTTCAAGTCTCAGCTTCCAGATATTCATGAAATTAACCTTCGGGAGAATCCTGCGAAACTGCATTCTGAGGTGAATAGCAGGAGAACAAGATCCTAATTCTAAGCATGTTTTACTCAGATTGATTTTACTTATTTTATTTAAATGATTTATATACTCCACCTTCAGTGGCAAGGTTCCCAGGGCTGTTTATAAACACTGGAGAAGGAATCTCTGTCCAACTGGCAAATGCTGCTGTATAAATTAAGCCAAGTCTATTTAGTCCTCCGAGAAAACTGCTCCGAGCTCCAGCAGGAATGGCCCTGAGGATGTGCTGAGATAATGGTATCTGTGGTCCAGTTGTTGCCCACCTAGCAGCTGCATGTCTACATGATGCTGAAGGAGCAGCCCCAACAGCTCTTCTTTCCACACCAGTAGGCCAGATTTAGTCAGAACGGTTTGTAAATTGGCCCCAAGACACAGGATAATACAGGTGCAGGCAGCAAGGGTGGCCCTGGCAGCCACGGTAACTGGGGCATTTCGGATGGGCTGGGCTAGCAGCGTAGGCAGTTACCAGCAATGGAAGGAAAGCTCTCACAGGATGAGATGATCACAGCTGAATGGGTGGCTATCAGGGCATCTGAAGCCATTATTGGTGAGACATAGGAGTGTCTCCACTAATGGAGGTGAGGTTCTGTACTTACGTAAAATTAGCTTGCCAAACCAGAACTAAGCCCAAGTCAAACTGGGCACATTCTTGTGACAAATTAGTTTGGCATCTACAGTCGTTTCTTGCGCTGTTTGCTGAGCAAATGTAAATAATATCACTTCATGCCCTATTCAAGTTATGATTTCCCCATGCAGAGATATAAACATTTTTCAGAGAAGCTGCCGAAATTTTGCAAGGGGTTTCTGTTTCCCAAAGATCCTTTGAAATGGATGCACCCAAAGGAATGTTTTCATTTTTCTTCCTGGATGCCTTTGGCTTGCCCAACTAGAGAGGTGTGGGTGAGGAAGGCCTGTGATCAAATCTCACTCAGCTGGGAAGCTCTCTGTATAACCTTGGGTGAGCCAGTATCTCAGCTTAACCAACCTGACAGAGCTTTTGTGAGGATAAACTAGCATAAATCCCTGCCTACCTCCCTGACTTTGTTGGAGGAAGGGTGAGACAAAAATGTAATAAATCAGTGCAATGGACTGCTTTGATCCTTGAGCATATGTAGAGTTGCCTGAAGCTTGGAGGGAATTGCTCTTAAGTATGGTCTGACATCACCAACGTTTGCAGTCAGCATTGTATTCTGGTTGTAGAGCAAGATGGGCAATAAACCTGCAAAACCTGGACGCCTACTCTTTAATTTTGCTCGTATAGCGTGTTCCTAATGAAAAGCCTCTGTGCCGTTTTTGAAGACGGCTCTCCCTCGTCCCTTTCTGAATGGCTGTAGCGTGACCCCAAACCAGACGTAACTTGGCTATTCTGTGACACAGTCCTAGAGATTCTACTGTATGCTAAGTGGGGTGGGGAAGATCTAAAATTCAAATTCGCACACCGACTCCAAAACAAACATTTGTCTTGGACATTTCATTCGAGCAGCAGAGAAACACTCTATAATCTTGAGGAGGAGGAGAAGCTGGTTTTTCTGGTTCAGTACCTGTGTAGACTTAACTCTGCAGAATTTGCTGACCCAGCGGTTTGTGCCATCTAAACACGACAAGCAGAGATTGTTTTGCTGTTTCATCACCAGCTAACAGCATCAGCCTGTCACTGCAGTTTCTGAAGCAGATGCTAACGGATGAATCACACATCTCAAAGAATCGGAGCTCTCTTTGATGAAGGGAGAAGCAGGGAGCAAAAGGGGCCCCTGTCTTTGCAGCCCAGGAAAACAATGGCTATAAAGAGTGAAGGAAGATAGTGTTTTTATGGGCAGTTGGGGTTACTGTCTGCTTCGCCTCTCCCTGCATTGTGCTACCTTGTTATCTGAGAGCTGTGTCACATGCAACAGTGTGGTTCAGATTATACATACTGCAATACTGTGGCTGCCAAAATTGCTTCATCTTGTGTAGGGTTTCTATGATGGCATTGGTAAATGTGAACATGAAGTCTTGACCATACCCAGTGCTTTTTTCTGGGGGGACGCGTACACCTAAACATTTTGTGAATCTAACAGGAGAAGAAACTAAAAAAATAATAATTTCTTCTCTAGCAGGGTGAATTGTCAGTTCCGCTGCTACCCCCGATAGTGGCCTCATTTCCTGTCACAGTGTTTCCTGAGTCTCAGACGGAAGCGAGCGTTTAATGTGTGAAGCAGTGTGGAATGTGGATGTGTGATAATATGAGGTAATGCATGTTCTTTGTACTTTTGTCCATTTACTGTATTTATTTTCCCTGGTTTGAACTAAAAAAAATGGTGATTTTCCTGAGTCAAAATGAGAGTACCCTGAAACATTTTTAAAGAAAAAAAGCACTGACCATACCAGTCGACCCCAAAACTATTCCAGCAAGGGATATTCCATGTGGTAGCAGCAGTGAATACACTCAGTTAATAGTGTATAATCTCCTGACAACATTGTGAAGCTTTCTACCCTGCTCAAGGCAAAGCTGATTTCATTATTGACTCTGTATTTGAACTGAAGTGTGACCCAGATATGTATACCATTGACAAATGGGACTTGAATCTTTGCACTGAGTTTTATAGCACATTTTGTATTGTGCTTCACTTTGTTATTTTCCGTGGGGAAGCTGTATATGCATTTGCACTATAAGCAAACATCTTGTTTTATACCATAACTGAAGCAGACAATGGGGTTCAGCAAAGATGTGTGGTGCAGTGGGCAGAGTTTTGGTACTGGAAAAACCCAGGTTCAAATCCCTGCTCAGTCATGAAACTCACTAGATTGCCTCTGGCAAATTTCTCTCTCTCTCTCTCTCTCTCTCTCTCTCTCTCTCTCTCTCTCTCTCAGACCAACCTGCCCCCTGGGGTTCTTGGAATGCTATACCATTATCTGATAGGGGATTATGACACTGCATGCGCAGAAGTGGCGATTGCCATTCGCACATGCACAGAAGCGGGCAATCGCTGCCCCTGCCTGCACATAACAGCGACCCGTTCCGACCTCCGGACAGACCTCTGGAACTGATTGTGGTCACAAGTAGAGGCTGTACTGTAAAGGCTGCCCTGATCTCCTTGGAGAAAGTGCGGGGATGCAAGTGTGACAGAGAAGTGGGAGAAGGCAGCCCTAGATTTAAATAAAGACTTCCCACTTTGACTGCAGAATGGAAGTGAGGAATCTCACAGCAGGGATGGGAATCTGTGGCCCTCTGCCTCCAGTTCCCATCAGCACCTGCCAACATTGCTAATGGTGATGGGATCCTTGATTTACAGAGCATTGTAAAAAGGATTGCCAATTCCTCTATCCAAACTGCAAAGTGTTTTCTCTCAGATGCACAGGTGTCCCTGTCCCCAACTGCCCTTTATCTGACAGCCTCAGTCCCCGGGAAATTAGCAGCACTGTCTTGACATTCCCCACCTTCACAAAACCAGCTGATCAGATCTGACAGTTTCTTCACATTTCAAGAAGCTCCTCTGGTACTTGAAACACAGTGCCTCAGTGGCACCCCCAGGCCTCTTCTACCTGCTTCACTGTGCCACCTTAAGGCTGCAATTCCACGTACACTTCCCTGGGAGCAAGTCTCACTGAATTCAATGGGGTTTACGTCTGAGTTGACATCCATAGTAATGTATGTGCTGCAAACTATTTCGATAAAGCGAAGAAAGAAATGTCCCATTCTTAGCCTGTGTCCCTACGCTGTTTCTCCACCTGCGCGGCATTGGGGAGAATGTGATATCTGCTTTCTATTTTTATCAGTTGTCAAAGGAGTGAGTAGGTATGGATTACCCTGAAGGGGAGGAATAAATTCTTGCACTTCAGCAGAACGGAATGTGGATATCACCTGGGGGCGCAATGCCTGCAACTGTAGACAAGAACACATTTTCTTTGGAAAGGTGAAAGCCGTTTTAAATAACCTCAAGGCTGAAAGGCCCTGCTTGGTTCGACTGAATCTTGCTTAGGGAGCCTTTTCTCTGAAGCAGAGTCCGCTACAGATGAATAGATAAAAATCAGAAAAATGAGCTTGAGAAAGTGTCTTCAGATTAATAAAGTGTCCGTTCTACATTCGAGCTGCCAGAACTGACATAATGGCAGATAGTTGGCTGGTGTCACAACCAGCAACTCAGCATCGCCTCCTCTTTGTCCTGGAAACAGCTAGAATTAGAAAACACACTATGAGCTCAAGATGGCGTACGCAGTTCTTGCCCTCCACTACTCCATTTACTCCTCACAGTAATCCTGTGAGGTCTATTGTACTGAAAGATAGCGACTGAGCCAATACCACTCAGTGGTCTTTATGGATGAGTGGGCATTTGAACCCAGGTCTCCAAAGTCCTAGCATCATAATACACCGCAGGGCACCATGGGTGGTATTCAATGCTAGTCCTACTGAGAATGAACCCATTGAAGTTAGTGGATATAACTAACTTAGGTTTGTTGATTTCATTGGGTCTATTCTAAGTAGAACTAGCATCGAATGCAACCATGTGTCATTATCTGACACTACAGGACTGCTTGTATCCTTTCCCCATCTCTTTTCAGTGGCAGTCCTATCACTCTTGTCACATCCCGTTCTGGCCTAATATAAGGTGAGAACGATGGCTCTCTTCTACTTCCCCTGTCGGTTACTGGAAATCAGAAGTGGACAGAGTGCTGTTGTGCTTGGGTCCTGCTCTGGGCTTCCATAGGCATCTGGTCAGTCACTGTGAAAGCAAGATACTGCATTAGATGGGCCACTAGTTTGACCCAGCAGGCTCATCTTATGTTCTTATGTTCTTTAACAATAAGCAGAAAAATAAGGAAAGACAAGGTAATAATGAAGTAGCCCCACAGCTGCTATAAATGAGTTTATTTGTTTTAACTATGGATAATTGTTTGTTTGTTTATTATTACAGTGGTACCTTGGGTTACATACGCTTCAGGTTACATACGCTTCAGGTTACATTCGCTTCAGGTTACAGTCTCCGCTAACCCAGAAATAGTGCTTCAGGTTAAGAACTTTGCTTCAGAATGAGAACAGAAATCGGGCTCCGGCATTGCGGCAGCAGCAGGAGGCCCCGTTAGCTAAAGTGGTGCTTCAGGTTAAGACCAGTTTCAGGTTAAGAATGGACCTCTGGAACGAATTAAGTACTTAACCTGAGGTACCACTGTAGTCACATTTAAATCCCACCCTTCTCCTGACAAATTTGAGGCAGCAGAAATGGTCGCATCCCACCCCTAATTTCATCCTCAGAGCAACCCTGTGAGGCAGGTTAGACTGCGCAAGTGTGACTGAGCCAAAATGAGCTTCAGTGCCTAGTGGGATACGAACCTGGGTCCTCCTCAGTCATGGTCAGACACTCTAACCACTATACTAAACTATTGTCTTTATTTAAACAATGGTAGTAATAGGAGATTTCCTAAATCGCACCCTATGGTCACAACATACATGTGATATTCAGTGATAGCTCAGAGTAGACCTATGGGCGTTAACATAGGTGACTAATTCAGGTTAATTAATTTCAGTGGTTTTCCTCTAGGGCTTCATTGATGGCAGCCCTTAGATTGGGCTGAAGCAACAAACAGAATGGAGACAATAACGCATGAGAATGAGTTTCCCCTTTATCCATGTGACAAGTGTTAAAAGTAAGCGCACCCCCCTGCTTTTTATGTGAATGGTGCACATGCAGTGCCAGCCCTAAATTAGGGAGAGTGAGGCAGTTGCCTTGGGCAGCTGATTTTGAGTGTTATGAAAGGCAGCAAATAGTTACTAGGAGGGGCATTTCCCTCCTCAAGTACTCAATGAACATGGCTGCTCCTTGTAGCCTCTTGACCATACTAACTGCTGGAACACTCTGCCTCTTTCTGATTGATCCCAGAAAATTCATTAGTCAGATGCTTGTAGGTATGACAGTCTCAGCCTTTCAAAATGTTCCTTGCAACAGGCTCCTGGAGCTTATCAGCAGACTGTTCAGTATTCTTGAAATCTAGCGAAAATGAATCAGATGCAAGCGGAACACCTTCAAGCATTTTACTGCTCTTTTTAATAGCTGGATTCCATTAGAAGTGCATTAGCAAAAATTAAAACCCACAAAATAGTCCAAGCTACACTCAGTTTTGATGAAAATCTTAGAGCCAGAGAGTGGAAAATACATTTACTTTAATTAGGTTTGGACTGATCCTTTTACCTATTACATAGATGTCAATGTCACAAAATTAGATCAAGGAATTTGAAACCACTTCCTGAACTCAGTGTTGTATGGTGTAGAATCATAGAATGAGTTGGAAGGGAGCCCAAGGATCATCTGTTCCAACCCCCTGGGACACAGGAATCCCAACTAAAATATGACAGATGGACAGCCATTTATTGTGCCTTGTTTGGATGGTGAAAAACTCGCTTCTAATCTAGTTTTTGGTTGGCACCCATCTCTCTTGGGAGACAATGGAAGAGTGTGCCTTTGGGGATGAAGTCAAACTGTTGGAAGGTTACCTGCTGTGGGTGTAGAGACTGAAATGGGAGAGACATGTTATGTTGCCGCTGAGACAGCTGCTGCAGATGCAGCACAATGCTTCTTCTCTCTACACTCCTCCCAGTGATCATTCCTCCTCTGGTCACTGCTATGGATACATAACCTGACTGTCTGTCTCCAAGCACTGTGGCCATCTGCAAGGGATTCCCACACGGTGGGGTTAATGTTCCCAGCCTTCTTGTCATGGAATGCAGAATTGGTTTGCCCATGGGCTGGGTGCCTGAAGCCAGCTCCCCATACAGCACGTCCTTGGGGATCCTGCCATCTTCTATTCTGTGGACATGGCCATACCAGACCAATCTGGTCTTTAGTTTTGTGTGAAACCCACTTACTCAGAACTTCGGTGAAATACTTTCAGTTAAGCATGCTTAGGGCTACAGTATTCAGTTCTATTGAATTCAACTGGAATGACTTGAAAACAAACGTGACACATGGCACAATATGTTCTACTAGTCATTATGGGAGGTGGGGGCAGGCAGAACTAGACACAGAGCTGCCATTTTGTATGGCAGCTATGTACCCATTTACCATAATGTGTACTTTGGCATTAAGACAAGAAGTCCATGTCATACCATCCAACTTTTTCAAGTCCCAAACCGGGATGTGCGTCTTCCAGGATGCACTCCCAAGTGCGTCATGTGACCCATGCCTCTCTCTCACCCCCCCAAAGTGCTTTTTTGGGGTGGAAATGTGGTATGAGGGTGCAAGAGATTGCGGCACCAAAAATGGCTGCCGAGACCTTGCATGAAAAAATAGGATGTCCCTTTTTTCCAGGGCACTTGGGAAATATGCAATGTGCTTCGCCACAGGTTTGTATAATGGCATTCTGACATTTTCTGGCTTGGAGCAGACTTTCTCACTACTAAACAACAACAACACCCCATTTGTAGAACACTCTCCCCAATGAGGCATGACTGGCACCTTTTTGTTGCTCACCTTCACCTCACCTTCACCTCAGGCTTTTGATGTACCTCCATGATGTTGCCTACTGTTAGTCATGTTGCCAAAGCTTTCTGCTACTGTTATTAGGAGTTGCTTCGTGTGTGTTTTATGAATGGCATTTGTTTTGTGTAAATGTGCTTTTACGATAATGCATTCTAATGTTCTTAAATGTGTTGCAAGTTGTTTGGAAACCTATTTGTGTAATGAGTAACTCGCAAGCTCTAATGAGGACGGTAATAATTAACAGCGTGCCTCTGACCTGAATGCGTGTTTCATGAAAACTTCTGGCTGGATTCAAATATCACACGAATTCTAGCTGATTAAAAACTCTTGACAAAAGTCTCTTGGCTTTCTGCCCTCTTGGTCCTTCCCAGTGTCTGTTGCAGATATATTGAGCAATGGAAGGGGCAGTAACTGTCTCTGCTGGTGGAATGCCTTAGGAGATCCATTTTTAGGCCAATGAGAGACGAAATCACCTCAGAGGCACCTGCTGTGAGGTTTTCCTTTACAGGCAAACAGTGTCCCGCTATGACTGTTTGAAGAGTTAATCTGAAAGTCATCTGATACTATTGAGTTAAGGTTGAGTAAAATTTAATTAAACTGTGGTGCAGCTTTGTGGAAGGGTGTGCCTTGGTTTCAGTCAGGGATGGAACGTTATTAAATACCGTGTAGCTCAAGGGAAACACCCACTTTTGAAATCACTGATACCAGTGACATATGCTTTGTATGGGAGGCTGGCTTGTAGGAGAGAGAGAGAGAAAGAGAGATTCTAATTTGCTTTCTGCCAACATGATGATTAATGCAGTTTCCAAACATCCCATCAACCAATTATGATGGATAGCAAGCTCAGTAATAGGAATGTGTGGCTGCATCATTGTGACTTGGGTTTAGTGATCAGACCAGTTAGGCCATAAATTACTTTTGCCCTGGGAAAGAAAGAATGAACTACTCAGGATAATAGTAAGCGACTCGACATTTTGGGGGTTTTGTTTCATATATCCCAACTCCATTGCCATGCAACTCTTCTTAACCTTGCACTTTGTCTAGATCATTTGTCCAATTAAAAAACACAGCTTTGATCTCTGGCAAAATGCTCGTTCAGAAAACTCCCTGCGGTTTGGGAAATCTTAAACTGTACAGTCAACATTGGAAGAGGAATCAGCCTTGGTATTTCTAACTATTTGTTTTTCCAGGAGGCGGGAGGACATGAGATGATCTACAGTCATATTTCCCAGCCCTTTCTTGGATAACGACCCGTGCTTGCATATGCTACTTGATTACTTGGTGCTTGATGCCGCACAGTCAAATGTGTGAACTGACTGAATTGAAAAGCATTGTGTTGGAGGGGATGTGGAAGGTTTGTCTGTTGTGTCTGAGCTCATTAACATATGCACAGAGGCGGAGCTAGCTGCTCCGGCACATGGTGTGCACCTGGGGCGGGGCTAGCCACTTGCAGGGGTGGGGCTAGCCGCCCACAGGGGCGGGGCTAGCTGCTTGCGGTGAGCAGCGAGCATCCTGGGGGATGCTGCACCCACCGCACCCCTCCTTCCTCCACGAGTGCATATGCAGTTCCCCATTTGATGATGGAGTGATGGAGTGATGACCATGCATATGTGAACATCCCTTGTTTCTCGCATTCAAGTGTATCATGCCCAGGTCCAACCACTTCTTAATAATAAAAGGCACCTGTGCTATGGTATCCTCTCATATTTCCTAACTCGAGAAGCAGAACTATAACTGGATAGGCTAAGGCATAAATCATTATTACTACATATTGGCACAATACATCTGTCTAGGCTCTCATGACTTGGCACATATCTGCTTAGTAATGCCTGCTCTGGGAATTGTTAAGCCATGGGATCACTGACAGCGTATCTCTGCTGCAATGTGAAGTATCACTGCAGCTCTTAATACAAAGATCCATTAATCTGCTGCTCTGGGTGGTGATGCATTGCAGTGGCTGCTGACTATTGCAATGCATCACGTCAAGGCATTATGCTGGACTGTTATGACAGTCCTAAATCCATATGCGGGAGCTGTCTGGCTCTAGAGAATGGAAATATAATAGGAAACCTTTTCATCTCCATGTCTATCAGTTAAAGACCAATGGCCCAAGGTACTGATGGATGTCTGGTGGCTCATATAAAGCAAATTGTGTTTGAAGTGCAATCCCAAGGGTGCACATATTGCTAAGAAGCTGGCTACTTACTAGCTTCATGGGTGAGGGGAAAGACAGAGAGCTGCTCTGAGTTTTGTGGTATTAAAAAGTTTCAATGGAATTTAGCAGCAAGTGCAGCACCAGGGGTGGGACGCGGGTGGCGCTGTGGGTAAAACCTCAGGGCCTAGGACTTGCTGATCGTATGGTCGGCGGTTTGAATCCCCGCGGCGGGGTGAGCTACCGTCGTTCGGTCCCAGCTCCTGCCTACCTAGTAGTTCGAAAGCACCCCTAAGTGCAAGTAGATAAATAGGGACCGCTTTCTAGCGGGAAGGTAAACGGCGTTTCCGTGTGCGGCACTGGCGCTGGCTCGCCAGCTGCAGCTTCGTCACGCTGGCCACGTGACCCGGAAGTGTCTTTGGACGGCGCCGGCTCCCAGCCTTTAGAGAGAGATGAGCACGCAACCCTAGAGTCGGACACGACTGGCCCGTCCGGGCAGGGGTACTTTCCTTTCCTTTCCTGCAGCACCAGGGACCTCTCAAAAACACATGCTGCATTGAAGGAGTTACTTCCTTAAGTCAATACACATTTTTCATTCTCCGGCAGCAGAAGCAAACAAAAAATGCAACTTGTGAATAACTAATCATTGTGGGGTTGGAGATAAGATACCATTTGTGGGTTAGGTGTATTTTATAGTTTTATATTTTATAGTCAGGTGGAGTTGGTTTTTACTGCGGGTTATAAGATGCTTTGTGAAAGAAGGTTCTCAAAAAGCAGGTGGTTTTTTTTATTAAACAATATTTATTTATCATTCTAGAATGTCTAATTTTTATGAACATATCTCCCTGTTCCTTGTTATCATCTTCATCTTACCTTGCCTACCTACCCTAATCCATAAGTAGCACCCCTCCAGAAGTATTGTTATAGCCCCCAAGCTAGTTTGTGAATCATTTCTGTACTAAACAGAGGAGGACAATCACATCACTGCTAATAGCTTGTGAGATGTTCCCATCCCTCCAATGGCCACTTCTTGTACACTCTCCCAACTAAAGAACTACAGAGAGAAATGAAATGAGTTATTCATATACATTCAATGTCCCTGATTCAGCGGCAATCATGGGGGTAGGCAAATAACAGGATAAGGACCACAGCATGAAAGGGAGTGCTGTTTCCTAAGGAAAATGCCTCTGGAAGTTGCGATTCATGTCAGAATAGAAGCTTCCATTAGCACCACTTAAAGGTTTCCTGTTGGGAGAAATAGCAAGGGGACAAATTTTCACCAGGACAGCAATGTAGAAGGAGAGAATTAAACTCCCTTCTTTGTGGTGCTGTTCCAGCCCCGATTACTCATTCCAGCAGTTACCGTACATTTCATGTACTGTCAGATTTGACCCTTGGGGCTTCTGCTGTTCATGACTGAAAGGCAGACACATGGGGATATAATGTAGTTTTGAAAGGCAGCAGGGATGTGCATGATGTTCCCTCTGCTGAAAAACACAAGTTGCTATTTTCAAATTATTTCAAATCTGATCAGATATTTCGAACCCTGTTGCAGTTCAATCGCTCAGCGAACTGATTGAATAAAGGATTCAAATATTTTCTTACAGCAAAGAATTGCATACAGACTCTGGATCGATAACTTTTGACTCAATTAAACAAGGTAAAGGGTAACAAACAGTAACCCAAAATCATTACAATTACTTCCAACTCAAACACTTGCTAATTCCCTGAGCTAACAGCGCTTTTCATCCTTCAGTGAACATTCCACTGGTTGAGGGATATTTACATAAAGTGGGTCAAAGTCATTTCTCATCTCACCCATAAGGAACAATCAATGTTTTCCTTTTCCTCAAACTTTTGAGACTCATGTATTTTTGTGCTTAGTATATGAAACTTTTACTCTGTAAGAGGCAAGATATGGTGGGATAGAACAAGGAACTTAACCTATTTCTTCTCATAGCATCTCCTTCTTCCAGTCCTTATTAGGACCCAAGTAGTTATCATGGCAGCAATGCAATGATCAGTAGACACCATTGAGATTTTGTCAAAAATAAATCCTGCCAGCTACGGTACTTGTAAAACAGTACTCAAAGAGTGCTGGTCATAACACTAGAGAGACATTTCAAGTGGGATACTACAGGGGTTCATCTAAAGCCTGGGATGGGGAAACTCTTTTGGACCAAGGGCCAACCAGCCTTCTGATGGCCACATTCTCATGGTTGGTGGGGACAATCACCAGATACCATATGATGGCTGGTATAAAGAAATGTAATGCCACAGCTGTAATGGAAAAATTGTGGCTTAGAGTGTGCTCCCCATTCTTCCTTTGCAGCCACAGCTTGAATTTGATGCTGTGTGAATTTGGTGCCATTTTCTGTCATGCTGCAGGGATCAGATTCCCTCAGGAGGGATAGGGAGCTCCCGAGTGGAGCCGATCACTGCCAGAAGCAGTGCAACAAAAAGCCCCTCAATTCAAACTGCAGAAAAGTCAAGGTATATCAGCAAATAAACAAATGGGAGAATACTTGAAGCATTAGAGCACACTCCTGGTTATTCCTTTGCAGTAGGGCTCTGTACTGGATTGGCCACGACCCAAATCCTGAGCCAAATTGGGCCTATGTGGAAGAATCTGGGCCTCACTTGAGTTGAGATAGCTCCAGATCTCAACCCAGAGTGAGTTGAGGTCAGGCTGAGGTTCCCAGAGCCTTCTGGGGTTTTAGGGGGTGGTGCATGAGGCAGGAAAAAGAAGCTGGCGTAAGACAAAGGAGAAATAACACGAAAAGGAGGGACCTAGTTAGGTAGCTGCATCTTCATAGGTCTTGGAGTTGCAGTTGGTGACAAACTGAGCGTGAGTCAGCGGTGCAATGGGGCTACCCAAAGAAAAAGAAAAAGATTAATGCAATATTAGGCTGCATTAATAGAGCCATGGTTGGTTCCCAAGTCAGGAGAAGTAGTCATTCCATTTTACATTTTGTGCACACCTCACCTGGAATATGAAGACTGTAGATGAGGCGTGACTGAATTCTAGTCGCGTCTTGTCTGCAGGGAGAAGAATATAGACAAATTGGAACAGATTCAGAGGAGGGCAGTGAAAATCGTCAGGGGTATGGCAAGCAAGAGCTGTGAGGAAAAGGTTGAAGGAACTGGGTATGTTTTTTCTGGAGAAAGGGAGGCTGAGTGGGAACATGATCACTCTGTTCAAATACCCAAAGGGATTTCTCATAGAACGCAAGAAGCATCCTACAGAAACAGACCACAGATCCGTCTAGAGACTCTAGAACAGGAGTCAGCAAACTTTTTCAGCAGGGGGACGGTCCACTGTCCCTCAGACCTTGTGGGGGACTGGACTATATTTTGGGGGGAAATGAACAAATTCCTATGCCCCACAAATAACCCAGAGAAGCATTTTAAATAAAAGGACACATTCTACTCATGTAAAAACACGCTGATTCCCGGACTGTCCTTGGGCCAGATTTAGAAGGTGATTGAGCCGGATCTGGCCCCTGGACCTTAGTTTGCCTACCCATGCTCTAGAACAACATCATCTTCCCACAAAATGCTTGTGGAAACTGAGTGCAGTAGTAGCCTTCTCTTGCTGTTGTTCCCCAGAAACTGGTATATGAGCTGTCTCTGATTCTGGAGGTAGCATTCAGCAGGCACAGTTGTAATAGCCTTAAGGTAAACAGGAGGGCTGATTTTGGTTGGACTTCAGGAGAAACTTCTTAATGGCAAGATGGAACCAACTGCAAGGAGGTGTGGGGGGGGGCTCTCCCTTTGAAGGTCTTCCAGCAGAGACTCTCTCTGTTGGTGATTTACTGCACTGAGGGGGCAGCTGGACAGAACGGCTCCAGTTGCACAATTCTAGAAATGCCAAATACACACCCCATTTGCCTAAAAAATGTGCATGTGGTTGGCATTGTCATGTGCAGATGATTTTGCAGTATGTATTTTAAGATAATATAAAGTTCTCAAAATGCATCATTTTTGCAACATAATCCTGAATATAACAAAAAGCGAGCTTTTGATGTAAATCTTTTTACACATGCACACACCAAAATCGCTTTGCCTCTCTCCCTCCAGTCCACCCGCCAATAATGAGAAAGTGAAATGTTTTGTATCAGAGGCGGAATTAAGGCAGCGCAGCCGATTCTGCCGCACTGGGCACCACGCCTAGGGGGCGCTGCAACAATGATGTAGTGAACTGAGCTGAACAGAAAGGTGAGAGGTGGGGGTGGGCAGTGAATTTTGGCCTTGCACTGAGTGCCACTGAAATTTGAAAGACTGCAGTCCATCCACGTTCATATTCCATTGCTGTAGGACAGCATCTCAGTGTGGTGCACTGGTTAAAGGGCCATACTAGGACCTGGGAGACCAGGGTTCAAATCCCCACTCAGCCATGAAGCTCACTAGATGACCTTGGGCCAATCACTGTCTCTCAGCCTAATCTACCTCACAGGTCTGTTGCGGGGATTAATTTACAAAGTGGAGAACCATGTATGCCATCTTGAGTTCCGTGGAGAAAAAGTTGGGGTAGAAATGCGATAATGATTAAATAAATAAATTCAACTGAGCTTTCATTTACCATTACTGAATATGGGATAAAGCTATTGCCATTCTTCTGCTGTGTGAACTGCACAGTTGACACAAGTACAAACATTGATGGCTGTGAGCTGCCAACAGTTACATTCTTATACCTTTCTCTGCATTGGTTTCCCTATTGTTAGTTTGTAGACAGATTAGATTTGGCAGAGAATCAGACCAATTAACCTAAATGTGCTGTGTCAGTTTACAGCTTACAACAATAGGTCTCAGTGACTGCCTGGAACTATTGTTAGAATTTAGTTTAGATAAAAGATCATGTTCCATTGATTTTTTTTAAATATAAAAAAGGCATAATTCAGAACTTTCTCGCTAGTATGTACAATAGAGAGAAAGAGAGAAAGAGAGAGAAATTCAGTTACTTCTCCAGTTCCCTGATAGTGTAAAGTTGGTGGGGTTTGGGTTTTTTTTTGCCAGTGTTTATGTTACTAAAGCGAAGGTTGCCAGATTCAAGTCTGCCTAGGACTATGTTCTCCCTATACTAGTGGTTCCCAATTAGCTAAGTATTGTGTGGAGCCCCTGTTTTTCAAAAGCCAAGCCATGAACTCCCTACTTTTGAAAATGTTGATATCTATGGTAGTTTTTGTTATGCGAATGGTGCCACAGGGAAAAACCAAAAAACCAAAGTGCTGCACCAACAAGCACAAAACCACCATTCTGCAGCACCACAACTCCAACTCAATGGTGTAAGGTTGAAAAATGTTGATCACTTCTCCTTTCCACAAGGGCCAGAAGTAATTGGTTAATTTTATTTGTTTCAAAGATGTATAACCCGCTTTTCAACTGACTGTTAAGGTCACTTACAATGGTTGTAATACATCAGTAAACTGCACACCCACCCAAAGAAACCCCACTTACTCATACACATAAACCCAGAAGCCCTTGCTGACATATGGGACCAGAGTTAGTATTTTTTCTGGCAGGTAGAGGGGGAAGCAAGCTCCCTGCAGCTACTCCTTCTTCGGTCAAATCATGGGACTAGGTTGCTTTGACCAGTCACCTGGGCCCAGCATGACATGGCCACCACCCCAGCTCTTCAGGAGCACCCTAACTGTGAGACAGCTGAACCAACCATCTCTACAGTCCGGACTACGATCTCCCCACTGTGCCAATACAGTCCAGACAAACACTGCAGCTTTATGGCAGAAAGAGTTCACAGACAGAAGAAGGGGCTGCCCAGATTTACCCAAATGCAGCCCACCCACAAAGGCAGTTGACGGTGTCCCAGCCAAGGGACAGACAGAATGAAGATCAACACTGGAATGTCCAAATAGTGAACCAGCAACTACTGCCACAACATCAGAAAAAACACCGTCCTCAAGCAGAGTCATGAATTGTAGGCCTGCTACTCCAACACCTGCAGCTCCTACCTCTGCTACTGAATGTCACAGTGGGCCATCCGACACATCTATCCAAGTACAACATAGATGTGTGGATCAGTGGAGGCCTGGGAACAATCTGCTCCAGGAGGCTTGACATAGCTGAGTGACTGACAGCCCCCAGTGTGGCAATCTACTTAGCTTGCTGGGTCGGAAGACACCATGAACTTTGAGGAACAGGCCATTGCTCTCTGACAAGGGTGCTCTCTGCAGAAGCCAGGCCTCAAGAGAAACAAGGAGGCTGGTATGCCTACACTGCCCCCACATTCAGACACCTTCCCCACTGTGGTAGAAAGACAAAAACAGTGGGGCACTTTGACCCATAGGCAGCTTTGCACAATCAAAGGTGCCAGCAGAGCCAGTGAGAGCCAGTGTGGTGTAGTGGTTAAGAGCGGTAGTCACGTAATCTGGGTAACCGGGTTTGCGTCTCCGCTCCTCCACATGCAGCTGCTGGGTGACCTTGGGCCAGTCACACTTCTTTGAAGTCTCTCAGCCCCACTCACCTCACAGAGTGTTTGTTGTGGGGGAGGAAGGGAAAGGAGAATGTTAGCCGCTTTGAGACTCCTTAAAGGGAGTGAAAGGCGGGATATCAAATCCAAACTCTTCTTCTTCTTCTTCAGAGTCAAGGCCATGAGAGAGGTTCTTGGTGGCCCCCTTCTGCACAACCCCTAGTGATAACGTACACAACCAGTGATAATGTTTCCCAGCCAGAATATGCCAGAACTCAGTTTTGGCACCTCTCAGGTGGGCACCATTGCCATTGTAAGAGAATGAGGGAGGTGTTCATGGTGAGTTCCAGCACCTATTTTTCTAGAAAAATAGCACTGTACACAACTACTGTTCATCAATTAAAAAAAATATACAAATTGGTTGCTGATTTGTAGCTTGGGCCCAAAGCAAGCATTTTCGATGAAGTGGCATCATTTCCCACAATGCTGTAAAATTCTGTATAACTTGGACTGTCACTGTCTCTTTAATAACTTTACAAGGTCGACCAGCTTCCAGCTAACTATTCTGCCTTGCTTTCCCCTGTTCCAACTGAGCACTTGAAGAAGTAGGTTGTCACCAGTGAAAAAAATCCTGTCACCCTGTCATGAAAAGCCTATTAACACTCTCAAGGTGCCATCAAACAGGTTTCTTTTACTCACAGAAGGCTAGCATGGCCTTCCTAGGATGCAAGTAAGCAATGCTTTGTGCTTGAATCAAACAGAAGAGTGCCATCTGCTGAATTTATCAATATATTTGCCTACAACAGTTCCCTGTTGCTCCTTGGGGCATCTGTATGTAACAATTCACTACAGGAAATACTCAAGAAATAATTTGTAGGCGATAACATTACTAGCACTGATATTAAATAAGTAATCCTCTTCTCTATACTGATAATTTCCTGTACAGCGCTGTTGATTAAAAGCACTTCTAATTATTGGGTTGGGTCCAAATTTGCCCTGTGGAAGATTTTTTGATCCAGCAGACACCTTAATAAACAGAAGATGGAAGAGAAGAGATACATTTTCCCTATATTCCCCCCTGCAGCGCTCCGAAAATCTGCTCAAGAGGATTGGAGACCTTCCAGAACAGAATGGATGTTTGCAAGGGGAGCTGTGGGGAGAAGGAGGAAATCAGCAAAAATTGCCTCCCTGCTTCCATTTGCAGAGTCCTCTTTTAGGTCACAGGCTCATCTATACAAATCTATACAAATCAAAAAACTCCTTCTGTTTGTGGAAGGCTGCCACTGGTTTATTTCTTAAAATTCCACATCACTTTTTAACAAAGCAGTTCACATGAAAAAATAACTGAAACAGCAGAAAAATAGTATACAGTAAAACAATACAATGCACAACTGACTTGCATAGCATTTGACTTTCTGAATTTTAGCTTTCTTTTAATATTATCTGATTATTTTCTTACAGTGTCAATGGATTTAAAATACCAATTTACTACATAAATAAACTTTTTTCTACAATCTGCCACCTGTTAGCCCGAACACCTGCGGACAAACGTTCTTCATTTCAGCTGTTGTATGGTATAATCCTACACAAGCTGACTCAGAAGCAAATCTCATTGTGTTCAATGGGATTTACTCATAGGTAAGTGGGTATCGGCTTACACGAGAGTTCCATTTTTTATACAAATAGCCAACACTAACCTTATCAGACTTCTAATTCATTGAATGTCGTCAAATGACCTTCAGAAAGACCAATGGTGGTTGTTAATGTGGAATAACAATAATAAATAGAAAGAAGCAGAAGAGAGGAGTAGAAAAGGGTGGCCAAAATGATCAAGGGGCTGGAGCAGCTCCCTTATGATGAAAGGTTACACCTTTGAGGGTTTTTACTTTAGGACACAGGTGAGCAAAGGGTCGGGGACATGATTAGGGGTGTATAAAATTATGCCTAGTATGGAAAAAGTAGATAAAAGATATGACAATCAATGGCTACTTGTCATGACGGCTGTCTGTTACCTTCAGGGTCAGAGGCAGTATGCCTGTGGATTTTAGTTGGTGGAGAGCAAGAGTGTGAGAGTGCCATTGCTCTCATGTCCTGCTTGCGAGCTTCCCACTAGTATCTGCTTTGCCACTGTGAGAACAGCATGCTAGAAGAGATGGGCCTTTGGTGTGCTCAAGCAGGCCTCTGATGATCATATGCCCTAAACTGAATGTATAATCTACCTCAAATCACAGATATGGGAATTTCAGGAATTGGTTAAGAACCTAAGAATAGCGCTGCTAAATTGGTGCCCTGTCTAGTTCTCACAGTGGTCAGTCAGATGTCTGTGGCATTCAGAAGCATAATGCCTCTGACTGTGGAAGCAGAGCATAGCCATGGCGACTAGTAGCCATTGAGTATCTAAATATCACTATTGAACTATCACATGTGGAAACTCATTGGGTAAACTTAAAGGCAAGAAAAAGAGTATCATTTGCTGGCCGTCCAAATGTAATCCTTTGTATATTTACTCAGAAGTAATCCTCACTATGTATTCAGGCTTATTTAATAAGTGTGTTTAGGATTGTTTCAGCTTGAGCCAAACTACTGGTAGTTCAAGCTTTTGAGTCTTATGGGATTTTGTAAGTCTTTTGATTGGGTTTGAATGACAATGGCACAGGCAATTTCCAATAAGTTTTTCTTTAGCCTGAAGCAAACAAAAATCATTTCATGTCATGTCAGCAAAAAGTATTTAATTAAGGGCCTGGTTGTCCCTGAGGCAGGATATTTGTGTTTTGGCTATACCGCATCAGTCTGCACATGGGGGGCTCATTTACAAATAATTCCCCTCCACATAGAAAACGAGATGTCAAGAAGAATGGTCTCTCCTGGATTCCCCTTGAGATGCTATTTTTCTGTGTGAGGCACTGTGTTTTGTGCTGGAGTCTTCCAACATGTGAGCCCTTTCAGATCGAAATGGTTTCTCTATTTATTCATTTCTTAAGATTTATATACCTCTTAATTAACAAAAACAGCTAAGCACATAAAACAATATAAAATATTCACTGAAAATACTGATAAAATGAAATGTTAAAAACAAATCAACATTATTATGTTTTTCAAAATGTTCACTCTGATCTCCTGATTCATTTCAATGCAAACCTCAAGAACCAGTCAATTAACACTACACCAGGATGACATCAATTCCATGGAGAGTTTGTAATTGTAATCAATCCCGGAAGTCTCATCAGTTTCAGTGTCATTCATGGCACCTCGTTGACAAAATCATTTGATGTTTTTACCTGAGGAGGTAAAACCAATGTGGAGTACAATAAATAATATGGGGGGTAGTGGTGACCCTTCAGGTTGAGGAGAGAGTTATAAAAAGACAAATAATCTGCTCAAGTTCTTCTAAGAAATTGTTGCTATTTGAAGATACAAGAGACATGCAACAAAACTTTGCACTATGGACTTTTATGTGTGCCAGCCATATTTTCTTTCAGAATGCTGCATTTTACTTCTCCTTCGTCCCTCTGTTTTCTGTTGTTCCTTCACTCTTCTAGTCAGCATTTCATGTTGACTGAGCATGCTCAATCCTCACTGAGCTGTGTGTGTGTGTGTTTGCCTCCATAGGCTCTGTTCCCTAAATATTTTTTCCTCATTCCGCAAATCTTGAGGTTCCCGTAAGCATGCAGACACCTCCCTTTCGCTTCTTTGTGGCCCTCTTTTGGCTACAACCCTGTCATTGCTCTGCAGCTGAGTTCACTACCCATAGATGTATGATGGTTGAAATAAACTGAAAGGAAGAGAAACAAGACAAAGACCCATAAAAAGCCTCCTTAAACTTTCTGTGACTGCATGCATGTTTTCTACTCACAATATGGTGTCACTGGAACTTCAGCTGCATGGTATTTTGGGGGAATAACAATGGCAGCTGAAACTGTGGCCATCAAAGAGACCACAGTGGCCCTCTCACTGGTGTCAACAGTGTCTGTTATGCTCATGTCCAGGTTGCAGGCTTCCCACAGATATCTAGTTGACTGCTGTGAGAACAGGGTGCTGGACTAGATGGGTCCTTTTATGTTCTTATGTTCTTATGTATTTGCCTGATCATGTTATATGGTGGTGCCTTACTCAAAACTGTTCTCATTCAGTTTGTTGGACCATATAATATACATCCATCACTTTCCTCTTCCTTACCTAAACTTGGGGTGTTGTTCCATTCTTCCAATTTCCTTTTTCAAGAAATGAATTCTTTCCTCTAAACAAAATTTTAATTCCTTGTTATGTGACCTCCTACTGAACACTGTTCTACCCCTGCAGCAAGGCTTGCTGTCAAGTCCTATTTGCAATTTTGGCTAAGCCGATTTCAGATTTGCTAATTTAAGTTGAAAGAGGCTGGGACAAATGTAACGTTCACATTTTGGCAATTCCCAGATGCGATCTTTGAATCATCTGCAGGAAAACACCCCTCCGAGCCTTACTATCCCTTGCAAACAGCAGCTTGCTAGTTCTCATCTAATCCAATCTGTGTGTCTCTCTCTCTCCTCTCAGGCTCCATTTGAGCTTCATCTGATCAAGAGCTCCTAATTAAACACCTCTCAGGGAGTCTAAGTCAAAAGGAAACCTAACTGCTCTGAGATATATTCTGGCTTGATGAGACATCTTGACTTGTTGAGAGGCTGATTAATCCATCACTTGCTGATACATCATTGCACCCAACTGGCTTGAAGTAAGGTATAGCCAAAGAAAGCAGCATGAAAATGGAATTTAGGGATGAGCAGATCAGCTATGTACAAACCCTGAAGATGGGGAAATGGTTGCCATTTGACTGCAGAACACTATGAAATAATTTCAGTTGCGGAAGAGCACCATTGTTTTAAAGCAGAGGTCCTCCATTAGATATTGGAGTCCTGAGCATACAAGGCTCCATAGGTTAAAACAAGCACTTTGAAATGGGCATGGAAATGAATAGGCAGCCACTGTAGCTAATACAACATACTGATACATGTTAACTTCCTTTCCACAGACTAAACATAGGAAAAGGCTCCTTGGATAACTTCTGCACATATTCTCACAGACTTATTCTTAGCTAAGTTTCAGGTGACTTTCACTAATGCAAAAGTTAAACTGGACATAGATAAACATGTGACCCCACACACTGATTGCCAATGAAACATCATGCATTAGAGACTGGCATCCTGTGAGACTATATCTGTCACGGAGACTCTCTGAATTAAACGCAGAATGTACCAGGCTACAAAAGGTCCTGGCAAGTGTCTTAAAACAGGGCCTGCATTCATTGCTGAACATAGTGCTCCCTTAGGGTAGGAAAAGGTAAAAGACTCCTGTGCAGGGGAAAACGAATTGCAGAAAGTCGTAGTTCAGAGAACTTGCTCAGGGAACTGGGCTACAGATTGACGGCTGAGCATGCTGTAAAAATGCCCTGTGCTTAAATCAGCCCTTCCTTCCTAGAGAGTGCAGCCTGCAGATGAGTAAGTATTGGCAGTCTTCATGAACCATGGATTGTATGGTTCACTGAGTGCCTAAGTCACTTTGAAGCTCTGGCGCATCTCCAGATGTCACATACTTTACGTATAGTAATTAGATCATGGTGACAGCTCCGTGCAAGAGGCTGAGTCTGTGCAGCCTGGCTCTGCTCCGGAAATTCATCCTTCAGAAAACAGCTCCTGCCCATATTATACTTCTGTGCCTCTTAGAATTGTTGTTGTTGCTGCCTTCAGTTTGCTTCCAAGTGGTTAAAATGCAAGTTTGTGCAGGCTCATTTAAAGAAAACACTAAATGCTTCCAAAAAACCAATCTAAATTCTAGGGACAATAATGGAAATACTCTTGACATTTTGGCCTCTTCTTTCCTTAAAGCAAAACAGCGTATGTGTGTGTGTGTGTGTATACACACACACACACATGCCAATCAAAGAAATAATTAAAGTGCACAAACTACTAGGATTTGTGTGCCATTTGTTGCCTTTTTCTATTTGCAGTCTTTCTCCTAGGCAGCAAATTAACGCAAAGCTAGCAGAATGCCTTGAAGATGTCCCCCAAGTTTGTACTTATTCACAAAATGGTTGGGCAGTCATCAGCATCAGCTGTATAGTGTTGCATGCTACCCCAATCTCCGAACAGTGTGTGATTCCAAAGGCTCCAGGCACATTTACCCAGGGTCTGGATTTCCTTTTGAAAATGAAGCACAATGGAGACTGTGGTTTCTTTATGATATATGATTTATTTACATATATATATATATATATATATAGGTAAAGGTAAAGGACCCCTGGATGGTTAAGTCCAGTCAAAGGCAACTATAGGGTGTGGCGCTCATCTCGCTTTTCAGGCCAAGGACACTGGCATTTGTCCACAGACAGCTTTGAGGGTCATGTGGCCAGCATGTCTAAACCACTACTGGTGCACGGAGGACCGTGACGAGGGCCAGAGCACACAGAAACAAACCACTGAGCTTCTTGGGCTTGCTGATTGGAAGGTTTGCGATTTGAATCTGCATGATGAGGTGAGCTCCCGTTGCTCTGTCCCAGCTTCTGCCAACCTAGCAGTTCAAAAGCATACCAGTGCAAGTAGATAAATAGGTACTGCTGCAGCAGGAAGGCAAATTTTCACCACCCCTGACCACTAGCGAGCTATGGAGGATGCAAGTAAGTTGTAGTCAAAAAACCACTGGAGACCCAAGTTTGGGGAACACTGTGCTAACTGATTCATGTTTTCCTTTCAAATGTAGTGATGCACACAGTGGATTTGTGAGGAACAACTCTTGTCACTAAGAGACTGAAAGCTATTTTCACATTGAATATTCATTCTTGTTGACAGCACTCTGCATTTAAATTACAGACTTTGTGTCATGTGAGAAAAACACCATTCGTTGCTGATTCATGTTTTTTAATTAACTGTTTGGATATGAGGAGATCTGGTCCTGTCACCTTCAAGAGGAGGAGGCGAGCAAATGGTTCACGTGAATCTGCGCTCTCCTTCCCGGGGAGAATGCCATCATATCTTCTAATTCTTATTCAATTCTCCAAGTGCCATTACTTTTATATCCCAAACAGCGACAGCCACATACAAGTGGACAATATCAGCAGATAGGGAGGGGGGCAGGGTTTGCAAAAGTACAGTTTTTATAGCCCAAAAAAAAGTCCTGAGGGGGAAATCTCCTACACCACCATCCCTGCAAAAAAAGCCCAATGAGTCCTGAGGCTACATCGTTTCCATAAAATGTTGACTGAAGGGGGGGGCGGCAGAAAAATTGGGGCAGGGGAATGGAGTAGCTGGAATTCAGAACAGGGAGAGCTGAAGCATTTTATTGCAGTTCCGACTTCTTAATTTATAAAATTTCAACAGACCTAGTCTAGAGATAGCCATGTTTAACTCCTATTTAAAGCAATGGGCTTTGAATGCAACTATATGTATCTGAATTGGGGTCAGGGGCATAGGTGTTAGTTTTAGGAATGCCCATTTGCATTTTTCATGTACCTTGAGGCATCAAGCAAAACCACTCCACCACATAATGATAAAAAAATAATAATTTTAAAAAGGCAGCCCTACAAATGGGTCAAACTGTGTTTCTAGCTGTACGTCCACCACTGTTACAGAGTGGTGGGACCAGGGAGCTGGGCATGAACAAATTTTCTGTGCTAAGTCCATCTTGAGGGATATGTCTGAAAATATATTTCAGTTGTGTTACATCAGTTACTCCCCGCTGACTGTTTTGCTTGAAGGGGTCATGGGCAAATAGTCCATATATATTATGTCTGCCCTTTGTTAATTGCAAATATCACCAGCTATCTTGAACATAAATCGTTTTGCATGTTAACATCAAAAGCTCACTCTCTCAGCCTCCATGCACCTGGAAGTCTCAACAGAGCCTATACACCAGGCATGGCCAAACCTGGCCCTCCAGCTGTTTTGGGACTACCATTCCCATCATCCCTGACCACGGGTCCTGTTAGCTTGGGATGATGGGAGCTGTAGTCCCAAAACAGCTGGAGGCCCGAGTTTGGGGATGCCTGCTATACACTAACAGGCTCTACATGCCTCTCTTTCAGAAGTTCCTGATGGAAACTCAGAAAACATGGAAGAAGTGAGGCAACTGGATAAATAAGGGATGTTGCCCTGTGTGTGTTGTGTTGTGTTGTGTTGTATATATGGATTTTGGGCCATGAGCAAAGGGAGGCCAAATCATGAGACTTCTAGCAGGACTGGACTCCCGTGTATCGCTTGTTGTGCACTTGAGATGGGATGCACATATGCATTTAGCATCCTGTAGCCCCCCCCCTTTCATGGCTCGCATTGGGCATGGCTCCAGGAGCTGAGCAGAACAGCTTTGGCAGAGGAGGTCTGTGTGCGGCTGCCAGGCCCGATCTGCAGGAGCACCACACCTGCAGCATAGCATGCACAACCGCACAGCCGTGGCTATGAAGCATCCCACCCAATGCCTTTAGAAGCTGGGGAAACAGTGTGACAATAATCTAGAGTAAATACAGTATAGAGAGAGATGAACCATCACTCATGCTGTAAAAGCCGCTAGCGGATCCAAATTCTGCAAAAATGGTATATTTTCAGTTACTGGTTTTAACTATGCTATGTTACAATCTATTTAATAATCTCAATGATTCTGAATGGGTGTTAAATGTTTGAAAATGATATAGGGTATTGTGAGGATCAGATGATAGGCCTCTGCAACGAATGTGGTTCATTTGGAACAAGTCCAACATATGACTAGATTTGGATGCTGCCTTGCAAACTGGGATATAAAGCCTTTGAAGAATGTGTCTCCATGGTGAAGATTATGTTAAACTGCTCCATTTTATGCAAAGCAGGTGACCCAGCAATGTTGCCAAGAAAGCATATCAGCTGAGTGCCCCTTGCTAAGTGTTAGCTATCCTTGGTTAAGTGTTAATTGCCAGGTGTTTTAATCTGGAGGGCTGCCAATGGAAGAATTTTGACTGGCAGCTCTGAAAGACTGCTTTATTTAAATAATAATCTCAAATCTATTTAGCACCCTGCAATGACTGCATCTCAAGTGATCAGCCACTTTGTCTACAGCATCTGCAAATGAAGATGACCTTCTCCAGAGTTTAATGTGGCATTATAAATGCAGTATATGTGATATTCAGGCTGCCTGTTCCAGCCAGAGTGGGAGGCAGTAATGAACAGCAACTATTTTGGCAGCAACAGTAAATTAGCACTCAGCCCACTCAAATTCATAGCTTTCTGCATTTGATCTGCCATATGCATGAGATATAGAACTCTTATGTATGAGGTTCACAATAAATAATTTGGCAATAATATAAACAGGAACCAAGGGATTCTGTCTTAAGAAGATTGCAAGCTTTTGCAACATCACAATCTTAATCCTGGCAGCTGAAAACAAAAACCCAGATATTCAGATTGGCATTGGGCTGGATCCAGACTAAGTTAGTTGCACTTAGTTCCCATTGAAATAAGTAAATAACTTATTCCATTGATTTCAGTGGGACCTGTGTGACTATTGAATGTTGTAGCGAACCCAATGTCAATTAAAAAATGGGCAGCTCTGACTGCTTCAGTAAAACAATAATAATCCCGCATGAATGGGCATTAAAATGGCACATGTAGTTCAGTGTACATTCTGACAGCTTTGTTCTCTGAGCAGCTGGAACGTTTGAATTGTCTGCATTCCATACCATCACATGAATGCAGCCAATCAGCAGAGAATCTTTCAGAAAGTGTGGGTTTGATAATTTTGGCTTTAAATGCAAACTGATCAGAAGTCTCACCCAGCCCTACTCCTTGAAAATAAATCGGTATGAATGTTCAGTAAACAGGTTGTCTGGAAGTAACCCACATACCTGTTGGGACTGATGGGAAATAACTGTGCGCGGGGCTGCTTTAGTCTAGCCCAAGTCCATTGCCACATAACCCTTCATTCTCTGAACCCTACTTCCTGGATTTCCTCCTCCCCCAGTCTCTCCCCCACTCTCAGCGGCCCCTCTTCCACCTGGGCATCATTGGCAATGGACTCTGTCCCCAGGCTCCTCTCCTTGTGCTGGCTGGGGAGAAATCTAGAAGATGGTGCCAATCTTCATGCCTGTAGTAGTTTACTGTGGTGTTCTGCCATATTATACCTTGCTGTCTTTAATCTTATAGCCTTTTTCTTCATGTGCCTAGAAACCAAGAGATCCTCATCTGTGATGCTCGATGATTGCTGCTTTATGAGACCATAAAATATGTGCTGTGAGGAAACAACAGGCTCCCCGCTCAAATTTACAAATACTCCAGCAGTGAAAGAGATCTAAAATGCATAAATGAACAAGCCACATGAATAAAAAATGTGGTGGTTCAGTAATGGGGTCTGATTCACGATGTAATGATCATACTGTGAAGCCACAATAATTGCATAGTTACACCAAACTGAACAAAGATGCACATTTGCTCACAATATGAAGCTTGTGTTGTCAAAGGGTTCCTTTCACCAGGTTTATCAAGTCTTCTGCTCCGTTGGAAAGCAACTCATTTCTTCAGTAATTCAGTCCTTCACATTCAACAAACTGAAAACAAGGAATGCAGGGAGCTATCTCACAATATAATCAAAGCCAGCTTGACTGTACACTCAGGCAAGGCAGCTGTTTCGTGTGGCACAACTCACTGGACAGTGGACAGCCATCTTGCCTGTTGCCCATCACAGTCCAACCCCGGAAGTGTTTTTTTTTAATGTAGGGAAAACTTAAGGTGGACCAATATTAAATTAAAACTTGAATTCAAAATGGATCCAAAATATACTAAAATGCACAGCTCGTGAATGTTACAGAATGCTACAACTCAGTTGTTATAATCAGTGTTGGGGGGCAGTAGGAGGGTCAAATGCACTAGTTTTGCTCCCATCATTATTCTCTTCAACTCGTAAGAACCATGGAAAACCAGGGTTGGCATTCAGCCAAGTTTTACTCAGAGTAGACCCATTGACATTAATGGACCTAATTTAGTCATGTTTCTTAATTTCAAGGAGTCTCCTCTGAGTAAAGCTTAGCTGAATAGCAACCCAGGGCCTGAAATGTGCTGGGAGTTTTCGTAAGTCTCAACACTGCAGAGCAGACAGTTGCCTTCCACAAGTTGAAGAGAATGGCGGAGGGGGGGCGGAGATAGAGCTAGCCTCCTTATCTCCACTGCCCCCTTTCACATATTTAGTGTTCTGCTTATCATCAACACCCAAAAAGATCTCTAGAAGGTCACTCACTGTTCAGGGCTCAGCATCTCCTACTTCAGCCTCACTTCTACCTCCCCCCTTTCTCTTGCCACAGATTGTCTTTCTTCTCAGCCAAACTTGGCTCTCTCCAAAGCACAGCTTTGGTCCCCAGGAAGCACAGCAAGGCGATGTAAATCCTACAAAATGGGTTGCACACACTTCCCCCCTTTGTCAACTAGACTTGACGAAAATAACAACAGCTTCTTCCTCTTCTTCTGTTTTTTTCCTGATCATTCCTGGGTGGAGGGGACTGAGCTCCTCGCCAATCTTAGGGACTGCTATGGCTGCCTCTCCTCCCCTTTCCAGGGGTCCTATTTGGGCTATTCTTCTCCTGTCTCTTCTTACACCTGACGAGTCAACAAGGTTCCAAGAGTCCTTTGAAGATGGTACAAGATGCTTAACATTAACCGGGCCAGTCTCCTATCAGCTATGTTGGTCTGTGGCTTCATGGAAACCCCACAACTTTGAGTCCCCTTTCATTTTCATGTAGCAGCACTGAAGGCTAGAAATCATTCGCAAAGCTTTTTATTAGTTTGGAGAGGCCCGATAGGTCAATCTGGGACACCTAATGCACTGCAGTCATTGCCTTGCCATGTCATAGCTTATTTCCCCCAATAGCTCGTGCAGGCATTTATAATACACACAGAAAGAAACAAGAGCCGACAGAGCGATTATCCTATATTTAGGAATAGAACGTTGGGATTCTTGTTTTGTTCTGTTTTAACAAGGCAGAGAAATATAGGCCCGGACAGGTGTGAAACCGTGATTATGCATTGTTCAAAAATCCTGAAAGTCTCCGTTTTCAAGCCAAAGGAGCTTCCTTTTCAAATAAATTAACACTGTCAAGGGGATATTTTTAGAGCCCTCGTTTTTCCCTTGTACTTTCACTTTGGATGAGAGTTGTGTGAACCCTTCGGCTACCAGTTCTGTCTCCTGACTCACTGTGATGGGAGAACCCTCTGCATCTGCTAGGCATGCTTGGCCTGCAGAGCTCTTGGAACTGTCAAAAAGATAAGGTGAGAAAACCATGGCTTTCAAGGGCCTGTTTGTCAAGGCACAGTTACATAGCCAGATGAGGTTGTGGAGGGACAAAAAGAGTGCAGTGGTACCTCGGGTTAAGTACTTAATTCGTTCCGGAGGTCCGTTCTTAACCTGAAACTGTTCTTAACCTGAAGCACCACTTTAGCTAATGGGGCCTCCTGCTGCTGCCGCGCCACTGGAGCACGATTTCTGTTCTCATCCTGAAGCAAAGTTCTTAATCTGAGGTACTATTTTTGGGTTAGCGGAGTTTGTAACCTGAAGCGTATGTAACCTGAAATGTGTGTAACCCGAGGTACCACCGTACACTGCCTGTGGCCCATAGTACTGGGGTGCATGCCTTGGCCCCAATGTTGTGTCCTCAAGGGGAGTTACATGATGTCTCTGTTTTAATGACCCGGTTTCCCTGGAACAGCTGTATTGGACAAAGAACATCTCAGGATTCAAGTGAGGATTTGATACGTTTCTGGACAAAGTTGAATGATTTCTTTCCATTCTACTCATGAAGGAGTGACTCCATAACTGCACAGGTACACAAGCATCTCAAGGACGAATAGAGCTAATGGGCTTTATGACAGCTAGACCCTCCACCATGAGATGGAAAGGAGGGACATAAACCAGCCAAAGCAGCCCCCCTCCCCCTCCTCTTCACTGCCCCCACTGCCTCCTGTGGCAGTGAGTTCCATTGTTTAACTATGTTGCAGGGATTTGTAACTCCAGTCCCCTTTCTTTGTGGGAAAGAGTGTGCTTTAAAAGTACAGGGTGTGTGCAGCTTACATTTCTGCTTAGCTGGCTTCAAAGGGATGTTGCATGGCTAAAATGCTGCTCTGAGTTCCTTGGAGGAAAAAACACAATAATAAAGGAATCAACAAGAACCACCCGGAACATTTAGTGTTTCGTCATCCAACAGCATTTTATGCTGAATCTACTTTCTTCAATACATAGGGATACAATTGCTTCCGCGAACAATAAATCAGCCTAGCTTCATTCATCAAGAATGGTGGAAAGCGAATGGAAGTCATCAGAATCTGTATCTTCACACCCACTGAATGGTGCAGTCATGGAGAAATCAATCTCTGCTTTGTTCTCTTTCCTCTGCTGCATGCTGAAGCAACACAACACCCCCCCAATCCATCAACTTCCTCTCTTCTGGGAGCATCCAGATACTCATTCTGAACTTGATTTTGAACTATTTGACTTGGGCGTATCACTAGTAAATATTTGTTGCATGACTCATTTCTAGCCAGGATGCAGCCTGAATGCAGTCACATTCATCTAGACAATAGCTTTGTGAAATAGTGCCCATTCTTCCCCTCTGAGGTAATAAACCCAGTAGCTGGAAGAAAATGAAACTGGTGTGTCAGGTTTCTGATTCTCTCCCCACCCCTACAAATACACACAAACACACACAAACACACACACACACTCATTGGCATTCTCCATAACACCTCTCCCATCCTACCTGGCAATGTCAAGGCAACATTCCATTTTTTGTCCTTTTGTTTCAATGGTGGTGCAAAAGGTTTGAAGTAGTCATTAACTAATAGCTCAAAGCCCAGCCATGTGGGAAGAAGTGAGCTTAGCCAATCGACAGACAAATCAAGGCACTACTCCAAAAGCACTCCGTTTCCTTACAGTTCAAGAAACAAGTCAAATGAATCATTGGTAATGGTTGATTGCCATGCGCACATCCCTGGCAATCTTCTTGCATCAGGAAAGCTTTTGAAGTGTCATCTGGAAACAAGGGAAATTATAGTTGCTTTTATGTTGCCTGTTTTCACTATATCAAGCTGCTGTGATCTCAAATTCCTTTTACAAATCACAAGGCTCTTGCACAGGGACGTCTGTCCATCCGTCCTCATCAACCTTCTGGAGTTCTTTGAGGGTGTCAACACACACGTCAATGGGGAGGTTCTGGCAAAGATTGTATATTTGGGCCTTCAAAAAGCATTTCACCAAGCCCCTCATCAAGTGCTCCTGTGTAAGCAGCACTGCTGGGATATGAAG
The DNA here is from genome assembly GCF_965153285.1 of Podarcis tiliguerta. NCBI lineage: Eukaryota > Metazoa > Chordata > Lepidosauria > Squamata > Lacertidae > Podarcis > Podarcis tiliguerta. The sequence continues at coordinate 48,862,716 of NC_139536.1, forward strand.
GAAGTTATTTTCTGGATCAGTGACTGGTTAAGCACCAGGAAGCAGAGAGTAGGAATCAATAGACAATGAAGGAAAATAAGAAATGTAGTCCCTTAACCATCTGTATTTGAACCAGTGCAATTGAATGTGTTCATAAGTGATATAGAATCAGGAGCAACTAATGAAATGGCCAAATTTGTGGATGTCATTAAATTATCCAGGATGTTGATTCTAAATGGGCACAGCTTTTCTTGAGCCAGTCTGCCTCAGATTGGCACCCCATTGGCCTATGAGCCACCTGCTGCTTCTTGTCAGTCTCCTCTCCTCAAGGAAAAAAAACACACGAGAGAAAGGAGTAACAGAAGGCTAGCTGAAATATAATCCCTGGTGGGGAAAGAGGCATGCCAGTTATTGCCAACTTCTGCCAATGAGGTACATTCTCCCCTCACACACACAAATACCTTGGGGAATGCAAGGGAAGGGTTAGGCTACAATCAAACAACCAAAAAAATTAGAAACGGGAGCATGGATGAGCCATAAATCGCAGCATAAGTGTAAAAAAATGCACATTGGGATAAGAAAATAAAATAAATATTAACTTCACAGTGCGTTCGTGTGTGATATGAATTGAATCATAGAATTATAAAGTCTGAAAGGGAGCACAAGGGTCATCTAGACCAGCCCCCTTCAATGCAAGGAATCTTTTGCCCAACATGAGGCTTGAACCCACAACCCTGAGATTAAGAGTCTTATGCTCTACCAACTGAGCTGTCCCAAATATGAATCTTGCATTCATAGTGAGTAGCTCAGTGAAGACATTGACTCAATCAGCAATTACTTTCAAGAGAGGGATGATGGGGAAAGGGGTATCATAATGTCTTCATTTGAAATCTATAGTCCAGTCTCAATTTTGTGAACACATCACATAAAGCTATTGTAGAGCGATTGAATGTGGATTGCAGGGGAGCAAGAGGGAGTGAGGGCTGTTGTCCTCAGGGCCTGCTTATAGGCATCTTATGCTTATGTCTGCTTGTGGCTGATTGCTGTGCAAAATGAATGCTGGACTAGATGAGCCTTTGGTAAGAGCCCTTCTTGCATTCTTAAGGGCCACATTGGGCATGTCCATATGAGAACTTGCCCCACTCCCGTTTTGATGCCCCCAAACAGCATAATAATAAAAATATTAGTTGTAGCTGTGCTTGGGGGTTATTTTGAGCATATGAATTTTCCACATGCCTACAACCTGTGGACTACTGAGTGGCAGATGGGATCGGCATGGGAGCAACCTGGGTGTCTTCACTTTTGTAAAGATTGAGCATACTGAAAAATGCCAAAACTGGGATGGATAGGCCTTCAGGAAATTCTTCCCTGCAGTATATGGGAGGGTGTAACCAACCTTTTGCCTAATTGACAATAAGAAATATGACAGCTCTTCTTTGGCCTAGTCGATCAATCTCACTTTACTAGAAACTTATAATTAACCTTCATGTCAAACATAGTTCAGATGCCGGTGAGTTCTTTTTATCTCAGGGTGAGCACAGCTGTAATAGAAAACCAGAATTCGCAGCAAATTCTTCAGCTGAGGTATGAGTCCAGCCTCACAACTGAAATGACAGACCAGGAGATAAAGGATGTTGAGCAAACTGAACCCTGGCCCAGCTATGTGTCTGGCCCTTCCCTTCGATGCGTTAGGCAAGCTGTCTTCTTTTAAAAAATAAACACTGAATTATCTGGAAAAGAAGTTGAATAAAAATATGAAAAAGCCCAGGGGCCAGGTGTAGCCTTTTTACCTGTCCCTTGGAGACATACCTGCTTCCCAACCAAACCCGTCTCTCCAGGCCAAAGCCTTTACTGGCTCTACTTTGGCACCCTCCTCGAGTGTTTTTGCCTGCCTGGAATGTGCCCTTGAACTTTGATCATGCTTCCTGCTTGCCTGGATGAAGGAACGAGAGGGATGTGCGGGTAGAAACTCGCCTGCCGCATAAACTTCACATTCCTTGCTTTGCCCACTTTGCCACTGGAATGTGACCCCGGAAGGTTGCACAGAAGGGAATGCAGTCCCCCCCCCGGGGGGGGGCTGAAAAAAGTTTTCCATTCCTGTACTGCTGCAGCAAAGCTTTAGCTTTTACTGCTACTTTACTAGAAAGTCACTAGTACACTTTGGCAGATGGTAGTCAGTTTTCATCTCTAGTCTTTCTAGGGATGACAGTAATTATTAGTCCCATGGTATAGAGCCTAATACAATATCAGACCTCAGGAGGTTGAAACCAATGGGAGCTTCACTATAGCACAAAATCTTCCATCAAGACCCCTATTTTTTGCCGCCACCACTCCATAACTACTGCAACCCTCTGCACCATATCCCATCCTGTTCTTCCATCCCTCAGAAGCAGTTTTTCGGGGGGCATCAGTGGTGGGGGCAGTGCCAGATTTAGGTATAAGCTAAATAAGCTATAGCTTAGGGCCCCACTCTCTTGGGGGACCAAAAAAAAAAAAACGGGGAAAAAACTGGATGTACATTTCCAAAATATAAGATAAAAAACAAATAAAATAAAACCCACATACAGCAACAATGTTTTGTGTTGTGTAGGCTCCTATGATGTAATTAGGTCCATAAATTACCATATAGCATATATTCAACACAAAAAAAAACCAACGACAACTTGTTGTTGACAAAGGACAGCTGGACATATAAAGGGTCCCATTACCTTCAGTAGCTTAGGGCCTCATCAAACCTAAATCCAGCTCTGAGTGGGGGCCCTGATGTGCATGAGCACATGCATTTTCCACTAAGGCAAAGTCCGGGATCCATAAGTGACAGACTCCAAATGATGAGCTAATACCCTGAAACCAACTTGCTCATCTCCTTCAGATAGATCAGCACAGCTATCTTTCCCTCACAAATGTTTGCTCTGATGACACACTGTATTGTTGTGTTTCTAGAGCCACATAACAAAACACTGGCAGTGTTTCTGCTTAAATAACGTTTTACCCTTATTAATCTGCAAGCACATGCCCCCCCCCCCCCCCCCGACTCTGGAGATTGGAGAGCGAAAAGAACATGAGATCTGTATCAACACAGACAGATAATAAACAAAGACTTAGCACTGTTTGTACTTCTCCATCATAAAAGAGATTGTGCTTCGGTGGAGAGGGTGCTGGAAGGTGGAACAATGAAAAGCCTGGTAATGGTGGGTGGTTTTCAACCTTCATAAGCAGGCGGGGTGATCACCAACAAAGGGGAAATTGTCCCACAATGTGTAAACAAGGGGAGAAGAGCAGCTGAAGATAGCATTGTTGGATGTCTGTGTGATTCTTTTGTGTTGCTTGGCTTTTTGTCCTTCAACATGGAGAGAGAAAGAGTGCCTACAGAGACTCACCAGTTTATGGTTGCAATAATTTTTGGCAGTGTGAATTCAAATAATCAACCAATTAGTTTCCAAGTTACTATAGTATTTTCATGGTACCACTGGAATGAGCCACTTACAAAAGCTGTCAGTGTTGGACAGAAAAGGACAGGCACAGATTTTTAATAAAATGTAGTTCAGTGTAATGTAAGGCTTAAGTATGAATTACAGATGAAGATGGAAATGCATCACTTCTTTGCTTAGACGAGCTTTGTTTAGGAAACTGTCTTACACCAAGTCAGATCATTGGTCCATCTACCTCGGTATTGTCTACCATGACTGGCAGAAAATCTTCAGGGCTTCAGAGGAGGGGCATCTCCAATCCCACCTGAAGGCACCTGAGATTGAACCTGGGATCTTCTACCTGCAAATCATGTGCTCTACCAGTGAGTTACAGATGGTTCAGATTAGATTCTTCATCGTCTGTATTTTGTAACCTAGGGATAGAAACACACCAAAATGCTTCCGGTTCAGGGGTTTCCCTTATGCTACATGTGGCTGAGTGTTTGAAGCCATCATGCCACCATGAGAGGGCTGACTAGAACTTCTGAGACAGCTGGGCAAGAGAAAGCAACACTGGAGTAAGAATCCTTGACAAAGTTGACCGTCATGAACATGAATTGACTTGATCCACCACCTGCCTCCCAAAAATGTTCAGAGTATAACACTGCGATGTTTTCGTGCAGTCCTAAAATGTGATTACTATGCATATAGAGAAAACATTTTAAAAACACACATTTGAGAGTATATACATTTAAAATACCATTTTAAAGACATGCACCGTGTGCAGAACTGTTTAAAAAACCCACAGGTCTATGAATAACTGGGATGGAAAACATTTATGGATTAACACAAGAAAAAATAACAAGATCTGGAAATAGACCAACTTAATAGGCTCATCCTACTCATTTGCCTGACAAGCACTGTGCTCTGTGGCTGTGCCCCAGTGGGGAATAGGCCTCTCACTGACTCTGCTGAGATTTCAGTGCCAAGTTAAGATCTACCTTTGTAAAGTTGCTAGCATCAGTTGCTGTTGTGTGTCGGGCCAATAGGATGTTTTTTATGGTTGATCTCCGATAGATTTTAGGTATGTTTTATCTACTTGTCTGTCATTGAGATTCTTTGTATTTGAATTGATTCATAACCTGCTCTGAGATCATGAGACGAAGGGCTGAATAAAAAGATACCAATAAATAAGCAAAATAGGCAGACTCCACCATAATGAATACAACAGAAGCTGACCTGCTGTTTCTAAAATGTTCATTTAATTTAAAAATAGCTCCCTTCCTTTTTAGATCCTGCATTATTACAGTTGACACATGCACATGGGGAAATGCTGTATGCACAGCCTTATTCCTTGCTCCCTCAACTATGTGTGAAACTGCCTTGGCTGGAAATATATGTATTATTACTGGGCCCTCCAGATGTTGCTGGACCACAATCCCCATCATCTGTGACCATTGGCCACACTGGTTGTGGCTGATGGGAATTCATCAGCATCTGAAGGGCCACAGGTTCCCCATCCTTGCTATAATGACAGGTGAACACAGGGACAAGTCTGATTACCTCCTACAATGTACCTTAATGCAGCATGCATCCCTGTTTTTATGAGGTTAGTGCTGGAGGGTAGGAAAGCATTGTGCCCTACCAGCTGTTCAGATACATGAAGCTGAATATTATGCAGTCAGCCCAAGAACCTAAATGATTTAGTAAGCTCAGCATCACTGAAAAATGACTTCTTTTAGATTGATTAATAAGCCTGACAGCATTTCTGCATGATTCTTCCAAAGAAAACAACCCAACCGTTAAAGGAAAAGGGCTGGAGTTTAATTCTGTCTTGGTCTGTTACTGTACATAAGGAATGCCATACCAGTTACTTGTGCTCAGGAATTACCCTGGATCTCAGGATGGGATGTTTGTTTTTGTGATTTTACTCCAGCATGCCCTATACCTGCGTAAATAGCAGCAAGAAGTTGTTTACAAAACTAGGTGCTCTGCATACTTAACTGTCTTGTTTGATGTCAAATAACTTATTGAGTGTTAAATATTATGGTAGAATATCTGTACACTCAGTTTAGCATTTGGTTTCTAACCTATACAGCAAATATATCTTGGATTCCCATTCACACTTTTTGTTATTTTCGGCCTATTTGGTTTTGTAAATAATTTTATCTCATTTTATTACAATGTTAATTGCGGGTTCTGATGACCTTCGTCTATAACAACCAATAAAGTTTTTTTCCCTTCAAGAAAGAGTTGGCACCCTTGATGCATGGTGGGATGACACATAAGGTGGACTGCACAGATGCAGCTTTGTCTTGCATGCATGGTGTGGGGAATGTCACAAGTAGTCTGATGATAACAGTGACAGAAGAGGGTGGTACCTTAAAGAGAAACACACACATTTCAAGGGGTCAATCAGAAAACTTCGTCCAATGCAACCCCACTATAATTTTGTCACAGTCCACACTTCCCTACATAGGAGGCAGATCCAGGGGGCCATAGGTGCTTGGGCACCCACAATAATATAATTGTGGGCTCTGATGGACATGGAGACAGAGTCTCTCTGCCTCTGAGTCCGAGCCCCTCCCCAAGGAAAAGGGTGCCTCTCTGGCTGTGAAGAGGAGGAAGAGGAGTTGCCACCGCAATGGGGACGTGCGATGTCACATGCACATGCCCGCACATTGTGCATGTGATGTCACACACACTATGTGCAGGCGTGTGTGTGTGTTATGTTGCACATCTGTGTTTTGGTGGCAGGCTCCCACAATCCTGAGGAAAAGATGGCACCCCGGCTTCCCTATTGGATGTTTCCTGGAGACTTCTCTGCGCATGATTGGTAATATACTCAGAGGTGGCGTTCAGCGGCAGGCAGCATTGCAGAGTTGCTGCAAGAGGAATCCCTGATCTGAACCTTGCAAAGCAGGGGTCAGCAAACTTTTTCAGCAGGGGGCTGGTCCACTGTCCCTCAGACCTTGGGGGGGCCAGACTATTTTGAGGGGGGGGGGATGAACGGATTCCTATGCCCCACAAATAACCTGGAGATGCATTTTAAATAAAAGGACACATTCTACTCATGTAAAAACACCAGGCAGGCACCACAAATAAACCAGAGATACCTTTTAAATAAAAGGGCACATTCTACTCGTGTAAAAACACGCTGATTGCCGGACCATCCACAGGCCGGATTTAGAAGGCGATTGGGCCAGATCTGGCCCCTGGGCCTTAGTTTGCCTACCCATGTTGTACAGAGTAGAAATGAATGAGCTCCACCACAAGAATGAGTTCCGAAAAGTTTTGAACTAGTTACAGGGTGAAACATTGAAAAAAATTCAAAGTAGCACATTGCTCTTAAACAAACTAGCAATGCGGCCCAATCTTCTTCAAGTCCTTAATACAGCTTTGTAACTTTCCTCTCTCTGGTCCTAGAGAGAGATCCTAAACAAGCATCTTCCTTGTTCAGGATCAGATCACTGAGCTGAGCTTCTACTGCTGCTAGCTCCAAGGACTGGCTAAGATGCAAAGTTCTCAGGTTTCATCTCCGACTGAGAAAGAGATGCCGGGGTTTCCAGGGATGAATAATCAATTAGCCTTAAACAGTGCCCTTGCTGCATTTACCTAGAGACAAACCTCGCATGTCTAATGCAAACCTCTCTTTGCAAATGCAAACCTTTACGTAAGTTTTAAAACAAAAACAAAAAACACTTCAGTGCATGCACAAATTAAACTTTTATCTTTACCTGCCTTACCATCTTATTTTGAAAGGTGGGCCCAGTGTATGCATTGCTGGGGAATTATTATGATTGTTGCTGCCATTTCATTGTTGTCTCTTTGTTTCATTTTTTACTTTTTGTGTTGGATTTTTTCTATATAATATAGAATTGCTTTTTATTCTGTGTAATAAGAAATTCTTGTGGAACTGACCAATGGTTTTACTGCATATGTAGTGACTGCTGTTTCACCACCTCCCTTCCTGGGATGTTGCCATGGCCTTTGGCTAGCACCAAAAAAGGAAATGAATTTCCATTTTAAAAATAATAATTGTGGGTCACACACCACCACCACCACCAAATAGGCTACAGCAGGCTTCATAATACCTCAGATTTTTTTTCTCCTTTGGATTGTTTTGCAGGCTTCTTGGCACTCTCATAGGCATTTAATGCTGAAGGATGGCCCCTGAGGAACCACAATTGGATGCAATGTGTTTTTCCCTCTTATGCAGGGTGTGGGGAGAGGCTACCTTCTCCTTGAGTTAGGATTCCAAGCCTGATAACAGAACAGGATTGAGCAGACAGGGCTAGCTAACATTGAGAGGACAAGGGCAATTGTGTAACGCTCAGTTAAGGAGAAAAGATTAAGCTCTGCACTCCCAAGAGACAGTCCCAATGAGTTTTTGGGTTTTTTTTAATATTCACTTTGTACTTTGAAAACTCCTTTTTTAAATTAAATCCTTTAAATTACTCCCCACTCCCATTTCCATGAAGCCTTTGACATGTAAATCTGAGGAGTAGCTAAGCATCTCTATAAAGGAAAGGAAAGTAATTTCAGAAAATGTAACTCAGCCAGTCATAAAACAGGGAAAAACACACCATAGGATCCCAACCCCAAAATTATTTGACTGTTTCTGCTGTGCTGGTAGGGAAGAAAAGGGTAATCATGGCACATCCTGATTAGCAAATTACTGTCTTGTGTGTTGGTCCACATCAGAATCCATGCTTGAGCATCTGTGTTTTTCATCATGCACAAGATAGATTGCTATTTAACATTATGTATGAAGTATGGGTGTTCTCAGTAAAAAAAAACTCATTTCCACAGCTTTCTGTTTATCCTTCAGGACATGCTTAATTATAGGACTGCTTGGTGTCTTGTTTATTATTTTAAAACTGCCTTTTTTGATTAGACTTTGTGGATTCAGAGGTAGAAGTTTGCTGCAGTTGAAGGAAAGGGCCATCCTCTTTCACTTCTTATGGCTCCTCCTGTTTTCGCTTGGGTCAATGTGCCTTTTTCTGTTTGTGTGGACCTCTTCCATATTACCTACCCTGTTTGTGTTGAAGATTCATTCCCCATGTCTGCAGTCATGGGATTGTTGTCTATCACATGACGGTATATGTTTTGACTGGGAAGTGACGGAGACAGGATGTTTGTGTTACTGTGTTCCGTGAAGTGGGACTATTGTCCTTTGTTCACTCTCCTTGCTATCTGATGCTAGAGAGAGAGGTAGCCATGTTGCAGTGCTCTGTGTGTGTTTATATGTAAATAAAGTAGATTAGCTAAAATGCTGAGTTGCTGAGGTCTGTTACGCAAACTGCGAAGACTCTGCAGGTCCCTAAGTGTGCCGGTGTCTGTTGGCATTGGTCACTGTGATGGTCAGGCTGGAGAAAGCTTTTGAAGCTCCAGAACGATCGACCAGAAGGGAGGGAACATGCCAGTCGGGCATGTGTCTCTGCCAGGGTCCTATTCGAGAGTCGGATGAGCTCCTGACAGTTTGTGTGCTAACCCTCATGTTACCCTGCCATGAATGGCAACTGCCTCATTCCAGCACAAACCCAATAAGGAAACCCACCGGCAATGTCTCTATAGTCATGCAGCTATTTTCTTGCCACCACTCATTTATTTTTAGTCACTGGGGTTGGGACCCATCAGGCTTCCATGTGTCCAGTGAATGGACAAATCCGGGGCTTAGGTCCACCACTGACAACCATCCAGCTTCAAGACGGAGGTGGAACTGGAGCTAACCACAGCGTGGGATACTGCATCATATCAATATTGCCTAAATAATGCATCTGTTAAGGGTGTGACCCTTAAGAGCTGTGGTTTCTTGGAGTTCTGGATCTTGAGTAAACAAACAAAGCCCTTAAAGCAGGCGTGGAGGATGTTTGGCCCTCCAGAGGTTGCTAAACTACAACTCCCATGATCTCTGGTTATTGGCCATGCTTGCTGGGGGGTTATTTGGGGGTTGTAGTTCAGCAGCATCTGGAGGGGTTTGCCATGCTCGCCTTAACACCAGATGCTAATCTAAAAGCTGTTGCTGTTCAATTAACCATTGTGCAGCAAAATGTATGGCACTCTTTTTGCACAATATATTTTGCATACAACATAGTTTAAATCCCAGGAAATGTACAAGGCGCTTGATGACTTGTACGCAGGAAATGCACTGCTCAGCAGTGGTATGCCACTAACCAGCAGTGTCTTTCATGTTCATAAGCCACCAAGTGGCCTGAAGACTTGTCTCAGAAACCAGGTTGTTTTTGTTTTGGGGAATTCGGCTTTGTAGTGGATTCTGGAAAACGTGTGGCCTGTGTGCAATTATCTCTTTTTACAACATACTATCCTCCTGTCTTAATTCCACAAAATTCCCTATCAGTTCAATGTTATGAAAGCCTCCTCAGCTGCCAGTGGGGACATTTTATCTTTCTGCTGGCATATTAAAACTTGACTCGCCTGCTCAGATTAGGCAGCTGTGTTCTCCGCTCAGTGTACTGGGTCTAGAAGGAGCAAATTTGTGGGGGCGGGTGGGTGAGATGAACTTAGGGCTACTCCTCCTTTGCCATTTCTATTTCTGTAATTCTTTAAAAGCTTGAAGCAGCAGAATGCTAATGTGGAGCTGATTCATGTACCAATTACTAGCTCAGCATCATGCAAATTTCCCGTAATGGCATTGAAAAAGATGGTGTGGGAGTGCAGCTGCAGGAGAATTGGAGGTTTGTATCAGGTTATTGAACTTTGGGAGGTTGGCAGCCTCAGCAGAGAGCCGGATACCTAGACCCATAGAATCAGAATGAGACGGGACTTCACGAGCTAATCCAGTCCAATCCCCAGCAGATACAGAAAATCTGGTCCATAGAATCTCTAGAAACAATTTTTTATTTCTTACCCTGCTCAAGAGAGTTTTCTCGAAGGCAGTCTCCCAATCAAGCATTTGTTTCGTTTCATGCGTTGTCTTGTGTCACATGCCTTCTGCATCCTGCACCCTAGCCCATCCAGGCCATTTGATACACAACTGTCTGTGCCCAACACATGTTTTTAACCTGTGCCACCCACAACATTTTGTGCCTGCAAAAGGAGTCAAGATCAAAGTAAAATCTGTCAATTTTGGTTTTGTCTCATTTTTTTTTAATGTTAAGCTCAGCTCTTCACATTTCCACATTGACATTTAAATGCAAAATTCCCCTGATATTAGCGCTTTTATATGCACCTTTGCCTAATATACATTGTGCAAAAGAATATTCCCTGATATATTGCATTTTAATATTATTTTCACTAATATGTGCATTTTATACATGCTTTATCGTGTAACTATTACTTGGCTAGAGATCTCCATTGCAAGATTCAGAAAAGTAGGAATTTCAAAATATGACCTTTTGGTTTGCATATTGTCCTGGGAAAAAGAAACCGGGTGGGTTCACTGTTAAACAGGAACTGAAATTGCATTTCTTCCTCATCCCTAACCAAAATGCACCACTCATGTATAGCCTAAAGTTAATTTAGCATTATGCATGGGTACATTAGGCACACGTTCATTCGTTCATTCATTCATTTTTATTAGGCATATTTATACTTCAACATATGGTTTTAGAACTTGGTTTTGATGACTGTCTGGAAGTTGTACCTAGTGCAGGATGCAGCCACCCATTTACTGAGAGGTCAGCTAAAGTGAAATTGTATTAAACCTACTCTCCAGTTACCAGTGTTGTCAGCCTCTTCATTTCTGGGCGCACTTAAGATGTGGACATCAACACAGAAGGTCCTTAAGGAGAGCCTTAAGGAGCAAATATTTGCAGGAGTGCCTCTCCCCATATGTGCTGACCAAGCAGTTGAGAACTGCAGAGGGAGCCCTTCTTGCAGTGCTGCCATTGGGAAATGCTCACCAGCTGGTGACCTGAAATAGGCCCTTCTCCACTGTAGCACCTCATCTGTGGAACTCCTGGCCTCTGGGGGATGCACCAGGCTGTCAGTAGTGACTCTGTTTCAGTGGTGACCTGGGCTTTAGACACTCCATTTTCTGTTGATATATAGCTGTAGGATTTGCTGTGTTATATAGACTGATGGTGTGTCTTGCATAGACTTCAGTTGTTTTTGTGAACTTGTTTGCTTATTGTATTTTATGGTTTTTAATTTGTGTTTTATAGTTTTTTATTTGTGAAATGCTCTGGATTTTTTTTTTAAAAAAGAACAATATATATATACGAATCCAACAACAAATAAAAATACTACACACAACAGAGTGGCTGGGAAAACCCAGCCACATAAATAATAAATTTGTTATTACTATTATTATTATTATTATTATTATTATTATTATTATTAACCTCCCATTTATGTGTGTTCAATAAGTGTGTGACAGTGCACACGCGCATCACACCAAACCTGGAAATCACCCAAAAACATCACAAAAACATTAAAAGAAGCCAGGACTGCTAAGGCTTTTTCATTGCTAAGCCCTCCACCTAACCTCAGAAAACAAGGGCACCAGAGAACAGCTTGGGAGGGATGTATTGGAGGAATGTATTGGCAGTGAGGAAGCTTAATGTGGAAGTAAATAATCTTCCAGCTCCTAAACCATATGGAGTCTCAAAACCAGAAGTTTGAATTGTGTTCAAAAACCCAGTGATGTCACTTAAGAACTGGAAAGATATGTTCCGTACTGCCACTCCCAGTTCACAACAGCTGTATTCTGGACTAAACTGCAGTCTGAGTAGTCTTCAAAGAGAAACCCTTTAAAATGTCACAGTAGTCCAATCTGGATGTTACCAGGGCATGCATAATAGTGGCCACCAACCTCACCTGATAGAAAGAGCTTCATAGAATTGATGCCATTTAGGCATCCATTGAGGACTAGATAGGAAAGCACCTGCAAGCTTCTCTAGTAGGAGTACAGGTCCATACAGAATGGGTTGAATGCCACCTCCTGAGGCAGGTGAGCCCTCCACCAATAGTACCTACCTAGCCTGGACTGGACTTCAGTCCATTATGGAGTCAACTCCATCAACAACCTCAACTGAATTAGATGAAAATGTGAAGATCCTGGTGTTACCAACAAACTGATGGTACTTCACATCACCAGCTAACATCACTGAACAGCTTCAGTGCTCAGTGATAGAGCATCTGCTTTGCAAGCAGAAGGTCCAAGGTTCAATTCTTGGCATCTCCAAGTAGGGCTGGAAATGCCCCCAGGGCTGAGAATGCCTCCTAAAAAGTTGTTGCTAGTCCGTGTAGACAACATTGAGCTAGATGGACCGAGGGTCGAAGGCACCTTTCTATATTCATGCAGCATGTAAGAACAAACTTCACAGCATAAGTATCACAGAGCAGTTGTCTCCCAGCACCACCTTTCAGAAGAGACCATAAGAACAGACTTGCTAGAATGCAGCATCCCTAAACTCCAATCTTTAATGTCTAAGATGGCTGGTCCTGGAGGGTACCATAGTTTATTGCATCAAAAGTAGTCAGGAGGCATTCCACAGAGTCACACTCCCTTAGTCTTTCTTCTAGCACAGGCTACTCCTTAGGGTGACCCAGGCAGTTTCAGTACCAAAACCAAGCCAGAAACCGGATTCAAATGGATTCAGATATTCGGCATCATCCAAGATGGTCTAGAGGAGATGCTCTGCAACCAAGTGCTCAAACACTATTAAAAGAATATTTATGACTGGCTGCTTGGACAGGATTGACAGGGAAATCTTTTTTGGGAGCAGCCTCACATCTGCATATTTCAAGGCAGCTAGGACCATTACCTCTTTCTTTAAACATTTTCTGGACCTAACCAGTGATCTTTCTCCAGCTGCATGTTATAAGCAAGGAGGGGCAAAGGTCGAGCAAGCACAAGGGAAGATACTTCCCTCCAACCACTGTTTCCATGTCTGTCAGGTGTCAGTAACTCAAATTCATCAAACAAAACAAGACTAGACTGCCATTTTGACCATTCTGACACCTTATGTTATGGCATGTATTATAGACAAACAGTATTCTTCTGGGTTTTTTGTGTTTTCCTTTTCCTTTTCTTGCTTGGGTAGAGCTTTCCAAGCATCTCAGTTCTTCCTGTGGCAATTTTCTACCAGTTTATAGTACAGTGGTACCTCGCGTTAAGAACTTAATTCGTTCTGGAGGTCCATTCTTAACCTGAAACTGTTCTTAACCTGAGGTACCACTTTAGCTAATGGGGCCTCTCGCTGCCACCACGCCGCTGGAGCACAATTTATGTTCTCATCCTGAAGCATAGTTCTTAACCCGAGGTACTATTTCTGGGTTAGTAGAGTCTGTAACCTGAAGCATCTGTAACCTGAAGTGTCTGTAACCCGAGGTACCACTGTAACAGTATTTACAAGGCAAATTTTATATATTCAAACTGCTTTACAATTTCTTCAATAATCCTTACAACTCTGTAAGGTAGGCACTCTTATCCTCATATTGCAGATCTTACTCCAGACTATCAAACCATGCCCCTTCCACCCATCTTTGGCTCACCCATAGTACTTCTGTATTCTACATGCTACCCAGAATGCTGCTAAATAAATGTTTGTTGATAAATGTAATGTCAAAGGAGGTGGAGACAGAATCCAAAATCATAGACCACAGTCCAAAAGGCCACTAATATGTCAATTAATAATCATCATACAAGCTCTGCTTATGACTGCCCTACTTCCAATAAGAGAGTGGTTTCTTTTCTTGCACAAGAGCTGAGAAACAATACCCAAATGAAAAGTGATTTAAACATCCTCTACTTAACCTTATTAGGAAGGTCAGCCAGTTTTGAGAAAGAACACTCCCTGCTACCCACATGGGATAATAAAAAGCACATGGAAAAAACACCATCTCCAGATGCTCAAAGAGAATTTGGTTTTGCCCTGCTGTAGCAAAGTTGCATTGGAAATCTTTTCAGAAGTACAGAGTTTACTTTGCTGAAGTTTTGACCCCTAATCTGCAAGAACTACCTTGTGAACTCAGAGCATCATCCATCTTGTTCAACATTGTGCTAGCATTATTGATCTGGAGTATTAACAACCTCTTAAGGGAGCTATTATCCCAGAAAAGGCGCAGAGGAGTATGGGGGACTTACACAGTCAATGCCTCTATCTGGTCCTCTGTTGGGTCATTGCCTGCAGCTGGGCGATGGCTTCTCTATTCTTCTTGATTAGGCCCCTGCTGATCAAGCTGTCTGGCAGACAAACTGATGTTCCTCCAGCAGCTTCCCAGCTGGTTTGCTACCACCTTTGCTCCTGTGGCCCAAGCAATGGGGGAGAACTGGGAATCAAGGTAGAGCTTGGGATGGGGTCATGGGGGGCAGATGAGGCATCTCTGATATAGTGCTTTCCAGGCTGCCCTTGGACTGATGCTGGTTATTCTTCTGTGCGAATGGGTTGCTGCATGGGGTCCCAATCCTTTTCCTCCTAAGAGGTCTGTGTCAACCAGGATCTTGACAACTAGGCATGCTTAAGATGGATCAATTTCAAGGAGACTTCACTGTGTAGTGAACTACAGGAAAATAGGAAGCAGCATTGGATGTTGCCTTATACAGTGGTGCCTTGGTTCTCAAACTGAATCCGTTCTGGAAGTTCGTTCCAAAACCAAGGTGCACTTTCCCATAGAAAGTAATACAAAATGGATTTATCCGTTCCAGACTTCTAAAAACAACCCCTAAAACAGCAATTTAACATGAATTTTACTATCTAACGAGACCATTGATCCATAAAATGAAAGCAATAAATGATGTACTACAGTCACACAATCATTCAATCAGAAGCTGAACTGGGTTCCACACAGTCACAACAAGAAAACAAAAAAAGCAGCAAAAACAAAAATGCTAAATAAATAGCAAAAGCAGACAAACCTCAGAGTAACACTCAAAACGGATGTGTGGCACTGAAATTGGAAGTGTAACACTCAAAACGGAGCATGTTCGGCTTCCGAAAAAGGTTTGCAAATCAGAACACTTACTTCCGGGTTTGCAGCGTTTGGATTCCAAGGTGTTTGAGTACCAAGCTAGTACCAGACCAGCTAGTACAGTATTGTCATCACTGACTGGTAGCCCCTTGTCACAGACAACAAAGGGGCAGGGAAATCAGCCCATGATTTCCTGGACACAGAAAAACCTTTCTTAGAAATGCAAGCCTTCCTCTTTCCTATGTTTCTTTTGAACACTTTTGAATCTGCCTTTTTAATAGACAAACCAGTCAACCACAGTGGGCAAGACACAGCTTGTGTCAGCCAGTCAAAGATGACCATTGCAAGGGGAAATTGGATTAAGCCCTGCTAAATATTGACTCATTCACATGCCACTACAGCGTAGTCTGACAGGATGTCAGACCTTCATTTAGCCATCCACAGGTCACTCACACTTATTATAATCTCTGACCCAACAGCTTGGAAATAGGAAGAAGTATCTGAGAAGTGGCCGGGCTCAATGACAGATTTTAATTCGCAAAGGAAATTACATGCGCACACACTTGTCCAAGCAAACCATCAGGCTTTAGGCAGGCCTCATATATGGATCTTGTCCAAGTTAGTTGACCAAACTTTAGAAATCCTTCTTATTCCTTCAAAATCACCTCTGGGGTACTGTTTACCTCACAAGGGAAGAGATTGTTTATGGGGAAGAAGAACAGGGGAGGACTGGCGAAGTGCTTAGTGATACTTCACTGGCTCCTAGAGGTTAATCCAAGATAAATGATTTTTGTATGTTTGACATAGGTAACATGTTGCAGCACAATAGGATTGCCAGTTCTTTGCTTTCGGATAAAAAGGGCATCATTTTATGAGAGATGTAAACATTAATCAATGCAATTAATCATTTGATGCATTGACGTCAGGCTAAAATGCCACAACTGATTTGTCATTTGAGTTTATATCTGTGTAGGTAAGATCAGTGCTGAGAAAATGGGCTAATTATTTGCGTAGGTATACTATAGATTAGGGGCCGAGCTAATCTGAAACATCTTCTGTTGTGCGCAGTGCAGGGGAGGCAAACTCCACCTGTGAGATCTCTGCCTGTTATGCAAGTTATACAACTTTTGTCAGGGGGAAAGGTGGCATTTCCTGCTCTGATCTGATATAGCAGAAATTGCAAACACCCCCACAGAAGAGCTAAGATATATCTGGAATGAATTCTAAATAGTTTCACTCTTGAATGCTGTCTTGACTTAAAGCCAGTGCAGCCTCATAATTTTACCAAGTATGCCAGTGGATAAACCCAAGAGTGCGGCCTGCAGCAGCTGTACCTGGCAGAGGATGTGAGAGATCTGCCTTTGGCACTGGCAAACTCTCTCATATCATAGTGAAAGCTTTCTGGCATTCGCCTTGTTTTGCAGTGCAATTAACTGGCACAAATTTTGTTCTAAGCACATTGAGACGGTATCTGCAACCAAAAGGGAGCAAAGTCCACATCCTTCCCCATGGAATTATTAATTCTAATGCCAAGGCTACTGGGATTTTGCTTTCTGAACTAGAGCCAGCAAGGCAGCAGAGGCAGTGTTGAATCAAAAACACTGATTCCCCTTGGAAGCATCTGATTCTATAAAGCTAAGCAGGATCTGGCCTGGTTAATACTTGAATGGGAGACCGCCTGGGAATACTGGGTGCCATATTTTGCCTCCTCGAACTGAAATGACTCAGTAAGTAGAGCATGAGACTCTTAATCTCAGGGTTGTGGGTTTGAGCCCCATGCTGGGCAAAAGATTCCTGCATTGCAGAGGGTCAGACTAGATGACCCTCATGGTCCCTTCCAACTATACAATTCTACGATTCTATGAAATGGTGAGAGAGAGAGAGAGAGAGAGAGAGAGAGAGAGAGAGGTGTGTTAATACAGACAAACTTCAACCAGCATTCATCTGGAGGATTTCATATTGCAGTGATCGTTGGTGGTATTTCTGTGCATTCTTTAATTTCTTATTTTGTCCTCACCTTGGCTATCTTCAGTTGTTACTCATATGAAGGAGGAAGGTGAGTAGGGTCATGCTTTTAGCCCCACCTTATCTTTTTGATGCTTTTGTGGGCTGATCATCCACAAAAGTTCAGTTGCAACTTCTCCAGTGAGGAGTCGTTTGTACTCAGGAGGTTCCTGGCCATCTGGGGTTTTAAACTGCATTGAGAGCCTTCATGACCAGAAAAGGTTTCCATGCAGAAGTTATGGCTGGACTAGCAAGCAACCTGCACAATGGGGATGGAGCTAAACGTGCAACTGCAGTCCCTTTGTCCTCACTTACCCTCTTCCCATTAGTTACAACAGAAGAGGACTCCAGGGGCATGTAAAATGCTACTTAACAACATTATCCGTGGTGTTTAGAAACTTGCTCAGCCAAGGCTTCTCTGCACAATTAATTTAATAAGTCTGCATGGCACTTTCATTCAAGCAAGTATAGCAGCTGTCCACAAACCTTCTGATTTGTATAGCATTCATATTCACAAATCGTTACAATTCTACAAGCATATTTTAACTAAATAAAAAATTGTCCAGTAGCATCTTAGAGACCAACTAAGTTTGTTCTGGGTATAAGCTTCCGTGTGAATGCACACTTCTTCAGATATACAGATATTTTAATTACTGTATATACTCGAGTATAAGCCGACCCGAATATAAGCCGAGGCACCTGATTTTACCACAAAAAACTGGGGAAACATATTGACTCGTGTATAAGCCGGTTCACCACACCACAAACCTGGTGGTGGCGGCAGCAGCGGAGGAAGAACAAGCAGCCCAAAAGGGCTGCTTTCGGGCTGCTTGTTCCTCTGCCGCTGCCGCCGACAGCGGCAAAGGCAGAGGAGGAGGAAGGAGCAGCCCGAAAGGACTCTCACTCGAGTATATATGGTAATTGTCCTCAAGGATGCATTCCTCAATCACACATACACATGCACACACACACTTCATCCCAGGCCACTTTCTTATTGAGAAAGGTATCGTGTCACCTGGGCTACCGACAGATACACCTGCAGCTTCCCAGCAGCAATTTCCACGATAGGCTGGCCCATATCCCAGACATCACAGTCAAGGCAATTGTTTCTCAAAGATCACATGCAGTGCACATGCAGACAAAAATGCACATGGAACAATTTTTTAAATGCCAGAGCCAGCTCTGAGAAAGGGGGAAGGACAAGATCTGCCTGTGTGGGCAACCCAAGAACCTGTTCTCCTTCCCAGAGAGTTTCCTGGAAGCAGGAAACAGAGTTAAGAATCATTTTGGAAAACCTTGAGATAATGTCATTGAATCAAATAATTCATAGGACAAACAAAAGAGAAAAGTAAATAAAAACTCAATTACATCTTATTCCTCTGCACAAGACAGTTGCTCAGTACAAAATAAAGGCATAACTTCCCCAGAAGTGCCTGATGCTGTTTAGCTGTGTTTTTATGAATGCAGCTTATCTTGCATTTCCTGGTCCACTTAAGCCTGACAAAGAAAAAGAAAAAGAGACCTTGCTCCGTTCCCATCACCACTCCCATACCGGGGGCTATTAAAAAAGTGATGTAAGTCTTGGCTTCCTTGAGGCCACCTGCTTTATTTTTGCAGTGACCTGGTCTTGCAAGGCACAGCAAGCCAGACCACAGTGAAGGTTTGTTCTTGGCTACAGCTTGTGGTTAGCAAGGAAAGGAGTTCAGCCACAAGACTTGGTTTTGACACCGCACTAAGTCAGACTTTGGCTTAGCTCGACATGGCAGCAGGCTTCTGAATACCAGTTACTGGAAACCACATGAGGCCAGAGTGCTCTTGTGCTCATGTCCTGCTTGCAGGGTTCCCACAAGCATCTGGTTGGTCACTGAGGGAACAAGATGCTGAAGGAGATGGCTCTTTGGCCCGATCTAGCAGGCTCTTCTCAGACCAGCATGAGGGGTATTTGCATGGTTTTGGGGGTTGGGTAACAGAGTTTTCCTCAGCCGGAAGAACTTTTTTTTCTACTTCTGCAAAACAAGTACATTATTTAGCACCAAGAGAAAGGAGACAACCACCCATGGTTGTCATAAATTTGCAAGAAGAAGGAAGTACATGCTGGTTGTCCCTTACTGGAAACAGTCATAACCTCTAGACTGGTATTAGAGCCAAAGAATGACAACAATTTTTTTAAGTGTGTTCATGTAGAATTGCACCTGCAGACACAAACACTAGCCAAAAATCTCCCAGAGACCTTGCAGTTATTGTTGTCAGCGGCTGAAATGTCTAAACCAGTTATTGGAAAATGTCATCCTATCAAATGTCATCCTAAATTCACTTGACTTGCTTCCACAGCTTTTAGGTATATCTATCCACAGAGACATTTTGGTGAATGAGGTGGCAGAAAGTAATTCAGTCATATGGATGCTGTCTGGTTGGGGTTTTGTACTTGGATGGATTTATTTTTTTTTAATGGATTCTAGGCGATGCAATAAATTAACATTTCAGAGCTGTCTGTTGGTAGGGATGGTACATAATTCATGAAGGGTTTAAGGCATCTGAAGAGTCCACTGACTCCAAGGGAGGAATCTTAAGCATTCTGGCTTTATCATGTTACACTTGTAACCTCTCTGGTCAATGCTGAAGAATCTGAGACGTGTTGAAAAAAGTGTGATGGCACCTGAAGGTTATTCCCTTGCACAAACTGAATCATTAGAAAGTCACATAAAGTAATGCTAACTATCTACCTATATGGGCTTTCAAAGTTTCCTGAGACTTTTTCTATAGACACTTAATTTAAATGATGATTTTCCGTCCCTTTTTTATTTTCTTTGTCATAAGAACATGAGAAGATAAGAAGAGTTTTGCAGGATCAGGCCAAATGCCCATCTAGTCCAGCACGCCATTCTCACAGTAGCCAATCAGATGCCTGTAGGAACCCCACAAGCAAGACCTGAGCAAAACACTTCGAATTGTCCAAGAGCTCAGATGTGTCCATCAAACAACTCCCCATGACCTACGTACCAGAGGGTATTAGCCACATGGTACATTGGTGCAACATTTAAAAGACTCTTAGTCCATGAGATAGATTCTAAATAGGCAGCAACAGCACAAAAACTGGTCTAGATGGAAGTCACAGGAGTATCAGGATTTCCCTGTTGTTGCTGCTATTTATTTTCCTTGATTGAAGCTTCTTGTCAGCTTTAAACATGGATGTGGAGAAATTTGGTTTAGTTTGCATTTAAAAGAGAACTTACGAGATTTGCTCTTTCTGGAGCAATATGAGAACTGCAATACAGCCATCCTGCAA
Source organism: Podarcis tiliguerta (assembly GCF_965153285.1). Taxonomy (NCBI): domain Eukaryota; kingdom Metazoa; phylum Chordata; class Lepidosauria; order Squamata; family Lacertidae; genus Podarcis; species Podarcis tiliguerta. Next base: position 48,883,272 of record NC_139536.1, read on the forward strand.
AATTCACACTTATCTGAATTTTGTGGTGCAGTTTTCCAACCAAACTATGTTTCCAAAAATGCAGTTATTAGGGGAAAGTGTGCCTTAAAATGAATATGGTAGTGGAAATAACATTAAAACGCATTCTATTAGAGGAAATTGCTTGCAAAAATGTGTCTATTAGTCCAAATTGCATTTAAAAATGTGCTTATTAGGAGAAATTTGCACTAAAATGCTGGTGAATTTTCATGAGAAGCATGATTTGGCTTCCAATCTTGTTTTTGGGAAACAGAATGCGAGAGGTGTCACTTCCGCCTTCAACTTAGGCAGCAAAAAGTCTCAGGCTAGTCCTGCACTTTGTTCTTATGTGTGCAGAAAACCTGGTTGGGTGCATAAAGCATGCATACAATCCCTTCCTAATATATTCTTCCAATCATTTTTCATGCCATATGTATGCACAGCACTTTCGGGACTAATTTAAACAGCAGCAGAAGTCTGCTGCAGCAGAAGATCTCTGCAACAAAGAGATGTTACATTACGCAGATAAAAATGTTCTGAAATAGAAAGCAAGTGTAACCATTAGATTGTTTGTTTTTGCTTTTGTTTTTTTTTTTTAATGACATAAACCCACAATTGTGCAAAGGTGAAATGGAACTTTCTAAGAAAAGCCCATCAGCAGGCAAAAGATGCATGATCACAGGGTGAGAATAAGGATGAGGGGGAAGTTTTAAAAGAAAATATCTTTCTTAAAGCATGGAAATCCCTCAGAAATGCCACTAGAGTTCCTTAGAATTAGAAATCCCACTCTTGCCCAATGACCTCATGTGAAATGAAAATTAGTTTTTGAAAGAATAATGTGAGCTTATAATATTTCATCTTTGGCTGTGTTAAGGGACATTATATTCATGTCTCTCACAGCTGGCTTATTCTGAGACATATTTAAAGGATGGGAAATTCTCAGTTGATTTATTATTATTTATTTTTTTAGCTGAGTGGGTGGGTAGGTAGGTAGAGTGCCATTTGAATGTTCTGCCTTAGGTAGGATTGCCATATGTCCTCTTTTTCCAGGACATGTCCTCTTTTTCATGGGTATGTAAAATGAGAGTTGTCATAGCGATCCATAGTTAAAAGTAGAAGTTGGCAAATGTGTCCTCTTTTTTTGCTCTTCAAAATATGGCAACCCTACTAGGGGCCAATCAGCCTTGGGTTGACACGTCATGTCTTTGTTTGAATTTGGAGAGGCTCAAAAGTGTTCTCCATTCCTGTTTGAAGAGCTCTGAGCCTTCAAGGGCCATTCAGCTGGCTGGAATAACTTAGCGCACATCTAGCATGACAAATATCAACCTTAGCTGAGGAAAACAGGAAGAGCAAAACTTCCAACAAAATTGCCGTGTGAATGTGTCCTATTTAGCACTGAGTTCAAGTCTCGTTTGCCATGAAGTGCTAAACATTTCTAAAGAAGGGAGAAACTTTCATCAATATTTACGTAAGGGTGATTTTCAATCAGTAGACCAGTTGAAATTAGTGAACTAAACTTTGTCATGTTTATTCATTTCAGCAAGTCTAGTCTGCATAAAACTTAGTTGAATACCACCCTAAGAGTTTACTGAGAATACCTTGATTCTGTTTTAAGGTACCTCTTAATACAGGGCTGTCCCTACTATTAGGCAGAGTGAAGCTGCTGCCTCGGGTGGCATGTACCAGTGGGCAGGCAGCAGTGGGTAGGTATTAGAGAGCAGAGTTGTGTGTGTCAAAGAGATGCACTGCATCCCCTGAACAAGCCTGTTGCCCTCAGATGTGGTAGAAGATGCTGAAGAAAGGGTCAGCTACCAATCTAGTTGGATTTGGTATGAGGAATTTGGGGAGGAATAGAAGTACCATCTTTTCCACCATCTCAAGTGACATATTTGGAGCCACCCTGTCTTCACATGTTGTTTTTCTTTTTTTAAAAAATGGATATAATATTTGAAGAAATCTCAAGCTTGTGTGAGTCACCCATGAAAAGCCTACAAACCCTTTTCTATGTGGGTGGGAGAAAGAGAAGAAAAGCCATTGGATTAAGATCTGAAGGTGATATAGCTCTTTTGTAACTCCAACTTGATTATTAGGTGGCAATGGGAACATTTGGGGGCTCTGAACTATGGGAGGGGCATTGTTTATTGATTCTCCAAAGGAGATTCATTTGAGGGGTTAGTAGTTTTATTACATGTCGGGTCTCAGGCTGAGAAAAAGGAGGCAGAAAGGAAACATTTGCAATTTTTTAAAGGCTGTGTCCAATCAGCAGCCACATCCCCCAGGAACAGCAAATCGGAAAATGAGAGGCGTTGTTCGATTGGATGTAGCATTATCTGCAAGAGACCCTCTTTAAGCAAACAACCTCGGTGATCATAGAATCATAGAGTTGGAAGAGACCACAAGGGCCATCGAGTCCAACCCCCTGCCAAGCAGGAAACACCATCAGAGCACTCCTGACATATGGTTGTCAAGCCTCTGCTTAAAGACCTCCAAAGAAGGAGACTCCACCACACTCCTTGGCAGCAAATTCCACTGTCGAACAGCTCTTACTGTCAGGAAGTTCTTCCTAATGTTGAGGTGGAATCTTCTTTCTTGTAGTTTGGATCCATTGCTCCGTGTCCGCTTCTCTGGAGCAGCAGAAAACAACCTTTCTCCCTCCTCTATGTGACATCCTTTTATATATTTGAACATGGCTATCATATCACCCCTTAACCTCCTCTTCTCCAGGCTAAACATGCCCAGCTCCCTTAGCCGTTCCTCATAAGGCATCGTTTCCAGGCCTTTGACCATTTTGGTTGCCCTCCTCTGGACACGTTCCAGTTTGTCAGGTCCTTCTTGAACTGTGGTGCCCAGAACTGGACACAGTACTCCAGGTGAGGTCTGACCAGAGCAGAATACAGTGGCACTATAACTTCCCTTGATCTAGATGCTATACTCCTATTGATGCAGCCCAGAATTGCATTGGCTTTTTTAGCTGCCGCGTCACACTGTTGGCTCATGTCAAGTTTGTGGTCAACCAAGACAGGACAGGGAGGCAGGACAATGGACTGTTCACTTTGTAGACACCTGTCCACAAAGACATTTATGTTAGTGCAACCTCATGTGTGTGATATATAATAGCAGCTTATTATAATGGGATTGCTGCTGGGAAAAAGGCAACACAACAAAGTGGGCCTCCTCCATTCACCTCTCAGAAAAATCCACAAAGGACCAGGGTGCTTGGTAGGTCTATGGAGCAAATGCACAACAATAGTACCAGTCAGGGTTATTTTTGATCTTTTTAAATGATCCGTTTTGGTCAAAGCTGCATTTTTAGCAAGAAAACAGCTTAGCTGAAATTCTTTTCCAAGCAGAATTTAATCAAAACCTATCCCTGTTCTGGGATTTGGCTTTACTTACAAAGTAAACATAGCAAACATTCCAGACTCCACTTTCCCCACCGTTTGACCTCCTTTATACCCCATGATGAAGTTAACCATTCCGTTCCTGTCTTGCCATAAATCTTTGCTGCGGCAAACACATTCGCTCGGGGAAGAACAGAAAGGGCTGCAGACCTGGAGATTATCCTCCTGTTGCACACGATGCATGGTAGCGGAAGGAAGAGCCATTTATTAAATAAAACCTGCATCTGATCCTATCATATAGAAAGCATGCAAGAGGAGGAAGTGGTAGAATGGACTGGGTCACTTCACAGTGAAGGTGGGTTCTACTTTTGAATCCTTTCTGTAGCCTCGTTCACACATTACACTGAACACATTTGCAAGGGGCTCTCTACACCTGCACAAGTGTTGGCGTGAAAATGCGTACACTCGTTGATTTGTGCAGCTCCACTACTGTGTACACAGGCCGTGCACTTGCTGAATGTTACATGTGAACACACTATTTGTGTACACGGGTGCACAGCTTGCACATTTGTTGATTGTAATGTGTAAACACCCCTTAGGTTGAAAACTTCCAGCAAGTAAACAACTAGCATACAAGGGGGAAAGTTCTAGTACAGATGTTTTGGGGGTTTGTGAGCATATCTGGAACTTGGAGACAGGGTCATGGGAAATGCCCCCCCCGGCTGCTCCTCACCCCTGGGTCAGGCCCACCTGCTTCACACAGAAAAAGCTAAAGCATGAAAGAAGTGTGCTTGCACACGAAAGCTTAGACCCAGAACAAACTTAGTTGGTATCTAAGGTGCTCCTGGACAATTTTTTAATTTTTTAATTTATTTTGACTGTGTCAGACCAACATTGCTACCTACCTGAATCATGAAAGCACACTTTCACGTTTTATACTCTATTTTATGCTGTTTTTTGTTGCATCAATTAAGTGTTTTAAATTTGTTGTTAGCCGCCCTGAGCCTGGTTTTCTGAACCGGGAAGGGTGGGTATAAATAAAAATTTATTATTAGTGGTATTATTAAAACAATTTTTATTCTGCTTCAAAGTAACTTTCTGAAAGATATCATCACTGTCAACGAAGAATCAGCTGCAAACTGAAGTACTGTTACCACTTTGTGTATTTAGCTCTGCCGTCATGGGGTGGGGGCCTGACTTTGAGAAGCCTCCCAGATAAGTTTTCATTTCAGTCTTTTTCCACTGTTCAAAACTTCTTTAAAAGTTTGTCTGCATTTTTTTCCTTCATAGGTTTTGAATCTCTGGCATGCTCATGGTTCCTCCACACCTCCCAGAAAAGCCAGCTCTGCATCCTTGCGACAATTAGATCACCGCAGCTGAAAAATCAATCTGTGAAGCAAAATTGAAATCCTCTCAGAAGCTCAGCATGTGGTGTAAATGAATAGACTTGTCTGTACCAACCAGCAGGCAAGAGAGCAAGCCTGTGTGTCTGCTCCTGCCAGTTATTTTTTGTGGAGGTGGTTTTAAGTGCGATTGCTACCATAAATTAGGAAGAGTCACTATTAGGATGCATGCAGTAGTCACAGCAGCTATCCTCTTGTATGACAACATAGCTTGGCAAGGAAAACAGTTGGCTGTGCCATCTCTTGTGTTTGCCAGAAATGGTTGCTTATCATTCCCAGTTCGGGGGGGGGGGGAGTGTGGAGTGAGAGGATGGATTTAAGACAATAATATACAAACACAGAAGACACTGCTAAAGCAAAGAGAGTAGGCATGGGATTATAAGACATCCTTCTGACATTATTAGGGTTGCCATCCTTTCCCCTCTCTCGGGGTTCCTGTACCTTATAACAGCTATGTGACAGGAAATCCAACAGGTGAGGCTGTCTTCCTCACATCTTCTCTGCAACAGAGAAGTTCCATGTTGAATCTCTGCATGCTCTGTAGTCTTTAAAGGCCCAAAAGTGCTGCAAGGGGTGAGGGTGGGAGGCAATTCTTAAACAGTGTTACCTGAATAATTTGATTTCTGTGAATTTCAATGCAGACCAACGCAATGTTCAGCTTCTGGCAGAGCATGTGGATCAGAATGTAATTTATCCTTTGGATTTCAGCCTTCTCCAAATTTTGTGAAATATCTTCTTCTTCTTCTTCTTCTTCTTCTTCTTCGAGAAGGTTTAAAAACCTATACAAAATAAGTGTGTAGTCTGATAGCATATGTTCAGTATTAGTGACCACTGGCTGAGCCACAGTACACTTGTAAAAATTAGGTAGTGTATAAATCTGCATTTCAGTGCCGAAGGTTAACCAGATGCTATAAAAATCTCATTGCCTGTGCCATAAAATTGATCTCGGTGGACGTGGTGCAAAGCCTAAAACGCGTTGAAATGCATATATCTCCATATGTGCATTCATCTTGCAGGTCTAAAATGCACCTGGTATTAATCAGTAGTGCGGACATCTTTATTATCTGCCTGAAATGTCAGCATGTTAGTGATTTTACAAATGAAAAGGGGGTGGGCAGGAGGAGAGAAAATTACAAAGTAAAAGTGAGCTCAAACAAACATTAGGTAGCTTATGTAAACATCACATTTATTAAGGATCCCATCTGCATGATACATTTAAAGCAGTATCAGACTGCTTTAAACAGTCATGGCTTCTCCCAAAGAATCCTAGAAACTGTGGTTTGTTTGGGGAGCTGAGAGCTGTCAGGAGACTCACAGAGCTACAGTTCCCAGAGTGATTTAACAACCAATCCCTTTTCTCAAGGAACTCTAGGAACTGTAGCTCTCTGAAGGGACTAGTGGTCTCCTAACTCTCAGCACCCTTAACTACATTTCCCAGGATTTTAAGTCGTCCTGCAAAGATATTTTTATTTCCCCAATGTTTTTTCCACTGTTGTGATTGGTTTCAGGGGCAGCTTGAAGCTATAAAGTATGAGCGTTCATTATCAATCATCAAAGAGTCAGAAATATTTACAGAAGGGTGCAAATCTAGCATTTCATTAGAAGAATTTAAGATTACAGAAGCTCTGCTTTAGCCACCCTGTATTCTCAGACAAGAAACTGGAGATAGAAAATGCATCATTTTAAAATGAAAGAAAGCTGGCTATGCTTTGACTGTCAGTGAAATAACAGAATGCCAAAAAGACTTGAAACAGGTGTTCACGTGCAGTGGTTTAATAAGCTATTTCTGAATGAGAGAGATGGCAGACCCCTCTAGCAGAGTACGGGCAAGTTTCTCTGCTCTGGATTATGAAGAAGTGACATGCTTATCCTCTCTGGAGGGGTGCTGAAAAGCTCCAGTACACAAAGGGAACCCTCGAGGAGGAAAGCAAACTGTAGGGGTTGATTCCTGCTCTGTGAGACTGCGGTTGACTCTTCCATTCCACCATTGCTTCTCTTCTAAGTAGAGTTGGACAAATCTGTGGATTTTGGTTTCCCTCGGTTTCTCCTTTTTCCAGACTTAACTTCAGTTGACCACAATTCACGGCATTTTAGTGCAAATCTCTCCTAATAAACACTCTCTGTAATTTTGCTCCATGTACACATTTTTGCAAGCAATTTCCCACAATATAATGAATTTTTAGATGCTGTTTTCACTAATAGATGCCCTTTAATGCTCACCTTCCCCTAATACACATGCAGCTCAGTGGTAGAGCATCTGATTTGCATGCAGAAGGTTCCTGGTTCAATCCCCAACACACCCAGGAAGGGCTTGGAAGTGGCCACTGCCTGAAACTCTGGAGAATCAGTGTAGCCAATACTTCTTTTTAGCCAGTTAAGTAAGTGGTCAGAGTGTCAGACAAGGACCTGGGAGACCAGGGTTCAAATCCCGGCTCATCCATGAAGCTCACTGGATGCCCTGGGGCCAATCACTTCCTCTCGGCATAACCTACCTCACAGGGTTGTTGTGAGGACGAAATGAGGATTGGGGAAACCATGTATGCCCCCTTGAGCTCCTTGGAGAAAAATGTGGGATGTAAATGCATGAAACTAATTACTTGATTGTTGCATCATAAACTTATGAAGAAGTGTGAGTATTGAAGGATATTATTATTATTATTATTATTATTATTATTATTATTATTATTATTATTATTATTAAAATGTATATACCGCCCTATACCCAGGGTCTCAGGGTGGTTCACAGAATAAAATCAAGATATATATATTTAATTCCTAATAAAAATAAAAACAACAACCCAATAGCCCCTCCCCCCAAAAAACACATTTTAAAAGGGCATAGAATGTCAATCAGGTCAACCAAAGGCCTGGTTTAAAAGGAACATTTTTGCCTGGCGCCTAAAGGTGTATAATGAAGGCGCCATGCGAACTTCCCTGGAGAGAGCATTCTGGCAGAAAGGGGAGCCACTGCAGAGAAGGCCTGTTTTCGTGTTGCCACCCTCCAGACCACTCGAGGAGGAAGCACACAAGGGAGGGCCTGAGAAGATGATCTCAGGGTCCAGTAGGTTCATATGGAAAGAGGCGGTCCTTGAGGTATTGTGGTCCTGGGCCGTTTGAGGCTTTGTAGGTCAAAACCAGCACTTTGAATTGGGCCTGGAAACTAACTGGTAGCCAGTGCAGTCGGACCAGGATCGGTGTAATATGCTCAAACCATCTTGCTCCGGTGAGCAACCTGGCCACTGAATTCTGCACTTAGCTGTGCTTTGGTTCTTTGTGCGAATTAGGTGGGCTCGCCTCAAAATCTGAACCGAACCAAATTTCTCCACCCATCTCTGCTTTCAAGTCAGCTATGATCTGCATACCAGCTGAGTCCACTTCTAGTGGGGAAGAGCCATAGCTCAGTGGTCGAGTACCTGCCTTGCAAGCAAAAGGTCCCAGGTTCAGTCCCCAGCATCTCCAGGCAAGGGTGGAAGAGATGACTGCCTGAAATCCCAAAGAGCTGCTACCAAACCATGTAGACAATACTGAGCTAGAGGAAACAATGTAACTAGGTCTAAGGCAGCAGCCTATATTCCCTGCAGTTAACCAGGAATCTCAGCAACCTAGGACAACAGCATTGTGATGCTGATGGGACAAAAGATGGGAGACAGGAAATATTTGCAGCCACTTGCTATTATTTGTCCAAAATTATTTTACAGTCCCCTAATCCTTCAGGGGTCCTGTGCAATAGCTTAATTTCAGCCCAAAGTCCTTTTCATCAGCTGGGTTTTTATTGCATCAGCACCAAAAATGTGAACATGCAGATGTTCAATAAGCACAAACAAGGGTGAGTGGGAGAAAAAAGGGGTTGGGAAAGGGTGTGTAAGGCTGGCAGCTCTGCTTTTATAACTCCCTGCTGCCCTTTAACTTCAAGGACAAGAAAAAAAACAGAAGCAAGCTCTGCGTTCAGGGATGAGTAATTACTTGGGGGGGAAATATCACGAGCCAAAAGGGTCACAGTTAATGACCATAATTTGGGCATAAATTGCATAACAGAGCTGGATGCCAGGCCACAGCTGGTCTAGGAAGAATATTGGTTTTATCTGCAATATTTTTCGTCTAACATTTCCAGAGTCTGTGGCAACAGAAACAATATAGAGGTCTGTAGTAAGTTTAGGAGCCCTCGTGGTAAACAGGGGAAGGTTGAAGACTATGGAGGGGTTGGGTGCATTATAGAATCAGAGTAGGAAAGGACATTGGAGGTTAATCTGGTCGACTCACTTGCTTCATGTAGGGTCTGCAGTGCAGAATGAAACAATAGCATCCATGACAGATGGCCAGCTAGCCCCTAGGAAAGGGAAGTCCATCACCTTCCAATCGTCCGACAGCTCTTCTCATTTGGATGTTTCTCCCAATTTAAAGGCTGCAATTTCTACTCATTGATTCTCATTCTGTCCTCTGGGGGAGAAATTGAATTCAGGTTGTGTTTAAAGGCAAAACTACACAATTACCCTTTCTGAAATGATAAACAAACTCGAAACACAGCCATCCTTTGGAATTTGCATTTCTTTGAATTTTGCAATGCACTCATCCAGCCTCATAATGTGTACAAGAGGGGTAAAGTAACCTTAAAAGTGCATATACTGGTAAATATAATATGCAAAAATGCATTATATGAGGGGAAACTGCTTTGCAAAAATGTGTGAATTAGGCAAAGCTGCATACGAACAGGTATGTTTTGGAAGACATTCACACTGGATTACTGATGAATTTTAATGGGGAGTTTTCTTTTTAAAAAATATAAACAAATGTTGAAATGTGGCGAACTGAACTTAAGACTGGAGAAATGAGAAACAGAACAAAATTGAAATTGACAGCTCCACCCATCCCTGAGAGCAAGAGAGAACAAGTCTGTTCCATCTTCCGCTGGAGGGCCCTCCAAGCTCTCTTCAAGCCTTGTCCTAAGCCACCCTGAGAACTTGTTTTTAAAGCAAAATTAAAAACATTCAAATCCAAGAGCGGCAAGAATCTCAAGACTTTGAAAACATTGATTGGCACACTCACAAAGGCTCCCGCCACTTTGAGGGCAAGCAGTGGGGTGCTCAGACCTATGAATATGGTCCCGGATGGAAGATCCCCTACAATGCCACAAAAGGGCCACTTTTGAGCAGAAATGAAATAACAGAAAGTGGCTGGATCCCCAAATCTGTTGGCAAAATCTTAGAAATGGTTGGCAAGAAGAAACTCTGTGGTTACTTCCCTCCCCATAAATGTCAGCTGAGCGACACCGTTGGAGGCAGCCCTTCCTTTGGATCACATTTATATCACACTTTTCTTTTCTCTCTCTTTTTGTAAACCTCAGAGTGCAGTTTTTAACTTCACAGCCACAATACCTGGTAGTTTTTTGGCTGCAAGACAGAGATTTGCCTGGGGCCGCTCAGCACGTTTCACAGCAGAAAGAGGATTTGACAGTGTTTCCAGCTGCCTTCCTTAGACCTGGTTCTGTTGAGGTAACAAGCCTTTCATTTTTCTAGTTGCCTCACTGCATCTCTCAAGGACATACCGGTACCTGACGTGAAACTTTGAAAGATAAGAGGCCCTTTGGTGTCGAGGGCGGCTGTTTTCGATGGCTGCATCTCCAGCCCCGGCAGACTTCTAAGGGCCACGTCGCTCTCTTCAGAGCGGATTTGTTTTTCAAACAACTGGTCCCAAGGAGAGATTGTGACCTGCACAGCATTTGTATACAACAGCGGCACTTTAAAATGGAGAAAATAATTATGTAACTTTTTCCCTTGAAACCCCCCAAAGCAGAACATGATTCTTTGAAAGGATGAGAGCTGTTATAAGCCATTAATTTTAACTTCCCCTCCCATTACTCCTCCAAAAGGCATAGATAAAAAGCCTACTCCAAAGGGACAGGTACTAATTCGATTCTCACAAAAGGACCTAGATTTGTGATTTCAGCACATCTGATCTCTCAGACAGTACACATGTCCAAGGTGCTGCAGACCACACTGGTGTTCCTGGGAATGCACATGAATGATGGGAGTGCTTCTGGGACCAGTGTGGGCTGTGCAACGTGGACATCCGGTCTCCTCTTGTAAAAAGGGCAAGTGCCTGGAGAAAACCATGCCTTTTGCAGTCCAATTGGCAGGACGCACAGCTGCAGTTTGGAACTTTTCCGATACTGATGAATGCACACACCCTATGTTTCATCCATGAAATATATATCAGCACACATCTTTATCTCATTAAAAAGTAAAACAGGCAATGTTAGCCAAAAACTTAAGCTACATATTCCTCCCCCTTCTCCTTCTCCATCTCCCTCTCCCCCACCCCCAGTCTCTCTTACACACCTAAGTTCTGCGCCTCTGTCTTCCGGCACACAGTGTTGGCAAGAGGCAGGAAAAAACAGTGTTGAATCCTAGGCATGGAGGTGAATACACACATGCAGGCTGGTGGTCAAGTGTACACATTTTACGAGAGTCCATTCACAAATCAAATAAATAATCTCTCCTACACACATCCAGGGAGTCACATGAAGATACCTTTAGGGTTGCTAGTTTTTACTCATGGTAATGCTGAGGTGATGTCTGATAGTCAAATTTTCGAACTGGAAGGGAAACCAGTTCTAATTGGCTGCCATGACTTCCAGGGTTTACTTGTCCCTGAGCATAGCCTTTTGCCTGGATCTTTCACTGGATTCCTTGCCTGGATTCCTTTCACTGGAATTCTCTGTTTGCTGGCACCTTGCAGCGTAATGTGTCTGGATTGCAGGTCTTTATTTATTTATTTATTTGCTTTTCTCTTTTTGCATCCATATTTTGCCTTTTGTCCATCATGGAACCCAAGGTGGTATATATATAGTTCCTACATGGTCACCCATCCAGGCAAGGGGCAGACCTAGACCTGCTTAGCTTCAGCAATAGCTTCATGTGTCTTCAGGGCATACCCTGGAACCCAAGGAGGATGTGTGTTTGTGTATTGTATAGCCCTGCTTTATTACACCTCAGGGACAGAGAAGGGGATTGACCAATGGTCTTTTAGGACTTTCCAATCTTTGGCTACCTTCACTGTGTATTTTCTGTGTTCACCCCCAGCTGAAGACTATGGGGAGACGGAAACACTCCTCCCACTGGCCGAATGAATTTGCTGGCCAGCGAGAGAGAAGTCTTCCAGCACTGCTTGCAGTTTCAGCCCATTTCTTGCAGTTTGTGCTAACAACAACCACCAAGCCTAAATCTGAACCAAAGATAACCAGGGCTTAGAATACAGTCAGTGCTGGGGCTCATGGGACATGTGAATAATGAAAGCAAGAGTGCTGTTGAGTATATACTGAGTATCTTTCACACAATAGTGAGGAAATGTTTCCATTCAGTAGGCAGGACCTGCAGACATCTCTTATTTTAGAAGTTAAGCACTGACACATTGGGCTACTGTTGGCACACAAAAGCCCTGGTTTCATCAGTGTCATCTGACAATTATTCTGATTGCCCTTGGCGCATCAATATTTTGTAAGTCTTCTGAGGCTCTGTTCCTCCTCTTCACTTGTGGATAATATCCTCCTGACCCACAGTTTCAATAGAAAACACCTTCCAATGTCTCTGAAACAATGACAAGCAAATCTATCAATCACATTTTCACATCAGTTTGTGATTTTTTAAAGTCCTCCTGAAAATTCATCAGCATTTTTATGATAAACCCTCCTAATATACGCACGTTTGCCTGCAACCTTCCCAAACATAACACATTTTGTTTGCTATTTTCAATACTATATGCATTTTTTGACACATTACTTGGCTGAAGAGCTGCTTTGCAAAATTCAGATTCAGTGCGAATCGTGAAGGAGGGCAGTGTTCCAATTCTTGTGTTGTTCCAGAAAGTGTGAATGAGATGGGCTAGCTTTAATATTTGACCTGAATCCATTCCTTCCCCCACCTCTAATCTGATGTTACCTTAGTGGTGAGGCTGCTGTTTATATTCTTTTGGCTGAGGAGTAATCATGCTGCCATGCTCTGTGATACCTGCAGTGAACATCTGGTGCAACCAAGCAGAGGTAAATGGGTAACTGTTGAAAAAGGTGGCAGCTGGCCTCACCATTTAGAGGAGGCTGCATCTGGTCTGTCACGTAGAAAAGCTCAGCCATCCAGGCCTGCCTCTGACTGCACTTCCACTTCATCTACACGAACCTCTTCAGCAGACATCGCCTAATCCCACCTAGAAATGGCAATTAAAATGATCGGTTTCTAAAATAAACCTGACGCAGAAAGGACACTCAGTGCAGCAGCCACAGCTGAACAACAAAGAGCTTGCTCTTTCAGCATTGACTCAGCTGTGGACAAATCTTCGGTGGGCGTAAATTAAGTGCTTACGCTGCTATACAAATCTCTTCAAGGGCGGATTAAGGCGTCTTTTAAATGGAAGCAAGGTTAAGAAAAGGAAAAGGTAGCAGCTGCGCCAGAACTAAATATGCATGCTGACCTTTCAGAAGCCTCGAGTTAGCTGTTAAGTGGCACCTGAACTTTGTTACATGGCGAGACCTATATTCTCCTACTATCCAGAGAAAGCAGAGGGGAGGGTCATTCTCCCCCCCCTCCTTTTATTGTGCAATGTACAAGAAAGATTATGCTTGTAGCCAATGTTCCGGTGGAAGAGAAATAGGCTTGGAGAAATCCCCTCCTCGCCCCACATTGTAATTTTGTTGGGTGATATTCTCAAAGGGTCTGTTCGGCAGTTGCCAGCAGCACGCTTGATAATGCCTTCCAGTAGCTATCTAAAGTAGGCCAGGGTGGCCTCAAGGAGAGCCCATTGCTCCATTTGTAGAGCACAGTCGCTTACAAGGTGCCTGATACAATCCCTGGCATCTCCCATTTAAAAAGGGATAACTGGCACAAGTGCTGCACAGTCCCTCTGTCCGAGGGGCTGGAGAATTGCTTGCAGTTAAAATGCAGAGGGTTGATGGTCCAAGTCAACACTTATAAAGCACTGTCATGTGTTCAAGATTAGGCTTTGAAATCCTTTGCCGTTTGCAAAATTGCCTGCTTGTCTAGAGTTCCTGTCTCTGGCATGATCCAACCTGCTTTGAGGTACATACAACCCAATTGTTGTCATACAAGACCAAAAAAAATGTACAACCGCCAGGATAACTTGTAGGGCTGTGAAGCCATTTGTCTGAATCTTGACTTGAATCAGGCCCATTTGTCCTGATTTGTGCCAAATCCAGATTGGGTCAAGGCAGCTGCAAATAGCTATGGAGTGGGTCAGGTGGACCCAAATCGATTGGTGTAATATAAGGATTGTCCTAGATCTCAGTGAGCAGCCTACATCTCTGAATGGGCAAGGCCAGTTACCACCTAGCACCAACAGGATACCGCCAGGGTCACACCAGCCACATGGTGCAGACTCAGATGAGCCATATGCCACTCATGTACCTTTATAACAATTTTAAGGGCTGTGTGTAGGCTTCCTCCCTCAAACTGGTGATGGAGCATCTCCCTTGCACACAGAAGATTGCAGGTTCATTTCCAGGTAGAACCAGGAGGGGACCCCGGTTGAAATCCTGGAGAGTCAATCTAGGCAATTCTGAGCTAGACGGACTCAGTATTAAGCAGCTTCCTATGGTTTTTAAGATAGGATCTCATTTCATTTCAAAGCGTCTGCAAAGGTTCCAGGGGAGAGGGTGAGTACCTATATCATGGTTGGACAGTTCCCTTCATAGGGCAAATGGCTGCTTTTAGGAGGGGCTTTAAATCAGGAAAAGATGCAGGGATAAGGCCTCCTAATTAAGAACACAACAGCACACACACATTCACACATGGCTGCTTACGTGGGTGAACATGTCAATGGATGTGCCACATCACAGATTATGCCCACAGATTACTCTTCAGCATATGATTCCCTTGCTCTTTAATCCCGAACCTTAGGTAGTAAAACACTTTTCTTTCTTTCTTTCACAAATGAGTACATAGCAAGGAATCAGTGAATGTCAATCCATGATTCTGAACTCATCGATAATCAAGTGACAAACGCTGCTCTGAATTTCAAGTGTGAAATTTGCACATCTAAAGCTACTTCATAAAAAGAGTTGAGTTTGGATTTCTGATGAGCTGTAATCAAGGGCATATTCAAAGACAGCAAGTCTAAGCACTATCTTGTGTACTTGATGAGAAATGCACAACCTTGAGGCTCTAAGAAGGATGCTCTAGTTTCTCTTTTCTATGATAGAAGTAGTGCAGTGTGCACTGTTTTCACTATAATTCTGTGCATGCCCCTGAACTATGTGATCACTTTGGCTTTTCTGGGTCCAGTGAGAGTCGTACCTCTGCAAACTAACAGAGGAAGCAAACCTTGGCTTAAATTGGCTGACCTCCCTAAACAACAGGAGCACTACAAAAGTGCAAAATCTAATTAAATCCCTGGAATGCCATACTAATGCAAGCACTTCCATTCAGCCTGAGGGCTTCCTCCCATCTTCCACCGGTAAATAGATTGGGACTTAATTTGTATTTCCTAGGAAGGCGCCACCCACTTTCTCCATCTGTTAGTTCTGGTTGGCCTGAGACTGCTTGTGGTCACACTGCAACTATGCAAAAGGAAACATATTGATGGCTGTCATGGCACTTACTCGTAGGGGCCTACACAGCATGCTGGAGGGGCTCGCAGCTTATTGTGCCCAAAACTCTCTAAAGATAAATTATGACAAAACAAAAATTGTGGTGTTTACTAGAGCTCGCCAGACATTCAGATGGTCTTTAGATGAACACGTAATCGAACAGAGACTTTCTTTTAAATATCTTGGTATCACTTTCCAAGCTACATCTAGCTGGCTTGCCCACTTCAAGACTGTAGCCCTCCTAACACGTAGGACAATCGGTGCTCTGCTCAGCTTTTTTTATTTGAGGGGAGGGCAATTGGTGATCCCGGCACTAAAAGCTTTTGTAGGAAAAGTGATTCCCCAGATGCTATACGGAGTAGAACTCTGGGGATGGAATCAGAAGCTGCTAGAACGGCTTGAAATTCTTCAAAACTATTATCTCAAGAGGATTCTAGGCCTTCCTCAAGGAACCCCAGCAGCTCTCTTGAGGGTGGAGGTTGGATTACCCTCTGTGTCTGCCAGGGCCCACTTAAGATTCCTACGATTTTACATCAAACTTGCAAATACCACAAACACCTTATTGGCCAAACAAGCCTTTGTATCTCTTCAAAAGAATACCACTTGGCGTCAAAACCTATCTGAGATCCTGGTTAGATACACCCTACCGGAGTTTAACACCCTCAAACTGTGGAGCCCAGACAAAGTTCGGGAATGGATCCTGGAGAGAGACGCTCTATTAGATATCACAAAAATTCAGAACCCAGGGTCCTCCCACTGGCTTCCCCGACTGAAAACAGTCAAAACCTGTGCCAATTATTTGGCGAATATCACCAATCCCACCCTTCGGAGAGCCTTCACCATGGCCCGTTTTCAAACCATTCCTACGGCCTACCTGACAGGCAGATATGCAAAAATCCCAGCAGAGCAACGTATATGTCTTTGTCATATGAGAACCCAAGAGGATCTCACACATTACATGTTGTATTGTCCCATCTATTCGGCCTTCAGGGATGCGATGTTACAAACTATTCCCAAATCAATAGTCAACTCTGAGGACCAAGTAAAGTTTTTACTGGTGGACGCGGATCCACGGATTTCTCACGTGGTAGCGGTCTTTGTGGTGAAGGCTATGAAAACTAGGGTACGGTTCCTGGACGAAACGGTGAGGTCCCTCCCATTGTTTTCCTAACCTGTTGCTGTATCTTCTTTCCTGAATGGTGGGGGTTTTTGGGTAGTCTCCTTGCTGGGATAGCATGGCATGAATTTTAGCTTACTTTTATAATCTTATTGTTATCTTTTAATAATGTTTTATGGTATTTTGTGTAAAGGCATGGACCTCACAAATTTAATAATAAACAAACAAACTATGTTGATGTGCTTGATAACAACCCAGAACTTGAGCCCATTAGCATTAAATATCCTCTCCATCCTGCTCTGCCTAATGAAAATGGTCTCACAAAGCTTTTTACAGCCTCAGCATAACATTACAATAAATAGAAAGCAACCAATTTACACAACTGCGGGCAGAAGCAGCACACTAGGTGCTAGCTTCTGGGTGGGTGCATCATTGTTGAGAGCTGAGGCAGTGAGAAGGTCAGCGCAGTGCAAATGGACTGGCAGAGCCAATTTAGTGCTCCCGTCAGTGACTTTGCAGAATGCCAACCTCACCACTTCCTTGTCCCCTGGTAAGCAACAGCACCCTACCTTCTGGGAAACTAGCATAGGGGCTCACCCCACTAGCAAGCTGCTTTTGACTGCATGCAAGGATCCCTCCCAAAAGCAGTAAGCTCTCTAAGAAAGAATGAGAAGGCCTGCGCAATTCACTTAGTTTTTGAATGTTTCTATTTATTCTGAGTACTGCGGAAATCATGTGATTTAGCATAGATTCCTGCATTGCAGGAAGTTGTAGCCCCTTCCAATTCCCCAATTCCATGATTCTGTATTTCAGTTCCAACCACATGCATAGCTTTAAAAAAGAAATTGCATTCCCCCCCCCCTTTCCACACTGCCACTGCCCTGCATCTTTTCTAGTTAGAAGCTGGGGTGGAGTGGGTGAGGAATAAGTAAAAAATAATAATCAGGTGGCATTTGGAAAACTTGCATGCAAAACAAAACATAACACTGAGGTCAGAAAGGCAAAGTTTGTAGGTTATCTATGACACTAATTGAGGGGCAGCAGCTGGTGTTAAGTGCATTCTTAAATTCCATTGAGGCTAATGAAAGGCAGAATCTGATTCATCTTGTGACTGTGACTACTTTAACAGAAAAAGAAAATCAGAGATAACAAGTCTTGCAAAAAATGTTCCAGGGTTCTGCTAAACACAAGTGAATATTGCATGCAACAGATGTTTGCATATTGATTCCCCCCCCCCTTGCAGTCCAAATAATCAGAAAACTTAACAAATAAGTTACAGTAAACTACATCTTGCATGTGGTGGTCTTGCACAGAGGTACTCAAACTCTGTGAGTCTTATTTATCAGGAAGTGAGCAACATCATAGGATGACAAATAACAAAATCCCTACAAGTGGCCTTGTTATGCCTGCTTACAGATAAAAGCATGGATTTACCCCATAGCAAAATCTTCATAGGCCACATTTCAGTGGCAGCAAGATTAACAATGACTAGGTATTGTAAAGATATGGAAGGCACCACTCTTAGATTAATGGTATGATGATTTTTGGCATGTTGCTTTAATAGTAAAATTCCTTTGGAAGGTTGGGAAAATATACTAGCACTTCCTAGGAGGATTGGTATGACTTTATTGTGAATATGAATAAGAAAACGCATCACAATGGAGCACCTTCCTATTGTCTGATGGCTCACTTTTTTGGGGGTTTTAATAACAATTTATTAATTTCCACCACACCAAAAAAATAACAAAAATCAAATCAAAACAAAACAAATTGACTTCCCCCTAGTCCCTTCCTTGGTTCCATTATTTATCAATGTACCTCATGTCCATTGTTAACTTTGAAATTCATGTAAATTACCTATTGTCCATTCATAACAAAATTACAATTATTCCTAAAACTCTGCTAATGTATTAATATGCGTACATTTCTTCTGTATAAATGCAATAAACATTTCCATTCTTCCTTAAATTCATTGTCCTCTCTTCCTCTTAATTTCACAGTCATCTTTGCCATTTCAGCATATTCCATTAATTTGACTTGCCAATCTTCTATAGCTTGGACACCTTCTTGCTTCCAGTTTTGTGCTAATAGTGTCTATGGCTAACTTTCTGGGGGCCATCGGCCAGTGATGAACAGGGCCAGAGGCAAACAATGGGTGTGGCCAGAGACAAAGGTGGGTGGAGCAATGGGTGTGACTTTTTCCTTTGCACAGTAGTCTACATTCCAGCCACACCGAGAATCAGAGGTTTCTGCCTCTCCCTGTCTCTTCCTTTTTTTATATCCAGGCAAGCAAGAGGCATTATCCCACCTCGGAAAGCAGTGTACACTGTTAGAGATCAGGTAATTATTTTATAGTTTAATTTGTACATTCCTTTTATATAAATAAACTAATTGCCAGGGCAATCCTAAGTTCACTTACTCAGAAGTAAGTCTAGCTAAATTCACTGGGACTTATGCCTTTGAAGGTATGCTCGGAAGTGCAGCCTTAATGATCTCCCTGCTGTGCCAACTCACAGGCAGCGGGAAGACATGCTGCATGTCTAACACATCACTTTTCTCCCAACACTCAGGTTCATAACCTGAGCATTACAGATCACACAGGGTCCCCGGACGTTTCACTGTCTATTGATCCCTGTGCCACCACTTTATTTCTCGCTGCCACCACCCAGGCCCTACCTGGTACAATACTGAGTCCAGTCAGGGTTAAAATGGAATATGTTGCTGTTGTTGTTGTTTAATCGTTTAGTCGTGTCCGATTCTTCATGACCCCATGGACCAGAGCACGCCAGGCACTCCTGTCTTCCACTGCCTCCCGCAGTTTCGTCAAACTCATGCTGGTAGCTTCGAGAACACTATCCAACCATCAAATTGGAACATAAACTTGTTTATTTATTGCAGTTTAACAAGCGTGTGGTTTCATAAACAGTATCAGTCAACTACATTTATGGGGTGCTATCCAGACCTATAACTTCAGCTACCCTCTCTCACTCACTAAACCACCTCTCAGATATTTACTTGTCTTCCTAGCCCCTAACTGTTCCTGACTCAGCCTATTTCACTACACTAACTCAACCTCCCCAAAGACTCTATCCCAATTCATTCCCACTCCAACCAA